>NC_135310.1:41243860-42548027 GCF_048772815.1 Callospermophilus lateralis | reverse complement strand
CCCATACCAAGCCCACTTTTACCAAATGACAGGATTCCTGGATGGGCAGTTCTGCCATTTTGGCAGCCTCTGTAAATCTTTATCTTTAGAGTATGTGCACAAGAACTGTGTTGATCCCTACCCTGAAATTAGAGGAACAACTGCATCTCTGGTAGTGCCAGAGTCCTACGATCCCTTCTCAGTATGAATCCTCATTTTCCACCCTTTCTCAAGGCTTCTTTGACTTGCCTCCTACAGAAGCTGCGGCCACCTTTTCTACATGCTTACTTAACCATGGCTGTTAGGTTAGGTAACAGATTTCCTTACATCTTACTCTCCCCTGCTGTGTAAGTTAAGTGCTGTGTTCCTTGTCCTCATCCTGCCAGTTCAAAACCACCTGCATCTCTCAAGAAAACTGTACAGCTGAACATAATTTTGAGCACATGCCTTGAGTTGAATACTTAAAAAAATAGTATTATATAGGAAAATTTCAGAAATGAAATATAAGAAAAATTATTATTTGGAAAAAAGGTAATTTCCAACTTCCTAAATACAAAGAAAAAATAAGATTTCATGAATTTTGAAGAAAATATTTGCAAAACCCCCAAAAGTATTAATTTGTGTAACAAAAGACATTTCTTATATTTATAATGACACTTGAGCTACAACAGGTGCTCAATAAATATTTGAGGTAAATTAAGAGTTATGCAGTTTTTTAAAACAAATTCTAAGTAAAAATTTCTCTGTTACATGCTTTTTGCTATATTAAATTTGTAGGGCAATTTTTTTATGTGCCTGAAGACACTGAAAACAGTAAATATAAAATAGTGTCTCTTTCTACTATAACACAGTGCAAGATAGTTTTAGATTCTATGAATAATTGGACTCTTTCCAAAATCTTTATGAGATATAAAGTCATAAGAAAGGCTAAGGTAAAATAAAAATATTTACAGTATCCCCACCTTCTGACAAATCTGAAAAAAAAAAAGAAGAAGAAATAGTGAAATGTCAAAATGTGTTGTGGTCTGTGGTCTTCTAAAAAGAAATAAAACAGGCTCAGATGATTTGTAACATTCATTGAGCATTCTTTACCTTGGAAGAAATTCATACGATTTTATTTCCTTTCAGGTTGTCTAACATAATATCTGAAAACAAAAGCAAACACAACAAAATTATAATTTGATGGTTACGTTGCATCATTAGTATTCAGGGACTCTCAGTGCATCACATGTCATATTTCCTTCCCAAATGACAGTGCCCTACTTAGGGCTCAGCAGATACCTCCAAGATGTCCACTTGATTTCATCAACAGAGTGTGAAGATAATGGACCATGAAGCTAGAATATATAGCACCACTTGAGAAAAGGAAGTTTGGAGTGAAAGGAGATGGCAGTCTAGGCCCCAAGGCATAAGAGCAGATAACTGAGAAGTAGAAATCCACTGGCACATAATTACTGGGAATATTCATGAGTGAAATTGGGTTACCTGAAACCTACAGATGACATGCAGCCTGAGAGTTGGCCTGTAAATGATAGGTTAGCTGCCAGTGGTATTTTACTTCTATAGACCTCATTAGACATATAAAGTAGTTCTCTATATTTTAGTAGAAGAAACAACCATTTTTCTGGGATTTGGTTAATAGTTATTAGAAAATAATTAAATATAGCTAGAATTAAAGTGATTATTAATATAGTGGCAATTCAGAAAGCACAGACCACCTTGCACTATCTTTGGTTTTCATAATGGACATTGATTATCACAGTATTGAAACTCAGGAAGGGGCTTAAAACTCGCTGGCCAGACATTGCTGTGATCCTCTAACTCATCCTGGAATTTGTCTAGAAAACATTTCCTTGTCTGTTTTTGCCTAGTATGCAGTGTTTCATAAAAAAAAAAGAAAATATGTAACTGACAGGTATTTGAGGTTTCAGTTTGAATTATGATCATGCTCTCATATCTTTCAATAGTGTGGTCAATGTTCAAAATGATGATTTTGATAATAATGGCTTACCACTTAAAAAATAACCATAGACAATGCAGATTTGCTTTAATGTCAACTACAAAGATTTTATTTTCTCTGGAAGTATGCTAAAATGAATACAATTCAATGAGATTAAAATGAAAAGAAATGGATTAAAACAGTCAAGGGTAATAAACAAGATAGGGAGAATTACTCACAGTTGGTAGTCTTTAAAACAATTTTAAAAAGAAGAGACTTTATTGTTTGGCTTGATTTTTCAAGATTTCTTGTCTCAGTTTGTTAAAGTATTAAACCATTTCTCAACTATAAAGTCATTGTCACACTTAGTGGCAGGATCAGGAATCCTTATGTTCAAAATCCTTGAGGAATTGTTGCATTGTGTGATGGGTAGATTTCCATTAGGCTAAAGTAGAAGTTACAGGTGTACATTCCACAGGATCCCAACAGAATTTGTGGTAGGGAGGCTCCCTGAACAAATTCTCTAGAAACTGCCACTTATTCCAAACTCTTCTCTTAGTACAGACCATGGGAAAATGGGAGAGGTTAAAAAAAAAAAAAAGACAGTTGTCCTGAGAAGTGTTAGAGGAATATTGTGAAAAAAAATAGAATAGTCTCTAAAAACTGGGGCAATTAGGGCTGAGGCTGTAGCTCAGTGGCAGAGCACTTGCCTAGCATGTGTGAGGCACTGGGTTTGATCCTTAGCACCATACACAAATAAAATAAAGGCATTATGTCTATCTACAACTACAAAAAAAATTTTTAAAAATGGGGCAACTATGCAGTAATTAGTGAAATAATCCCGAAATAACTGCAAACACTGGAGGGCCAAACTTCAGTATAGCATTGATTAGGTCTATTTTAAATCCGACTATTTCCATGTTTCAAATGTGCAACTTTAAACAAGGTTGAAGAAGAGCAAGGTATTTTGGGCTACCTAAATGCCCCAAAAGGAGGCCTCTAAAGAAATATTTAAAGATATTTTAAAAACTGGGCCAACAATTTGTATATTAACAAGTTATTCTTACTAAGTTAATGTATTTCCCCCCTTTTGAGAAAAGACAGAGCTCTTCTAACTTAACCCAGGGGTGCGTATATTTTAATAGTGATTAAAATAAGCAGTGTTATGAAACAAAAGATACTCCTGTAGTTTGGATCATCATGACATCAAATAACAGGAATAAATTAATATTTATTTCATTTGAATTGATTGAAAATAAACTTTAGTTGAATATTTGCCCTATACTTAGAAATTTAGCAGGTATTATAGAGATACAACACAAACTTTGTACTGTTAAGAGACATATAATCTCCTTGGGAAGAAAAAATATGAAAATCTATTTTTTTACCAGGGAGATTGCATATACTTTAAGAGGATACTGTTGATCAGCACTGGAAGTTCTCAGCATAGGTGAAGCTATGGGCTTCTCAGTTACGCAGGGACTCATCACCTGTGTGGTTTTCTGAATCTAACTTTTTATTGTTCCTTTTCATTCATTCACTTATTCATTCACATATTCAAAAAAAACTTAGAAGCTTGTATTATAGCAGTTGAGTACTTGCCTTATGATCGTGCAGCTAGTAAGTGAATCTGTCACTTTCTTTTGGGTAAAGAGAGTTATCAACATAAATCAAGGGAAAGACAGTTAAATGTGATTATATAAAAATTGAGCTCTGATAACTACAAAAAAGAAAACCAATCTATGGTTTCAATTTTTTATATATATATATATATACTAGGGATTGAACACAGGAGTGCTTAACCACTGAGCCACATCCCTATCCCTTTTCTTATTTAGAGACAGGGTCTTGCTAAGTTGCTTAAGGGCCTTGCCAAGTTGCTGAGGATGCCTTTGAACTTGTGATTCTCCTGCTACAGCCTCCTGAGTCGCTGGTATTACAGGTGTATGCCACTGTACCTGGCTGCTTTAAAAAATCTTGATTAAACAGAAGAATATAGATAACTAAGTTAAGGTGTAGGAATATATTTTCTGAAGGCAAAGACTTTACTAACAGACACTTGCATAGAGTATCTGTCCCTGAAAAGAAAGGTTGATGACTTATTTATTCCAGTAAAATTCAATCCAATGTTAAGTGTTTTTTTTGTAGCAATAGTTGTATAATTATTTTTTTTCAGAGTGACATTTTATCTGCAGATGTCTCATTTCCAGTGCTTCTCTTGTTCTTATTCACATATGTTCCCACAGCAGTAAAATTAAAGCAAGGCTCAGACAGGTAATCTTTTGTGCTCAGTAAAAGAAGCCAGGCAGATGAAAATCTCAGAGTTTCTATTTCATCTGAGGTTTGTAGACTTAGCTGCTTTGCTTCCCATTCTGACTCCTGTGAATGTCTTTGTGCTTCCCTTCACCAGAGTCCCAACAGGGGGCTGGCTGGAGAGTGCCCAGCACAGTGCCACTGTGCCACTGTGCCACCTTGATATCGATTTCCTGATCACCTATCTTCTGACTCACATATTATGCCACTAAGAAATGAAAAAGCAGAGCAGCTATTCACCAAACTGTTCCAGATATGAGGCACAATGGGGAGTGGACAGAAACCTGGTTTACATGGAGTCAGAAAGACATGGCTTGTAATCTAGGCTCCCTATTTCTTAGTGATTTTGGGCAAACTATATAAATTCTCTGAGACCCTATGTACTCATCTGTTTAATAATAGGAAGAAAGCCAGCCCAGGGACTTTGGTGATTATTTTGATATTAAGACAATACGTTTAAAATTGCTTTGGAAATCTTAAGCTATTACCCCATAGAGGTACTATCATTACAACACAGTAGTATAAAACACCTAGATAGGTTCCTCAGCTTTGGCACTAACCACACCCTGAGGTATTAATAAAGGTTAATTCTTCTTTGTCTCTCCCCCAAGCAGCTTTCCAACAAGACATGCTTTAGACTTTAGAAAATGTTGTTTAATGAAGAGTGAAGGGCTGGGCAGGCTTAATGAAGAATTTAATAATGGCTGATTGACTTAGTGACAAAGGGAAGTTGCTGGCTGTTGTGCTATTGTATGTGATGCTAGGATGCCAGTTTTCCCTGTTATGCTGAAAAGGCTGGAGAGTAGAAGGACATGACCTGCTTGTGATTTCAGTTGATTTTTGCTCTGACTATAAGATGTGTTGAGAGAGAAGGTGCTGTGAATGCCAGGAGGGAAGCATAGACCAAGAAGCCACCAAAAATTGCATGGTCAGAAACAGGAGAAGAAGCTGCTCTAATGTGCTTGAGTAAGTTTTCAAAGTACTTTCTGCATTCACTTTAAGCAATAACTTCTTTTATTAGCCAGGGCTCCTGGCTGCAGGTTGTGTACTTCTACTCAGTACTGCTGCATGGCAAGGTCTTGTCTGCCCTCAGTCCAAGAAGGTGTTTTGCTTTGCCCTTTGGGTGGACAGAAAAGCCATACATGAATGATATAACTAAAAATAATGATGCCAAATAGGGCACTTTGATATTCTTTGTGGGAGGAAGTAAAGCAGTGTGGCCTTTACCCTTGGAAAATTGATCATAGCACATATTCTTGTGTACCTATAGTATTCTGGGTACACTATTGGGCAATGAGGAGAGAGAGTAGTATTAAACAGTAGAACTCAGTTTTTAGGCTAAGCTTACATGTCTGCAGCCATAGACTGAGAAAGAAAGGGTCCCCATCAGATGGAGAGAATCTCACAGAAGAGACCATGCCAGAGGTAGGCCCAGAGAAAGGTAGAACTTAGGGAAAATGAAAAGGAAAGGTGTCCTTAACAGATTGAAATGAAGGAATAGTTGAGAAGTATACCAGTTTGCTGGGGGATAGACGTCACAAGACCTTGAAGTCTAGAGGGAATCTGCATGGATGTGCAAGGTAAGAAGTATAATTATTAAGGGAATGGTGAGGTTTTGGAAGAGCCATGGGGGAGCAGTGTTATGTGCAGCATGATTAATATCACAGTAGGGTGTTGGCAAGATAAAGGGGAGAAAAACAAAAGAGAAATGCCATTATATTAGGCAATGAACCTGAGACTACTGGCAAAGAAGAGTTGGAAGCCAAAGACATATGAAATAAAAAGAAAAGTAGTTGGAACTTGGTGAAAATACACAGAAGGAGAAGGGAATGGGGATATCCAAGAATCATTCTTCATTAATTGATCATTGCAAATAATCTCAGAGGGGAAGTGAGTAGTGAAAGTACTGAGATAAGTATCATTGATATGAAATATCTCAGGTAACATTTACTATGGTGCTGATGTTTAAGTGGCAACTGGAAGGATGAGTGTGTTGCTTAAGAGTGACACTGTCTCTGGGCATACAGGTGAGACATTTACTTGTGTATTGGCCAGTGGGAAAAGTGCATGATTCAGGAACTCTATGAGGTACTACCTGGTGACAGGAGGAAACCAAGGTCTATTTCTGCATTTGGATGATTTAAGAAAGAGTGGAACCAGTGATGGAAGACATAGAGTATCCAGAAAGTAGGAGGAAAAAAATTGTAGTGTCATGGAACCAAATAGAAGAGTCTCAACAGCAATGATTATAGCAAACATACTCATTGGCTATATTATATGCCAAGTGATGATAAAAACTTTACATATATTATTTTATTTAATTTTTATTCTCTCAAGTCTGCAAAGTTAAGAATACATGGTTCAAAAGTACAAAAGCAACTGTAGAATATGAGGTGATAAAATTATATAATTATAGAAATCATAGAACTTAACATTCAAAGTATTTTCTATGTGATAGGCAGTGGACTGTATTTCACATTTTGTTCTAGGAGGTAACAACTACCATTTCCATTTTGAAAAGAGGAAATGGAGGCTTAGCAAGGTTCAGTAACTTCTTCAAGGTGCACAGACAACCTGAGATTAGAAAAATAGGCAAGTATTTAATTTTCACTCTGTATTTGGGATAGTGGTAAGTTGTATATTAAAAAGACTTTGATTAAGTTAAACAAACAGATTTTACTTTATATTTTGCATATATCTTTTCAGACTGGTTTTATAGCTATAAAATTTCAAGAGGGATTAGGTGTTTTCCTGAGTATACAGTGAGTAAATAGGAGCTCTGGTGTCAAAGTACTCTCCATATGTTTTTAACATATTATGGTTACTTTGATTTCATTCAGGGACAGTGGTCTACATAGTCAGATGTCAGTTGTAAAATTCCTTGCTTGTGTTATGATTTCTTCTTACTATGAGCTATGCATCCTTTTCTCTACAATTTCAAGTTTTAGCTAATGTTATTTGGGGGAGCACAATCAGGAGTCAAGAGCTGCAACAATGTGCTAGTTTTGTTTTTCGCGTGTGTGTGTGTGTGTGTGTGTGTGTGTGTGTGTTTAAGAGGATTTCTTCCAACACACAAGGGAAGAATAGCAATGATGAAACTCATATATATATAATTTAGGTATAAATACCAAACATGAATATGTAACATATTTCATTATAGTAACTTCTAATTTCCAAATTATAACAGTTAAAATAATTTAAAGAGGAGAGCAATTGTAGGATTCCTGAAGAAATAAATTCATAGATTCTACATTTCTTTGGAAGGTATTTTACAGACTTTGGCAAGAGCCTGTGAAATCATGTTCTTCTAAGGAGTAGCCTGCTGAGCTGCTAATGGTAATAATATGACATGTTTGACAACAGAGGACAGGAGTAAGTCAAGAGTGGTGTTGGCCTGCCCTTTGGATATGTTAGCTAAGATGTTTTTACTTTCTCAAGCTTATAAATTCAAATGATTTTTATGAAGATCACTTAGATTTCTTGGAACAAGTTATTAAATTAAAAAACTTGGTTAGATTTTCTCTTGAAAACTTTGCAAACTTGATTTTCTTCCATGTGATCTTGAAATTTTCCTTATTTTACTTCTTTTAGGATGATTATATATCTATATATAGCATACATATATAACTTATAATATTATATATAACTCAAAAATTTATAACCCATTTATATGTATAATTTATAATATACAATTTTTGTAATTTATATATTTTATCTATATACAAAAATATATTTTTACTTTAAATATATTTTACTTAGAATATACTTATGTATTTATATAAATAAATTTATATATATATATATAATATATTTTTAAATAAAAATATATTTATTTATATAGATAAATTATATAATTATTTTAATCCTTGATTTTGATATAGTTTCAAAGAACTGTACTTCAAGTGTATTCCTTAAACAAACTGCCTCTTGTTTTTAGAATTACTTGTACCATGACTTACCTTTACTAGATACAAATGCATCATCCTTCCAAAACTGATTTAAGATTCATATTTTATTTTATGGTATTTTGATATTAATGTAATTTTATATTCTTAAGGGTAATAGAAGAATAAATGAGTCTCATAATGAGGAAACATCCTAAATTAGACTTTTCTGATTTTTAATTTTCTTTAGCATGATATTATTATTTTATTACCTTTATTTTATTTGTTTATTTATTTATTTATTTTTATGTGATGCTGGGGATTGAACCCAGTGCCTCATGCATGCTAGGCAAGTGCTCTACAACTGAGCCACAACCCTGGCCCAGCATGATATTAGTTTGAATTTCAGAAAGTAAAATGATTTTGAGGGGATGCATATTTTAACCTAATTTCTAATTTTAGATTTTAAAATCTAATTTTAACTTAAAACTTTCTATTTCAACTTATCCATCTTTGTAGGTTTATAGGCTTTAGGTTATAACACATGCAGGCCATTATGTCCACAATGAAGGTAGGCCAGCCATCAAGTGACATTAAAGGCATTAAGTCATACGCTTTTCACTAATAACAAATAAATAATAGAGCTCTACAAAAAGTTTCATTATATTATGTATTCAAGAAATAGTTTTGGATTCCATATCTCTAGGCCTGTAATACCTGGACTCATTCTAGATGGTTAAAAATAATCTCTTGATTATTGTCTTTTAAAATAGTAATTAATAGTCTATTCTAAAAATCATAGTTAACTTTTTAAGGAAAATGTTCTTCAGTTCTCATTATACCCTACCTAGTGCACTATATCTAGGGCTACCATTACAACCCAAAGTAAGTTAGGTATGTATGCCAACTTTCACTGAATACCTCCTGTATACCTAGCATTGTGCAGATTATTTCATCAGAATTATCTGTATGATTCTTTGCCTTCCAACTCCTACCTCCCACCCTGTGAGATAGGCATAGCTACCACTATACTTTCAAATAAGGGAACTGGTCCTTAGAATTTTAAATTAATGGTACATCAAGGGCCATGCAGCTAATGACAGGCAGGGCAGAGATGCCATATAGAAGTCTTCTGACATCATGCCCTATTGGTTAATGCTAGAATCTTAAAGATTCTGTTCCTAACAGATAGTTTTACAGACTGGAAAATGAATGGATGAGAAATTATCTAAAGTTCCAATGTTCTTTTTTTATTCCTTTCCAAACTATCATACTTTCTCATTCACCTCCAGATATTTTTAGAAGGAAAAATAGAACTACTCTCTCTTCAATACCTCCATCTCATACTGTCTCCTTGGTGAGTATATCACTTCCACTAAATACAGGTGATTTCTATTCCTGATCCCCTTCCACCCCATCCCACTTATTCCCCAAGGTGCAGATCTCTCTCTGTATGCTTTTCCTGAACATCTTCACCTGAATGTCTCAGGAGAAAAATTCTTAAAATATAGATTATATAAAAAATCAAAATTATTACCATTGTCCATAAATTTTCTGACTCCTTTTAAAATTTGGGGATTTCTTAATGATTGTATTATTAGAATAATTATCTGATATCTCTCTTAGCTTTGACTGTAGTAACCACTTTATTTCCTTGATCTTTCAGCTTGTACTTTTGATTCTAGAACTTTTTGCTTTGAGCTCTCTTCTGAGCTTAGTATCTATTTTTCCAGATGCTTTCTTAATGTATCTTTCTGGATATATTACATGTTTATCAAATGCAACAGTTTCTGTTCAAAACTCTGTATTTCCAGACATCCCCAACAATACTCTCTATTTGTATTATTGATTTTGATTAATGATTTGATATTTACTGAGTCTCTGAAGCTAGAATCTGTGTGTCATTCTTTAATCTTTCCTCAATTTTACTCTCCACATCTATTTAAATATCAAATTATTATTTTTACCACTAAAAACCTATCAAATTTGGCTTCTTATTTTTGTTCTTACTTCTGCTGTCTTCATTCAATCAGTTTCTTAGTCTACAACTAGTCTCCTTGTTCCCCAGTCTAGTCCTATTTTGCAGGAATAAGTGCACTTATTGGGCTTCTAGAATGTGTCTGATACTGTCTTAAGGAGCAAGGTAGGAAAAAATAAAGATCCAACTCTAAATTCGGATGACTTGCACTTATTAAAGAGGTAAATTTCCATGATTTTCTGATTCTCTGCCTTTGTGTGCCTTCCCTATCTGTCCCTCTCATCTTCTCTTCTTTCTTTTATCTTTATGATGCAAACTCAACACAAGTAATTAAGTCTGCTGATACTTTTATCCATAGTGATCTCATACACTTTTCTTGTTGATGAAATTCCTTCAGATCTCATTCTTGAATTTTTCAAATATAGTTGTCTCTTGGTATCCAATGGGAGTTCATAATCCGCTTGAATCAAATGTATGAAATATGATATGTCAAGAACTTTATGTAATGTTTTGAACAACTAGTAAAAAAATATCTCTTGATAACTTACAATGTAAATAGTTGCTATACTGTATTTCTTAAGAAAGTCAGTATGAGTTCAGTACAGACATAGTGTCTTTTTTTTTTTTTTTTCTTCAAATTCTATCCTCAACACACAGAATCTAGAGTTGCAGATCCCTAGAATATGGAGGGCTGACTATATAAGAAGTGTAAGAATTACCCACAGCATTCTTAAGCTGTTCCAAACTATGATGCCTACTTTTGGGGATAGCCGAAATGAGATATTAGAAACTCATAGGAAGGCCTAGCTGCAAATTAAATGACTACAAAGTATGAAAAAAAAAACTGTAGTATTTTCAAAACCATTGCTACTTGTTTAAATAGAATATATGTTAAATACTAATATGTCCCCAGAGCCTACATAAAGTAAACTTCTTAAAAGAAGCTTTTTAGGCAAAATAATTTCCTTGAGATTTTTTTTTTCTTGAGATTTTTTGAGGTATTTTAAAGGAACTCTTTAGTGTGGTAAAAAAAAGCTTTCCACAGATTCTACAAGAGTTGTCAGATCTAATTGAGTACTTTTCTGTTACTGATAGGTACACACTGGTGGATATTCTGCGTGCCATCTTACTTTCTTTAGAAGCCATGATTGAAGATCCTGAGCTTCAAGTCAACGGGTTTGTTTTGATCATAGACTGGAGTAACTTCACCTTCAAGCAAGCCTCTAAACTTACGCCAAGCATGCTGCGATTAGCTATTGAAGGTCTTCAGGTAGGAGATGCCAGTTACTGTGCCATGTTTGACTTCTCTTATTCAATGACTTCAAATGCAAAATAGCTTACAGGATAATAAAAACAAAAAGCATAGCTTTTTTCTTAGTACAAACATTAAAATACTAACTGAATAAAAGGATTTTAAAAGATGAGCGGTAGGATGCTAGTCTTTTAGAAGACTTCATTATGTCTAAACATATAGGTGAGGGACTGAGATTTTTATCTCGATAATCAAGACATGTAACTTTTTAAAATTTGAATTATTAGATAGTGGGACTTGGTTTTTATTTCTTTTTCCTTTTCTGTGTTTATTGGTTAATTAACTAAATGCATCTTTTATTATTCCATATAATCTAATGAATCGGGGAAGGATCCGCAAAGTTGGTCAAAAGTTGGCCTAAAGTTGGTCAACATTATTTTTGTTTATTTTGTTTCAAAAGCACACAAATTATCATTTTGAATTATTTCTTTAGACCTATTTTTTTTCCTTTTTTAGGTGGGAGGAGTTGTTACATGGAATGTATTATTATGGTGCATCTTCTAGGGAATGATTATTGACTTGGAGATAATAAAAAAGGAAGTGGATCATAATTTACTGTCATAACCTTGCTGTTGTCAAGTTTTTGACTTTTAGGATGTCATTTGGCTCAATCTCTAATATATGCTACTTTGTGTATAATATTTATGGAATTTATTTTAATCTTCTAGAAAGATTTGCAAGTTCACTTGAGTAGTATTATTCCATGTTTATTCTCTTTGCTTTTAACTCATTCTTGAAATTTGTGAGTTAACAGTTATTTCTTCTAATTTTCATCACTGATACTATCTCTTATTTCAAATTAATGAATTATATATGCATTATTCATCATGTCAAAGTGTTAGGCATTTTTGTGTTGAATAAGTCCAAATAATCCAGATCTTCACTCCATAGTAATTTCTGACTGTGTCTCTGGCACATAAATTGATGACTGCTGAACCCCTAACAATGGGCCACTGCTGCAGGTGGCAGGACATCTTAACCAAATTGAATTCACAGTTTGAGTTCTGCCTCCAGACTGAATAAGACACACTGATCTTTCTTTTCAATGTAAGTTTTTCCCACTGCAAGTTTCCTGACTGGCTCTTGGTGAGTCTGCCTTTCCCCTTTCTTATCTTAAAAAACACCTTTTTTTTTTTTTTTTTTTTTTTAAACTCCACAGAGACAGTTAACAAGGGCTGAGAGAGGGCGCAGAATAAAGCATGTTTGGCAATATGTAAGTCATGTAGAATGAGACCTAATTCTGCTATTTCTCAGTAATGAATAAATTGTTCTTCAGTTTGTAAAAGAAATTGGTTCTCATCAGCTGTGTTATTCATTATAGTTTGTATCTGAAATGTCCCCCAAATGTTCTTGTGTTGAAGGCTTGACCAAGCCTAAACAGCAATGTTCAGAGGTAGGCCTCCGGGGAGGTGACTGGACTGTGAGAGCTCTGACCTCATTCATTGAGAGCTGAATGAACTACTGAGAGGTGAAGAAACTGAAGGAGATGGAACCCAGATAGATAAAGTAGGTCACTGGGGCTATGTTCTGGAAGGGTATATTGCCCCTGACACCTCTGTCTCCCTCTCTTTGCTTTTGGACTGCCATGAGCTCTGCAGCTTTCCTCAATCATGCCCTTCTGCCATGATGTTCTGTCCCAACTCAGGACTGAAGCAATGGAGGTGGCTGGCTAACCATGTGCTGAAATCTCTGAAACCATGAGCCAAAATAAAATTTTCCTCCTCTAAGTTGTTTATAGCAGGTATTTTGGTCACAGGAATGAGAAACTAACAGTAACTTAACATATTTGGTAACCTGCCTAATTGTTATCCTTATTTAACCTATGTTTGCATTAGCAACAGCCTATCCTTCAGCTGTGAGAACAGACTGGAGAACTCATTATACCCAAGAAGGTTTTAAAAGCACCTCAAAGATAGATCTAATATTCTGCTATTTTGTAACTTGCCCACTTATAGACTTACTTAATGGTGTGTGATACGTCATTGCTGAAGAACAAACTGATGACTCAGAGATGCTTGGGAACTTCTCATTAGCCGGGGCTACTGTCAGAGTTGCTTTAAGTGTGAGCACAGGAGAAGCTGCAGTCAGATTAAACCTCAGTGCTTGTATCTACATACAAGGAGGGAAATGATACTCTTCCTTTGTGGACCTCTGCTGCACATAGGGACCTGCCTTCTCTCTTTTCCCTGTAAATATTTTGGTCTTCTTTTCCTTTCTTCCAGAGTGGAGTGAATGAACAGGTCTAATTCCTCTTGATCACCAGTCCAGAGGCAACTTAAAAAGGGAGCTTTCCCAGGAAATAAATTTTATATGTTAATGACTTTTAACTCAAATTTTCTACAGTTCAAATTGATTGTCTAATTCTGTATTATCTATGCCTGTATTCATGCCTATATAACTATTCCTAAAAGCAATGGTAATTCTGAATCCTAGATTGTAGGATTGCTCAAAATGTTCCATTATGACATGTTTGATCTCATACATAGTCTCATACTGAATTAACATTGTCAAGCTTTTAAAATCAAGTCCCTATTTCATTTCGCATTTTCTGTGTGAGAAATATTGTATGTAGCTGGATGTTTCATCCAGGACATTAATAAGCAGTTTTCAAGGAATCTTCATCAAAAAATAATTAAAGATACATATACAATTTTATTTTGCTTAACAGCTTCTATCACCAAGACCACCAACACCACAAAAATAGTAAATGTTTTCCAGTTAATTCAAGGCAATTTAGAAAGGATTAATGTTATATCATAATTCTTCCATAATGTTATTTTTATATAGGTAAACATAAAACATATTTTAGAGAGTTGAACCAAAAGTAAGAAAGGCTACAAGTAGATCTAGCATCAGGGCAGTTATTTTAATGATTAATTTTAATGAGATGTTACTGTTTTGAAGAGATTCTGACTTCCTTTTGAGTTGACTATACAATCTAACAATGCACCAATCTCCTTTTCAAACCTCAGTCAAAGAGTATTTTGAGTGGCCTGGCTAAAGATAGCACCTGAGGCACTGTATAAGGATACTTAGACCATTACTGCAGGTCCACATGTGACCAAAGGGCAAGTCAAGTGAGAGAGAATATGGAATAGTGGAATGCACTGAGGAGTCAGGCACATCTGAATTTGGATGGCATCCTGCCACATATCAAGTAGTTTTACAAATTACTTAATTGATTTGAATGTGTATGTTTATTCGTCTAAAAATTTAAGTGTTATAATATTGGAAATGATATATCTTGCACTTAACAGGTGATTGAAGTCAATGTGGTTTAGCTCATTTTTCAGGTGGCATATTTATCTGGATATGTGCTTCTTATCTAACAATTCAGTGATGAATTATTATTGATTGATTTTCGGAATCTGAATATATTTTTTCTTTTGATGTAATTTTTCCCTGTGACTTCTCTGTGTTTAAATAACATGTAGATATTTTCATGCTAGATGCCAAATAACATATGTTTTCATACTGGAAGCTGAAAGAAAGAACAATATTATTTTACCTGTTGAAATTTAATGTTTGCTTTATGGGAGAGAAGTTCTTAAATCAACTAGAAAGGTGGTGGTTGGAGAGGTGTCCTTGGAATTAAGAATTGAGCAAAAGTTTGCTAAGGAGACAAGGATAGAGGGTATTTTAGGTAGGGAAAATTTGGGAAAATACATTGGACAAATGCAGAATGTGTTTGGAAGTGCATAATGAATCTGTTTTGATGTGGCTGGGATAAGGCATGAATTAAGAATTAACCAGAAATGACCCTGAAAAAGCAGTCTGGGAACCAGTTGCATGGGATGGAAGACTGAATGCTTTATGTAGTTTGACTTGTGCTCTCCAGACATAGGGAGGTTTGGAAAAGGAAAGTGTTCTGGTCTCTTTTTTGCTGTGGAAAGATATTTTGTATAGAAGAATGAACTTTGATTGAAGTAAGGATAGATTAGATCTAGAGAATCCTCCAAATAGCCTTGAGTTAATTATATCAATCCCATTTTATAAGACAGGAAATGGAACCACAGAGAGTTTAAGATGCGTTGCCAAATTTTCTCAGCTGATATTAATACTCAGGTCTAGGTTTTTTGACTCTGGAGACCAATATCATTCGTTAATCATGCTGCTTCTGTTGATTCCTAGTATATTCCTAAGAAAAAGAATGTGCATATTTATCTCAAATCCTCACATATTAATGTGAATGGAATTTCCTTATTGGAATAGATAGTGCAGTGTTAACTAAAGAAGTTACACATGACTAGCCTGTGGCTTTGCACTTTGTTCACTCCGAGGAGCAGAACCATTGTCTTTTTCCCAGTGAGCAGACTCCTTGAGTGATCACCAGTCTTCCAGTTCTCTGGGATAGAGCATGAAGGTGAAGGGAAGGCCATTTTTTCGCTGGTAACCATAGAGACCTTTTATAAAAACAACTGCAGATTGATAAGCCATTCAAATTTTGGTCCAAGGCAATTTTGTATGTTTTCTCTGTGCAGAATCTCCAAATATTTTCAAAATAAGAAAAACATCAACTGTCTTTAATATAATATAATGTCATTTCTTTATGGGCAAGGGGCAACATTAGATATTCTTGTGGGAAGAAACTCTTCAAGCTTCATTGGAGAGAAAAGAGAAAATTGTCTCACTATTTATGAGCAGCTAATTGATTGGTGTAGTCATAGAAACAGGATGTTTCTTAGAAAATCAATATAAGATTAAGTGAATGTGACTTGTAGACTGTAAGGTGTCTGCCTGGGAAGCCAATTAAAATATGAAATGTTTGAAAATACCTGGCACAGCTTAGACTCTGAATTTACAATGAAAGGGTGTACTTTTAATATTTTTGGTTTCTGTTCCTCTTTTTTTTAAAATTACAAAATATTGGAAACTTCTTTAAAAATGCACAACACAAACTGGTCCATGAATCTAGAATCTCCCAATTTGTAAATTAAAAAAAAAAAAAAAAACAAAAAACCTTATCCTAACCCTGCTAACCCTACCTGTACTGTTCGTTGCTCTTTAGGTATATTTATTGGTTATTCCCCTAGTGTTATCCTGCTGTCTCTGCTTTTGTTTTCACGATTTCACAGCAATCCCCAAACTCCATCTGCTGAAAAGTATGTAATACAGTCAAGATGTGGCTTGCTGGCAAAAGGGTTTGACGGTAACAAGGGTTTAAACTGCTACATAAACCTTGGACATAGGGCCATTGTAAAGTGCCTAATACAGGGCCAGATAGTTCAAGAGCACTTAATAAGTCAAACTTGTGAAACAATAAAGAATATGTAATCAATTCACTGGCCTTTTCATTTGACTCAAGGGCCCAGCATTACCAGCAGCCAACAATCTGTTAGCTCCGAGAGCTCTGATCATTCATGTGAAAGGCAAAAAGTGCTGCCTCTACAAATTCTGGCTCAGGCTCTTTGGGAGCCTGGTTCCACCTAGGGAAATGTGCCAGAAACAGAGGACATGCTAATGACTTGGAACATCACTGTTCAAGGCTAGCGAATGAGGAGCTCCTTTACTTCAGTTCAGACTTATCTTATTCAGTTTTTGAAATCCTACTTGTAATTTTTGGCAGATTTGAAAGTGCATGTGGGTGTGGGTGTGTAAGGTGGTTAAGGAAGAATAAGAGATTTGGTGTGATAATGACTAAATTAGAAATTCGTAATAAAACAAAAGGAGTCTGTGCTTTACAACAGTGTTCTTTGTATTGGTTGTTAACCCACCAATAGTTTTCAGATGTAGAATGCTTTGAACAATAGTAGAAATCTCTTGCTTGCAAGCTACCTTTTAAACTTAGGGCTGTACAGATAGGAGGGTGTTGAAACCATGACTGTCTCTTGGAAAATGAACACATGGATTCGTGACCTGTATTCATTCAGACAGCCTGGAGTTGGGATCATTCATTTCCACGTTTTGTGGGGAAAGGAATAACCACCATAATGAGAAACAGTGTCAAGGGCAGTATGTGGGAAAATAAAAAATTTTAAAAAAGCAGTTTTTCTCTTCACATGCATAAGTGTCTGAGCGAAGTATGCTTCCTTTCAGTTGTTACTTACCTAAAGCAAAATAAATGAAAGACCTAAATTTTCTGTAATTTCATGGTGTGAGAATGTGTTTTGGCTGAGAAATGTAATCCTCAGAAGTAGGATGTTTTAAGTCTTTCTTAAAATCTGACAGTAGGTATCTAAATCTTATATATCATTTTCAGCAAGCAGTTCAGGGGTCATGTAACCTTTGATAATGGGCTAGATTAATTTTGTACATATAGACGTATTTTTATATGTATATTCTCTGTATTGTTATTAGTGCATATTAATTATACAAAATAATGTGTTCCGTTTTGCCATATTCATACATGCATATAATATATTTTGATCATTTCCATCTCCACTGTGTCCTACCCTCCCCCCTCCTCCTGATTCCCCAAACTCTATATATTTTTTCTTGCATTTAAATAGCTGTTCATTTCCTTTGATTAGCACCTAAATGTGTTAAAATTGTCTAGTTATAAGAAGTAGGTGTTAAACTTAAAAAATGAAGAGATGAGTACTCTAGAATTATTGAACACATTTTTACTGAATTAAAGAGTATTAGAAATTATCAATAAAATTTAATACTTCTACCCTTTCCACTACTGACAAAGAGGCTTTTATCATTTGGTTTCAAATAGTCAAATAATTGAAGTCACAAAAGAGAAAGAAGTAAATAACACTTTTCTAGTCTGAGCCATTGAGATAATGATGAATGAATAGAAAGTAATTATCCATAATGAAAAATTGAAGGACCAGTATGAGTCATTTTACATTTCATTTTATTGGGTATGTTTAGACATGTCCTGAAATAGAGAACAAAAAAGATGAGTGAGTACAGATTCTCTCACGCTTTTTAGCAGCAATGTAAATACATCTTGATGTATCCTTCTCTCTCAGCAGAACCTAATTTTTTTCCAGTGTCTTCAAATCAAAGTTGCAAACTATGAACATCCAATTATGCTTTTAAAAAATTAGTTTAGGACCCAAGTGGCATCAGGTTTAACTAGAGGTATTAAAATTGGCATGTTTATCATTCAAATACTTAGTTCCTCTTCCCAAGTGTTATCTCATGAATGTTTAATTAACATCTTTGGAAATATCAATTAGAGTAGATATTTTTTTTATTGTATTTTAAATTTTTGGTGCCATAATGCTAGCATCTTGAGAGTAAGTGATGTTATTGTCTCATCTGTGAATAGTACTCCTGTTGTTGTATTCTTTTAAGATTGTTCTGGAAATTAAAATAGTTTTTTACCCTTCATTGTAACTACTCTGAGGAAAGTTTTTCAGTGGGCTTAGATTTTTTCTTTCTGCAATTGTGTAAATCATAATAAACTCATAAGAAGAATGCCTCTTTGAATTTTTTCACTGAGATACTATTTGATGTACAATTAATAACAGTGTTTCTATGGCCTAAATTGAATTTCATTTTAAATCCTATAATCAATTGGAATGTTAAAATATGGATAAGTGTGAGATAGGTACTTAATATAATAATAACTGCTGTAAGACACAAACCAAAATGTGTACATTGGCTCTGCCATCTCTCATATGAAGTCTGGTGGGCATTTTTGATCAGCAGATGGGGCCATTCCTTGTGATTCTTGTCCCATATTCCTTCCTCATTTTTGCCCTGTCATCTTCTCCATATAGTTTCCAAGTTTTCTTGGCTCCATTCTATTCCTTTGCCTTGAAAGGGGGGAAAAAAACATGGAGGATCCTACATCATAGATTTCTATAGGCTAGACCTGGAATTGTACACGTTGCATTGCATTGGCTAGAACTCAAACAAGCAACTTTCATTATGACAAGGAAAGCTAAGAAATGGAGATTATTTATGATTCCAGAAAGAAGAAACATTGGTGGACACCTTTTAGAGTGCTGATTTCTTAAAATAACTTTGATACGTCTTCAATCAGCTATTTAAGAAGTATTTTGCTTTTGTTCTATGAAAGGAAGAGGTGATAATTAGACACCGTTTCAAGGAACTTGAATTCCTACATTCAAGTACAAAGGAATAAATATACCTTTCCTACAATGCATTCTTCATACTCACTGCTAATATGTACCCTATCAGGTTTACATAAGTGAGGGAACAGTCAATTTCTATATACCTATGTTAGTATAGCTATATCTCTGTAACAGCCATGATTTAATGAACTCAACTCTGCAAATTACTCTGACTCCCCTATGATGAGTATTTTCAAACATCTTGAATGTAAAAGTAAAAAAAAAAAAAAAAAAGACAAGCCATTCATCTAAATTCTTCAGACTATTTCTATGACAGGTGTGTTACTTTAGATTCTACAGAGGACCAGAACCAATTTGGTATATATTTATTGAGAGACAGATGCTGATAAGTCCCAGGCAAGACCTACATTTAGCCAACTTGATGCTAGGAGAGATGGTAGTAAAATTTTAGTTTAAGTCTGAAGGACTGAGAAGCAAAAGAACTTGCCATGTAATTTACTCATTTTACCATTTCAATTATTAATCTTTTCAGGAGACAGCAGAATAATATTTAACTATACATCTGGGCACCATTGGGCCAAATCAAGATGACACATTAACTATCACAACAGCTATAGTTATATTGTTATTGCTTTACCTTTAAGTTAAAAACCATCAGAATTTTGGATTTAATGTCATAAAATTAGAATGAGACATTTTTAAAATGAGGTGGCCTAACTTCAGAAACCTCTAGAAAAGAATATTTGCTACCACTATACAGTTCATGTCTCACTTTATAACATGGATACCTTCTGAGAAATGTGTCATTAGGTGATTTTTTTATTTTTTGAACATCGGTGAGTGTACTTACATAAACCTTGATGGCATAGCCCACTACACACTTAGGCTGTATTATTTATTATCTTATGCTACCACTGATGCATGTGGTCCATTATTAATCAAAATCATGTTGTGCAGTGCGAGGCTATATGAGACAAGTTTCACACTTGGGTCTTGTGTGAACTTAGAAAACAGAGTCACTGTCAAATTTTATAATATATAATCTATTGGGTTCACCATATTATCAATGCTTATCAAGTGCTATAAGAAACAGTTGGAATTTTACTTATTGTTTAGCTGCATAGTGAAAATGTATAAAAGTCAATTTTTATTAATCAGTCAGAAATTAATAAATAAAAGGAAGAATTACATTATTATTAACTAGGTTTTAAATCACATCATGTACTGTAAGCAATTTAGTTTCCTCTTGAAAGTATTCTAGGAGTGCTTTATGTTATGATTTTTTTCTCTTCTTTTATTAGAGCTGTCATTCTTGACATTTTAAAAATTTCACCCTTAAGCTTTATTAGCTGTTTCTTGGGTATCTTTTCCTGAGTCTTTGACATACTAAATCTTAAGGGTTTTTGTTGTTGTTTTTGCATTCTTTAATCTAAAAGAATGCAGGGGAGGTAAGATTGCAGAGTATTTGAATTATCTACAATGTGTTTATTCTGTTTTCATATGTGTTTGATAGTGTTACTAAATATAGAAATATGAGTCCAGAATAATCTTTTCTTAGTACTTTGAGATCATTATTTCATAGTTGTTAGACATCCATTATTTCTGACAACAAGACTGGTTTCAAAAAAACTCTTGCTACTTTGTAGGAACCTACCATTTCTCTGTAAAAGGTTTTAGGATCTTCATGTTTGTCATTTACAAGCATGCATCTGGGATTGGATCATGTTATGTAGTCACCCCAGGGGTTTCATATTTGTGTTTATAATCCTCTGTACTACATAACATATTGATTCTGATTTATAAATAACATATATTTTGTTAAAATTTTAATTTTAATTTTCAATATTTTTTTAGTTGTGAATGGATTCATCGACTTTATTTTATTTATTTATTTTTATGTGGTGCTAAAGATTGAACCCAGTGCCTCACACATGCTAGGCAAGCACTCTCCCACTGAGCCACACCCCAGCCTTTAATTTTTCTTTTAAGATCATTGTAGATCTAGGTACAGCTGGAAGAAATCATACCAAAAAAATCCTGTGCAAGAATCCTTTGCTGGTAACAAAAAACATTGTACAATATCACCAACAGGATGTTACTATTGATATAGCAGGGACAAGAGTCCTGACTTCCTCTTCAGTCTTTTCTGGCACCATATTGAAGAAGGTGAGATGCTTCACTGCAGCCTGGTGCAACTTGTAACTTTAGACTCCTGTCTCAGCTTTTTGCTGGTATAGGTAGGGACAAGACCATAAATAAATAAATAAATAAACAAATAAATAAATAAACAAATATATATATCTCACCTATAGAATTTGGCTAGGGTAGACCTACTGCCTAAAAACTTTGTGTGCTGCTAGTATGTACCTTTCCTGGTCCTTTTGTTATCAGAGTAAATTTTTGTTAAGGCGTTGCATGTAAGCTCTAAATTTGAGATATATGAGGCAAAATCAAACCCAGGGGACTTACCATCATGTCTATCTTTGGGTATTAAGGTCCGTGGCTAGTTTGTTTTATATAATGATGTGGTCTTTTAGTTATAATTATTTGGAGTAATGGGGAAAATATGACTATCACATTTTCCTGGAAGCAAAAGTCAGAACAACATATATTTTTTTATCTTCCAAAATTTTATTAAAATATCTGATTTACTAATGTTACTGTCTCTCATTTGGTTTTTAGTGATGTTGTAAACTGATTAAAATTTAAATTGTTAACTGTCATTTATATTTGTGGAAGACTTGTGTTTGATCTATTTTTTTTTTTTGATTTTTTTTTTGGTCATTATCTAGTTATGATCACATTATCTTATTATGATCATAAGACAATAGAAACGAAGGTCAAGAGTCACTGTTTTCAATTTAGCAAAAGGGTCTATGAGACCTTAATTCTTCTCTCGGGTAAATAGTTGTATGATGATAATGATGATGAGGAGGAGGACCTTCTTTTATATAAATCTCTAGAGAGTTTTTTTTTTCCCCTGGGGTGCAATGTGTAATAAATTTATTTTCAAAATTCCAAGGATTGCACCTATAATTCTTGACTAATAAATATGGGCAGACCTGGGCTGGGGCTGTAGCTCAGTGGCAGAGTGCTTGCCTAGCAGGAGTGAGGCACTGGGTTCAATCCTTAGCACCACATAAAAATAAACAAATAAACTAAAGCATGCTGTTCATATGCAACTAAAAATAAATAAATAAACAAATAAATAAGAATTAAATATGGGCAGACCTGACCTGACTCTAACACTTGAAAAACTGTATTTAGTTACAACTAAGTAGTGACTCAGGTGGATAGGAAACTTTATCACCTAATTTCAAAAAAGGAATCAGAAAGATGCCGCTGTTCAGCTCATTACCTCTCCTAAGATGGCTTAGGAGAGATTTCGTTCCACATAGCACAATGATGGGTTTTTGCAGGATTGGAAAGCAGACTACATTTCGTAGTAGCTGAGGTCTGGAGTCTCAGCATGGAGCAGAAGATCAGCAGCACAGTAGGGATACTGACATGCTGCTAAATGGTGAAATAGATTGTTAGTTCAGGGATGTAAAAGCACTTGTCTGTAAATAATAGAGAACTGTGTTCTAGTTTATGAATATTCATAACTCAAGGGAGAGTTAAAGTGACTTCATTGCTGACCAGAGACCCACCAGGAGGCCCCCAGCTGACCTGAGCAGCACTGTGGATAGCTCCCAGGAATTGATCTATGGTTTGTTCTTTTCTGCCTTCCAGTCCTGGTTTTCTCTAGCCACCAAAGCCTTTATAGTAGGTGCTTGAACTCTTAGAACAGGTTGAGGTCACTGTAGAAATAGGGGTTTTCTCCATTATCCTCGAGTCATAACAGCTGTGTGTTTGAGTCCAGGCAAGAATTGGTTGAATTTGGTCCAATAGCCATCAATAGCACTATTTAAAAAATATTTTATGAAAATTTTGAATAAGATAGCCACAGGTGAGTTAAAAAGATGAAATAATGGAAAGGAATAAATCTTATAAAGACACTCATACTTTTACAATATATTGTTTCTGTTTGTTGTATCTTTGCAATATTAAAATTAATAAATGAAAAAATAAGTATTACAGAGAGGAATTGGTTAAGGGTTCAGAGGATAGGTTAATGGTGTATGGATTAAAATGTTAGAAAACTTCATAAAAGAGTTGGAAATTGAGTTAAATCTTCAAAGATGACAGGACTTCAGTAGGTGGAGGGACAAGAGGGGAAATGGCATGGGGTCAATGGCATGTAGAGGTGAAATGTGTATCTTGCATTGTGGAAATAATGAAAAACCCAAGCAATCTTATGTGAAAGCTTTGTCTAAAAAAGGCAAGCAAGATAAATTTAAGAAATCGACTAGCAAGTTGGAGAAAAATGGGTGTGATTTTGATTTTAAGTCATATTTTATGAAAAATGGAATATTGATGAGTATTTTGAATATAAAAAGTCATGGAAGGAAGATAATAAAAACAATTAATATGGCACCATTCACTGCATCATACTTTCATTATTTTAGTCCTCATTGAGTGAGATATTTTAAAGAAAGAAAATCTAAGAAGTTTGAAAACTTGAATCACAATCCACCTTAGACATTAATCTGCATTAGTGCCAGTCAAGTGATCATGAAAGAAGCAGAAGGATACATTTTGTTCATGTCCTCTCCCATCCACATTTTAATCTGTCCTCATTTAAATCTCTGTCATGATTCAGGGTGGCTTTCTCAGTGGCAGGGCCAGTAGCCCGCAGCTGCCTCTCTGAATGGTCCCTCCTCTACATGGTGATCACAGTGGCTCTCTAAAGCATGCTCTTTCTCACCAGACATGATCCCCAAACCTATATGTTTGTTCACTTGGTACCCTCTGCATAGATAAGAAATAAGGGCTGTACCATGCTGTGTATGCCCAGAGCTCATGTGGCTTCACTGATGAAATAAACTAGAGACTTTGGCAAGACAATGGTTTGGGACCTAATTTAGAATTCTGTTTAAAGAGAAGTAAGTTATTATGCATGCTAACATCTCTTGTGGAAAAGATTTGCTTGAAAAGGTTTATATTTGGATTTGCTCAACATCTAATGATAAATTGCATTCATCATATTAACGTGCTGTGCATTTTCAGAGAAGTGCATCAATAATATAATACTTCATAGGACATTTAATAAAAGCTTTTGTTTTTATTCTGAAATCTGATCAACTATAGGTAAATTATAAATAGCTAATTTTAAACTTTAAATTTTTAGGGGTTAGAGATTCACAATTGGACACAGTTTTCTGTAGACTTTCTAGAATAATAACTAAGTGCATATGGCTACAAAACTGAGTACTGAGATATCAGAAAGTTATGCATACTCTTCCTCATCCAATAGTAATGCTGTTTCTTGGCATTATATGTGATTCTGTATGGAATTGTTGGCTGTGCTCTACAGATCTAAATCAGTTTTAGCAGAACTGCAACACAGACGCACGTGCTGTGCTATGTCAGATTCTGTATTAAAAAGCTTCCTGTAGACTTGTCTGGAATCTTAAGATCTGAGTGTCTGAAGGGAACTTAGAAGTCACACAGACCATCTTTTGTAACAATCACTCCCATCATAACCTTAAGAGATGGCTCTGCAGTTTCTGTTTGTGCTTGGAGAATACCAGGGCATTGCTTCACAAAGTAACCCTTTCCACTCTAAGAGTTTGGCTAAAGGATCTCCTGTAAATTAGTTAAAACCTTCTTGTGACTCTTTCACCATTGGTCTTGGTACCAGCTCTTGAACAGAAGATTAATGCCACACTACTTAATGCAGCATCTTGTATACACAATTGAAATAACATAGAAAGTCCATTTTTTTGAATGATTGAAGCTATCCAGTATTTCTTAGTTTTGTAATTTTTTCCCTAAATAATTATGACCCATTCTTCTATCCCTTTTTCTCATGATATAGTTTCTAACATATATAATTCTGAATGCCTTCTTCAAAATTCACCTTTTATTGGTTAATCCCCAATGAGATACACTAAATATGTCCTCATGAAATTCATACGTTCAAATGCTGTTCTTCAATATAATGATGATTTTTGGAAATGGGGCTTTTTGGAGAAAATTGGGTAATAAGGGGGAAGCCCTTATGATGAGATTAAACATTTTAATGCATAGATACACAAAGCTTTCTTCCCTCCCCCACTCTCATGGGAAACAAATCAGGAAAAACCTTAGCATGTTGGCACCATAATCTTGACTTCCTAGCCCCCATATCCATGAGAAATAAATGTTATTTAAGTCCTTCAATCTATGATATTCTTGTCATAGTAGCTCAAACTGTCTAAGACATTGAAATAGAAAAATAATCACTCCACATATGTTTTGATCATTGTGGCCAATATTTAAAAAAAAAGATTAGTAGTAGATGGACACAATATCTTTATTTTTATTTGATTATTTTTATGTGGTTCTGAGGATTGAACCCAAGGCCTCATGTGTGCACCGCAAGCACTCTACTACTGAGCTATAACCCCAGCCCCGTGTGGCCAATATTTACCACTATTAGAAAAGTTTATCACTGAATAGCCAGTTACTATGTTAATTTGAAACGTAAAATGTTTTCTAAAAGTGCAAACAACCTACCAAAGTGGCAAGAAGAAAAAGGCAATTATATCTTAGGGACAGGACAAAGAAAAGGTACCCATATAAGGCTCTAGAAGGATTTTGAAAGAAAGGAAATACCTTGTTGGAAACATTATGTGCTGAGGGAGAATTAGGATGAGCAGCAGAATGATTATGTACATGGTGCATTTGGATATTAACAAGTAGATTTATTTGGTTGTATCTTAGAATTTTTGAAAAAACAAAGTAGGAAAAAGAATTGCAAAATTTAGCTGAGACCAAATAGTAGAAGGTCATTCCTGCTTTTCACTATGAGAGTACTGAGAACATTAAAACATTAAATTTGAATTTTTCATATAGAGGTAAGTTTTTGAATTGATAGAAAAGTGTATTTTAATACATAAGTATCGTGCTCCTATGATAAAATGTGGGCCAAACAGAAAATCTGGCCTCAGTTGCAAAATGCTATTGGTTCACTTTGAACATGTCATCATCAGTATTTCTTTTCTTTTTTTTTATAGTGAAAGATTTTTTAATTTGTCTTTTTTTTTTAGAAATACATGACAGTAGAGTGTATTTTGACATAGTATACATACATGGACTGTAACTTATTCTAATTAAAATCCCAATCTAGTGGATGTATACAATAGTGAGATTCACTGTGGCATCACTGATATTTCTAATAAATAATGCCTGATGATGGAATTCATAGGTAGCAAGGAGCCTGTGCATTAAAACAGATTGATGAAGCATTTTTTGTCAAAGGCACTGTCTAACCAGTTTTCATTAATCACTCTAATGTTGAGGATTACTGCTAGACCTGAAGAAGGATTGCTTTCAGTTAGTGAAATGTTCATAACCTCTGAACACTGTACGTTTAGCAAGCCACACAGAGTACTGAAAAACCTGTGCAAATGCCCACTGTCAAAAAAGGAGGTACATCCACAATACTGGGGCCCTAATTAAAATAAGATATATTCCATGCATGTATAATTTTAATAAAATCAACTCTTACTGTCATGTGTAGCTAAAAAGAACAAATAAAAAATAAAAATGAAGTATAGTTTATCACCATCACAGTGTGGTCTTGTAATATTAGTGTCTCTTTGTATATAATTTTTCTTATTTCTATGAAATAGACTTTTAAATAGGCTGTTAATAAAAATGTGTGAATTTACTTCTTGTTCAATTCTTTCTGTGTCTGATCTTTGATCTCATCTCTTGCCCTTTGGAGATATTAAAAGAGACAGATAAGTGATTGTGCTCTTTAATTTACTGTGTAATGTTTAATCTTTGGTGGAGTCCCAGTTATCCAACAACCTTATCTAATGTTGTTTTAATGTCCTCAGTACTCTCATAGTGAAAAGCAGGAATGAGTCATCTTGAAGTCAACCATTTTATCATCTAAAACTGCACATTATTTGGAAATTATTTTTATGATGATATTTTTCCTCAATTTCTGTGACAATTTGTGTAAATATTTTTCCTCAATTTCTGTGACAATTTGTGTAAATATTTTTCCTCAATTTCTGTTACAATTCATTTTTTAAAAAAATATTTCTTTCTCATTTTTAATGAAGTTTAAAGAATAGGAGAGACAAATATGTGTGCTGTCTTTTTAAGTTAAAAAATATCTACTTTTAAATAACTGGCATATCATTGTAAGCCACCAAAAGCTTTCTGGTCAAACAGAGAATATAAATATTGTATTTCAGCTAGATGGAGAAATTTATGAATGACAGGATAGTATTTTTTAATTAGTAGGAAAAATGATGAGGTTCAACAAATATTCCCTAAATTAATATATCATCAATAAAACATCTCATTTTCACAAAATTAGACAAATGTTAAAGATGGTGCCAGTTATAGATTAGTGGATGAAGTAGCATCACTGCTATGAGTATGTGACATACAATCTTAGTATTGTTCTTAGCTCTGATATAATATTCAAATTTTAACCTCTTTTCCACTTATCAATGAGTGAAACAAAACAATCAAATAGAGTAAGAAGTTGATTTGAAACTATGGTAAAGCCCATGCTTACAATGGCTAACAACTTCTTGATTAGGTAGGAATTTAAGGTTTCTGTACCTACGTTTCCTTGGGAATAAAATTAAGATCGTGCAATGACAGGTTTGTACAAGAGGTTATGTAAATGAAAAACACCAAAGACTTGCTTATTGCCTATTATTTCTAAATATATGTCAGAGATTTTGGTTAATTAGTCATTGCTTAGTTGTGTTTTTTCTACTAATTTGTCTCAATCTTTATATATATATATTATATATATATATAATATATATATATGACTCATGATTCTGGTTGATGTTTTTCCTGTTGGCATATTAATCTTTTATTATTTTAAGAGACATTTCAAACTCATATTCTCTGGTTCATAAAACTGAACGATTTAAAATGACAAGCTAATTTGTCAGCTTTTACTGGGAAGGAATCATTTCTTTAAAAATCAACTTTTAGCAGGATGCAGTGGCACACACCTGTAGTTCTAGCAGCTCCGAAGGCTGAGGCAAAAGGATGGTGAGTTTAAAGCCAGCCTCAGCAACTTAGAGAGGCCCTAAGCACTTAAGTTAGTGAGACCCTGTGTCAAAAATAAAATATCAAAGGGCTGGGGATGTGGCTCAGTAGTTAAGCACCATTTGGTCTAATACCTGATACTCCCCTTACACACAAAAAAATCAACTTTTATCTATCTTCTCTAACAGCATATTTAGAAAATATTTTTATTTTAGATACTTAAAAAGTAAATTTTGTTATTATTCTTTGTCAAATTTATATAGCAGCAATAACATTAGATAATTTAGCATGCAAAACTAATAAAAAGTCAATGGAACAGAATGAAAAAAGAATTAAATCCTACACAAACCCCAAAACCCTATGTAAACACTCAACAATTTTAATCGATATCAAGGTTGTTATTATGGTAAGTTAAAAAAAACAGTCTGAAGGCACCACAATGCACCATCTATGTACATCAAATTCTCAAAAGAATAAAATCATGGAGATAGAGAACAAATTAGTGGTTATCAGGAGCTAGGAATTAGGATCAGATGCATTGGATAGGATACTAAGGGTTTCCATGAACAGTCCTTTTGTTGAATCAACATTTCTTTGGTTATTATTAGAAATACTAATAGTGATTAATTGTACACATTTATGGGTCTCACTGTGATACTTTTATGGATACATATTTCCTACTTTGATCTTGTCTACCTTCCTTCTACTACCTTTGGCTTCCCATTTTTAGCCCTTAGCCTTTCCCTGGTTCCCTTCCTCTCCCTTATAGTTTCTCTTCTATTTTTTGTTTGTTTGCTCATATGAGAGAGAAAACATGATGTATTTGTCTTTCTGTATTTGGCTTATTTAGCTTAACATGATGGCCTCTGGTTCCCTGACAGAACACTGCAGTATATATTTTAAATATGGTGGTGGTTACACTGAGCTACACCGATGATAAATTTATGTAGAAGTAAATATATATTAATAAATGAGTGTTTGCATGACTGTGGTTGTGTCTCAGTGGTAGAACGCTTACCTAGCATATGTGAGACATTGGGTTCCATTTTGAGCACCACATATAAATAAATGAATAAAATAAAGGTCCACTAACATCTAAAACATTTTTTTAAATGAGTCTTTGCAAACCTGGTGACATAAAAATAGGCCCCGAAGATTCTATCAAGGTTGATTTCCTAGGTTTGGTCCTGTACTCTAGTAAATCATTTCATTTAGGGGAGCTGGAGAATCACACACTTGAATTTTTGCAACTTCCTGGTGAGTCTTTAATTACGTTAAGTAGTTTGTGAAAAAGTGCCATGAGTCAACAAATAGATACAGTTACCTTATAAATGGTTAAAAAAAGCAGAAATCTGATGGAATCAGCATTCTTTTGGTAGTATTATGCTAATATATATTAAGCACAATAAATAATTGTTGAATGAGGAAAAACATTCTTATTATTTCTTTTGAAGAATACCATAGGATTACATTTAGAAAACAATTTTATTTTGCATTATTAACAAAAGTATGTCATTTTGTTGGTGTTTTGTTGTTTCTGGTCAACAACATAGATTCCAGAAACAATATTAGATAAAAGTAAAATTTTTCAAACTATTTGTTAGAATTTACATGTAAAGGGGTTTTTAATGACCCTTTAAATGTGGGTATTCTTTTAGAATATACATAATCCTTAAAATGAAACTTTCTACTGGGTACACCCATATGCACATGAACATGAGAATATGTAAGACCCATGTTTAAGGGCTGGGAAATTGATGTTAGAAAAAAAATATATCAAGATTTGAACCATTGACAAACTACATGAAGGAAATAGGGTAGACTGTTGAAGATGGAGAAAGGTGTTTGTGTTTTGTCCTATAAATTTTTAGAATTCACCAAAATTGTAACTCACAATTGAGCCATACTGTCTTTTCTATTTTTTTATTTGTTATAATTGGTTATACATGACAGCAGAATGCATTTCAAGTCATTGTACACAAACGGAGTACTACTTTTCACTTCTCTGGTTGTACTCATTGTAGAGTTGCACCATTCATGCAATCATACATGTCCCTAGGGTAATGATGTTTGTCTTATTCCACCATCCTTCCTACCTCCCTTCCTGCTCTCCACTCCACCCTCTCCTTTGCGCAATTCAAAGTTCTTCCATTCTTCCCATGCCCACCCCCTCCATTATGGATCAGCATCCACTAATCAGATAAAACATTCGACCTTTGTTTTTTGGGATTGGCTTACTTCACTTACTATGATATTCTTCAACTTCATCCATTTACCTGAAAATGCCATAATTTTATTCTCTTTTAATGCTGAGTAATATTTCATTGTCATACTGTCTTTTCTAAAAAGTAGAGAGTGTGTTTTATAAACTGACACAGATCTAAATAACAGCCGGTATAAGTCACATAGTTCCATGTTTAAAATGACATATTTTGCCTCAGTGTCAGATTTTCATGTTATGGAAAATAGGTTATTGAATAAGCTTTGTTACTAGTTTCAAAATTGTTGTGTTCAATTAGGAATCAAGGGTAGGTGGAAAGGTGAGGAATATCAATCTTTTTACTTCTGCTCTTTAATTTCAAGGAAGATAAGTTAGGTAGATTTCTTCTTTTATTTTAACATTAATTGTACAAATCAATGTTTTTCAATGTTAACATTTCCATAAATGCATATATTGCTCAGTGATCACATCCACTAAAGAGATACTTTTAAGCACCCAAATGCACACCCATATACCCAGCCACATGAATCCTACTCTGGCCACATGAATTTCCTGGTGGTTTAATTAAAATGTTCTTAAATTAAACAAAATTGATAAGTATCTATAAAATTTTGTACTAATGCAAGAAAAGCACAGTAAAATCTTTGAAGCTTTGATTTGGGAGTTTTTTTCTTTTTGTATGTAGAGGTACATTCATTAAGTATTTCTAGATTTTGAAAAGGAAGTATTGATCCAAAGATAAACCCTGGCTTCCTTCTTGTGGTAAAACTAACTGATAAGAGAAAGTAAATATTGGAAGATTAGGTAAACTTGAGGTGTCCTCCTACCTGCCCCCAGGCTTACAGGAGATGTTTAGAGACTGAATGGGAGATCCTCATAGAAGTGCCAGTTGGAGGGGCTGTCCAAAGCCCGAGCTTCTGTTGTTCATGTGTGCTTCTTTGAGGAACATGTGCTAGAACATCTTTAGATCCTCTCAAGCTATCTTTATAATCCACTGCTTCACAATCCATATGGACACCACACAGTTCTAGAAGGAGGTGGTACAGCTAAAAATGTTCTGGCAAGTGATTGGAAATCATCACTCTGGCTTCAGTAACCTGTTCTCTCCAACTCCTTACTCTACCCAGTTCCATATTGGTCAAGAGCATAAATTAGGGAGAAAAATGTGTATTATTATTATTATTATTTTAAAATATACAGATTATTATAGCACTTTATCATGTCTTCACATGTGTTCATGACACTTTTAAATGTTTGCTGTTTTTGATTTCTGTGTATTTGCCATAGCCTGTGCTATCACAGTTTGGGATAGCTTCATATATATGGCCTACTGACCATTGAAATTTAGCACATCACATTTCCCCTCAAATATGACCCTTTTCATATTTCAGTTTCTAGTACAATTAGTGATTTCTCCACTAATTGAGAATAAAATGGCCTTTCTCTATTATGTTTCCTCTGTCTCTAATCATTTGTCAAGTCATACAGCTGCGATATTCTCATGTTTTAACATGTACCTTGTTTTCTTTTTATAGTTAACATCTTAATACTACTAAGATTTAGGCTCTTCTTATCTGCATGGTATTAATGCTTTGGCCTCACATCTCCAAATTTACTCTCTACTTGAAATGTAAAGTATATAATTTTTAAAATCTTCATCAACTATCAGGTCAAAACATAAAATCACATTTTTTTTCCAAGAAATTTGATTCAGAGACATCTAAGACACTCCTATTCAACTTGTATATTCATCAGTTCCCATGTCTCATTTCAACCCTGATCCATCTCTAACCCTCACTGTCTCATCTCTGCTGCCCAATGGTGGGTGGTCATGGCAAGGAGTTAATAATCCATTAATGAATGTCCTAGCTGGTATATGAATGTCTATCTCATATGTTATTTGGTCATTTTTTAAAAAGACTATGCTAAAACTATAGTTATTTTTTTAATTTGAAACTAAATAACTCCACACAGTTTGTACTAAAATATAAATATTAAAATACAGCTTCTATTCCAGACTACATACTCCTGCTAAATAAATGTTTCTATAGCACAACTCCAACATGCCAGTCTTCTCATGATTTCCAATGTTAAGATACACCACAAAGGTTTTTGCCAATTTGCATTGTCCAAGTAGTTTCAAAACTATGCGTATTATTATTATTATAATACTTTCTCCACCACATTGCCACAACGTCCTCACAGTTACTTTTATCTCAAGACAAACAGCCTGGTGACCAAGCGCTAATGGTGGCCTGGTCCTTCCTGACATGGTTCCTATTGCTCTTCTCCTGGGACACTCTGCTACCAGATTCTTAGCAACAGCCCCAGATCCTTTCCAAACTCTACCTATTCAGTGAATTTGTTCCTTATCCTTCCATCTTTTTGATATCATTCTTTTCTCTCTTTTAAACTTAAAACCTTGTAAAAATCTTTCCTTGTTTTATGTTATGATTGCCTTTATGAATATAAATTCCTTTAAGATAAGGATTCTTCATCTACATTCCCTTTACCTTTCCCAGCCTTGAGTAACTTTTATAAATATTTGTTAAAATTACTTGATAATTAATTGGCTTCTCGGCTCCAGTGATAAATCACTGTTTACCAAAGTAAAACCAATACAAACAACTAATGTGCAACATGCGTACTCATCATATCACTGAATGGGCAAGAAGCTCTCTCTTCCTGAGCAGAACAGGTGTGGTGTTCTCACAGGCTGCTTTTTCTGTCAGAGAAGGTTGAAAACAGATTGGAGCAAATCAGCCCCGAAGCCTCAACACAAAGACACAGGCTTTCTGTGCTTATTTTGAACAAGTATCAACAAAAATGTAATATTTTACTAATATACATATGTCTAAGTATATATACAAGCACACATGTATGTAGTACTTGGTCATTTCAGAACATGCGAAAAATATGAAATGTACAGGGTAAACTAAAAGTCATTTATTATTCCATTACAGAGTTAATTAGGTTTATCTTTTAATGTATTTTCCAAGTCTTTTTGTCTTATATTCCTTTTTATAATAAGTGATTTTTTTCCCCCAATTTATTAACCTAATGTTATGTTTTGGTTATTTTTTTTTTTCGGACTAGGAATTCTTGCCATTTTAATGGCTCTTTAACATTCTATATTAATAATAAATTATTCATATACCCATTGAAGTAGGTTTAAATTGATCCAACTTTTTAATTACAAAACATAAAAATGAAGCAAACATTCTGGTACATAAAATTTTGTCCCAATTAATGTTAATTTTCTTTTAATTAATATCTAGAAGGAACATCATAGAGCCTAAGGAGAAGGTTTTGAAGTTTCTTTCAGGAATATCTTATGACTGATATTTTTTTCAGCAGAATATAACAGATCCTGTTATGCCAAACCTTTACAGCATTGTCTCACTATTAGACACAATCCTGGCCAAGTCCTCACTTGATGAAGGTACTTAACTCCTCACTGGAGTCGCCACGTAAGGACTCTCTCCTGATTCTCTCTGTAATTTGCTCTTTTCTGTTCTGCTCTTGCAGAAATTCTGCTGGTTACCTCTCCTTTGGCAATGTAGATATGGGACATCAGCCCTTGTACATAGATATGTGTTATCTAAAGCAGATAAAAGTTGAGGGAGAGATAGAATTCATTAATTAATGTCCTAGCCGAAGTAATAGTGAGGCCTTCCTCAGCACAGACTGCAAGCCTCTATGCAGACCACAGAAAATTACCCCTTTCTATTTTGGTTAGTAATGGAACCATTATGTCATACCTTTGCTATGTACTCAATTTTAATAGAAGAACCAAGTTAGGAACATGATGATGTCACCTTTTTTTGTCTGGTAGGAGTTTTTACTCTGGGTTCTCTCCTGCTGTTACACTAGATTGAAATTGGCACTTCATGGATTGTGAGGAGGTGTGAGGAGCTTTCTGTCATGTTCTCCAGCTGTCTCACTGCCCCATTGTGTCAGGCACACACACCAGCAATGACTGTCCTAAATAAGCCTGTGTCTTTGTGTTGAGGCTGCAGGGCTGTGATTTGCTCCAATCTGTGTTTTCAACCTTCTCTGACAGAAAAAGCAGCCTGTGAGAATACCACACCTGTTCTGCTCAGGAAAAAGAGAGCTTCTTGCCCATTCAGTGATATGATGAGTACGCATGTTGCACATTCGTTGTTTGTATTTGTTTACTTTGGTAAACAGTGATTTATCACTGGAGCCTAGAAGCCAAGAGACTTAAAGATTATTTCAGTACTTCCATTTAAAACACAGAGCAACACTGTGATTTTTCTCCTGTGAAATCGATCTATATCAACTATTTCCATGTGTTAATTTAGTGGTGAAAGAGAAAATAAGGTTATTATTTACAGATTTGAACAAACCAACTATACTAAGAGTTTTTTTTTCAGATTTTAAGAAAAAAATTAAAAATTATAGTCAGCATTAGAATTATAATAATGATAAGAACATCATTTATTTTAATGTGGGCAGGTGACAATCCTGTGCTCTTATTCAGGGCATACAGCTTCATAAACGAGCATCACTGAACAACACTGTGATCTGAGTGGCCTAAGAAGATACCTCCTTGTCATCTTGAGTGAAAGTTGAAAATTTTTTTCCTGCCCAAATAATAAATTGTGACTATAAGATTACCAAAGCAATGCAATCAAAAACACTTTTGCTTTCAAAATGTGTCCTTGAGACATCTCTTTCTGCCCCAGGACCCAGCTGTCACAGCTTAAAGGACATGATTCTTTAAAACCTCTGTCTCTCTCTCTTTATTTTTTTTCATTCTTGAAATACAGAATTTTATTTAGAAACCGTTTAAAAGTAGGAAAAAACCCTGTCAAGAAAGACCAGGTGAAAATGGGTTCCTGACAAAATGGAATTTTAGGGCAACAAAAGTCTAAAAGGCCACAAAAGAGAAATAGCACCACTGTCGTTTGAACAATGGCTAGTTACTTGCATTTTTTGGCATTGTTAATCAATGAGTCTGGTTTTTAAACCTCTGTCTCTTATCGTAAATTTACTAGTAGGTATTAAGAAGATATGTCCCTCCATTAAATCCTTCTATGATTTATTTTATGTCACCAATAGAGGAGACTATCAGTCAACATTATTAGACTCAAATATTATTTCTAACTAACTTCACAAAAATAAGACACTCTCAGACAAAATTTAAAAAGAGCAAAGCTACCACATCTTTATAATGGGAACAAAATTTCATAAAAGGAGAATGACAGCAAAAGAATGATTTTCTAAGGGTTATAGCACCATGAAGTCTTCTTTAGACAAATATTAACCTATAGAGGATGGGGAAATGGCTTTTTAAATAGAAATATCAGATATGTGCATGCCTTTAAGCAGAACATATTCTGTTGATTACCTGTAAGAGAAACACACATTCACACCCTTGTATTTATGATGGACAGTCTCAGCCATACTTGGTGTTTTGCCAAGGATCTTAAAACAGACAGACATTGTAAAGCACATAAGTGTACACCTACAAAATCAGTTTTCAAATTTAGAACTAGAACCTAAATGCTATCTATATTTTAGTGCATATTGGAATTTAGGAATTAACATTGGGGAGGGCCGAATCATTTCAAAATACATTGATATTTCAAAAATTAAAATTTGGAAAACAGTTTTACCTACAAAATCACATATTAATGTGATATGAATGTATCATTTCATTCACTTTTTTTTTGTAGTAGAGATGGAACCCAGGAGTGCTTAACAGCTTAACATCTGTGGGGAGCACAGTGCACTGTTTTTTGTTTTTTTTTTTCTTTTAAGACAGGGTCACCTTAAGTTGCTTATGGCTTTCTTAAATTGCTGAGACCAGCTTTGAACTTGCCATCCTTTGGAAGGCCTAAGCCTTCCAAACCCCTGGGATAACAGGTGTACACCTTCACACCTGGCTCCTTTCAGTCACTTTTAAACAATACATCATGGTAAATTTGTACTCCTTTCTCCAAAGATTTGTTAAAATTAAGATACTGTTTTCTGAAGATTGATGGAAATATAAATATGTGATTTACCTGTATGTTGTTTCGGTGATTAATTATCAAGTATAAAGCCTTGCTAAGTGTTTATTTTGAAATACAATGTCATATGTCTTTGGAGACTGACTTATTTTCCTGTAAAAAGATTGACTATTCACCTTTTTAAGCAATTAAATTTTTTCACTTTTTTTTCTGATGAAAAACTCCCAAGTATTAAATAAACTGGTTGTAAAAAAATGTTATTTAGTAGCTTTCTTCTCTATGTACCAAAGCAATTATTTTCTTTTTGGTAAAAAAAAATTGCTTTTACACAATTCTTTGCATCTCCCCAAGTTTCTTTTTTGTACATCTACCTGGATCGTATGAGATTTTAATGAGCAATTAGAAGTTAACAGGATAGAGGTGAAGTGTCCTCTTGCATGCATATGATTTTAATTTAAACTCTTATCTCTGTGTGATATGAGGGGTAAGATTTTTTGTTTTTAATATGTTATTTGCATTCATTTGAATATGGTTCATTACCACTTATAAGATGGGCACAGAAAAAGACATTCCAATTAGCTAGTAATTAAACAGTTTCCTGGCTGGATCTTCTTGATTTGGCAGAAGACACTATTTGGATTGTTTGGGTAAAAATTTTTGTTCTGTCATGAAAGCAAGTTAATGACTTGCCTGGATCTATCTGTCCACTCAAATTGAGACCAAATACTCAGAATCACAGATATAATCCCTTTCTTTTCAGTTCCACATGCCAGTGGTGGGGGAATGGAGCAGGGATTTAGAACAAGAACAAACCTGACTTTCTTCAGGAATCGAGAAGTAGATAAATAAGATATATACACAAATAGTTAATTCAAAATTCTAAAAGATGAATATAAGATATACAAATATTTTATCTATCTAGAAAAGCTATCCCCAAAAGACATATTAAGGAAAACACAGTGTGGTCAGCAGACCAGTCTCAGTATATTTAAACACAGCTGAAAAGGACTAATGATGATGCTATCCAGATACCAGTTGCATCAGCTGCTGCTGTAATCACTTTTAATCTCTATACTAAGATGCACTTTCAGAGATAGTGATGCTGTATATGTTTTATCTCTATGAGCTATTATAAATAAATAACTATTATCACAATTAAGACTGCTATATAGAGTTTCATGCCATCTATATTAAAACTTAACTGAAAAAATTGAAAGCATGCACTGAGATACTTAGAATCTACTTCCTGTCTCTGATGGTAAGGACATCAACGACTTTTTTATTATGCTTTTTTGTAGTTAACATTTCTACAAAAGAGTTGATTTATGTTTACACTGCAAGAGTCATGAAGGAGTAATGCTATATATTTCTATTCTAGTATAACCTTACAGATAGAGCTACAGACTTAAAGTTTAATTTCTAGGTGATGATTGCTACAATTTATCATTACATGTGCTTTACTATGGATTGTTAGTAGTTGGAAGTAGCAGAGTAGTTTGAAGTGCTTCAAAAAAGTATAAGAAAGGAAGAAAAAGAAAAGAACATACATAGAATCTTGATAGATTTAACTTTGAATGCATGAGTTACACATATAATTTCCTCCTATGTTCATATTAAGAACACTTCTTAACATGACTGCTTTGTTTAGGAATCCTAGACAATCTTATTGTGAAATAAGACTAGAGTTATAGGTTTAATTCTCATGGAAAAGTCCACTTTGCTATCATTTGTTATTATAAACTGTACCTGGATTGTACCAGAAATTGTTGAGCATTTTTGTTCCCAAATCTGATACAATATGTAATAATATTATTGTAACACATGATTTTTATATTCATCAAACTTAACCCTTACATTTGAATAATGTGGTAGTAGTTCAGATTCTCCAATTTTTGTTCAATTGATAGATTTTTGAAGCAAATATTTTTGCTATAGATAAATGAATAATTCACTGGTATCTACTCAGTACTGTACACAAGTTTGAGAATCACTGAGCTAAGACTCTTGGCTTAATAGATTTTATAGCTAGTGTTCATTCAGTTTTGTTCTGGGGATCAAATGCTCATTCAGGAATATATTTTAAAAGCATATTAATTAGTTCTGCTTCAGGCAATGCAGTAAGCTAAAAATTCTTTTAGATCTTCCTGACAATCTACAGGAAAAACGGGAGAGTAGGTGGAGTGTGGACAGCCCAGGAGGCAAGGGCCAGTGCAGGGAACCCAGCTTTAGAGGATAGTGGTTGCTTGGGATGTGGGCACTCAGGAGTAGGGATATTGGTGTGTGTGTGTGTGTGTGTGGAGAGAGAGAGAGAGAGAGAGAGAGAGAGAGAGAGAGAGAGAGAGAGAGAGAAATATATTTATCCCAATTTCAGTGTCTGTAGTACCCATGAAGAAAAAATAGATAATTTGCTTTGATTGACCCTCATTTTAGGATTGTTTGAATTAAAAGTTCATCCTTGGAGAAACTCACATACCGCCTGCTGGGTACTTCTAAATCTCATCTTCTGCCACAGAAGGGTATTTGTTGGAGATTATTGTCAACACAGGCTTGGAGGAATGCTGACTTACTTTAGAATCTCGGTGGGCTCTTCCTCCATTCATCTAATCATTCAGGCAAGATAACCTATGCATCTAGCGCAAAATTTCTGCTCAAGGAAAAAGAAAAAAAGTAAACGGGAATGGGCGAGCTAGCCAATGCTTTTGGAAGGTAGAAATTCTGTTGAGGTTTTTCTCACTAATTGCGGGGCACTTTTTCTGTCACTGTCTCCAGTGCAGAGTGGTATGTCTCACGGAGTCAATGATCAGAGTGGTGTATGCTGTTATTTTGTACTATACAGAGCTGTTTAGGACTGGACAACTGCCCATTAAGCCACATTATAAAATTACCTCCATGAACATTTCCACATTTGCAAAATGGGATTGACAGTGAATATGGTAGGCTTGTATCTGTGAGGAGTTCTCATTAAGTAACATATACTGTTATTAGCATTCCTATTCAATTTTTTCCTTGTAGGTAAGGAAATTGTGGCTCAGAGAAGACATTTTCTTAAATAGTAAATATCAGAATCAATTCTATTCAGCTAAATTCATCTAACTCTGTGCTGGGATACACACATGCATTTACAAGATGCTGGGAATGTAGCAATGAATCAGGTACTGTGGGGTCAGTAGAGTACACAAAACAGTCATCTCTCTGGATAATTCCAAAACCAGGTAGATGTATTAAAGGTCATAATTGTTCAAAACCTTGTTGGAAGAGCTAGAGCAATGGGAGAGGAGGACTGCTCCTGAGCTCTTGGTTTTGAGGTCACATTCCTCCAGAACTCCAGTGGGATTTAGAGGTTTATGAGCTACTATACCCACCTTTGCTGCTGTTGTCCCAAAGCCTTTTGCTTCTTAGTGGCATCTATAAAGTGGAAGGTGGGCAGGTCCAGCTCTGGAATTCTGCTAACAATCTCCCAAGAGCTTCTTAGCACCAAGAGGATGGCTGTTGCTCCTTGAGCATTTGAATCTTCCTCAAACATGTCATTGGAGGAACTCTTTCTGTCAGAATTCCACTGTGATATTCATGTTTGACCTTCCAGTCCCTTAATTTCTGGGTTGTATAGCAGGACATGGATTCCAACTAAGCATGAGTAGAACATATAGAACACACAGCCTCTGCACTCAAAGAGCCCATATCTGTATGGGACAGAACAACTCCCGCAAGCTATAAATGGTGACCACAGGCATGAAGTAGATGCAGGGAAGTGACATGTGATGGAGATGATGACTGTTCTTTGTACTCTACTGACCCAGTAGTGCCTGATTTATTTTTATATTCCCATATATCATGCTTGGATCACATTGGCATGATGCAGGAAGCAAATATGAAGCTCCACAGAAGCAGGATGGTAAATATTGTAAGACCTGGAACATGATTAAAAAAAATGGGGGAAGATCACAGTGGGGCAAGAAGGAATCAATGATGTCATTTTTGTTTTGAACTTTGATGCTTGAGAGGTGGATTAAGTCAGAATTTTGTAATAGATCTACTTAATTGCAAAGTCAGAGCTTTCCCTGTTCTTTCACTCAGCCCTAGCTGTGATTTGGTACTGATCGAGTCACTGTATATGGAAAAATGTGTACAAGAAAGCCCTTGACTTTGTGTGTAAGTTACATGTTTTCTCAACATTTGAGAATCACTGAGCTGGGACTTGGTTTAATAACCTTGATAGTTGGTATTCATTCATTTGTTTAGGGGACCAAATGTTCATTCAAGAGTGTATTTTAAAACATATTAAGCAGTTTGGCTTCAGGATATGCAGTGGGCTAAAAATTCTCAGAGGTCTTCCTGTCATGAAGAAGCAGTGTTGGTTATATAGCAACAAGATATTTCCAGATGTATTATTGAACTCTCAGAACATGAGAAAAGTCCTCTGGGCCAAGGATCACATGAAAATCTATAGGAAAAACAGGAGAGTAGATGAAGCGTGGGCAGGTAAGAAGGCAAGCACAGTACTGGGGAGTGGGATGCTCATTAGCAGGATGTAGGCTTGGAAACCTTGAAGACGAGGACAGGACATGAGAGTTCACATTCCTCTAGGTGCTTTTCCTTTGAGAAGAGGTTTTGAGAGAAAGCCTTGGGTGGACAGGAAAAGTTAAAAGAAATCACTAGGTCTTTCTTTTATCTAGGTGGAAAACGAATAATATCCATAAAACTAATGATGGTGATCAGTCTCCCCTGGTTATCTGAGGCCATAATAGCCTCAGAATTGCCTGAAATTTTCTATATTATACAGTCAGAGAAATTACAGGATGAGAAACTAAATTATAACCATATAGGTTGCTAATGTCTTGTGTATAGTAGGAGATAAAACGGATCTTGTCTGGAGAAAGGATTCCTTAAGCCAGCTGCAACAGGACACCTGATAATTAATATTAGCCACTGTGAGTCCTCCATCAATAGGATATCTTGAAAACAGTCACTAGAGACAGCAAATAATTCAGACTCTCAAGGATTCCAAAATAATATAACATGTTCAAAATGTTTGTTATAAAAGTGTTACTTATGATGAAAGTAATAAAAATGAGCAAAGACAAATACTAGCAAATTAGTCATATGAGAATCTATTTTATATTTATGAGATTGGCAATAATTGAAAGATAGACTATAGCAGATATTATATGGGGAACAACTGGAACTATCTTATAATACTATGGAAAGGAGAGATATAAATTGATAGAATTTCTTACTGATTTTGTAAAGCTGAAATATACACACACTATGACTCATTTAAATAGATCATTTAAATTAAAAATACCCATATTTTTGCCAGTTATTATAATCCCACTTTGAGACAGTTCTGGTGGTTTAGTGTTTTTTGAGAAGACTTTTGCAGTCAGTTCAGTGTGGAAGTTGGACTGGTAGCCACATCTAAGTGCACTGATGTGGCATCTTTAGCACAGCTACTTGCAGTATCAAAGGTTGCAGTTGATGTGCCCTAGGAATTGCCTTCACATTGTGCAGGAGGTAGGGACATACCCTTTAGTTATAAGTAGGAAGAAAATACCTCTGTTCATCACTTCAGATTCAAATGGACATTGTGTCATTTCTTGCTGAAGGAGGCTGGCTTTAGCAGAGACCCATTATCCCCCAGTGATATCAGCTCAGAAGGTTTTTACTTTCATTTAATCTAATGAAATATATCCTCAGATTTTCTACAGTATAACTCTAGGCTTTTGTTTTGCTTAAGCGTGATTTCTTTTATGTAGCTGAAATAAAGAAAGGACAATTTTTATAATAAAGTTTATATATAGTAAGAGAAAAAATGATAAAATGATTTTTGATAACTGATAGCATGTATATTATAAATGACTACATTTAAATTTAATAAAGCATTTTAATTTAAATAAATTTCATTATAAATAATTTAGGTAAAATATTTATATAACATACATTCATTATTTGACATATCTCTCATACTTTTTATTTATGTTTCTGGGACTATAATGACAGCAGTTAGTGGTGAAATTTTTTTCAACAACTTATTCTTGAGAAGGGTTTTGCTTTCTTATATAGTGGTTCATTTTCAGCACAAGAGTTACAATGTGGAAAGACTCTTCCTTCTTCTTAGCTGCACAGATGATCTCATTTTAGCATGTGGAATAATAAATTTGACCTTTCCTAAACCTCTGCAGTATGTTAAAGCATGTCTTGACTTTGTTTCCTCCATGTTGCTCTAGGATAGTTTCCCAGCACGATTTGGAGGAATTCATTTTGTCAATCAACCCTGGTACATCCATGCCCTGTACACTGTGATCCGGCCTTTCCTGAAGGAGAAGACTCGGAAAAGGGTAGGTTGTTTTCTTTGTTTATAAATATGCCCTATGTAATGAGTTGTGATACACAGCTGTGTGTATGATATTGGCCATGGTAAAATGGGTTTCTAGGTTGTCATATAAATAGTTAGCATAGAAAGCACCTTAAAATTCTTATAGACCTTGTAATTCTCAACGCTGCATTTGTGAATGAAACATTTAAAAACAAGCTTTCCTACTTTCTTATACTATAAGAGGACATATTAGTACATTGATTACACATGAAAGCCTCAGTGTAGAATTCAAAAGAATTTTTGCCAAGTAACTACATTAATATTGCTGTACTTAATTTCAGGTGAGGTCTACAGAGAAATTAAAATAGTATTTGCTGGTAAATGGGTGGTTGTTATTTTATAATATGCACTGAAATAAATATAATAAATTTTTCAATATCTGATATAATTTTGTAATAATTATCATGATCAATCACACATTTTGAAAAGAATGATAATGTTTAGACATTTTAATATTTCTTTAAATTACATGTTACTTGCTTGAAGATTTAGTTTTATCTAACATGAGATAATCAAAGCACATAACAACAAAATCATTTTTTCTAAGACTAAGATAATAATTTACTTAAAGCATTTAGAACACTGCACAGTATATAATACATACTAATATGTTTATCATTATTATTAAATATAGATTTTAAAATGCCTTTTAGTACATGTTATTTCATTCAATTTTTGGAACAGCTTTGAATATGTACATTTTAAAAACATTGGCCAACTATTTATTTATTTTTCCAAATCATGTGTACATTGTATAATATTCAAATCAGAAGAAGCATACATATCTCTTAAAATATTTATTATTTTTTTGTAGTGAAAATATTCAAAATCACTTCTTCTGGCTGTTTTGAAATACAAAACTCATTATTCCTATTTATTGGCACCCTTCTGTAACTGATTTTTCTTATCAAACTATCAAACTCATAAACCAACTTTCCTCCATCTTTATCTTCCCAGCCTCTGGTAACTACTATTCTACTCTCAACTCTGAAAAGTTAATTTAGTAAACTGTATCTTCTACTGCAGAGCTAAAGAAAAGAAGGTTTGGGATGGATAAGTAAGGGTCTTACTCATCTACACTTATTGTAGAGCTAATAAGAAAACCCAAATACCCAACTCCATATTTAGATCTATTCCTACCTCTTTGTGCTGTATCCATTTCCCAAATGATTAGTTGCACAGGAAAATATACTTACTTCTAGACCAATTATGAGAAGGTAAGTCTCCCTGTTTGTCAAATGACCGAGAAGGTGCTTCAGGTATTTCAGTGTTGCAGAGCCCTCATTTTGAGTGTGAATGTGCAGTAATTATGGGTTCATATCAAAAATTAGTGAACAGAGAGTTACTGTGTATGAATTTGTTGAAAACATTTCAATTATAATTTACATTAAGAATTGTTTCTACCACCAAGAATCAAATTATTGGTATTTTAAAATTCAGAAAGTATGTTGAAGTGCCTCACAAATGCTCTTTCAAGGTTGTTTTATGAAAGAGTGATCCGGTTATCCAAAGCACCTGCTGGGGCTTTTAGTACAAAGTATTCTAGTCAGTACTTACGTAGTGTTCACTCTGTGCCACATGCTGTTCTCAACTTTACATGTTAACTCATTTATTCTTTGAAACAATGTTTTAGGGTAAAAATTGTTATTTTTCTCATTTCATAGATAGGAAAACGAGGCATAGAAGATTAAGCAATTTGCTCTGAATCACAGCTAGTAGGTAGCAGAATTGGATATATGGGGAATAGTTACAGGCAGAGTGGATTGTGAGGGTAAGCACATGTCTAGTTGTCTAATGCATTTGGCAAATAACAAGAGGACCAGAAAAGTTAGAGCAGAATTAACTGTGAGGGATGGTGGTACAGGATGGATAGGAAGGACTGTGGTGCACCAGATCATATATGGCCACGTTGCCCATTGCACCAGGTCATATATGGCCATGTAGCCCATTACAAGGATCTGGACTTTCAGAGTGAAATGGGAAATACTTCAAGGGCTTTGACTACAGGGGTGACTTTTTCTGACATGATTTTAACATTGTCTTGCTATATTAAAAGGAAAAAATAAAAATCACTAAAGAAGTTCAAGTTTAGAAAACTAGGAAAGCAACATGTTTTGTGATTGAATTTGACAATTTTAGCAATGCCTAGAAGACTACATTGCTGGTACTATTCTGGATGGAAATGAGGTATCCAGAATTTGCCATTTTAATTAAAATTATATAACTTGGAAATTTTCATATAAAAATAATTATAGGTTAAATGCCTTTAATTTGTACTTATAAAGTCCATGCATAATGCAAATCTATTATTACATTTCTTAATGGAATTACAAATGACTCAGCATTACAATATTACTTAACACCTCACACTTGAGTTGCTATAAATCTGTGTTCTGAAAAAGTAGTGAAAGAAAACCTAAAGAAGAATTGTGAATCTCAGGTATGTAAAAAACATCTAGTTCTTCATTTTATCAAATTAAATAAAATCTGAGTTTGATCCTCCAATATGGTGGGCTGATAATAATATTAATCTTTGGTGTTATAAGTTCCTTTTCAAATTCGAGACCAGGATCTGGAGTCTTTCACACCAAACTTCTCCTCCATTATAACCACTTCCGACATCCCCACTGATCAAGCCAATATTTGTTTCTGGAACTAAGATTTCCTTCTGCTCTTAAATTGTCTGTTAAAGAGGTATATCCAAGTTCAAGTTGGAAACCAAGGGCTCAGCTTCAACCCTCAACTAGCACTCTTCACTCAGCCATAGCTATGGCCTTGTTACTTTCCAAGAGTTGACAGGAAGCAGGTTTTCTCAATAGTTGGCACAAATTTCTATTTCTTCCTCAATATGGTGAACCCCTTTTTCTGTTGCTTGTTGATTCTCAAAAGTTTTTCACCCTCTTCCTTTCTATTCCAAATCACTTAGCACAATCTCTTTAATGGCATAGTGTAGGAAATCAAAATAGTCCTGAAAGTATTATTCAATTTAATTCTTAAAATTGGCAAAGAAGTGAACAGGACCAGATTTCTTGTTTGAAATGGAAAAAAAATAGCATAAGAAAAAAGAAACAGTAAAATAAAGTTTGTTACTACACAAAATTTTTCAAAGAAAAAGAAAGAAAGAAAGAAAGAAAAAAAGAAGTCTAAGGGCAAAAATTTCCCAGTTAGGCAATTGCAGTGCATCCTTTTTGCTGAATCCAGATGAGCTAGTCACATTTAACCTTCTTCCATAAACTCAGGTAAATTCAAAAAGAGCATCTTCATATGATATGCATTTTTCAACAATTTTTGGATTTGTAGAAACAATGGTATTGTTTCTCTATAAATCTTCAAAGTAGCATCTTCATAATGTAAATAAATCATATCATACATAGAAGATGCTATAAAAACATGGTGTAGAAAAAGTGGATAATCCTTTCCAGGTTGGGCAAGGCTATAATATTAAATAGTCGATTTTCAAACAAAGATGAGGTTGTGGAACAATAAGCTGTGGCAACATTTGCAGGCAGAAATCTCCAGGCAGAACAAAGATCCATTGCAAATGCCCTGAGGCACTGTGTCCCTATGGGGAGTGAGAATTAGATGTTTTCAGAGAAATTGTTCTTACAGAGTCTTACAGCATTTACTCAGAGAAAGAAGTCAGTGGGAATTGTGAGTGGAATGATATTGTCCTACTTATATTTTCATATGGTCTCTGCCATCTTCAGAATGGAAAGAAGTTGGATAAGTAGAAGCAGGAGAATTGATCAGGAAGCTAATGCAGTAATACAATTTACAAGATGATAGTAATTCGAGTCATTGTTATAGGGATGGACTTGGTAACAGTGATTGTATTCAGGGCACATTTTGAAAACAGCACCAAAAAGATTAGCTGACAGATAATAAGAGGAGTAAAGGATGAATCAAAGGCTTTGGTTTGAGAAGCTCTAAAAGGATAATCATACCATTAACTGATATTGAAAATAGGGAGAAGATCTGGGAGGAAGTTTGAGTTCAATTTTGGAATTGTTCAATTTGAGGACACCATTAAACATTTAAATGAGGATATCAAGTAGAGTGGAAATTCAGATATGGAGTTCAAGGAAGAGTTCTGGATTCCAGACGTCTTTTTAGTATATTGACAATATTGTAAAGCCGCTGGCTGAAAGAAATGGATTGAATAAGAACACCAAAGAGGGAGCATGGTTTAAAAAGAGAATAGCTCCAAGAACTGAGACCTGGAACTCTCCAATGTTAAAATTTTGGAAGAGTAAGAAAAGTCTAGCAAGGTAGGAGACAATCAAAGGACACTGGAAGGAAATGTTTTAGCCAAGAGATCTTATTAAGGAAGTCAGTTCCTAAGCTGACATGGAAGAGATTTGGGCCTACTTTTTCCTCTATCAGTCGCAGGGTCTCTGTTCTAGTGACTCAGTTCTTGATTCACTTTGAGTTAAGTTTGTGCAGGGTGAGAAGGGTTTAATTTCATTTTGTTACATATGGATTTTCAGTTTTCCTAGCACCATTTGTTGAAGAGTCTATCTTTTCGCCAACGTATGTCAATGACACTGTTTTCTAGTATGAAACAACTATATTTATGTGGGTTTGTCTCTGAGTCTTCTATTTTGTACCATTGGTCTATGTATCTGTTTTGGTGCCAATACCATCCATTTTTTGTTACTGTGGCTCTATGTGTAGTATAATTTAAGGTCTGGTATTGTGATACCTCCTGTTTCACTTTTCTTGCTAAGGAAAACTTTGGCTATTCTGGGTCTCTTATTTTTCCAAATGAATTTCATGATTACTTTTTCTAGTTCTGCAAAGAATGTCACTGAGATTTTAAAAGGAATTGCTTTAAATCTGTGTAACGCTTTTGGTAGTACAGACATTTGACAATATAAATTCTGCCAATCCAAGGACATGGGCGATTTTTCCATCTTCTAAGGCATTCTTCAGTTTCTTTCTTTATTTTTCTGTAGTTTTCATTATAGATGTTTTTCTCCTCTTTTGTTAAATTGATTTCCCAAATATTTTTTGAGGCTATTGTGAATGGAGTAGTTTTCCTAATTTCTCTTTCAGTGGATTTATCACTGATGTATAGGAATGCAATTGATTTATGGGTATTAATTTTATATTCTGCTAACTTGTTGAATTCATTTATTAGTTCCTGAAGTTTTCTGGTGGAATTTTTTGGATCTTCTAAATATAGAATCATGTCATTAGCAAATAGTTATAGTTTGAGTTATTCTTTTCCTATTCGTATCCCTTTAATTTCTTTCTTCTGTCTAATTGCTCTGGTTAGAGTCTCAAGGATGATGTTGCATAAAAGTAGTGAAAGAGGGCATCTTTGTCTTGTTTCCGTTTTTAGAGGGCATGTTTTTGATTCTTCTCCATTTAGAATGATGTTGGCCTTGGGTTTAGCATAGATACCTTTTACAAAGTTGTGATATATTCCTACTATCCCTAGTTTTTCTAGTGTTTTAAGCTTGAAGGAGTGCTATATTTTGTCAAATGCTTTCTCAGCATCTATTGAGATGATTATATGATTCTGACTCACAATGCCCACGAATTAAAATCAAGAATCAATAAATGGGATGAATCAAACAAAACGGTTCTTTACAGCAAAGAAAACAATCAATGACATAAAGAGAGAGCCTACAGAATGAGAGAAAATCTGAACCACATGAACTTCAGATAGAGCATTGAACTCCAGGATATAAAGAGAACTCAAAAAACTTAACACACACACACACACACACACACACACACACACACACACCAAATAACCCAGTCAATAAATTAGCTAAGGAACTAACAGACACTTCAACAGAAGAAGAAATACAATTGATCAACAAATATATCAAAAGTGTTCAACATCTCTAGCAATTAAAGAAAAACAAATCAAAACTACACTGAGATTTTATCTCACTGTAGTCAGAATGGCAATTATTAAGAATACAAGTGATAATAAATGTTGGTAAGAATGCGGGGGAAAAGGTACATTCATACATTGCTGGTGGGACTGCAAATTGTTGTAACTACTATAGAAAGCAATATGTAGGTTCCTCAGAAAACTTGGAATGAAAACACAATTTAACCCAGTTATCCCACTCCTTGATTTATACCTAAAGGGCTTAAAATAAGCATGTACAGTGACTCAGCCACATCAATGTTTATAGCAGCTCAATTCACAATAGCTAAACAATGAAACCAACCTAGATGCCCTTCAACAGATGAATGGATAAAGAAAATGTGGTATATGTACACAATGGGATATTACTCAGCCTTAAAAGAAAAATGAAATTATGGCATTTGGTGGTAAATGAATGGAGCTAGATAATATTATTCCAAGTGAAATAAGCCAAACCCAAAAAACCAAAGGTCAAATATTTTCTCTGATATGCATATTCTAATTCACAATAAGGAAATGGGGCTAGGGAAGCATAGAGAAACTTTGGATTAGACGGAGAAGAGTAAAGAGAGGACATGGGGTATGAAGGTTGGAAGGACAGTGGGATGAATCAGACATTATTACCGTATGTGCATATATGATTATATCCCAGGTGTGGTTCTACATCATGTACAATCAGAAGGATGAAAAGTTATATTCCATTTGTGTATGATGTGTCAGAATGCATTCTACGGTCATCTATAACTACTTAGACTTGAGGACCGAATGCTGTATTTAGCAATTAGTAGGATCTTGACAGAAGCTATATTCATACAGTGGTAAGGGACAAAACTTGTTTGGATTGGATTTAGGAAAAATTGGAAGAGAGTATTTGGGCAATGAACAGACAACTCCTTTGGAGTGTTCTGCAACATAGGGAAGGAGAGATGTAGTGTAACAACTGCAGATGCGTACAGAGCCAAGAGAGGTTTTACATGACTGCATGGGGTATAGTGGAGTTAGCTTGTTTTTCTTTCAGATGGGAAAGATCCAGTAGAGAGAAAATTTGTGATGTGTGAGAGAGAAACAGATAAGATACTTGGGAGAAGTATAGCTGAGTAGGGGATGGATTATGGATTTTAGTGCGCATGTGGAGAGTTTGGCCTTGGTGGGTTTTATCCCCCACATTGTACCAGCAGTGAAGACAGAGTACATGGACACAGATGCTGGTGGTTGGATCTCCTCTGGTTGGCCTATTTTCTCAGTGAAAGTGTAAGCAAGGGCAAAGCTGAGAGGGTTTCTGAGGGAGGAGATAGCAGAATATTAGGGAAGAGAAAGGAAGTCAGTGTACTAGGATTATTTTACTGTTCTAAGGATTTTTTTTTTTAATTATTTTAACGTAATTCTTGCATGACTTGAAGGAAGAAATGCACTTGATTAAAAAAATCTTACAAACCTAATAAAATAACAGTTTCAGGTGATTTCTTGGGAAAGTTCTTTTCATTTCTGTTAAGAGGAACCTGGGGAGGGGGCAGAGAGAAAGAATATTATTTTCCTGGAAATAAATATTGTCTCTTGTGCTCAAAGACTGGAACAGGAAGGTGTGAAGTTTGCAATTAACTCGGTGTTATCTGGGCAGATGGTACCTTCCACCACTGTAGACCCCCAGCATCGTGTATTATAGCTGCTGCTTGCTTTTCTTGCTTTGGCTAGTGACCTGCTGTTTTCTGTTTTACTCTTTCATAATTCATTTTATATGCTTGCTAACTGTTGATTCCCATCCCTCTGATTTTATTTAATGTTGTAGACTAATCTTTCTTTGTTGTCCTATGTATTTACTTCTGCGGATTCTAAAATTACAAAAAGCAAATACTAATGTGCTACCCTGTTTATCTTGAACCTGAAATATGAAACTATTATGTAAATTATCAACTATCATTCTTAAATATTACATAAATTTATATGAATGACAATAATGCTATACCAGAGAAGTTAAAATGAAAAAAGAAAGGGGTAGCACATCACAGAGAAATAAATCTTCAATATGTGACTTGATAAGTCTTCCATTTAATAAATGAGCACTTTGTAGACAATAATACCAATAATTAATGTTTATATACAATGCTGCATTTTCAACCCATTGTTGGGCTTTCTGTTTGGACAATAAATATGGAAATCTCTAGAAGAGGGGATGCTGGCAGCGTTGCAGAACATACATCCCTTGGGACAAGAACCTCACTCAGCCTTTCATTATGAGGATACTAATCTACTTCTTTTATTTACAGCACCTTCTTTGCATTATAAAGCAGTAATTTGGTGGTTACAGTATTCTTGTTTTTATTGATGATAAAGAGAAAGCCATACTGGCGACAGCTTCTGGGCTTAATAACTCAGACTCTGTAATTGATGAGTCCCTCATGAGCAGGGTCTGTTCTAACAGCATTCATTGTGCAAATCACCAGGCGTGCACAGCCAATATCAGGAATGTGTGCAGATCAGTACAGACATCTTATTCTGCCCGTGCCCTGGACTATGAAGCAGAAAACCTTATTTGTGGTTTTAGCTCTTTAGGCATTCATTATCTGATCTTCCAGAAACTACCTAACAGTCCTGAACCTCAGGATTTTATATGAAATATTAGAACAGTAGTAGCAGCCTTACCTGTTTCAAAGAGGAGATGAGAGGTTTAAATATTTTAAAAGACATGGGAGAGTCTTATATCTTCCTTTCCCATCTTCTCTTCTTTCCCAGAGCATTTGGAATGGTATTTAATTTTCTATCACCCTTTTCTTGCTCCTTAGATATTTCTGCATGGTAACAATCTGAACAGTCTACACCAACTAATTCATCCTGAGATCCTGCCCTCTGAGTTTGGAGGAATGCTGCCCCCTTATGACATGGGAACATGGGCAAGAACACTGCTAGACCATGAGTATGACGATGACAGTGAGTACAATGTGGACTCCTACAGCATGCCTGTGAAGGAAGTAGAAAAGGAGCTCTCCCCAAAGTCCATGAAGAGGTATGTGGGAGGTGACTGGAAGGTGATCTGGGGCTGGGTTGGGGAGGCATCCTAAGTCTATCTCCAAGTTTTATACAATTTTCCTATATGTATATATTTCTTTGGTAATTTTAAAACCTTTCATGTCCCCATGATTGGATGTTCAATAATTTTAAGTCAAAGACAAATTCTTTTTTTTTTCAGTGAGAACATTTAATATTGACTCTCTTGAATTTTAAGTCAAAGATTAAAGTCTTTTGTTTTTAGTGAGAACATTTAATATTTATTCTGTTAGCAGTTTTCAAATATAAAGCACATTACTATTAACTAAGTCCCCGTACTATACAGTAGATCTCTAGAACTTATTCTTCCACTCTAACTAAAAATTTGTCCTCTTTGATCAATGCCTCACTGTTTATCCTATGATCCCTTCCTAACTGCTGGCAACCACATTCTGCTCTGTAAAGGGATGAGTTGAGGTATCTTAGATTCCCCCCTATAAGTGAGATCATATAGAATTTGTCCACCACAAATTCATGCAATTATTATCTGTCGGTTTAAAAAAGGTCAAGTCATTCAAGGTAACCTCAACTTAATGTTTTTTTTCAGATTCATAGACAAATCTAGCAGGACTCTTAGAAATCACCAAATCCAGTAGTTTTCAAATGATACCCTGAGGAATCCAGGCTTTTGATGGGGTGCCTCAGGCCAGCAGGGGGTGTGGGGAGAGTACCCATTTCCCCTGTAGTGCTAGCAACTTTCCTGAGCTAATATATTGGACTTATAAGATTTCCTTTGAAGAAAAGCATCACACAGAGACTCACAGATGTACATGTAGACAGACATGTGCATGCACACACATACACACATACACACACTTCAATTCAGACACTAGGTTCAAAGTTTATGCTACATTTTCAGTATCTTTGCCAAGTCTTTGTCTAATGGTCTAATATTTCCTGTGCAGAGCATTCTATTTCTTTACAGGTTTGATCTTTATAAAGTTCACTGTTGAATCACTTGCTTTGAATCATGGTACTTTTATGTCTGCTTTCTTTCAATCAGTGGATGAGGGAGTCAAAGACGCACAAATGCACACATATGCATAACTGGTTCTGAGTTTGCATCCTGTGGCAAAAAAAAAAAAAAGACATCTAAGTTATGCATGTAACAAATCAACTCAGGAGGCTGAGATAGGAGGATGGCAAATTCAGGGCCAACCTAGACAATTTAGTGAAATCCTGTCACACACACACACAAAAATTAAATTAATTTAAATTAAAAGGGTGGGGATATAGTGCAGTTGTAGTATGCCCCTGTGCTCAGTGTCTCCATCCACCGCCACCACACACACAAATGCCTAATGTTTAGGCTTCTCCATACTACACCAGCTCAGAGTAAAATACAACAATGGTAACAAATATTATTTCTCTGACTCACTTCCCACCCACAGAAATAATGGAAATTGCAGCTCCAGCAAGACTTTTTTTCACTAGTTCAAGTAGGACTCAATGACATATCACTTGTCATGCCAAATCATGTCCTGTGTACTTTTTGATGGAAGTCTGCTTTGGTAGCATGCCTGGTCCTTAAGGCCAGTCTCTTTCATGATGTTGCTGTTGTGTGTGTATGTGAGAACTTTCCCTCTGCAGACCTTGAAGAAAATGGAAAGGTTAGAAACTTCACCTGCTATAATTTCCCCACTAGTTAAAAAACTTATATTTAAACCAACCCTTCACTTCTCAACTTTCTTCTCTTAGAATAGCACTTCCTGATTTCAGAGCTATACTCTCCTAATCTAAAAAGTTTATTGATGGGATCTCAAAGGATTCTGTTAAGAGTGTACAAAATCTTGGGGGGCATATGTATCAATGAATATGTATACACATGAGCATTTTATTTTTCTGGGGAAAAACATAAGCTTTATCAAATTCTCAAAGAACTTTCATAAGCAAAAATTCTTAAAAGTAATTATCTGTGAATAGCTCCCTTCTAATAAAAGTAATTATAATAATAATCATTGTTATACTCTATCATTCACTCTGTACTTACCGTAAGTGAGACTTACATATTTTTCACATTAATTTACTTAATCCTCATAGCAATCCTGTTACTCAGATATTTTATCCTCAATGTAACATATTCTATATTTAGCAGAGCAGGGCTCGAACCTATGAGGTATACTGTCTTTCTTCTTGATGACATAAAGCTTTTCTACCCCTTCATGACAGCATGGCACCAGCTCCCTCTCTTTGGAACTGAGCTATATAATGATTTAGAGACAGGTGTCATGGATGCCCCCTACCTTTCTCCTTTCCCAGTTAATAAAGTCCTTTTCCTTTGTCCATTTGTCCTGTGATGCACACTGTTGTGGACCATTGCGTGAGCCTGCTTCTCTCTTTATCCCACAATAGCACCCACGCCTACACTCTGCTCACCTGCACCCCTCCCTCCCAACCTTTCCTAGCTGCTCTTTTAGGCCCCCATTTACTACCCACATGGCAATTTAAAAATCTTTTAAAAAGGTAATTAAGATCCTTTCATATTTCTGACTTAAATTTTAAATGTCTGCTTATTATGTGATGAATAAAATCAACTTCATATTGTGGCTAACAGTGCTCTGTGATCTGCCCCTGCCTTCCTTTCTTCTCTCGTCTAGCAAACCTAAATTTCCTACCTTTCAGATCCCTAGGCTCCTATCTCTTCCTTCAGCCTCTTCAGCTTATTCCTATTAGGGAGTTTTGCCCTTGTCACTGCTGCCTGAAATGCTCTTTTCCTGCATCCTCAAATGGCTGGTCCCAGTCAGAGGTCACTTCCTCCAGTCTTTGGTCTTTCTCTGATACCTGGTCTTGGTTATCTGTATTTGCATCCAATTCTAATTACAATCTATTAATTTCCTGCATTTATTTTATTGTATTTTTTGCAGCATTAGGTTTGTGAAATAACTGATTTTATCTAATTTGATATCCAGTCCCCCAGTGTAAGCTTAATGGAGTCATGGTGGCTTTGTCTATCCTATTTTCTTTGGATAGGACTCCCCAGTGCCTGGAGGAAGAGTTGCTTATAGCAAATGCTCACTAAATTCCAGTCAGCTAAAGGAAGGAGTACTTCTGTCTGTCAGTGGTTATATTTAAGTTCAGTGTTCAAACTGAATAGGTGACATCTGACCCTAGTGTCACCACAGGCCTTGAGGTTCCAGAATTCTAGCTCCCACTGTGGGTTTCCTTGGCATCTTCTGTTGCTTTCACTGTTTCTCAGGTGGCCACAGCACACTATCAACTCTTAATGTCCTTTGTGAAACTGGGAAGTCCCTTTTTTATCAAGTCATCTCCTAATTCTGTTTCTATATTTAGATTTTTTTCCCCCAAAACATCCTTTTAATTGATTAGCACCATCTTGTTAGAATTGGCTTAGTTTATCCACCTTCTGAAGTTACTCTGGATCCTGATTCTCTTCTCCAAGTAATTAGGCCATTTTTTCCCCTGCAGACTTGGCTTACAGCACATTCATTGCCCCAATCCTGTGTCTTCCTTCTCACAGGTGCTGATTAGACTTTTAGATGTCCTTCAGTGTAGGTTTTATAATCCTGTTGGCAAAATCCTGAAGAATGGCATTATGAAAGTTGTTTCATTTGATTTTCTTGTTCTTTGTGTCAGGACTTGCAGTTCTCCGTCAAGGATAGGAGGGGATTGACTCTGAGTTTCCCTCTAACTCCCCTTGTCCTTTTGCCTTTTCAGTTTTATATTATCCTTAGGTTGAGAAGGAATAAATAATTATATTACCAAAGGTTGTTTGTAATTATTCCTTTGGGTGTATTTATTCAGACACATAAAAAGACGAACTTGTCCTCCTGTGCACATTTGCAGAAGAAGAGAACAATTATGTGAAAAGATACCAAGTTCTCTAGATTTTTGAGTGTTTTAGATCTAGGAAGTCTGTTTTACCTTGTGTACCCAATGCTTGGGGTAGTGCCTGGCATAGAACAGTTGCAGTGAGTACTTATATTCATATGGTCATGTGATAGGAGCTTCTGATTTTATTGAATGGTATCAAACATTTATTATTACTACATGCCAAAACTTTTTCTATTGACTTGTATATGGGGACTCGTCTCTTGAAGCAGCTAATAAAGTAGTCCTGTCCCCATTTTATTAAAGAGAACAGAACACAGGAAAGGTATATGCCTTCCATATGCTGCCTAAGTACAGAGAAGCAATGTTAATTTAAGTACTTGGGCAACAGTGTTCCATTAGCCATTTCCTTAAGGACTATTGTAAAAATTTGTGCTGGGCTTATGCATTATTGTGTCGGGTCCTCACTATACTTATTTAATGTAAAGGATCTTTTCCCCATTTTGCAAACAAGAGAACAAAATTCTTAGGATGTTTAAATTGTCTTCCTGTGATCACAGAGCTAGGAAGTTGTTACAATTGAAATTTACCTTTCTCCAAATTCTAACCTCTTAAACATTTTGGTATAGCACAATATTGTGGATGCACAATGAATGAATAAATGAGTATTTGACAACCAAATTTAAATTATTGGATATTTATTCATTGAAAGGACAGTATGGGCTGTGTGGGGACTCCTGAGATATTATAAGTCAATGGTAGGCAGCTCTCTTACTGCAGCTAGAATAAACCTATTCATTAACTGATACCACAAAAACTATCTTCCTCTTCCATATGAAAAAAAGTAAAAATAAAAACAAATCTAGTTTGAATAACAGTATACATGGGGCAACTAAATACCAGAAAAATATTTTAATTGCAAACCATTACTGTGTGGCTTTATTCCCTCTTGCTGAGGAATTGTTCTACTTTAGAAGCAGCATTCATTAACCAACAATTTTGTTATCTGGAAGTCATGAAGAAAGCAAGGTAGGAACTTAAGTTCAAGTGTGATATAATTTAAAATATTTTGTTAAAATTGCCATAACTTTTAATAATATTTTTTAGAAGCCACGATGCATATAGACTTAAAGAATGTGTATATGTGTGTGTGACTTTCTTTATCTGTTGTAACAGAATATGATGGCAGCTGCAAATACTTATCTTGTCTGCATTATGCAGTCTGAATAGCTTTGACATTTATTTATTGATATAACCGATATGAATCTCAACCTTTTAATACATATAACTTAAGGGGATTTTTTAAATCTGTTTACTATAAATGCTTTCTTCATTATCCTCATTACTCTTCATTTTGAATACCTAACACTGAAGTTCTTTTAGTATGGAAATGATGTATTAAAGTTGAGATCTTACTGTTCACGAAACCCTGTAATGTGCTGTCCTCTCTGTGTTCCTTCTCCTCCTCATCCTTTCTCCTCCTGTCTCATTTTTTCTCTTGAAAACACAAAGACACAAAACTTCAGTCATTTTTCTTTCTGAGACAAATATCTATCTAAAGCCTACTTAATATTCAGATTAAATGCAGAAAATAAGTTAGAAAACAAAACAAACCTTTTTTTTTTTAAATTATTCCTTTCACCTTTATTTTCATTCCCACTTTTGAAGCAAATTTAGGTTTACTTAGATGAAGGAGATAATTTGTCAGTTAATTCTATAATTTTTCTTTTTTTGATAATTAGTTCCATTGCTGTTCATTTTCATTAGCATGTGTGCTTGTATTTTAGCTTATAGTCTCTCTTTTGGAAAGTTAATGAGGTCTGCTAAGAGGCATATTGCCACAGCAGAAGCCAATTGGCTGGTATGCAGCAGCAGGGGAGAATTCATTACAGAGGAGCATTTTAAAAGGCAGCTGCCTCCTTAATGCTGTGGCTATTAAGATTGCAGCATCCTGCCACAACTGTAGCATGTTTCACTGATTTTCCTCCTTCCTGCTTTCATGTTGTTTCCTAATGATGAATCAGAATATAATTCCCACCTGCTATCAAAGGCAGGTATAAGGAAGTTTTCAAATTATGTGGTTTCTTAATTATAGTGTGTTGCTTCCTCAACAAGAGTATGTGTGTGTGTGTGTGTGTGTGTGTGTGTGTGTGTATATACATATATATATATTTTTTAAAATCCTTAACCATTTTTTTTAAAAGCTTTAAGAGTAAATCTGATTTTAGTGAATATTCTATTGGGAACTGTAACAAAAACAACATTTGAATTCTGATTTTTTTGTTGATATAATCGTTAATGTAAAAATGATGGTTAAGGAAAACACATTCACATTGAATTTGTTTCATAGGTATTTTGAAGGCAGGAATCAAGCCTCCTATCATTTCTATCCAATTTTTAATAACAATCATTTCACTGTAGTGTTTTATCGTTCCATTTGAATATATAAGAAAGCATCTGCCCTACACTAGAAATTCTCGATGTCTCAAAAAAGAAACTTGTTCAGTGGTGAAGAGGAGAACGGAGGCCTATTATTATCTATTTAGAATCCTTTTCTTCTCACTACTCTACTGAGAGGCCAGAGGGAACTGTTTTCTCACTCTGATACCAAACACCACCATCAGTGTTTCTCTAAATTTGCAACATCCACAATTCATAAATTCCTTGATGTAGGGGAGGATAATCTACATCCACAGGAGAAGCAATGGCAAAGAAAAGACAGAGAAGAGAATGTCATCAGGTAATTATTTGGTACCAATCACTGACCCTGGCTTTCTTTATCCTTTGCAGATCCCAATCAGTAGTGGACCCCACTGTACTAAAGCGCATGGATAAAAACGAGGAAGAAAACATGCAACCTTTGCTTTCTCTGGACTAGTAACTTCTCCACGCCCACTCCACGGATTAGAAATGGAAGGTACTAGTTTTCAGCAACAGGGCTAGCATTGTGGAGGAATTACCAGCTGGAAATCTATTTATTCATGTTAATGTAGCATAATATATAATAAGGCATCAGGCTTTCTCATTTGCCTGAACCATGGGTGCCCTGGGCTGGATTAAAAAAAAAAAAAGTCAATAATTTATTCTGTAAGTGCCAAGTTCTTTGTAAATACAATGTAATCTTCATGTCAAGTTTGTAAATTTTGGTAGCGATTTACTTTGGGAAAGATTGACTCAAAAATTGAAGCCAGTGATCTGAGCTATAACAAAAAGCAGAAAAGACACATGAAGTATCAAAGGTAATTTAAATGTAGCCCTGTTTCCTATGAAGCCATATTTCTGCTCTCATAGTGAATAGTTTCCTTGTTTGTCTCTGAAACTCAATATTCAAGTATACTTTGGGCACAAGAAACTATAGAAATTATTGTAATTAATGTATTCCTATTTAGTGATATTCACTTCAGACAGAATGTGTCCTAGGACTATCACTGGCTTTGCAATCTGGAGACAGAGAATGACAGATGAGCTGGTGAACTAAACACTTGAACTCTTTAATGTTCATTCCTGGAGTCTTGCAAAAAGATGTCTCCCCACTTAAAATGTGGAATTTTGAACTGCTGTCTTCACCACGTGTCCTTTAGTCAAGACCCCCTCATTCCCCAATGTGATGTACTTTAAAAATGTTTCCCTTCAAAACTCTTTGGCCAAGAAAATGAAAACCCATATGTGATTAGCATTTTGACATCTAATTTGGAAAACAAAATTTGCCACTTACAAATAAGTGGCTAATTTCTAATTGTTGTGCACTTGTTGAAATATATATATATATTCACACATACAACATATATATTTTTACTGAGCTCTAATAAATCCTTGATGTGACAGGCTTATAAAATAAATCATGCATATTAATGATGTTAGAGATGTTGCAGATAATTAATTGCCTGGGATACTAACTCTGGAAAATCACCTTCACTGAAGTTAATGAAAATGAGAAATAGTGAAACACACTTTAATGTACCTATATAAGGGACATACAATATACTTTATAATATATTTTGAATATGTGCCAGTTTTCTGAAATATGTTTTTCCTTCAAACAATAGGTCTCAACATTATGTAGGTGAACAAAAAGTAAATTATTTTTTCTCGGTTTTAGTTGTCACAGAGTTCTTGTATGTCTGCTTTTTTCCCCAAAAATGATTGAAAGAATATGCTGCAACCAGGTTATAATGAAAGCATGTGAGGGCATCTGAGCATATGATCGTTTAAATCTGTTTTTACAATCTGTATATTATTTAAAATTTTATTTTCTGAAAGTTTTATGATATAGCAAATTTAAGATCTTATTTTAAATCTCAAACTCCAGCATGAAACAGCAAGATTTTTATCACCCTTTCAGCATGATCACGATGAATTTTGAGACTGAGAATTTACCATTGATGTGTTCTTTTGAAAGACAAATATCTGCAATAACTGGGAAACCAACATAAGTAAAGGCATGTAATGAATGACCTTTACATACTTCTAGCCAAAAGCTTCAAAAACTCCCATTATGATTCTACTAAGAATCTTAAAATCAAACCAGTACAACATTCTGCAACATACCAAGACTGTCTGACATTAATAAAAATACATAAATTAACATGAATAAAAGACACATTAGGAATGGCAGCTTCCTATCAAGAGCAAAAGAATAAGGACTGTCAAGAACTCTACCCACCCTTGTTACAGAGATTAGAATGATCAGGGGATTAAAAGCTACAGCAATTTTCTAAGAACACAACCCTTTGTAATTATGTTTTTGTTTACCTGACATACATGCTATAGTTCTGGCTTTGTGTACTACATAAACATGTGGTAGGCAGTATGATCTATTGGAATCCAATAGAAATCACAGAAGTACAGAAGGGCAATCAACTGTTCTTTCTTACGAATTTCTCTGAATGTGCACCCTTTATTGCCAGTTTTCAGAATTCTACCAGCTTCAGATGTCAACCAGCACAGTCAGCTTCTTTCCCCTGTCATATAGTCAGTGTCATATATAAAAATAACTAGTATCATTTGTACTCTCTCCCTACCCCACATTGGAAATTTTGCATTGGCATTGCCATGTGTGTGCCTGATCTTGCTCAAATGAGCAATTGAAAGTTGGCTAGATTGTGTAAAAATAGTTAAAAATGAATGAACAAATTGCAGCAATGATGCCTTTTGAAATTGCTATATCTAGTTCAGTCAGTGAGTAAACTCATTTCCCAGCAGTTCTGAAGCTGCTTAGTCAAGGGATTTTCGTTCAACTTTAAAACATTTCCCCTCAGCATCATCTAACTAGTGCTATTTAGGCAATTTTTTCTCCTCATGTGATTTTTTTTTTTTTTTACATCATGTAGCTATCTACTGTTATATAACCTAGTAAATAAACATCCCTATATTTTTTCACCTTAATTGCAATAGTACCCCATTGACACATCTACACTAGTCTCCTAGTAGTTTTGCCTCTCTACTTTGAGAGCCATAATTCACTCTTTCAATCATCTTGTTACTTGAAAATTGTGGACTTTAAAGAGTTATCACACTGATTTGAATAGTACAGTAGTCCATTTAATTTTTCTTCTTCTTCTTTTTTTTTTTTTTTTTTTTTTTGTGGTGCTGGGGATCAAAGCCAGTGCCTTGATCACATTAGGCAAGCACTAAAGTCAACAACTCAGCTACCGGCCCACACTCCATCATGTACTTCTCTCAGCTAGACTACACCATCTTTGATTTCTAATTTCTTTCTTCTTCTTCTTTTTTTTTTTTTGCACTGGGATTGATCTCAGGGGCGCTTGAGCCACATCCTCAGCCCTATTTGTATTTTTTATTTAGAAACAGGGTTTCACTGAGTTGTGTAGCAACTTGCATATGCTGAGGCTGGATTTGAACTCATGATCCTCCTGTCTCAGCCTCCCGAGCTGCTGGGATTACAGGCAGCTGTGTACCACTGCATTTTTCTGCCCATAGTTTCAGGGAAGCTGCTTCCAAAACTAATTTAAAAATAAATAATTCTTGTTATCATGCCATCAGTGATATTTGCCTATGTTTTGACTACTATGTTAAAAAGTAAGAGGTTATCATGAAGATATATTTTTAAGAACTATGAAGAAGTGCCTCTTTAAAAATAAGATAAAGCAGTGACACTGGTGTGTACATTCTATTTGTATGCTCTTTCAAAAAGTCAATATCTACACCGATATTATAAGGTAAAACAGATAAGAATGATATTTGAGGACCTGCTTAGAATATCCTCTTACAGTATTAAGTCTGTTGTGTAAGTTCAATAGAGTAACTTTAACCCATGCTATTTACAAAACTAGTACTATGCTAAAATAACACAAAGTATTAAATAGAGTTTTCAAAGCAAGGTTTTGAAGTGGGCATGCATGATTTCTTTCATTTTAATAGTAGTTTGCATAAGTGTAGGCAGAGGCATTTCCTAAGTCTTTTTCTATAAGATGCTTGTTTGCTTCACAGTACTAAAATTCACACATTCATGAAGAGGAAACCCAAGCAAGTAGATTCTCTGTAATATTGGTAACTAGGTCACATTGTTAAATCAACATTGAAAGTTTATGCAGTATTCCTGAGGGAACAGAATTTACTCTATTGCATTAAGATAATGGAGAGTTGTTTTTAGACTATGGGAACAAATTTATGACTCTTCACAAAAAGAAACCTTTAGAGCCATGACAATGTGTCTTCAGGCACAGGATTCTTGTGCTTCTACAAACAGTCTAAAGGTTTCTGGATGTATCTGTGGACCTTTAAAGAAGTTGTACCAGGAAAAACCTGGTGAGAGGCTATACACCCTTCTGTTGTTTTATTTAAAGGTCTACCTTCTCTGGTTGGCTGATAATGTCTCTTTGCTTCTTTTTAACTTATTTATTTATTTTTGAATTGTTTTGTGCATCTATCAACATTTACATAAAAATTTGCTATTAGCCATGGAGGTATTCCAGAAAGAGTCTCAACACATAAAATCAAATGAGCCAAGTTTGTATGATATCTGAACTTTCATATATGAAAGATTGAAATCAGTAGGCTCATAGGCATATATTCTATTTAGACCTCTTCTACAGATGCAGAGCCTAAAACACAGTAGTGCTTTTTTAATTTGTGAGGGCATTCATTACATCGTGCAAGAAGAGAAAGATATATAAATGTATCAGAACAAAAGAAGAGGATTGGCTGAATATCCAGGATGAATATAATCTTCAGTAATGGAAAATATTTATTTGTCTTATTTTGTCTCTGTTGAAAAAACAGCTTCTCACATGCTATGGGAACTATTTGGTACTGTTTACTACTTGAAAACAGTAAATAAGTAGAATAGAAAAAAAAAAAACTTGACTTTCCAACATTATCAGATCAAAATCTTTAAAACTTAGAGAATATTGTCTTTCTTCACAAGTTCAAGTTTTAATTATATAACTATATTGAGGTTAACCTCACATAAAAGTAATTCTACAAGGTCTGTTCTGTGTAAATAGGAGAATGAATTCCCCAATACTGTTGGAAAAATATAAAATAGCAATTCTGTGTATTGAAATACTCATATAAGGCTCTGAGTTCACAGAAAAAGGAGTATGAATGGTAATGTTATAAAAAAATTATAAACCAAATACTTATAGGTACAAAAAGGCACTTTTAAAGCAAATACTAGAAAATGTCAACAATTTACATGGTATTTGGTCAGTATTTGATTTAGCTTCAAATATCATTGTAAATATTTCTGTCCTTAATAATATAATTACATCAATACTGTCAGAATTACTATTGGTGTAAAAGAGATCAACCTAGATTAAAATTGAACTAAATTTTAACAAAACTTTTAAGCATGAACCAATTTCTAACCATTTTGAAAAATTGCCATGAACTACAATTGTTATGCATGTCACAGAGATTCAAAGCGTTTGTCTTGTTTCTGATGTGTTTTTTTCAGGTTTCATGTTTGTTTTTAAAATATATAAAATCTCAAAAGTCAATTTTTTTTAATGTTCAATGGTTCCAGGAAAAAAAATTTTTAGGAGAAAGTTATACAAGCTTCTGAAGAATATTAAGCACACTATTTATTATTGGGCTCAAATGATATAACTATTTATTACTATACACTATTTATGTACTACTATACACTGTTTACTATTTGATCTTTTAAGGAAATTCTTTATTCCAATAGACTATTGTATATAATGTAATATAATTTTGGAATAAGTATACATTTCAGTTTTAAAAATACATTTATTTTGCATATGGTGTATGTTAAATTTGGAGGTACTAGATCTATAAACTGGAGATTTATAATACAGCATCTAAATATTGACAGTATTTTTATTTTAACAGAAATAGCTGGCTATTTAGGTTGGGATACTTCAAGTTTTCCATTATTTGTGTTGGGTTTAGGAGGAAAAACATAATGTGTTATGCATTTTTTCCTTTAAAAAATATTCAGTATTCTATAACTTCTAGACAAATTTTCAAAAGATCATTTGAATGAAGAAGTCAACCTTTAAGTTGTATATAACAGAGGACTGATCATTAAATAAAAATGTAAGGTTTTAATATCCCTTCATAAAACTATTAGATTAGATGAGAGACTAAATTCAGAAGTTTGAATTGAAAAAAAGAAGAATAAAGAAAGAGAGAAAGTAGAGTAAAAAAAAAAAAAAAGAAAATCCACGTCTGTTTTTTTAAAAAAAATCTGCTAAAAATAATTACAGGTTAAAAATATTAAGTAAAATAAAACCATTCAGTCTGATTTAAGAAAGAATGCTTACTGAGTCAGTACAACTTTACATCTTTAGTGACTTTCTGTTATTTACCTGTGGATGAAAATTCACCTAATGAAGTAAAAGACTCCTTGACACTTGAATTTACTTAAAAACTTCTGTAGTGGACCATGGCACTGTTTGGCCCAACCACAGAGGATTTTCCTGTACACAGCTGCTCCTTTCTAAAGCCATGCTAGGAAGAGACCAGTTTCGAGCAGGGACTGGGGAAGTATCCCAAGTGAGACCACACCCAGGGTAATCAGAAAATGCAAGAAAAAAGTCAGAGATGCATTTTGACCTTTTGTTACCTCGTTCTTTAGGAGGAACAATGGAAAATATTTATAATTATAATACAGAAATCTATTTAAGAAGGTCAGGGGTTTCTGATATCATGTGTTCAATGTTTGGCCAATGGAAAGAGACACGAGGAAGTGCTAGTCAGGGCTCAGGTGTGGAGGGTTTTCCCATAGCAACATTATACTCAAATGCTTTATGTCTGAGCACCACTTCTTCCCCTAAAAATAAAAAGTAGTATGCTCTCTTCCTTTTTTTTTTTTCCTAATCACTATTACAAAAGTATCAGTCAGAACCACACATACTTTGTTTGCTGCCTTTAAAAAAATTTTCGTATCATTTGAATATAAACACAATTTACTTAGCTTCATATAATTGAAATATTTGCATGCTGGTTTATAAATTATAACCTAAAAATTTTTAAAAATAGTATAAGCATAACATTTTAGTGCTCGAACATTATTCCATATTCTTTGTATCTGGGATTCATGGAGAAGGCGGTCAATATCTTTTCTTTTGCTGTCATATGCCCTTTTCTTTGATGTGTAAAGACATCTTGGTTTTGAAATTTACAAAACCACTTTCATCCTGAGCCTGCTTTCCTTTACTCTTCCCTCTTACCAAGTATTGACTCCAACATTACAGTTTCTAGAGCTAATCTTTTGAAACATCCCCCCTCAAAATCACATCCACCCATTTCACCCACACTGTCGCTCTCTTTCAAAATACACCCACACTGACAACTCTTCTAACCATCATCAGTACACTGGGCCAAGATTTTCCTTTCTTCTGCCCTTAGCTGCTAGAGTCAATTATCAAAACATTAGCTAACATAAGCCTTCTAAAATGTAAGCACTCATTATACTCTTCTCAAACCCCTTTGAAAGAGCAAAACCTGAAGTCCTTACAAATGTGTATGAGGAGAGTGGATATGAAGTCATTAAGCACCAGTGTAACAGAGTAGCATATTTTCTGATTGGGCTGGCATTTTTACCTATAGGAGGCAAAAGAAGTGTTAAATACTTTTATATTTTGTTACTAAAGACCTCTCTCTCCTGACTGTGACTTTTCTTACACCATCTCTTAAGAATAGCTCCTTTATTATTCTTAAGAAGCGCTCAAGATTATGGCTAATCTTGGTGTTCAATGAGCCTGCCAAATGCATCTCTGTTTCAAGACTTTCACTCTTCTATAGTCTTTATATTTCTCCCAGATATCTACATAGCTCATTCCCTCATCTCCTTCAATTATCTCCTTCTTAGTGAGATCTCTCTCTTCTCATTTAAAATGAAAGAGCCCTATAGTTGTTCATATTCTCCTTTTGTGCTCTATTCATTCTCCATAGTATTAATCACCTGATACACCACATAGCTCATTCACTTATCTTACTTAACATCTCTGTCCTATAGAATATGAACCTTACAAGGGCAGGGATTTTTGTCAGTCTGTTTACTCATGCATTACCAGTGCCTTGAATAGTGCCTGGAACGTAGTAGCAAATCCAAAAAAGATTTCATCAAAATTTTAATTGGTTTTTTCAAGTTACACTATACAGTAACCAATAACATGCACTTAAGGGGAACTTTTGTAGTTTTTTTTTTTTTTAATTTTAAAAAAATCTATTCCTCTTTCAAAGGGAAAACCTGCCTCTGAAAATGATGAAATCATGAACCAGAAATTATATCTTCCTCTCTAAATCTGATCTCTATCCCAGGGCCTAACTTCTACATTTTTTTTTCAGCTTTATCTTTCAAAATGACTCTAAAGTCATTGGGCCCTATACCCATCATGCACATAGCTTATATTTATTCTTTGAGACCAGAATCTTCATGTAGAACATCATTTTGAGTTCAAAACCATACTGAATTGCTCTTTGTTGAATATTCCAGTTCATTTCAAATTTAAAACTTGCCATGAGTTAAAGACCATGATTCCTCCAATATTAGAAGCTAGTTTAAAAACTATGCTGTATAGTTACTTTACTGTAAAGGAGAAAACAAGGATGTGGAAAAGGAGAAGGAGGAAGAGAAGGAACGGAAATTAGGATCATTCCCTTCGAGTCATAATTACAAGATGAATAGGAAATTATTTTGGTGTTTTAAAGATCTACCCATGATCTAGAAATATATATGTTGGAGCCATTTAGTCTATAAATCCTTTTAATTTATATTTTATATTTATATTTCACATATATTTTTATTTTGAAAATCTATAGTTCTGATGTACAATAACAGGCATTGTTTATCCTTATAATATTCTAACTGGCTTTCCAACTTTCTTCTCCTCTTTAATTCTAGATATACTTTTTAGAATTTTACAGTCTTATTTGTTATTCTCACCTATCTCCATAGTTTTATTTCCTACCACTTGTTCTGTATTCTCCATATTTATACTAATTAAATATCCTAGATACTGATTTTTGGATGAGGGGTTTCAGATTTTCATCCTTCACTGTTTATCTTTTTGTTCTTACCAACCCTTATATTTCTTTTACTCACCTACATGTTTGTGCCTTTCCCTCAATGTGATAGCTCAGACCTTCAGTTTTCATCTCCTACCAGGCCTTCTGTGAAAAAGACACTGAAAATAAAGACTTGGCAGGTGGTCCTGATGAAGGAAGCTCAACCTGAAGATTAAGGATAGATGTTTGAAAAAGTTTTCAGAAGTCTACCAGACTTTCAGTGGCTTTAGGATTTAAGGGGTTTCACCTTGAGTATTTCATAGGATGTCAATAATCAATTTCACTTGTGTGCATTGTCATTCACAAGGAATACACGGCAATCAGGGTCAACAGATACTTTGGGAAAACCTTCTCTAGAGAAGAGTTTAATGGCTCTTGCTCAGGAACAAGGCAGAATTTTCTTGTGTTTCTTACTATTTGATCCTTGACAGTCTGTATGATGGGAGCCATTTCCCTCTGTGATGTCCTTTTCATTGCCAGCGTTTAAGAATGCCTTTAGCATCACTTCAGAAATAACAAGTTAAAGCTCAAGTATACACAGTACATGGAAGATACTGCTGTTCATTGTCTCTTTTACTGAATTTTGTTTCTTTTTATAATTATCTTTATGTTCGAATCCTAAGGATATGTTCCTTGGTGAATTTTATTAATTACATCCCCTTTTAATGGATTTAAATTTTTTACAAACCAGGTCACTGTTTATTATGTTATTAAAATGATAATATTTCATTTCCTATTCAAAAAGAAACTATTTTGTTGTCTTTGCTGATTTGTGAGGATGAATGGAGTTCTGTTAAATAAAATGTCACTAAATGAAATTCTGGATTTGCAAATATAGGAGTGTGTATGTGTCCACGCAGTTTTTCATCAGATGCTAAATTCCTACCAGTAGGAAACATATCAAATAACTGTAAATAAATGTTAAAGTATCAAGACATGAAATTGATGTTAATATTTGGAAACATAAAATGCTTTTAAAACTGACTCTGAACGTATGTGGATATGTTATAATATTGTTTTGAATTTACTGTTTATTGGATCAAAAATATCTGATAACATTTATATAAGCTTCAAATCTATAGGAAGACTGTCCTGTCTTCTAAGGATAATAGAATAGATACAATACAGTGTCACTTTTAAGATGTTGCTCTGAAAGCAGTGGAGTAGATAGGGTGATGAGTTCAGCCTATTTCATTTTCATATTTACAAATTTATTGAGCACTTAACTGTGTCACAAGCATAGGAGTAAATAAAACAACAAAACAAAAAAGTCACCCTAAAAGTCACATTCTGATGGAGACGACACATTAAAAACAGATAAAGAGCGGGCAGGGAGTGCTTGCCTAGCATGTACAAGGCCCTGAGTTCATCCCTAGGACAACACACACACACACATACACACACAGAGCCTTATGTGGGTTTAAGACTTACTAATGTCATTGTGTGACCTTGGGCACTGTTTTCTCACCTGTAAAATAGGACACTATTTTCACCAACAGTATGAGTAGATTTTGTCATGTATCCTTTTGATAACCTGACCTCTTCCCTTTCATGAAGAAACTCAATGTAATCTCTCTTCTCCAGGCTGTTAAGAGAGCTTGGGAAAGCTACTGTAGTTCTGGGTTTCCTGTCTTTATTCTAGGAGCTGATGGTGGTTTTTGCAGATGCTTAGGCAAAGGCATATCGTAATCGGTCTCTTTCAGGGTCATCCAGGGGTACTAGCTTCTGGACAAATTTTTTTTTCTCTTAGGGTAATTTTATACTTTTTAATTCATTATAACTAGAAAATAAACATTGTTTTTTTCTATCAGAAAAGATAAAAAAGGTTTGAAAAATCCTGATAGATTTCATAACTTACTCTTTTGATTTAGTCTCTTATTTCCCCCGCTCTAAAGGCAGACCACAAACCTATGATTTCCATTGATGGGTTTAGATACATTACATGTAACACAGGTAAGGAAAGCTTCAACCATTGTGGTTCCAAAGATGCTAGTTTGGGTAGTATTAAAAGGTTCATTTCCTGCTTGTATGTGAAATTTAATGAGAATTTTTGTCCTGTATCAAGTGGTCATATCATAATATACCTTGAGAAACAAATCAAGTAAAGTCTCTTAAGTATGGAAAAGTACAAGAATACTATGAATATTGGTCATAATTCATCTAGGACAAGCCACAAATAAAAAAAACTCTTATGAAATAAACAGCAGACAACCTCTGTCTCCATGAAACATGAATGTCTGTATTTGGCTTCACGCAGATTACTAAACAGAGTGCCTACCTATATTAGGGTGAGCTGGATGCTGTGTTAATTAGTGAGCATAAGAAGTGATTTCCTTCCCTTGCTGACAAGTTTTTTACAAAACACATAAAGCTGGAATCTCATCAGCACATATGCTCCTGTGACAAATGATTAAATCAAGAGGAAAACTGGAGGTCAGGGCGGGGCGGGGTGAATAGCTTGATTCTCTTTTCACATAATGGTTCTCATAAACGAACACTTCAGGCCACCAGCAAGTGGTTTATTAGATTTACAAAGGCAAACACAGAGCATCAACCATGATCATAATAAAGCATTCTTGTTTCTGGAAGTCGACACCTTTCAGAATACCTTTTTAATGAACTGAATTCCTTATGAAGTCTTTATAAATTGATCCCTGCCCCCTTTGCTTGTATATTGGAGATTTAGACCAGTCTCTAGAAAGTATATTGTGATTTTACACAACTTATTTAACAAAATGATATTCAAATGCATTTGTTTACAGCAAAAGATCTTAAACTTTATTCTTCATAGTTGTTCCTTTGTCATTTAACTGACATTATGAATATGTTTTAAAAAATTTTCCTAAAAATTAGTAAAAAAAATTGTTTGCAGAAACAATTCAATATTTCTAAAGAATTTCAAATACCTAAACATACATGTTTTAAAATAGAATAATTATGAGAAAATCTGGCAAATCTACAGTGTATTTGATTAATGGAGACTGCCAACCAGGTAATTATCAACACCTAAGCAAATAATCAAAAGAACACATTTTGTTATTTTTCTCACTAACCCAAAGTCCTTTACTTTTCACCTTCTTTGAGATAATAAATGTTCTTGCTGAAAACCCTCTTAGAGATTAATCTAAATCCTTGACTTTACTGGTGTATAAATGGAGACTTATGTTACCTGTCTTGCTAGAAGTCATAAGAGTAGCTTTGAGAAATGCTGGTACCAGAACCAAGGTCTTGACCCATCTGGTGATGCTGGTATTTCTTTTAATAATTCTATCCTGCCTCGCCAGGCCTTTTTTCCTGTCCAATTCAGTTCTATGTGCACATGGCCACGTTTGATTTTCACTATCATTTCCTGTGGCTAGAATCCTTCATCGGTATTCTCTTAGGTAATCATCTACTAATGCACTCAGAAATCTTTACATTAGAAACTGATTTTGGCAATCTATGGATCTGGAATGAGTCCAGTCCAGTGAAAAGGCATGATTTTATCAGGCCTACACCTAAACCAAATGATATTCACTCAATAAGGCCAATTTTCTTGTTGAAAAGCAGGTGCTCCCTGACTTGAACAAGTAAAATGTTTCTCTGTGCCCCTTTCACTTCCCTTTTCCAAAAGTCTTCACTTGGCCAATGAGAAAGAGAGCAGCTCATCTCAGCTACTCAACTGAGCTCTTAATTTTGTCAAGGAGATCTTTACATTTGTTATGACTTAAGGTCAGGATGAAGTAGAAGGTTGGGAAGTTAGAGATTTGCTATAGTTAAGGTCACCAAGAATGATGCAGTGTATGGAGAGCTGTTGTCCTGCTTGGGAGAGATTCCCTCCCAGAGTTGATTCAGAAATTTCCCCCTAATCTATTAAGTTAAAAAGCACTGCTTCATAAGATTCACTATTGGAAATTTATAGATTAGAATTTTAACAGATTAGATTTTCTCAAATCTTAAAAAAAAAAAAAAAAACAGAAAAAATGTAGAGAAAAGCTATAGATTCTAACATGCTTTTAAAATTTAAGCACGCACGAATATGTTGTATTCATTGGGTCACAAGATAATAAAAAAGATTTGCATCAGGTTTTATCTGACATTATCTCAGCATTGCTATTGTTGAGTTTGCAAAAGATTGGCACATTGGTTTCTTGGCCTCTATGATTTTTAACCTAACTTTACAACTATGTTTTTATGGTCTTAAAAATGATGTGTGAAAAATAATGTATTGGATTCACATTGAGTACTTAATGTCACATAAATTCATATTATATTAAAATAATAATGTATTTTTTAAAAATGGCATTTATAGGGACTGGGGTTGTGGCTCAGTGGTATAGGCTCGCCTAGCATGTGTGAGGCACTGGATTCTATTCTCAGCACCACACAAAAAAGTAAAATAAATAAGTAAACAAAATAAAGGTATTGTGTCTATCCACAACTAAAAAAAAAAAAGAACTTCTTTAAAACTGGCATTTTTGATATCTGTTTTGAGAGTAATCTATTTTAGATTATTTTCTAATAAACAAATATTGGTAAAAACAGTATAGTTCTACACATCATGTCATATAGCATGATAAACTTCAAATATTTCAAAAAATTCAACTTAAAATAAAATAAACAGCACAAAAGTATCAATAAAAAACATGAAAGAATGCCTTAGAGGAAGGACCTTTATACCTATGATTCAAATTTCAAATATTTTGAGAAAGAATAAATTTGATTCAATGAAATTTAAAACTTTCTATATGGAAAAATATCATAAGCAAAGTTAAAAGAGAAATGGAAGCCTGGGAAAATTGTCCATTTATATCATACAGCTAAGTTATCTAAAGTATTTATAAAGCTTTTAGAAATTGATAAGAAAAGGAAATACTGACTAGAAAAATAGACAGCTGTTATGAACATTTATTTCACAGAAAAGAAAATATAGTGACTCTAAAAATAAGAAAAGCACTGCACTATACTCAAAATGAGAGTGATAGAAGTCCAAACTAAGGAAGTAGTTTGATAACACACTTTCAAAAAGACTGAGGAAAAAGATACCCCTTACATTGGCGTTAGGAAAGTACATTTACAAATATCTATGAATGATTATTTGTCAATATCTATTAAAAATACAAATGGAATTATCCTTTGGCCCAACCACTGAACTTCTGAAAACTTAAACTTCAAGGTTTTGTGCACTCATGAGAAATATTTGTATAAATATATTCATGGGAAAATTGCAAAAACAAAGTATTTGAGGAAACAGAAAGTTTTCCAAATATATGGATATACCCATAAAAGGTATACAAATCTATAATTTGCTTAAATTGATAAAACTATTCAAAAGACCAGTATACAAGTCTAAAAAAAAGATATACCGTGAACTAAAATAGAAAAAATCTCTAATTATTCAGAGGAAAAAATAAGGTAGATATTGTATTGAATATTGAATATGTCATATTTTATATAAAAATATGGGAGGGAAATAAAAAAGTATACAGATTACCTTGTGTACTCGCAAGAAAATATAGACTATATAAAAAGATTTCTAGTCTGGAGATATACCTCAGTAGTACAGTGCTCACCTAGCATGTTTAAGGTCCCGGGTTTGATCCCCACACCAGAAGAAGAAAGAAAAAAATGGGATTATAGCTTGGTTGTGGAATGCTGGCCTAGCAAACACAAGACAGAAGTTAGAAATTGGGTGAATAGGGAAATAGTGGGAAGAAGATTTTCACTTACCACCCTCCTACATTTTCTTTTCTTGTTGAATATTTTGAATGTATTTGACATTGCTAATAAAGTTTATAGTACATATAAAGTGTAATAACAGATGAAATATGCAGGTATTCACTGCTCAGTCTGAAGTATAGACATCCATCAATGTTTTACCTACTCCTTCAACTCTCTACATGATGTCTCTGATTTCTGCTTGTCTTATGTTAGTAATCATCTTTATTTTTCCATAGTTTACCACTTACGTGTATACCTCTCAAAATATACCTTGGCATATTTGAACTTGATGTAATGCTTTATCATATGCATTTCCCTACAGCTTGCTATATTTACTCAATAGTCTACTTTTGAGATTCATTCATGTTGTTGCATTGAAGGCCATGCAGTTTCAAGCCTGTATTTTATTATCAGAAAGAGTTCATGTAAAAATGGAATTATCTTTTCTTTGGATGTTTCCAGAACTCAATTAATATCACCTTAGACTGGTATTTTCCTTCTGGAAATATTTAAACTCTTAATTGAATATCCTCATCAATTTCAGAAATAGTTAATTTTCAGTTTTTAGTTGAGTTGGGTTCAATTACTGTATTTCTTTTTCTAGGAATTTGACCATTTTCACTGAGTTTTTCAAAATTTCATGAATTTATAACTTTCTTTACTTTAAAAATACATACGATGAATTTCTATTTATCATCTCTTTTTATTCCTCATATTAATAACATGTAGTTTTTATTACTATTGTCATGTACCTCTTTATATAATTTAATTGAAAAATGACTGTACCTTTGCTTCCTATTTAACTAAATCCGCTATGATCTTCATGTTAAATTTTGTGGACTTTGTTTTTTTTTTAAAAAAAAAACCTTCCAAATTTGGGTTCTAAGTGATTGGTTTTGTCTATTTTATTTCTTGATATTAAAATTTTTGAAATCTATGGCTTTTCATTAGGGAATGTATTTTTTTCTTTTTTTCCCCAAAATGTTTCATAGTTCTCCTTCTCACATCTAGTTATTGACATTTTCTTGCAGTAAGTGGTAGAGATCAAATATTGTCCTCCTGCTATGAGCTCACATTTAAGGCATAAGGTAATACTGACTTGCATTCACTGCTCTGTGCTTCAAATGCTCCAAGTTGCATAGGGCTCTGTGCTTTACCCTGTACCTTCCATAACTGTTTGAACCCAAACTTAGGTAGATCAGGATAAGCAGAAGATCCAGGTCAACAACTACCATGAGTTTTTGATATCTTGCCCTGGATTCTCATACCTGTCTTGTAGTTACATCTGAGAAATTATCTTATTTTCTTTCCAGCTTAACATTATTTAGGAAGGTTTTTTTTTTTTTTTTGTATTTGTATAACACTTCTACTTGTGTTTAGAGAGAGGAGTTGTTAGAATATCAACATATCAGTATCAATAGTATGAGAAATCTTTCAAATTGATTGCCATTACAGGAATTTTGAACTACAGCCAAATAAAGACATTGAAATAATAAGCCTAATTGAGATTTTTAAGGAATGCATATACTTTATAGTAATATTGCTATAGGGATTTTTTATTTTTATTTTTATTTTTTGGTAGTGGTGATTGAACCCAGGTTCTTAACCACTGAGCCACATACCCAGCCCTTTTGTATATTTTATTTGTAGACAGGGTCTTGCTGAATTGCAAAGAGCCTCACTATGTTGCTGAGGTTGGCTTTGAACTTGCAATCTGCCTGCCTCAGTCTCCCAAGCTGCTGGGGTTACAGATGTGCACCACACCCAGCTGATATAGGAATTTTATTTCAATGTTTTACAGTGTAATATGTTCAAATATCATACATGAAAGAAAGAAAATATGAGCATAGGAAACTGAAAAAAATCACTGACTTAACTATGAACATTCTAGACCTTTAAGGTACACATTTCAGTATACATAGTGGTTGAAATTTCCTATACATTTTCTTGGAATTGCATTTTCTTAGTCATTTACTTTTCTCTCTCAGACAATTTATGTACTGCTCCAGTCCAAAAGCACTCATATAACACCTACTGCCTGTGTACTTTTGTGCAACAAGAGGGAGGATTTTCTGAGGGCCTGAGTATACATAAAGTATCATTTCCTGTGAATTCCTTCTCTTTAAACCATCACATAGCAGAGGTGGAATACTTTGGAGATTATAGGGACAATGATTTGATAACCAAAATACTCAGGATTCTATTTCTAATTTTTCTAGTGCCAAGGCAGTTTCTGTTAAGGCAGTTTCTTTACAAAATCATGTATGACTTTGGGAATGGGTACTCCAGGCTTGCAAGATTCTCTTACAAGATGTGTCCTTTACAAGATTTCTAATGGACTCTTATAATATTTGTCATTTCTGGACTGACAAGAAGCCTAACAGAAGTTACTTAGAACCTAAGGTGAATTTAGGCTTCCTAAATAACTATCCATAATTGTGTAGATAAAATGGCCCAAAGCAGGTATTAATAATACAAACATGTTACAACAACTGATACTGATTAAAAAATCAGAGACCATATGATCCCTTCCATAATACCCTAGAAAAGTACTTAGGACTGTGGCCCCTCAGTTTTGTCTGTTGAGTTTATGTCATTTGAATTAGTTTACTGGGACTTCTATAGCAAAATACTGCAGACTGGGAGACTTAACTTATTCAAGTTCTGAGAGCTAGAAGCCCAAGTCAAGGTGATGGTGGGTTTTGTTCTTCTGAAGTCTACTTCCTTGTTTGCAGAGGATTTCCCCCTCACATGATCCTCATGTGGTTATGTGTGCATCCCTAGCGTTTCTCCCCATGTCCCAATTTTCTCTTAGGAGGACACCAGTCAGATTGAATTAGGTCCCACCCTAATGGCCTCATTTTAATTAAATTACCCTTTTAAAGACCCAATCCCTACATACAGTCATACTTTGACTCACTAAGCATTTGGGCTTTAGCTTATGAATTTTCTAAGGACACAGTTCAAGCCCATAAAAATCTTTGTCATTTTCCAATAGAAGACATCAGGCCATTTTGTTTTTGTTCTCCTTTGTAAAAATTTAGGGTTCCTGTATTTATTAGTGGATAAGACACATGCAAAGCACTTACTAAGTAGTAAGTTTTAACTATTAGTGTTGATTATAATACAATAGAATCTTTACAATTTTTGAAATTTATAAAATACAAAGAAATAATAATTTAAAGGAAGACACTCCTATGGGAAACCATTAACTTGACATCTCTTTTGCTCCAAATCCCTTTTCTTTTCTAAGTGGAATATGCCCTGAGATCTCATTCAAAGAGGAAAGAAAGAAGAGTGTCTTCTGTCTTATAGAATACCTATCCCTATCTCCCATTACTTAACACATAGATCAATAACCGGAGATGCAGCTTTCAAAGGACAAATGGGATATTGGAAAATGGTGACAGAGTCATGAAGTTAATATTTTATTAGTGTTTTTTAAACTTAAAATCGACAGAGGTAAGAGTTAGAGATGAGTGTTACTAAGCAACATTGAAAATTATGGCAAAGAAAATTCTCAAAATAATGATGAATGTTGAAATAATATTGCTCATCATTATCTATTATTAGCAGTAGAGAAAAGAAATGAAGTATTATTGATTAATTGCTGTCACTAAAACACTGAACTTATTTATTATTTAATAAAAACTTATTCTACTCTTTAAATATTTTTAATAAATAAGAAGAGGGAGAACATATTATATGACAAGTACTGTTTTAATGAAAGAACATTTTTAACCCAATCTTCACATTAATAAAATTAAAGATTTCCTGAAAATGGATTCAGAAAAATGAATGCTAGATGCAAGATTTCAAACTAAGATATCTAACACATAAGTTATTTCTGCTACATCTACCTTTACTTAAAGATATCTTGATATTACCAGAAAATTAATTTTACCAGACACTCTGCCTTTTAAAGAATTCTAATTAATATTTTGCAATATAATATATGTTATAACATGGAACATATTGATCTTATTATACATATTTTGTATAATCCAAAACATTATGTTGTTTACTACTATTGGAATTAATTTTAAGTAATTTTATAGTTATAAGAAAAACTCTTATGTTCATTTAGTGTGATGTGGCTTTCAACATTGACACATTTGCTAAATGTACAAACATAAACAAACTAAAAATTACACAAATATTCTGTCTCAAAAAACAGTACTATATACATGTATTCACAGTACTATATACATGTGGTAAAGTAATGGTGATGTGAAAATTCTGGTGTATGAAAGTCATTATTTTTATGTCAAAGGTAAAGCTAAGTAAAAATATGAATTGAAAATAAGAACTGATAATCTCAAAAAGAGATTCATACTGAAAGTGTATATTAAATTAACCTACTTGAAGACCATCAGCAAAAAAAAAAAAGCTTCTAATTTTTCATCAAAAACAAATGTGAGGGAAACTATTCTCCAATAAACAAATGAGATTTCTTAGATACATATTATGATCTTTATTGCTTGAAGACTGGGGACCCTTTAAGTTCTGCTCTTCTTCATCAGGAAGAGCTTGTTGAGTGAAATATAAAAAAGACATGGAATTAGAAACATTTAAATGATTATGCTCATCCCTATCTTTAATTTTAAAAACTCTCTTTCATTGACTCTGTTTGCTTCTACCATTGTACTTATTCTAGGAGATGGCTTATCAAAAGAGATGTTGAATAGAGTTCTGGGAACACTAACAGCTAAAACACACCTTAACTTGGATGATCAGATCAACCATATGCCTCCCAACCTTTTCCTGTGAGTAATTGGCAACAGGAATTTTAAAATGACTAAAGACACATAGAGAAAGAGATGAGAAAATATGGAAAATAGAGTTTGGTTTATTTAAAAAAATATATTCTCAATGGAGCCTTCTGGAGTAAGAAGAGAGAAATAACATGGATTGAATCATTTGATTCTGTCTAAAGTCAGATAAATGATATTAGGATTGGATCATCTGGAAAACTGTTCAGAGATGTTCTTCATGGGACACAGAAATATTATTGGCACAAATTGAACAAAGTCAAATTGGCTCTACTCTCACTCCCAAGTGGTGGGAATGGGAAGCATTTCTTGATAGTACAATATCTCACTAGAGTATTTTTGTAACTATCATGACAACAGAAATTTGGCTACTGGTCACAATCAGTGGGAATTCTGAAAACAAATAATTCATAATGAAGTGTTCTTTTTGATAACTTAATATCCAAATTTTAAACCCTTTAGTAAACCACTCATGTGATTTCTCACTAGGAAAAATGAATAAATGTGCTGGAAAAATAGAAACTATAAAAGGAGAATATTTTATTAATGTTTTTTAAATTAAAAATCCTGATTTACCAAATTGAGTGAATTGATTTGATATGTAATATTTATAAAAAGAAGAGAAAAATATCCACTAATAGCAGCACATATGAACCACACAAGAACTTGAAAAGATACAGTATTTTTAAACCCTTTAAATATATAGCTTGATAAGTAAGAAAATATTCAAGATAACAAATTAAAGTACTAGCAGGGTGCAGTGGTCCACACTTGTAATTCCAGCTACTGAGTAGGCAGAGGCTAGTATCAGAAATTCAAGGCCAGCCTTGGAAATTTAGTGAGATCTTGTCTCTAAAGAAAAAAAAAAAAAAGGTTTGGGATTATGGTTTAGTGGTAGAGTGGTAGATTCAATTCTGGATTCAATATCTAGTACCACAGAAGAATGGGGGTGGTGGGGAAGGAGAGGAGAAAAAGAAAAATAAAGAAAAATAAAAATAAAAAAATATTAAATTACTAAACACTTGAACTATACTTGGTAGCTTTGTAGTTTGGAGATGGAGGAAGATGGTAGAAGAAGATGCTATTTTACTTTGTTTAGATTTTAAAAATTTGGTGAAGATTTGGGTTCAAGGAAGGGCTGACAAATCAATCTAAGATAGTGCCCTATTGTAGTTCCTATTGAGGGCTCTATTTCCATTAAAGGAGAGAGAAAGGAAAACTTGTTCTACCCCATAGGCAAATTCAGCTTCATAAGGAGACTGATAAGAGTCTCCTTTGATAATTCATCATCTTGGTTCTCTTTCTGTTTCATGTGGCCTCAGAGTTCCAATTTACATGAGCGGTCCAGAAAGTCATAACCAAAAATAACATTGAAAAGCAGTCCTACATAGCAATATCACTGAGGAGCCTGGAAAAAAACAAAACCTTACTGCTCTGGAGGAATAGTCCAAACCCACATTTCTAGTGTTTCCACCTATGAAAACTACTTGAAGTGGTCTTCATAATAGTTTTAAAAACCCACAAGAAACAAATTTACCATGAATAAGAATTATCAGATACAACAAACTGTAAAAAAGAAGTCATCCCCCTGAAAGTTTCAGATACTCAAACTATCAAATAAAAATCATAAAATAGGTAAGCATGCCTCCCAATGTATTTATTCAACATAACCTTAGATTTCCCAGCCTCCAGAAGTGTGAGAAATAAATTTCTGTTTATTATGTTTAGAGGTTACTCAGTCTAAGCTTATTTTATTATAGCAGCCTGAGTGGACTAAGACACAACCATTCTTACATCTATCATCCTCTTTTTTTTTTTAATTTCTTTCCTCACACGATTTAAGTTCCATAGATATTCATTTCTGCCACCATCTCACAGATGCAATTAATTCCTTAGTTCTATTTTCCTTATCACCCTTATTATAAATTCATATGACTGAATGAATCCACCAATCCATCTATAAATCTGCTACAATTTTTTTTCTTTAGTTTTTGACTGTCACCTGTTTACTCTAATCTGACCCTTGGCCTAACATTCCAAAAAAAAAAAAAAAAAAAATTGTTCATTTAAAGGACACCAATGGCACATGAATTTCTAAATCAAAAGAAAGCTAGTTTGACATTTCAGCAGGATTCAACAAGCTGACAACACTGTTTTTGTTTGTTTGTTTGTTTGTTTGTTTTTTTCTTTCAAGCATCACATTCTTGTAGTTTTCCTCTTATTTCTCTGGTAGAGCCATCTAATGACACATGCCATGTCCTTTTCCTCTACCAGACCTCTAATATTGGAATTTCATAGGGTCTCAGGTCTAGGCCCCCTACATATTTGAATTTACCCTCATTCCTCATGAACACAAGTCAACTCATATTTCTATCAGGATATCTCACGTAAGCCTTTACCTCATAGTCATATGCCTAATTGAAAGATCACCTAGATATTTCACCATCAGATTGTGTATTTATTTAACAAATTCATAAATAACTCACCTTCAGTCTCCCTGGAAAGAAAAGTAGCTTGGGCATAATCTACATAATTTCATGTCAAAAGTCCTAAGCGGTAAACCTCTAACAAAATATTTGCAATGTTATTCCCCTGAACTACCATCAGGCCTCCTGTTAAGTTCTTCAGTGTTTATTATATTGTCTTCTTTTGAACAATACTTTGCTCTTTACTATTTTCAAATATCAGTGACCTCTTTTTAAATACACATCACCTATTTACCCTTTAAAAGTGATTTTGTAAGTCTGTTTACTGGTGAGCCCAAGGTTCCTTCCCATCTTCCAATTATAAAGAAAAGCTTGACTGGCCTAGGATGAGGTAGTGATGATGAACTTGAGTTTTATTAACATATAAAGGAGAAACTATAAACTTAATGTATTTAATACCACATGTGGTTACTTCCCTCAATCTACTGTATTTCTAATTTCCTTCTGCATTATTTTCTAAGTAAACAACATCAGCTTCCTGTTTGGATTCTGGATCTGTGGGGCCCCTGCCCACCATGAGCATTCAGACAACCCTATCAATGTGTCAGAGAGCATTTTCCTCCATTCCTATAAGTAGTTTGAACCCTAAACATAACTCCAGATCTGTGTCACTGTATGAACTACAAGAAAGTAAGGCTAAAGACCAATCATTCTGTAATAAACTGCCAGAATTCTCCCTTGTCTATAGTTCATAGAAGGGAAAAACTGTGTCCCAAGTACAAATTCATTTCTGGCATGGTGTAGGCATGGGCCGAGTAGCTTCTCTTTACAGCCCTTTCAGTAATAATGCCCTTTTTACTGAGAACCTCATCCTGTCTGTCTTTCACTTTGGAAAACATGTTTATCAACTCAGAGATGAATCATTGCAGCAGTTATGCTAAATCGACGATCCAAGGCTACATGGTTATTTTCCACAGCAATGGCAGCCTTTCTTGTCTACTTACATTTGACTCTCAGCCCACTCCTATTGAATAGAAAGCTTGGCCTCCTCCCAAGACATTCCAGATCTGATTATGGAGTCCTCTGAGGATAGATCTGATTGGTGTGCACTACCTTAAGGACCAGGTTCAGCTCAGTGAAGCCCTGCTTCTCCAGTTTAATTGGTGTGTTATGGAAAAGCCAGCCACTCTGAGTCATCAGCAAACAGGAGTTGGAGTACAAGGTGTCCTGAAATGATGCAAAGCAAAGCAGAGTTGGGCTTCAGCTTTGGTCTCTTCTGACCGTTGATAATGCCAAGAGGTTTTCACTATTTAGCTTCAAGTTAATTTTATAATTCATTAAAAGAAACATCTGTCCTGTATAAAGCAGTGTGTTCCATGGTTAAGGACTGCTGTGATCTGAATGTTTATAGTCTCCCCACACTTCACATGTTGAAATCTTTACCCTGCTCGTGATGGTGTTAGGAGGTTGGCTCTTTGGAAGAAGATTGGATCACGGAGGCAGAGCACTCATGGTGTGATTTATGTCCTTAAAAAATGAGATGCTAGAGGAATTACTTAATTGGCTATGTGAGATTAGAGTTAAGAGGACCATTGTCTATGAGGAAGAAGTCCTCACCAGACACTGAACCTGCTTGCATCTTGATCTTGGACTTCTCAGCCTCCAGACCACTGTGAAGAAAATGTCAATTGTTTTAGGACATCCAATTAAATGTGTTTAGTTATAGCTGCCCAAATGAACTAAGACAGCAACATAGGTTTATGAATCAACAAGAACTGGAGTCAGATCATGACCTTTACCCTGTTTGTAAACTGATGGCACCTAGGTTGTTTCCTCATCTGCAAAATTTGGCTAGACTAAAAGTATCTATCTTAGAGTGGCTTTAAGAAAAAAATATATCAAGGGCAAAGCATAGACCCAGATGCAAGACTTAAAATACTGTAGATATTATTATAATATTAAGTATCTCATTTCCATAACCATCAATATTCTTTTAGATGTTGCTAACAATATGATTTTCTTTAAATTTAGCCATTCCTTTGGCTTAGCTCTTCACAGTATGCCTCTTTATCTTGTATTTCTTTTTCTTTCAACACAAAACTATACATTTATCAATGTCCAATTCATTCTTCTACTCTTCCTAACCCCTTCCATCCCCTCACTCCCTTCGGCCTAATATAAAGTACCTCTATTCTTCCCTATTCCTGCTCCTTGCTCCTTATTGTGAATTAGCATCTGCATATCAGAGAAAATATTCAGCCTTTGCTTCTTTAGGATTGTCTTATTATATGGAAATTATTCCCATAATTTCATTTTTCTTTAAAGCTGAGCAATATTCATTTTGTATATATACCACATTTTCTTTATTAACCTGTTAAAGGGCACCTAGGTTGTTTCCATAGTTTAGCTATTGTGAATTGAGCTGCTATAAATATTGATGTGGCTGCATCACTGTAGTATGCTGATATTAAGTCCTTTGGGTATAATCCAAAGAGTGGGGTAGCTGGGTCAAATGGTGGTTCCATTCCAAGTTTTCTGAGGTATCTCCATACTGTTTTCCATAGTGGTTGTGCCAATTTGCAGTCTCACCAGTAATGTATGAGTATACTCCCCCTCTCAAAATCCTCTCAAATGTTTATTTTTGCTTGTTATTTATAAGTATCATTCTGACTGGAGTGAGTCTCAGTGTAGTTTTGATTTGCATTTCTCTAATTGCTAGAGATGTTGAACATTTTTTTTTATATATTTTTATGCTCATTGTATTTCTTCTTCTGTGAAGTGTCTGTTCAGTTTCTTAGCCCATTAATTGATTGGGTTACTTGACTTTTTAGTGTTAAGTTTTTTGAGTTCTTATATATTCTGAATATTGATGCCTTATCTGAGGTATAGATAGTAAAGATATTCTCTGTAGGCTCTCTCTTCCCATTATTGTATCCTTTGCTTTAGTTTGATTTCATCTCATTTACTGATTAGGCACTAGAAAAGAGACCCTGTGCCTAATAGAAGAAAACGTAGGCCCAAATTTTCACCATGTCAGTTTAGGAACTCGCTTTGTTAAAAAGAATCCTAAAGCTCAAGATGTAAAATCAAGAATCAATAAATGGGATGAATCAAATTTATCAAATCTTTTCATTATCGGGATCCAATATTTTATGATAAATCAGATAACTTTTTCTTTTTCATAGTGAAATATTTCAAATATGTAGGAAAAAATAAGGAAAAATAAAATAAGTACTCATGTATACCACCAAACAACTCAATAAAAACTTAAAAGAAATAAAAATAGTTATTTTAAAACAAATATATTGCAGATGTATTTGAAGCTGCTCCAAATCCCTGTTTAATTCTTATTTATTCTTTCTCCCAGGTAATCATTTTTTTTTAGTTCATATAGTATTATACTTTTAAGTCTTATGAATAGATAACATTTGTCTTATTAAATTTCAGAAAAGTGACACCATAATATAGATATCATTTAAAAAATTCCTTTTACACCTGTAGTGTCAGTTATTACCTTTTAACTGCTATATAGCATGCTAGAGTAGAATATATCATACTGTGGCAATTCATTCTTCTTTGCCTATATATTTAGATTGCTTTCAATTATTTGTGTTACAAACCATAACACAAAGATGATTTTTGTACTAATCTCAGCATGCAGATATTTATAACTTTTCCTATAGAATGTCTCTAGGAGTGAAGGAGCTTAATGTTTCCAACTTCATTAAATATTGCCAAGTTGCTTTCCCCAAATGGTGGCATTTCTTATACTCTCCCCAGCAACCTCATCAACATTAAATATTACAAATATTTTTGGTTCTCTGAATTTTTGGATATGTTATGCTATCATGATATTATTTTTAACTCACATTTCTCTGATCACTATTATTTTTCTTCTTCTCTTGAATTCTTTGCTCATTTTTTGAATGAATTGTTTTTTTCTAATTAATTTTTAGAAGTTATTTATATATTCCAGATTCAAATATTTTGCTGTATTTATTCATTTCAAATAGGTCTAACTTAGTCTCTAGTTTATAAATTTGTTTATGGTATATTGTGCTGTACAGACAATTTAAATTTTAATGTTATCAAATTTATTTTTTCTTTTATAATTATTTGTGGGAAGAGGTTGCTTTTAGTTACTGTGAGCAAAAGATTTGATAAGAACATTTAGAGGAGGAAAAGTTTATTTTAGCTCACAGTTTCAGAAGTTCAGTCTATGGTTGTCCAACTTCATAGCTCTAGGCCAAAGGTGAGCCAGAATATCATGTCAAAAGGGCATGAATGAAGGAAATAACTCAGAACATGTCAAATAGGAAGTAGAAAGAGCTCTGCTCAACAGGAATAAATAAAAAGGCCAAAGACCTGGGCTATGACCCACTTTCTTCAGCCACACCCTATCTACCTACAGTTACCACTCAGTTAACCATATCAGTGGATTAATCCACTGATTAGTTTAATACTCTAATAACCTAATCATTTCACCTCTGAACATTCTTGCATTGTCTCATACAGAAATATTTGGAGGAGTCCTTATAACTAAACCATAACAGAGGCTAAGAAATCTTTTCCTTCCCTAAGATCAGATAGTCTACTAAGTATTTTTCTCTAAAATTTTAAGTTTATGTTGATAATCAGGCCCTTAATTCATTGAGTAAAAAACAAAGTGTACACATCTCCTAAGAATGTTGAATAATACATTGGGAGTCATGCTTACCTATTTTATGATCTTTATTTGATAGTTTGAGTGTATGAAACTTTCAGGGGGATGATTTCCTTTTCACAGTTTTTTTTGTATCTGATAATTCTTACTCATGGTAAATTTTTTTTGTGGGTTTATTAAACAATTATGAAGACCATGTCAAAGAGTTTTTGTAGGTGAACATACTGGAAATGTGGGTTTGCATTGTTCCTCCAGAGCAGTAAGGTTTTGGTTTCTCTCAGTCCCCTCAGGGAGATTGCTATGTGGGACTACTTTTCAATGCTATTTCCTTTTTTAAATATTGTTTTTAGTTGTAGATGGATACAATATCTTTATTTTATTTATTTATTTTTATGTGGTGCTCAGGATTGAAATCAGTGCCTCACACATGGGAGGCAAGTGCTCTACCACTGAGGTACAACCTCAGCCTAATGTTATTTCTGAGTATGGCTTTCTGTACCTCTCATGTTGAGTAAATTGGAATTCTGGGGCCATGTGAGACAGAAGCAGAACCACGATGTGAATTCTCAAAGGAGACTGTTGTTCTTTTATTCCAGATACATTATCCATCTCCTTATGAAGCTGAATTTGCCTATGGGGTAGAACAAGTGTTTCCTTTCTCACTCCATTAATGGAAATAGAGGCCTCTATGGGAACTACAATAGTGTGCTATCTTAGGTTTGATTTGTTACTCCTTCCTTGAACACAAATCTCCACTAAAGTTTTAAAATCTAAACAAAGTAGAATAGCATCTTCTACCAATTCCCCCATCACCAGACTACAAACCCTCCAAGTATAATTTAAGTGTTTCAGTACTTCTCTGTTTTCTGCACCCACCAACCCCAGTGATTGAACCCAGGGGCCCTCTACTACTAAACCATATTTAGCATCGGGTGAGAGTCTTCCTCCTAGGCAGCACTGTCGGTGTCTTCACATATTGTAAGGAAAAGATGAACTCCCTTGGATCTATTTTATAAGGACATTAATCACTCCCAAAAGGCCCACTGGCTAATGCCATCACCGTGGGTGTTAAGATTCCAATGTGTGAATTATAGGGAGGACAGAAACATTCAGAATACAAATGGAGATTGATGATTTAAGTGATTTTTTTGAATAACTGCTTCAGAGGATAGAGCTAGATAATTAGAAACTGACCGAAAGAATGGGGAATGGGACACTGTAGTCCAAGTGGGAATCTTGAATGGGTACTTTAGGAGTGGATTCGTTTTTTAGGATGAGAGGGTTCAGGTTGTGACTGAGAGAGCAGTCATCTTAGATAATATAGAAAAGATTACTGGGAAGCTCAAGAAACACAGATTCAAAATTGTTGGATAGTTTGTCCATGTGGCTATTGTATTCATTCACCATAACCACTGTGGTGATTGTGACAGGGGCTAAAGTGCTCAAGGAGGGCTTGGAGATTGGTAGATAATTGGTGATGAATGGAAGAATGGTGAAGCAGGACAACATGAGACTCACAGTTGCAGAATAGAGAGGGGGATTTGGATGGAGCTATTGGAAATCAGGAGGATGCTAATCTTACTTCCCAGCCCAAACCTTAAGTTTTGGAGGTGTGAGGAGGAAAATCAAACAAGCAAGCAAACAAACCAACAAATAAAAACCTCACCTGGAAAGGGCAAATCACACTTTCTGGGGACACCTACATTTTAGTGAAGGCAATTTTTTAATAACTGATAAAAAAATATTTAGGGGAAGACCAGTGGTCATTGTGAAAGATTTTGGAGAGAGTGCTAGAAAAATTGGGTTAGTGGAGGGAAAGTATTTAGAGCATTGTGGAGATGAGAGTTCAAGAAATAATCTAAAGATCAGAGAGTCTTGGATTCTGGGCAGTGACTCATACAAACATGGAAGACAGCTCTCAGATGCTTGATCCTCTTTTGTGTTGGAAATAGGTGACTATATGAGAGGATGGAATCAGCTGTGGTTTGGAAACAAGGCTTCACAATTGCTGTGTAGTCCTGGCGTTTCTCATAGTTGAGCATTGTCAGCTTCAATGTGGATATTGGTGGCTGTGACAGTGGTCAGTGATGCTGAGGTCAAGTGGTTCTTCACCACCAAGTGGAAGGGGGACTAGACTTGTATGTTGGCAGCAGGTCTTAGTGGGCCCAGCTCAATGTCTGCATTGTGTGGACAAACCCATGGATTGGTCAAAATTCCCTATTGCTTCCAAATGATTAGAATTTTGAGGGATCTCTTCTCAGTATGGCTGTGATAACTGATTCCTGGAATCTCCAGCAGCTTATGAAGGAAGTTTCACTGAACTTAGCTCAATGATAAAATATCTCCTTAATTTGGTGTATTGTAAAACATGACTTTTTAATTAAATGCAGAATAAAAATTGGAGGGATTTTATATAAAACCTAGAGCATAAATTTTATTTGAATTTAAAATCTAGCTACACCACTTAGAAAATGACATTGATAAAGTTGCTAATTTTTTTCATTGTTCATGATCCCCATATTACAGTGAGGATAAAATTATGTAACCTGAACAATATGCTCCTGATAAAATATATGTGTATACATGGATGTGTGTGTGTGTGTGTGTGTATACACACACAGAGAAATATTTGCAAAGTTTCTGATGATTAATGTGGAACAATGTAAATTCTATTTTAACAGAATGTATTCAGAAGTAATATTCAAATTACTTTGATAGGTAAGAGTGAATATTGACCAGTTTGTGGTATTGCAGTTCATCCTGATGTATTTTGATTCCAAAGATACAAATAGACACAGACAGAGTACCAGGCCAGTCTAGTCAATTGCCTTTTAGATGGGCCATGTGGTAGAGTTGGTTCCTTGACTTCTCCCACTGAAGTTAGTACCACCATAAAAGGCAATAGTTTCCCATGCTGAAAATTGGAATAATCTTTCAACATTTGACATAGTAATATGTAAATACAATTCTAAATTACTTTTTTAAGTGTGAAGAGGTAAGCCAGGTGAAGTGGCACATGCTTGTAATCCCAGTGATTTGGGAGGCTGAGGTGGAAGGATCACAAGTTCAAGGCCAGCCTGGGCAACTTTCAGAGGTCATGTCTCATATCTTAAATGGGACTAAGGATATGGCTCAAAGATGAAACATTCCTGGGTTCAACCCACAGTGCCAGTGGCATGTGAAAAAAAAGTGAAGAAGGAGTATTTCACCTTCTAGAAACAACTTAGAATTGCTCTTTGATATTCTCTTTGGAGAGTTAAGGATTGTTAAGTATTCAGTTTATAGCTTAGATTTATTTTGATGAGTCAGTGCTTGAATATAGGGTCTGTACAAACTACTGTATTAGTATACTTAAGGAAAAATAGTTTTCTAAAATTGTTTTCTAAAATTTAATTTTAATAATAGCAATGTTATGTTTATATACATATTAAAATGAGGAATTTAGAAAATTTTTTAAATCTTCACCTTTTTTCTCCCCCAACCCCTATCTCATCCAAGGAAAACTATTTAGAAAATTGAATTCAAAGTTGGGATTTAGAGTTAAGTAAAAAAATTGCTTCTCCATAGTATTTTGAGGCAATGTAGTCTCCCCTAATTTGTGACTTAGTTTTCTAGTTTCAGTTGTATATGGTCAATCATGGTTTAGAAATGTCACATAGAAACAAATAATTCATAAGGATTTAAATTGTACATCATTCGGAGAAGTGTGATGAAATCTCACGCTATCTTACTCATTCTACCCAGGATGTGAACCATCCCTTTGTTTAACACATACATGCTGTGCAGGTGACCCACTCACAGTTATCATATAGGCTGTCCAGGCATTGCACATGTTGTTTATGTTCAAGAGACTCTTATTTTAGTTAGTAATGGCTTCAAAGCACAAGAGAAGTCATGCTGGCAATTTGGATATGACAAAGTGACATTGTAAAGTACTTCATTTAAGTGTAATGATGAAAATTCTCAATGTGAAAATAAAAATCATATACTGAGATTGCTAATATCCATTCATAAAATTGTGCAGAAGGAAAAAAATGTGTTAGTTTTTCTGTCACATCCCAAATTGCAAAAGTTGCAGCCACAGTGTCAGGTAAGTACCTTGTGAAGATAGAAAAGATATTAAATTTATGAAAATGCATAGGAAGAAAACAGTATGCATAGCGTAGTACTATCCATAATTTCAGCCATCCACTAGGGATCTCAATGTATCCCCCACAGTTAAGGGAGGGCTACAACATAAAAGTATGGATCTATGTCATCCCCGAGATGTCCACATGCTTTTTATCCAAAATTTGATAAAAATGTATTAAAGATTTGTCCTAGACATTAATTGCAGCACAAATTTAATTTACAATGTTCAGATGGATATCAGCATTATATCAGAGATACATACTGATTTGTATTTTTCTACATTATTTTTATTTTTATTTTATTTTACTTTGTTTGAGATAGGGTTTCACTATGTGGCCCAGGATAGGCTCAAATTCCTGAGGTCCAGTGATTCTCTTGCCTCAGCCTCTCAAGTAGCTGGACTTAAAGGCATCACCAAAATGCGTAATTCTTTTCTACATAAATTTTAGAGTTCAGAATCCTTAATCTTCAAACAAATTAAAATTTTATGAATAAAATGTTTATTATATATCTGTGTTTTTCTTCCCAATCTAAGGAAGAGTTTATTTTTCTAGAGTTTAGCATGATATATTAAGACTGGGAAAATTTTTCATTTCATGTAGTAATGCTTATATAGTTTTGCATATGGTATCATAATAAAAGTGATTACTTTCTGATGTCCTCCAAGTTACTTAAAATAATATATTATGAGTTAGATGATTTGGTTCATGAGAAATTCAAGATACAGGCAATTGTCTCAGTTGCTTCTGAACTTAATACATATTAAAAAAAAGCTTTTAGTAATAATTGAATCATCATTATTATTGGTGCTTATATATAATAGTGGGATTCATTATGCCATATTTGTGCATGCACATAACATAATCTGATCAATTTCATTATCTGATACCTTTTCTTTCTTCCCTCCTCCCTCTTCCGGCTTTGCTGTGCTCTACTGATCTCCCTTCTACTTTTATTATCATTATCATTTTAATTTGTGCATTAAAATTATAATTATATAATATATATCTTCAATATATATGTGTATGTGTATGTATGTGTGTGTGTGTATGTATATATATATATATATATATATATATATATATATATATATTTGATTTATTGTAGTCTATTTATACAAGGGCATAGAATAATTTGGTAGATTTTGTTCCCACTGCTTCTTAAAGCAAACCACTTCCTGAAGCTTAAGAGAAAAAGCCAAGAATCAATAAGTAGGTTGTCATAAGACTAAAAAGCTTCTGCATAGCAAAGAAATAATTAATGTCATAAAAGAGAGCCTAGAGAATGGGAAAAAATCTTCACCATATACTCTTTTGAAAGGAGATTAATATCCAGAATATATGAATCAGTATTATTTTTATTTTTTTTTATTTTTAAGTGTTCTTTTAGAGTGATCTATCTACATTATACAGAGATCACTATAATAAATATGTACAACCAATACTTGATTGTACAACCAAGATACAATCTAGGTAACTTGCGTATTTATACTTGCTCTTTCTTCTATGAAATGCAAGATTGCTATAGAGCAAGGCTCCTTTGGTCTTCTTTGTGATCCTTACAAATTGTTGCATGATTGATTGCTCTGTTAGGTATCTAAATAAATAAGAGATGTACATGGGGAGCCCAATTCACTGTTTATTCTGTGACAATATCTCATTTCAATTCAACTCAGCAGACTCATATTGGTCATCTGTTATTTGGTGAGCCCCATCTGGTTGCCAGGAGAGGAGTATGAATAAGAAGCAGTTTTTACCCTCAAGGGCCTGAGAACCCAGTAAGGAAGACAGAGGCATAAACCCAAGTGACTGCCACACAGCATGAAACATGCGGGAATTACAGAGTACAATGAAAGGACTGATGAAGCATTTTTTTCTGATTGAGGGTAGAGTTGGGGATAAAAACAAAATTGTAGAAAGCTGTGAATAGGAGATATTTTGTGTTAGTGTTTGAAGCCTTGGAAAATAATTTTCCAGGTAAGACTCATGCAGAAAGGCATACTAAACCGAAGGAGGAACATGGGGAAAGTCACAACATGACATTTATGATGTATTTGAGCAATAGGGGCTCACCAGCAAGGGCCATAGAATGAGGTTTTATGGGGACAGCATGGAGGTAAGACTGGAAAAATTCACTGCAATCCAGTGTGAGGTAATTGGGGCATGTGGTAAATGGACATAAGGATGTGCGGAATAATAGTGTTGGCTTTTATGCTGGGAAGGTGGGAAGCAAGGAGAAGCTTTATCCCAGAACTGAATAGAATCTCAGTTCAATTACAGACAAACCTTTTCAATCAGTCTATTCATCCTTTAGTTAAATTCGGTTTCATTTTCCTCATATGTAAAACTTGCTTTTTACACATGTCTATATTTTAATCAGAAGAGCATTGATCTTGCAGGACCATCAAAATGAAAGATGAAGTAGGGAGAATGGAAAAATCAGGAGAGTCATTTGTATCACCAGGAACTAAAATGAATACAGAAAAATAATTGTTCTGTGCTTTCCCTTGTAAGGCTGAAGTCCAGGCACAAAAAGTCAGCGTCGGCACTTTTTGTACCCTTAATGATAATGTCAAGATTCTTTCACAGCCCACAATGGTCATCATAATTTGGGTCTCCTTAACAGAAAAAGCTCATTTTCAGCATTCCCCTAAGGGCTTATGGGAGCATGGTTTTGCCCTTCAGCCAGAGTTGGAGGAGCTTGAATTCACTGTGTTTCCTTCCTTCTGCATTTTTATTGTTCTGATCACTACTTAAAAGAGTCTTTTATCTGATTCACCCCCTTTTATTTGCTGGATAATTATTATTTATTTTTTCATGCATATATAATCTGCTCCAGGAAATCTTTCCAGAATATTTTGAATCAGGAGTAATTCTTCCCTTTTGTGTCCCAATGCCATCCCATATGTTTGATTATATCCCTTTTTGTATTGTATTAAAGTTGCTTACCTTTCCTACAGGAAAATGCAATCTTTTGTAAGGCAGACAGTGTCTTACCTCTATATTCTTTCATTTTTCTCTTCTATAAAACCATTTATTTGGGATGAGGGAAGGATGGGCTCCAAGGTCCCAGTTGATATCACCAGAAACATCAGACACATTGGTGGTAATGCTGCTGGAGAAATCGCAGTTTCCCCAGGGAACACTCCAGGGCTGGCCCCTGTCTGAGTCCTCTTCTCTGGGGTCATAGGAGTCAGTATCCATCTCAAGGCCTGCATGGACTGTTCCAGGAAGCAGTAGATGGAGTGTATGCATAGCAGGTTTCAGATAAAGGGCAGTACCATGAGCAGAGCCTAGGGAAGCACTGTCAGGATCAGGTAGTACAAGAGGTTGGGGAAGGCAGTCACCAGGTAGGCAGAGAGATGGGGCAACAGGAAGAAGTCAGCCAGGTGGAACACATAGGCTTGATATTTGACATGGGAGATAGGTGGTTCTAGCAGGCTACAAAGCTTCCTGTAGAAATCTAGGTATTCCAGGTTGTGTTTCTGAATCCACATAGAGTTTATTCAAGGTCAAGGGGCTAATACCCTCCTTCTCCCCACGTTTGGTCTTGGGTGAGCAAATTGATCATGAAGGTGGGCTGGATCAGCTAGGGCAGGATCCAGTCCTGCATAACCATGAACACCTTCTTGCAGAGGCTTCGGGGCATCTGGTGCTTGAGGAAGTCAAGCCACATCACCTGGACTCTTCATTCAAATGAGTGACCTTCCTTCCACTTGTGCATTGGAGCAATCAAGTTCCCAGAAGGGAAGGCTCACAGCAGACAGCAGTATGAAGGTGTGTTCCTTAGTGTGAAGGATACACTAGGGTGCTGATTGGTGACCCAGATTGCAGCCTTCATTCATAACCACCTGAATTGTGTGGCAGCAGATATTTCAATGACCCCCAGAATTGGGAGACGTGCTGGTGATGGCCAACTACTGGTGAGAGCAGGCCTTCCACTGCTGGCTTGAGGAGTTCCCAGGGAATGTGAGTTGTTTTCCCAATTGAGCTTTCTCACAATGTATCTAGCTCTACAACTTCATGCACACTCTGAGGGCCAGTTCCTTAACTTGAAGGTGAGGATAAGGCAGGAGCTTCCCAGGATGGCTGCAGCAGCTGATGGCTCCTGGCTCCCGGGGGGGAAACTGCCATGACTGTGTCCTCAGAGGTCAGCTGGCCCGCAAATAGTTCTTCCCACTCCATCAAGGCCTCCATGGGCCGGCTTTATGTGTAGACTATTTCCTAGATCTCTTCCTGGTCCTCAGACTGCAGCACAACCATGGTATACAACATGGCATTGGATTCCTGCCAGACACCAGCAGACCCTCTAGGCCCATCAGTGCCCCTCCCCCAACCCCAGGCCACAGCACACACCAGAGGGGCCCAAGCAGAGGGAATCTGAGCTTCTTGCTCTATATTCTTCATGTCTTAAACCCATATGTTTGCTAAATCAAATGCAGCAGAGTGGAAAAGAAAAAAACAAATTAATTAAGTGGATTTAATTCTTAAACCAAGAGAAGAAGGACAAGGGACTTTCCACAGGCCAGGACTGCATGATTGAAAGCCAGTAAATAGAAGTAGGTATCCTATGAAGAAAGCAGGTTTTTCTTCATCATGGTAGAGAAGTTAAGTAGTTCAAGAGTGGTCAGTGTACAGTGGAGTAAAGGATGGTAAGTCAGCAATGCATGACTGTGTATTTACATGTACTTGAAAAAGGGTGTTGGTGGCAGGAAACTGGCCACTCACATTTCTGGCATGGTGACTTTTCATTGTCATCTGTGTGTTCAGAAAATACCTGTAGGTTTTCTATTGCTGTGTGTCAAACTTGCACAGAGTTTTCAAGGCTAAGGAGTCTGGGCCCATTTTAGCTTAGTGTTCTGGTTAGGGTCTCACAGATTGCAGTTAAGGAATAAGTATGAATATAAACTAATTTGAGCTTTGGGTACACTTCTAATGTCAAGGGTTAATTTTTAGCAGAATTTAGTTACTTTTGGTCATAGGACTGAGTATCTCAGCTCCTAGATGTCATTCACCATTCCCTGTCACATATCAGTTTGCTTCTTTAAGGTCAGCAGGAGAACATCTGTTGCTTCCAGTCTTTGAACACTAGGCTCTCTTTAAAATGACAGAAACTCCTTTGTTATTAAAAAGCAAAAAACCCTTTGTACTAATTTAAAGTCGACTGATTAGGGAATATAATCACATCTGAAAAATACCTTTACCTTTACCGTATAGCCTAATCTAACCAGGGCAGTAGCAGTTTAGCATATTCTTTGACCACACCTCAGGTTAAGATGGGGTTAACAAGGGTGTAACTCTTTGGAGTTCATCTCAGAATTTTGCTTAACTAACTTGGATAGGTAATTTCATTTCAAATGAATGTTCCCTGTTCCTCACTCTTACCAAAACTAAATAATCAGATCAGAGAATATAGCTGAATTTCCTGGAAGGTTTTGTTAATGAGTCAAGAGCCAGGAGAGAGAGTGGTGCATTGAAGGACCTCTGGCCATCTGAAGAATAAACTTTCCTCAGTTTTGGCCAGTCATTACTTTGCAGAAAATCTGGCCCAGGACAGACCATGTCCATTTCTAAAGATAAATCAGTAATCTAGATCTGTTTGTGTGTGTGTGTGTGTGTGTGTGTGTGTGTGTGCGCGCATGCACATGCACTATAGGCTGAATGTTTGTGTCCTCTTGAACCCTGCATGTGAAGGTTTTTGGAGATGGGGCCTTAAGGAGGTGGTTAAGTCAGGAGTGTGGTGCTGTAATGAATGGGTTAATGCTCTTATAAAAGGGTGTTAAGCGCTTGCTCTCTGTTACATGAGATACAATGATAGGATCACCATCTGCAAATCAGGAGGAGGGCCCTTGCCAAACACCATTGTCTGCCAGCCCCTTAATTGCAGACTTCTCAGCCTAGTTTCCAAAACTATGAGAAATAATTTCTGTTGTTTAAGCCATCCAGTTTATGGTATTATATCATAGCAATCTGAACGAAGACAATGCATAGGTGTGAAATCTTCTGATTTATAAATGTTAATATTTAATTTAGTAAAAACACCCTCCAGGCGAATACTTATGGAGAACAAATAAATGTAGTTGCAGTCAGGATTTGTCCTTGCGCTACTACTTTGAAAATTTGAACTAAGTGATTATTTTTGCTATCATGTTTCTTTTAAAATATACATTTTTATCCTTGTAGACTATATGTTTATGAGGACCTGGATTATATCAGGTTTATTCACTTATATTTTAGAATTTAGTACAATGTGTGATACATAATACATAATTAGTGAATATTTGTGAAGTACCTTAATAAATAAGAATACTGTGAACTTCCTGAGCAAGGTAAGCCTGGGTTAAAATTTTGATTCACCAACTAGGAAATTGACCTCTGACAAATTGGTTATCAATTCTGAGCCTTAATTTCATCATTTACAATATGGAGCTATTTATAACCTCTAGTTTTATTGTGAGAGCTAAGCAGAAAAATACACATAAAATGCTTAGCACAGTGGCTGTTCATTATAGAATGATTTTCCTTCCTTAGGGATGACTGTGTACGTGAGTAAGTGACTATACCATATGTTTTGGCATTAACTACGTAATCCCATCACCAACCATTATGTAATTTCTGTGTGTTAAAATTACAAGGGTTTATGGATTGAATCAAATCCAAATGTCTCATGGAAAGCTTATGTATTTCAGTGTATCAGTGTATTATTTTAGGGTATTTGTGCATGTGTGTGCGTGTGTGTGTGTGTGCGCACACATGCACACATGTGTGTACATAATATTTTAATTTCATTTTAGGTTTAGTAACAATAAATATGTTAAAAGGGAATGAAATCCCAATTGCTCCTAACTGTTTTATTCAGAAACAAGAACAGGAAAGGAAAATTCTGGAAGATGAATTAAGTTCTGGATTTGTTTTTGTCCTTTTCGTAGAAATGATATAAGCATTATTTAAAAGCAGACAGTTATATATATCTTATAATTCACTATTAAGGGGTGGTAAATACAGGTTTAAAATAGAAAATTCTATGTCCTCTTTCAAAATAATAAATGCCTTAAAGTGATAAGAGGTATCTACATACACAAAGAAAAGAAAAAAGCCACAAGAAGCATCTCTGTAGGAGGATCATTCTAGCATTTTAGAAATATCCAATGTCATTGTCCTTATTTCATTTTTTTAGACTTCTATGTCTAAAATGAAAGCTATTTTATTTTGTTATACATCAGAAGGAGATGAGAATGTGCTTAAGGGAATTTGATCCAATTAGTATTACATTCCTGACCTTTAGCAGAATACACCAAATGAATTCAAGAGTAGGATGGAAATAGATTGGTTATACGTAGTATATATTCTAAAGGTTCAAGAGTGTCAAAAATTTAACTTTGTAATTACAAGCAAGGACATTGTAAGATTTTATAATCTGAATTGTTCATAGCTGTAGGGAATCATTTCAACAAACTATTCTTAGGGGAGAAATGAAATCAAGTGAACCTGAACCATACAACAAAATTAACAGTATGCATTTGGTAAATTCATTCCTTCTAAATGTATTAATGCAATCAAAGATGATCTCTCCTACTATCTGCAGAATCAGTGACAATGTACAAAAAAGAGTAAATCACATCCACAGTTGTTCAATTTGTGCTATATACAAAATTCATTAAAATTATTTTGTAAATAACCTCTTAAGACATTATCTTTATAGTCATTATTATGCTGCAATCTTGTGTACTTTTAAAAAAATGAAATTTTATGTGGAGATAAAATATGTGTATACATACACACATATGTCTGCAAAATAGAGCCAAATGCACTTTTATTCTTTATTTTTTTCAAGGTCACAACAATTCCATTTTACCCTCTTGGAAGTACTGCACAGGTACTAGGCCATGAAGAATAATTTTAAGTACAGAATATAAAACAGAACTTAAGAGATGTGGAATCTACCACACATGGGTCTTATTTTATATAGTACATATGAGAAATAAGTAAAGAATGATTTATGCATATAAATACTAGTTGAACTTTTGCAAGTAAAATGTTACCTAGAAAATATTAGTAACTATCCTATCACCAATTGAGATGTTCAAATGTGTACCTAGATCAATGTAAGACTCTATATTTATAGAAGCCCTCCTTCTCTCATGGTGGGGTTTAGAAAAAATGTCGTTGGTTACTTTAAGCCAAGAGCTCACTATTTGGGAACCAAACTCAGGTGATAAACCTCTGAAGTCACCCCTGTGGGGTGGGCTCTCTGACCCTAACTTCTGCTCTGGAGAAGTTACTTATTCCTGCTATCTCTAGATAATACCATAAATACCCTTACTATATTTTCACATGTTCTTTAGATCTTGGCCTCTATCACCCTACTCAGGGGCTTCACTCCAGAAGGTTTTTCTTCTCCTTCTTGAATCATCATCTTTTCCTCTCCCTGGACTCATTCACATCAGCAAAAATATATGCTGCCTTTCTTTAAAGCAAAACCAGCAAAACCCTTCCTTGATTTCACATTCCTTTCTAGCTACAACCATTTCTTTTCTCTCTACTAAAGAAATCCCTCTTAAAGAATTTTCTGGGTTGTTTTTTTTTCCAGTTTCTATTAACAAATTCTTGAAACTTCCTCTCAAATCAATTCCTCCTTGAATCTAAAATATTGATTCTGGGGATAAACTTGTCCCTTAAAGTACACAGGCAATGTCTGGAGACATTTCTTGTGTCTCAAGAAGGAGATTTACACTACTAGTATATATAATTTCAAGATCGTCATCTAAAACAAAGAACTATCCAATCCAAAGCCTCAACCTTCATTTCTTCCTTTCACCCTTATATGCAACCCATCAACAAAACTTGTCAACTCTACTTTGAAACCTGATCTGGAATTTTTAATCATTTGCAGGACTTTGTCTCCAGTCCCTGCCACCATCACCTCTTGTGCCAAATATTCTCCCCTTTTCTACTAGTGCAGAGGGAAATTCTAATGTTGTTCACAGTGATCCTTTTAAAACAAAGTTCCAGGAGATTCTTATACAAAGCTTTTTTTTTCATAGCTTATTTTACATTTATTTTAAAATGTCTGCCCCACTGTACTAAAATATAAACTCCAAAAGGACAGTGACTGTTTTGTTTGTTTCAGTATTCATTAAAGAGCCTGAAAGAGAGCAGTGTATACCATAAACATAAATTATAGATTAAATGAATAATCACATGGTTAGTCTTGCCTAATGATTCAGTCATTTAATAGAGATATTCCAAGCACCACTGAGTGGACAATATTATCTGCAGAGCAGGTCACATGGTTATAGCAGAATATACTTTTTAAATGTCCTTTCAAATAGAGTTTTGGTAACCCATTGCTATTTCCCCATTATAAAACAAAAATCTCCCAGACTATTTAAGATTGGTGCATCCACTATGGAAAGCAGTATGGAGATTCTTTAGAAAACTTGGAATGGAATCACCATTTGATCCAGTTATCCCACTCTGCAGTTTAAACCCAAAGGACTTAAAATCAGCATACTGTAGTGACACAGCTACATCAATGTTTAGAGCAGCTTAATTCATAATAGCTGCATTACGAAACCAACCTAGGTGCTCTTCAACAGATAAATGGATAAAGCAAACATGGTATGTATACGCAATTGAATATTACTCATCCACAAAGAAGGATGAAATTATGACATTTGCCAGTAAATGGATTAATCTGGAGACTATCACACTAAGTGAAATAAACCAATCCCTAGGAACTAAAGGCTGAATGTTCTCTCTGATATGTGGATGCTAACACACAACAAGGGAGGGTGGGGAGGGGAAGAATAGAAGTCCATTGGATTAGACAAAGGGGAGAAAAGGAAAGAGGACAGGGAGGGGATAGGAAGAACAGTAGAATGAATCAGACATAATTGTCCCATGTTCATATTTGAATACACAACCAGGGTAACTCCACATCATGTATAACCACAAGAATAGAATCCTAACTAGAATTAGTTTTACTCTATGTTTGTATAATATGCCAAAATACATTCTACTGTCTGTATAACTATAAATGAACTAATAATAAAATAAAGTAAAAATAAAGCCAGTAATCCCCCCCCAAAAAAACCCTCCCAAACTGGCATAGACATTTTTGACTTTCTTATTCCTTCTCCCTTTCCACCTCTCTGAAATGAGACTGAATTCTTTCCTGTTGAACTACCTAATGTCTAACTGGCCAGTCACAAACTTCTACCTCTTCTAACTCAAATTTACCCTTTTTCCTAAAAAGTATTTGAAGGCTGTTATCATCATTCACATTAAGGAAAATATTCTCCTTTGGACACCATTGGTGCTACTGTTGATGTGAGTCCAAGGGAACATTCTAGCTCTATTATTCACCATTCCTTTATGGAGATTCTTTCAGCCCCTGTGCAATTCTGCATCAACTTTAATGTTCCTGTTCTCTAATCCATGTCACATTTTTGTCTTGTCCTCTCCAGGTGGAATGACAGAATTCTCCCTTTTGATATTCTACTTAATCCTTAAGTTCATTTGAAATGGCATTCTTCCTTATAAAACCCTCTCCGTCTTCCCTGTGAAAATTTCTACTTCCATTGAATACCATAATGACCTTTAGTACCTCATTTTTTTTTTGTCTTTTATTTCTTCTTAGATGGCAGACACTTAAGGAAGAAAATCTTTTTCCTTTTTATATTTTTTTGAAAACTTAATGTAGATTTTGGATTGAATATAATCATATAAAGTATGTTCCCTGCATTTTCAATAGTATTACAAGTTTCTTAAGGTCTAAAATTTTGTCAAATCTTTTTGGATTATGTAAAATATCTTTTGAATATCATCATTTCTAGATACATAATAAAAGCTCAATAAATAATTATTGAACAAAATTCTATCTACTTTTTTGAATTTATGATTAAAATAGTTATTACAAATATATGTGTATTTCTATGCTAAAATAAATCCATAAATCTTTACTTTAAAAGAACAATACACAAAATATAAGAGCCAGCAGTCTTTATGAAAATTTGAATTTGCATTGTTATTTTGATGGTATTAGTTTTCCTTTTAACACAACTGAACAAAAATCCTTTTGGGACTCAAAAGTTATCATGATAATATATTTCATCATTCCCATATCTCTCATTTTCTTCTTTCTGGGATAGCTTCAATGTGTTTTTATGAGCAACCTAATATGTTTCCTTTGGGAAACCCGTTTTTTTGCCTTTCATATATAGTTCTGAAATAAGACTACCCCCACTAAAATGATAATAAAATGTTATTTTATTGTTTTTCTTTGTATCTAAACATCATTGAATTTCTTATATAGTAAATAAATAACATATTCCAAAAACAACCCATGAATGCTTAAGTATATTGTGTTTATGTTAAAAAATATAAACTATATATTTGAACTCTGAAGAATTATGCTAATTTTCTGTGCAAAACGGATTTACCTCATAGTTTCAGGGTCTTTCCTGTACTTAATAGGTCTGGTCTTTAGACACAAACCCACTGGTATGTCACTATTAAGCTTTCTCTTTACTGAATAGCATCCAAGAATATAAATATGACAAGTCTTCATATTATATTATAAGAACACATATATTAAGAATACATCACACACAATTGTTTTATAGTTATCTATTTCCTGTTTGGTTTTCCCTTCCATTCCCATCCAAGCTTTCTTTAAAACAAACAAACAAACAAAGTTAAAATTTCCTGTTCTACTTTGGCAATCCTCCTCACAGCAAAGAATTCTGCCTGTGGTCCCTGTGTTGTTTAATTTTATGTATCAACTTAGTTCATGGTACTCAGATATTTGATCAAATGTTATTCTAGATGTTCTTGTGTAGATGTTTAATAGAAGAGAATAACTCAGTAGACCTTGAACAAAGAAGATTTCCTTCCTCCAATCAGATGAAGACTTTCATAGGAAAATGACTGCCCTCCAGGGAAAAATAGAAAACTCTGCTAGCAGAATGCCTTTGAACTCCAACTACAGGTTTCCCTTGGTCTCAAACCTGCTAGTCTACTTGCAGATTTTGGACTTTTTAATTGCCACAATTGCATGAAACATTTATTTATTTGTTTCTCTTTCAGATATTTATTTCTTTTTATTTACAATTGAAGGTCAATGTAAATACATTCTGTAATGTAAAATGTCACTGTAAATCACTGGGCATAGTGCACATGACTTTAATCCCAGTGGCTCAGGAGGCTGAAGTAGGAGAATTGGAAGTTCAAAGCCAGCCTCAGAAACTTAGCAAGGCCCTAAATGACTTAGTGAGATTCTGTGTCAAAATAAAAAGTAAAAAAGGCTGCAGATGTGGCTCAGTGGTTAAACACCCCTGGGTTCAATCTGTGTCCCCCCCCCCAAAAAAAAAATCCCCTTCCCGAAGCACAATATGCAAACTTAAATTTAGATAAATACCTAGTATTCAGTTATGAAATGAAAAAGAGTGCTTTCACACACACTATAGCTTCACATCGGTTCTATTTAGTTATTCCAGTGTTTTGGATGGAAAAAAATGGTATGGGTTATCAAGACTACTGTGATCATATTAGATAATGGAAAATCTTAGCATCAGTGTTTGAGCATGTAAACAAAAGTTTTCAGAGCATTCATTTTTTTAAAAAGCTTTCTGTGTATCAAGGCAGTTGTAAAAAGTTTATTCCAAAACATACTTTTAATAATTGGATCAAGTTTTAACTACTTAAAAATATAGACACACAATATTAAATATTTCAAATGTGGCTATTTTGATCCATATAATTTAAAAAGTACTTACAGAAACAGTGTAAAATTTTTTTGTGGTATTTAGAGACATGACTCAGTGGTGGAATGCTCATCTAGTATATGTGAGAACCTGGGTTCAATTACCAGCACAGAGGTTGGGGGTGGGAGGTTTTGTGAACTTAATGCAAGCTAGTTTCTAATGTTTATTTCCCAAATTCTTGGTTTATGGTTTTGCTTTCTTCATACATTTTCCTTTTAATTTCAAGATTTGTAATTTTACCTTCAAAATAGGTAATATTTTAACTTATGAAAAGAGTTCAACAATGAAGAATAAATACACACACACACACACACACACACACTCACACACATATTTTATTGTTTCTGTTTCTTTTGGAGAACTCTGCTTAATACAGTTCCTACCTTAATTCTCAGACTGCTCTAGTATGGCCAGCAATCAAGAATGCAATATTTTGAAATCAGGTGATAACCTATAAAATTCTTCTTTTTGAATCTGTCACTCTTGCTGAATGAGGATAAGTGGTGACAAATTCCTACCATTGATTTTGTAGTATAAACAAGATGTACTCTTGATTCTAGATTTGGAATAGATTCCAATCTGATAGGATCCTGGCACATACCAAACCAATTACTACATAAAAGGTCAAAAGTAATGTCAAATCTAAAGCTTCAGAGGAAAATGAGCTCAGTTCCCAAGAGAACAATGTTTAATGATGTAAAATAATAAAGAAACAAAGCTGAAACAGTACAGTAAGGATTTATAGTAACATCTGGAACTCTCTTCTAACATACATATAAATAGAATCATGGAAGCTTTTTACATTACCTATTATATGGCCCTGTAGATTTAATGACCCAAAGGAAAATAATCTCCATTTCACATCTCACCCTTTATCTCTAGGTAAGATACAAAAAAAAAATCTATTTATATATTCAAGGTAAAATTATAAATGTCCATATTTTTATGTTTTTTTATTCTTACTTTTAGTGGTAGATAGATTCAATACATTTATCTATCGATCTATTTATTTATTTATTTTTTAACGTGGTGCCCAAGTTTGAACCCATTACCTTACACATACTAGGCAAGCGCTCTACCACTGAGCTACAACTACATATTTTTTAATCAAATTCAAGGACAGCATGTCTTAATTTTGGATGCTGTTGTGTCTTCATCTTGTACATTAAACTCCAGCAGATTTAATATTTATGCTTATTTGGTCAAATCCGCCACATGTTTTTCAAACCAATCCAATTTGGAATTTTTAATCTTTTCTGTGCCAATTAAATAAGGTGTGGAATTAATAGATTCTATGGAGACCTGGTGTTCCTTGCCACACCAGTTGCCCTTTGGGTGAGATGTTAGAAGATGAGGTGGTGCAGACGTTTATTGGCCTGAGTCTCTTTCACAGTAGAGATGGGGAAGAGAGCCCACAGTGGAGCAATTCAAGAGACTGGGTGTTGACTGTAGGGCAAGCTCATCCACCTTGGTAGTGACACTAGTTGAATTCGGGTCAGCTGAGGTCTTCTGGGAGGAATTATTTGTAAGTTTCACAACTGCTGTCTGGTTTGAAAAGATTTGTGTGGGAAGGAACAGTGCCAAGAGCAGCAGCTGTAGCCCAACTGGCCACCATCACTTGCATCACTCAGCCCACGCCTACTCTGTTGATGCATGGCATGCTAGGTATGTGGAGAAAGTCCCATTTTCTTAAGTGTTTCGTTCTCACTCTCTGTACACACACACACACACACACCCCACATTTTATTAGTTCTGTTTCTTTGGAGAATCCTGCTTAATAAAGCTCCTACCTTGCTTCTTGAATTGCTTCACTATGGCCAGCAGTGCCTTCCTCTCCCCTTTCAGACTATTTGAAATTTCTCCTATAATTTAAATAGTTCTAATAATTGGCATTCATTTGCATGTTTTCTGTCAAGTCCCATGGCATCAGTTGCATATTGTGTAATGATAGTTCTAAGAATCATCTTATATCTCTTTCTTTATATATCTATCTATATAGATAGATATATAATAGATATAAAATTTGGTTACAAAAAGTGTGCTCTTCATACATCTTAACACCTGTTTATTGTTGCAATTTTTGCAATAGCCAAGATAAGACAATGTGGTATATATACACAATTAAATATTCTGCCATAAAAAGAATGATGTTACTTGCAGCAAAGTTGATGTAATTGGAGGACAAGCTAAGGAAATAAGACAAAAAAGAGGCAGGTACCATATGTTCTCTCTCATATATGGATATTTTAAAAATTCTATGTAAATATATAATAGTAATAACTTAGAAACTAAATAGCATGGAAGGAGGATAAAAGAAGGTTAGGTAATGAAATCAGAATACAGAATAAGTTTTACTGTTCTACCTACAATAAAGTGGGGTGACTGTAGTTCACAATAACCTATTATGTATACTTGGTTTATTTATTGTTTCTTAAATAACATTAATTTTAGACTGATAAAAACATTAAAGTGGAACATACTAATGGAGAATCATGTGATGTTTTGATGCATGTATATATTGTGTAGTATTTAAATCAGGTTAAACAGATTTATCTCTTCAAATATTCATCTTTACTTTTTATTATTGCACTTTTTTTTCAGTATGGTAGATTTAACCCAGGACCTCATGCATGATTAGTAAGCACTACTGGACTATATCTACTACAACTCTTCTTAAAAATTTTATTTCAAGACAGGGTCTCACTCCTCAGTTGCCCAGGTTGAACTTGAACTTGTGACCTTCCTGCTTCAGACTTCCAATTATCATTACTTTATATATTTTATAGCTATCTAGAAGAGAGGAACTGAAAGATTCTAAACACAAAGTAATGATAATGGTATGGAAATGTTAATTACCCTGACTTGATAAGTTCATATTATATACATGAATTAAAATAGCACACTCTATCTTACAAGTATGTACAATTATTGCTTGTTAACCAAAATTAAATAAATCATTTGAGATACAAAAGTTAACTACCCTGATTTGAGAGTTATTATTCGTGCAATCTTGGAAGTCACTAAGGTCTCTCATATGTATTTCACTATTTTTTTATTCATGCTTCACTATGAATGTTTTCTCTTGACATGTTTTCCAACTCAGTAATGCACCGTCAACAAAATATTAAACTTCTACTCATTTTTGTTATTGCAATTTTTAATTTTAGAGTTTAATTGCATAATATTTATAGATTTCTAATTTCTGATGAAAATTTCCATTTGATTATCTTTTTAATTGAGCATGTAAGACAAATTTAAGTTTGTGTTTGCTCTAAATGTATATCACTTTTGACCCTTATTCTGATGTCTATTTACTTTCTCATTTTCTTAACTTGGTTTTCTTGATAAAATCTTATTGGTTGTTAATAATTGATTATTATTGTAAATAGAGTCTTTACTGATTCACAGAAAGTTAGGGTAGAAGATCACATTATTCAAATCTTAGATTGAAGTGATTAAATTCTGGCCGTGTGTGTGTGTGTGTGTGTGTGTGTGTGTGTGTGCTGATCTATTTCCAGTTTTCCCTTATTTTTATAGTATGTTCCTTCAGATGAACCTACTGACAGACCAAGATTTATTTTCTTGCCCTCAGGAAATCTTTGATTAAAAAATTATTTTGACTTCTTAGAAGAGTGGTGGTAACAGAATGGTTTTAAGAGTGGTGCTATACAACTGGCTGTATTGGTCATGAATGCCTTTGAAGAAAACATCAATGTGAACAAAGAGTAGTGTCAGCTGTACAATCAAGTACTTGTCCTCCATCAAAAGGTTTTTATCTTCTCTCAAGAATAAATTGTGTGGTATTCTGAGCATAAAGAGAATGGCTCAGAGGAGAAGCTTTGATGGAAAATTTAAGTATAGATTAAAGATGAAGGTGACCATTTTATATCCAAAATTGAATTATCACTGTGCCCCCCACCCACAAACACACTAAAGAAAAAAAAACCTTTTGAGAGTTTTCTCTTCCTAAAACTTCCAGAACAGTCCCAGTAGAACAAATCTCTTTCACTGTATTTATTTCAGAAAGAGGGGAGAGATGTCTCTGAGACACGAAGAACACATTTCAACTTGTTTCATAGGGTATCTCTCCTGTAAATATGGGCCTGTTTTCTTTATAGAAACATAAACATTTTGGGGTGTTTTTGTGTGTGTGCATGTGTGTGTTGCCTGTTCATATGGAAAGTAAGCATGTTAGTCAGCTTTTACTTGCTATAACCCAGCATACAAGTACAACTTTGAGAAGAAAAGATTTATTTTGACGCATGGTTTCAGAGGTTCAGTCTCTGGTCAATAGACTACAAGGTGGAAACATCATGGGGGAAGGGTATGGTAGGAGAAAGATACTCAACTCATGGCAGCCAGGAGGCAGAGAAAGAAAGGAAGGGGCTGAGAAAAGTTAAACTCTTCCAGGGCATGTCCTTGGCTACCCGTGACTTCCAAATAGATCTCACCTCCCAGAAGTCCCCTCAGTTAGTCAGAGCCATTATGATCCAATTGTTCCGTACAGCCCTTACCTCTGAACCTTGCTTCACTGGGGATTAGGCTTTCAACCCATAAAGTTTTGGGGGAGCATTCCATATCCAAAACATAACAATAAGAAAAACCTATGAAAAGTGCTATTATTAGAGTAGGCTGTAAACTGTATCTGTGAAATAGTGTTTCAATGAAGCTAAAAAAGTTTATCTGTCCAAAAATGTGTATATAAGCACTGATAAAAATACTAAATTACTTTTCTAGAATTGTTTTTTCTTTAGAAATAAAATTTTTTTGGGGGGGTAGGAAGAATATTTATACCATTCCTGTGAGACATTACAATTGAGCAGTTGACATGTTAAGGGGAATTATCTTGTTTTCTCAATTAGTGAACATTAAAAGAGCACATGTTACTGGATTTAGAAAGAAATGTGCCTCAAATAGAGGGAAGAATATTAGGAAAGAAGACAGAAGTGGAAATGACAACTTGATGTACTTCAGAATTTTGCTTAGGGAATCTTCAAGCTTAAACTTCCTCCTGCTTAAACTTACAGTTTTTTTTTAAATTGTCTTTCCCATAACATATATTTTTAAAATTTCATTTCATTGTTTATTTGTTCTTTTAAAGTACACATGACAGTAGAGTGTATTTTGACATATAGGGAAGAACAGTATATATCTAAGAGGGTACCATTCCTGCATTTACATAAAAGACAAAGAGGGCAGATTCTGTCTTTTCCTTGGTATGAAGTCAGAGCTCATCTTTTCCAATGCTTTCACTCTCACAGCGCTCCTACTTTGTACAGAAGAGATGCTCTCCTGGTAAAGAAACATCGTGCCAAGAATCTTGTATGTTATTCTTGGAGAAAAGCACCATGTCCCTGAAATGCCCCTATCTGTCTCCAAGAATTTAGCCAAATTAGGAGAAGAATGAGAGTTAGTCTGTGCTGAAATGTTCAGGTAAATATTATCTTGAAGGACACCAGTTTTCTCTCATATAAAATTAGAACAAGTTATCATGATCTGTGGAAAGCAGTCTCTTGCATCCATACCATTTTCCTTAGGATGCTGATCAAACAATGGTACAAAGCAAGCTCAGCTAATGATGTCACTGTTTCTGTGACCTATAAGATCGCTCTCCTTGTAGTGACCAGTGTGGAGCCATACACTGTGGGAAAGATGAGTGCTCATCCAGCTGGCTGTCCCTGGACAAAGCATCATGAGAGACAGAGGCACTACTTTCTAGAGAAGCATTGAAGTCACTGGGAGAAATGGAGGAGCTACTTTTTAAGCCTGTTGCCATGGAACCTTCGCTATAAGGAGTTTTCAATAAACCCTGTGCCTCACATCCCATCTCCAAGTGTCTTCTTTTGTCTCTCAGCAACTTATTCCATTGCCCTCACACAACTAGACACAACTAGGCTATGGAAAGTGCGCTTTACTTTGCTATAAATTTTTCTACATTAAATTGTCTAAGATAGTCAGCACTCCTTGAATTCACCATATACATCCTGTAGCATAATTTAACATATTCTCTAATTTTATTTTAAATTGATGTAATTTCTTTACAAATACGCACCTTAGGGATTAAGACATAAATGATTTATATGAAATTTTATAATACTTACACATTGCTTACATAAAACTATTTCTATACATATAAGAATACAATATATATATGAATAATTTAATCTACAGTAATATACATATGTATTTACATTAATATATTTGTAAAATGGTATAAAATAATTTGTATACATTGATTTTATTTTATATACATATATATAATATATGTGTATGTGTGTTTGTGCATATATATATGCAGTGATGGTATGCTTGCCTAGCATGCCTAATGGCATGGGTTCAATCCCCAGCATTCCAAAATTTTTATACGTGGTTTGTTACTCTAAAATATCTATATTCATATATTGTGAGAAAGTTATGTAGAAAGAGCAAAAATTAAAATTCATAAAATTGAAATGCACAAGATAAATATATAAACTAAGAAATGTGGTTCTATTAAATTCTAGAATGCATATACCACACTTCAGTAAACATTATGTTGTAATACTTTTAAAATAGTTTTACTTTTTCATACTTTAAACTTTTAAAATATTACTATTTAAAAATATCCGTGTGTTGATTTTCCCTTCTATATATGTTTTATATAGCTAAAGATCAATTTGTTATTGAAACTGTGTATCCAGGATAATGGACCAATCTCTACTGCCATTGTGTCCATTATTTAGCACCATGAACTAGGTATTGTGACATATTGAGTTTTTAATCTGTGCAATGATCCTATATGTAAGTCACTTACCTCCAATTTTAAAATAAGTCACAAAGAATTGATATCAATTTCCTAAGGTCAAAGATCAGTTTCTAACTCAGATTTTGTGTAATTCTAAAGCTCACACTTTTAATCATGCTATGATTTACATTGCACTACCAAAAAGAATATGAAATAACTACTTTTTTTAGGTACTTGTAAAAGAGACTACTTTCTATCAGAGAGTAACTTTATAATAATATGAAAGTTCTTTCACAATCATAAAAAATGAAAAAAAAAGACAATTTAAAATGTATTTTCTTAAGTAGAATTTTCTTTTTTGGCAGAATGAGCTTAGCAGTCACAGGTACTTAGGAAAATAAAAACAGGTGAAGGAGAGTAAGTTTGTAAATTGGTATTTTCAACAGCAAGGGTGGTCTCATTTTCTTCTGTTGGACACAATTATTTCAATTTAATTTTACCAAAGGAGGTAATTTCATGAATTTAGTACTCTATAATTAGTGATCAGAATTTCTCTCAAGGTACTAATTTTCCATTAATGAGCAACTGCTGTGTTTCACTGGCTTTATAAACTGAAATGTGTACTTTTAAGTTAGTTAAAATATCTGATTTTTATCCTACCATAAGGTAATATTAGAAACCTTTTGCAAGGGTCCATAGCTTTTTTATTATTATCTTGATGTATAATGTGGACTAATCATCAGGAGCCATAGTATGCCTAAAGTCTACTCACCAATAATGATCTTATGGCTCATAGGGGATTTGGTTTATTTGTTGTTTCATTTTTGTTTTGTTTTTGTTAAACATTTTGCAAATTAATAGATTTTTCAACGTGGGTTTAAATTTTAATGAGGCTTATTCTCCTAAGGTTTTATATACCCCAAACTATTTTAGGAAAATTATTTGAAAATATTTCCACATTATATTCATGCACTGGAAACCAGAAGCAACAGTTACAACTACATTAGAGCATAAACAAAGGTTTCAAAGGTCAACCTCCTAATTAAATGTTTTCTTCCAGATGGAGCTGTCATTCGCCTGCATTTCTTTGCACTTCCACTTGGTGGGACAGAAATGAATGGTGACTGCTATGATTTGTATATGATTTGAGTATGTCATCCAAGAACTCATGTGTTGAAATTTAGTCCTGCATTGTGATGAACTAAGAGGGTAGAAACTACATTTGACTATGGTATTTAGAGAAGAGTTCCTTGGGAGATGTTTAGGATCAGAGCAATTCATCAGGGCTAAATCATAGTGATTGAACCCTGGTGACTTTATAGGAAGAGAGAGATAAAGTCACAGGGGTGTGCTTCCTGTCATCAAGTGATGCTCTGCACTCCTTCAGGACTCTGCCAAGGTTATCACAAGGTGCAGACCTTCAGCCTCTGACCGCTAGAATCATGAGCTAAAATAAACATCTTTTCTTTACAAAGTAATGCAGGCTCAGATAGTTTGTTAATGCAAAATGGATAAATACAGTGATCAAATCAGAATTCTTAAGCTTATAGTAATCTCAAGTTCATCCTCCAGCCTCTACACCAATACCTGGCTAATTCTCCTAAGTCTAATTCCCTCTCAGTATCATGGTAATCAATTCTCAAAGTTTTCCTCAGCCATTTTTATTATCTCTTCCCTGTCAATCTTTGATACCATTGAAATCAATATTTAATTTTTTATTATTGTTTGACAGGTCCCTGAAACTGAGAGGTTATCCTGGTCATTTTTCTTCTTATTATTTATTTATTTATTTCTTAGCATGTCTAGAAACCTTTATTTCAAAAAAATTAGAAAAAACATCTCTCATCCAGTCAACATGGTAGTCTAGCTGAGTGTGGTTGTATTTCAGACACATTTGCTTCTTTAGCCACTTAGACTTGGGCTAGGCACAGCTTTCACAACTATATGTGACAAAAGTGGAGTCATCTTTAAATTCTATATTGTTCTGTTGTCTCTGGTTGACTTTGTGTTATTTCCCACACATTTTAATATGTAGTATCTCTTACAAAATTCATTTCTAAGTATTTAAATTTTTATCATGCTCAGCTCTTTGGTATGCCAGTTGCCAGTAAATATATATTTTAAATTCCCATCAGTAGAAATTCTATTTATGCTTGGCAAATAATGTTTCTAACTTAATTGTGTTGTGATCTGAGAACCTGGTCTGCATAATATGAATTCTTCAAAATTAATTTAGTCTTGAAATATCACAGTGCATTTGATTCTCTTGCATTGCATCCAAGCACATGTTCAGATTTGAAATTATTTGTAGCATGCCAAAGGTTTCATTCAGAGTTCATTATATGTCCACTAAATCAAGTTTGTTAATGTGGTTAATTTGAAATTTTTAATCTCTACTCAATAATGTGTTCCTTTCCTAGCAATAAAAAAGAGAGTCAAAATTTCTCACAATAAAGTTTGCTTATTATTTTCATTCTAATAACTTTTACATTATCTAATTTTTTTAACCATATTTAAGTTCAGGCTATTACTACATCACAAAAGTTTATAATAGTTATATATGGAGTGTTTACATGTCATGTAGATACTCTTTTATCCTTAAGAGTGCTACGTTCAATTTTATTTAGCATAAAATTTTACAATAATTGTTATTATCACACATTTTAATATTATGTAATATTAAAAAGCCATTCACCAATATAGCTATCCCAGTTTTCTTTCACTGTGTTTACCTCATACATCTTTTTAAATGCTTTTGAAACTCGTGGTTTTGGTGTGCTTCTTTTTCTCAACTTGTGACTAACTTTAAAATCTAGAGTGTGATTGCTGTTTTTAAACTGGCATATTAAGTACATTTATATTTGCTGTGATTACAAATATATTTAGACCTTTATCCCCTTTATGTGTTGTTGTTTTAAAAAAATTTGTCCCACATTTTCCCAAATATTCCCTCCCTTCTCCATCCCAGCCTGCTATGGGCTTTTTCTGCAATAATTTTTCCCTTTTGCTATTTTTCCTTACTTCATAACTATTTTTACATTTCTAGTATTTACTCTTATAATTTTTAAATAAATACTACTCTCAGTATAATTTCACTATAATTTTAATTCCTTTATAAGTGTTGTTTTCTGTCTGGATGCTCTTAAATTTCATAAAATACATGAAATATATTCACTATAAAATGCTTAGGTCTAATTGGTTTTTACTTTTAATTATGGAAATTTCAAAAAATATGAATGAAATTAGAAAAAGTAGCATAACAAAGACACATAAATAATAAACACATCTCACAGAATCAACCTGGCTCACTTACATACTTTCTCTCTCTCCTTTATTTTGAGGCAAACACAAGACATAATTTAATACATGACCATCGCTACAACTTAAAGGTTTTGAAAGCCTTATCATTAACATACAGAAAAGTTATATTTTTTTTTCATGAAATATGTGGTAAATTTCAAAAGTCTCTGATTATTTCAACTCTCTCTCTCTCTCTCTCTCTCGTACACACACACACACACACACACACACACACATACACACAGATCAGAGCAGAATTCATATAGTCTATATACAGTATAACATACTGAAATTGGCTAATATGTGTCTTAGGCCTCGTTTCCTTAAACTGAAATTTTATTTGAGATATAGATTCAAATTTTAAAATTATAAATGAATACAGTTATCTTTTGCTGTTGTTTTTCTTATTTAAATAGAATTCATACTTTTTTTCAGTACGTATCATGGTTATCTTACTTGAGGAAAGCTTTAGTGGATTAAATGCTTTCCATACTAGCTCTAAATTTGCCAAATGATAATTGTCATTTGGGACACTTATTGAACTATTTTACCTAACAAAAGTTACTCAAGAGAAATATCTTATAAAATTTTGTATCCAAATACAGAGCTCTTTATATCTTCCTTGACAATTTTTTGTAGAGATGTATTGTTATGATTTTATTTAGCATAAAATTTTACAATAATTGTTATTATCACACATTGGTTTCAACAGTTAAATTACACATGTTACCCTTGGTACAAACTTTGCTCATCATGGCTGCTACACACACCTTCCAGATTAATGTTTTTTTTGCAGAGTCATCCTTCCAGTGAGTGTTTTTAGATGGTCACCTCTTCCACAATATTTTTGTCTGAAATTGTCTTTAGATGGGTATAGAATATTCAATGGATAGTTGTTTTCCTTCAGGACTTTGAGGTACTATTTCAGTCTTCAGCTGTCCTCAGTCAGAGGTTATAAGTCTATTGATATAACCATTCTCAGTCTCTCCTCAGTCCCTCTTTCTGGTAGAGTTTAGGATTTCTTCATTCCTCTTACAGAATTATATTCTGTAATTTCAAGAGTACCTGAGTTGATATATAGCCATTCATTCCTGTGTGACCGTGTTTTACTTAATTTTCACCTGTTTTTTTTTTTTCTACCAGGGATTGAACTCAGGGGCACTCAATCACTGAGCCATATCCCCAGACCTATTTTGTATTTTATTTAGAGACAGGGTCTCACAGAGTAGCTTTGCACCTTACCTTTGCTGAGGCTCACCTTGAACTCATTCTTCATCCTCCTGTCTCAGGTTCCCAAGCTGCTGGATAACTTTTTTTTTTTTTTAATGTACTGCTTTTATTGCACTCTATTCTGTTGTATTCTGTTTTCATCCAGATCATCTCAATCAATTTTTCATGCTTGTTTTTCCATATTTTCATTTAGAAAGTACTTTACTTTTACCTTTGTTTTTCATTTACATTTTTCATTTACTTTTGTTACTGCACTGTGTTCATATTAATCTTTCAACACATTGATTTTATTTTCAGTCTATTTTTAAAACCATTTCTAACTTTTTAATTCAATGAAAATGTACAATTTTACTTTTAGAATTTCAGGTTGATTTCATTTTAATATGCATATTCTTTTAAAGTCTCTTCCTTATTTTCTATTCTAGAGTATCAAAAGTGAAATTTAACAAGGTATTTAGATCTTGGACTGATTTTCCTATTGTCAAATTTTCTAATATGCTGCAAAATTTTTGTCCATCAATTAATCTTCAACCATAACTTTCTCTTGAAGTATGTTGTGGAAACCTCCCTCTGAGAGTACCCCAGTGCATTGCTGATTTAAAAGAAAAAAAAAAAAACGCTTTTTAAAGTTTCATTTGGCATTCACACACTTTTGGGTTGGTGGAAATATGGACTCAATTGCTTAATAATTATTTGGCCCTAGGTCTAAGGTTCTTTATAAACAATGCTTTCCATCTATGACAGTGAATCTCAGTCACCTGCATAAGTGAATTGTTCCCTGCCTCATACTGGACCTGAAGGTTGAATTTTTATCTCTGCCTCAGTATGAAAACCTCAAACCATATATTAAATCCAGGTACCCCCTGGGCACAAAGTGTCATCTCTATTTCACTATTATTTGTTTCTTCTTTACTTCCTACTTCTGGTAACTAGCAGTTGAGAGTAGAATGGTGGTTAACAGCTGTTGGGGAAAGTAGAAAGGTGGGAGGAATGGGGGGAAGTTTATTAATTAGTACTAAGTTATAGTTAGATTGAGGAAAGAAATTGTGATATGCTATTGTATAGTAGGATGACTCTAGATAACAATAATATATCGTAGACTTTTTTAAAAACTAAAAGAAAAATTTTTCTAATGTTTTCATGAAAAAGACATGATTTATGTCTTAGGAGATTTACATGTTTACCTGAATTTAAATGTTATATAATGTATATGTTCATAGAAACATCATATGGCACCCCATAAATATATACACTTTTGTATATGGATTTAAAATTTGTTTCTTTATTTACACATTTATACCCAGGGTGGTTATAAATGGAATGGATTTTCTTATTTTCTAATAAGTAGAATTAATTTGATTATCTACTTACTCGTTAACTTTTCAAGACACATTCTAGAATAGGCTCTAGAATTTTAAAAAAAATTCATGATTTTCTGCTCATATAATGACCAACACCACCTAAATAAACATAGTAATATAATGTGCCATGTATCATAACAGGAATGGCAAAGCTCTCCATAGCAGGGTTGCCTGGATCAGTTGAAGGTATGTAGCAGGTTAAATTTTGAATTAAGAGATAGTGAAGTCATTTCCCACTTCAATGGTGGATATCCTTTTGGGTATGCTGCTCATAAGGCCTTGTTAGAAAGCATAAATGGAAATAATGAGTGAGTTTGAGCTCAGGAGAGCAGATTACAAAATCATTTATATGTGACAATTGGAAATTTAAGAGTACGTGATATGAGTAGTTGGAATCTTGAAGAACAAGAAATAAACTCAACTAGTATAAACTAACTTTTCCTCTAAGGAGTTTGAATGTGAAATGTTTTTCCTATGTTTTTCTGTTCTTTAAAAATAGTGCTTAATTTTAATAATTTTCTTCTTAATATGTTGTTCATGTTTGTATTTAAAAAACATTAGAAAAACAGTAAAATCCTTGGAAAGAATTATCATTCGTGATCAAAACAACTGAAATGGCCAACCATAAATATTACATCAAACTCTGCATTCTTTATAACTATGTTGCTGCTTCCTAAACACCTGCTCAATAACTTTCCCAACTCAATGATTGATCATAAGACTTTACCATCAGATATTTCTCCTTATATCTTGCAGGATTCTACAGAGTGTGAGCATCTGGGTGTTCACAGATTTCTATCAGTAAATCCAAAGGAAAGTCAGATGGGCTATGACTTCCCTGAAGAATACATGTTTTAAGTTATATTTTAAAAAATTTATATGTATTACAGCATTTGAAGTGATTTTCTTGGGGCAAAAGTTTTGTGGGGTATAGTTGTTCTCTCTCACTCTCCCTCCCTCCCTCCCACCATCTCCATCTCTCTCTCTTTCTCTTCTCTGCCAGAGCATTGAAGTTATGAAGGCAAAAAAGAAAATCATCACAACCTTCATGTAACTTATGCAAGCATGTACAAAACACATTGTGATAAAACTATAATAAATGCATAGCATAGTGTGGTGAATAACAAAGAGAACTTATTTGGGATATGGGTCAAAAATTACTAATGAACAGGTCCACCAACCACCTTAGAATAAAAAGAAATCTGCTCCTTACCTGCCAGTTTACTTTTTTTACACATCATTGAAGATCTCATAAGCTGGCTCTTCATGTTTTCATGGGCAAATTGATGAAATGGAAGGATGTAGACAAAATGATAGGCGCAAGGCCCAGAGCAGGGTTAATTGGGGGAGGAAATAAGACCTACAGGCTAAATTGATCTACATAAAGGACTATGAAAGAAGTAGCAAAAAGAGAAGGCTGGTAGTAATAAATGAGATTTTACAGTGTCTTTGAATAGAGATCTGGAGGGCATCTGTAGGATGTAAAAAAATGAGTAAAATAAGAAAGGAAACATTCTCAGTGTATTTGTATCTCTTTTATTGTTTTGAACCCTATGGATAATAAAGGAAATTTCACTACATTATGTTTGTTTTTTCAAACATGCCTTTTGATTGTAGCATTCTTGATACAAAGCTACATAGGTTTCTGGCTCAAAAGACTTATTTTGAGAAATATAGATTTGAAGGATCTTATCTACAATTCCGAACCTAACAGAAACACATGAACCCATTTTCATATGACTGCCTCTGTGAGGGAACGATGGTGCCAAGGGGCAAAGGTTAATCAAACTTGAACCGTCACGGCCAGTCTAATGTATAAGCTGAGACAAAAAAAAAAAAAAAAAAAAATCGATGTGAAAATGATACCAAGGATAGAAAATTGTCAGTTCTAGGAAAATGCACTGCTTAGAAATGGATGTAATGTCAGGAGAGTTAAATCTATGCAGCGCTGGGTAAGTAATCAAATAGGACCAAAACACATATTCTTAACATCATCAGCTGAAAAATTAGTTTAATTAATCCAATCCTTTCTGCATTGAGGAAATGTTCATATTGTCCTTTCCTGAAATACTGAAGTCATTTTTGCACAGAGAAAAGGAGCTGATGTTTGATTTTCTTGGATGAATTCTAAATTTTTATTCAGATTTACAGGCCAACCCTAAGAATTTGGCTTTGGGTGGGACTCACAATTCATTTGGCTTTAAAACCACTGGAATAAGTGTGCATAATAGAGTGACTTGTTATGCCACTGACGTTGAGAGACTCAGTTTGCAACCTCACAGAACAGGAAGAATAATGCTGTACATTTGTATTCCTCTAAAGATCTGGATGAGATTTTAGTGAAAATGGAATTGTCCTTTAATTACATTTGGCTGTTGAACAGTGCTTATTCAAAGTATTGTAATTTGAAGGCTGATGACATCACCTAGAATAGATACTAATTTAGTAAATTTGATTTTCAGCAAACATTTGTTTAGTGATAAGCATGTAAAAAGCACTTCTCAAGCATTGTAATCTTGATATTATTGTCTATTTTAAGGGAAAATTTCTAGCTGACAAATGTTATTTACATGATGGTACTTAAAAGCCACCTTTGGTTTTAAAATTTTAATTTCTTGAAACAATATGCTTTTGACCATACAAATTCTTTTCTTTAATCAAACCCATTATCAAGGTCTATAACATATTATTAGCAGAATAATTATAGTAAGTATGTCTCAGAAAACTACAACTTTTGATATTCTTATTAGACATAAATGGAGGTAAATTTTGTGAAAATTCAAATGCCTTTGAAAAGCACTTTGAATTTTCCTTAGTGCTAAGTATCAATTAAAGTTATTTGTGGCATTAATAATTATTGTCAACTAGTCCTTTGGTTTTATCAGCATAATTTTTTTTTATTCCAAAAAATTCTTTGTATCATTTGGCCTGCTATTACCCTAGATCTGAGCCTTCACCATATTCTGTCAGGTTACCATCCAATTTTTTAATACAACTCTGATTGAGTATTTTTGTCCCAATCACAAGCCTAAATTTGACTTAATTCTTCCATAAATTTAAAGAACACTTTCTATGTCACAGTGAATTCTGGAAATCTCATTAAATCATGATATCACCTATGTAATATTTCCCAACAGTATACCCAAAGAATAATTGGTATATTATTACATTTTAACATACCCCCAAAGGTACATCAAGAAATAAATATGAAATCATTCTATTCTGCCTGATAACATCAAACTAAACCAAAACCAGTCTTATTTGATGGTAAAGGATGCTAAAAAAAGTTCTTTTTTCAAATGAAATCATATTTGTTTTCTCTATGTCAAAGTAAAATATCCTATAGAATATAAACTTTTCTCAAGTCAGAATTAGAAAAATACAAACTCCTTTTTCAAGTAAATGATTTTTTCTTCAAAGTTTTATAAAATAAATACAACAATCCTTTTAAAGCAGGATTCCAAACATTACTTGAATGTAGCTCAAAATCTTGCACCAAGTTACACATGCCACAGGTCTCAAACCATTCTTCCTTGAAATGGATTGAGTTGCATATACCTAAAGCTCATACTATCCCAATCCCACAACATGAACTAATATGAAAGTCACACACCTCCTCCTCTTACTACTTCACATTTCCTTTTCCCCTAAATAGGAACTCCCCAAATTACAAGCATCTAAATTAGTACCTATTAGCATACACATAGAGAGGTACTTACACTGCCAGAGAAATCTTGAGGAATCTCTCAAATCAAACTATTAATACAACTGATTTGGTAGAAGAAGAGAGAGAAAGGTGTTCCTTCTCATAGATACTGTTAGGAGACCAGTTTGAGGTGAGTATGGCTCAGCATCTGAGGTCATGAGAGTTGCAGTAAAAGCTCCTAAGAGTTAGACCCAGGGTCACTGTACATTCATTCATCCATTCACAGATAGTTCATGAGCAACAAATACGGGTCTATACTGTCGTAGGTGCTGGGATAAAATGGATAACAAATAAGCAAATCCTTTTCTTCACAGGCTTGCAAAAATACTTGTTCAGTGGGGCATCAGACACCCAACAAACACAGAAGGAAATAAATAAACTTATGGGTATTAAAATCTATTTTTAGGTGCAGAAACAAGGGGAGCTTCTGCAGTATAGGATGAGAAGAAGCTGGTCATGGATAGTGTGGAAGAGGGAACACAATGCAAAGTGCTTAAAATCACAAGCAAAAGATACACAGCTGAGGGGAAAAACACTTCAAAGTATACTAAGTTTTAAAGAAGGGTTAAAAACTATTCCACAAGAAAGTTTCTATTAGAATTCAGTCTCATTCTATTTGTTTTTTATTCCTCTTCTGAAGGAAATCACACTTGATTTTTAATTTTTTTTTTTTGCCACAGTTTGGATTAGTATGCTTTAGGAAATGACTTCTCACTTTACTCCATCGATCTGGCTTGATAGTCAATGTCATAATGACCCTCCAAGAAGCTCCATCTCCTAAATGTTCCACCAACTCCCAATAGCACTGCCCAAGAAACCAGCCTTTAACGTGGATCTTTTGGGGAGATTCATTATCAAAACTTTAACAGATGTTGCCCTTAAATAATAGATCTTAGGTGATTTAAAAAAGGAATCAATACAGCCTATAAAATGCCTGTAGAAACCCCTTGGTCTGAACAGATGCATAAAATAAGCTGCTTTGCCCTGAAATGCTTTCAACGTGAACTGTGTCTGAGAAGAAAGAATGGACAACAGATCCTCCAAAGCATCATTACGTTGATAGTATAAACAAAATATGAGGCAAGTCACAGACTAGGAGTAATGTTTACAACATACACCTCAAAGGAGTAAAGTCTAAAATCAATAAGAACCTTTAAGCAAACAGGTACACCAGAGACAACCCAATGTAAACAAAGAGAAAGAAAAGTAGGGAATTCATGGATGATTCACAAATGCCTAATGTAACATAACAAAAGCAATCAGGAAAGTGCAAATTAAAACAAGGAGAGGTTTGTTCTCATAAAATTAGGAAAAAAATTGAAACTTACTAGTATCCACTAATGGTTATAGTGAAAAGTTGCATAAATTATTGGTAGGGATTTTTGTAGGTTTTTTTTTTCAAGTCTCACTCAATCAATAGTATTAAAATCTTTCAGCTCAACATTCTACTTTAGCTATTGTTCTTAAAGAAAGACTTGCATAAAAAATTAAGTAAGCATATATGAAGATATTGCCTTTTAGAGAGGATATCAAGTTTTAATACCTGGTCTCAGCCTCCTGATATTTATGTACTTAGAAGTTTAGACTTGTACCTAAGGAAATTATAAAACCTGAACACTTAAATGTTCTAATTCAAAGAGTGTATAAATGCTTAGAAGGAAAAACAAATAAATATGACCTGGTTTCTCAAGAAAATTTTGGTTAATAAAATTGTATATCCAATCATTATTTAAAAGTGAGTATTAATTTCAATGAAAATAGGGCTTTGTTTTATTTTTATATTCCATAATGTCTAGAATAATTCCCACCATAGTCAATGAGTATGTTTGTTGAGGAAATTAAATGATATAAAAGTGTAGAAAATAGTGAAACTTCTTGAGAAAGGAAGTTTCCAGATGAAAAGTTGAATAAAATGACAATAGAAATTAAAACAAAACAACAACAACAAAAAACCCGTAGCATCCTTAATCCCATCATATTAGGAAGCCTAGGATAATAATACAAGCTGCATAACAACAGTATGGCATTTTCTTTTTTTCTCTGTGAAACATGCCTTCAAAATAATTTTAAATGACACCTTTTTAAAATCATTTTTAAAACAAAGTGAACTCAAACAAAACTAGAGGGATTCCCTAAAGACACTATGTTTACACATTAAAATAATCTTCATCTTAACATTCCAAATTAAAATAATAGTTTGCTCTTTTCATAAATAGTATCTATCTAAACTGTCTTTTTTATATTTTTATTTTTATTTTTTTGGTATCAGGGATTGAACCCAGTGGCACTTAACCACAGAGCCACATACCCAGCCCTTTGTATTTTTTGAGACAGAGTCTCACTCAGTTGCTTAGGGCCTTGCTAAGTTGGTAAGACTGGCTTTGAATTTTCGATCCTCCTGCCTCAGCCTCCTGAGTCACTGGGATTACAGATGTGCACCACTACATCTGGCCTACGCTATCATTTCACTGAAGGAAGTACTTTATCATTTGGTTATATCCAAAATCAAACTTTGCTGAAAAAATTTAAGTTCATTTTTCATCTATTAAAAGAAGTGGTTGATATCTCTGTATTTATAAAAGTATATAACAAGGATGCTATGTGCATGTGCTGAAAAGGAAACATTACGAAATTCCAGTGCCAAAATCACTAAGAAACCATCTACTCCTATCCATTTTTACTTACCTTTTATGTCAGGAAGGCCAATGGCGAGAGTTGAACTACAAAGATTTTGAAATAAGAAGGACTTGTATATGAATCAGTTAGAAACAATAACTATGGAACCCTAAGTTTTTAATTTCTCTTGGATTTAACTTTCCCATCTATAAAATGGGTAGAATATAGTCCTCTCGGTATTTTGGAATAAAATGAGACAATATATGTAATATGATTTTCTCAAGATTTAATCCTTCAATAAATTACAGCTATTTTTAGTAGCAGCAATGCTCAGACCATTTAGAATGAGTGATTGGCACATTTGCAAGTTAAACCACTATTTAGCAATGCTTAGTGCACTGTTTTCCATTGTTCACAACAAAGTGTTTACAGTCAAACAAACCTATAATACACATTGAGCAAAAAAACAAAATCATCTAGGACAACATAGGATACATTTCTCAAAAGGAAAGCTATAAAATTTAGAAGCAGATACTTTCTCTAATTTTGATTGTGAGCTACATATGTAACTCTCGGTATTAAACAAAAATTTCTATTTTCTTTATTTTCCCAATTTTCAATAAAGGCTGGGCTTATATTTTTTGTCTTAGCATAATTATTAATAATGTTTCCTATTAACCTAAAACTTTTTCCTGATTAGATAATAAGATATATGATTATGCTAGGCCTAAAATAAGTATGTGTACTCGAACTGACACACAGGTTTGTTTTTTTTTTTTTTTTAATTTTTTAAAAATTTTTATTTATTTTTATTTTTATTTATTTATTTTTTATTCTTTAGGTTTCTTATCATAGATATATCATTAGCAAAAAGGTTGCAAGTCTGGCCTTTTGACATGATAGCAAATTTCAGCAATAATGCTGGACAACTTCAGTGGCTAAATATCTATTGAATTAGGACATAGGTAAAATCTAAGAACTAAAACTTAACAAGTCATCTACTTCAGGCTATTGGAGATTCTTAATGATGACAGAGCATCCTGAAATTTTCATTAAAGCTCAAGTGAAAACATCCTTGAGGAAAGAGAAATCTTCAAAAGCAAATGGTTCACAGGAATATAAGCATTGTGAGCCCAAATATGAGCTGAACAAGGATTTTTTGTTTCCTTTTCAAATGAGTTTACTGGTTACAGATAAATATCTGCTGAAAGCTAGAAAACTTGCCTAAATATACCTTGGGATTATAAACTATTAATAATTGAGGTGCTGCCAAACCAAGACAGCTTGCTCGTCATTATCAAGATAGCTTTCTGGCTAAAAATAGGGCTATCATATGATCCAACTATACCACTTTTTTTGTATTTATGTATGTATGAATGTATCTATGTATATACATATGTATGTATGTATATTCTTAGCTATAGATGGACACAATACCTTTATTTCTATTCATTCATTTATATGTGGTACTGATTATAGAATCCAGTGCCTCACATGTGCTAGGCAAATGCTCTAGCATTGAGCCACAACCCCAGACCCCCTTGGCATTTATTGAAAAGAAATAAATCAGTATATTAAGAGATACATTCATTCCCATGTTTACTGCAGCACAATTCACAAAAGCCAAGCTTCAGAGTCAGTCTAGGTGTTTATCAACCAATGAACAGATAAAGAAAATGTGGTGTATATACATAAGGGAGTTTTATTTAGCCATAAAGTGTGAAATTATGTCATTTTCAGAAAAACTGATGGAACTGGAGACCCATAGTTTCGAAGGAAATAAATCAGATTCAAAAAGAAAAATATCATGTATCTTTTCCCATTTGTGGAAACTAGAGAAAAAATTAAAAAAAAAATAGAGACTCCATGAAAATAGAAAGAAAGACCCTTAGAGTAGAGGTAGGAGACAGAGGGAGGTGGAGAGGGATGGAGAGGTACCAGGGAGTGAATTGACCAAATTACATTTGTATGTACATAATGACCAGGCCACAATGTAACACTCCATCAGCATAACTAATATGCACCAATAAAAAAACAAAGAGAACTTTCTGAAATACTTCTCATAGTCACTGGTCAGATAGATAAAGCCATCTTTCTGATAGGTTTGGGTCCTGTGTTCTGGCGCCAAGTGTATTGTTAGCTAAAATATCTTCATAATTTTAAACAGTATTAATTTCCTTTTGTATGTGGAAAACTGAATACATATTTGTGGAAATGCTTGTAATAACTGTCTCACGTGACTACAGTTCTTAATTATCTTTTTTAAAAAGTTTGTAGTTATAGATGGACAGAATGCCTTTATTTTATTTGTTTACTTTTATATGGTTCTAAGGATCAAACCCAGTGCCTCATGTGCCTAGGCAAGGGCTCTTCCACTGAGCTACAGTCCCAGCCCCTGTTATTAATTGTCCTAAAGAAAACATCCACCTTTATCTTTCAAACAACTCTTTTTCTTTTTGGCTTTCACTTCATTATGAAGTTCACATCCTGATTGTGGTAATGAATAATGATATACACAAAAGAAAAAGAAAAACAGGTAGAGGCTGTGAGTTTTCCACAACTTGAATCCCTGTGAAACTGGATGCTAATAGAATCAACAGTGGACAACTGTAGTTCACAGTGAGAAAATACAAAGAAACAGTCTAGGGAATAAGCAGGACGTTTCCTTCCTCCCATCCTCCCTTCTTTCCTTTTTTCCTTGCTTCCTTCGGTCCACCTTTCTTCCTTCCTTTCTCAAACTGGAAAGCTCATTTTAGTGTTATATAGTTAATAACAATCATAATAATAATGCCACAGACGAGATTCTGGAGTGACACTGCCTTACTGTGGAGATCTTCACAGTTGATGGGCGTTTCCTATAGAATTCTGAGCAGTAAGTTAGAATTCACAACTTCATTTTCTAGAAGAGACCAGAGCTTATAGGCACATTTACAATTTTGTAAAGGAACAGATAAACATTATAACTCTTTGCCTTACACTGGTCTCAGGGGAGAGTCACTGCTCTTGTAATCTTTTCAGCACTAACATAGGGGATCCTGCTGCATGTAAGAGATGCACAGGTAATTTTTATATCTTTTTGCAAAATGACAAAAGCTTTCTGTCTGTGTGTTTCTGAATCTTTGTTTAATTAGGTTTCTGTGCTTCCCAGTGAAACTGACAGAAGTTATTATTTAAGATTATACAGAAATGTGAACGCTGGAAGCCAGAAAAATCAAGTCACTATCATTTTTTAAAAAATTCAACTATATGCCAAGAAATGATCATGTTAAAGATTTTTAAAGAGAAAGATTATTTGATTCTGCTGTAATCCTGGTAATAGGAGACATCCCCTCCTCCAGTTAAGATATTTGCCTACGTACATTTTATAAGTAAAGACTGTCTTGCAACAAACATTTTTTTTAATGAAATTATGTAATTGAATGCTGTCCATTGTAAAAATAATGTCTGAAATCAAGAATGCATTCATAGTTTGGGAATTCTTTGAGGCTGTGTATGCTCTGCAGTACATACCAACTGTGAGAGTGGTCCTTGCCTAATTTGCTTTCAAGTTTCTCTCTACCTTACCTTTTACTCTCATCTTAAGCATCTGTGCTCTTTTTATATGTCTCCTTGTTTCTCTGTGCTTGAAATTATTCTGTGGCCAGACTAACAGTCAGCCTAGACTTAAGTGACACCCTAAAGATGTCCCAAAAGTTGTCAACTTTGTCCTGCCTGAACTTCTAAGCTCACTATAGGTAATCACATTCAAAGGTGCTCAAGAAAATATGCCTGTTGTATAATTCTTCTTACTATATTTTTCGTAAAATGTTGCAATGTTTTTACTCTTCCTTCTTTCTATTATACTTATGTTCTGTGAGGGTAATAATTATGTGTTTTCTTTATTACTATATGAGGTACACCTAACTATATCAAACACATAGCAGTCCTCTATAAATATCTGTAAAATAAAATAACGATAGTATTGATTAGTTAATTAGCTAATTAATTAGTATCATATGGAAGATTGTCACTATGGTGCTTCTCTTCTTTCACAAGGTACAATAGGGACAGGACCTAACTTAAACTCTTACTGATTTTATTTGTCCTTGGACATCTCAAGATATAACACTTATTTGTTTCACTGACAAGAACAGATACTTATTTTGCACCTATCATGTGTCAGGAGCTACTTTAGGTACTGAGAAAAGAGTGGTCAACAAAGAAAACCAAGTTTCTTGTCTTCCTGGACCCCAAGAAGTGATATGGAAAAGGATAATCAGGATAATAATATGATCTCTGAGCATGCCAGTTTGAATGGTGAGTTAAGGGGGGACTTTCAGGCACAATAACTACTTGAGCAGAGACCAAAGTGAAAGGGCAGATTGTATGGACCTATACAGGAAGAGAGATCACAGTGTTTTTTTTTTTTTTTTTTTTGGATAAAGATGTACTCATCTTTACAGAGTTTGAAACAGAAAGCTACTTTGATATGTTTTACATTCTGAAAGTCAGGTAGAATAGAATGAGATCAGGAATACCTGTAGAGGGCTGCTACCACTACATTTCTTTAGATGCTACCTCCATGGTGGAGGTAGAGAAATGTTGTCAGATTTAAAAAGGTATTTTGAGGATAGAACCATCAGAACGGATTAGACATGTGGTGTGTGAGAGAGGAGGAGTCAATGAGAAACTGAGGTGAATTCATTTGACATTCACCATGACAGAAATTGTAGGGAAATTAGTTTGGTTAGTTTTTGTTTGAGTTTATATGCTTATTAGACATTACAAAGAGATTGAATAGTAAGTCAACAGAGACATGAGTTCAAAGTCTCAAAGTCTTGAGATGAGTCATGGTATCAGCACACCAATGTTACTAGAGCAAAACGGTCACAACCAAGGATATGAGTATAGATACAGAAAAAGTTAATACTGGGGACTGAGTAATGTACATGTTTTCTTCTCTTGTTATTTATGCCTCTTATTAAATAATCTATTTTATTTTAGACTTAATTATTTTTTGAGGAGGGGGTATGCTATTCTTCATACTAAATCCTGCTTAGTTACGACCTCAGTTTAAATGCTATTGATTTATGGAAGCCCTCTCTGAGCTTCTAAAGAGATTACATCATATTTCTATAAACTGCATTATCCTGTTACTGCTTATTTCTGAGCAACATGCATCTTCTTCCCATGACATGACAAGTGGCATTATGTTGAACAACTCTTGAGATCAGGGATTGTATTTGTCTTATTTTTTTAGTGCGCACACTTCCTAATCCAATGCAAGCATGCAATGGGTTCTCAATAATTTATGTTTAAACTCCATTGAACCATTAACCAGAAATCAATCCTTTCTGACTTTTGAGTAAGTAGTCCATTATGACACTGGATTATCATCAAACCATTGTAATTACAGAATTGATGTGATTCTTTAGCTGAAACTGAACTTCTCCAGATTCACACTTGCGTTCCATTACCATCTTGATTGAACACTGCAATTACATAGTGTTAATTATCTACTAATAGGAGGAATAATGACAAAATTACATAGTTTATACACGTAATAACACTCAAATTACTATTTTAGATTCCTTTTCAATTTGCAGTGAAGTTCATTGATACTGACCCTATTTTTCACAAGCATGTTTGAAAATAGTGTTAGTAGAAAATATATTCAAGATCTGAATTTAAAATAAATGTTGGAGTTGCATTTGGGCGTAATCTGCACTCAAAGAGTATTCAGTTTTACAATTTAAAGCCTCATCTTAAATAGCTTTTATAAACACGAAATCTGGAAGGGAATATAGTGATTTCTCCAGGATTCACTATCAAATTGGTTGTGATTTCTGAAAAACAAACAAAAAAAATGTTCAACTGAGAGTATTTGCTAAATACAACTAGAATTTTCAGTTTAAAAATGTATTGAAAGGGGAATACTGAGGTTAATTTAGGTGCTGGACATTCAGCTACATTGTTAACTTTTATGCTGATGTTGGTTGGTTGGTTGGTTGGTTGGTTGGTTGGCTGGTTGGTTGGTTATGGCACTGGAGATTAACCCCAAAGCCTACCACACGCTAGGCCAATACTCTATCTTTGAGTTGATACTCAGCTTGTCCTAGTTTTTATTCTGGTCTCATTTTATTTGGACAGTGTACAAAATCACTGGCCGTGTGAACATTTTGGTGAATTGCAGACCACACATATAACCACATATAGAAATGGAGCTGAAAAATTCTATTGCATTGTACTTTTATTGTACCTTTTCTATGTTATATTTAGATATGTTTATATACAGAGAAGCTTACAAACTGTGTTAAAATGGACTATAGTATCCAATACAGAAGAGTGCTGAACAGGATTTACCCTCAGGCAATAGGCCATACCATCCAGGTTTGTGTAGGTACACTTCATGGTGTTCACACAATGGTAAGGATGTACTTCTCAGACAGCACCCTCAATACTAAGTGAAATACTACTGTATGTTACTTATAGTCTTCCCCTGACTTAAAAATTCTACAAAGCTAAACATCTTATAGTATTCTTCAGTGGTATGTAAAAGCACAACTTATCTCATGCTATTAAATTGTAAATTTGCCTGTAATGGAGTAATCATTTCAAAACAACAAATGTCTGTGCTTCTCAGAAATTTCTCATTACCCATTGATTATGGGTAAAGCCTGAATGAGAAGCCCTTCACAGTCTGAATTTTACTACAATCTTTCCTATCACGTTAATTTCCCACTATTCTCAAAAACATAACACTTAAACCTCAGGAGAACAGACTCATCCAATTTTCTCCCAAACACACTGTTCCTAACCCTTATGCTGTGTTTGTACTCATTATAATCCATCTGCCAAGAATTCTTTCTGTCTCAAATTTGATTTCCAAGTCATATCAAACTTCCAGAATGAATGAAAATCTTAAGTTATTCCCAGACATATCAATTTGTATCTGTATCAAAGGTATAAAGTGATCCCAGTATTTTTTATTTTAATGATTTAAAAAATCATTTCATGCACATTTACTGACTTCTACACTAAAATTAAAAATTTGTTCATCATCTTTTATAGACAACATATCATTTGTAGGCATTTTGGCAAAAAAATGGATCAAGTCTTATTTTTCTCTCACAACTTTCAAAGCATTTGCTTTATGCCCCCAATAAATTATTATTGAATTAGTGGATTAACTAATGTATGTTTGCAGATTGTATGTTCATTCAGAAGATCAGTGTAATAGAGCACATTGGTGTCATGACTGGTAACCCAGTACCCATTGCAACTAGTGCATGTGGTGGTGGCTAATGACTGACATAGGTCTCTTTGGCCTAGATCTGTCCTTGACTGACAGGTATGACCTTAACTAGAGAAGAATGGATATCCACCATTTTGTCTAATGAGTGAATAAAATATTTTGTGGTAAAAGAACAAACAAACAGCAACAACAACAAAAGAGAATCACTTTCATTAACTGATATATCTTTGTAGAACTTGCACTTCAAAGTCCTTTTCTTACTACCACACCACCCACCATTAGACTCTACTTAGTTCCACACTTTTGCTTGACTCTTTCCCCAACTCCTTATAGGATTTTCCTTAAACACAACTTTAATAATTCATGTACAGTCGAATTGCTGCCTCAGGTTCTGCTCCAGAAAGACAGAATAAAATTTCTGGATAACTCAGGGAAATTGTTACAGTTTATAATCTTTTCACTTGTATTTAAAGGCCAGGAGACCATATGATTTTGACAACATTAACATTGTGTGTTTTGTCATCTTCAGCATTACTAAATGTATATAATACAATAATCTAATAATGTAATGTTATGGATAATATGGATAAAACCCCAATGTGTTCTGGGGTTACTTTAAGTCCCTTTTCTTCTGATAGTAGTTAACCCTCTTGATAGTAGTTAATCTTTCCCTCCAACTGGTATTGGCTGTTAGTGATAGCATCATCAGAGATAAATCTTCATAGAGACATTTTGTGTTACACAATGATACCAGAGAATGATTGGAGCATGACATTTTATGGTACACCCCTTGACTGTCCACCTGAAAATGTAAGGTAGTGATCTGGCCTCTGTCTGATACTCAGAAGCTTACATTTTAGTCCCATTTCTGTCAGATACCTGGAAGAAGTCTTGAGATTTAAGTTTCTTTTTTTTTGTGGTATACATTTCTTCTTTATTTTTTTTATTAGTTGTTCAAAACATTACAAAGTTCTTGACATACCATATTTCATACATTTGATTCAAGCGGATTATGAACTCCCATTTTTACCCTATATACATATTGCAGATTCACATCGGTTACACATCCACTTTTTTACCTACTGCCATACTAGTGTATGTTGTATTCTGCTGCCTTTCCTATCCTCTACTGTCTCCCCTCCCTTCCCCTTCCCTCCCCTCCCCTCCCCTCCCCTCCTTTACCTTCCCTTCTTCTCTCCCTACCCCATTTACTCTAATTCATTTCTCTCTCTTATTTTTTCCCCTTTCCCCTCACTTTCTCTTATATGTAATTTTGTATAACAATGAGGGTCTCCTTCCTTTACCATGCAATTTCCCTTCTCTCTCTCTTTGCCTCCCCGCTCTCGTCCCTGTTTAGTGGTGATCTTCTTCTCATGCTCTTCCTCTCTATTCTGTTCTTAGTTGCTCTCCTTATATCAATGAAGACATTTGGTATTTATTTTTAAGGGATTGGCTAGCTTCACTTAGCATAATCTGCTCTAGTGCCATCCATTTCCATGCAGATTCCATGATTTTGTCATTTTTTTAGTGCAGAGTAATACTCCATTGTGTATAAATCCCACATTTTTTTTTTTATCCATTCATCTATTGAAGGGCATCTAGGTTGGTTCCACAGTCTAGCTATTGTGAATTGTGCTGCTATGAACATTGTTGTAGCAGTGTCCCTATAGTACGCTCTTTTAAGGTCTTTAGGGAACAGTCCAAGAAGGAAAATAACTGGGTCAAATGGTGGTTCCATTCCCAGCTTTCCCAGGAATCTCCATACAGCTTTCCAAATTGGCCGCACCAATTTGCAGTTCCACCAGCAATGTACAAGTGTACCCTTTTCCCCACATCCTCACCAGCACTTGTTGTTTGACTTCCTAATGGCTGCCAATCTTACTGGAGTGAGATGGTATCTTAGGGTGGCTTTGATTTGCATTTCTCTGACTGCTAGAGATGGTGAGCATTTTTTCATGTACTTGTTGATTGATTGTATGTCCTCCTTTGAGAAGTGTCTGTTCAGGTCCTTGGCCCATTTGTTGATTGGGTTAAAATCTTATTGTTTAATTTTTTGAGTTCTTTGTATACTCTGGATATTAGGGCTCTATCTGAAGTGTGAGGAGTAAAAATTTGTTCCCAGGATGTAGGCTCCCTATTTACCTCTCGTATTGTTTCTCTTGCTGAGAAAAAACTTTTTACTTTAAGTATGTCCCATTTGTAGATTCTTGTTATTAACTCTTGTGCTATGGGTGTCCTATTAAGGAATTTGGAGCCCGACCCCACAATATGTAGATCGGAGCCAACTTTTTCTTCTATCAGACGCAGAGTCTCTGATTTGATATCAAGCTCCTTGATCCATTTTGAGTTAACTTTTGTGCATGGCGAGAGAAGGGGATTTAGTTTCATTTTGTTGCATATGGATTTCCAGTTTTCCCAGCACCATTTGTTGAAGATGCTATCCTTTCTCTATTGCATGCTTTTAGCCCCTTTATCAAATATAAGATAGTTGTAACTTTGTGGATTAGTCTCTGTGTCCTCTATTCTGTAACATTGGTCCACCCGCCTGTTTTGGTACCAGTATCATGCTGTTTTTGTTACTATTGCTCTGTAGTATAGTTTGAAATCTGGTATCGCTATACCGCCTGATTCACACTTCCTGCTTAGAGTTGCTTTTGCTATTCTGGGTCTTTTATTTTTCCATATGAATTTCATGATGGCTTTATCTATTTCTACAAGAAATGTCGTTGTGATTTTGATTGGCATTGCATTGAACCTATAGAGAACTTTGGGTAATATCGCCATTTTGATGATGTCAGTTCTGCCTATCCATGAACAGGGTATATTTCTTCATTTTCTAAGATCTTCTTCTATTTCTCTCTTTAGGGTTCTGTAGTTTTCATTGTATAAATCTTTCACCTCTTTTGTTAGGTTGATTCCCAAGTAATTTATTTTTTTGAGAATATTGTGAATGGGGTGTTTTTCCTCATTTCCATTTCTGAAGTTTTGTTGCTGATATACAGAATGACTTTGATTTATTCGTGTTGATTTTATATCCTGCCACTTTGCTGAATTCATTTATTAATTCTAGTAGTTTCTTTGTAGACCCTTTTGTGTCTTCTAGGTATAGAATCATGTCGTCTGCAAATAGTGATAATTTAAGTTCTTCTTTTCCTATTTTTATGCTTTTAATTTCTTTCATCTGTGTAATTGCTCTGGCCAGTGTTTTGAGGACTATATTGAATAGAAGTGGTGATAGAGGGCATCCCTGTCTTGTTCCAGATTTTAGAGGGAAAGCCTTCAATTTTTCTCCTTTCAGAATGATGCTAGCCTGAGGCTTAGCATGGATAGCTTTTACAATGTTGAGGTAAGTTCCTGTTATCCCTAGTTTTTCTAGTGTTTTGAACATAAAGGGATGCTGTACTTTGTCGAATGCTTTTTCTGTGTCTATCGAGATGATCATATGGTTCTTATCTTTAAGTCTATTGATGTGGTGAATAACATTTATTGATTTCCGTATATTGAACCATCCTTGCATCCCAGGGATGAATCTTACTTGATCAATGTGCACAATTTTTTTGATGTGTTTTTGTATCTTATTTGCCAGAATTTTATTGAGGATTTTTGCATCTAGGATCATTAGAGATATTGGTCTGTAGTTTTCTTTCTTTGAAGTTACTTGGTCTGGTTTTGGAATCAAGGTGATGTTGGCCTCATAGAATGAATTTTGAAGGGCTCCCTCTTTTTCTATTTCCTGAAATAACTTGAAAATTATTGGTTTTAATTCTTCTTTAAAGGTTTTGTAAAACTCCGCTGTATACCCATTCGGTCCTGGGCTTTTCTTAGTTGGTAGTCCTTTGATTGCTTCTTCTATTTCATCTATTGATATTGGTCTGTTCAAATTGTGTGTATCCTCCTGATTCAGTCTGGGCAAATCATATGACTTAAGAAATTTATCGATGTCTTTACTATCTTCTATTTTATTGGAATATAGGGTTTCAAAATAATTTCTAATTGTATTCTATATTTCTGTAGCATCTGTTGTGATATTTCCTTTTTCATCCCGTATGTTACTAATTTGAGTTCTCGCTCTTCTTCTCTTCATTAGCATGGCTAAGGGTCTGTTGATCTTGTTTATTTTTTCAAAGAACCAACTTTTAAGTTTTGTCAATTTTTTCAATAGTTTCTTTTGTTTCAATTTCATTGATTTCCGCTCTGATTTTAATTATTTCTTGCCTTCTGCTATATTTGCTGTTGTTTTGTTCTTCCTTTTCTAGGGCTTTGAAATGAAGTGTGAGCTCATTTATTTGTTGTTTTTTTTCTTTTTTTGAGGAATGACCTCCAGGCAATGAATTTCCCTCTTAAAACTGCTTTCATTGTGTCCCATAGATTCCAATATGTTGTGTCTGTATTTTCATTTGTCTCTAAGAATTTTTTGATTTCCTCCTTTATGTCTTCTGTAACCCATTGATCATTCAGTAACATATTGTTCATTTTCTATGAGATGTATGATTTTTTCCTTCCTTCTTTTATCATTGATTTCCAGTTTCATTCCATTATGATCAGATAAAATGCATAGTATTATCCCACCCCTTTATATTTACTGAGGGTTGCCCTATGGCATAATATATGGTCTATTTTTGAGAAGGATCCATGTGCTACTGAGAAAAAAGTGTATCCACTTGATGATGGTTGATATATTCCATATATGTCAGTTAAGTCTAGGTTATTGATTGTGTTATTGAGTTCTATAGTTTCTTTATTCCACTTTTGTTTGGAGGATCTGTCCAATGGTGAGAGAGGAGAGTTGAAGTCACCCATAATTATTGTGTTGTGGTCTATTTGATTCTTGAACTTGAGGAGAATTTGTTTTATGAATTCGCAGCACCATTATTTGGTGCATAAATATTGATAATTGTTATATCTTGTTGATGAATGGTTCCTTTTAACAGTATATAATGTCCTTTCTCATCCCTTTTGATTAACTTAGTCTTGAAGTCAATTTTATTCGATATGAGGATGGCCACCCCTGCTTGCTTACGAGGACCGTGTGCGTGGTATGTTTTTTCCCAACCTTTCACCTTCAGCCTGTGTATGTCTTTTCCAATCAAATGTGTCTCCTGGAGGCAGCATATTGTTGGATTTGTTTTTTTAATCCATGTTACCAGCCTATGTCGCTTTATTGGTGAATTTAAGCCATTTATGTTTAGAGTTACTATTGATATATGATTTGTACTTCCAGCCATGTTTGATTATTTATCTTTTTTTTTTTAATTTGGTTTGTTTCTCCATGATTAGCTTTCTCCCCGCTCTCTGGCTTTACTGAGGTACTTCCCACTGTTGGTTTTGGTTATTGTTTTTCATTTCTTCCTCGTGTAGTGTTTTGCTCAAGATGCTTTGCAATATTGGTTTTCTGGCTGCAAATTCTTTTAACTTTTGTTTATCATGAAAGATTTTTATTTCATTGTCAGTCCTGAAGCTTAATTTTGCTGGATACAAAATTCTTGGTTGGCATCCATTGTCTTTCTGAGTTTAAAATACAATACGTTGTTCCAGGATCTTCTTGCTTTCAGCGTCTGTGATGAAAAGTCCGTTGTTAACCTTATTGGTTTACCCCTGAATATAATCTGCCTCCTTTCTCTTATAGCTTTTAATATTTTCTCTTTGTTCTGTATATTGGATATCTTCATAACAATGTGTCTTGGCATTGGTCTGTATGCATCTACAATTTGTACATCCATTTCCTTTTTTATATCTGGAAAGTTTTCTATAATTATTTCATTCAACAGCTTGTTCATTCCCTTGGTTTGAACCTCTATACCTTCCTCTATCCTGATGACTCTTAAGTTTGGTTTTTTTATGTTATCCCATATCTCTTGGATGTTTTTCTCGTGATTTTTAACCAGCCTTCCTGAGTTGGCTAGACTATTTTCAAGATGATATATTTTTTCTTCATTATCTGACGTTCTGGCTTCTACTTGCTCCACTCTGTTAGTGATACTCTCATTTGATTTTTTAATTTGATTTTTTAATTTATAGTTTCCTTCATTTCTAAAATTATTGTTTGATTTTTTTATAATCTCTATCTCCTGATAAAGATGCTTATTTGCTTCTTTTATTTGCTTGTGTATTTCATTTTCAATGAGTTCTTTCATTGTTTGAATTTGCTGCCTCATATCCTCTTTAAGATTCCATTCCATCTGTCTAAGGTATTCTGATGCCTCTAGGTCCTCCTGTATATTTAGGCTGTCCTGCATTGTTTGTACTCCTTTTCTTCCTTGCTTTTTCATGCTGCTTATGTTACTTCTTGCTCTGTTTGACTGCTGAGTTACTGTTTACTCCTATAAATTTATTTGGTTTTGTGAGTCTCTGGGGTCTCTCTTTTGTGATGGGAGACTATGACTAGAGATGATGAGTTTTGTTTCACTTTAGTGTAGATTCATTCGTTTCCTAAACTGTGTACGGATTCTGATGGCATATAGCGGTCTGCAGTTTGATGTTGGGACTTATATTTAGGTCGAATGATGTGATGGTATTGAGGTTGGTATCTCTTGGCAACCTTGGAAGGTTGCTCTACTGATGAGGGATATTAACAGGAGAATGGTCTGGAGTATTTGGGGGAAGTTAGGGTCTTGGTAGCACTATATAACGTCTCGGAACATTGACCTATACGTATTTAGTAAATTACACATAAACAGCGTCATATTGCTTGGGAGGAAAGGTATTAGAAGGGAAGGGAAGAGGTCGCTTAAGAGAATGAGAGTAAACAGATAGAATTGAAGGAAAGATGAATAAGGAAATTGAAAAGAAATGAAAAGACTAAAGAAAAAATAGAAATTAAAAAAAGAAAAAATTTAAAAAAATAATCAAATAAAAGTGAAAATAAAAATAAAAAATAATACAAAAAATATTTTAAAAAATTAAAAAAAGAAAAAAAATTAAAATAAAAAAAGAAAAAAAATTTAAAATGCAGTCTTAGAGTTCGATTAACTTCTCTTCTAGTAGGTGGAGCTGTGCCCACTGGGCCAAGCTTCTCCTCTCAATGCGTGGGAAACATTCACTGTGCAGCAGCTCCTCCTCCTGGACTGGGCGGGTCTCTACTTCTGAGTGCCTCAGGCCATTTCTTGTGTCTAGTCACCTCGCCACTGGCCCCATTCACAGGTGACGCTCACCACAATGCTGGTTATGTGCCAGGTCTGCTGCTCACGGGAGCCCTATTTTCTTGGACAACTGGGCACACTCTCCCTGCTTGCCAATCCCTCAGCTCCTAAGGTTGTGGAGCTTGGGGCTGTGAGCCCTCGGCGTATTTTGCTTGCCCTCTGGTAGCCACGCCCCCAGGAGCTGGTGCAAGAGACCTCAGTTGTCTGCACTGGTGGGAGTGGTAGCTGGGGGTCCCACGCCGGGGTCCCGTGTCACTCCTGAATCCCTCGGTCTGACTATCGTGCTCACGAGAGAGCTGGGAGGGGCCCTTTAGGTTTCCCTGCTGTGTGGAGGGGGTGCTAGGGGGATACACACCTGCTGCCACTGGTTTCAATGAAGATATCTCCTCCGCTACATTCTGGTGACGTCAGTTCTCTGCCATTTTGGTATCCCATGCGAATGGCAGCAGTTCCTTCCCTTTGTCGGGTGACCGAAGCAACGGGTGAGTCCTGACTGGCCCTCCCAAGCCCTGTCTCAATCCTGTTGCCACTGCCTATGAAGGCTTGGTTGGTATTTACCTCCACAAGATTCGGCGGGACCAGTGCCAACAAGCAGTTTCCGCGGGTTCGTTAAGCACTGAGCCAGAGCAGTTTGTCTGGGAGATGCAGGCGAATGGGAGCTTGAATTCGGCTGCTATGGGCTCAGTGTGTGTTCTGAGAGGAGCAGGCTATTTGCCCCAGATCCACGTTAGCTCAGCAATGCCTAGTGATCTTGAGCAAACAGCATTTAGACGATTTAAGACTCCCTATGCCTGCGCAGCTGGAGAGGTCAGAGACTTGATACCTCCGTGCCCACCGCCATGTAGAGATTTAAGTTTCTTTAGAAAGCTAGACTAATGTTTGTCTTACTGAACTGATAATGTTGACTGGAGATCAAATGAGATAGCATGAAAATGCTTTTGCAAAAGTGAAGTACGATACAAAGTTAAGAGATTATTCTCTGTGAAAAGAGAAAAGAAGAAACCAGGGCCTGAAACTCCTATTAAAACTGCAGATGTGTACAAAATATTTATGATAAGAACTTGAAAACAAACTAAAAAAATGCTGTTGTTGTTTATAAACTTTATTTCCAAGCCACGAAATTTTGGAAATAAGTATTCTATTTCAACTGCTATATGGTATCAGCTTTTCAAAAATGACATGATTCGGGAGCTCATTCTGGTACCACTTTTCAGTCCTGCAATTCATGGTTTGGCAAACTGACTAGCAAACTAAATAAAAAAGGAATATTAGGGGAAAACTAATGCAAGGAAAAGTAATGAAATATTAAAGTCCAAAATATATGTTTTCCTGAAGTCAAGAAAGCTTTAAAAATGTAAAATCCATGACACTATAAGGATCAACTTTTTATTTTGACACTGAAAATCAATAACTCTAGTATGTATTATACATTTTCTTCTGTATTATTTCCCTCTCCTTCCCCAAATAGTATGATTTTTCAATTGATGGTCAATTTCACCTGGGGAGAAAAACAAAGTGTCACTTACAGTAAAACATAAGATCCAATACTGAGGGGCTTGGCAAGTTTAACTAGCTGCTCCTCAACTTTCTAGCAGAAAATTTCAGAGTACACTCAAAGTATAATTGCTTATTTATTGACTAGTATATCCATTCATAGTTTGGAAGATTCTTGAAAATGTTAGTTGATTTAATAGCAAATAAATGTGCTCTATTTGGTGTCACATAATTAACAATGACTTTGTTACCTAAATAATATAAAAAATGTCTACATGTGTCATTTTTTATATTTGAAAATACTTGGCAAACAGTCAAAGTACCATCAAGATATAAATCAAGTTATAAAGGGCAATAATTCAATCACTAAATATTCACATTTGAATCAATTTGGTACAAAAAAAGTTCTTTTAGTGACAGTATTTAATATTGAATACTTAATACTCATTTTGTATTGTATAGCCACATAAATTTTAGGTTTAGAAATATCTGTCACTCCAACTAGATTGTGAATCTCTTAAAGCTAGGGACTTTTCATTTATTTTTGTTTTTCTTTTCCAGCCATACTTGGCACATAGCAGTTATCATGGGTTAAATGAGTGACCTAATCTTAGATGTTGAAATGGAGTTTCTTACCCAACAGGCATTGCAATCAAAACCCAATTTTGTTGGAATGCCAATTTGCCCTGCAGTTGACCTAAGCTAAATACGGCAATGGATGTTTCTTTTAACATTGATTGTTCTAGGAATGACTATATGATCTAGTTCCAGTCAGTAAAATATGAAGGAGAGTCTACTAGGATTTTTCAGGTAGATATATACACATTTTTTTAAACAAAAGAAATAGCTATATAAGTAGAATGCTACTTATTCCACTTGGCCTTTTTTCTTTGAAATTTTCTTTGAAATTTTTCTTTGAAAAACTATATACATGAAAATGAAACAAAACTATTTCAACCCTGAGGGCAGAACCTCCCTAATACTTCTGAGGAAGACAGTGCAACCAGGGTAGAGAGTTTAGGTATTAGAAAACAATGCTTCACAACCATTTTCATTTCTGTTCAGACTGGGCTTTGGGATTGAATAGCAAAGAGACTAGTGACTGTGATTACAACAGAGACATTTAGAGACTAATTTTCCTTGGACCCATTTGCTACCATTTTATGGAAAATAGAATCTAAGGCCTCTCCCCATGAGGACACTGTAATACTTTTTGATGAGAACCTTTCTGTTTCCTGTGGGGATAAATCAATACATATAGATCATATAAAAACACCTAATATTAGGTCTCTTAGAACATTACTGGGTTCATATACCAATCTTGGAATATTGTGTTATCTGAGATAATTAGATGTCTTATTTTTTTCTGTTAAAGAATATTTTAAATGACAAATAATAATTCTATATATTTATGAGGCACAATGTGATATTATGATTATACAAATACCTTATAGAATATTAAATCAAGCTAATTCACATATGGGTCATCCTATATACTTATTCTTGGGAGAAAATTTTGGTCTACCATTTTATTAATTTTTAAATATACAATATATGTATAATAGGCTATTAATAAATTAATATAGTATTAATTAGTACACAGTTAATTATTATGAATATAATCAGCCTGTCCAATAAATCACTAGAAAACATTACTTCTTTGTATCTGAAACTTTGTAACATTACTCCTTTCCCCATCTACTTCCAATCCCCAGCCTCTGATAACCATTGTCCTACTCTCCATAATGGAATACTATTCAGTCTTCAAAAAGAAGGATATTCTGTCAATTAAGATTATATGTATAAATCTAGAAGATATTGTGCTAAGTGAAGCATGCTAGGCACATAAAGATAAATACTGCATGAGATCAGTCATATGAGAAATCTACAAAAGTAGATGACTTTATTTTAAAACACATTTTTAGACAGATATACTGTGATTACTTTAAAAGGATCTCTTTAACTTAATGCCTAGTTTGATTAAGAAGTCCATAATATTCAGTCAATTCATATCCTCTGCATATCTGATCTATAACATAGTGTTTATAAGTACAGAGTTTGTATTTAGATAGATCCTGTCTTTCATTCTAATTCTAAAATTTACTGACTGTATGATAGAAAATCTATGTTCTTAACTTCTTCACAGAATTCCCAATTCTTGTTCTTCAGGCCTTCAAACTGAATCAGACTCACTACAAACATGTAAGATAATATTCCCTTCCTGAAAATCAACTACTTGTGGAACTTTAATCACATCTATAAAAAATAACTTCTCAGATACACTTAGATCAGAATCCATCCATCAACTGGCACTGTAACTTAGGCAAGTTCACATACAAAAAAGAAATTCATGGTACTCTCTAGTCTCACTAATATGTCAGAAATGTTCAAGACCCCTACCAGCATCTCATTCCCTAACTTTTCCTTGTAAACTTCTTATTATATTTGGGGCCCAACTCTTGTCTCTGACAGGTGGGGGATTTATCCATGGCCTATAATTGTTTTCCAATTTTTCTTAGAAAAAACTTTCCACAATAAGAAATTATACTAAATTACAAAATAGCACAACCAAGACACAACCATAACATGCATATACATATAAAACAGAAACAACCTTGGCAATAATATTTTTGTGATATTCTACCTTATTCTATTCCATTAAAAGATAACAGCACAGATAACTTTAACATATTTCATTACCTATATACTCTTTGAAAAATATAAATTTATTAATTTGTTTTAGACACTTTAATAATTTTAATAAAAATAAGAAAAACTCTTACAATTTAGATGATAAGTGTCCCTGTGTGTTTTATTACTATAACAGAATATCTGATATGGCGAGCCATCCATGGGCTGTGTGTGTGAGTTATGCACATTTGAGCATATGGGAGGACTGGCCTGTCATTGTATGCTCTTTGGGCTGTGTGACACAAGTGTGTCCTTTCTTCTCACTCTGCCTGTATTCCCACACAGCACCTGATATGGGTGTGACTTGCCAAGATTTCAATCAATCTACTGACCACAAGTCATCACAAAGCTATACTCAACTCCCTTATTTGGGAGGAATATTCTATGAATGGCTTCTCCCCAATAAATAGGAGGTTTTCAGATGTGCTCACTCTCTTGCCTGCCTCTTGCCTCCCTTGCTCTCTTTACTCTCCAGCATGGGAGCTTGAGTTTTGAGGCTGCAGAGCCATCCTGAACCCTGAAAAAGTTATTTTTTTGTGTGTGTGTGTGTATATATATATATGTATGTGTTTTGTTCCCAGCCCAATGCACCCAGAATGACCCTAATTTCATTGCTTATTGTGACCCTGGGAAATTTTAATGAAGAAAAGATTATTTTCTCACAGTTTTGAAAGCTATGAAGTTTAAGATGGAGGTGCTGGTGTCTTGCAATGGTCTTGCTACATCATCACATGGTGGAAGGCTAAAGGACAAGCAGGCAAAAGGGCCAAAACTTGAATACTTATAAGACCATTAATCCCTCATAAGGGGTTCCATTCCTGAGAACTAATCACTTCTCCAAGTTACTACTTCACGATTCTTCTAGAACAGTGATTAAATTTCAACTTGAGCTTTGGAGAGCACAAACATTCAAACCAAGGTAATAAAATAAAATGAACTGGTATCTAAACTCTATCTTCCTCTAATCTGAAATTCTGTTCTAAATGAAAAATATTTCACAATTTATACAGTTTTAGAGGATGAGTCAGAATAGTAAAAGATATTTGTAACTTTATGGTAAACACATTCAAATACTGGTAAAATATACTATGAAACCATGATATGTTGCTCATTAGTAAATATTTTCTGATGTTTTCATACATGCATATGTATATAGAGTGTGTATCAGTTCATGTTAAATGATTCATTTGTGTTATTTTATGTTTCTTTCATTATAACAGAATGAGGTAGATGATAATGGTACCTTAATATCAAGGAAACGGACATTTACAGGGATAGTGTTATTTGTCCATTATCACACAGCTACGACAAGACAGATTTGGAATTTATAGTTAGACCATGTGGTGACAGCAAATAACTTCTCCTATGCTCTACACACATGCCCTCTGATTCTCAGTGGCCACACTGTAACTAGCAATGACATAAACTCCCTGAGGAAAACAACAAACTAAGCTTTGGTCATGTGTATTTTGTGTTTTTATCATGACATAAATTATATAGTTCTATGTTCTGCACTTTTATAGTTATGTGGATCACTTTTTGGTGTTATCTTTGGGGGTTAATATTGCCTGGACATTTTCAAAAACAACCTTCCTCCACAGACTTTCTAGAAGCCTACAAGTCATACATAACACACTCATCACCTCTACAGCCTTCACTGCTTGGTCATTCTCCACTATTTGGAGCTGAGATGCAATTCCTAATAAACTTTTAATCAAACAGAACTCACAGAATGTCCCCATAAATCTCACTACTTGGCACTGTCCTGGGGACTGAGAAACAGGCCAAGACTGTTAAATCCATTTCTTTGAGGAGAGTCTGTGGCCTTTGATCAATTTTTACAGGAGTAGAAGAGAAAACAACTATGTTTAAAAGAGGAAATTCTCTCCTTTGAGAAAAGGCAATTAAGCTTGATATGGGAAGAAGGTGTCAGGCTGCAGAACTTTTATGGTTCAGCTCACCTGCAAATACTCATATGTGAGACAATGCAAGAAGGTTTACAGGTGAAATGATTAGGTTATGAGAGCCATATCCCTACCAGTGGATTAATCCCCAGGTAGGGATTAACTGAGTGGTAACTGTGGGCAGGTGGAGTGTGGGTAAGAGGAGGTAGGTCATTCGGGGTGGGCTCTTGGGGTTTACATTTTGCCTGAGGGGAACTCTCTGCTTCTTGGTGACCATGTCCTAACTTGCATTCCTCCACCATACAATTCTGCCATGATGTTCTGACTCACCTGAAGCCCCAAGTAACAGAGTCTACAATCTATGGACTGAGACCTCTGAAACTGTGAACCTCAAAATAAATTTTTCCTCCTCTAATTGTTATTGTCAGTCTTTTGGTCATAGTAGCAAATATCTGACTAAAACAGGAACTTAGAGAACAAGTACTCTGAACATGAAGGCATTTTGGCAGAGGTGACAGCAACCTTGCCCACAGAGTATTTTGATCTTCTCTCCTGTGACATGTGTAAAGCAAATATGCAACCATCAATACTAAGCTCCTCCTTTGGGAGGGAACATCTTGATATCTCTACAAACAGGGGACCCAGCATTGGAAGACATGGCTTCAAACCAGCTCTTCTGCCTCACCAGCCTTTAGTCATTGGTAAAATGATACCATATTTTGAACCTCAGGGTGATCATCTGTACAATGTTGATAATGACTTCCCAAACTTACCTGCTCCAATGAGAAACTATACATGAAAGCACAAGATAGTTAAAGACCATATCAGTGCTAATTGTTAATATATTTAAGGTGGTAATTGTGCTACTATACTTCCACTTTTCATGTCCTAACACATATGTGAATTGGATGTTGGGTTCTGGAATCAATATCTAAATGTATAAATGGAAATCAACCTTTATTTTTTAATATACTGTTTTCATCTCATTTAAAATTACACAATATTGTAACAAATACTTTCATACTTTGTAATTTGAGAAGATAGAGATTAATGATGATAGTATGTTTAATTTCCACTATTATTACAATAAATAACTTATAACTTACCAATGACTATCAGCTTTCTGTAGAGAAAGACACTGATGCCTAGTCAAGGACCAGTTTTGCTGTACAATTAAAGTCAATTAATATTTTAGTACTAATAAGTACAATCATTGGCAACTTAAAAATACATTTTTGAATTTTCTGAAACTTGTTTGTACAAGTATAAAATGAAGATGATAAAAGCCATTTTTTCCAAAAGAATTCAGGAGCTAAAGCAAATTATAAATAACAAACAAATGCCTGGACTAAAATTGTGAGGTATTCTTTCATAATTCAAAGAAAACTTACCAATTATTTAGTATGTAATGGACCCTGAAATTTTTCTGAATATTAACATTTGGTTTCACTTGATAGTTACTAATATATTTTAAAATGTATTTTTGTTTTTCCCAGTAATTGGAAGATTGATAATCTTTGTGTTGAATGTGAAATGCTAAGTTGTACCAAATTTAGCTGTAAAATAATACTGAAAATGAAAATTCTACATTTTTAATCTTATATCCTGATTTTTATTAACAACAATAAAATTACATTAAAACTAATAAATAACACTTAATCCTCATAAAAATCTACTGTTGTACCATTATTTTATGCCTGAGGTGAAGTTCCTTACAGTCACATTGTTAGAATACAATAGAGTCAGGGTTCATTTATAGAGAGCCACAGTACCCAAATCTACTTCTTCACCACCATGCAAAATCGCTTTTCCATTTTAAGTTGTGAAGCAATTTCTTTTAGATTAAAATATGGAAGAAAATGTTGGAATAATAAGATGAATAGATGTCATATAATTAGGTAAAAATGTGAGTTTTCTATTCTAAAGTTTGAGCATCCCTAATCCAAAAGTTCAAAATCTGAAATGCTCAAAATATGAAAATTCTGAAAGGTAACATGATGACACAAGGAAAAATTGAACACCATAAAATATTGCTTTATGCAAAAAATTATTTACTTCTAAAACTAAGAAAATACAGCAAAGAAGCAGGATACAAAATCAACATACATAAATCCACTGATTTCCTGTACTCCAATGATGGATAAGCCGAGAAAGAAATCAGAACTATCCCATTCAAAATAACTACAAAAAAAAAAGAAGCACCATGAGAATATATCTAACCAAGGAAGTAAAAGAGTTCTATAATGAAAAGTATAAAAGCCTAAAGAAAGAAATTGAAGATGACATTAGAGGATGAGAAGACCCCGCCCCCCATGTTCTTAGATAAGCAGAATTAACATTGTTCAAAATGGACATGCTACCAGAAGCATAGATTCAATGTAATCTCCATCAAAATACCAATGACATTCTTCACAGAAATAGGAAAAAAAAGAACAGTCCTAACCTTCATTTGGAATAAGAAAAGACTCAAAATAGCAAAATCAATCCTAAGCAAGAAGAGCAACACAGGAAGCGTGACAATACCAGATCTCAAATTATAGTACAGAGCCATAGAAACCAAAGTAGCACTGCATTGGCACCAAAACAGACATGACCATCAATAGAACAGAAGACACAGAGACAAAACCATATACATACAGTCATCTGATACTCAACAGAGGTGCCAAAACATACATTGGAGAAAAGGCAACCTTTTAAACAAATGCTGCTGGGAAAACTGGATATCCATATGTAAAAAAATGAAACTAGATCCCTATCTTTCACCCTGGCCAAAAGTCAACTCAAAGTATCAAAGACCTAAGAATTAGATCAGAAACTTTGCAACTGCCAGAAGAAATCAGGGTCAAAACTCCAACATATTGATGCAGGCACCAAGTTCCTTAATGAGACCCTAAAAGCTTAAGAAATAAAACCAAGACTCAATTACTGGGACAAAATTGAAGTAAAAAAAAAATTCTGCACAGCAAAGGAAACGATAAAGTGTGTGAAGAAAGAAACCTATAAAATGAGAGAAAATATTAGTCAGCTATTCCTCCGATAGGGGATTACATATATATGTATATAATATACATATATATAAAGAATATATTACTGTTTATATAGTAAGAATATATATATAAAAAACTCTAAAGCTTCACACAAAAACACACTTACACAAAAGGCCCAATCAATGGGCAAAAGAACTAATAACATTTTTCTCAAAAGCTAAAACACAAATAGTCAGCAAATATATGAAAAAATGTTCAATATCCCTAGCGATCAGGGAAATGCAAACAAAACCATCTTGAAAGTTTATCTCACTCTAGTTATAATAGTTATCATCAAACATAAATAATAAATGTTGACAAGGAAGTGGGGATAAAGGTACACCCATACATGGTGGATGGGGCTGCAAATTAGTACAGACATTTTGGAAAGAAGAATGGAGATTTTCAAAAACTAGGAATAGGATAACCATATGACCCAGCTATCCCCCTCATATTTATTTATATATCTATCCAAAAGAACTAAGGTAAGCATATTAAAGTGATGCAGGCACACTGATATTTATGGTAGTATAACTCATAATAGCCAAATGTGGAACCAGCCCAGGTGCCCATCAATAGACTAATTGATAAAGAAAATGTGGTATTTATACACAGTGGAGTTTTACTCAAACATTAAGAATAAAACTATGGCATTTGCTGGTAAGTAGATGGACTGGAGAACATCATGCTAAATGTAATAAGACTCAGGAAGTCAAGAGTTAGATATTTTATTTCACATGTAGAAGTTAGACCAAAATAAGGGGGAAAATAGGGAGATTTCATGAAAACAGAAGGGAAACTAGTGGACTAGAGAAAGGGGATTGAGCAGGAGTGGGGAACAATGGGAAAAGAGAGAAATGGTGGAATGAAATTGACCAAATTATGCCATGTATTATATACAAATATATGTACATTGCACATTGAATTATGCTTTATGTATATCTATAAAGCACTAATTTAAAAAGCTAGATAAATATAAGAAATACCAGCATAATAGAGGAAACAGAACAGTGGAAGGGTGAATGAAAAGAGGAAGGAAGGTTCTGGGAACTTAAGTGGAGTAAATTATGCTCCATACTTGTATAATTATGTCAAAATGACCCCCCCTCCACAATATTATGTATAACTATAATTCACTAATAAATCATTTAAGAATTACAAACTTACCTTGAACTATGTACATAAAATGTATATGGAACATAAGGGAATTTCAATTTCAGAATTATTCCCCATTCTCAGAATATTTCATCATGTTTAATAAGCAAATAGTCTAATCTAACACATGTGAAGCCCTGAAACATTTCAGGTGCCAAGAATTTTGAGCAAGAAATAATATCAATAATTTTATATACATAATTTATTCCCTTTTGAGTGACTTCTACTACATCAATAACTATCTCTGCTCTCCCTTTTTTAAACATTTATCATATCCATTTTTTAAATTATTGGTTCTTTTTAGTTATACATAGAAATGGTAGAGTCCTTTTTGATCTAATTATCCAAGAATGGAATATATCTTATTCTTGTGGATATACATGATGGTGAGATTCACTGTGGTGTATTTTTATATATAATAGGAAAATTATGTCAGGTTTATTCCATTGGCTACCATATCCTTTTGCCATTACTTTTTCTCTTTCTCTACAGTTTGTGTAGTAGATATTGTTGTATAAATGTGAATGCATGATGAATATGATGGGGGAATTTACTGTGTATAATTTATTCAGGAACTCTCCTCCTTTTAAAAAGAGTATTCTTCAAGAAACTTTATGTTGTTTTATTTCTGATGTGTCCTCCTAAAGCTTGTGTGTGAGAAAAATGCAAGAATTTTTAGAGGTGAAATGACTAGATTATGAGAGGTATAACCTAATCAGTGGATTAATTCACAAATATGGATTACCTGGGAAGTCACTGTAGGGTGTTAAAACCAGGACCTTGTCTCAGAGCTGTGGATCAATGGACTGAGTGGGCTGGAGTGTGGGCAGCAAGCACAGACCATGGCCACATGAGCCTGCCATGCTGGCACCAGCCTGAGGGTGAGCCAGAGAGAGGAGAGTCAATGCGCACCAACCATTCAAACCCTGGCAGCCTGGCCTGTGCCTGATGAAGCTGCTTGTTCCACATCATACCATAGTCTGGAACCCCTGAGCATTTGTAATCCAATAACCTCCACCTCATGCTCTCCAAAAAGCAGTAGGAAAACAGAAGTGATTGCAGGGTTAACCAATAGTGTTGATATTTTACAACCTCTGATTAGCATAAATTTGAACAAATATCACTGACTCACAAGCTATATAATTCCCTAGACTAGCACACTCAAATGGCAATCCCTTGTGGGTCCCTCCTTATGCTGTGGGAGTTCTGTTTCTATTCATACTTGAATAAATCCTACTCTTAGACTCATTCATCCTCAACTGTAGATTTCTTTATTTAAATTCATGAGACAAGTACTCAGAAAGAAGATATGTAACACTTTTTTTTTGGCTACAGAAGCCTGCAAATAATGCAGACCACACCCACCAACAGAAGCAGAGAATATAGTTTCATCTCAGACTCTGATTTTAATATACTGGAGAAGTAGATAATTTGTGTCTTTGTGTGTGTCTTTATGTGTGTGTTTGGAGTTTATATTTTGTCCTTGGTGAGTGGAACTCACTCTGTTTCCTGGTTGCCATGCCCTGAGCTGCTTCTCTCTACAATGCACTTCGCCCATAACTCTGGAGGCAGCTTACCATGGACTGAACTTCTGAAACCATGAGCCACAATAAACTCTTCCTTCTCTACATAGTACTTGTCAGGTCTTTTGTTCATAGCAATGAAGAGCTAATCAAAACACTCTGCTCTCTCATTTCAGAATTGCTTTGTTCTTCTCTACCATTAAAGTATACTTTTTGAATTCTCAAAATCAATTAAGTCAAGAACTAACTAGATGTACAAAAATATTGTTTGCTGAAGTCAACACTTTTAATGTAACTTTGTTCAAAGATTGTGAGAATACCTAGAATCCCAACTAAAGAAGAGAATCCCAGAATACCTAGAATCTCAAATTTACAATGATTTTTTACAAGAGCATGGATTCACCACCCCTATATCAGATAATTGACACATAATAATTGTACATATATTTATGGAGTACAGTGTGATATTTAGATTTATGCATAAAATATATAATGATGAAATGAGATCATTATACGTCTACATCTTCAAAGTTATTAGTATATGCATTACTTAAAACATCTATAATTACTTTATTTTGGCAACATTAGAAGTCCTCTCTTCTAACTAGCATGAAATTCACAAGTTATTTTTAACCATATTCACCTCCTATGCTATAGAACACTAGAATTTATTATGCCTATGTAGCTTCATTTTTTAACCTCTTAACACTTCTTTGACCTTTCTTCCTCTCCTACCCTTCTCAGTCTCTAGTAATCATTATTCTATTTTTCACTTCTATTTCTATGGGGCAATGTTTTCTTAGCTTTTACATATGAATGAACACAGGAGCCTTTCTGTGCCTGGCTTATTTCACTTACCATAAATATCTCCCAGTTACATCCATGCTGAGGTGAATGGAAGGATGTCTTTTTTCTAAGATGAATAGTGTTCTACTATGCATATAAGCACATTTTCTTTATCCATTCATTCAACATGAACACCTCAGTTGATCTGTATCTTTATTTAGTCTCCCTTTGCATCAACATTTAGATTGGATGCCAGAGAGTAGACTCTAGAGATGCAGTCATGGTAAAGTAAGCAACATTTTCTACAGAGGACAATTTTGAATGGAAAAACTGGTAGATGCTTAAAACTGTGTCTTGAGAAAAGTAAATATAATTTCCAGTGAGAAACTTCAAAGATAAGTATAAAAGCGCAAACATTATTTTCTCCAAAGTTCTTATTTCATAATTACCTAAATTAGATGTAAACATTATCAAAGGTTGAAACTTAAGGGATTGAGAGACAAAAAAAAAAAAAAAAAAAAAAAAACTATCAGAGAAAGTACATAAAAAAAAAAGCTACTTAGACAAGAACAACATTTTAAGTACTCAAAATCAGGTTGTCTTGTATTCAATAAAATGGGCCTTTTTCCCTTTAGTGTTTTAGTATATGTGTGTTGGTTTTGTTTTGCCTGTAGTATACATAATGACCACTGAAACATATATAAAAACTGATCATGGGTGCATGCCCATGATCTTAGTAATCTGGGAGCCTAAGGCAGGAGGACCACGAGTTTGAGGCCAACCTGGGTAACTCAGCAAAATCCTCTCTCAAAATCTAAAAATATAAAATACTGCTGGGGATGTAGCTCAGTGGCATGGCACCCTGGCTGGGTTCAATAACAGACACACACACACACACACACACACACACACACACTGAAGGCATTTTATCATGTAAATTTTAACATTTGCTTAAGTATGAAAGTTCTTACTAGATCACAGAACATAAAAACCACTGATTTTTCTGACAACTTTTGGTCAGTGTAGATCATGTAAGATATTGTGTGAGTAACGAAAGGACAGGCAATTAATTATGTCATTTCAGGTTGCAGAGGTAACAGGTTAAACACATTACACCTCCCAGAAATTGTTTACCTTTAGTTGGGTGAGGATATTTACTTACCTAAGGACCCACAGGGCTCATGAATTTTGGACCACTTGTATTCAATTGTACATGCATGCGCTGTCTCTCCTGAGAGACCAGTGATACCTGAGGGCAGACTGAACAAGAGTGACTCTTTTGCTTGTGCTGAAATAGGACTCTTATCTAGTGGTAAATCTAAAACATGCATTTTTTTTATTTTTTGGCATTTAAATAAATTTTTCAACAATTTGTAAAGTACAATTAGTTTTTAAATATTTTATTAATAATCTCAAATCACATGGGTAACATTTTTGAAAATTAAACTTTTGAACCAAATCCCTGCTCTGTGCAGCTCTATTCATCTTCATTTTAAAGGAATTTGAGTTATTTATTTTTCCTCCAATAACATTATAGATAATCAGGAAACCAGTTTGGTTTTATGCTCTACCTCGGTGTTTCTCAAAATGCCCTCAAATAGCAGTTATTCTCTTGTAATTTAAATAATAATATGGGATTGAAATAGGAATTTTGAGATTTCAATTATAATTTTACATAAAGTAATTTGGAGATCAATAAAATGTCAGACTTAACAAGACAAATAAGTGTTATTATGTGATTTATCTCAAAATTTAGTGATAATTATAATTATAATGACAATAATATTGACTTGTTTTAATGTACACATAATTTACTGGTATGGTTCTAGTCCTTTGCATGCACTGACACATTTTCCCCAGAAACCCTTGGTAAGCATTGTGATTTTGTCTATTGTTGTAGTGAAGAATGAAAAGGACAAATAACTTACTCAAAGCACATAGCTAGTAAGTGGCAGAACCTGAAACTGAGCAGATGACAGTACTCCAGAACCTGGGCCCTCCAACGAAGGAGCTGTATCCCTCTTAGACATGCCTGCCTTTGGTCCTGATGTGAACTGAGACTCTCAAAGAGGCTATATTACGTTTGACTATAGGACTCATTCCTCTGAAAATCTGAAAGTATTATTCCTTAGTTCACACTTTGGGAAATTGTGACTTATTACTAATATTAATGCTTCAGATATTTTTGAATAAATACAACAAGTTTTGGTTATCCTTATCTCATAAAAAATTTAGAGATCACCTATTCTCCATTTGTCAGGTAAATGATGATTTTAGTAACGTACCTGCAGAGCCACATGATTACAATCTCATCTGCAATGTCCAAGAGGAAACAGAAAAATTGCTACATGAAGCTTATTTTGAACACTGCTCATAATTAATTGAAATGCTCCTTTTACCATTTATAATACTGTTCTATTACCATTCATTTCTATTTTTCTGTCATTCCATATATTTGCTATTTTCTGCCTTATAATGTTTTATTATTAATCAGGTCATGAAAGTTTCTCTTATTTTTTATTTATATGACTACACAGTATGAGGCCATCTGATATATGCATATGTACATATACATGTCTAAATATGTGCATCTATATACCCATATGTGAGAAAAAAAATCCAAATATTTTTGTGGAATAAAACATAAATTTAATGCCTTTGTACACAGCTTGTATTGGTTTTTACAATTTTTCATGTTTTCAACTTTGAAATTCCCAAATTATGTAAAGCAGAAATAAGGAGAGAAATCATATTTTGAAGTTCATGTAAAGATAAAATTAACCTAAAAGCTGAATAAACTCATACAGAATGAACTGCTTAGAACATAAAAACATGTGAAAATGTAGTGGTAAGGGAGGGAAGAAGGAAGAATTACAGTTTTTAGAAATATAAGGTCTTCAAAAATATGTGACATTATTCTATATAAGTTGTAAAATTAAATGCCTCTGTTTACACTGATATTATAAATATCTTCCATGAATGTAGGGAAAAAAAGGGAAAAAAGAAAAGCTGTGAACATTCTAATAAATAATTAGTAACATAATCTCTCTCAGAACTTCCCTTTCAGATTTAATTTTGCAGGACAATTGCATTCTGTCCTTCCTTCATTACATACTAAAAAAGCATGAATCTGTGACAGGAATTTCTTGTGGTCCTAACAATGCAGCAAGAAGCATGACTGACAATATCCCCACATTTATGGAGAGAACATTCTAGGAGGGTAAAGACAGAGAATAAACAAACACGTATAATTTGTTCAGATTTCCATTATTCAGTAAAAACAGACAGTTTGGGGCAAGTATGGCTACTACCTCTGAACATCTACAAACAATATGAAAATAAGTTGATCTTTTTCTGCCTAGAAATTTCTTGGTGGCTGTATGATTTCAGAACACCCTCTTCATTGACTTTTTCTCCTTTTTTGCTTTCTTGATTTCATTCCAACCTGTTTTCCTGACTACCGAGAAGATGTTAATTCTCTGTTATTACTGCTTTCCTATTGGGAGAGCCATGTCTTGAATTAAAACTAGAATTTTGGAAAAATAAGTATTACCATTTTTGTTGTTGTAGATGAAAGTCTAAAGTTCAAAAGAAAATAGAACTTCCCAAACAACATAAATACATCCATGTTTCCTATATCCTAGCTCTCTACACCTATGTGTGAACTGCTTTTCTAATATCAGGTGGGCACAAGCCTGACAAGGTGTCTGAGCACATTTGTGTGGAGTGGAGTAGGAAAGAGAAGCCTTCCTGCTCCTCAGTATGTGGCACCAAGTGGTGAACCCATCATTATCTTAGAAAGGTGGAAGTGAAAAAATGAGTCCTCATAGGATGAACAGACCTCCAGTGAAAACAAAACAGTGAAATCACTGAAGAAATTTAAAGCAAATAAATATATAAACATAATTGCTGAATTTTAGGAACACCAAGACATCTGATGAGCCTCCTCACTAGTTGTATGATATCTTCTGAGCGACTTTTGTGCTATACTGGTAAATTCAGAAAATCAGACCAGCTCCATTGCCACTGTGAAGACAGCCCAGGAGGAATAAGTGCTTCCTGGGCTTTGCAGTCCTGAGAAAGCACTCAGCAGGAAACTGGAAAAAACAACTGCAGATAGCTCTTAGCAGAGATGTTTCTACTCACTAAACTGTCCCAAGGAAAAACACTTTTGAAGGACATTGTTACTGAGATTTCATAAATCTGGGTTTTATATGTATGACCCATTCCCCATTACTTTAGAACCTATAAATTCTGAGCTCAGCTCCTTATTTTTATCAGAATACTATTTAAGCATTCCCTTGAAAATTCTTGCACACTTACAAACATACATGTATATATACATATATGTATTATCTATATCTGCATACATTTATATATATATATAATATATATATATTTATATATATATATATATTCACACATAATATTATATATAGGGAAAGAATGAATGAAACATCTTATATAAATGAAAGTGTGAACTATTCATTGGGTTATGGCTACATTTAGTTTAAGTCGCAGTAATGAATTTATTACTGAAAAAAAATCCTGAGTCGGGCAGGTGTGTAGTAGCAAATGGCAAAAACATTTTAGCAGTTTTTTTGGATTTCAGAAATGATCTACTTGTATTCAGTATCAAAATTTAACATATCATTTTAACAGAACCCAAAATATGCAATAAGAACTAAAACTATATAATTTAATGTGACCCTGTGGTAGTACTTTATGTATCTACATGACATTGAGTAGTCCACCCACTGGACCATGACAAAGAATATGCTGAGCATATGGCTCTTATTTTTTGCCTAGTGTTTGGCTGATGGTGACTCAAGTGTACTGTAGTACTAGTAACATGAAGGACTATGACCTTTCTAATTAGTTAACCATGGCTGTAATAACAAAAATAAAGCTAAATGCACTTTATTACTTAAATTCAACAATAACTACATTAAATATGTTTTATTAATATCTCATGTTCTGATGAGGAAGCTGAAAGTGAGCTTAAGTATCTCAATCACTCAGCTGGTAGGTAATGTCACCCAGATTTACAATTATGCCCTAACCATTGCTAAACTGCCATATCAGTAGCACATTGATATCTTAAATGCTAGGAAACATATTTGCATATATATATATGTACAATATATTTTCTAAAATAGACTGCAAATGGAATTTGAGTAAGATTCGTGATGTCTATAATGTATGCTCACTTTTTGGGAGCCAATGGCACTGAAGAGAAACATCAAAGATTGCTTCTTCATGTAATTTCCCCCCTACATTTAGAATAAATGACTCAGTCATGTTCCATTAAAGAAAATGTTACTGATTGTCTATTATGTGTCTGGATATAGAAGGTAAAAAGACGAACCAACACAGTTCATTCCTGCAGAATCTTCGCTCAGATAAGTGAAGTAACACAAATATCAACAATTGAGAAACAGATATAAAAGGAAAATATGAATAATATGTTTTAGGATTTTAGAAAGGGAACAGATTACTTTTTCAGGGGGGAAATTGGAGCCCATTTGATGGGAAAACAGAGGGAATTTCAGTTCAAGCTTAATAATGAACTAAATTTAGAGAGGAAAAAATGAATATTGCAATGGCAGCATATGCAAATGTGGAGGAAGTTAAGTGTGACTCCTTTCTTTTGGTACAGGGGATTAAACCCAAGGTTGCTTTACACTGAGCTATACCCCAGTTCTTTTAATTTATTTATTTTTGAAATTTCAGACAGGTGCTTGCTATGTTGCTGAGGTTGGCCTTGAACCTGTAAACCTATGCCTCAGCTTTCCAAGTTGCTGGGATTACAAGTATGTACCACTGTCCCCAGCTTTACCAAGTTTGACTCTTCCTGGTGTATCAGTGTTAAAAATAGTTATGACTCATGGGAAACCCATGTTCCATAGCATGTGCTATACACTCTACTTACATTTGTTTCAAACCATTTACAACAGATACAGCAATTATAGCCCAGAGAGATGAAGAAACATCCCCATAGTTCCTCAGTAGTAGTCTGGATTCTAAATCAACTGCTTGACTTTCTCTATTACACTATTTTTAACTAACTGCCAAAAAGCAATTTACTTTATTGTGGATAGATTAGTTGATGGTAACTGATTGAACATAAAGTTAAAAAGTTAATTTGCTTCCATGAAATGAAAGCAAATCTTCAGATGCCAAGAATTGTTTGTGACTTTATCCTCATTTAATATACATAACAACTCTCTGAAAGAAATATGATTATGATTAATTCCATTTCCAGACAAGAAATGGAGGCATAAAGAAAGTAAATTTCCAGCACCTAAGAGCCAAGATTCAGCATTAAAATTTGAACTCTTGGCTACTAACTAGATTGGCTTCCTCTCAGATGAAAGAGGATAGAGAATGTTAAAATGCTGAATAAGGGATTTGGATTTCCTTTGGAAATAATGATTTAGCAAAGACATTTGATCAGAAAGTTGACAAAATCAATGCCCATGCTTCAGATAATTTATATAAATTATTTTTCTGTTAATCTGAGTTTTAGATCATAGAGAGGAGGGCCCAATCAAGGGGCAATTTTCATATCTAGATGAAATATAATCAAGACATGAACCCTTTTATTTTATAAAGAAAATCAAATACTCTGATTAGGTATATTTTGTGAGTAGAAAGCTGCAGGGTTACAACTTATTGGAGATGTCACAGTCAAGAAGAACAAGGAAGCATTTCTAATTAAGATATTAGGCAGTAGGATGACAGCATTATTAAACAGCTTGGCAAGATTGATTATTGTTGTTAAAGTGGAGTGGCATATGAAGCTTTAGAAAATAGTAAGTGTCCTTGGCTGGGACATCTTCATAGTTTTACTTGCATGAGAACAGATGGAGTTTGATGGATGTTATTATAGACCCCCACCCACAAATTCTGTGTAAAGTATGGATTCATTGTTAGTTACTCTTGCCACAGTCCAGCTGCAGCAAACTAACCAGGGGGTGACGAGCAACTTGTGGAGGTTGATACAGCAGGAGTGGGAGCTGTTTATTGTAGGACAGGAGGGGTATATATACATTCCACACAGCTTATCTTAATTAACATAAACTAGATACAGCAGTCAACCAATAAGGAATCTCCAAACTTAATGGCTCCATGGCGTTACTTCACAAACCACTCCCTCTGGCAAAATGCCAGGCACCATCTTGACTTGATTACAGACCCTAACATTTCCCCCTTTTGTTTAATTTAAATAATGACCATAGTGGTTTTTACACAAACACAAGCAGAAGGGGAGGATACATAATGCCACAATACCAAGCCAATTGATGGCTTCATGTAAGAAGCCCTTGGAAAAATTATACCAGCAATGACACCGTTAGCAGAGATACTGAGTTACAATTTGTTTTAGATTACAGTTTGTTGTCTCAGTCCAGGTAAAGCAGTGTCACAATAGATTAACTCACAGTCCAGGTAAATCACAGTCCATGTAAGTTCTGCAGGCAGCTAGCTTAAATCACAGTCCAGGTAAGTTCTGTAGGCAGCTAGCCTAAGCTGTAGCAGCAGAAACAGCAACAGCTCCAAAGTCTCCTCCATTTCCTAGCAGAAGTTTCGTTCGGTTTTCAGCAACACTGGAAATTCTTCTTCCTTCGTCTTTATGGGCACTGGGATGAAGGCAGGAACTCAGGCAATGATGTTAAAGAAAATCCTGTAGTATTCCAGCAGGCACTAAGAAAACAACCTTCTGAACAATTTAGTACATTATCTCAAGGTTTTACATTTGAAACAAGCCTTAATAATGCTCATTACTTATTAGCTTCCAGGTGTGGGAGAATCATTGCAGTTACTGGCCTTGGAAATGATCAAACTTCAGGGACTCAGGCCATCTTCCACCTGCAGAGTCCTGGGCAGCCCCAGATGGCCCCAGGGAGAGTCCCGGGAGTGTTCCAGACTCAAACTGCCACTGGGCACAGGGAGCAAGAGCCTGCGAGACTGTGCCTCCAGGTCAGGTTTGGATTTGGGCTCTCACAGTGATGTCCCGCTCCCTGGGTGGGGGGCTGGGAAGAGCCCGCTGCCACTGCTTGGAAAGTCCTTGCTGCACCCTGACCGGCTCGCGCACGTGGCAGCCACTGTACCAATTCACGCACCCTCTGGTAATGAAAAGTATTCAGTAATAGCCTTTTGCTGCAACTTTTTTCTTGATAATCCTTCTTCCTCTGAACTTTCTTCTTTCTGACTAGAGTTCCCGGGCTTTCATCAATACATGCCCTAACTATTCTTGGTTCCACTGGGGTGCCTCTTTCCCTTATCAATTTATTTAACACCCCTTCCATATTTTTGTCACAAAGACAATACAATACACTCAGACAAAACAAGACACAAACTTACTGCATCAATCCTCTCCATTTTTTCGAAATGGCCATATTTCCTCTTGCCCTATCTAGAGATGAGCAGATTTGCTCCCGTCCTATCTATGTATGGGCAGCTTTGTTTTTTTTTTTCGTCACTTACCCCGAGTGTCCCGGAGCTCCCCTTACGGGCCACCATCTGCTGAAGTCCAACTGCAGCAAACTAACGGGGGCGGGGGGTGACGAGCAACTTGTGGAGATTGATACAGCAGGAGTGGGAGCTGTTTATTGTAGGACAGGAGCGGTATTTATACATTCCATACAGCTTATCTAATTAACATAAACTAGATACAGCAGTCAACCAATAAGGAATCTCCACACTTAATGGCTCGCTGGTGTTACTTCACAAATCATTCCCTCTGGCAAAATGCCAGGTGCCATCTTGACTTGTTTACAGACCCTAACAACTCTAGTTCCATGAACAGGATAATAAAGATAAAGAACATTTGAATTATTGAAATATGCTCTTTCTTCAGAGATAACTAATGGTCATGGCTATTGTGCTTGAGTTTTATTGGTAGTTTCTCCTCTGTATTCCTCCTGCATATCCAATTGAAGATATTAAAAAATATGGGATCTTATAATTTTAAGTGATTTTATTATCCTGTGAAAATTTATCTTAAAGGCTTTTAAACAATGAAATGTTTACATCTATGGAAACAAAAGGAAAGATGAACATCTTTAAGTAGATAGCCAAGAGAATGTCAAGAGTATGAATGGTTATTGTATATTTAATGATAATCAATTCTTAACAACCTTGGGCACATTTGAGATTTTCAAAGACATTTTCTCATCAAGAAATCTGAAAAAGAAGAAGGAGAAGGAGAAAAATGAGAAGGGGGAGAAGGAGGGGGAAGGAGGGAGAGGAGGAGGAGGAGGAGGAGGAGGAGGAGGAGGTGGAAGCAGAGGAGGAGGAGAAGAAGAAGAAGGAGGAGGAGGAGGAAGAGGAAGAGGAGGAGGAGGAGGAGGAGAAGTAATTAGAGTTTTCAAGATCAAGTCCACCTTGTCTTGTATATTGAACACAAACTCCATATTTTATCACCTAACTTGTTATCTACATAACTTTTTGTACACTTTCTAATATTTTCCCTCTCCCTGGTCTCCTAAACTCATGATTGTGACTCTCTAGGACTCTCAATCCTTCATGAATTCTCCCATATCTTCACCCTATTTTCTTAAGTCTTTCTGTGAGATTCGTTTACTCCTTGTCCAATGATCACATTAGTTTCCTGTAGTTTCTCAAGTGTGTCCAATTCTTCTCTTATATTTTGTGTATCCCATTTTCTCAGAGTGGAACAAACATTCTACTGGATTTTCCTTGCTTCCTCAAAACCCTCATGTACTTTGATGTATAGGCCACCATGAGACATTATCTCTATCAGTGCTCTACCAACCTCCCTGACACTCCCTCTTTTTTTAATTGAAAATACTAGATATATGTATAAGAATTATATTTTGTACCATGGATTGAACCCAGGGGCACCTAACCACATCACCCTAGCCTTTTTGGTATTTCATTTAGAGATAGGGTCTTGCTGAGTTGCTAAGGGTCTTGCTGAGTTGCTGAGGCTGGTCTTAAACTGGCTATCCTCCTGCCTCAGCCTTTCTGCCTAGCCCACTAGGGTTTCAGGTATGCACCATTATGCCTGGCACAATCTTTTAATTTCATCACAATTTTTAATAAATTAAAAACAGTGAGTTTATTACATATGTAACATCCATCTCTGTCACCATACTTTCATCTTCATTTCACTTCACTTAGATTCTATTTACCAGTCATCCAACAAATTCGTGTGGAGCCCTGATGTGTGTCAGCAACATTCTAGCAGTGAAAAGCCTAGCTAAAATCCACAGCCTCCTAAAGCTCATGTTTTATGATAATCATCATTCACTAGAATAACTCACCTGCTCCACTCCTCCTTTCCTTATCATCTTCAGCTAACAAATTTCCAACTATCTTTTATCCAGTTATCTGCTGACCTTCTCAGCATTGGAACAGCTGACCATGTTGGAAAGAGCACAAAAAACAAGTTAAACACTTTTAATTTAAACCACAGATTTAAAGTGACATTTCACACCAAAAGCCTTCATTTTCTTAATTAATTTAGTTTTCTACTTTCTGACAAAACAATTTCACTCTTTCTCCTTTCAACTCCAGTATCCCTATTCTCTTTCATATGTAATTAGCAATCTCACCTTATCTTCAAAGGAGAGCAGAAGCAAAGAGACAGATATCTGTTTCTTATTCTCACATCTTCAAAACCATCTTTTCCCCAACTTAATTTCTTTTCTCATTTGCTATGTCAAGGGGTAAATTTTGCTGAGCCTTTCTGTACCCATCTTTCCACTGGGCTCTGGATCCCATTTGCCCTCCCTCATTTAATGATGCTCCCTTTGCCAATTCTATTCTCTCTTCTTCTTATGTTTTATTCCCATGAAATACTTCCATCAGAACACTCAAAATCCAAATCTCTCCTGAAAAGTGAAAACACACACACACACACAGTGAGAAAGAGAGGTAGAGATCAAGGGAAATACACCTTTACTATTATTACTTAATGGCCATATTGATATGTTGCCACCTAATAAAAACTGGATACCACAAATTAGTGATAATAATATAAAAATTTATAGTTAACTGAGTTTCATATAATAATCATTAGGAATATAATAAATGTATGTTAGTCTGATTTAACAGTATGACACTAAGTACATTTAAAATAACATGATTTTCTATGACCTAGAAGGATAGAAAATTCTTAATAGATGATGGTGACACAAATCCTTGAGATAGTGCTCTGGGGACCAAGGCAGAAAAAGTCTTCACTTCCAGAATCAAAAAACAAAAACAAAACAAAACAAAAACAAATAAACAAACAAACAAAAAAGCAAGATAGGACTTAAGAAATCAAGATCTTTACCTTAAGTTACTAATATGTGTTTTTACTTACCTATTTCACATTAGTATTAACACAATTTTACAATCAGTATAAACTTGAGAAATGCCTGGTGCTATAAAAATAATACTGGCAAAATGTCTTAGAAGAAAATACTGGGGAAGAATAGATTCATTAATAATTTTTGGTTCCACAAATGAAATCAACTAGAATGATACAATCATCCCTCAGAAAGTCTTGAAAAATCTGATGCATATTTGTTGGAATCTGTTTTAGGCTTATGAATACAACACAAGAATAATCCAGAAAACAGAGCACCAACTACTAAAAATGATTATTACAAATGTGAGTTTTCATGTTGAAAATGCAGAGTTTTTGATCCCTCAAATTATTCCCTTTCCATGTAATAACCGCATTCTACTACACAGTTGAATGTGCAGAACATTAGTGGTTAAAAAAACAAAAACAAACAAACAAACAACAACAACAAAAAACTCTGTATGCTCTATGTTCTATTGATCCAGTTAGTAAAGATTTTCTGAATGTGTTTCTAAAAGGACAAAAATAAAGTAATTGCAAAGAGGTGAGAAAGAAAAAGAAAGGGTAGGAACAAATTATGTAAACAGGAGTGAGATTATGTATAAGATGCAGACCATTAAATCTCTATTCTTGTTAAGGATGGTTTCCAAATTTAATTATAACCTTTCCAGCAGTGAAAGTAAGGAGACAAATCCCACCAGCTCTTCAGTGTATGACAACCAAAAGGTAAAAATTGCCCTTGCTTCAGAGAATTGCAGCTATCACAATGTCTGAGGGAATTTCTCATAGTAATTGTCATAGAAAAGGTGTTGTGTAAACTAGGAAAAATTATGAGCAATCATCTTCCAAATGGCATTTAAGAAATCTCTTTTTATCTCAAGACAAGAAATGACAAATACTACTAACTAACACCTTTTCTTGGCGTGTCTCAAAGATAATTAATATACAAGAAATTTCTTATAATGAGAAATGAAATTTCTTATCATGGGAACAAATATCAAGTAATTGTGAAGCATGTGACCTTAAAACACTGAAATTTCACAAGTGAGACCAATGTCATAGCTCTGTGATGACTGCCATGGCGCCGAACAACTCTTGATTCTGCTATACAATAAAATAACAATGTCTTCTACCATTCTCTAATTTCTACTGAAAATGTCTCTTTGAATCTTTCTCAGTGATGACAGACATAGTGTCCAATTTTGAAATCTGATATAATTCTTTGAATTATATGTTTTATGTTTTATAGTGGAATGAAATGAAGGAGTGGGCTACCTACTCTTAAGCCAAGTACTGTGGTTGGTTATTAGTCTCTTTCTCTTCTTCTTTTTTTCCCCTTCCTTCATACATCATTCAATTAACATAGGTTGAATGCCTGCCTTGTGTTTAATAAGTCTTGGAAAGTAAAGAGTAAGAATAAAATATGTTAGGAAATGAAAACACAATGTTTGTGATAAAACAGAAAAGTGGGATTTTGTAGCTTCTACTGAGGCCATCAAGGATGAAATGACAGATGCATCTTCAAAGATAAATAATGGCTTATCAGAATCAGATGGAAGAAGAAACAGGGTGTGATAATTCAAGAGGTTTGAAAGAGCATACGATGTACTTGGAACTGGAAGTAGTTTCAGTGTACGGAGAAGAGGGTTATGTGAGATTGCAATAGATGAAGCTTCATTTACTTAATATTAACCCTCAAAATTGGTTTGTTTGGTTAAAATGCTTAAAGCAAGCTACTAACTTAATTATATGAAAGTGTTAGTGGAAAGGTGGAGAAGAAATGGAGAAGTCAAATGTGGAAGAAAGAAATTCAGATAACAAAATATCACTAAAGGAGTGGGATGGAATTAAGGATCAAGAGCTTTAACACAGACACTGTAAATCCCAGGAGATAAAAATAATAATTAAGGGTGACCTACCAATTCAGAAATTGAAAACATTTTATGTATCTTTTATTTAATTCAATTATTTATTTATTTAGTTATTCAATTCTGTTTAAGATGCTCTCAGCATCTCTAGAATATCTTACAATCTAGATTTTGTTCAATACAGTGTGCGATTTTATAGTCCAGCAAGGCAATATCCTTCAGTAAATGGTTTGATTTTTTTTTAAATTTTTTGACTCTCCTAATAATTTAATCTAAAAATGGTGTTTGTTCTTATCCATCATTGTCTTCCTAGAAAATAAAAGAAAGCCAGTTTTAGTATACAAATCAATGTATTAAATTCTATTTAGTATAAAGTGTGTAACAGGTAGGAAATAACAAATGTAAAATTTGGCCATTTTTATATTCAAGAGGTTATATTATGAGATACTTGAAGATCTTTTTGTTTACCTTAGAACCTTAATTACCACTTGAAAATAAGTATAATCTTAAAACACAGTAATACAGGTATATGAGTGATATAAGAGATTGAAAGTTATAGCAAAAGGCCTTTAGTGAGCAAAGGAACAGAGTTACATAAGCTTCAATTATTTCATGTTGTTGTATGAAAATAATTTGCTAAATCCGTTTCCAAAACAATCATCTACCACTGGGTGTTTTCTTGGTTTTATTTTCATGTAAATTAACTTCTCCTTGACTTGAATAGAATGGGAACAGTTTTATAATATATAATTTAGAAGAAACAGTTAAAGGATTTGAGGTGATGGCAGGGCATCCAGTGGCCATGTAGCTTTAGTGCTATTCTATTAATTCAGTCAGGAAAGGCTGTTGTGAAGCAGTAAGGTCTGGACTTCTGGTTCCAAACAAGCTGGAAGAAACCTCAGTGCCTCTCTTTCCCCTACATGCAATTTCAAACTCTGGGGAAAATACAAATGCAAGTACCTGGGAATTCTGCCAAGTGAGTAAAAGATAGGGTGGGAAGGCAAATTTGAAGAATAACCAAGATAGCAGTGAATAATTTCCTATTTGTATTTTTTCTCCATCTTTATCTCTGCTTTGACCCAAATGTAAGCCAAGTCAAGAAATTATGTAACAGTTGCATCCTGCAAACTGCAAACTCCAAGAAAAGTGTTTGCTTCATTGGCAGAGGTCTGTGCAAAAAGGTTGCTAGGAGTCAGAGTGTGGAGAGGGAGACTCTTTCTTCATCTTTTCCAAATTTTCTTCAAGATCCTAAGCAGACAAACCTCACTCATGGAACAACAGTGCCATATTGCTGTGGTGACCATGTGGGCATCAAAACCTTCACAGGGAATCCCTTTCCCTTTGGATGAAAAAACTGAAAACAGTAGTCCTTGGTGTATCCTTTGATTGCATATAAAAGTCTTGCCTCATATTGATTTTCTCTAAAATTTTAAAATATTCCTCTACTAATTTCTTGCTATGTACTTGAGAAATATAATGGTAAACCAACCTGATTTTCTCTTTATCTGACCTGATCTTTTTGCTTCAAGACCAAAAGATTATTTTCATGTTTATGCCAATTAGCTTTGTTAAGATATATTTTAGAATTGATTTTTCTGGATGAACTTTTCAATATGTAGATTCTGATTATCTTCTGTTTCCAGGAAAGTTTTTCTTAGTTCATAGGGCTAAATTCATTATGCTCCACTGTCTTGTTTTAAATCCTCAAAACTCTAAATAAATGTTCTTTACCTGCTTCTATGTTTATCAATTTTCCATGATACTTCATGTTGTAATTTTTTTCTTTTATATTTTCTTGGCATGTTTTCTTTTTCTTTTTTTTTTGAGGGGAAATGGGTACCAAGGATTGAACCAAGGGGCACTTGACCATTGAACCAATCCGTATCCCTATTTTCTATTTTATTAGAGACAGGGTCTTACTGAGTTGTTTAGCGCTTCCCTAAATTGCTGAGGTTGGCTTTGAACTTGCCATTCTACTGCCTCTGCCTCTTTAGCCTCTGGGATTACAGGCTTCACCACTGTGCTTGGCCTTGGCATGTTTCTTTTGTTTCAGGACTTTTAATATATATTTTTAAAATCCATTTTACTTTGGTCTTTTTATCATTCAACCTTCATTTCTACAATGATTTTTTTAATACTCCAATTTCTTTAATGAGTTCATTATACACATTTCATATATTTTACTTGTAACAATTTTTATTCTAATGTTTTGATTTTTATTTGAGCTAGTTTTCCATATTTCCCAATGTCTATTTAATATTTAATTCAAATTGAGGTATATATTAAATCTCTACAGTTTCTTTGGGGCAGATTATTTTCAGCTACTGAAATATTTTGAGTTTGTATTTGTTTCATTATAGTAACATTAAGTGGACACCATTTTTGGTCAATTTGAAATGTTTTCTACTTTTCTGGATTAACTATAATAGATGCTCTGCACACAAGAGAGTGGTTTAGTTGGATTACAGGGTGTCCTACCTCAATATACACATTTGATCAAAAGTGCTATTTCTTGATTGACAACCTTTGTTTATTTTGTTGTTTGGTTTTGGTTTGACTATTTGCAGAGCAAAGACATAGTATGTCTTCTGTTACTCTGATTCTGCTTTTGTCGCTTAAATACCAATCTTATTTCTTTATTTTCTTTTACTGCCAAGCCTTCCTGTTTTAAATCACCCACTCATCCCCAGAGGCAGAGCCTTCCCAAGCAGGGCCAGGTCTGTTACTACACTTCTTTAAACACTTCTTTGAATTCTCCAATGGTTGGTGCTCTGGTCTACCAAGTATCACTTATGCTCCCACTAGATGAATTGTTAAGGTGGGATTTTCTCTTTTGGGGGTGATTGAACTGTGATCCATCACATCAATGGCTCCTCCTTTGTCTACTTACCCTGCATACAGTTATGAAATTGTATCTATTTCTTTCTGATATTTATTTCTTAACTTGTAATTTGACTTTTGTTTTGTTTTTCTCTTGGCTATTCCATGCATGAATAATATGTCTCATTTTATTTGCTTCCTTGTTAATGCTTTTAACTTTTTTCAGGAACAGAAAAATCCACTTAGTTGATATGATTTTATCAGACACTATTTATGAAATGATGTTTCCAACCTCTTTAAGATTCATGGTGAATTTCTCCTACAGTACAAAAAGTATTAAATACATAAATTTACAGAAAAAGAAAGAGTATGAATGTTATTTGCATTTTACTCACCTACATACTTCTTTATATTTTCTGATTTATTATTATCAATTCATATTGTATGCATGTATGGAAATATCAGTGAATCCCATTCATATGAACAATTAATGTGTGTTAATAAATAAAAATAAATCAATAAGTCAGAAAAGTGTAAAAAATAATGGAAATATTTTGTTGAACATATTAAGTTTTTATGATGTGTGAACATTATGGCTATACTAAGTCCATGACTTCTTTTTCTGAGAGATGAAAAGTTCTCTGTGACCTCTTCATCATGCCTATAAATCCTTTTGATGTAATTGCAGTGGAAGTGATAGAAAGATGAAAAATGAGGTAGAGGTCAACATAATAGAACAATCTTTCTATAAACAAGAGAAATAAATAGCATGACTTATTCAAAACTGTTGTGGATGGAATTTCATATTTCAATAATAAGAGGCAATATGAAATATCTGCCCTGAATTTTGAAAATGTTTGACAGTTTGAAACCATAATTTCATTCAATTTGGCTATACTTGCTAATACATACACTAAAGTATGTATTAACACACACACACACACACACACACACGCACATGTACATACAGATACAAAATAACACGTTTCAGTAAGTTATAAGTACCTTCAAAAAGAGTTAATACTAGAAATAAGAAATAAAAAAAAAATAAAGTTTTCGTTCCTTCTGAGGGCAGGGAAGAAAAAAGATCTGTCCTGTGATTCTGTCTTTGGTAGACAGGGCCATCTTTTACTGTGAGAGAGAGAGAGAGAGAGAGAGAGAGAGAGAGAGAGAGAGTGTGTGTGTGTGTGTGTGTGTGTGTGTTTCCCTATGCATGTCTGTTTTAGTGTCCAAATTCCTATTTTTATAAAGAACCTGTCATATTGGATTAGGACTCATCCTGATGATATTGTTTTTAAATGATAACTTCTGTAAAGTCCCTATATCTAAATAAAGTTATACTCTGAGGTCCTGAGTATTAGAATGTGTATGTGTGTGTGTGTGCGTGTGTGTGTGAACTCATAACAACATCTTAGTCATCTAAAGGAGTTTGGCCAGAGTTATTGTTCTAGGCTTATTGTTATGGTTTGTGTAGTAGGTGTCCTCCAAAAGCAATTGTGTCAGTGCAGGCATGTTCAGAAGTGAAATGATTGGATAGTGAGAACAGAAACCTAACCAGTTCATCCTACATTGAAAGGACTGACTGGGTGGTATTTGAAGGAAGGTGAGTTATGGCAGCCAGAGGTGGGTAACTGGGGAGTGCCTGGGAGGGTACATCTTCCCTGTGGCCCCTTCTCTCTCTCTGCTTCCTGGGTGCTATGAATGGAGTAACATCCCTCCCACCACACTCTTCTACTGTGTCTTCTGACAAAACTGGGAATGGCCATTAGGAACTACATGAAAATTGTCTTTCCACTTCCCAACTGCAGATTAAAATTTGTTTGGGGGAGGATATCATTGACTAAGACTTAGAAATTACTTGACTCTGAAGAAAGTTGTTATGAAGACATAATTTTTTTTCTTAAGAAGCTAAACCTCAAAGACCAACACATAGATCTAGATATGATCTAAAGAATTGCTGACCTTTGAAACACAGAAGAGAAATCATCAGGCTAAGGTTGAAAGTTTGAACTTAAGTCACATTAGAAAGAAAAATGAGATATATATATATAATATAGTCCAAGTCTTTAAAAATTCACAGTCCAGTAAGTGTTGCATTTCCAAGGAAAGAAGTGCTATAGGTTGTTAGAAACCCATAATAAAGAATTAATTAACTTATTCTTCAGAGGGTGGTGAGGGAAGGTTTCCTCAAGAACAAAATTGACTCATAAAGGTGAGTCAAAATTGAGTAAGAACATTTGGGGAGGACTTTATAGGTGGAGGCATTAGTCTATGCCAGTAGGAATGCAGGGCTACAAAAACACAGAGAGAGGGAATGGCTACAGAAAGCCTTTGTAACAGATGAAACTCCAGAAAAAAAGCTGAACACAGATCATAAAGGCTGATGATTTCCAAGATAACATTAAACTATATTACTCAGGTAACCACCAGTAGGAAAATCAGTGGAAGAATATGATTTGATTTTCACATGAAAGACTTAACTTTGGTAACAGTATGAGAAGTGGATGGGAACAAGAGTGGAAACATAGAGAACATTTAGAACAACATTATAACTTTATAGTTTTTTAGTTGGGAGACAGGTTGAGTCACTAACTCTCTTAAGCCAGTTTTCCAGCTGGAGATTCTTTTGATGGGAATTTTTTTGGTGGGTACAGATTAGGTTTTATCTAAAGAAGGATAAAAACAAAAATAGGCCTTTCTTTTTCTGTGCTGATACTACTAATTTTTCTTGTTAACTTTAGAATGGTTGCAGAGTAATTGAATGTGTTTGCTAATTTAAAAGTAAACTACTTATTTGCTTCATTATTAGCAATAATAGTTTCCCCACAGTTCTGTAAGAAATTGAACTAAATGGCGGATAAAGGTGTTTTTAAGAGATGGCACCAGAGGCAATGAATTGTAAGGAAGTAGAAAATTACATATGCTGATTAGATTACCTTATCTTAAAAATGCTTTGTGTGAGATTTGGTTCCTTAGAGTACCAGAGATGGGAGAATGTAGCATCTCCCAGAAGTTAAAATAAAAGGAATATTAAGGAGCAAGTATAGCAACTCTAGGATTGAAAGTATAGCTTATGGGAATGGATTAATCTTCTCAGGCCTTTCTTGAGCAGACAGGGAATATTTTTCTGCAGCTTAAATTTGGACTTGGTTATCATATGCTCCAGTGAAAGTTAAAAGTCCAGGCATAAAATAATTAAGGAAAGAAAGTATAAACTACATCCTTTTTGGAAAATTATCTATAAAATGTAGTGAGAATATATTTATGCTGTTCTCTCTCCATATCCCATTTGTTTTTCACATAATAAAGCTCTGTCTGAGGCCAAAGCTTAAACACTTTGAGCACTGTTTTGGAAATGGTTGCTAGATTCCATGACCTGCTTCTTTGTGACAAGGTCAGTTCAGGAGGAAGGTGCATAGACATAATCTAAGTAGTCTGATTTTTGAGATATGGATAAACAACCATCATCTAAGTAAGTTATTTTTCCCGGGCTTGATTTTTAGTAGAGTTCTTATTTCTTACCTCTGCAGAAAAACAGAACAAAAACAACAAATAATCTCCAAAAAGAAAAATTGCTTTAGCACTTTTCACCTTTTTCTTTTCTTTTTTCTTTTTTTTTTTCCTTTCAAGTCTCTGAAAATGAAGAGAGCAAACATGGAGGTCAGAGGTAAGAGAGGGGTGAGGTGGGCTGAGAAGCATGAAGATGAGACAGTGAAAATAGAGGGACAGACATTGGGATAGACATTGATCTGAGTCCCAGGAAAACTGCAAAGTGAGATTAGAATTTTACAACTGGCTAAACTCAGTGCCCACTAAGAATCTTACAAGCAAAGAATATCAGCAGGTCAAACAATAATGGATTTACCTAGACCTGGAGAAATGAGTTAGGGCAGGCAGTTAATTAAGAACCGAAAATTAAGTTAGGAATAAAAAAAAATATCCTCTACTGAGACCCTATAATGAATCATACAAGTATTTTAAAATGTAGTCTTTTCCACTACTTCATAGGATATAGATACTATGAATATGTCCATTTCATATAAGGAAATTGTTTTTCAAAAAAATTAACTAAATTTCCCAAATTTAAAAGACAAATAAGATTCAGAACTAGGATTCATATTAAACTCCCTGACTTCAAAGCAAAGTGATTTCTATCGCAGAATTTTCTAAGGCAACTGGAATATATATTTCCAAGTTTGAGAATTGTCATTGATAGGGTATGTCCCATCGCAAACTTTCAATTGTAATTCTCTTCTACTAGAGGAGAAGAAAGAGTTAAAAGTAGAATTTCTAAGTTATGCTATTGATGTGAATGAATGATATGCCATATGATTAAATCAGATACTGGTAGGATATAATAATATGAAGACAATGACCAAGTGAGATGGAGGAATACACTAAAGAAACATAAGCAAGCTACTTTGAAAGTAACTAATTTTCCCTAAAAGAGATAAAAAAATTAATATTGATTAAATTCTTGTCCTAGGTATGGATCCCCACATATCTATGTTGAAATATAAATAGGGGAATTGTGGGTTTTATGTTTAATAAAATAACTTGGGGATACATTAAAAATAAAAATGTGCCCTATGAATTCTGGAAGAGTGATCTTGTGAAGACTGACTTTGTTAAATGTTAATTCAATAGATCATTAAGATACAGACGCCGTCTCTCATAGCTGGTGGGGTCCTAGTGTAACAACCCTTATTTGCTCTCTTATTGGTTAAGAGAGAGCTCTGTGAGCTTTTCCTCAAGAAGCACCTCAGTCTTCTTCACAATAAACCAGCATTATGTTAACTGTTTTATTCGTTAAATATACTCCAGAACTGTCTGTCTCTTGAGGTGCAAAGATCTCTTCAATATGGAGATATTGCCTGTGCACATGTTTGGGTCCAACATACATTTCCTGTTAGCTGATTACATCATATTTTCCCCTGGGCACCTTCTGTTTAGTGAGAAAGCTTAAAAGTGTCTTATTATTGTATTTATTATATCTGAGAAAAAAAATCACAGTGCGTTGAAAACATCACCAATTGGGCTGGGGATGTGGCTCAAGCGGCAGCGCGCTCGCCTGGCATGCGTGAGGCCCAGGTTCAATCCTCAACACCACATACAAACAATGATGTTGTGTCCGACGAAAACTAAAAAATAAATATTAAAAATTCTCTCTCTCTCTCCCTCTCTCACTCTCTCTTTAAAAAAAAGAGAAAACATCACCAATTAAAGCATTTTTACATAAAATTTTATGTTCAAACCAATGATTTTTAATCCCTATTGAACATCAAATTAAAGCAAATACCATTAAGCTTTTCTATGGAATTCTAATTACAATAAACTCTTGAAAATTAATATATTCTCATTAAGTAAATATGCTTATAACGAGTAATAAATTAATTTCAGGGTATAGGTAGTTACCCTCAAGTAACTTTTTCTTAACTTTGTATTTTCCTATGAAACATTTTAATATGGTCTTCCTTTTTTTTTTTTTCCTTCCAGCTCCACTCATACTAAACACTAAAACTTTGGGATTGTGATGTAATGTAATTGAGAATCCTTTCTCTTCTCATATCACTTTCATGTCATAAATGTCATAATGATTTACAAAACCTCAGCCTATAAAACAGGGCTCTTTGGCTACCTCTCTAATCTATGTGTTTCTTTTACCCAATTCTCACACAACTTTTATTTTTTGTGTGTGATTCCTGTCCACTAATCCAGTTCTCGCCTGAGATAGCTTCTCAAGGCTGTGAACATACAATTTTGAGCCCCAACAGGCTGGTGATGGGGACAGGCGTTCCCTGTACAAAATTTGAAGTGATTTGGGGATTTCCATTTCCAACCATGATAGGATAACTGGTATACTACTTGCTCTTGCACCATAAACAGCTATAACCTTGATAAAATATATGTCATAACTTTCTTTAGAAATTGGACAAGAAGCACAGAAAAATGCTTATTCCCTGGAAGAAAGTAAGCAAATGATGGTGTAGAAACAATGATCGCCACATCATTCTGTCTAGAGGAATTTATAAGTAATTGTGTATAGATGGGAAATTTTGACTGTGAGGTTGTAGCCTGAACACATTCTGAGTTCTTGGAATATTCAGAATGGAGACTTCTGACTACCCCCAGAATGTTCAGAGTAGATCACAGAGAATAAGTGATAAAAGTAATGGAGAATAAAAGTGAAGTATAAGGCTTTTGGAAATCAGCTGTCCATATATTACTTCTTTGATTTAAAAAAATATGTAAATAAATAAGTTGTACAGTTTTTGAAAGAACACAAAAAATTCACTGTTCCTCAATGTCAAAAATTCACAGCTAAATAAAATGTTACTAGAGACACAGTAACATAAAAGCATATTCCATATCATAACAACTAGACAATAGAAACAGGTCCAGAAATGACAATGATGAAGGAATGAGCCGGAGACAACATTAAAATAACTATTATAAGCATCAGATATAATGGGGAGACAATGAAAAAGATAAAAAAGTAACACAGCAGAGCAAGGGTTAGAAAATTGAAATGTCTGGAGTAAAAAATTTGCTGCTTGTGCTTATCTGTAAATTACATGGTACAGAAGGAAAGATCACCGAATAGTTTATATTCATATAACTAAAAACCTTTCAGAATAGTGAGAAAAGATCTGAAACATAAGAACAGAGCCATGGTGAACAAAAAGTCTGACATACATGAAGGTCAAGGAATAGTTAAATATTTGAAAGACTAATGGCAACAGTGTTCTCAACTGATCAAAATTATGAATCCATAGATAAATATTCTCAAAAACACTGGAGCAATATAAAAGTAAAGTCAATCCAAGTATATCAAAATCATATTGTGGAAACAAATGGTACCAAAAACATCTTAAAGATAGATAGGCAAAAAGAGTCCATTGCAAATAACAACAACAACAACAATAATAATAATAATCAGTCTGAGCATCTCTTATCAGAAATAATGCCAATCAAAAAAGAATGGAATGGCATATTTAAAACACATAAAAATTCAAACCAGAATTTTCTATGGAGTGAATAAGTGCTCTAAATAATAGAGAATTTTTTCTTTTGTCTTTTTTTATCTTTAAATGATTTACAAAAGCTGAAAGAATCTGGTGTCCTCAGAACTTAAAAGTTTTTCTAATAGAGAGAAACAAAGGTTCTCGAATTTTCTCAGCTCATGGAGCCTATAGTGTTTGTTATATTTTCATGGATATTAGACCCAAAGAAATACAGTGAGGTTTGATTAAGTATTTCTGGATAAAAATTCACAATTATTCATGTATTAACATTCTAGTGACTGAAAATAATAGAAGTTAACTGACAGAAAATAAAATTGATGTATTTAATTATTTATTAAATAATTTTAAAATAATTATTTCTTCATTGAATTTATACACATATTGGGTACTACACAACTTCTTACACATTGGAATCAAAACTTTTCATTTTCATGCGCAGCATTTACATTTTATTGTAAAATCTGCTGAATATTCAGCTTCAGAAAAATTTCATGCCATCAAAAGAAATGTAGCACAATTTAATATCAACATTGTATATTAGTTTAAACAGCTCATCCCTACAACCTTTAATAGAGATCACCGTCTTCCTCAAAAATCTAAAATATGGGTATCTTTGTGAATTCCCACAGTGCCTTCTTGTAACTCTGCATGGTATTGGAACCATGATCAAAAGCATTATATTAAATATAATGAAAAAATATAACCAAAAATTATGTACATAATTCCACATACATGAATTTCTAGAAAAAAATAAATGACAGGCTTTTTGGAATTCAGAAATATTCAGAATAATGGGTATGAAACACCATCTGTAATTGTGATGCCCTCAATGTTACAGCTAATTCTAGAATTCAAGTCAAGATGTAATTCTAACAATTTGTGCTCCCAGTTGCATCAAACAAAGAAGGAGAAGGGGGTTTTGTCAAAGTAGCTTGAGAGAGTAGAGGAAAGGCTGAGACCTAAGAGAATTACAATGACTGCAGAAGTCTTCATTCTTTTTTAAAATATAAGTTAAAGTAAAAGATAAGGACCTGATATCTAGCCAGAGATAATATGGACCTTTGGGGTTTTTGTTTGTTTGTTTGCTTGTTTGTTTGCTTTTTATCTTTTAAGATAAAAGAAACAAAGACAGAATTTTTCTTTCCATACTTTCAATTAGCACTCTGATTGTATGCTCATAATTATACATACTATTGAGCTGAAATTCATAACAGTATGATTTGTTTATAGTGTTTATTAAATGCAAGGCATTTATTTAATTGTTCATTTTGGTATTGGGGATTGAATGCAGAATTGCTTTAGCATGGAGCTATATCCTCAGTCCTTGTCTTTTTCTTTTGAGACAGGGTATTGCTGAATAGCTAAGATTGGCCTCAAATTTGAGATCTGCTTGCCTTATCCTCTGGAGTTGCTGGAGTTACAGGAATATGCCCTGACAAAGCACTTATTCTTCACCAAAAGCATTGAATGCATGCCTCAAGTAACTTCTAAATGTAAATTCATTAAGATATTTTCTTCAAAGATAATTTTGACACAAAAAATATTGGGGTTTATGATTCTATTTTAAAAAGGACGTAAAACAAGTGTCAAAAAGCATTGTAAAAGCCTTGTTAAAAGAGACAACGAAGGACAGAGTTATTATAACAATGTATTAAGGAAAATGAAGCTTTTCATAAATAAAGAGAGCTGGGAAGAAAATTTTAAAAAGTGAAAACTTCATCAGGCAATGAAAATAGAAGTTAAGCATGTAGAGTCTGAACCTGAGTGCAGAGGGTTTTAAGAAGTTCAAATTCATTTTTTTCTTAGTATCTTCATGTAGATGAACATGAATAATTTCACAGGCTAAAGGTTAACTCTAAGAAAGAATTATAATGAGAATGAACTATTTTATTCTTGTGAGATGTGATTATTAGAATTTAGAAACATGTCTTCATCTACTTTATTCACTGGCTAACCTTTTTGATTTTCATTTTAAAATGTGAACAAATGTAAAGTTCAAAACTTAAAAGTACCTCATCTTGATTTTTTTTTTCATTTTTAAGAGATACTTGTAAATGTACTTATCTGAATTAAAAAATAGAGCTCAAGGCTGTTAACTATTCATGGTGCTGAGAGTCGTGATGGTTAAATGGCTCCGGTTGTGCTCTATTACCAAGGTAAAGACACCATGGTTCTTTCAGAAAAACTTATGACTTTCTTCTTATATATCACAAATGTTGGATTAGCAATCATGTCATGAAAACATGATGATTTTTGTGTTCTGTTAAGTCATCGTGAATACTGCTCCCACTCTAACAAGAAACAAAAAATCAGGGAATGTAAAGAATCATAACTTTAATTGAATCTGTCAGAGAGCTGTGCTTGTTATGCAATCTGCAGAAAGATGGGCACCTCTAAGAAAAGACCATCAGATATAAGTCCTAGCTTGTGCAATGGAGGAGGTAATGGGGTCCTCAATATTACAAAAAAAGAAATGTCCTAAACTTTTAATGAACAGCTAAAGAAGGAGAATGGACTAGTATGGACTTTTTGAAACCAAAGAACTACAGACATGATTAAACTGGGGGAATTCACCAGGACTCCCCTTCATCAGCTCCCCAATCGTATTCGTAGACTTCATTTAGTGCTTTAAAAAAATAATGGGGCAAGGAAAGAGCCTAAACAAAGTCTCTCTCAGAAATGCAGTCCTGGAGAAAAGGACACAAAAAGGCATTCAGGCTCTACATTTGAGACATTGTAGAAAGAGCTTCAAACTCTGTCTTCCTGGGCAGAGATGAAGAAAGATTGTGAGTTGGGTAAATATCAAAGAAAAAAATGTCTGCTCCGGAAGTAAATTGCTAAGAGACCCGCAGGACCAATTGCTTGACTGGAGAATTCTATCAAACATTTAAGAAAGAAATAATACTAACTACGCATGAATCCCTTCAGAAAATTGAAATACATACTTCCCTACTGATTTTGGGAAGATGATATTACCCCAATTCCAAAATCAAGCACAAATCTTGCAAATAAAGCAAACGATGTTGTGTCAAGTGCTTTATCTGCATTAACTGACATGATCATATTATCCTTGTCTGTAAGCCTATTGATGTGATGAATTACATTATTGATTTCTGTATGTTGAATCAACCTTACATCCCTGGGATAAACCCACTTGATTGTGGTACACTATCTTTTTAATATGATTTTGTATGATATTTGCAAGTGTCGTACTGAGAATGTATACATCTATCTTCACCAGGGATATTGCTCTGCTTTTCTTTCCTTGATGTGCCTTTGTCTGGTTTTGGTATCAGGGGTGATACTAGCCTCATAGAATGAGTTTGGTAGGGTTACCTCCCTTACTGTTTCATGAAATAATTTGAGGAGTATTGGTGTCAATACTTCTTTGAATGTCTTGCAGAACTCGGCTGAGAATCTGTCTGATCCTGGGCTTTTCTTGGTTGGTAGGCTTTGATGGCATCTTCTATTTTTTTTTTTTTTTTTTGGTTGAGATTGATCTGTACAAATTGTGTATGTCTTCCTGGTTCAGTTTAGGCAGATTATATGTCTCTAGAAATTTGTCAATGTCTTCTTCAAGATTTTCTATTTTATTGGGGTATAAATTTTCAAAAGAGTTTCTAATTATCTTCTGTATTTCAGTAGTGCTTGTTGTGATATTTCCTTTTTCATCATGAATTTTATTAATTTGAGTACTCTCTCTTTCACTTTTCCTTAGTGTAGCTAATGGTTTACCAATTTTATTTAGTTTTTCAAAGAAACAACTTTTTATTTTGTCATTTTTTTAAATTCTTTCCTTTGTTTTAGTTTCAATGATTTCATCTCTGATTTTAATTATTTTCTGTCTTCTGCTTTTGGTGTTGATTTGTCCTTCTTTCTGTAGGGCTTTGAGATGTAACATTAGGTCATTTATTACTTGACTTTCTATTCTTTCAATGAATGAGCTCAAAATAATGCACATTTCTTTTAGCACTGCCTACATAGTGTTCTAGAGATTTTGATATGTTGTATCAGTGTTCTCACTTCACTCTAAATCTTACATTTCATCTCTGATTTCTTCTACAATCCATTTTCACTAATTAGCATATTATTTAGTCTGCAGGTGTTGGAATAGCTTCTACTATTTATTTTATCAGTGTTTACTGATTTTATTCAATTATGATCTGATAGAATGCAGGGAAGTGTCTCTACTTTTTGTGTTTGCTAAGAGTTGCTTTGTGGCATCAGATATGGTATATTGTAGGGAAGGATCTACCTGCTGCTGAGAAGCAAGTGTATTTGCTCATTGATGGATGAAATATTCAATATATGTCTGTTAAGTCAAACTGCTAATTGTATTATTTAGTTCTATAGTTTCTTTGTTTCATTTTTGTTTGTAAGGTATGTCCAGTGGTGAGAGAGGTGTGTTAAATTCACCAATATTATTGTGTTGTGGTCTATTTCATTCTTGAAATTGGGAAAGGGTTGTATGGTATACATAGAAGCTGCATTGTTTGGGGCTTAAATATTTATGATTGTTATGTCTTGTTGATGTACAATTGCCTTAGGTACTATTAAATATCTTTTTTTGTCCCTTCTGTCTAACTTTTGTTTAAAGTCCACGATGTCTGACATGAGGATGGAAACCTCTTCTTGTTTACATGGTCCATGGGACTTATATATTCTTTCACCTTCAGTCTGTGGATGTCTTTGTCTGTGAGGTGAGTCTCTTGAAGATTGCATATTGTTATGTCTCATTTTTAAATCTCATCTGTTAATCTATGTGTTTTGATTGATGTGTTTAAGTCATTAACATTCAGGGCTATTATTGACATATGATTTGTATTAGCATTTATTTAGATCATCTCAATAGATGCAGAAAAAATTTGACAAAATATAGCAGTCCTTCAGGTTCAAAACACTAGAAAACCTAGGGATAGTAGGAACATACCTTAATATTTTAAAGCTATCTATGCTAAACCCAAGGCCAAAATCATTCTAAATGGAGAAAAATTGCAAACATTCCCTCTAAAATCTGGAATAGACAAAGACGCCCTTTATCACCATTTCTATTCAACATAGTCCTGGAAACTCTAGCCAGAGCAATTAGACAGATGAAAGAAATTAAGGGGATACAAATAGGAAAAGAGGAAATCAAACTATCATTATACTTGCTGATGACAAAATTCTATGTTTAGAAGATGCAAAAAATTCCATCAGAAAACTTCTAGAACTAATAGATGAATTCAGCAAAGCTGCAGGATATAAAATCAGGAACCTAAATCAATGGAGTTTCTCTACATCAGTGATGAATCCACTGAAAGAAAAATTAGGAAAACTACCCCATTCACAATAATTTAAAAAAAAAATAATAAAACACTTGGGAATTAATCTAACAAAAGAAGTGAAAGAATTCTACTATGAAAATTACAGAACTCTAAAAGAAAGAAATTAAAAAAGACATTAAAGGATGAAAAGTCTCCCATGCTCTTGGATAGGCAGAATTAATATTATCAAAATGGATATACTACCAAAAGCATTACACAGATTTTGTGTGATTCTTATTAAAATCTCAATGACATTCTTCTCAGAAGTAGAAAAAGTTGTCATAAAATTCATTTGGAAAATTAAGAGACCCAAAATAACCAAATCAATTCTTAGGAAGAAAAGTGTAGCATAAAACATCACAATACCAGATGTTAAATTATACTACAAAGCTAAAGTAATAAAAACAGCATGGTACTGGCACCAAACCAGACACTTAGACCAATGGTACAGAATAGAAGACACATAGACAAACCCACATAAATACAATTATCTCATACTAGAAAAAAGATGTCAAAACATTTATTGGAGAAAAAAATGGTGCCGGGAAAACTGGAAATCCATATTTAACAAAATGAGATTAAACTTCTCTCTCTCAAACTGCAGAAACCTCAATTCAAATTGGATCAAGGACTTAGGCACTAGAACAAAGACCCTGTGCCAAAAGAAAAAAGAAGTAGGCCCCCAATTTTTACTACGTCTGCCTAGGAATGAACTTTTTAACAAGACTCCTAAAATGCAGGAAGTAAAATAAATTTTAAAAAATAAATGGAATGGATTCAAATAAAAAGCTTTATCATAGCAAAGGAAATAATCAATAACATGAAGAGAGAGCCTAAAGAATGGAAGAAAATCTTTAATGCATGTGCCTCAGATAGAGCATTAATCTCCAGGACATATAAAGAACACAAAAAACTCCACACCAAAAAGACAAATAACCCAATCAATAAATGGGCTAAGGAACTAAACAAACACTTCACAGAAGAAGAAATACAATCAACAAATATATGAAAAAAAATGTTCAACATTTCTAGCAATTAGAGAATTGCAAATCAAAAGTACTCTAAAATTTCATCTCACTCCAGCCAGAATGGCAATTATCAAGAATACAAGCAACAAAAAATGTTCACGAGGATGTTGGGGAAAAGGTACACTCATACATAGCTGGCAAGGCTGCAAATTGGTGCAATCATTATGGAAAGCAGTTTGGAGATTCCTCAGAAAACTTGGAATGGAACCACCATTTGACACAGCTATCCCACTTGCCAGTTTGTACCCAAAGGACTTAAAATCAGCATAGTACACAGATGCAGCCATATCAATGTTTATAGCAGCTCAGTTCACAATACCTAAACTATGAAACTAAACTAGATGCCCTTCAAGAGATGAATGAATAAATAAAATATATATACACAATGGAATATTAGCCTTAAGGAAGAATGAAATTATGACATTTGATGGTAAATGATGGAGCTAGAGAATATCATGCTAAGCAAAATAAGCCAATCCAAGAAAACCATAGGCCAAATGTTTACTATAATATGTAGAGACTAATTCACAATAGGGGTAGCTATGGAAAAACAGAGGTACTTCAGATTAGGCAAAGGGGAGTGTAGGCAGGGGAGGGGGTAATGGATAGGTAGAGTAATAGAATGAATCAGACATTATTACCCTACATATATATGTGATTACATGACAGGTCTCACATGTATATGACCAACCAATTTTGAAAAAAGGTAGAAAACCAATTCTATGTAGAAAGATTGCCTCTTCTGTTAAATAAGTGAATAATTGCCATTTATATGCTTTTACATTCAAGGAAGAATCCTGGCCTCTACTTTGTACCATATAAAAGTTGATTTATAAAGTATCTTACTAAATACAAAATTTGAAACTGTGTGACTTCTAGAAAAAAAATAGTGTAATACCTTTGTGATCTTGATTTAGGTAAGGGTTTTTATGTAAGACCTCAAAATCATAATTTAAGAAAATATTGATAAATTAGACTATATCAAAAATTAAAATGTTTACCTTTTGAATGTTACTATCAAGAGAATATAATATAAGTCTTACACAAGGAGACACTTGCAACACACTTGGGTATACAGTGTGTATAGATTGTTGAAGAATTGATAACCTAATTTAAAAATGGTCAATATGTTTGAACAGACATTTTATCAAGAAGATAGGGCAGAGGAGTTGGAGGGTAAGGGAGGGGCATGGGATTAGAAATGATTGTGGAATGTTATGGTCATTATTATCCAAATACACATATGAAGACACGAATTGGTGTGAATATATTTTGTAGAGAAGCAGACATATGAAAAATTGTGCTCTATATGTGTAATAAGAATTGTAATGCATTCTGCTGTCATATATAAATAAAAATTAATTTTAAAAAAGAAGATATATAAATGGAAAATAAGCATATGAAATGATGTGCCATATCATTAATCATGAGGAAAATTCAGTTTAATACCATAATAAGATATGACTACAGACCTATTCTAATAAGAAAAAAATCCAAAAATTAAAAGTATGGCAATATTTTTTTCCTATCTGATTGGTAAATTTGATCACAGAACTGACTCAAAAATCAAAATACCTTCATTTGAAGAGGGAAGAAGAAAGTAATGCTAACATGCTAACATATTCTGTTTCTTTCATTCCAATGACAAGTATCAGTTTAAAAGAGAAATTTTGTTCCAAAACATAGCTATAAACTTGACTGATTTTAAAATTAGTTTTGAAAGTTGTCATGTCTTTTTGTTCCTTCTCGGCATAGATTGACCTGCCTGCAGTTATAGGGTTAAGAAGGGGGATCTACAATTGGATGTAGATGGCATTCCTGTCATTCTCAGGACTCACTCGTGATTAAGGTCTTGTGTTTGAAATATTATCAAAGAAAAATGAATTCGGGGGCTCAGATTACTATACATTAAAAAAAGTTACTGTCTTCAATTTTGAAATGAAGAACATGTCATCGACAATTATTTAATAGAAAAAATCAGGAAACAATTGAAGAAATTAAATAAATTTATAAAGCAGTGACCATTTATACACAAAATGTAAAGTACAATATCACATCATTTAGAAACATCGTTCTAAATAATTATTATACTAAGTATGTTTTATTTTTACTCAGTTTTGCAAAAAGTCATAGGAAATCGTTGAAGCAAATGACAATCACCAATTGTCACTCAACCACCTAATGATTTTCAGTTAATGATTTTTAAAAATTTGTAATGGACTTAAGATAACAAATTTCAGTAGAAAGGATAAAACAGCATGAGCCAGTTATTTTAAGCCTTTTTATGTTGAACAGCTTTAACAGAGCTAAGCAGTCCTGTCAAGTCATTTTAGACATGCGTATCATAAGCTCACTACCAGGAATTACAAGCTCTACAGAACTGAATGAAATGAAATGTGAATGGAACTTTTCATAGATTTTAGGCAAAGATTCTTTTGAAGTAGGAAGAACTAAAGACTATTGTCACATCAAAGGTACAATTTTAAAGGTGAGGGAGTTAATGATATGAATCAAGGCCTTTGAGTTCTTTAAAGTATTTTTTTTTCATGTGGTTCATAATGAGATTAAATATTGGCATTATTTCTAGAGCTCTGAAAGGCAGGAATCAATTTTTTAAATGACCTACTAAACAACTACTGCACTACTGCTTAATAGACTTATATATCTATAAGCAAATTTTAATTTTACAAGTTAAATTTTAATTTTGTTAATTAAAATTTATCCTGTTTCTTAAAAAAACTATGAGTAATTTGTTCATCTACACTGAAAACTTATTTAAACAGACATAAATTTTAATTTGTAACTCTTACAGAAATGAAATGTTATTGAGCAAAGGTTTGTAAAGTAGCTCATTTGGAATAACAAAAAAAAATGTCACTAGATTGATATAAGCAGTGAATTCTATTAATTTTTAAAAGTCAATTTGTTTTGTGGTTATTAAAATACTCAACATTATTTTAAAATTAATTTCATTCTTATTGTAATGGAAACATGATAGCTGCTGGGTTCCAAATCTTGACACTCCTTGGAAACTACATGGAACAATAAAGAAAATAAAACAGAAAATGATAGAAAATTGTCTATCTTCTGTCAATATAATTTAGGAACAATAACAATATGGAAGTCAAATCTATACATAAATGTATCCAAAATAATTGGTGCCAATGAATCCTATATGGACAATTGCAACAAGTGCTCAGAATTCCTGAATGTGGAAGGATCTAACTTCAGAAGATCTCAAAATCTAACAACCAACATTTACACCCAGGAGAAAACTTCACCCAGAATGTAATCTGTGGTGAAGAACTCAGCCCTTAAAGGGAGCAATGACTGGAAGCAATTTCACTGGGAAATAATCACTCCTTTATGAACTTGCAAATGCATATTTTTTAAATGACAATGCCTCTTCAATAAATTTTCCCTCAATCATATGTGCATGTGTGCTTAGGTGCAATATAGTTTGTCTGATATTGTTCATTTGTATCTTGTTGGTAATAGCAAAATGATTGGAAATTACCTAAGTGTGTGTATAACTGTGGCATAATTCAATATATGATGGTACATCCATACCCTGAACTACTGTACAAATGTAAAACAAAAATTACAAGGACAATTTTCCTTACAATCATGTTAACAGTAACTTTATCAAATCAATCCTCTTGCTGAGACAACTATAAAGCAATTGAAAACAATGTACCATTAGAGAGTAAAAAGCTAGTCTAGCAGCCAAAATTCAATGGGTCATGTCTTAGAAAAAGAAGGAAATATGTTAAGGTGAACACCATATTCACCTTTGCCTTATAGCTTAAAGGGAAATAACAAGTCATATCATGAGAAATAAATGTCAAGGTGATGCTTTCAGAGGTATCTGGACTGAAAAGAAAAACTCTGGCATTCTGGAAGCCAAAGAGGTCAAAATACGAGGGTCCACGATCACAGAGGATAGTACTGAGCCACACTGTTCTACTTGCAATTTCCCTTCAAGGAACCTGCTGCTTGCTAAGCTGCCATGTGTGAGGTTAGACGCAAGAAATCAAAGATATGCAGCCACAGGGAGTAGGCAAAAACTTGAGCACAGCTTTCAGCAGTCTGCATTAACATGGAGGAAAGTTCAGGCCTCATCAGAGCAGAGGTGACCTGGCTAACAACCCAGGCTTTCTATGGAGAACACAGAAAGGAAATACTCTATGTGTTCTGCAAGGAAGCCGGGGAAATCAATTAACCCTAATATAGCTAGTTCTCAAACTCAACTGTCCAGAGGTGATGTGTTCATGGTCTGTTAGCCTTCCAGAAGAAAACTAGATCCTCTACAACCAGAGAATACACAGTCTTTCAGGTTTCAAAAAGGTAATTTATGAAATAAGACAAAATATATATTACAAAGAGCAAAACTAGATGATAGAAACAAATCCCTTATGAAGAAGGTATTTAAAAATTTATTTTATTTTATTTATTCTGATTAGTTATATATGAAAGCCGAATGCGATTCAATTCATATTACAAATAGAGCACAATTTTCATGTCTCTCACACCAATCGTGTTTTCATATATGTACTTAGGGTAATGATGTTCATCTCGTTCCACCACCTTTCCTACTTTCATGACCCCTCCCCTCAATTCCCTCCCCTTTCCCCTATCTAAAGTTCTTCTATTCTTCCTTTGCCCCCCCATCCCTATTATGAATCAGCATCCTTATATCAAAAAATACATTTGACATTTGGTTTTTTAGGATTGGCTAACTTCACTTAGCATTATATTCCTCAACTCCATCCATTTATCTGCAAATGCCAAGATTTTACTGCTGTCCCACCAGCAATGTAAGGTGTGCCTTTTCCCCCCACATCCTCGCCAACATTTATTGTTGTTTATATTCTTAGTAGCTGCCATTCTGACTGGAGTGAGATGAAATCTTAGAGTGGTTTTGATTTGCATTTCTCTAATTGCTAGAGATGTTGAACATTTTTTCATATATATGTTGATTGATTGTATATCATATTCTGAGAAGTATTTGTTCAGTTCATTGGCCCATTTATTGATAGGGTTGTTTTTGGGGGGTTAAGATTTATGAGTTTTGTATATATCCCAGACATTAGTATTCTATCTGATGTGCAAGTGATAAAAATTTGCTCCCAATCTGTAAGTTCTCTATTCAACTCGTGAATTGTTTCTTTTGCTGAGAAGAAGCTTTTTAGTTTGAATCCATCCCATATATTGATCCTTGATTTTAATTCTGATGCTATAGGAGTCTTATTAAGAAAGTCAGGGCCTGATTTGACATGATGAAAACTTGGGCTTACTGTACCTTCTATTAGATGCAGGGTCTCTGGTTTAATTCCTAGGTCCTTGATCCATTTTGAGTTGAGTTTTGTGAATGATGAGAGATAGGGTTTTAATTTCATTTTGTTGCATATGGATTTTCAGTTTTCCCAGCAACATTTGTTGAAGAGGCTATGTTTTCTCCAAAATATGTTTTTAGCAACTTTGTCTATTATAATATAACTGTAATTTTTTTAGTTTGTCTCTGTGTCTTCTATTCTATATCATTGGTCTACAAGTCTATTTTGGTGCCAATACCATGCCATTTTTGCTACTATAGCTCTGTAGTATACTTTAAGTTCTGGTATAGTGATACTACTTGCTTCATTCTTCTTGCAAGGGTTGCTTTACCTATTCTGGAACTCTTATTTTTCCAGATGAATTTCATGAGTGCTTTTTCTATTTCTTTTATTATTATTATTATTATTATTATTATTATTATTTTGGTTATAGATGGACACAATATATTTATTTATTTGTTTACTTATTTCTTTATTTTATGTGGTGCTGAGGATTGAACCCAGTGCCTCATACATGCTAGGCAAGTGCTCTATAACTGAGCCACAACTGCAGCCCCTGCTTTTACTATTTCTATGAGGAATGCCATTGGGATTTTGATCAGAATTGCATTAAATCTGTACAGTGCTTTTGATAGTATGGTCTATTTGACAATATTAATTCTTCCTATCCAAGAACAAAGGAGATCTTTTCATCTTCTAATGTCTTCTTGACTTCTTTCTTTAGTGTAGTTCTGTAGTTTTCACTGTACGAGTCTTTTACTTCTTTCATTAAGTTGATTCCCAATAATTTAAAATTTTTTTGAGGTTATTGTAAATGGGTTAGTTTTCCTCATGTCCCTTTCAGAGGTATTGTCACTGATATAAAGAAATGCTTTTGCTTTATGGGTGTTGATTTTATATCCTGCTACCTTGCCGAATTCATTCACTGATTCTAGAAGTTTTCTGATGGAAATATTTGGGTTTTCAATGTATAGAATCATATCATTGGCAAATAGTGCTAATTTAAGTTCTTTTCCTATCTGTATCCCTTTCTTTCATCTGTCTAATTGTCCTGGCTAGTGTTTCAAGAACAATCCTAAATAGGAGTGATGAAAGAGGGCATCCCTGTCTTGTTCTAGTTTTTTGAGGGAATGCTTTCAATTTTTCTCCATTTAGAATGATGTAGGCCTGAGACTTAGCATAGGTAGCTTTTACAATGTTGAGATAAGAACCTGTTATCTCTAGTTTTTCTAGTGTTTTGAACATGAAGGGGTACTGTAGTTTGTTGATTGCTTTTCTGTGTCTATTGAGATGATTATATAATTCTTATCTTTAAGTCTATTGATGTGATGAATTACATTTATTGATTTCTGTATGTTGAACCAACCTTTCATCCCTGGGATGAACCCCACTTAATCATACACTATCTTTTTGATGTTTTTGTGTTCGATTTGTCAGAACTTTATTAAGAATTTGTACATCTATGTTCATTAGAGATATGGGTCTGAAGTTTTTGTTTGTTTGTTTGTTTTTTATTTTCTTTGATGGATTTTGGAATCAGGTTGATATTTGTCTCATAGAATGATTTCCCTTTTTGCTATTTCATGAAATAATTTCAGAAGTATTATTAATAGTTGTTCTTTAAAGGTCTTGTAGAACTCAGCTGTGTATCCATCCAGTCCTGAGCTTTTCTTGGCTGGTAGGCTTCTGATAGTGTCTTATTGAACTGTTTAAAGCATGTATATCATCGCGGTTCAGTTTGGGCAAATCATGTAACTGTAGAAATTTATGGTTGCCTTCTATATTTCCTATTTTATTGGAGTACAATTTATCAAAATAATTTCTAATTATCTTCTGTATTTATGTAATGTCTGTCATGATATTTCCTTTTCGCTCATGGAGGTTAGTAACTTGAGTTTCCTCTTTCCTTCTCTTTGTTAGCATGGATAAGGGTTTGTAAATTTTATTTATTTTTCCAAAGAACCAAGTGTTTGTTTGTCAATTTTTTCAATTGTTTCTTTTGTTTCACTTTCATTGATTTCCACTCTGATTTGAATTATTCCTGTTTTCTACTGCTTTGGGTGTTGATTTGTTCTTTTCTTTTTTTCCCCTAGGGTTTTGAGATGTAATGTTGGGTCACTTATTTGTTGGGGTTTTTTTCTTCTTTTAAGGAATGAACTCCACGCAATGAACATTCCTCTTAGTACTGCCTTCATAGTGTCCCAAAGATTTCAATATGCTCTATCAGTGTTCTCATTACCTCTAAGAATTTTTCAATCTCTTATTCAATGTATTTTGCAACCTGTTGTTCATTCAATAGCATATTATTTATTCTCCAGTTGTTGAAGTAACTTTTACTTTTTATTTTAACATTGATTTCTAATTTCATTGCATTATTATGTGATAGAATGCAGGTTAGTATCTCTACTTTTTGTATTTGCAAAGAATTGATTTATGGCATGATATATGTTCTATTGTAGGGGAGGATCCATGTGCTTCTGAGAAGAAAGTGTATTCTCTATTTGATGGATAAAATATTCTATATATGTCAGCTAAGTCTAATTTATCAATTATTTTATTGAGTTCTATAGTTTTGTTGTTCAGCTTTTGTTTGGAAGATCCATTCAGTGGTGAAAGAGGTGTGTTAAAGTCACCCAGAATTATGGTGTTGTGGTCTATTTCACTCTTGAAGTTGAGAACAGTTTGTTTGATGAAGGTAGATGTTCCATTTTGGGGAGCATATATATTTAAATTGTTATGTCTTGTTGATATATGTTCCACTTGAGCAGTATGAAAAGTCCTTCTTTATCCCTTTTGATTAACTTTGACTTGAAGTCTACTTTAATTAATATGAAGGTGGAAACTCACACATATACATTTCTATTACAATGAAGATATTTCCACAACACAGTGGAAAAGAATTGTCAGGATTAAAAATTGCTGTGTTGTCTCTATGTTTATGGGGAAAAATAAGCTTTGAATTCTAATTTACAAGATATGCATGAATTGAATGCCTTCTGGATTGCAAAATAGATGATAATAAATGTTGGCAATGATCTAGAGCAACTGGGGCTTTATCCTTTCTTGATAAAGCTTAAATTGGTACAACCAGTTAGAAAATTGTCAGTATTATCTGCTAAACATTCTTCTACTCCCCAAGCCAGAAATTCTACTCTTGTATATAATGCCCCCCTGCCCATGCACACATATATACAGTAAAAGACACTAAAAGGAGTGTTAACAGCATGATATTTTTAATAGAAAAAACTGGAGACAGTCTAAATTCCCTCATATGATAGATTGTAAAATAAATTCCTCAGTATAAACATACATGGATACTATGAAGCAATAAAAAGAGTAAATTGCTTGTACATACAACAAAGTGAATATGTCTCACTTATGCAATTTTGAGAAAAACGCCTAGCACCAAAACTAGGCAATTTACAATTTCATTCATATAATGGTCAAAATGCTTAAAATAATTCTTTGATGATAGAAATCAGACTAGTGATAACAGGAGCCATTTACTGACTGGGCTATGACTGAAGCTTTGGAGGTCTATTAATGTTCTATATTTTGATCCAGGTCATGATCTCATAAATGCATATAGTTCTGTACTTGAAACATATGTACTGCACTGTGAGTATAAGGTCCACCCACATCTGTATCTAGCTACATTAATGAATAAGACCTGTACATACTGGTATAAAAATAATTCAGAATATATTTTAATAGGGGAAAGTACCAGATGATGTCTATAATATGTAGTATCTGTGTAATAAAAATATGCATTTGTTTTTATTTGTATTTGCAGAGAATATATACATAAAATTATAACTGTGATTTGCTGTAGAATGTAGTGGAGTGGGCAGGGAACTGAGGTGAACGGATACTCTGCATGTATATACCATTGTGATTTTGAACAAGGCTCATGCATTTCCAATTTAAAAATATTCTTTTATACATACATGTTTCAAAGAGGAAAATAATTTGTTTGTTTGCTTCATTGTTTCTCAAAATTGCTGAAATTCATAGCTTTCCCTTCCTCTTATAGATAATATTGTATCATTTGTAGAGAATAAATCTTCCATTCAGATCAGATTAATTGCATCCATGTTTGTGTTTAATACATGTAAGTACTTTCTCAATGAGTTGTGTGTGTGTGTATGTGTTTGTGTGTGTGTGTGTGTGTGTGTGTGTGTGTAAGAGATAAGCAGACAGAATGCAATGCCCCTTTCCTGAGTAAAAGACATCTGCTAAAGATTTTAATGTTTGCAGATGCTATAGTTAGTATTTATTTCAGTGCATCATTTGCTCACACATTTCTGGAACACCTTCAGACCTTTTAATGAATACTGAATTTTATGACAGTGGGTTGGGGTATGTGAATCACTGTTCCATCTCAGCTTGGTTGAAGGATATTCTGTTATCACTGATTTATAAAAGCTCCACAAAAATGTCACAAAGCATTGAAATATTTTTATAAAAGAGGAATTGTTTTGCCAGTGGCCATGTTCCCATTTTTATTCATGCCTATAAAGTTCTGATTTTTACTTGCTGCTCTGGTTCATACCACGTGGTAACAGGAGGTCCTCGGTTCAGGGTACATTTGGATTACTTAATAACAAAACTCAAAGGTCCTATCAGCAAATTCTCTATACATGGTATTTACCTCAACAAAGATGAAAGTCACTGTAGCATAGGAGCATTTATTTTTACTTAGAGATAAAAAATGAAGATAAATGATCAGTGTTACTTCTAGCAGGAATCTAACCTCAGGTTTGAGGGCTACTTGTCCAGTGGGCTCTCCACCACAGCACACTGGTTCTCAAAACACAGCTGTCTGGCAGATCTACTCGAGCATGGACTAGTATACCAACCTGTTATTAAGCTGTTTAAGAATGCTTTGGATGTGGTGAGTAAAAAAGCAAAAATTGCCACAATGACTTAATGCAAGTAATTAGTTCTTGCTACAAGTTCAATAAAGAGCATAGATAAGGAATTTGATGATACTGAGAAGGGTACATGGCTTAGAGTCAAATGCAGTGGTATGAGAAATCAAGAATCACTATTGTAGTTCTCAACACTTCAATGTTTTATAGAAAATACGAACAAGGGGGGAAGTACAGGATGATATTGATAAAATTCTAAAAGGGATAGAACAAAGAAGGTCTCAAGGAGGCCAGTTAGGGGAAGTTGTTCTCAGTTTCCATGTCTTAATAAGCTTAAAAATAACAGAAGGAAGCTCTTAGACAATAAAGGAATCATAAGGAGTCACATTGGGCAGGAAGGTTATGTACAGGATTAGGAAAAACATACTGAGTTTATGTAGTTCTTCAACTAATAAGCAAGATATCCCTAATCATGCCACCTAACCTCTCAAGATTCATTTTCTATATATCTACACCAAGTTGAGTAAGATGTACTTTTATGGTTCTTTTCAATATTCAAGTAGAAAAACTAAGTGTTCCTATAAAACATGACACTTCTAATACTTACAGTTTGAAAGATGGATGGGATGCTAGAATAAGGAGCTAATGGTATAGTAACACCTGAGGAAAGTAGTCAAAGGCATTGGTAATTAATTGACTAAAATTATAGGCCTGTTTTGACTTGAGTGACTTGGAGCAAATAATTGAGTTTCTTTTCTAGCAGGGGGTACCAGGGATTGAACTCAGGGGTGTTCAACCACTGAGCCACATCCCCAGCTCTATTTTGTATTTTATTTAGAGACAGGGTCTCACTGAGTTGCCTACCACCTCACTCTTGCTGAGGCTGGGTTTGAACTCTCAATCCCCCTGCCTCAGCCTCCCAAACTACAGGGATTACAGGTGCCCGGCTTAATATTTGAGTTTCTGTAGGAAATATTTCTAATTTTTGTATATGACAGATTGACCAGATGATCTTTGAGTTTTCTATCAGCAGTATTTGTTATTCTCTTTGCTTTTTTGTCTCAGCCAAATTACTCAAGAAAATAAACTGAATCATTAAATACGCATGGTCAGTACTTCTATGAAGTTTTGACAAGTATATACCAGAATGAGTCAACATAGAAGCACTTTTCAAGGGGTTAATTACAAAAAATCTTTACCCCATTTGAATGGTAATTTTTCAGACTTTATAAAGACTGAAAAAAAAGTTTATAACTTTTGGTAATTAATTTTTATTTTCCACACACTTTCCACTACTAAGAGAGGATGCAGGTATGGAGTAACTAGGGGAAAGGGTAGCTCATATGAATTAAACAATTATTAATGCTTGCATATTTAAGCATTTATGACACAAAACTATCAATAAACCAATATGTCATAAACTATGAGGAAACTATTAAAGAAAAAGACCCAATTGATTATTTATAATTTTCTTTGAAAATGTAAGACACCAAAATTGAAAGGATCAAAAGTATTTTTTATTTGATGGAAAACTACAGATGACAGTTTAGATGACATATCTAAAGTGCTATTATTATAACTTAAATCAGATAAACCTTTATAATTATTATGTTGTTTACATTTAAATTGTTAATTTTAATTCTAATTTCAACAAAGTACATTACATTTTAATATTTATCAGTTTTCACAATGAGAGTGAAATAAATGACAATGTAATATAGAAAACCTCTCAGAGAGAAAATCAGTTCCATATCCAAAAGTATTAACTCAGAAATTTACTTAAATATTATATCCATATCAAGATATTGTATCAGTCTTCATAGTACCTCTGTAAGATAGGAGGTGATGTGAGACATGAGGCTGTGTGTCTTGATATCCCTATTTTACACAGAGAGAAACAAACAGTCCATTTGGTGGTTTTAAAGGTCACATACTATGTCAGGATAGCAGTAGGAACATAATTTATCCTTGTATTTTTCTTATGAAGTTCAGTGCCTAAAATAGCATAGAAAGAGTAACTGCTCAATATATAGTCATTGAAAGATAGCTATTTAATGGGTAAACCATTCTGTGCTATAAGACATAAGATGGCTATCATATTTTCTCCCATTCCTTTTCCTAGTAATTATAACAGGTAGAGGAACAGTTGAACAATAAACATTATCTACTGTCTTACTCATAAATGAACATCAGTATATGAAGGGGCTTTGAAAGATGGTACCATCTGGTCAGACCTGAAATTGCACACTTCCAGGTCACCCCCTCCCCACAAAAAAAGGATGCTATTACTCTGGTTTATTGTTATGTTGGCTTTTGTGGTATATATTGGGTCTCCCATTACCTGGCCAAGACCAACTACTTCCACAAAAGTCTGTGAAAATCCATTATTAATAATGAATGTATTACTAAGGATTTTTGTAAAACTGATCATACCTTGAGTCTCAACAACCTTAGTTGGTCGTATTCCTTGAAAATAATTCACGTGACTATATAGGTTCTGGCTAGCTTAGACCTTGCAAACATCATTATAACACCAGAAAGAATAACTCAAATTATTAATGAGTTACTTTGTCATAAGTTCATTTGCAATTGTAAACATGATATTATATTGCAGAGACATGACTTTCAGAGTTGATAGAAAAATGTTGTAAGAACCTGAGTATGTGTATCATTAGGAAGATGACAAAACCATAACAGTCATCTCCAGTGATACAATGTCAAGAAAGTTAAAAAATCATCATCCATGTCATGAGCAATGATCACCTATTACCTGAAAGCAAGTAAGATATCTCATGAAGACAACTATGGTTAAAATGTCTCCCTTAAACTTTGATGGCACTCATATTTTTTTCATTTTGAAAAAGAAAAGACAATTTCACCAAGATAATGTATTTAAGTGAAATTAAAATAATTTTGCATCTGTCATCCACATTTAATCATTGATCTAAAGTTTCATCCAGGTGACATTTTCATGAAGAAACAGTGTGGAGAAATCTGAAAATCCCCATTACATTTGCTTGTATTTCAAACACATAACTCAGCAGATCTGCCTAACTGGAGGTGTACATCTACTGGAGTGAATGTCTTAATTGTAGTTCATGATTAATCTTAGAGATAAGATTCACCAAGCTTTTGTTTTTTAATCTTTTCATGTCTAAAGTTCAGAGACATTTTGAGCTCTAAGAATATCACAAGGAACTTGTAGCACTCTTTGGTGCAAGTGTTATCCATTCTAGAGCATTGACACCACTAAAATAGAAACAGATTGAACAGAATGAAACTATTCAGCATCATCTTATTAAGTAAATTGAGCTTAGATATCCACATGACACGGAAGAGTCACTTTAAAATAAGCTGTTGTACCCTTTAAACTTAAAATGCAGTCTATATTACTATTTGAAAAATGAAAATCAAGCTGAAATCAGGATTTTCATTTTGTAATTGCATCAATCACATTTAAAAGACCAATATGAAGTAAATGTTAAATTAATTTGTGTGCAACTTTCCAGTGAGTGGAAATAGAAAAATATAAGCATCTCCTACTCCAAAGCAACAAACACTAATAACATATTCTTGATCACCAGACCCTTCAACATGTTTGCTTATTTTTCCATTCCTTTGACTACCCTGTCTCTATACCAGGCAAAAGTGTAAAATGTTATTTAAAAAAACTGGATTGCATAATTTCCATTGCCTGTGTCACTGTGAACAAAACAGAAGATCCCATTTTCATAATTTTAATGCACTTATAAGGGTCATGTATGTGTTTCTACTGTCCCTGTTACTTCTGTCCTGGAGAATTTGGCTTGCCAGGGTTCTCTCCAGGGCGTTGTGCAGGAGTGACAGGAAACTGAAATCCATAGCCATTGTACCCATCCAAGTAAACACATTGGAAGAAACTGATGGGACCTAAGGAAGAAAGCACGGAGGTCTGTTAAAACAATCATAATTTATGAGCAGGAATAAAGCTAGAGCACCGAGGTCATATGGCACTGTAGGTACAGTCTCAGGTTCCACAGTTGGATCGCCCACACAGCTACTGGCAAGCAAACCTCTAATGGAACCTCTCTGTGTCTTGGAGACTTCATTCATAAAAATCTAGACAACAAAAACCTTACATAAAAGTGTAAATTAAATGCATCAGCATAGGTGAGATACTTAAAAATCCTTCCTGGTAAGGCCTTAGGAACTCATAATATAAATGGCTTGTACAAGAACATCAAAATACTTGGTGTATATTGATGTGCATAGCCATCTAGGGACTGTTACCTAGGAACAGGTTTCAAAACATGATCTTATCAATATTATAAATAACGTGTGTGTGTGCGTGCGTGCGTGTGTGTGTGTGTGTGTGTGGTGTGCGCATGTGTGTATTATGTCACAGAGGGAGTGGTTCTTAGAGTCCTGAAATTTTTCATTAGTTTTCATTTTAAAAAGAGCTCTCCTGAGGCAGCTTATTATTCTTTTAGGAAATGCTCCCAGGTTAACAGCTCTGAGGAGAAAGCAACACAGGAAAATTAAAGACGAGCAGGGGTGAATAGTACAGTGGATTCAGTGTGAGCTCTGCACTCAGCCTCAATTCCCAGGAACAGTTTTGTTAAAAGATGGAGAGCTAATTCTCTCCCTACTATCGTGAGCACCTACTGATGCTCGCTCCACTGTTTTGCATCCTATCCATTTGCATTCTTCTAAACAACCACTTTTCTTGCAGACTTTTTACAGAGGGCCAGTAAAAGAAAAAAACAAAGTTAGTGATCATGTGAGACTTAGGAGAGGTAGACAAATCTATATGAGATTTGGGCTTGTGAAACTGGAAAAGACAAGCATGGGTAGAAGGAAGCTGAGAGAAGCAGCAAGGATTATTCTGACTCCATCAGTGAAGCAGTGACCTCAGTCACTTGGTTTTCAGGAATGAAATTAGTTTGGAGAAAATTTATGTTTAGTTTTTCTTCTGTCCACAGCATCTGATCTAGGATTATTTTCTGTTTCATTCTAGCCTCAAACAGAGGAAGTAACACATCTCTCATCTTCCCCAGGTGTGGAGGTTTTGAGATTTGAGGGGATGGACAGGCCAGAGAGGGATGGCGACATTTATCCACTTCAGATAAATGTAGGCACTGTCCTGACCTGTTTACTTAATGGACAAGGAAAAAGCTAATAATGAAAATATCAGGTTCAACGCAATGCCAATCAAAATCCCAAGGGCATTTCTTGTAGAAATAGATAAAGCTATCATGAAATTCATATGGAAAAACAAAAGACCCAGAATAGCAAAAGCTATTCTAAGCAGGAAGTGTGAATCAGGCGGTATAGCGATACCAGATTTCAAACTATATTACAGAGCAATAGTAACAAAAACAGCATGGTACTGGTACCAAAACAGGCAGGTGGACCAATGGTACAGAATAGAGGACACAGAGACCAATCCTCAAAATTACAACTTTCTTATATTTGATAAAGGCGCTAAAAGCATGCAATGGAGAAAGGATAGCATCTTCAACAAATGGTGCTGGGAAAACTGGAAATCCATATGCAACAAAATGAAGCTGAATCCCTTTCTCTCGCCATGCACAAAAGTTAATTCAAAATGGATCAAGGAGCTAGATATCAAACCAGAGACTCTGCACCTGATAGAAGAAAAAGTTGGCTCCAATCTACATATTGTGGGGTCGGGCTCCAAATTCCTTAATAGGACGCCCATAGCCCAAGAATTAAATACAAGAATAAACAAATGGGACTTACTGAAACTAAAAAGTTTTTTCTCAGCAAGAGAAACAATAAGAGAGGTAAACAGGGAACCTACATCCTGGGAACAAATTTTTACTCCTCACACTTCAGATAGAGCCCTAATATCCAGAATATACAAAGAACTTAAAAAATTAAACAATAAGATAACAAACAACCCTATCAACAAATGGGCCAAAGACCTGAACAGACACTTCTCAGAGGAAGACATACAGTCAATCAATAAGTATATGAAAAAATGCTCACCATCTCTAGCAGTCAGAGAAATGCAAATCAAAACCACCCTAAGATACCATCTCACTCCAGTAAGATTGGCAGCCATTAGGAAGTCAAACAACAATAAGTGCTGGCGAGGATGTGGGGAAAAGGGTACACTTGTACATTGCTGGTGGGACTTCAAAATGGTGTGGCCAATATGGAAAGCAGTATGGAGATACCTAGGAAAGCTGGGAATGGAACCACCATTTGACCCAGCTATTGCCCTTCTCGGTCTATTCCCTGAGGACCTCAAAAGAGCATACTATAGGGATACTGCCACTTCAATGATCATAGCAGCACAATTCACAATAGCTAGACTTTGGAATCAACCTAGATGCCCTTCAATAGATGAATGGATTAAAAAACTGTGGCATCTATACACAATGGAGTATTACACAGCACTAAAAAATGACAAAATCATGGATTTTGCAGGGAAATGGATGGCATTAGAGCAGATAATGCTAACTGAAGCTAGCCAATCCTTAAAAAACAAATGCCAAATGTCTCCTTTGATATAAAGAGAGCAACCAAGATCAGAACAGGGAAGAAGAGCATGAGGAAAAGATTAACATTTAACAGAGACGAGTGGGGTGGGAGAGAGGGAGAGAGAAGGGAAACTGTATGGAAATGGAAGGAGACCCTCATTGTTACATAAAACTACATATAAGAGTTTGTGAGGGGAAAGGGAAAAAAAAGGGAGAGAATTAAACCACAGCAGATGGGGTAGAGAGGGAAGAGGAGAGGGAAGGGGAGGGGGGATAGTAGGGGATAGGAAAGGTAGCAGAATAAAACAGTCATTAATATGGTATTATGTAAAAATGTGGATGTGTAACTGATGTGATTCTGCAACTTGTAATTGGGGTAAAAATGGGAGCTGATAACCCATTGAATCAAATGTATGGAAGATGATATGCCATGAGCTTTGTAATGTTTTGAACAACCAATAAAAAAAATATTTAAAAAAAAAAAAGAAAATATCATTATGGTTGCAAATTTAGAGCTTATATAAAAGGCTCAGAATACCAAGCTATATAGAAAAACTTCATAGTGAGAAGAAAATAGGAAGTATTATTTTTTATGTAATAAGTTCCCCCAAGTGAGCTTAGAATATTTGATAGCTATTTACTAAAAATATTTTATTTATTTTTAATTAAAATTTTTATTTTGGGAAAATATTAGATGCATAAGCAAAAAATAATACCGAGACATACTATTTGCTTGCCTAGTTTCCACAAAAGGCAGTATATTGCAAAACTGTAGTATAATATCCCAACAAGAAAATTGGCATTGGCATAATCCCCCTACTCCTGTTGAATTATGTTTTAATATTCATTAATGAAATAGATTTCAAGTGTCTATGTTATATAGCTGCAACTTATCACTACTTATCAATTGGAAAAGTGTTTGCTGTATACATTGGAAACATGCAGATTGATATATATTTCCTTTTCTTGTGGAATTTTTAATAATACCCAAAAGTATCATAAGACTATTTTTCTATATTTATTATTATAATTAATATCTTTCTTATCTGTTGCAGTAGTCTCAGCAATTAAAGCAATATTTGGAACATAGTAAACATGCAATAGTTTTTCGGTGAATAAACTATTAATGCAGACTAAAAAAGATTTACTGTTATAAAACATATTTTAGTAATTTCCTCCAGAAATACATATAAGAGGCAATACAGAACTCAATGACATCATTTTCTCAGATAATATCTATTTCTTTACTTTTAAAGCATTATGTGAATCAAACTTCAGTTATATTCGTTTCAAAAATTGCTTCATCTAGTCTGCCGGTGGTGATTTTATTTAATACATATGTAGATTCAAAACTTACACCACTTTACTTTCAGAACAAAAATGTCCAATTTGGAGGTACTGGGATAATAAGAATCCCAGGAACTGAACACTGAATTTTGCAACTGCATATGAATGTTGATAGCATTCTAAAATCAAGAATCCCAAAAACTGAATGTTAAGATCCTGCCATATATCTTAAAAAAAAAATCAATAAGAACCTTGAGTCTTAGAAGTGAATTTCCCAACAATTGAATTGTCAAAACCTATTTCTACATTTCTTCTACTTGATATAAAAAAGTTCAGCATATCACTTCAACTGATCTGTTACATAGCAGACAGTAACACACATTTAGCAGGATTCAGCTGGAGTACCCAGGATCAGAACAGTGTAGAATGGCTGGCTATAAATGCCACTTCGATCATTATTTGTAATTCTCCCAACTATGTGCCTCTTGCCTGACACAAAAAAAAAATGACAAACTTCACTTTGAAATATAAATGGCCTACTTTAATGTTATCCTTCATATCTGTGCTAAAAATCTTTTTCTTCTAATACTGTTCACTTTGAGAGGGTCTAAAACTTAAATTTATACATAGCATCTTTCACGTAGAATGACTTTATCATTGAAACCTAATTATAAACTCACTTTTTTGCTTCTTTGGGGAAGACACGTCTTCAGTTTCTAGAAGATACAAAAATGTGAAAGTAAATATTAATACACTTACAGATATTGTTTATTAGAATATTTATGAGAATAAATATCCTGAGAATGTCTACATAAGAGCACAATATGAAAGAAACAGGAGCTACTTTTCCTCTTTATAGTACATTCTAGGATTTTATTCAGGTTATATTCAGACTTTCCTTGTAACATTTAATGGGCAAGAGCCAGAGCTGGGAGGACAACCAATGGAAGAGGAAGCAGCAGGCTAGGTCAATTTCTCAAATAGAAAATTGGCCCCAATATGTAGGACATTTAGGGATGAGGATTGGATGACAATAATTTGTTTCTTGTGAAGAGGTCTTTGATGCTCAGACTTATAATATGGTAAGGGTGGGATCTGGCTCTAAAAAATTCCATCTTTTCAAATGTTAATCATTTTTATTTGTTGGGAATTTCTTATTCTTTCAGTCATTTTGAAATATATCCTACATTATTTTAACCACTATTTAGCCTACTGTGTTATAGAAAATCAAAACTAATTCTTCTTTGCTAAAGGTGCTCAATCCCCTTATATAACTTCTTATGTCCCCCCTCCAACACTCCTATACGTCCCAGTCTCTAGTGACTACAATTCCACTGTGTTCTTGTATAAGAGTGAATATTTAGTTTCTATCAATGAGTGAGAACATTTGGTTTTCCTGTGTCTGGTTAATATCACTTAACATCATAACTTCCAATTCAATTCACATTGCTGCAAATGACAGGATTTCACTCCTCTTCATGGATAAGAAATATTCCATTGTGTTTACATACCATATTTTCTTTATTAATCCATCTGCTTATTGGCATCTAGGTTTATTCCCTACCTCAGCTATTATTAATAGTGCAGCAATAGATAAGGGAGTGCAAGTAATATTTTGATATAATGATTTAATGCCCTTTGGATATATTCAAGCAGTTGGATTGTTAGAACATATGGTAGTTCTATTACTAGTTTTTAAAGCAATCTCCATAATATAGGGCAGTACTGTATTAATTTACATTTCCATCAACAAGAGTTCATGAATTCCTCAGAAAAGTGTCTTAAAACAAGTGAAAAATCTTAGCTTTCATTTCTTAACACTTAGGTACCAATTTATTTCCTTGTGCATTTCTCAACACAGAACTTTCCACATAGTTAAGTCTGGGCATTGCTACAGCACTTATACTTTGATGTGCAGAAGAGCACTTAAGCAAACTCTCGTTGTCCACAGAAAATGTTGGAAGTGAAATAGAAAGTACTCATTTTATGTCAAGTCCAAACTATCAAGTGAGGAAACCCTTCAAAAAACAATAAAAACTCATCAAGTTTGCCCAAACCCTCACTTCTCTGATGGAGACATTTTGTTCTAAAAAGATTTGATTAAGACTTTTCATCTGGAAATGGCCAGTTTTTCTGTGTGCCTGTCCTCTGGTTTAGAGGGGTTGAATCCTGCCTTCTTTTCCTATCCTTTCCTTTCCTTCTTCATCTTTATTTTTTCTCTCCTCCTTCCCTTCCATCCTTTATAATAGTACTATAGTAGAGATGACAACTAAAATTTTCTTAGTAAAAAGTCATCCTTGATGAAGTAGTCATTTTGTACTCCTTTATGAAAGGAAAATTGTGAAGGAATGCTCTCTTAGGTTAGTCAATAAATACATCTGATACTTAGTTGTAAAGAAGTTCCTTCGATTTGCAAGAAGACATATTTCCTAAATAATATTTAAAATCTTTTTATTAAACATTTTTCTACCATGTAACTGTTGCCTAGAAATCAAGAATATTTAAGTAAAACAATAGAGACAAAACATCTCAGCCTTGAGAGAAAATGTGCAAATGAACTAACCATAACAAACTCACCTTTAACTGTCTTTGGAGCCGGTACATCTTCAAAATCTTCTCCTACAATTTAGGGCAAGGACACATGAATTAGTTGTTTTTTTTTTTTTAGTTTTCCCAAAGAGGAAATATTGTATTTAAAAGTTTTAAAGATTCACAAGATCTCCTAATCTATAAACTCGGCATCAGGTGTTCCCACAAGAGCTTTCTTACAAGAAAGCACTTCTCCAGGTGGAGTTAGGATGGAGGGAAGTGCTGCTGTGCCCCACCATGGTCACAGGTTGGCAAAAGTCAGTCAGGTGAAGGGTCTGCACAAACACCTTCCCTCCAAGCCATCGTGAACCTGTGTCTCCTCCTCTGACTTTTAAAAGTCCGTTTAAAAGTCCTAAACCTGAATTTTAGGAAATTTGAAGCAAATGGATTCATATACACAGGCTAGATCAAGAGAAAAAACATAACCACGCACATCATTTCATAACTTATTAGCAGATTGATTAGAGCATATTAGCTCTTTTGACAATTTTACAAAGCCCTTAAGTGAACGCATGCATAGGCATTGTTCAACTAATCTTCAGCAACCATTCCAAGAATACACAATACGGAAAGTAGGGTTTCTTCAATAAATGGTGTCAGAAAAACTGGATATCATACCAAAAGAATGAGATTGGACCATTATCTAATAACATACACAAACATCAACTTGAAAGAAATTAAATACTAGAATTGAAGATTCAATACCATAAAAATCCTAGGAGAAAACCAGGAGAAAGATCCTTAAAGGAGACCTTAGAAATGATTTAATGGAGATAACAAGAGCAGTGCATGAAACAAAGGCAAATATAAACAAGTGGGGTTATGTCAAACTAAAAAGCTTCTGAACAGCACTGGGCACAGTGTTGCACATCTATAATCCCAATGGCTAAGGAGGCTGAGGCAGTAGAATCACAAGTTCAATGCCAGCCTCAGCAATTTACCAAGGCCCTGAGTAACTTAACAAGACCTTGTCTCAAATAAATAAATAAATAAATAGTTCTGGGGATGTAGCTCAGGGGTAAAGTGCCCCTGAGTTCAATCCTCATTTTCCTCCCACCCTCCAGAAAAGGAACACCAAAAGGATCAATCAACAAACTAGAAAGGCAACCTATGGAATGGGAAAAAAGTATCTGCTTAACTATGCATTTCATTTGAGACTAAATCCAGAATATATAAGGAAACCACATACATTAATAGATAAAAATAATTAAAAATTTCCAACAATAACAGAAAAATGGGTAAACAGGTGCAAAAAATGTATTCAATATCTCTATTATAAAAATGAAATCAAAACCATATTATATTACCCCTGAAGGAACATAATTATCAAAAGCAAATAATAAGAAGTGTTGGCAGGGATTTGGACAAAAGTAAGCTCTTTTGTGATGGGAATAAAATTGCTGGAGTCATTATGCGAAGCAGCATGAGGATTTCTGAAAAAAATAAAAATATAGCTACCATATAATCCAGCAATCATTTTTATGGGTATATGTTCAAACATACACCTGTATTTTATACTTGAAATATTCTAAGACACACACAAATAGTAACTACATGTACTGATAGATAAGTTTATGACTTTGATATTCATAATCATGTCATAAGGCATATGCACATCAAAACATCCATATTGTACACCTTAAAGATATGTATTTTTTTGCTTGTAATTATACCTATAGAAAACTGAAGAAAAAAGGAATCAAATTTGAATGAAAGCTCAAATACATAAATGATTACTCAAGTTTTATTATGAAAATCACTTGGTCTTTTCTGCATTGAACTTATAGACAGACACCCATTGGAATAATATGGAAGCAATTTTAAGACAGAGATAATTCTAACACAATATAATCGAGTAATCTTTTAATTTTCATCACAAATTTTGGTACTTATAATTATGTGAAAGTGTGTTAGCTTTGTATTATTAATTTAGGTTTGGCATACAAGCTGTTCACTAATAAGTAGAAAAAAGATAAAATAGGTCATTATGCAAATTTTCTCTAATAGGAAGGAAATATGACTTTTATGGAAAGAAATATGATTATGCAAAATAACAAAATTGCTAGAATTTTTTTTACAATAGATTGCTAAAGTTTTGATTTGATCAATTTAAAGAATGTTTAAATACAGACTTAATTCAATTAAATACTAGATGAAAAAACTATGGCCTTACCCTGTTCAGTCAACAACTATAATGGTTATGTGATGTTTCAAAATAATATAGTATCTATATTTTAAAATAATATATGAATACCTAAATTAAAAAGAATCAATTTCATTTAGTAAAAATCTGCTTGTTTCTATGGAAGATCTGTACAAAAGTAAAGCTTATCCACAGGAGCATAGATTTTATTTTTGAGGATTATAGCACACCTTAAACCAATACAGTTATTCTCTGGATCCACTTGCTCTCCTTAGAGAAATAAATATGAACAAAATAAAAATCTGGGTCCTTAGAATTCTATATTCTGACAAGGAGTCAGCTGGCTTTAGGGGAAGAACTCAGTCATGTGTGAATTCTGCAGGCTAGTTGGAAAGAAGGTAAAAAGCACAAGAAGCTAAATTGCAAGCCTGGGCTAATTGCTTTGTAGATGTAGCCCCTGTGTAAGCAACAAAGCAGCAGCAAAAAATTTACTCAACTAGGAGAAGTCACTGCAATGGTCACTACTCAAAATTGAAAACCATATAAAGCACTTGTAGTCCAATTACACTTACAAGTTGCACGTTGATTGAGGAGTGATTATGATAAAACAAGTATTTGGCTCTGAAGAGGTATAAGCATAACACCAAGAAGTATCAAGATATGCCCATGGAATTAAAGAGCGATGTGATTTTGGTGAGGGACAATCAAGAAAATGATGTCAGAATAAAGTCAAATTTGAAATGCGCTTTAAAATACTCTAACAAAGGAGGTGATGAGTTTAAAGAGAAGACAGCAATATGGAGAGACTAAAGATAGCATTGGACTGAAGATATTCAGGAAGCATGGGATATGTTCTGGAAAGGGTGTTAAGATTATAATGAGAAAGGTCTTATAAGCCAGGCTGAGTTGTTCAGGAGACAAAAAATATTTTAGATGTATTTTTTTTTAAATGAGACTAGAAGAATAGAGAATGGATTCAGAGTGGGGAAAAAAGCTTAAACTGTTTTCATAGTCAACATAGAAACAGTATTTCTGCAACTAGGTATCAACAAAGGCACTGAATATAAATAAAGCTTTCCAAGAAGAATAAAATTATTAAATGCAAGTGAGTATGAAATATTAGATTAGTGAGGGCTATTACAATATGCTGTTTGAGTTGAGGAAGATAGTAATATATCCCCAGTCACAAGGCAACTCCAAGGAGGTACAGGTCTCCTGAGGATTATGAAAAGCTCAATTTTCTATGGACTGAGTTAGTGTGTTGGGCCAGCAATGCAAACATAGACCAAATTTTCATCTGTCAGATTAGGCCCCGACTTCCTTAATAAGACTTCTAAAGCGCAAGAAACAAAATCAAGAATTAATAAATAGGATGGACTCAATTAAGAATCTTCTTCTCAGCAAAGGAAATAATCAATGAGGTGAACAGAAACCCTATATTTTGGGAACAAATTTTTGCTACATGCATGCCAGATAGAGCACTAATCTCCAGCATATAAAAAGAATTCAAAAAACTTAACACTACAAGAACAAACAACCCAACCAATAAATGGGCTAAGGAGCTGAACAGACATTTCTCAGAAGAAGATATGTATTCTATCAACAAATATATAAAAAAATGTTGAACAATCTAGTAATTGGAGAAATGAAAATCAAAACTAAGTTTGCATTTCACGCCAGTTAGAATGGCGGTTATCAAGAATACAGCCAACAATAAATGTTGGCAAGGATGTGGGGAAAAATGCACACTCATACATTGCTGGTGGGACTGCAAATTGGTGCAACCAATCTAGAAAGCAGTATGGAGATTCCTTAGAAAACTTGGAATGGAACCACCATTTGAGCCAGCTATCCCACTCCTCAGTCTATACCCAAAGGACTTAAAATTCACACACTATATGACCATTTTTCTGATGAATATATATCCTCCTGAATATTTAGGCTTTCCTGCATTAGGTGAGAAATGAATTACAGTAGATGGGGTAGAGAGAGAAGATGGGAGGGGAGGGGAGGGGGGATAGTAGAGGATAGGAAAGGTAGCAGAATACAACAGTTACTAGTATGGCATTATGTAAAAATGTGGATGTATAACCCATGTGATTCTGCAATCTGTATTTGGGGTAAAAATGGGAGTTCATAACTCACTTGAAGCTAATGTATGCTAATGTATGAAATATGATATGTCAAGAGCTTTGTAAGGTTTTGAACAATCAATAAAAAAATAAAAAAATTTAAAAAATTAAAAAAATCACACACTATAGTAATGCAGCCACATCAATGTTCAGCAGCTCAATTCACAATAATAAACTGTGGAAGCAACCTAGATGCCCCACAAAAGATGAATGGATAAAGAAATTTGTATGTATACACAATGAAATATTATTCAGCATTAAAAGAGAATAAAATTATGGCATTTTCAGGTAAATGGATGGAGGTGGAGAATATCATGGTAAGAGAAGTAAGCCAATCTCCAAAAAACAAAGGCCAAATGTTCTCTCTGATAAGTGGATGCTAATCCATAATGAGCTAGGGAGCATAGGAAAAATGGTGGAACTTTGATTGGGCAAAGAAAAGGGAGGGTAGGGAGGGTGAATGGGGGCAGAAAAATGGGGGAATGAGATGGACATCATTACCCTAGGTACATATATGACTGCATATATGGTTGTACATAGTGTATAACCATAGAAATGTAAAGTTGTGCTGCAATTATGTACAATGAATCAAAATGCATTCTGCTGCCATATATACCTGATTAAAATAAATTAATTAATTTTAAAAATTTTAAAGAGGAATGCAGGATGTGTGGAAAAGTTTATAAATGGTAAGTGTTAACAGGCAAACTGGGTGGGTTATGAGATCTTTAATCCTAATGGTGGCAACACAAGTGAATACTTCTTAACACTGGTTGTTGAGTCCTACTAGATATTTCTTCATGTGTTATTCATACACTCCTGATAACAGCCTCATGAGGCAAGAGCTTTGTACTGAATCTCTTGTACAAATGGAGCACAGAGGGGCTGAGTTGCCCAAGGTCCCAGAACTAATAAGAGGCAGAGCTAGAACACGAACTGAAATCCACATAGAGCATGGCCCCCTGAATGTTGAGGCCACCCAGAACTTGAGCTGAGCATGACTCTTCAGTCTTGAATAATGAAGATGTTGAACTGGCACCACACTTAGTGGGAAGCAAGTGGGTCTTTCCTTCCCCCAGCTAGGAAGTGCATCCCTGGGATTGGGCATCACCCAATGGGACTGGAATACAGCCCCCTGTTTCTTGTAACTCAATCCCTTGCCTTATTTGAGTGGAATATTCTATTGGATGTTTTTCCCCTAATAAATACAGCTATTCGGGGTGTATTCACTCTCTTGTCTCTTGTCTCCCTTACTCTTCTTGCCAGTGTGGGAGCTGACATCTGAGGTCACAGAGTTGTCCCTGACCCCCACAAAAGGTATTTCAGTGTTTGTGTGGTCTTTTCTTGCTCACCCAATTCACGTGGAGTAACCCTGAATCCAGCGCCTGTGCAGGATGTGGGTGATACCTGAACAAGGATATTTATTTATTTCTAAAATAGTACTCCCACCACTCTTCTAAGCATTTGATGAAAACTGACACATTTTACCTCCTTAGAAAATCTTTGAGGAAGATTATTACTATTGTCATTTCACAGGAGAGACCATTGAAGGCCAAAGAGGGTACCTATGGCTCCAGAACTGTCAAGTATAGCAAATGGAATTCAAATTCAGGCATTCTAGTGAGTTCTCAAGATTGTGCAGTTTGTTTCTGATTCCAGAATTTGTGCATTATAGTGCTTACACATATCTTCTGGCAGGCTCTAACAAAGTCAAGGTACACATGAGCCATGCATTCATGTAGAGAAACATAAAGAAGGAGAGTTTCTGCCATCCTTTATGAATAACAGAGGATACTAAGTGGGTCCCTCTCACTTCTAACACTCTGTTGTCCTTAAGTGTGCATGAGAAGTTACTTAGTCATCTTTGAAAATGATGACAATGAAGAGGTAAGTATGTCTGTTTTTTTTTTTTTCCTAACCACTAGAAGTAATTTAGGCAATCATTTTCCAAACAATGAAGAAAATTTATAGACTCCATTCTTCACACACAAACTTAATCCCAAAGGAACCACAGATATCAGTGAATCTAGCATTTAAAGCAGATCCTCCACAATAAGAGTCACAAACAGATGGGATGTCTTCTCTGTGTGGCTACCATTTTAATGCATTAATTACACTACTGTCAAGTACAGGAATTTGAACAGCTCTTTTTTACTCCAAATTGGAGCTTCAGATACAGAGTGTTTAAATAACTATTAGTGAAATAAATTAATCATGATAGAGAGGCCTGGATTTTGCTTGTTTCATTTTTTTCCTATGAGCACTTGTATCTTTTCATTAACTGAGAGAATTTCTCCTTTCTCCAGTTCCACAATCTGCCTTATTGAATATGTGTCTGTTTCAATACTTAAGAAAAATGTTATTCTGTGGTGAAGTGTAATAAGCTGAAACAGTCAGAAATTCTCTCTATCCTCTGCCTAAAAGTTTGTACTTATTTTCAAGCTTCTTCTGAAGTTGAGTGTTTAAGCTTTAAAGCAGGTAGAGTCTTTGGGAAGGTTTAGGTTTTATCTTTATCCCCACAGTCAAGGGTAGTCTTGGCTCTATGAGGATCATGAGATGCTTTACAGAGTAAAAATATAATGGGACTGTTTACTATGTGTGTGTGTGTGTGTATGTGTGCGTGTGTGTGTGTGTATGTGTGTATTGAGGGGGACATATACTCAAATGACAATATGAATGAGTAATTCCAAGAATGAGAAACCATTTAGTCTAGTGTAAGTATTAATGATAGATATGGTGTCCATTTACAATATTTTTAATTACATGAGCTTGATATATGAATTTGCAAAAGTTACACTATATATTACAAATTTATCATTCTTAACATGCAATCATGGCTCCATTTTTATTTTCTAGATAAGTATTTATCAAATTGTTCTTCTCACAAACATATTCACAGTGCTTCTCACAGGTGGTTGGAATCTCTATTTCTTAATCATAAAGGGTGTAACTCACCATAAATATTTTGTGGTGTAACTTATGTATTTATAATACCAAAAGTAGAATGTTAAACAAATTTTAAAACATTTCAAAGTAGAATGTTAAACAAATTTTAAAACATTTCAGTCTATTTTTATGAAGAGATTACATTGACAATTTTCATTTAACTTGTTGATTTAAGAAATAGTCACTATTTCAGCATCCATAATAAGAACTATGATGAGCTCTTTTACTATGCCAGGTACTTTACATATTTGTTTTCACCTAAGTGACACAATACACATAGGAAATTCGTAGAAAATTCATAGAAAATCACCATTTTACAAGACAATTTTGAGACACAGAGGATTCAAAAGAGAATTGCCCTGAAGCAACACATTTTAAAAAGCACTGGAGGAAGACACAAAGATAATTTTCTTTAACTTCTGGAGTCTCATTATTTCAACTGAACTATTCCATTTCGATTTGCAAACCATTTTGTTATAATCCCTGAAGGAACCAAAAAGAAAAAAGGATGCTACTTACAAGTAATTTACAATTAAATAAAGAAAATGGACAAGTACCCAAAGAGGCAGAAGATAGTTTGACTACAAGGGATATGACAGTGGGCAAAATATCTGGGAGATGTTTTCTAGGGTACTTGGTCACTTCCTCTTATGCAATTCAAAGGAATATTATGGAAGCTATACCATTGAAAAGAATTTTAAGAGGTTAAAAGGAATTGGATAGTTAGAGGTAGGAAGAATAGTTCAGGGAAGAGATTTATAGGACAAATCTAGAAATCAGGAATATTAGAAACATTCAATGTCAGATTGGGTTATAACCTACAATAGATCAAGAAAATGATACAAAAATTTAAATATAGTTTTTATTTGGATCTTAGAGGCTATACATTCTTGAGCTAAGAATTCATAAATAATCTAATTTTGCAGGGAAGAAATATTGAACATTTTCTGTGTAAGTGGTCTAAGATTTGAAGGTTTGGAAAACTGATTTTGTTATTTGAAGTGGAAAGGAAGAATGACAGAAATCAGGAAAGGGTCCATTGATTAGTGACTGCAATATTTCAGAAGACAAGTAGTAAAAGCCAACATGACTTGACAACTGAATTAGGGTCAGAGACAAGGAACTGTGATGAGCTAAGTAGAATTTGAGGTTATATGCCCAAGTGACGAACAAGTGGAAGTTAGATGGTAATAGGAAAATTTCCTTTGTGGATTTGGAGGAACTGGAGGGATTAATGAAAAAAGGCAGATACTATAGTAAGGTCCATTGGAAACTTGTGCAGACAAAGGGTTAAGTTGGGAGTTGAAAATGTACAATGAGAGGTGAGAAAATTAGAATTAAAAACAATTTGGGGTCTAATGCTGTTATGGTTTGGAGGTGAGACGTCCCCCAAAAGCTCATGGGTGAAACAATGCAAGAAAGTTAAAGTGAAATGATTGTATTTTGAGAGGCTTAACCCAATCCATGAATTGATTTCCTAATGGGATTAACTGGGTATTACCTGTAGATAGGTAAGATGTGGCTGGAAGAGGTCAGTCACTGTGGGTGTGATGTTGTGATATATATTTCGTATATGGGGAGAGTAATCTTTCTCTGTTCTTGATCATCATGTGAGTGGCTTCCCTGTGCCACACTCTTCTGCCATGATGTTCTTCTGCCTCATGTTGAGTCCTGAGGAATGGAGCTGGCTATCTAGGGACCCAGACCTCTGAAAACTTGAGCCCCCGAATAAACTTTTCCTTCCCTAAAATTGTTCTTGTCAGATCTTTTAGTCCCAACAGTGAAAAAGCTGACTAAAACAAATCCATGAAGAAGTAAGAAGTGGGATCAATAGCAAGGGAGGATGACTCCACTGAGGAAGAATGCAGAAGAGCAATAGGACTAAGGACACAAGAGTTCAGACTCCAAGGAAAAGCAACAGACACCCAACACCAGGGACACACACTCAGAACGAAAAACAAACAACACTCAGAACGAAAAAGCAAGCAAACAAACAAAAAGCCTGATAAAATGGAGATCAAAAAGGGAAAGCATTTCCGGAGGGTGGTGGACCCAGAAGATAGTAATGTGTCAAAAAGGCAGGAAAAGGTAACTAAGCCTTGAGATGTGGAGCTCCCTGTTGAACTTTGAACTATTTGAGGAAGGTATTAGGGAGAATATGCCAGTTGTGTGGAATTTCAAGCTGAAGGAATCATGAGGAATTGCAAGTTTATCTCAGAAGTGCAGCTGTAAATAAAAGCAGAGCAAAAGTACAACAGCTTCAGAAAGAAAAAAAAGAAGGGAAATATTATATGAAGGAATATTTGTAGACAGAGAGAAGAAGCTTCCTCTCTGATGATGCATGATTCATGGAGCAAGAGGGGAAGGGGTCAAAGAGGACTGGATTTTGAGGCAAGGATGCTTCCTTATCTGAGAATGAAAGGGTAGCAGTAGGCAGAATGGGAAAGATTAAAAGAGATCATAACTTGGGGAGAGAGTGAATTTTCAAGAATTTATAGTAAAGACAGAGTGTTAATTTTTTTCTTGTTTTTAGAAATAAAATTTTCTTGTGTAGTATCCAGACTGCTCCTCATACACTTAGAAAATATGATAAATAAATAAAAACTTCCTAAATAATGCATGCATATGCACCAGCACAGTAACTGCATGTTTATCTCCACTAGCAATCTCTTCTGATTTCTGCAGTTACAAGAGATACTCATTGGTAAACAACTGGGAATCTTTGGTACAAACACAAAAGAAACTTAGCATGGATTTTTATATTCTTCTTCCCTCCTCTTACTTGATCAAATTCACTGCATCACTTTGAGACTACAGGGATATTCAAGGCTCCAAATTATTTTCTCAACTGCTTTACTGAATTGTGTAAACAGTTTAATAGAATATTACATTCTATGAGTTTCCATTTTCCCAAGAAATCCTATGAATCCATAGTTGACAGCAAGTTTATTGTAGCCCTCAGATATGAGAGCCTCCCTCTATACAGGCTATTATTTAAAATGATCATGAGTTAAAAAAGAAATAATAATTGAACTGGTACACTGAGCAATATTCACAGAATTCTTGAAATTGACTCCAGGGAATAATACATTTTACAGAGACAGTTCACATTTGGAATTTTGCACACAGCACAAAGTGAACTCAGGGTGTTCAATAAATGTATGCAATCCTTTCAGTGTCTGTCCTGCCACTCTATGGATAAGAGACTGTCTTGGGGGCAATGTCAGAATAATTTAACATCACCCCAAAATGAATGAGGCCACGTTCCTGGGACCCAAAGACTAGTAATAAACAATGACAAACATTTCACCACATGTGCCTTATATATGACTTTCTCTGGGTTCAGGCAAAAAGAGGTATCAGAGTGATGTGTTCATATTAGGAGGCTTCAGTCAAAAACAACTACTCCATTGTTTTTCCTCCTGGTATAAAATCTCCATGGATTTAATTACTCTTGCTCTTAATAGTGAGACTGATTTAAATCCAACCAAAATATCAGGGAGCTGTGTCTTTTTTATTATGTTGCTTTATGGTTTTAAATATTTTGGCCCAAAAGCATAAGTAAACTCTGTCCCTAGCAGGAGAAGTGACATGTCATGTACTGTCATCACTATCGTCCTCAGTCCTCAGCCTCATGTCATTCCAATGGCTGCCAACTAATAGTCACTTATCATGCACCAAACATTATTTTACACAATGTTATTTTATCTTATTTCATCATTCCAAAATTTATATACAATATATTATAATTCAGAATTTAAAGTTACAGAAGTATACTCTTGTTAAGTAATTTTTCCATATTTACACAGCTTTTAAGTCATTATTAAAACCAGGTGTTTCTGAAGCTAATTTCCCGGTTATCAGCCACCACCCATGAAACCCAGTTTTATTCCTAATGTGAATGCGGTGCTAACTGTTTCTAACAAACACTACATTGAGTTACTGGGCATGGTGTCACATGCCTATATTCCCAACAACTCAGGAAGCTAAGGCAGGAGGGTCCTAAGTTCAAGGCCAGCCTCAGCAATTTAGTGAGGCCCTAAGAAACTTAATGAGATCCTGTCTTAAAATAAAAAGAATAAAATGGGCTGAGGATATGGCTCTGTGGTTAAGCACCCCTGAATTCCATGGATTTTAGTGTTCATCCGTATTTCTTTCTAGCATGTGACCTCCAAAAAAACAGAAGTCAGTCATTTTTTAAAGCAATCACTTTTAGTTATATATGCATTTTGAACAAATATATATACAAACCTGCACACATAAAGCCTGAAATAAACTTCGACCCATGAAAGATGGCCTTTTTTTCTTTTTCAAAAGCTTATGCATAATAAAAAACGTTTATGCATTAATAAGAATGGTGTTCTTTATAATAAATATTAGATTTAAGATTCTCTGATTAAGCACTCTAAATTTTTAATGATGTATTTATTTTTATACAAATGCCTGAGACTAGGACATCAGATATTTCCTTTTTTAATTTAGAAATTTAAAAAGGTAAGTAAAAACTCTTGGTTAAAATTTCTGCAATCTGTATTTGGGGTAAAAATGGGAGTTCATAATCCACTTGAATCTAATGTATGAAATATGATATGTCAAGAGATTTGTAATATTTTGAACAACCAATTAAAAAAATTAAAAAAAATAAAAAAGAAAAAAAAAGATTGGAAGATAAAATCTTAAAGATTGTTGGAAACTAAAACTTCTGATAATATGGCCAATGGCACCCCTTATAGTATTCAGTCACAACACAAATAAAACTTCTTCTATTCTTTTGAGGTGGTGGGTTCAGAGAAGGTAAAGGAATTCCCTAAACAAAATACTCCCTCCTATCCCCAAGAAAGGGTAGAAACAAACCCTGCTGATGTGTAAGAGGTGATGTGATGTGGAGGACAAGAACTAACAAAGCTTGCAAGGGTAGAAGTAGAGAAAACAATGGAGCAGCTCCAGTGAAGGGAGAACAACAACCCGCAACAGCCATCAGGCATCTCTGGAGTATGTCAAGCTGACTCCAGATTATACACTGATACTTAGGGAGGAGGATGAACAAATGGCAAATAAGAATGGGAAACGATACTTAATGTTTCTTACTTGCCATTTATATATGCTTCTTGGTAAAGGGTCTGATAGAAGTCTTTCATTTACTTTTAATTTCTTAAAATAAATACACTTTGTATTATTTTTGTTGTACTCAAATCAAAAGTACATTTTTTTGTAAGACATATGATTTCCCAATAGTTTACCTGTCTACTTTTTCTTCCAAAAAGCAATAAGTTTTAATTTTGATGATACGCAATTTATATATATATATTTTTTCCTTTTGGTGCCATTTCTAATACCTCTTTGTCTAAACCAAGGTCCCAAAAATATTTTCTCATAAAAGTTTGATAATTTCATAGTTTACATTGAGAAATATAATTTATTTGTAGTTAATTTGTGCATAATCTGTGAGGGTTAGGTTGAAGATCACTTTTTAGAAATACGATGGCCAGTTGTTCCTGCACTATTGGTTGAAAAGAGTTGTTTATGAACTTTTGTCAAAAAGGAAAAAAAAATGGCCCTGTTTACATAGGTCTATTTCCATAATTCAAATATCTTTGCCAAAAACATACTCTAGTAATTACTGTAAACATATAGTTGACTTATAAATCAGGTGGTATAATTACTCCAACTTTGAAAAAAAATATGTTAGTCACTATAAAAAGCTTTTCCATGACCAAAAATATTCTGTCTGGGATTTGGATTGGAATTGCAAATAAATTATAGATTAATTTGGGGAGAATTGATATTGTTATCATATCTTCAAGTCCATGAATATGGTTATGTCTCTGCATTTATTAAGGTCTTATTTGATAATTTTCATCATGATGTGGTAGTATTCAGTGTATAGATCATTTATATATATATATATATATATATATATATATATATATATATATATATATATATATATTTGTTGTTGTTGATTTATACATGTATTTAATTTGGGAGGACTTACATTAATTTTTATTTTGATTATCAAATATGCATTGCTTTTATTTAGAAAATGATGGCTTTTGTGCATGGATTTTGCAACTTGCCACTTGGTTAAATTCACTTACTAAATCCAGGAGCTTTTTGTCTATACTTTTTTTTTTTTCTTTCTGTACAGAAAATCACAATGTCTATAACTAGTGGCACTTTTGTTTCTTCCTTTCTCATCCATATTATTTAATTTTCTTTCTTTGCCTTTTGTAGTGGAAAGAAGCTGCACTATAACATTGAACAGAAGTGGTGAGAGTATACATTTTGGTCTTATTCTTGATCTAGAGAAAAGCATTCAGTCTTCTACAATGTATGATAGGTCAGCTATAGGTTTTCACAAATATTCTTTAACAATATAAGGAAGTATTTTTCTTAGTTTCCTGAGAGATTTTATGATGAATCAGTGTTGAATTTTTATCAAATTTTTAATATGAGTCAATTGATAACAGCTTCTCTGCTTTGGGTTATTAATTTGGTGTTATATTAACTGATTTTCAAAAAAGAAAAAAAATAGTCCTGAATTCCTGGGGTATGCTCCTCTCTGAATCAATGTATTGTTGAATTTCTGTATTTCTTGATTGTTTTCTAGAATTGTATTGAAGATGTTTGCCTATATTTATGATGGAATTTAGTTTGTAGTTCTTGTTTATTTTATTTTTTTGGTATTTTTCTTCTCTTGTACTGTGTCTTCTTTTGGTATAAGTTCAATTCTGGTTTCATAAAATAATTTGGCCAGCAATATTTCCTCTAATATTTTTTGTAACTGATCATATGCAATCGGTACTATCCCTTCCATAAATTGTAATAATCTCCAGTGAATCCACTGGGCCTTCAAATTTCAGAAGAATTTTAACTATTCAATACATTGTATTAGGTAGTAGTTATAGAGTTATTCAAATTATCTACTTCATATTGGCTGTTTGGGTATTCGGTGTTTGTTAAAAGAATTGGTTCATTTCATTTAATTTGTTAAATTTGTATGTGTGGAATTTTCATAATATTTCTGTATTATTTTTTGAATGCATCCAGTGTCCATTGTGATATTCCCTCTTTTATTCCTGTATTGATAATCTGTGGAGTTTTTTTGTTTGTTTTCCTTTTTCAGTATTGAACTATATCTATCCATCTTATTGCTATTTTCAAAGAATCAGTTTTTTTACTTATTTCTGTAAACTTTTCTGTCTTCATTCTCAATAATTTATGTTCTTTATGATTTCCCATTTTCTGATTGCTTTGTCCCAATTTTGTTCCTATTTTCTTTACTTCTCTGATATGAACCTGAAATCTACAAATGTTCTTTCTGTGCACTATTTTAGCTGCATTCCATATTTTGATGTGTTGTATTTATATTTTGGTTTGTTTAATTCTTATCTAAATTTTTTAAGACTTCCACTTGGCAAATGAATTATTTATAAGGTTGCCATTTAATTTACAAGTGCTCAGCTATTTCCTGTAATGTTTCTGTTATAGATTTCTAGTTTAAACCCATCTTGTCCACAGAACACACCTTGAATGATTTCAATTCTTTTAAATTTATTGTTTTGTTTTTTATTGCCCAAGTTCTTTTTTATTTAGTATTTGACACTGTACTATTTAGTGGAATGCAGAGGGTTATATTTGTGACTTCCAATGTATATGTTACATTTTAGTATAAATATTTTTCCAGGTCAATAACATCGCTTGATGCAAATAAAAGGAAATGTAAATTTTCTTTTGAAAAAAGCTTTTTCAATTTTAACCCCTATGATACCCAGAAAGTGAGATACATTAAGATCAAGCAAAGATGAGCTCAATATCAAAGTCTCAAATACAGGAAAAAAATGGCTATCATGAGTCAGAATCCAAGGAAGCACCAAACCATAAATTTATATCACAAAATACTTCTAATATTGACATTTTTCATCTACAAGACTTAAAATATATGTGTAAAACTTTTAAAACTTTTAAAGGATGGAAATATTTATAAATAATGGCAAGCAATAGGAAATTACAAAATAACCAGGTGGGTTATAAGTCAAAGTTGATTGTATGCTTAGAAACTTAGCATTTATAAGCCCCCAGCAGCAAAAGTATCAAATAAATAAAATTACCAGTAAGTTTTGAAAAATAATTAAAAATGAGTATATATATATATATATATATATATATATATATATATATATATAAAATAGCATGTTATATAGACTTGAAGGAAGTATTTGTAAACTGTGTATTAAAATCAATTAAATTAAAGTAAATATAGCTTAGACAAGGAGGTAAGAAATCTTAAAGAAATACTAAGGAAGAAAAAAAATGTGAGTTTTTAACATATTCTTAATCAATAGAAAGAATCAACAGAATAAAAACATGGAAAAGATAATATTTTGAAAAAATAATGACTACACATTGTTAATGACTTATATTGGTAGAAGAAGAAATTGAATTCATGTGTTCTGTAAATATTTCACAATATGAGAATATTTCATCCCAACAAACTGTAGTGAAACTGCAATAGACCAGAAGCAATGAGAAAATGTTTAAATAAGGTGGAGAGAAAAGATACATTACACAAGAAAAAGTGGCAATTAAAGCAGTATGGCAATCCCACTTATAATAGTGGAAAAGAAAATACAGTGGAATAAAATACTGAAAGGTGCTTACAATGCATAACTGTAGAGCAAGATTATGGGCCCAGCAAAAGACGAAGGAGAAGGAGAAAGGAGGAGAAGGAGGAGAAGGAGGAGAAGGAGAAGAAGAAGAAGAAGAAGGAGAAGGAGAAGGAGGAGGAGGAGGAGGAGGAGGGGGAGGGGGAGGGTAGGGGGAGGAGGAGGAGGGTAGGGGGAGGAGGGGGAGGGTAGGGGGAGGAGGGGGAGGGTAGGGGGAGGAGGGGGAGGAGGGGGAGAAAAGAAAAGGAAAGGAAAGGAAAGAAGGAAGGAATTACAGGATGATGTATAGAGATTTTTTCAGATAAGTAAAAATTGAGTGTTTCTACCAGTGGGACTCGGCACAAGACAATCCTAAATGTTCCAATAGAAAAGTACCAATATCAAAGAAAGATGCAAAAGAATGGGAAGCAATTAAACCAGTAAATATCTAGTAAATATAGACACATATTGATAGGAATACAATTCCAATGAAATTGATGTGTTCAGCTTTTTAAATTAAAAATATTGAACAAAGTTACTATATAAGTCAAGATTAGTTATGTTGGAATTTGTATCTTAATATTCCTGTTTAGAAGGGGTTGTTTTATGGAAACTTTATGCCTTAATAGTGTGCATGCAAAAAATGTCAAGGGTAACAACTGGAGTCATAGAAATAAAGTGTCCCCTTTTTGGATTTTAGGGAATTTAGAGAGTGAAGGAAAAAAAAAAACATTTAAAATGGAAAAACAATCTTCAATTTATAAAAGTCAAGAAAGTTTATAAAGAAACATTAAGAGAACATAAAAAATAGAAAATAACCATGATTGGTTATTAAATATTTATTAATATTTTAAACCAGATTTAAAATATTAATAATCACAAAAAAGTAGTCTAAATTCATGAGATTAAAAGTAAGGATTATTATACTAGGCAAAGTACAATATAAAATTTACCTCTATATTGCTTAATAAGCACATATTCTAAAGCAAAGTGTCATGGAGAAGCTTTAAGTATAGGTCTATTAAAGACACATTCTGGTAAAATATTTACCAAAATAAGCTAAGATTATCAGAGTTTCTCACTTTAAAAAAGAACCTAATAAGGAATATAAAAGTCACCATATATTTAATTTATCAGAAAGAAATAATTAATATAAACATAAAATAGCTGCTAATATAAAAATAATAAAGCTGCATGGATAAACTGATAGTTTCACATTATAGTAGATTTCAATATGTTTTATTTCAATTATTGATACTTCAAATACACAAAAAATGAAAAATGATATAGGATATTTGAAAAACACTGTGAAGCTTCATTTAATGGATATATAATTGTGTTTCTAACTGTTAGAACATACACATTCTTCTAAATCACACATAAAATACTTAACTAATAACATATTAGATCACTAGATAACCATTGAGCACATTTCAAAGATAAGACTGGTTTCTCTGATGATCACACAATTAAGTTGGAATTGGTTTAAATAGGATAACTTAGGAAATGAATAAATTACACACAAAACACTGATGAATTTGAGAAGCAAACCCCTAAGCCTATGAATAAAATTTACCCTGTGCTACATGTATACAAACACTCACATACACACAGGTGTTAAAAGACTAATAATGTCATTAAATTAGAAAAAAAAATAATGGAGGGAATCACAAAAATAAAATGTATTGTAGTAATGACCTTTGAAAGATTTTGGTGATATGGTTATTTTGTATCTATCAGATAACTACATAATGAAATGTTTTTAGAAAACAAAATGCACTGGACAAATTAATATTTGTGGAGAAGAACCAGAAATTTGAATTGCTAACATTAATTTGTATACAATGGAAAGTACTTGAAAAAGAAAAATGATCTTCTCTTACATATTTTCTGAGAAATTATATAAGAAATGAGAAAGCTCTTTTTCTCTTTCTGTTTTGATTTAATTAATCTCAGTAACTTAAACAATGTAAAGTCAGATCATACAGTGATAGAATTATGGCTTCTTTTCCCCTAAAAACATTAGAGAGGTGGGTACTAGATTTTAACCTGGGGCCTCTTGCATGATTGGCAACTTCTCTAGCAGTGAACTACAACCACAGTTTTGTTTTGTTTTTTCCTAAGCAATTTTAACAGATGAGGGGAAGGGATTTAATAGTCACTTTGTTTCTGCAATTCCACTTATTCATTGGGAAATATTTTGATCTAATTTAAAACACATGAATTCAAAATATAATTAGTATGAATAACACCATTCAAATTTATTCTGTGCAGTTAAGTAAATGGTGTCTCAAGACTTGTTCTCTAACTGCATCTTAAACAGACTATTAAGTTTTCTTGTGCTGGGCTAGAAATGTGACTGGCATATGTTTTATAGTGATAAAATGGGTTCACTATTTAAAATTTGAAATGTTGATATGTCACCATGAATTAATTAAACTATTTTTTATCAGCAACTTAATTAGTCTGAGATAATGTAAATTAATTTTAGTGGTAAATTAACTCTTACATGACTTTTACCTTGGATTTGATATCTTTAGAAAAAGATAAGTAATGTGCCTAGATAAAAGGAAAATGAAGATACCCACATAAAGCAAAGTATATTCTTTCTAAGAATGTCAAGTATAGTAATTATATTGGGCCACTGGATTGTAATTTAATACATTCTATCTCAGTTACACTTATTTTTTGAAAAAAAGTGAAATATTACACCAATTGGGAATCACATCCCAATTGATAAATTCTAGCTATCTGATATTACTGGAAATTTTTGATGCAGAAACATAATAAAATTAGTTTATGTTTTTATTATTGTCAAGTAGTATGCTTTAGATTTGGTTCATTACATTCTTTAAAAATATTCACTGTTTACTTGCCAGGCCTAAGATTTACCAAACATAAATTCAGAAAAAAGTATTAACTTTTATATGTATAAAATCTTTATTTAATTTTACCTTAAGCTTATTTAAATTTCAGACTAATTTCCCAGGTAGCTTACTTCTGACATCTAAAATATTTATCATACCTTAACAGTCAAACAAATTTCTTATTCACTATCCATATTTATAAAAGAAAAAAAATGCTAAATCGAAAAGCAAGTGAAAATATAAAAAAGTTAAAAAGCTTTTTAAAAACCAGAAAGTTAAGATATAGAAGAATTATTTTAAAGAAAATGGAATTTTAAAGAAAAAGGAAGTCCTGACTAGTGTTCAAGCAGACTTGGTTGAAGTTTCACTGAAAAGCAATCGCCTTCCCTAAGAGATTCAGTTTTATTAGGATAGCCATACAATGTTAAACCCGCTAGTTTGGACCAAAATCAAAACTAGATCTCAAAGATTCATTTTTGGTACCAGAGATTGAACTCAGGGTGCTTGACCACTGAGCCATAGCTCCAGCCCTATTTTTGTTTGCTTTTTTGTTGTTGGTGATGCTAGGGATTGAACCCAGGGTCTAATGCATGCAAGGTATGCTCTCTACCACCTAACCTATATATCCAGCCCAGTTCTCAAAGACTTTTGTGGTTATTCCAAATGTGTGTGGAGGCTGGCAATTTTGGTGAAGTGCTCATGGTAAAATGCTCACTATTTGTGACTGAAGAATTTCACAGGAGATGCCAAAGTGAAACCTCCCATAGCATGTTCTGAAAAAAAATGTTTTTTATTACATCGCTCAGTTTGAAATACCTATTTTGAGGAACTAAACAACCTGGCTTTACTAAAATGTTGGCCAGCCTACAATACAACAAAAGAACTACGGATACCTGTACAATTTATGTCCTTGTTACCCCAATATCCATTGCTGTGATATATTGTCCTTAAGAACCTAGGAGACTAATCTAGATGAAACCTTCCCTGGGGCACTCATTGCGCTTTAATGATGTGATTTCTCACTCCTTTGTTTTATTTCATGTTTTTCTTTTAGGCAAGCCTTGGGAATAATACTTTAGGATGTGTAGTTCTTGTTGTAGTTGTTTTGTTTTTTTCCTGACAAAAAGGTTCAAATGATTTAAAATATTAATATTAAGGTAGTGCTCAGTGGCACACACCTGTAATCCCAGTGGCTGCGAAGGTTGAGGCCGGAGGAGACCAAGTTCAAAGCCAGACTCACAGTTTCACCGCACATGTCTTTACTTCCTGCTTCTTTCTAGCCCTCATCTCCAACCAACTCATTTTCATTCCCTCTATATGCTCTGGTCTCTTGGTTGCCCTCTTCTTTCCTTTTCTTCACTTATCCCAACCCTCATCATTCTGAGGCCTTACCTCCTTCCTCAAGTTTCCTCTCACTAGCCCTAGCTGCAGGCAGAGTGTGGGGTAAGGTGTCTTTCTAGGGTTTTTCCTGAGGATTAGTAGAATTTTTTGCCTTTGTATCCATGAAATGATTCAGTCTCCTCAAATGATTTACTGAAGTTCATGAGAGATTCTATCCCTTGAAATCAAAGAACTGAATGACATACATAACAAATACTATATTTGAATGATTTTCTTATAGTCTCTTCAAGCATTGCAGTGAAAGCACTCAATAAATTTTGAGACCTGCTCAGCATAATGCAGTACCCACTAACTACATGGACCCAAGGGGAGTTCAAATGGACCTAGCACAAGTTGAAATATGCCATTAGTGTAAAATACACAATTTGACATCTCAATATCAGAAAAAGATGTAAATACCCAATATATTTCTATATTGATTACATATTGAAGTAGTATTTCTCTATATTGAATTAAATAAAACATCATAAATTTCATCTCTTTCTTTTAACCTTTTTAATATATACTCTAGAAATTTAAAATTACACACATGGCCAGCATTGCATTTGTTTTGAATGGCACTGATTTAAAATTACTGTTCTTAAATCTGGAAATATGGGAAGGAATGCTGTTATGTCCCTGAATTGTAGGGATTTGCAGAAAATATACAATTGTATTTTGTACACATAGAATTCCTATCTGTACCTGAAAATTGAAACCTTAAAGAGTGTTTGGGGGAAATTCTTGTCTCCTTATGCTACATATGACCACACCCATTTCAAACTGAGAAATCCTTCTTAGATCTAAATTTTATTTAAATTACTGAGTGAACATTAGAAAACAGCAGCAAATAAAATTATCATTGTTCCACCATATGCATTCTATGTGTGTTTGTTTGTGTGTGTGTGTTTGGTTGAGAATTTAAGGCAGACACAGGACTATTTTGCTTCAATGCTGAGAAGATATATTTATTTGTATGCAAGTCAATTTACTCCAAGTTTCAAGAAGATAAGGTATTTTTGATATAAACTAAAATTTCACACAATATAGTTTTTTTAAAAAAAAATTCAATGTAAGAATAAAAATTAATCAATTTCTGTCAGGCTTAAATAGGGTACAACTCAATCACTGAACATGTTAAAAATAAAAAATATTTATAAATTTCACACTGAAATTGGTATGGGTGCCAAAAAGAAGTTGTAATCAATGCAAACTGTACTTATTTCATATTTGTGATATTTTTTCTGTGAAAACCAACCACAACACAAACCCCATACATTTGATTTAACTGAGATAAATGCAAAAAATTTGTAATTATGTACCAATGGCCTATATATCTTTTGAGTATCTTCCTTACTAAAATGGATGAATCTTTTGAACTTCAGTGGAAAGAATTATTTAACCTTTCATGAAGATCTTTTTTTTTTCTTATTCTCTATTTAATTTTGACCTTAATAGTCCATGGATATTTATACATATTCATATTTTTTCACTCATTTCTAGTATTTTTGAAGTAGTTAATTTTTATGGATTAGTTTTTTTTTTTGGTGAACTAGGATGCTTGATTATTAGATTTTAGTTTGATTTGTATTCTTTTATTTTTATTTTAAATTTTAAAAATTTTTACTTCATATATATATTTTATCTCCTGTTTCCCTTGATTCTCTCTTCTCTTCTAACAGCCAATTTCTATTGTTTTCTCTTTCACTCTTCCTTTAATTTTTTCACTTTTTCTCTCCTCCCTCATAATTATCATTTCTGTTCTCTCCTTGTTCACAATTTAAAATTATAAGCCATTGTGCAACCTTGCTATTTTTATTATAGGCAGTTACTGATAGTATTATTTCTATTTATTGTGATAATTAACATTGTAGATGTCATAGTAGGAACTATTTGGTTTAATGCTGTATATTTTCTGCATTGGTTGTTATTATTTGTCTCCCATAAACAGTGAGGTACTAGAAACCTTCAGGGACAATATAAGTCAATAGGGTAGAAACTCTAACTCAGATTCATATTGTTAGATGGATAGACACACAAACAATATGAAAAAACAAGGAAACACATTGCCCAAACAAAACCAAGACACTTCAGTAATAGAATCCATTGATACAATAGTGGAAGAAATGTCAGAGAAGGAGTTTAGAATGTAGACAAACTGGTCTATGAAGTAAAGGATGGTATAAGGAAAAAATCAGAGAGAAAATACAATAAGTGAAAGATCATTTTAATAAAAAGGCAGAGATTCTGGAAAAAAAAAACCAAGCAGGAATCCTTAAAATGAAGGACATAATAAACCAAATTAAAAGTTCAACAGAAAGCATCACCAACTGACTAGGCCACTTGGAAGACAGGATCTTAGACAATGAAGACAAAATATATAATCATGAAAATAGAGTTGACCATGGAGAGAAGACATTAAGAGACTATGGACCAAACTTTCAAAATCTTTGGGATAATATAAAAAGATGAAATTTAAGATTTATCAGGATAGATGAAGGCACAGAGTTACAAACCAAAGGTATCCACAAACTTTTCAATGAAATAATATCAGGAAATTTCCCAAACCTAGAGAATGAAATGGAAAATCAAATACAAGAGGTTTATAGAACTCCAAATGTACAAACTCACAACAGATCCACACCACAGCACATTATAATGAAACTTCCTAACGTACAGAATAAGGATAGAATTTTAAAGGCTGTGAAAGAAAAATATCAGATTGTGTAAAGGGGGAAACCAATTCAGATATCAACTGATTTCTCAACCCAGACCCTCAAAGCTAGGAGGTCCTGGAATAACATATGCCAATCTCTGAGAGATAGCCAAGAATGTTATACCCAGAAAAATTAAGCTTCAGATTTGAAGATGAAATAAAAACCTTCCATGATAAACAAAATTTTAAAGAATTTCCACCTAGAAAGACTTCACTACAGAACATTCTCAACAAAATATTCCATGAAGATGAAATGAAAAAAAAAAAAACAGCAAAGAGAGGAACTACACTAAGGGAATAGTCAATCAAAGGAGAAACTAATTCAAATTAAAAACTAAAAAATGAACCCAAATGACCAGGAAAACAAATCATATCTCAATAATAACCTTGAACATAGAGCGGCAGATTGGATTAAAAAATAAAACCCAACAATATGTTTCTCTTCAAGAGAGTCACCTCACAGGCAAAGACATCCACAGACTGAAGGTGAAAGGATCACTCACATGGATCACTTGAACAAGCAGGGGTTTCTATCCTTATATCAGATAAAGTGGACTTTCAGCCAAAGTTACTCAAAAGGAACAAAGAAGGCCATTTCATACTGCTTAGGGGAATTATACACCAACAAGAGATAACAGTCATGAATATTTATGCCCCAAACCATGGAGCATCTAGGTACATCAAACAAACCTTTCTCAATTTCAAAAATCAAACCAACCACAGCACAATAATACGGGGTAAGTTTAACATGCTTCAGTCACCACTGGATATTATTCTTTGTTTAATTTGGACTAATGAATAAATAAAGAAACAATAGAAATTAAAAGTACAGTTGAGAATTTAGACTTAACAGACAGATATATATATATGTATATATATATATATATATATATATATATATACAATATTTTATCCATCAATGACTGATTACACTTTCTTCTCAGAAGCATATAGATGCTTCTCTGATATAGAATTACCTTAATATATTTTTAGCATCTCTAGGGTTATTTTGAAAGTGTTCTTTCCATTAATATTAATTTTTGTGTTCTTACTTTTTTCTTGATTAGACTTGTTTGATTTTTATCAAATTTTAGCTGTATTATTTCTTCTCTATTTCATATATTTCTGCTCCTACTCTTAATTTTTCCCTCCTACTACACAATTTGAAAATAATTTTATTATTACTGTAGCATCTTTCTGATAAAATATCCAATAATCATGTTCAAAGACAATTAGAATTGTATTATAAAAGTACTTTAAGTTATAAATGGTAATCTGAATACTGTTTTATCCTAAATATCTAGATATTTTAAGATTTCATTATCACTTAGTTCAAAGCACTTTTTATTTACTTTTCTTGTGCTTTCTCCCTTGACGTCTGAGATATTTATAAATTTGCCATTTAATTTCTAAATAGTTGATATATAGGAGAGGGGTTCTATATATTTTAAGATGATTGAATTTTTTTTAGTTTAGTTGGACACAATACCTTTAATTATTTATTATTATTATTTTTTATGTGGTGGTGAGTATCGAACCCAGGGCCTTACACATGCTAGGCAAGTTATCTATCGTTGAGCCACAACTCCAGCCCCAAGATGATTTTAATATTGATTTTTAATATAATAAGTCATGGCAGTTCTTGTAAAGCATGATTTCTGTGAGCAGTTGGGCTCAGTGGAAAAAAAATTGATAAATATAATACAGTTCTATATTGTCTTTGAACATGATTATTGGATATTTTGGTTAATCTCTTCTTTACATAAGAAAATATATAAAAAATCAGAAAAAAGCTACTATTCATTTCAGATGTCATAACATTTATGCTTTTTAAACATTCTTAGTAAAACCAGCAGGATCTTTGTTAGGTGTTTGGGCTCAACTATAATTGCACCTAAAATTATTTCATGTGATATAATTTATCTTAATACTTTCTTTTAAATCTCCAAGTTTTAATTAGGGTTGTAGCTCAGCAGTAGAGCATTCACCTAGCATGTGCAAGGCCCTGGGTTCGATCCTCAGCACCACATAAAAACAAGTAAAAACAAAAATAAAGGTATTGTGTCTAATTACAACTAAAAAAAATATTTAAAAAAATAAATTTCCAAGTTTTATAAGATATATTATTGAGAATTATTTTCTTTTCAAAAATAAATGAAGACAAGTAACTACCAATTAGACTGTAAAATTATAATTAATGAATCTTTCAAAGCCCATGTAAAATTAGTTTTTCTATTAATTTCTGTGAGAGTTGTTACTGTTTTTTTCATGAAAATAGGCGTGTAAAGCAAAAGACATAAAGTGAGATGATTATCTCAAACACTATAGTAGACATTTATTTTCTTGAGGAAGAAGATTTGTAATATCTCTATTCTACCAATATTTGTTAAGTGTCAAGGACCAAGCTTTAAAATATAACTTTTTAAAGGAATCTTTATTGAATGCTTTACTTTGAGATTCATAGTGTGTCTAATGTAGGCCTAAGAATTATAGATTTACAAAAATTAGAATATGCCAATAGAAAAAAAAATGTTTTGAGTTGGGATATTTGTATTTTAATGATATAGCAACATATTTCATGTATAAAATCACAAAACAAAATAATTAAAAATATTTCACTAAGACTGACATAATATTATATTTCCTCTAAGAATACCAGCATTGGACTGGGGATATAGCACAATTGATTGAGAGTTTGCCATGCATGCAATAAAGCCATGGGCTCTAATCCTCAGCACCACAGAAAAACAAGAACAACAAAAAAGAATACCAGCATTGCTTAGGAAGACAGGAATTAGAAAAAAATAAAATACATTCAGAGATGTGATAAACTATGAATGAAGAGGTGCATAAGAATGTGCCTACTTTCAAATAACTCAGGTTGGCTTTGTGCTGGCATATATGATGATTTTTTCTCTAGTGTGTATTCAAATTGCAAAGATCTTAGAAGAGAACAATAAAAGAAATGAAGAGTTATCCAATGCCTGAGTATCCCATACAGTGAGCTACAAAGAGGTCTCCAACCATACCTCCAAGATCTCTTGAGGGGGCAAATGGGATACATTTAGTCTTTGGGCTATTCTTATTGGTAAGTATCTTTCTATTGTATTTGCAATAGTGCAATAGAATAGTGAAGTGGTATTAAAGAGGATTTAACTTCTGCAGTTTTTGGTGTCATACCTACTTGGACTTGAGACAAAATCCCGTCTCCACCATGAAAACACAGATATATTAGATTTCCTTTATTGCGCTTTTCTTTAAATAAGACAAATAATATTTGAGCTATGATAACAATGAAGTGCAAAAAAATTAAAAAATAAAAAAGATATAGCTTTGAGTTTTCAAAATAAGTAATTTCTTATTCTTCTTGCTGACTCTCTCAAAGAGATATTAAGCAATATTTTGAAGAAATTTTCAATGTAAAAATCAAGACTGTATCGCATTCCACAAATGTGATTTGTTCTCTTACTGAAAATTTTACCCAATAATATTACTGATGATAATGTCTAAATTATTAACATTTATATAATTAAATTATATATTCAGAAGTGACCTGCCTTTTAGGTAGGCATGCTATAGTAGGCAGCAAAAGGAAGACAACACAAAGCAAGTCTAGGGATCTATGTTTTTACATGAATGAAAATTGTTGACTTGGTTATGTTACGTTTACCTAGTGTCTTAGAAGTTAAGGGATACTTTTAATTAATAGAGTTTGCCTAACATTATATCACCAAAACTATAATTCAATTATATATTTTATTTAAGATTTGATGACAATATTACCAAAATAATTTTTAAAGAGCATGTATGCAGTTTGCATGCTACCATTTTTCCACCTTGTATCTAACATGAATTAATTTAAAAGACCAGTTTATAAATAATAAAATGTATTCATGATGCTAGCTATATTTCCAATTAATAGATAAAACATATAAAAATCCCAGTTATAGTTCTTTTTCATTACTACAGGGATATCATTTTTTACATTACTCATGCTCCAAAAGCCTTCTGAAATAGATGAAATATCTTCTGGCATGTATCTATTGAATATTTATACTTTAAATAGTTCTTTTTTTAAAATTTTATTGAAATATAAGCTTTTTGCTGGATTGTCTATCTGTTCACTTTCTCTTCTATTAGCAGAAGTGCCTACTAGACTTCTTGGCTTTTAAAAACTAGGGTTAATATTAACTAATATAATTCAGGCATTTCCATACCAACTTAACATTTGAATATTTATGAAGTTCAAGATTACCTTTTGTTACATTGTATAATTGAAGACTTTCTTTTCTTATTGTAACTATTTATAAAAATGTAAATCATGAAATTTTACAGTGAAATTTCATTAAAAAGTTGCCTCATGTAACTGTGAGCTTTATGAACATGGGCATAATTAGGTACTGTAAGTATTTTCTTTTTTTAATATTTATTTTTTAGTTTTTTAGGTGGACACTATATCTTTATTTTATTTTTATGTGGTGCTGGGAATCGAACCCAGGGCCTCACACATACTAGGCGAGTGTGTTACCACTTGAGCCACATCCCAGGTCCACTGTAAATATTTTCTTGGGACCATTTTCAAAAATTTTATTTTTCATTAAAATAATACCTGACAAAACTAAATGTTAGCAGGAGAATTTTTTTTTTGTTTGCATGAACTAAGATATATGATGAAAGTAGTGATTAAATGAACTAGATTAATTACAATTCATGGAAATAGATATTTAATCTGGGGCTAAAGAAAACAGAATCTTATGTTTCTGACAATCATTCTGACCTAATGTATGCTTTTCTTCTGATCTATTCATATAAATATAAATATTTATACATAAACTACACTTAATTATACTGAAATCATTGATTACTGTATTATATAGCTTACTAAATAAATAAATGTGCAAGGGAAAAAAGGATCATTGTGATGGTATAAAAAGCAGGTATTTATTTGCATTGATTGTTCTGTCATGCATTGCTCCTTTAACATTGTCATTAACACATGTCTACCAGTTATTTAGCACATTTCTTCTTATAATCAGATCAATAGGCATTATATATATTGCTATGCTTTGTAAATGAGATATTCCCCAAATGGTCCTGTGCTAATGAAAGAATATTTGGAGGTGAAATGATTGGATTCTGATGGCTGTAATCTAGTCAGTCCATCCCAGTTTGCATGGACTGGATTGTAACTGTAGACATGTGGGGCATGGTTGGAGGAGGCAGATCACTGGAGACACGCCTTGGAAGACTGCATCTTTTCTGTGGTCCTTTCCTTTCTTCTATCCAACAATATGGTCCACCTCACCTAGGGCCCAAAGCAGTGGACTCTGCTAACCACAGACTGAACCTCTGGAATTGTGAGCCAAACTAAACTTTTCCTCCTCTAAGTTTTTCATCTCAGGTATTTTGGTCAAAGCAATACAAAAGCTAACTAAAACTATGTCAATACAAGTTTCATTTACAAATGATATAAATAAATTTTGACTCAAGAGTTTTTCAGTTTACAGCATTGCATTATATTTTATTCTCTTAAAAATTACCTTTTTCTTCTTTAACATTTCACTTCTGTTTTTTCAGTGAAGAAGAAATGGTAATTTAGAGTAACATATATATTAATATTTCTTAATGCTTGGAATTAAATTTGCATAATTAATATCCATATTTCAGAAGTCATATAAAATGAAACGTATGGTATTAATTTAGCAATAACAGGTAAAGTTTGTTTTAGGATAGAAGTTCTTATTTCCTTTAGATTTTTAAGGGTAATAACATACCATTTATGTAATAACATACCATTATAGCATGTATAGGAAATGCCATACCATTTCCTATACATGCTATAATATTAGTGTCTACATTTCCATAAATTGTTTTTAAGTTATATAATTTGTATAATAATGTACTTTTGTTCCTTTGTTGTCATAGCTAATTTTATATATGTATCTTAAAATGTCATATTTACCTTTACTTTCCTTTTCAGATTTTTCAATTTTCTTCTTCCCTGGGGAGGAGGGAATAACAATAAATTATCATCTTAAAAAATGTGATTTTCTTATTAATTCTTGGAATAAAGAGTTAAAGATGAGTTCAATCCTCTGAATGGAGGAGCTGGTGGTCAGGGATCTACCATTAAAAGATATACAGGAAGAGGCCATGTGTGAGAATATACATCCTGCTTGTATTCAGTCAACCTCTATGCTTAGCCCTTCCTATTCCTTGCATGATTTGAGGTGAAACTAAAGGAAGCCATGGCTTTATCAATAAGTTTGAACTCATACAATAGGGAAAACATTAAAATTTCCAATTGTTGTCTTCAGAAAATAAAGATTTAACAGTACTGTGGATGCTCCATTAACAAAAAAGTCACATATCTCTGAGTAAACTGCAGATCAGTTTTCAAAACAGAGTCTTGATTGATTAATAATTTTCTTTATTATGTTTTTCAGACAAGAAAGGAAGAAATAAATATTTAATGAGACAACCTATTAGGTGTTAGAAATGTGACACAAGGTATTTCACTGAATCCTTAAATGTGTCTTTGAGGAAGTTAGGATGCCTGCTCTGTAGATGAGTAAACTGGGAATTTGACCAATTAAGGGATTTTCTCAATTCTATACAGCTAGATACAGATTCAAATTTGTATATTGTTTTTACAATTTAATGTTATCTTTGCTGAGATGCTGAATATTTACCTGATTCTGTGACTTCTGATGTTCCCTCTTTCAGGAAAAAAAATGTGATATAAAAATATGAATGAATAGCAATTCATTATAATAGTAGATAAATTTTATTTTCAGATATTTTCTATTAAATTATAATAGACTCATTTTCTCAAAATGATATAAACATACTGACAAAATTTCTGAAATCCATAACTAGAGATCTATTGTGAAAACAGAAATATTTACAAGCTAACCTAAAGCTATTGAATATAATATAATTTAAAAATGTTAAGTCCTTTGGTTAGTTCTCTAAATTACAAATTAAAAACTACTATGACAGAAAATTTAACTTGAACATTATGGATGCATAAATGCATTCACTCACCAAATATTATTAAAGATACATAATTTATAAGATGTTGTACCAAGTGCAATTGAATGGGACCTTGACATGAAAAATAACAAATGCAAATTCTGGAGAATGAAGAGCCTACTTTTCCTTTTGTTCCTTCAGTTAACTCATAAACTAATAACTTTCTAAATATAACCTGGCAGTATGGGGAGCCACTCTGAATGACCCATGCCTTCCAGTCCTGAAGCAAGAGGCTCAGACCAATCACTACGTTTGTGGTGACTTGGGCCTTTTCCCAGGAAGTAGAAGGCATGTCTTCAGGGGTAGGTGTGTCACTCATAGAGTTGAGCTACACTCACTATTCTTTTATAATACTACCCCTTTGCCCAGTTTGGGATAGAATGTTTCAAGGAAACACCCTTTGTGTGTCCCCTTCCCTTGCTCTGCCTGTGAGTGTGACCCTCCTAGATGTCAGTCAACCTGCCAACAGCAGACATCATAAAGCTAGACTCAATACCCTGAACCTGACCCCTGCCTCATTTGAATGGCTTCTCCTCAGAAAGAGGGTTCAGCAAGTGCTCTCTCTCTCTCTTTCCACTGACCCCTAAGGTCAGAGGAACCATCACAGGAACCAAACAAAAAGGTGTAATGTCTCTTGTGTGATTATTCTGTGCAGCCCAGTTTAACTGGAGTTACCCTGAGTGTTTTAGTTGTGAGAAACATGACATAGCACAAAAAGTTTTATCTTTCCCTCAAAAATCAGTACAAGTGGTTAATATTTCCAGAGAATTTATCTGAATGGGTAAGAAATCTCTCTTAAATATCAGGTTTTCCAGTGACTTGGAAGGAACAGAAGGAAAAACATTAAAATTTCCAATTGTCTCAGCAACTTAATGAGGACCTAGGTTACTTACTGAGCTCCTGTCTCAAAATAAAAAATAAAAATGCCTGAGGATGTGACTGAATAGTTAAGTGTCCCCCACAGTTCAATCCCCAGTACCAAATTAAATAAATAAATAAACTGAATGAATGAATGAATAAACAAATAAATCAGGTTTTGGTAAACCTGATGAATTTAGCTAACAGTCTTATATAACTTTTTTGAAAAGTATTTTCATAACTCAAGAATAGTTGACTAAAATTGAATAAGGAAGATAATGAATAGTGTTTCATAAATAAGATAATATTTTCAAGTGACTAACATTCCAGTTTAACTAGAAACACCTAATTTTAGTAATATTCTCCACACTAGTAGCAATAAGACATTGACTATGCTAGCCATTTCTCCAATTCAAAGGTAATATTTAATGTTTAGATTGTCACTGAATTTATTCCAAGATAATTGTGGCTTCATTTTTTAGAAATCTATCATAACATTGCTAAGAAAACAAACTGGTCCTTAGTATTTAGAAACTTTGGAAAACACCTCCAGATACATCATTGGATTCACATATTTGTATCCCAAAGTAAAGTCTGGATCATATTTTGATAGTATTAAAGAAATGATTTCATTGTTTACTGTTGCATTTTTATTCTTTCCTAAAATGCCAAAGGATGAGTCCACATTGCTAAAAAACGATGTGCCTCAAACTTTTTGAAAACAAGAAAATAAAAAGCTAATCTGTAGATATTAAATACTTAAAGCAAATATCATAGCAGTAAATTTTTTAACCCAGATAGTGAGTATTTGAGGAAATTTCATACTGAATTTACTCAATGCATCATAACAGACAGTTGAAAATAGACAAAGAGATGCAACTACATGTCTTTTGCACTGTTAGTAGTTATGATACATGTTTTTATTATACAGACATGACAAATGAAAACATTTTAGGCTATTTTCTCAGATATCCTAGTACAGTGTAAAATGCCTAGCAGGTGTTCCACAAATACATGTTCAAGGGTTATGCAAAGCACACAATGTGCTTTGTCAAAAAAAATTTCTTAATAGGTAATAGCATAATATTAATTATGTTAAGAAATGTTTCATATTTTTAAACTTAATATTCCATTTAAAAACTATGAAATTAAAATAGTATACTAGTTTTTTTTAAATCTTAAAATGATTTACTTACTTGGAGTTGGTTTTGGTTTTTCTAAAAGTTAAAAGAAAAGAAAATGCGGTGAATTTCTAGGTATATGTAATACATTTGTCCATTATATTTTCTGTTTCTGTATTTTATAGTTAGAATGGAAATAAGGCTAAACATATGTTAAAATAAGAAATAAGGAAAGTATTTTGAGTAATTTTTAAGACATATTCCCCATGAATTTACTACAGAACAATTGTAAACCTCTAAAATATAGAACATTTTTGTTCTCCTCTTTATCCTCACTAAAATCTTATTTATGAATTGATATACTATAAATGTTTACAACAATCTGAGCTTCTTATTGTTTCTGAATGGCACAGAATGCATATTATTTCACTTCCTTTCTGAAAATATATTGTTAATTAACAATTTAAACTCTCCAAATATAGTATAAATGAAAAAGTTGATATATAAAATATCAGAAAGAAAAATGGGTGGTAGATGAATACCTTTTTTGTACAAATACATTCTCTTCAATATGGCTTTTCTTCTGAAATTAGCAACTAAAAATATTAAGTGTTCATTCTTATACTTAAACTTCTACTCACTAAAAAATAGCCGTATTTTACAATGATTGTGAAAGATCTGAATCATGCATAATAAGGTCAAATAAATGCTGATACATTAACAGTTTGAATATAAATTGATATAACTTTTATAAAAAAAAATAAATATTTATAAAAATGCATTGAATATAACATTCACTAAAATAGTCTAAGGAATTTTAATTTAAAATTAATAAAACTACACATATTTTCTAAATTAATAAACTAAAATGGTAGATATCATACATTTTTGAAGGAAATTTATAAAACAACTTTTTTTTAAAGAGAGAGAGAGAATTTTTTAATATTTATTTTTTAATTTTCAGTGGACACAACATCTTTATTTTATTTTTATGTGGTGCTGAGGATCAAACCCAGCCTGCTCGCCCCACACATGCCAGGCGAGCAGGCTACTGATTGAGCCACATCCCCAGCCCAACTTTTATATAGATCAAAGAGCCTCCTTAAGTAAACTATGTGCAACTCTACTATAGAATACTACTAATGAGTAAATTCTTTAAGTAATGATGTTTTTAAAACCTTCAAGATGCATTCTAAAATATAAAAATTCAGGGAAAGTACTATGAATATATGTTATGATATATGTTAGAAAAAGTGGTATATATATATATACATATATATATGCATATATGCATATATAGATCCATAGATAATGATAAAAGCATACACTAAGAAATAAAAGTGATTGCCTATTCAAAATTATTAGATATTTTCGGAATGAAAACTGGAAGAAGAGGGAAAAAGAAGATGGATATTTATTCAGTTAGCCCCTGCATGCCTTAGTGTTGGAATCTTGCAAAATATTAACATATTTTAAAAATTGAATCTTATTATAAAAGAATTATGTCAACTGTTATAGAATGGAATAACTTCTATTTTAGGAAAATATATCAAATGACATTCACAGTTAGTGAAATACAACGTATGTAATTTGAAATGGCATTTTTAAGCTATCAACAGTGAATCAAATTCATTGATAAGATAAATGACAGGAATGTTGCCAACAATTAATACAGAATATTATGGCAGAACCTCATATACCAGGAAAGCATATCTGTTCTTTTAATGTTGCTCCACTATAGTAGCATGCTTGGCCATCCATGATTGATTGACAATACCACAGCCCTTAGGTCAGATTAACTTGATTATACTGCAAAACCACAAGACTATGTATAGTACCAGGAAACAAAACGCAAAGTGCTTGCATGTATTGCTCTAATTTTCAAATTTAATAAAAATAATGAATTAAGATAAAATTTCAACTAAAATGGTAAAAATACCTGCTTTTATAGACGGAGGTTCTTTTTCTTGATCTTCAGCTTTTTCTAGAAAGAGAAACCAAAATTTATGGCAATCAGTGGATTATTCATGCAGTAAGCATTTTTTATTTATATATTTGCAGCAATCCTCAGCTTACACAAGAGACAAGCCCCTAAAGTCATTTTTACATAACTTGTAACACAGAAAGCATATTGCCTTGGAAACACTTTATAAACAAGGTTAGGTTCAGTCTATGGACATCCTGAGAATGGTTTTCTCCTGTATGCAGCTAAAGGGCAGTTCCAGAGTATTCACTATTCTTCTTGGGACCATGTGGTTTAAGAAGAAGACAGAATATGCAAAAAGGACAAAAGAAAAGAAGTTTCTTCTTTCTTTGCTGAAGTAGGAGTCAGTCCTCAGGAACATTTTAACATAGATGATATTTGCCTTTAGCATTTGACCAACTCCTTTTTCTTACTTTTCTGATTCCTAGTTCCCTTCTTACCAGAACAGAAACAATTTAGTGTTGGACATTTGTTTCTTATTTAAAATTAAATCCACGTATGTTTATCTCCAGAGAATATCACATTTTGTATTGATTTTGTACCATCTCCCTTTCCAGGTTCTGTAGGAATCTCATACTCTCCACCAATTCCAGGACATGACAAATTAAATAAAAAAATTTGTGAGTAATCGACATTCCCTTAATTCTCTGAAAAATATGTAAAATATAAAGTGTTTAAGGAGATTGAACACTTTAATCAAAAGTGAAATTTAAAATGAAGCCATGTAAGAAGTGACATGTTGAAAGGAGTTGAGAATATTTGGAAATTGAGCAGAACCCCCGAGTAGCCCAGGGGTAGGTCCTCTCCAGTGACTTCCAAGGTTATTCCTCCTAAGCTGTTCTTGATGTTTACTTGTCCTTTCTTTCCTTTACTCCTGAACAAACAGATTCTGTGAAATTACTACTATTTTTCTCCAACATCATACACCAACTATGAGGTAGATAAGAAGATGGAGAAATCCAATTATTATTAAACAAAATACAATTATTTATGAATTATTCAAAATATTCAAAATGTGTGGCACAAGTATGCACCATATATTTGTTCCATATCTAACTTGTCTCCTATGTTTTTTGTAGGAACTTGTCAATCATTTTTCATACAGAAACCAGAATATGGGTTATAAATAGTCATTTATGCCTTCCTCTAAGCTCTTGTTTCACAAATATATGTCATTCAAGGATCGACATTATAATTTTGACACAATGTTATACACTTTTAACACCTGTATGATAATAATCATATGTTCACTCCTTCCTTAGTCTAGTAGTCTCATTTGAAACAATCTACCACTCTAATCTCTGTGTTGCACCTGTGCAATGAAATGAATGATCCTTGAAATTTGCACTCATGAAGAAATTCTGTGACTTTAATAGAAAAATGACAAAATGTTTACAATTTTATAAATTAAAATGTGAAAAATCTGGTTGCAGTATAATTAGTGGAGCTTAAAGCAAATATATATACATATATATATATATATGATTGTATATGTATATATACATTGTTCATAACATGACAATTTTACATAATTTTATCTTTGTTATTCATTATGTATGTTTAAACGATTTACCACCTCTCCTAATATATTATTTTGGACATTGTATGACCTGCATGCACTCACTTATTTAATATTAATAATAGTGATATGACTTTTAGACATTTCTTCTGTGTAATTATGAGGAATCATTAATTAGTAGTGAAATACAAAGATGTTAAATAAAAGCCATGGGAATAACATTAATTCATCACTTATAAAGGCAATTTAGCCATAAGCCACATGACAAATAACAAATTAAATACAGGCAAATTGTTAAAATTGAAATGGTCAAGCGATACTTCTCAGGTTTTAAGTTCTTCATCTCTTACTTGATGGTTTAGGTGTGGCTGTGGAGAATGAAGGAAAGTAGATGATAGATCAATGAACAGAGATCGTGGGGAAAAAAGTACCTTATTCTCATGCTCATTTATTTGTTCTATTTTTTAGGTTGTGTCCCTTAGCTTAAGTTAACCCTTTTTCTTGAGCAGTTTTATTTTAATAATATGACTTGTCAAAAACTGATAAGACACATGAAACAGACATAACATTTAAAGCAATCTGTATGTTCAAGGTTGAATTTTCATAATCTCCAAATATCCATATGACAGAGTGAGACACTCAGAGAGGCATAATAATGTCTTAAGAGTACAGGTGTGAGGAATATTACAATCCTAGGCATTGGTTGGAAGAAAGAAAAGTTGTCATACAAGGACATGGGAAATGGTCTCATATAGTTTCCTTCCTTCTTATAGAATAACAGTATGTAATAACTATAATAAATTTGTATAAATAATTAGTTCTCCCAGAATATTATTTACCTTTAAGAAACAACATTTCAATTCTGTTTATAGAATTCTTTCAGGTAAGTGACAATATTTACTTCATAGGCTTTGTCTTTTATATTGATGAGTATGAAATGAGACCCCTAGTGGCCAAGACGGGAAGACTTCCATCTTGGAATCCAATGAAGAGGATTTAGTAGTTCAAGATCTGGACTGTGTTGAAGACTCAGATTTTTTTTTTTTTTTTTTTTTCCTCCACACTGGAAAGACTCCAAAACCGCAAGAGCACATGCACTCCTTTCTTTCTCCCATGAAATAATTAGGGATGGGCTGTTTTTACTTTAATATTATGTCTTCTACTTTATTCTTTAATGTAATTTTAAAGGTTTCATAGCCACAAAACTCTTTGTGGAACTCCATGAACAGAAATTATTACAGCTGATGTATAAATAGCAGAAAGTTTCAAATTTTTGAGATTTTTAAGACTTGAGGAGATGTGGCTTGAAAATAAGAGTAAAAAAATATGTGATACATTACATGCCTTTTGAGCTTAGGCTAACTATATTTTAAAATGATAAAGTAATGCCGCTTTAATTTTAAATGTTTTAATAAAAATTTATTAAATATATCTTTAGTTGTTCACAAGAGTTCAGATTCTTAGAATTTATGTCTTTGAAATTCTACATGCTCCAGTGAGGATGTACGCTCACCTACAAAACAAAAAAATGATAAACTGAAGAAAAATATAAGATATTTTATTTACCTGTTTTTTCTACAGTGACAGCTTTTACTTGCTTTACCTTTTCTTCTATGATAGGAAAAAATGTTAACACGAGTAGAAATTTTGAATACATCATACAAAACATTGCCAATATTTCATTCTTGATATTTTGAATTCTTTTTTTTTGAAGTAACACCAGTGCATGAAAGTTTTCCCAATAAAATAGTAAACAATACCTTCTATTCAAATAGGAACCACAAAAAATATTGTCTACTCTAGATATCCTCTGCACATTTCATATTGCAGAGGAGTTCCTAATTCAATTTGTCATATAACCTTCTAATGCAAACCCTACCCTTCACCTTTGCTCTGTGTCACTATATTTATCTGTGACACAGAGGTAACTCTTTATTTATGACAGAATAAGAATAAAATGAAGCAGTTTCTCATCATTCTTGCGGAGGTACCTCCCTGAGATTCCAAAATGAGCTGGAGAACACAAATTTTTTACGGTGCAAGTTGGGAGAAAGCACATGTAAAATAATGAAAGTCCTCTGTCTTCTCTGATTTTATAGAGTCAAGGAGATTTAACTCAAACGAAAGAGACTGTTACATTTAGCCAATATAAAATTAAACCTCTTAGCTGGGAGAGTGAACTTGCTGTTTAAATATTCCTTTTAGAAAGTTTCATTGAGTACAAGAGAATTTAAAGAACAGGAAGGTCTGTAAGTGAAATTTAATATTTCTGGCTAGAAAACATACATTTGATACACACTCAGAAATAAACTCTCACTCTCTCTGTACTCTCCCCTCAAAATAGCTAACATTTAGAGCACAAGAAAATAACAGTTTCATTAATGACATAAACTAGGAGGCTCTAAAAGTTTCCTGACTACCCGGCAGACCAGGCTTTTTTACTTTATTCGTATATTTTCAAATACTGGTGTCTTAAACTTTTTAAGTCATACTTTTTCAATCCAATCCTACTGATTTAAAACCATTGAATACAGATTTTCTGAGGCCTGATGTAAAAAATGTGAACAAAATGTTCCCTAAGATTTGTTTTCAGAAAGAATTTTTTTTTTTAATTTCTCAAAAATTCTGGCCCAAGCATTTCAAGAACATCAAGAAAACAATTCATGGAACATCTGGAATGGAGAATAACATTCTACAGAGCAACCAAGACTTGGAGAGTCTCAAATTTAAATTCACACTTAATCAATTTAAATAAAAACTACATTTCTGTTTTTTTTTAATAAAAACAAATTAATATCCTTGATTTGGTGAATTCTTTAACTTTCTTTACAAGAGAACCCCAATGGGTCCAGCTCAACCGTCTACAAAAGGTACCAACAGGAGAGTAAAAAAAAAAAGGAGAAGCAAGAATGGGTAAAAGAAAAAAGGAGGAAAGGAAGCAGGGGGGATGAGAATGACTGGGTATCCTTGAGATTTGGGGAGTCAGGATGATCACATTTGAATGAGACAATCTGAATTATAAATTGTCTAAGGATTTCCTGCCTACCACAGAAAAAATGAAAATATAGAGCTCAGCTGGGCACATAGCATCATCAGTAATCCCAGGCCCTGTTGACACAGACAAGGGGATTCGAGGCCAGCAAAATCAAAAGGGCTGGGATGTAGATCAGTAGTAGATCATCGCTGGGTTCAATCCTCAGCACTCCTCCACCTGCCAAAACTATGCAGCCCATTCACCTGGATGCTGGTGATTATGGTCTTCATACTATCTCTGATGGGAAGGAATGAGTAGCTGTCTAGCTGGATCTGACTCATCACATTCTCAGTACAAAAATGTATTTAGAAGATGTCTAAAATTGTAAATGTTCTAGAAGCTCATGATGTAAGACATCAACTATCTCCAGTAATTTCAGTCTTGACTGTATGCTCTTCCTTCTGCTACAGCTATCACATTGAGAGACACTTTGAGACTACAAACACCACCTTCCAAGTACCTGGTTTGTCATGAGAAACATTCTTATGTGGTTTCACTGTGTCTTGTTCTGAAAACAAAAATATAAAATTTTTCAAGTATTTCTGACCTTGATAAGTTTATATATAATGAATATGTATGAGTTAGGCCAGTGGTTTGTAAAACTGAAAATAACTACCAAACATGCCCGTAGAGGAAAAAAAATTGTAAATTTCCATGTGATTCTATTTCATATTAAAAACTTAAAAGGTTTGATTCATGAAAACAATATATTAATGATAATAATTTACATTTAGGTGACTTAATTTTCAAAACATGGGCTATAATAAAACATATACATAAAAGCATAGATTAAAAATGAATTTAGAAATATGCAAATTTTCTTGTAAAAGACTCTATAGAAAAATTTTAAATCAAATTTTCATACATACTGTGGATTTGTGCCTTTTCAGATGAAGCTTGAAAAGAATAAAAATATAACATATTTGAATTACACTACATGAAAATTTGTAATAATTAACAAAAATCAAAAAAATTAAATGGTAGACCTACCTAGCTTTAAATGATATTGGGCTTCTGGGTTTTTTTTTAAATGCATATATCTGGTAAAACCAGTAGTGACCAAATGTGATCAGGAAAATAGAAAGAGTAGATAAGTATTGTTAGTATTTAGATATGAGGTGTTCCCCATAAGTGCATGTGTGAAACAGAGCAAGAATTTTCCCAGGTGAGATGATTGAGTTATGAGAACCTTAACCTAATCAGTGGATTGATTCACTGATAGGGTGTAAAGGGGCAATAACTGTCGACAGGTAGGGTGTGATTGCAGGTAAGGGCCTTTGGAGTTTATATTTTGTTCTGGATGAGCAAAGTTCTCCCTCTGCTTCCTGATTGCATGTCCTAAGTTGGCTTCCTCCTCCACACCCTTCCTCTGCGTGTTCTCCCTCACCTCAGGCCAAACTGGAGTCAGCCATGGAGGGACTGAGATCTTTGAAACAAGATCTTTGAAACTTCCCCTGTTCTAATTGTTTTTATCAGCTGACTAAAACAGGCATTTATGAGCTTTGTTGCATGACAAATACATTATTAGGAGAGCAAATAGATTCAAGCTATGATCAGATGCCAGATAGGCGCTCCGGTACAATATATTAGTAATAATTATTCATATTTAGGTAAGAATTAAGAATTAAAGGAGTGAGGTAGTTTTATATATATATATATATATATATATATATATATATATATATATATATATATATATATATATATTCTGGATTTGAGGGAAAAATATATATATTAGTATATATTTATATATAAATAAAATGAAGGAAGAGACATGCCTCAGGTTAACAGCTAGTTAGTTCCAGAACTAGGATTTAAAGACTAAATGGCAATGTAAACTTGGAAAGATTACCCAATTTTTAAGTTAATGTATAAAAATGATTGTCTGGGACAGTCTAATAGTAGGAGTATAAAGTATCTGAAACAAATTAGACATGGGCTAGAATCCTAGCTACAATATTAATTAGCTTGAAAATCCTGAAAAAATAACAGATTTTTCTAAACTTGTTCTGTTGATCTGTTTCCACAAATTATGAATGTATATAATAACTGCTATGTTATGTGCTGGTCATAATCATATGATAAAAGTAAAAATGCATAATTAGTCTTTAGTTCACAGTAGATGCTTAATAGGTTCTTATCCCTCTTACCCTTTAAACCCAAGAAGTCCATGACTTTATGAATTTATAACTCTGGTGATTATTATTAGAAATAAAGCCACAATTTTAACATGATCATACTCTACACCAAAAGATGTGTTCTAAACCTAAAGCCTCTGCTGAGGTTTATCGAACTCAAATTCTAGATAATTTTGTCTATGGGACATCCCAATTTTTCCTAATCCAGTACTTTAAATTTATAGTGAACAATAAGTGGGGAAAAAATGAGGGGAACTGCGGGTTTAGCTCAATGATAGGGCACTTATAAGGAAGAAGGACACCCTGGGTTTACGTCTCCAATACTGATAATTTAAAATAAAAAGGAAAGGACAAGAAAAAAAAAAGGATGAAGAACTGGGAGACTGTGTTCCCCTGGTGCAAGACAGACCTATATTTTATTTCTTAAATGAAAGCAAAGTCAGCTCTGAAACTATTTAAGATAAAAATATTGCTACTTGATTTTTACATCATTTTAAATTTGTGCCTGGGTTGGGCAGGGAGACCATTTTAATTCTATAAAAAAATAATGAACCAGAACACAAATATATTTTTGGAACTCAATTTTTTCCATAATTGGGAAATAAATTTAATAAAAATTATTCACTTTTCTTGGTGGTTTGTCAATGATGAATTATTAAACACTCAGTAGTTAAAAAATGCTATGCACATGTCTGTCATTAAGTTGTTGCTACTTATAATTGATTAAATCTAAATTATCTATTTATTTTCAAGGTGATTAAAATGGGAATCAGTTCCAAAGTAATATAAGTGATTTGGAAAAGAGTTGGAAGAGATTATCTGAAAGATTTAATTAGGTATTTACACGATTTAGGAATTTAGATAAATAGTATTATGAATGTGCTCACTAAAAGTTTTCTTGAGTTCTAACCCTCAATCCTGATAATGTGACCGTCTTTGGAATAGGGTTGCTGAAGAAGTAATTAGTTAAGGAAAGATGAGGTCATAGGAGAGTAGTGTGGGTCCTTATAATAGGAGAGAGACACAAAGGCAGAAGCTGGCCATGTGATGGTAGAGGTGAAGGCTGAAGAGACGCATCTAGAAGCCAAAGGACACCAAGGATTGCTTGCAACCACCAGATGCTAGAAAGGGCGATGAAGGTTTCTCCTCTAAGGATTGAGGTAGTGTTGTGTTTCCTCCAGAATTTTGAGCGAATAAATGTCTGTGCTTTTAAGCAACAGTTAGTGGTAACTTAATCACAACCATCCAAGGAATAGATAGGTTTGGGTATGGGAATGTGGGGTGATTCTCCTGTCATAAATACCTACAAAATGGGAAGTGACTTTGGAATTAGGTCATAGGTAGATGATGGAAGAGTTTTGAGGCACTTTATAAAACAGCCTACATTCCCTTGATAAGACTAATATGGCTGATTGTGTGGCCCGAAAAATGTTTGCTAAAGAATTTGGTTTGTGATTCAGAGATCCAATTAACCACCTCAGCAGAAAATGGGAATACAGATGATTTGGTCCAAGACTGTGGAGGACCCCCTTATCCAATATCTTGGAAACTCATGGATTAAATAGGAGATTTAGTACAAATACTATACCAACCTGGACAAAAAGTGACAGAAATAGAATGAAATGAAGGAATAATGACTCCAAAGTTAAAAATATGGATTCAAAGGCCTTCAGCAGATAGTGTGGAGCAATGATCTCACGGAGCTGAGAGGTCTGGTCCACTATCCCAGCATTGAGCACAAGAAGATATTCTCAGAACCAGACATTTGCTTGAAACTGACAACCCTTTATTTTCTTCCAGTTTCCCCTTTGGAATGGGAATGTCTATCCTATGATTATCTCACTATTTTATTTTGGAGAAGATAATTTGTTTTATGGCTTTACAGGTGCACAGGTAGAAAGGAATTTTTGTACAGGAAGAATCATATTCCAAGATTCACCCATAACTAATTGAAATAACTTAGATAATTAAATTTGGAAGCATTCGTTTGTTAGCATTTTGGATGACATTCTAGACATAAGAGTTGATACTATAAAGATTAATACATTAAGGATGTTGGGATGGGAGGAATGTATTTTGTACATATGAAAGACATGAGGCAAAGGGTGAACCTTTTATAGAATGAATTGTGTCCTCCCCAAAGATGCTTAAGTCATAAAATCCATAGGTTATCTTATTTATAAATAGGGTCATTGCAGATGTAAATAGTTAAGATGTCATTATGGAGGAGTAGGGGGGTCCTTAGTGCATGATGACTAGTATACATATGAGAAGAGGGGAAGAGATACAGAGAGAGGAACAGAGGGAAAAGATGGCATGTGGTGAAGGAGGCAGTGATTGAAAGGATGCATCTGCATGCCAAGCAACACCAAAGATTGCTGGCACCAGTATCCAGAAAAGTTGAGCAAGGATTCATCTCTTCAGGTTTTAAGAGAAACATGGCCTACCTTGATTTTGGGCTTCTACCCCACAGAATTGAAAGAGAATTAGTGTCTATTTTTAAAGCTACCCAGTATGTGGTATTTTATTGCAGACACCCTATGACATAAATACAATTAGGAAACATGAGCTAAAATTTTAAATGTTTTCAAAATTAGTTTCTGTGGGTTTTTTTTTCCTTCAAAAATTTTCTGTTGCCTACTGCAGCCCCAGAAATGTTCATTTTACTCAAAAGTCCAGAAAAAAAAAAGAATGAGAGGGGCTATTTTTTTTTCTGATAGAATGTGTCCTATAAGTATCAAAAAAAAAATGCAGTTTTATAGGAGTCTATCAGTCAATCGCTTCTTCTGAACCATACAAAACTCAGATTTCATGTACATTAAAAAAAGGTGTTTTTTGTTTTCTTCTGTGAATGAATAGCTTAGATAAATATGTATTTTTAAGTTGTTCACAATAAAATTTGCAAAGAGTTGTACTATTCATTATAAATTGTACAATGTATGCATAGATTTATACACAACTATTTACATACCTGTTTTCTCTTCTTTCTTTTCCTGTGGCTCTAAAAATATAGACAAACATTAGTTATAATGATTATATAAATTGTTAATTTCGTATACTCATGCATGTATAGGAAATTATTCATTGTGTTTTAATCTGTCATATTTTATTTTTCTTAGGATTATGGCAAATTAATATAAAAGACAAGTAAAGCTCTCTCACTATCAACCAAAATAAGAAGTATTTTGAGGAGAAATGGAAATGTGAGCTAAGATTTGTAAAACAAGGTTAGCAACATTATTGGATTATACCTCCAGTACACAGAAAATAAAAGAAAATTTCAGCATGGCATATTCTCAGAATTACACTTAAAGTAATAAGAACATTTTCTAGACAAAACAGTTAAGGCTTTACTTTAAGCAAAATATTCAATGTGGAATCAGAATATGAACAAAAACCTGTATTTAAGATTTGTTTTATTTATTTGACATGCATATAACATACGTGGAGGTTTAGGCTTGACATCTTTGCCTAGAAAAAGTTGAATAAATATTAAAGTTTGAGTCAGACACTGCTTATCAAAATCACATTATGAAATATGATAGAAAACTATATATTTCACATTGAAAATTAAATGATATAAATCCAAGCTACCCTTCCTTATTGAAATCATAGATACCTATAATTCAACATACATGGCCAAGTTATTAAGAAAAAATTTATTTTAAATAATAAAATCTATTGCACTTTTAAAAATAATTTGCCCACAAAATTGTATGTGCAATGTTAATTTTATTTTGTGATATTAAGAAAGAACACACATAATTTAATTTGAGAAATTACTTTTAAACTTTCATTATGCATAGATGAAATATCCAAGACTACTTTTTTTCATTTTCCATAAAATTATCAATGTGTCATCTGTGTCAGTATAATAACATTTTAAAGGATTCCTGCTGAATTGGGAGTTCTGGACTACTGGAAATAGATGCTTAGTGCATGTTAAGTAGTTGATGCAGGGATTGGAAAGCCTTTTCTGTAAAAGGTCAGATCATCCATGTTCTCAGGTTGGGGACTATATGAACTCTGTCACATTAATTCATCTGTGCTGTATAGGGAAGAAGCAGCCATAGACAATACTGTAAATGAATAGCAATGGCTTTATTTACAGAAACTGGTGACTGGTCTATAGGTCATTGTCACTCATTTTCTGTTCACAGTCAGTTTTAATTTTCTTTCCTTTTTATAACAATGAAGGTTTGCACAAAGAACAAAAACACCTTCCATTGATTCTTTGTTCCTTTACAAATGTTATCTAATACATTTCCATCGATACTCAACTCATCTTCCTTTGCTATTTTCATGTCTTGGCTCTTATTTAATCATTACTTCACTATAATCTACATTTAATCTAACCATTCTATTTATCAGGACTCTCTGGTCTCAAATTTCTCCACTACTTGCCAAAACAATGGATATACTGAATCATATTGATCACTCTCTCCTTCTTTTAAAATCCCTGTTCACCTGACTTCAGAGAAGGATGAGCATAACACATTCTATTGTTTGGGGATGAATATTAATACTGCCTTTCTTTATTCTCAAAAGTGTCCTGGGGACTTCCACTTCTAGCTAAAACACAAAAGCAGGTACCTAATTACTTCTGGCAATGGAATCTAAAGAAACCAGAAAGAAGTATGTGAAACAATGTTTCAAAAGAGGCTGGACCTCAGACAACAAAGAAGAGAAAAGCTTGAGTGACCAGAAACAAAGGGGACATACTCTAAGATTGCTTCAGTTTACTGCTTTGAGTACCCAGAAGATTCCTGAACAGATGAGGCGGAACTGGGAGCGCAAAGAAACCTATATTGCTAGAATAAAAGTGGAAGAATAGCATAAAATGGAGAGCTGCGGAGGGGAGAAACAGTTCTGGAGACTTGTGGAAGGATGTCATAAGTCAGATGAGCACAAACTGCGTATGAACACAAGGGGTTTAACTGAGTCCAGGAAAACAATGGCAGGAATATGAAAGCTTTATAATAAGAAGTTGGGTATTGTATAATAAGAAGTAAACCTTTATAATAAGAAGTAAAGTTGGGTATTGTTCTTTTTCTTTAGTATTATATTTAATATTTGGGGTCATTTTTGTATTCCCACATAAATTTTAGAATTGGTTTGTTAATGGCCACAAAATTATTTCAGGATTGTTTTGTTGTTGTTGTTGTTGTTGTTTTGGCAGGGGCAGGTACTAGAGACTGAACTCAGGGATGTTCTTCTGAGCTACATATACAAACCACTTTTAAAACTTTTTTTTTTTTTTAAATTTTGAGAGAGGGTCTCACTATACAATGAAAGTTGGCAGTGAACTTGCAATCTTCCTGCCTCAGCCTCTCAAGTTGCTGGGATTACAGGCAGGCTCTACCATACCCAGTCATTTCTGGGATTTAGGTGAAGATCATCACATTGATGCAGAATGGGGAGAACTGATGTCTTAACAATACTGAACTTCACATCCACAAACATGAACTAGCTCTCAATTTATTTAAACATTCTTTGGATTTTTTTTTTCCATTAGAGATTTATTTTCCTTATTTTTTATTTGTTTAAATTCTACCTAGCACTTAATTTAATTATTTTTCCTCAGAAAAATTATTTGATGTATTTGGTTTGTTTTTCCCATTTATAAAATAATATTATTTTATAAACTTCCTTACCATTATGTTCATGCCATTCTACTATAAATACTAACGTAAGTGAATGTCTTCTCTTCTAGGTTGTGAGATATTTGAGGACAAAGGTCATATGTATCCATCATTGAATTGAAGTAATCAGTACAATGTCCATTACATGATTTAATAATAGGGACTCAAGTATTTTTTGTTCATTATATAAATAACTAAAATAATTAGAACAAGATAAAATAAATAAATTGAGAAATTGAGCAAAGAAAAAAAATAAATGTAGGAAAACACAAATTTATAAATTGCATTAGAGCCAGGCATGGTGGCATACACATATAATCCCAGCTACTCCAGAGACTGAAACAAAAGGATCACAAGTTAAATACAAGCCTGGGCAACTTAGCCAGATCCTGCCTCAAAATAAAATTAAAGCTGGGCATGGTTGATGCACACTTGGGAGGCTGAGTCAGGAGGATTGTGAGTTCAAAGCCAACCTCAGCAAAAGTGAGACCCTGTCTCCAAATAAAACATAAAAAAAGGCTGGGGATATGTCTCAGTGGTTGAGTGCCTCTCAATTCAGTCCCCAGTATGAAAATATAAACAAACAAACAAATAAATAAAATAATACAAAATAAATTTTTTAAAAGTGTCAATATAAAGCTCAGTGATAGAGTACTTTCCTAACATATGTGCTGTGTTCAATCCCTTATACTAGAAAAAGAAACTTGTATTAGAATACAAAATGCATGTTGAATTCCTTTGCCCGTTTATTAATTGTGTTATTTGGTTTTTGAGTTATTTATATATCCTGGAAATTAATGCTCCACCTGAGGTGCAGGTGGAAAATATTTTCTTCCATTCTGTAGGTTCTCTTTTCATATTATTACTCTTGATTGTTCCCTTGGCTATGAAAAAGCATTTTAATGGGATTTCATCCCATTTGTTGATTCTTGATTTTACTTTTTGCACTTTGGGAGTCTTGTTAGGGAAGTCAGTTCCTAAGCTGACATGATGGAGATTTGAAACTAATTTTTATTCTATTAGTTTCAGGGTCTCTGGTCTATTACCTAAATCCTTGATCTACTTTGAGTGAGTTTTTTTTTTTTTTTTGCAGGGGAGAGATGGGGGTTTAATTTCATTTTGCTACATATAGATTTCCAGTTTCCCCAACACCATTTGTTGAAGAGGCTATCTTTTCTATAATGTATGTTTTTGGCTGCTTTGTTTAGTGTGAGATAACTATATTTATATGGGTTTGTCAGAGAGTCCCTATTCTATTCCATTGGTCTACATGTGTATTTTGGTGCCAATGCCTTGCCATTTTTGTTACTATAGCTTTGTAGTATAGTTTAAGGTTGGTATTGTGATGCCTCCCACTTCACTTTTCTTGCTAAGGATTGCTTTGGTAATTCTAGGTCTCTTTTTTTTAAAATAAATTTCATGATTGCTTTTTTCTATTTCTATAAATGATTCATTGGAATTGTAATAGGGATTGCATTACATTTTTATAATACTTTTAAGTGATATGGCCATTTGACATTGTTAATTCTGCCTATCCAAGAGCATAGGAGATCTTTCTAAAGTTTTCTTCAGTTTCTTTCTTTAGTATTCTGTAGTTTTCACTGTAGAAGTTTTTCACCTCTTTTGTTATATTGATTTCCAAATATTTTGTGGGTTTTTTTGAGGCAATTGTGACTGGGATAGTTTTCCTAATTTCTCTTTCAGTAGATTCATCACATATGTATAGGAACTCCATTGATTTATGGATCTTAATTTTATATCCCCTCCTCTGCTGAATTCATTTATGAGTTCTAGAAGTTTTCTGGTAGAATATTTTGGGTCTTGTAAGTATAGAATCATGTCGTTGGCAAATAGGGACCTTTGAGCTCTTCTTTTCCTATTTGTATCCCTTTAATTTATTTCCTCTGTTTAATTGCTCTGGCTGGAGTTTCAAGGACAAGGTTGAATAAAATTGGTGAAAGAGGGCATCACTGTCTTTAGAGAGAATGCTTTAAATTTTGTTTTCACCAAAACCCCCAAATAACCCAATTAATAAATGGGCAAAGGAAGTGAACACGTACTTCCCAGAAAAAGAAATAAGATTTATCAAGAAATATATGAAAAAAATGTTCAATATAACTAGCAATTACAGAAATGCAAATTTAAACTACACTGGGATTTCATTCACTCCAGTCAGAATGACAATTAGCAAGAATGTAAGCAACAGTAAATGTTGGTAAGGATATGAGGGAAAAGGTACACTCATACATTGCTGGAGGGACTGCAAATTGGTGCAACCACTAAGGAAAGGAATATGGAGATTCCTCAGAAAACTTGGAATGGAACAATCATTTGACCCAGTTATCCTACTCCTTAACATATACCAAAGTAATTAATATCAGTGTACTACAGTGACACAGCCATATCAATGTTTACAGCAGCTCAATTCACAATAGCTAAACTATGGAACCAACTTAGGTGCCCTTCATTGGATAAAGAAAATGTGGTATATATATACACAATGGAATATTACTCAGCCATAAAGATGAATGAAATTATGGTATTTATCTGTAAATGTATGGGACTGGAGACTATCATGCTAAGTGAAATAAGCCAATCCCAAAAATCCAAAGACAGAATGTTCTCTCTTGTATGGGTCTACTAACTTAAAATAAGGGGGCAGGGATAGGGAATAATAAAAAGTTTATTGGATTAGACAAAGGGGAGAAAAGAAGGGGCATGGGAATACAAAAGACAGTAGAATAAATCAGACATTACTGTCCTATATGCATTACACAACCAGTGTAATACTACATCATGTATAACCAGTAGAATGAGAGGTTATACTCCATATATGTAAGTCAAAATATATTCTACTGTCATGTGTAACTAATAAGAACACATAATATATTATATATGTAGGTTCAGCCTATTTACACTTTAGTCCAGGAATCATTAAAGTTAGTAATGATAATAAAGGCTAATATATAATCATCTTTAGAACAAGTTTATCTAACGTAATTAGTTGTTTCACCATGATCAGTAGTGAAATAGTTTGATTTAATAATTTTCTGATTCACATGTTCATAAATAGCTTAACTTATTTTTAAAAGAAATTAGTATATTAATTTATTAATAAAATGACTTAATGTGTTATATTTATCTGAAACTTTTTGATCATCCATAACGTGACAGATATGTAGAGTTCTCTTATGAGTGCTCTAGGAACCTACTCTTCACTGAGTTGTTTAGAATTTGAATTTTGAATTTAAGAAATATAAAATTCCCAATTATAACTAGGAAACAAAATGTCCACAAAATTATTTACCAAATTCATAATGTGGTTAAATAGATCACTGAAACTGCCTTATTACTGAATTTAAGGAATGAATTAGTTGCTCCCCAAATTTATTATACTTTAATTTTGTCAAGAAATTGAAGTAATTATTATAAGATTGGAGATTTATAAAATTCATTAATGTGACATTATTTTAGGTACATAAGACAGATGAAGATTTTTACTGAAAAAATTTATTTGGGTAATCTTATATAAAGTATCATTAAAATAGTATTTAAAGATGAGTATAAGATAGAATTCAGTATAAGAGCAGTAGAATCTTACAAATTTTAGAACACACAATGAGAGAGTTTTAAGCCTTGAAGGGCCTTGGAAGTGATCTAGAGTAGCATTCTAATTTTCTAAAACAAAAAGTGCTAACCTTCATAAATCATTAAGGTGGTTTGTGCTATGAGTTTGTCCACTGAGAGGCCCTTGTCTGTTCAGATCAAAGACAGTTCCCAGAGCAGCACCAACAACAAGTGGGAATGTGTTAGAAAGGCAGATTCATGGACCTCACTCTACTGAACCATAAACTCCAGAGGCAAGACCCAGAAATTTGCTATTTAGCAGCTTTTTCAGGTGATTCTGATTATCACATAAGCAAGCAATTATTTTCGTAAGAGAATTAAATCAACACATGCCAAGATACAGTGGGTGTAAGATATACTTTTTAGTAATTTGTTCATTATCAGTGTGTAAGACACATAGGTAAGGAAGAATTAGGATATCCTAAAGATGAAATATCACCAACAGAACATAAATATCAGTTAGCTTGTTTATATTCCCAGTTTATTATATTTAGTTAAGAGCATAATGGACCATGTTAAAATCTGACTAAACAGGTGAACATAGGTATGAATACATGAATGAACACAGAGCATGTTTGTTTGTCTATCCATGGTCTGACATATATATTCCTTAAGGTCCATGTTTAGGCAACAATCATAAGGCCAAGTGTAGATTTTTCTGTTGGAGGAGAAATTTTAAGACAGTGATTCTCCAGCAACATCACCATGGAAATCATTAGCAATGTTAATTGAACTTTCCAGATATAACATAATATACTGCATGTTGAAGTTTGAAAACTACTGTTGATAACCATAGTTACATTTGTTGACAGCATTCACTTAGCATACAGGTATGTCTATTTTTCACAGTTCTGAATCACAACTAATTGTTGATGACACATCAATGAAAATAAAGTTTAATTAGAATCAGAGAGAAAGCTATCAATCTATTGGAACATAAATTAGAAAAGCTAAAAACGGAGCATGAATGTGTTGATTATAGTGTGTCACCTTTTTAATCTCAATGACAGTAATATTCTATTCAGACATTTAAGAATGAGATCTAAAAAGGGTGTGATGTGAAATCAAATTCATATAACAAGAATTATTTAATTTATAAAGGAAATCAAAGCATAACTTATATATTCTTACAGAGGTAGTAGTTGACTACATCAAGAAATGTATTTCAAATAGAAACAATGTAAAATATATGCATAGGCACACATGCTTATAGTTATTTTAATTACAGGGATTTTAGTTTTATATGTTTATTATGCTTTTCATATATTCCATAGTTTTCCAAATTATTTGAATTGTATTAAAATATCTATATAATATTTCCCATTTCTATTCCTTCTATAGGCTTTTAAAAATATATTCAATGTATGAAAAAAAATAAAAGCAAAATAAATCAGAATTAAAAATATTCTAAAATATTATATACAAATGATAAAAGTCATAGGTTGAAATTATAAGTACAAAAGAATAGCTTATCTAAATTTAAAAAGTTAAGAAAATTCTGAAAATAATTCTGATCAAAATAATGAAATTTGATATACTATAATCAGAAATGATTTATTCTGCAGTACCTTTGGACTAGCAAGAGATAAGAATTATGAAAGCTTGGGTTCTATTTTTCATTCAGACATGTATTTGCTATGCAACCTTGACATAGCTGTTTAAACTTTTAGGTCTTTTTCCAGAAAGAAAAGAAATGAAGCAAATTAGGTGAGTTGGTGTCTAAAATCTCATCCAGATCTAAAATTATGTATACATGCATTTTTATGAAGTTAATTTTGATCTTCAGTAAATCTCTAACAAAATTCCAGTGTCATTTTTAAAGAAATATAAAAAGTACCCTAAAATTTGTATGGAACCAGGAAAGACCCTGAATACCCAAGCAATCTTAAGCAAAATACAACGTCAAATGTGTCATACTTTCTGATTTCAAAATATATTATAAAGCTACTATAATCTGTAGCATTTCATTGGCATGAAAACATACATATCAACAAATGGAACAGGACAGCAATCCTCCAAATAGACTCAAGTATTTAGTCAATTTATTTTTAATCAAGGTGCCAAGAACACATAATGGGGAAAGGACAGTCTCTTCAATAAATGGTTTTGGAAAAAATGGATATTCACAAGCAGAATAATAATATTGGGCCATTATTTAATACCATATACAAAAATTAACTGAAAATGGAATGGATTAAGGACTGAAATATAAGAACTGAAACTGTAAAGATACTTGAAGAAAACATTGGGTGAAACTATGACATTGGTCTGGGCAATATCTTATTAGATAGGATCACAAAAACAGAGGTATCACAAGCAAAAATAGACAAGTGGAATTGCATCAAACTCAAAAGTTTCTTCCCAGCAAGGAAAAAGTGAGTAAAGAGACAGCCTATGGACTAGGAGAAAATGTATGCAAGCCACACATTTGATAAGGGACTAATACTCACAAAACACAAGGAACTCAAACAACTCAATGGAAAGAAAACAAATAGCCTGATTTTAAAGTGGGCAAAGGATCTCAGCAGACAACTCTCAAAAATAGAGATATAAGTGGCCAACAGATGTAACATATCTAATCCTCTTAGAAATGCAAATTATTACCACAATTAGATACCACCTCATACCTGTTAGAATGACTATTGTCAAAAAGAAGAATTAATGACAAGTTGGTGAGGTTATGAAGAAAACAGAACTCTTGTACCTTATTTGTGGGAATGTAAATTAGAATAGCCTTTTTTTTGAGAGAGAGGGAGAGAAAGAAAGAGAGAGAGACAGAAGGAGAGAATTTTTAATATTTATTTTTTAGTTTTTGGTGGACACAATACCTTTATTTTATTTTTATATGGTGTTGAGGATCGAACCCAGCACCCCGCACATGCCAGGTGAGTGCGCTACCATTTGAGCCACATCCCCAGCTCTAGAATAGCCATTTTTGAAAATAATGTGAAGGTTGCTTAAAAACTAAAAAAAAAAAAAAATTATTATGTGATCAACAATGGTCCCACTTCTGGATGTACATTCAAAGGAATTAAAATTGACATATTGAAAAGATATCTGTACTCTCCTGATCATATCTCAGCATTGCTCACAATAGCCAGGATATGGAAGCAACTTGGTGTTATCAACAGATAAATGAATGAAAGAATGGAAAAAATATGGTGTATGTATATACATATACACACAAAGAGTGAAACACTATAAAATCTTTTAAAAAGAAGGAAATTCTGTGATTCATGAGAACATGGATGAAACTGAAGGACATTATACTAAAAAAGAAAAATACAATAGTATTTTGCACACAGACATTTTTATCAATAATGTATTGTATATATGAAGATGGTCTTATAAGATTAATATAGAAGCTGAAAAATTCCTATTTCTTTGGGATGTTATAGCACATGCATTCTTCACATGTTTGTGCTGATGCTAGGATACACAAATCTACTATGCTGCCAGTCCTATAAAAGTGTAGTACATATAACTTGTACAGTGCATAATACTTAGTAACAATAATAAATCACGATGCTACTGATGTATGTGTTTATAATACCATATGTTTTATTGTTAGTGTGTATCCATCTTCAAGGTCTTAAAAAAAAAAAAAGTTTACCATGGGAAAGCCCCAGACAGATCCCTCTGGAGGTATTCCACAGAAAGCATTGTTACTGTAGGAGAATACAACTGCATACATGTCACTGACTTTGAGGACCTGCCAGTGGGACAATATGAGGAGGTGAAAGTCATTGACACTGATGAGCTTGATCCTATGTTGGCCTAGGCTGATGAGTGTGCTTGTGTCTTAGTTTTCAAGCAAAAAAATAAAAATAAAAAAATATTTTTATACTTTTTTTGAAAAGTAAAATTGCCTGTAGAATAAAGATACAAAATATTTGAATGCCTTTAAATGCTTGTTTTAAGCCAAATGTTACTGTAAGAATCAAAATAGTAAAAGTTTAAAATGTTATAGAGTACTTTGTTACTTCTGTAAGCTCAAGTTTATTTATTATTGAAGAAATAAAAAAATATTTAAAAATAGCATAGTGTAGTCCAAATGTACAATAGGCATAGCCTACAGTAGTGATGGGTAATGCCCTATACCTTCACATGCACCCACCATGCATTCACCAACTCATACAGAGAAAATTCCTGTCCTGTAAGTTTCATTGATGGCAAGTGTTCTATGTAGGTGTGCAGTATTTCCTTTTATGCTATATTTTTCCTGTGGCTTACCCATGATTATATTTGTTTAGATATAAAAATAATTAACATTGCATGATTGTTTGCTAGAGTAACATGTTAGTGCTGTAACATGCTGAACAGGCTTGTGACTTAGGAGCAAAAGTCGGTGCCATATAACCTAGGTATATAGCAGGTGATACTATCTAGTGTATATAAATATACCCCATGAGGTTCACACACAATGAAATTGACTAACAGCACATTTCTCAAAACATATCCTGAGAGTTAAGTGACACATGACTACACTGTATGATCTCATTTATATACAGACTCTGAAAAAGTAAATGTCCTAAGAATGGATAATAGAAATCTGGGAAAGAAAAGGGATTGGAAAGGGGGAGTTTTGATTGAAGGACACAAAGTTTCATTAGACTAAAAGAATAAGTTTTGTTGATCTAGTGCATGGTATAATTACCAGAATTAATAATAATGCATATTTCAAAACTGCAAAGAGATTTAGACTTTTATTATTGTCACCATAGAAAAAGGATAAGTTGGTGAAGTGATGGATATGTTAATTAGTATAACAGAGTGTCTTTGTGCAATGAAGATATTAAAACCCCCCATTGTATCTCATAAATACCCACAATAAATGTCTGTCAATTAAAGTAAACAAATGTGTATGAATGGTAAGTAGAAATTTTAAAATGCATTAGTTTGAATCTAAAAAGTAAATCAGTTCATGAGGAGACACAGTCAAATAAAAATCCACCTGAAACATTGCACCATTGATTCTTCCCTTGGTTTGTTACAGTTTAGGAGATCTGTTTACTCAATTCCTGACGGAATCTTTTTGCTACAGGAGTATATTTAAGTATAGGGGCTTATTAACAAGACTGTTTTCAAGACCATTGAATCTATACTGAATTGCCCAGGGCCATTCAGTAAAGAACAGAAGTTGGCTCTGATGTAGACATACACATTAGCCAGAAAGAGCCTCTAACAACCACTTTGCCACTTAAATTGACTTGAAAATTAATATCTAAATTTGTACCACATATATGGAATGATCAATTCATTTGGGAGATTTTAGAAAATATCATAAGAATTTTAATAGGATACTTCAATCAAATTAGAAATTTTATTACAATTTATTAGAAGCTATTTTTCAGCTACATTTTTTATGTGGCTCTATGTTTAGTTATCAAAATTAAAATGGAGGAATTATAAATGTTAAATATAAAAATATTACAAAACTCTTAAAGAAAATACTATATGATTTACATGTGAATTTGAATAAACAAAAATAATCTTTTTACTACAGACGAATTTTCATACAGTGACAGTTTCACTCTATCGAAATATTATTATTCATCATATTTCACAAATGTATTTTTAGATATTTAATGGGAAAGTATGTGAGGGTTAATATTATTTATATAGTTCTGGAAATTGGAAGAAGAGATGGTACCGCTTTGAAAACTGCCCTTTATTCTTCTGAGACCTATTTGGTAAGTAAGAATTGCCTCTGAAAATTAGAACTAAATTCCTGGAGGAATTTTCTTTTAGAATAGATTAAAATGTGGTTTGATAGAAGTAAAATGTTATTCATAGTGTCCTTTATTTTAAAAAGCAGCTATACTTAACAGTATGATAAGATGGTGTTTGAGAGGTTTCTTTGACTAAGGTCTGCTGCCAAGGTCTGTGACTGATGCGTTTTTTTATAGTCATTGACTGTGCATTGTGCTAAGTTTCCTAGGAAGGTTTATTTTGTTTCTTCAGTTGTACTGCAATAAATTTCTATGGAATATATTTAGTTACTATTCAAGCATTCTACTCTTAACCATTCTGTTCTCATGATTCTTCTAAGAATGATCTTATGTTTTGCTCAAATGAGTAGTCAAGGGATATTTTGGTCCTGTGCCTCAACAGGGCTTGAGGTGATGTTGACAAAACTATTTAGCAACAAAGATTTTGTTGTCACCATGATCAAACAAGAGAGATTGGAGGAAGTCAATAGGAAACTGATAGAGAACATGTTTGAAGACTTTTTTAATACAAACATGTTAATAGTTTAACAATTGTGCCCAAAACTATTTAATTATTCCATCATTCCTTCAACAGTGATTGACACAGCATTTGGTACATGCTAAGTAATTAAACCTTAAAGAATATTTAGTTTACCAGCTTATCTATCAATTAAAACAAGGATATTAATTCCTGATATTACATATTTTATTTGAAAACATGGGTAAGAATAGAACATAAAAGAATAATTGTGCTTATTCTATTACTGATCCACATTGTAAAGAAAGGTGTGTATGTATCAGAGAGGGAATTCAAACCTTAAAATTCAAAGTTGAACTTATGATCTACTTACTTTTTCCTCTGCCAAACACATTTCCTAAGTTAGTAAATGATACAAAATTCTATCTGCTATTTTATCAAGGAGGCTAGAGATCATCCAGGATTCCTCTCCATTCTATCACTGTTCAACTATCCAAAGATTCCTACTGATTTTATTTCCTAAGTATTTATTAAGTGTGTCTCCATTTGTCCATCCCCTCCTCAGTTTCTGTCTCCAGTGTATCTTCAAACGTAGCATTTTCATTCCCTTGTTTCTTTTCTCATCTCCTATTCTTTCCCTCTTTTTGCCACTTCCCACCATACCTGTTGATTTATTAAGACTCAGTTCGATCTACATTTCCCTGTAGAAGCTTTTCCTGACTGCTATAGTTTTAGTGTCTCCACTAAAATGCATGTTGAAATGTCATTCCTATTGTGAAGTATTAAGAGGTAATATCAAATGGATCCATTAACATAACTAGTCATTACAGCTCTGCACTCATGATGGCTTAATCATTCAAAAATTAATGAATTATTGAATTAATGGATTATCAGATAGTATAGCTTTCCTATAAAACCAAACTCTTTCTAAGTCTTTTCATGTGATGTTCTGTGCCATTTCATGACGCAGAAAGAAAGCCTTCATTGGGCATCAAGTAGATGCCAGTACCATAATTTAGGTATTCAGAACTGAGAGTATAATAGACCTCTTTTTTTTTAATAAACTACTCAGCTTCATATATCTTTTATAGTAACAGAAAATGGACAAAGACACAAACTTCTTTCCAAGACAGGTAAAAAGTAGCCAATCTGTGCTTTCAGCATTCTATACAAGCCAACATTCCTGTACACTGAAATTATGTCCAATAATTTATAAATTTATATTCATTGCCCCCCCCCCCAATTTTGATATTGAGGAGACAGGTTTGCAACTACTACCTTAATATTTTTTAGCTCTTGTGCATTGTCTCACACATAACCAAAAACTGTCATCGGCGAATAAATGAAAATACCATATAAAATGGAATATTGCTTATCAAAAAATTCACACACAAAAGGCATTCCCACTACTGACTCCTTCAAGATGCTGCTGAATTATTTGAGAAGGGGTGACAAAAAATAATTCTTTTGGCTCTGTAGCCTTTTACCGAAACATATCATTAACAGAAATGTTCCATTTTTCTCCCTACATAAGATATTTTTCAAAATTATGTTGTGATCATCTTGCTTTGGAATGTGTGAAAATAAAACATATGCAAGTTTTGTACATAGCATTTGTCATTAGTGTTTTTCATGATTATTTTGCCTAAAAGGAGAGACAATTATACCACCTTTAGGAGTGACTATTGGGTTGTCTTTTGACCTGGAATAGAAAATGCATTAAAGATAATTTTTAATTGATTGGCAACACGTGGCACAGCATGTTTTCATTACATAATTTACAAAACTCTATCACGTTACACACTTTCCCATCACACCTTGATAATTTAAGTGAATCTTAGGGAAAAAATGACAATAAGATATGAACCCCTAAGACCTGTGAGATACAATTCTTGTTTTTGGTCAGGCATTGGTCAGTAAATAAGATGAGGATAGAGGATTTGGCCAGACAAAAGAGGATTTGGCACACTAAAATGTCTGAACCTGGGCAGGTATATCTAAAGAGGCCAGGTAGAGTCCCCAAAACACTACTCCTGTCATGTTTGCTGTTGTTTTATCTGTTGTAAGCTAAGTGCCTGAGCGTGAGAATATTCTGTTATCCAAGCAAGGAAATGAAAGGAGAAGAGAGAAGTAGTGAATTACTATTTCTTTTGTTGTCAACTGTATCCAAAGAAATAATACATTTCCTTAGTTAATATGTTTTCTGATATTGAGTGCTAATTTGAGCAGCATAGCTTGTGAAAGAGAAGGGTAAGATTCCCGATGCTTGCCCACAAAGGCCTCTGAAACACTTTCCTCTGGAATATGATTCAACTATTAAATACCAGCTCTCTTTTAAGCATGTAATAACTGTGAAATACTTTATCGCAAGCCTGAGAAATATTTCTGTATAGGAATATAATTATATAAATCCACTAAATTGAAACATAAAAGAATATTTGAGCTAAGACCACTGAGTTAAAAATCAGATACTATCAAGCATTACAAAAAGATAAGAAGAAAAAGATGGAGACTAAGTTCTAATAATCAATGAAACTTGCATATTTTAGTATAGCAAAGAAGATATAAACTAAGTAATATGTTTACATGGGGAACACTTGACCCTTGTAAATTTTGTAATGTTCTGTCAGAGTAACTCATAAATTAGCCAGGCAACAGAAACTTTGGTAATAGAGTTGATAACTGTCTAAACACTTTCTAGGTTTTTCATTTAATTTAAAAGAACCATACTAACTTTCTCTAAGGCAAGGAATAAAACCTGCTCTAAGAAACTGGTTTTGCCACCCTAAAAGGTCTCAGCTCAAATCTCATTACCACTCCCTCTGCATTAGTTTCTAGATTGTGTTAAAATGAAAAGGAAGATTTTTAGTGAATTTTAAAAAATAACAAAAGAGAGAATTTTTTTATTTGCTTAAATTAGATTGGGAAGAAAATTTTTAAATACTAAAAATTATGACTTTCAGTGGGGTCTAAAATACTATTGCAATAACAAGATGAACTGTCTGAAGAATGGCCAGTAACATTTTCTTTACAGCAATAGGTGAGTATAGTTGTATAATTTTTAAAGAAGCTACTTTTATTTTTCTTTTTTTCTCTTAAAAGACATGACTTGGATATTTACCTAGGATCTGCAGAGGATGCATAATATCCCTGATGCAGCTCCACTGAGAAAAAATATATAACTGTCCTATACTCATTTATTTAAGAAATATATATTTGTATTTATAATAAATATGTATTTATATATATATGCTATAAATATATAAATATATAGATATATTTTTTCTATAAATATTTATAGAAAATCTATTTTAATACTTATAAGATATATATATGTATATATGCACATATATACATATATATATACATTTTTTCTTGCCTGACCTTTGGAAGATAAGTTTACACAGAAAGATCTTTCTAGACTAAAACACTTGAGTCATACAAAAAAAATTGCATTTGTTTATGTAAGCCAAAAAAACATTAATTGTGTCCTTGTCAGGTTTTCAAAGATATACCACATGCCTAATCTACAAACTTATCTCATGTACTTACTAGTATAATTTATATCTAATATAGTAATGTTTGTTTTTTTTCTCCCAGAACCATGCTAAAATGCCTTAAAATTTATAGTAATTTCTTCACTTAACAGAGTAAGAAAAATGTTTGGAAGTCCATTTTACTACATAAAAGAACTCATTACATTGCTCACTCAAAGATGACCTCTTACATGCCAGAAACTGTTCTAGACGTGAGGAAAGACCAACAAAAAAATCTTACCCCAAGGAACATATAATCTACTGTCCAGATTTATTATTAACATCATCTAGATTTATTGTGTAGGCATTACTTTAGACTTCCAGTTCAAAATAATCCACAACTCCAACTTTTTTTCCTTTCCCATCCCTTTCTCCTTTTATGTCTGTTTATATCATTCTGAGAGTAGAGTAGTGTTTTTAATTTTATATCTTAGTAGTAGAGTAATATTCCGTATATTTTGGAAAGAGTAAAGTACATCACTTTTTAAACTTACCTTGAAATAAAATACCACAGTTGTGATATTGCAGATCTTTCACTTCCTCAGAAATCAAGTTGAATATGTGAGTAAAATCACTGAGATGTAAAGAAGCCAAATCATCCTGTCTATGAATGTTGCAATGGGGAAGCACATTTGATCTTTCTGAGTCTGTTTCTTTGCCTATAACTTCTGTAAACAATGGAACCTAATGATGATTTATAATGTTATATTATGAGGTCAAATTTAGATTACATACGTATGTTTATGAATTCTTTTTGAGTAGTTGATTATTTCTTTTGCTAATATTAGCCATTTTTTAAAAGATTTGACTTACTAGAGACTGAATAAATATCCATGAACTAACATGGTTAACATCATTACAACTTCCTCAATTTATTATGTTTCCTTATAAATAAACCTTCTTCATATATTATAATGGCAAATACCTGGTGGCTATTCCATAAATATTAGCGACAAAAACAGTAGACTGTGTTTCATTCCAGCATATTTTCTAACCCATGTTTTTAAATGGGAAGAAAATGATCATCTCTATCCCTGCCTTCAAAATTTATAGAAGTTATAGGCAAAAAAAGAGGATTTTTCTTTCCTCTTATTTGTAGAAAAAATAAATTAAATAAAACTTTTAAACCACAATGTCTGAATATAAATGTATTTACATATTAACATATATTAATTCTTCTAATTACAGCTCAATTTGAATAATGTTTCCAGTCATTCTCACTTAGGCTTTTATTTTCTTCAATAAATGTTATCATTATATTTTTAAAAATCCTATTATGTTTTCCCTACTGCTTCTCTAAATCCTTTTAGTAAATGAGAGTAAGATATCATTGCTCCCCAGTGTGCTCAGCTTAACACTGTCATTATATTACATAATAAACACAGTGGAATAAATTTGAGAAACACTGCATGAAATAAACTCAGTTTGTTTCTTTACTATCAGACTTCCCTAATGAGTTCATATATGTGATTAATTGTTAGAACTTGAACCAAATTCATTGAACCTCAAAATTTTTTTATGTACTGATTGAAATTAGTGTCCTATGAAATGCCCTCAGTGGAACGTAAGTGCAAGGAAGAGCTTCCTAATACTGCAGAACCCCTACCCTGAAAACAATAGTCATTTCTATACTGAGCTATATAAAGTTGTATGCTTTTAGAAGGAAGGATTTAATTCACGTTTTAGAATTTAAAATGTGTTAACCCTTTTATAACCCAATAAAGTTGAAAGTTGGGAACACAGCTGCTATAAATATATTTGATAAGTTACCAACCATTTCCACCATAAACTCTCTGCTATCTCACCTTCTTTTTTTTTAAAAAAAAAAAACTATTCCATTATATTTTGATAACTAAAATGCCCCTTTTTTCTTCTTTTGACAAAATGCTGAAATAATAGCCTATATGTATAAAAAAATTTCTAATATTTTCTGACCTCAATTCTTGATCTTAAAAAAAAAGCTTCAACATGCAGTAATTTGATTTACTTTCATTCTGTTCCACTGAAACCACTCTTAAGATAATTAATGGTTCCACTGTATACATTATAATGAATGCTTTTCAGTCATTACCTTACTGTCAATTTCTGTCACATTTAACACTTTGGCAGTTTTCTCCTCCTGGAATTGTTTTTCTCCCTGGTTTCTGAGACAGTATCTCTAAATTCTAAGACAATGTCTCTCTTGTCCTTCTCTTCCTTTCCTCCCTTCCTTCCTTCCACCTACCTACTTGTCTACCTCTTTAATCCTCCCTTCCTCCCTCCCTCCTACCCTCCCTTCCTTCCTTCTTTAAGAACTTTATCTCCTCTGTCCACTCCTTAAATAATAATGTCCTTCCTGGTTTGCTTCCTCAGTTCTTGTTCCTTCTCCCTCTTCACATGCTCCACGGGGGATGTTCAAAACTCTGATCATTTTAGCTAGAATATCTGTGCTGAGATCTTTCAAATTTTAGCTATATTCTGCCTCTAGGTGCCCATAAATATACTTTTTTTGCATATCAAACAAGTACCATATGATTCTCCCTTTAGGGGGAGAGGAACTTGATTGTGTTTTAGAATCTATTTTTGTATTTCCCATATCACCTAACATATAGTAACTAATCCAATAATAATAATAATATATCTAAATAATATATCCAAACTTTACATAACAGGTAGGCCAGATACCACCTTGCATATTCTGTCTCAGGGAAAGCACACCTTCCTTTTTTAAATTTGTTATTTATTTTAGAAATTCAGGTCACAGTAAATTACATTGCTGTTCACATATTATTCCAAAACAGAAGCCTAAGAGTTATCCTAGATTTTTCTCACCATTTCCCTCTATCTCCCAATTTATGTCAATGTTTATTTTATTTCTACAATCTCACTCTTCTTTCCTACTAGTGCACTATAAGGATTAATAGCTCCAAGAATCAGTGCAATATTCTCACAACCCAGAAATCAATTTTCTAAAACTCAACACTCTTTTTATTTCCAATCTCTATGTTCAGTTGTAATAAGCAATTGGAAAATTAATTTAAACTTGTTTCTCATTTTGTTTAAAGATGTTTAATTAATCCTAAAGTCTGTTAAGAACAAGCAACCAGGGAAGGGAAGCCATGGTTGGTTTTCTGTTCCTATGGCCATCTAGCCTCCCCCATTTCCACTCTCTGCTTCACACTCAATGCCAAGTGAGTTATTTTCTAGTTCCCAGAGTGCTTCACTTTCCACCAGTAATGGCTCCTGTGAATCTCATTGGAGTGTCTACCCAGGATAGCTTCATCTTACCCATCTTTGAAGACAAGTATAATACCTTCTACTTTGGACACTTATTCTCTGAACATCTAGGCTAAACAACAAGAAATAATTTCCCTATGCATTCACAAAGTTTGCACACTCTGTACAACATTTCCTTATTTGATTTTAGCTATTCCTTGCTATTGCCATTATCTGTTCATGTAATGATCTTTGCTTGGTATATTTCTTGAGTTTAACTTATAGATCATTTTATTCCCCAAACGTAGTAAAATACCTAATATATATTTAATTATTTTGCAGGATCACTATGGTAACTTTTAAGTAGGTATTGTAATATGTTTATTCTTACAGAAGAAAGACATAAATTTAATGGAATAATCAATTAGAAGTTTCATAAGTGATAGTCACTCTGGTGACTAATAGGTACCAGCATATACTGTTTTTCTATTACTAACACATTAAATGAGTGTGTGGAATTTTTTACCCAGTTGGTAAAATATAAAGACAGTTTACCCTTCTTATACATGTTCTTCTAATGAAATACTTATTTATTTATTGCTTTTAAGTGCAAATAAATGCACAGGTAGGCTCAGTACCAATTTGCATATGCTGTCACAGGGAAAGCATACTCTGTTTTCTACAGTCATTTTTAGGATGACCAAAGTCTATACTTCACAGCACATGTGAGGATCTCACTGCTAGTTAGAAAGCAATTATACAGTGCTCTGGGCATGGCTATTTAACATCTAGGAATGAAGCTAAAGTGAATGAAACATTGAAAATTACATAAAAAGGGACCAAATACGTCCACATTGAAGTCGCCAAGCATGTGGCAAGAGAGATCCTGATGTCCCCTCCTCCCTCAGGAGAGAAGGTGGTAGTTAGTTATCTATGGATTCTTGAAAAATTCTATTCAAGTTTCAATGAGCATATGGATGATTTAGGGACCTTGTTAATATGCAAATTCCTGTTCAGCACTCTTTGTTATGACTTAAGATTCTACATTTCCTACAAGCAACCAGAAGATGCTGATGACCTATGGACCATACTTTAAACAGCAAGGGCACAGATGATAACATTTTAAATTTTGTTTCGGTGTCTCTTTGGCATTTTCACATACATTATATTACATGAGTCTCACAACAAGCCTGTACATTGGCATGCAATATCTTGTCATCAACTCTATTTTAAAGCTGACACTTAGAAGTTTAGCAACTTAATATAGATCACTTCATGTCTATTGTCCTAGAGCTACTCCCACTATACCACCCTGCCTTCACTGGTCTTTTACACACCAAAAAACTTTCTCTGTATGTACTGTATTACAATAACAAAGCACATATAAAATTATATGTTTAAAAATAATCAAATGATAACTTTTTTCCCATAATGATATGTTATTGACCTACTGTGGCTATGGTGGCTTTTGAGTGATTTTTCTGTCTTAGAAAAGATAAAGTTAACTTCAGAGATAATACGGAAACTTAGAAAACAATTACAGGAAAAAAAAGGCTAAACAACAAACATGAATGCCATATGACATACTATAAGACAACATGTGAAAAGAGACCAAGAGTGAAGAACTCATGGTGTATGTTTATGGCTGGAATAAAGGAGAGAAGGGAAGACATTTTCACTAGATTGAAAGCAAGATGAAGAGATATTATGCTTTCAATATGGGTCTGAGTGAAAGATTCAAAAAACTCTGATTAGACAAAAATTCATAAAAGTGGTAATGCTTTTTAAATGTATATGTGGGATTGTTGAGGTGGATTAGACAAATGGAAGCTAAGAAGAAATATGTTGGGGTCCACTATAACATAGTGGCAGGGAGACTAGCATTCCTCCCTGCAGACATTCCCTTTGTAAAGGTAGCATTGGCTGCTGATGTATCTTTAAATAGAAAATGGAAGCAAGATATTTAGCTAATGATGCATTTATTTATTCATAAAGGAAATGGGAAGAACCAGTACCAGCATCTTATAATGAAGAGAAAAAAGAGAGAACACAATTTAAGAGACGTTTTGAGGAACACACAACTCAGGATCTACTTCAATGCTAAGTTCTGAAAGAGAAGGGGGAGGTATAAATGACTCAGATATTTAAGTCAATGTAAATGAATGGTGAGTCATAAGTGCCATTTGGAGAGATAAGGAACAAAAGAGTCAGAGAATGGAAGAGGTATTGCATTCAATTTGAAAGAAAGTGAGGTACAGGCAGAATATTTTTATAATATTTTATATATTTATAATATAATTATAGAAATATTTTATATATTTTATAATATAATTATAGAAATCTGAAGATTTTGTACATGAATATCAATTTTCTGAATAAATAAGAAAAGCAAATTATTGTTAATTATTATAAGTCTTTTTGGTAAAAAATAAATAATACTCCTCTTTTATTTTAAATATTTTTCCTGCTTTATGGAGGTGTGCTAGACAAAGAACTTGTATGTATTCAAGGTATACACTGTCATGTTTTGATATATGTATGTATTGTTAAACATTCACTAAAATCAAGCTCATTGACATATCCATTATCTCATTAGTTATGACTTTTGTGAGGTTTCTTTGGTGGTGAGAACATCATTTAAGATTAATTCCCTTGGCAAATTTTCTGAATGTGTTATTAAATATAGTCAATGTCCTCTTCTGTTCTGGCTACTCTAACAAAATACCATACACTGGGTATCATATAAACAAATTTATTTGTCATAGTTTGAGAAGCTGTGAAGTCCAATATCAAGATGTCAGTAGATTGGTATTTAGCATCTGGTGATGGCCTTTCTGGTTCTTTGTCAGTGCCTTCCTGCTGTGGCCTCACTTGATGGTAGAGGCAAGGTGATTCTTTAAGGCCTGTTTTATATAGGTACAAGTCCCATGAAACTCCTTTGCAGGGACATGAATCACCTTCTAAATACCCAGCCTCTTAATACTATCATATAGGTAATTAGGTTTTCAACTTAGGATTTGGGGAATATCCAAATATCCAGAACACAGCAACTATCATCCTGTACATTTAATCTCCAAAATGTATTCATTGTGCATAAATGAACCTTTGTATCATTTGTTCAATGTTCCCCATGCCTTTTGAAGAAACATGGATAAACCGGGAGGACATCATGCTAAGTAAAATAAGTCAGTCATGGAAAACTAAAACAAATACTGCATGATCTCACATATATGTGGAATCTAAACAGTATCCATTTTTTGTTCTTAATGATATTACCACTTATCATTAAGGCCTACTTCTTCCTGAAAGTAATGTTTAACTATTATTTAATAACCTAACAAAGCATATGTCCTGTTTGTATTCATTTACATTGAGAGATTGAAAAATTTGTGCCTAAATATTATGTTGTATCAAAACTAAATTATCATCATAATATTTCTCCAGTATCACAAAAGTCATATTTTGTTGTTGTTTCACTTTTTTTAAAACAGTTGTCAGTTAAGAGGTTTAGTTTTGCCATATAAATGATTCTTTAACTTTGAAAAATAAGAGGTGAAAAACATTGTCTAATATTGTCTAGGGATCACCACATTAAGCAACAAGAAAACCATCCCCTGAATTTTGCAACAAATGTTATTGGTCATCTTCACAGAACTTTAAGAAAAGATCACCAAGCAGTAGAATCCTCATATACCTTCAACTCTAATTTAATCATACTGTCATTATTTCCTCAAAACTCTGGAGAAATTTTTTTTCTTCCCTTTAATTAAACTAATTCTTTCCTCCTCCAGTGTGCCTCCCAACACTTCTAATATCTGGGACAGTTCTCTCCTAATTAAGATTTCCCTCTATGGATGTTTTGCTCTTCTTAGAATTCTCCATTCTATCATAAACATGAGAAGTAATTTTAAAAAATATGACATTGATTCTTTGTTCTGGAATATCAGTGTTCACCTCTTAGTAAGAGACTTTTGAAAAAAAATAGTTTTGTATTCTGCCTTCAATTATTACAAATAAATTCCCTTCTTCATTCTTAAAAGCTGCTTCCTGCTTCCATCACACTATTAAAGCTTTTTCAGAAAAGGGCACAGAATGACAGTTTTTTGTGTCAAAATAATGACTTTTTCTCAGTCATCACATCTCTTCACCTTTCTGAAAGAGGCACTGGTTCTGACTGCTGACATTGTCTCCTTCCTGAAAGTGTCTCCACTTCAGGATGCTGGCAAAACAGCAGGTACACTAAGCTCCTCGACTTCCCGCTAAGGCTCTTTCCATCTCTCTGCCAGTTCTTTTACTTCTCCAAGAAGTTGTCCTTGTTCCTGACTCTTCTGTTTGCATGCTCATTTTTCTTGAAGAGCTCTTTCCTTTTTCTACTTGAAACCTCTAAACCCATGGATACAGTCTGCAGATTCAAAATGATCATTCCTAAGTTCCTCGTGTCTATAGAATATCTCTTTGTGGAAACCAGCATCCACTTCACCTTTGAAGCATCCTCTTCACTTTTGCAGCTGTGGTATTTGCAGTATTTGACCATCTTCTCCAAACCCACAGACAGACATTGTATTCGAGGTTATATATAGCTATGTCATCAGCATCTATTCTCTTCTGGTGAAACAGCTTGGCAATTACAAAAGCATTTATAGCACAATACAGGGAGAATGATTGTGTTTTTAAAGCATATGTGTTTATATGTCTGAAGGAATATATGACAAAATGTCATTAGTAGTTTTCGGTGGGTTTCAAGTTTGAGTGATTTTAACAAACCAAAAATCATTCTGTGCTGAATATTAGTCATGGCTATAAATAATTTTGAAGGTAAATGAAGTTAATTAATTTAAAATTAAAATTCCAAAGCCATTGCTTCTTCTCTATGCCACCTTTATATTGTGCCCCTACTGATTTTATAATGCCTAAATTATTATAAAAATATTTTGGTTTAAATATCTGTCTCTATTTTCCTTCTGTAGGATTTTATGCTGCATGCCATCCTAAGACAATAATAACCCTTTTTTCTTATTCAAGTCCTCAAGGTTACAAATTTTATTTTTTACTCCTTTTTTAAATTTTGTTTTGGAACTGAAGTGACCCCCAAAGGCTCATGTGTTAAAAGCATACTCTTCAATACCACAACGTTCAGAGATGAGGCTTTAGGCAATGATTGGATAACGAGGGCTCTGACCTCATCACTGGATTAATCCAGTTGTGAATTAATGGATTGAGGATTAATCCATTGATAGTTGAATGGACTACTGGGAGTACCCTCCTAGAAAGAAGATCACTGGGAGTGTTCCTGTAAATATTTATTTTATCCCTGGATCCTTCTTCCCTCTCTGTTTCCTAGCTGTCATTGATCTGAAAAGTTTTCCTACTCCATATCCTTCTGCCATGATATTCTGCTTAAGTTGGAAACTAGAGCAATGAAGTTGGCCAACCATAAACTGAGACTTCTGAAACCATGAGACAAAATATATTGTTTCTCTTCTAAGTTGACATGCAATGTCATGCTTATAGGAAGGGACAACATAAAACAGGCATTTTGGTCACATCAACAACAACAAAAACCTGACTATTACAACATAGTCCCTAAATTTTAGGTACCAACTTATAGCATGATATAGCCTGTTACATATTACTATTGAATTTTACCCTGTTCTGCTTATCCTGTGACCCCTGGAGTCTCATTTGCTGCTTGGTACTTTTCTCCCTGTCTCCCATTACTGTTGTGATCACCCCTCCCTCTGAGCTTACTCCTAAATAGAGTAACCATTTATTGAAGTTGTACCAAGTGGAAAGTATTACCTTTGTTTTGTACAATAACCCTGTTAAGTTAGGATAATGGCCTTCATTCAATAGATATGGAAACAAATTCAGAAACATGAAGTGATTTTTAAGTAAATTCACCCCTAACAAGTGGCAAAGGTAGTCAAATTCATTTCTTTCTAGCATAAAGCCCAGTCTATCTCTTCAGCATTCTGTATAATCATCTACCTAGCTCAGTTGTTCTTATGTATTCCTAATATTTCACTTTAAATATACCATTGCCATGATACTTTTACTGATTGCAGTAAATTATACGAATGGCTCTGACTTCCCAGGTTTCACTAATATAATTGCCTTGTAGCCATCTTTAAACAGTTCATGTCTATGTTCCAATTATACTCTTTTGGAATAAAAACAACATCTTATTGCTTGTTTGTAAATATTGTATCATCAAGCACAATTCCAGAATTGCATCATCAAAATTAGCATAGTATGTGTTCTCAACAAATTGTTGATTAGTTATATTTTATTTAAAATGCCAGTAATACCAATTTTTCTTTCTTTATAGGAAGCTAAAAATAAATGACCCATAAAAATAGACATAAATATTTAATGCAAAATAATAATAGGTAATTTATAATGCCTATGCTAATTTTTTGTTTATATACCAACAGCAAAATAAAGTATAAAATGTAATGTCATGCTTACAGGAAGGGACAACATAAAACAGCTTTTATCTGATGAGTGAATTCTCATCGACACTAGTAATTTTTATATGCAATTTTTATTTTTCTGAAAATATATCTAAATTTCGGTATTTTTATTATGTAAATTAACTCAATATATCATTGTAATTCTATATACATTTTCCCACAGCTCAAAATTGCTATTTTTTATCATCTGGCAGAGAACAAAAGCTTTGAGGTTATATAAAGTCATTTAAAATGGTTATGTTCATTCACTAAAAATAAAATGACTTAGACAATTCCTTTTCATAAGCTGGCAGAAACTGTAAGAAAAGTGACATTAATAATTCAGGCTAACATTAAACATATATGTGTGTGTGAGTATGTGTGTATATATATATATATATATATATATATATATATATATATATATATATATGAATTGCTTATAGTAATGACTTAAATATAGGATCAATTTGTGTAAACGAGAATACGCAAATATTTTAAGACCAATGATATGAATTTCTGCAAGTATGTAGCATCAATTTCACTGTACAGAGAGATAGAGATAAATCCTATTTTGCTTATATAGATATAGTCATATACATTTCTTTATATAGATATAAAGTATTTAGTTTATCCCTAAATATAATATACTTAATCAGAATTTTTTCTAGATTTATAATCTCTGTTTCTGTATTTTCATCTAATCTATGAGGTTTCTTTTCCAACTTTTATTGTCTGCCCTGAGTGCCAGCTAATCTCTTGACTTTATCTTTTGCAAAATATGCTTTTAGAAAATTAATTTTAAAGGTATTTTGATATTTAGCCAGGCATGGTGGTGCATGCCTGTAATTCTAGTGATTCTGGATGCTGAGGCACGATGATCACAAGTTTAAGACAAGTCTCAGCAACTTAGTGAGGTTCTGTATCAAAATAAAAAAATAAAAAGAAATTGGGAGTGTATACCAGTGTTTAAGTGCCCCTATGTACAATCCCCAGGACAAAATAAATAAATAAAGGCATTCCGACTTTTAAATTTATAGCCAATATGGTAATCCACTGCCTCTCCAAAGAATATTTGCGTATTTAGTCAATGAGAAAAAAAGGGTTGAATTTATTAGGTTAAAGTATACAAACCACTGTTTTGAGATTTAAAATAATGGTTTATTATAGGTGAATGTAAGTATATAAGGCTCAACTGATCATAAGAATAAGTTTTTTTCATACTTTTAACTTAATATATATAGGGAGGGTGAGCTGATATATTTTCAGTGTTTTGCATGTCTCAAGGCTTTACCACACCCTGCCCTGATTGTACAACTAGCCTTGTTCAGACCAAACAGAACTTTTTTTAAAAAAATGTTAAAGTTTTAACAAGTGCTCTTACCTGATTTTGAGATCTTTTCATCTGTTTTAGTTTCAGGTCCTGGAGTAAAACATGTACATAAACACATTCAAATTAAAAAACAAAATGAACACCAATCAGTACAAGTGGATTAATAGGCAGTTTTCATTGATTTTTCTTATATGTTCTCAATTTCAGTTATAGTTACTTTCATCACTACATTATACTTTTATGACTATGTCATTGGAAAATGTACCTTTGATAAATCATAAAGTAATTTAAGCAAAGCTAGTTTGATTTCAAACTCCAGTTTGCCAAAAAGTTTTATATTAATAAAGTAATTTGGCATCTTGTTCTTATAAAATCCAATCTCCTATGATTCATAAGAGCTTTGAAAATGAAGAAATTATAATCATTACCATGATTTTCCCAGTTTGACCAATTTAAGCAATTTTCTATTTTTGACTGATACACTTAATTCATGGAGCTCCACCTGGTGGTTAATTTAATAATTTCAAAATGATATAACTAGTTTTATTAGTATTTCTAATGTTATTAACTTTAAAAAATAAATTAAATAGGTCAATATTAAATTTAATAACAGAAACAAACATTGGAATAATAACAGTTTTCTTATCGTCATGGGATAATTCCCTTTGTCTAGAAATTATGCATTCTAAAGTATCAGTATAAAAAATAGTTTTTAAAAAATGCATAATTTTTACAAATATCCAAGTAATAATTATGATACCATCCTATCCAAAGGTAATAATGATACTATTTTAAAATTTCCAGTTCCTGTCTTATTTAGTCAGGTTTGCTTAGGCGTTATAGTGCCATCCCTGGGCAAAGAGACTTCTTTTGACTAACGGAAAGATTCAGTTACAGTACAGCTGTCTTCCTTTCAAAAACAGGAAAAGCAAACCCATAACAGGGATGCTCACTGAGCATTGACCATGCCTCAGAAATGGTGTTATCCAGTGTTATTCAGGTTTCAGCTTAAGGGGCTGGGGATATAGCTTAGCTGGTAGTGTGTTTGCCTCTCATGCACAAGGCCCTGGGTTCAAACCCCAGCATTGCCAAAAAGCAAAACAAAACAAAAAAACCTCAGGTTGTATCTTTGGAGTTTCTCAATTTCTGTAGTTACAATGTAAAATAGCACATCTGTTTAACTGCAAAATTTTATGATAGAGAATTACATAGTCATTCTCATCTTACTTCCTTTAAGGTTCAGATTCACATCCTATATAAAGTGATGTCAGTGCTATTGATGTACTTTGACACTTTTTGGCATATATTTCTCCCCATTTGTTGAGACTTTCACTTCATTGAATAGGAGAAATTTGATGTTGATGTTTTTTTATGTGCCTTAATGTTATATAAAATATAATTTATATAGGTTTTTTTTCCCTGTCTGTATTCCCTGTTTAGATGATAAGCTCTTTGAACAAAAACTATGTCGTCTTTACTACTTAAGTACAAGGATTTGGTAAAATAACTGACACATGGCATTTGATCAATAAATATTGTTGAATGAATAGTGAAGGAAATGGTGAATAGGAAACAACAACAAAAAAAAGATCCCTCTTGTATATTTTAGTCCTAGAAGAAATTGGTTTATCTCATGCTTCTAGAACTAAAAGGAAAAATCAAGTTTCACATAGCTGTTACATTTATCTTTATTTTAGAATGATATGTTTTCAATTAAGTGTTATCATTCTTAATTTTTCAATTAAGCAGTATCATTTGGTGTTCAACCATGTGAAATACAACCACCATTAACTCAATGACTCCTATATTATTCGGTTTCTTGGTGCTGTGTGCTTTTTCTACACCAGTGTGGCTAAAATTAAGTTATATATAGTTCCTTCAGTCATAGTAAAACACTACCAAACTCTTTTTGGTGGTAAATTTTGATGAGTTTCACTGAAAGGGAAATAATTTTTTTTCCTCAGAAAGTTCCTTTTTGATTGAATTATGCTAAAACCAATATTATAACTTTCAAACAAATTAGCCAAATTTTAGTAGTAAAAATTAATTTTCTAAATAATTTATTATGGTTCTATGGTTCAAGTTCTTGTCTACTGTAAATTTGTATTATTTTATTATTCTACAAAGTAAGTGGTTTTTTTTTAATCTTCATTTGCAAATGAGGCAGTTAAGGCTTACAAAATAACTTGTCAAAATTCTTCCAGTTTTCAGGTGGCTGTAAAAGGACTCCCTTGTAGCTTCTCAGCTTTTTCTCCCTAACCAGAAAGCACATCACAAGGACCAAATGACCCCCATCTCCTCCTTATTTCTCCACTTCTGAAGTACATCTGAGGCACATAATTTAATTTCCCAGAAACAGATGCCTACAAGTTTAGTCTTTTCTTCCTAGGATAGGGCTCACTGTTATTTTGCTAATTAAAATGAGGTGTCTCTTTTTGAAAGAGCCTTGCTTTTTTACTCTGCACATGACTCTTATTCAATCACATTGTCATTTTATCCTTGAAATAGAATTCTCTTAGCTTTAATATTTGTATAAAGATCTTTTAGAAGAACTGAAAGTGGTGGATAACATTTTTATAGCATACACTACAATTAGAATCAACTTGTACATAAAATTGCCTATCATGCACTATCAAATATACATGTGTGTGAGGATCCTCTCACTGAAATAGGATTACTGGGTTTTAGTATTATGTAAACACTAATCAGATAACATAAATGTAAATTATTACTTGTTTTGGAGTGTCAAGAGCCAGCTTTTGAATCATATAATCTGTCTTTAAAAGCCAGATTCCTTACTAAGTTTTGCAACCTTCAGTATTTCTTAAGTCTCCATTTTGTTTTTCATAAAATGGAGAAAATAATGTTGTAATATTGTGAAAGTTTTAAGTGATAAGAGCATCAGTATTTTAAAATTATGCTCATTAAATTGCATGAACTTTCAAGGTAATTTTATTTCTTCATACACGATTGGGACTTTACCCTTGAAATATTCAAAATGGGAATTTTTATGTGAGAAATTGTCAACAGATTTTCTAAAGTGAGCAGCTCTTTTATTAGGCTATTTGGTCATTAACAGTTTAATGCCTCACTGTGTGGATGACATTTCTACTGATGATTAATTTTTGAGTCATATAAGGATGCAGTTCCCAACTAGCACCTATTTCTGGTCATATTTTTTTAAACCAACAATATATACATTTAAAAAAATTTAGTCCCAAAGGCTGTTCTGAGAAGCTACAGGAAACTAAGGACAGTGATTAATGCTGTTGATTGAAATCTGAAGACCAGAGAAAGGAATGGGCACTTTTATTTTTTCACTCAGTCTTCTCTGCTTACATTTTTTCTACCACTAGCTAGTATTGAACATTATCGCAATATCTAGCTTGTATAAACACTTGTCCCTGGATCCCTTCATTTTGGGCTCACATACAAGCATTTCAGAAACATGTATTCAAGAAATCCCCATGCTGAGTTGTTGAGGCAGACAACCTGCCATTTCATATGGAGCACTGACTTTTCCAGGCTGTTGATTTCATTTATGAAATGTAAATTGCTGATGGGTCTAGGGAGGGGAGCTTCATTAATGATTTTTCAATGTCATCAACACTGTGCTCTCAAGTAGAGCAGGCAGACCAATGCTTTAGCAAGAAGATTAGGGGAAGACAGCAGAGAAGACCCACTCTGCTTAGGAGTTTCTGCACTGCCTTCATTAAACAAAAGGAAAGGGTCTTGTTCGATATATAAATCCCAAGATTCTGCATCCTTTTCAAGGGACTTCTATTTTAAACATTTTGCAAGAAGTAAATTCATTATCTTTGATTGCTTTTCTTGCTTTATTTTGCATACATGACCACATTACATACAGGCCTTATATTTGTAATAAAGTGCAATGATTATTATTTTTTCAACCCTGCAATATTTTGCATTTGCCACATGGTTACAACTAAGCAAAGTGCACTATATGCATTACCTATATATCATTAGTTTAATATTAAATATCCATTTGGTTATTAGTGTTCTAATCCCAATATCATATAAACTTTATGAGTCCTGGGATGAAATCTTATTTTCTTTGCTATATGACTCTACTTAGGAAGTGTTTTGCACATAGTACAGATCAATAAATGTTTCTTTAAAAAATGGAAACATTATATAATCTTTGCTTACCACTCCTTTGAAGTAAATATTAATAGACCCACTTTCCAGATGGCAGTATTGATGCTTAAGAAGAAGTCTAAATAATGTCTTAATAACTAAGTCTATATGTCCTAGTAAGTAGCAAAACTGTCATTTGAATCCTGTTTTTCTTCTAATTCCAAAGCTTTAAGCACTCTGAAGCACACTGCCATACCTACTGTTGCTATTAATAGAGTTAAAAGCTTTAAAACATTTCATACATAAAAACTATGTAGGAAACCACATTCTCTTTCATATAGGCAAATTATATTATCTAGATTTTATTCTGTAGACAAACTAGCTTTCTAGCTGTAAAACTATAATTAGCATATACAATATAGCTACTGAAGTTTCTATTTTTTGATCCAGTCATTAAATCACCAATTATATTAATATGTCTCCTAAATTGATCTGGTAACAATAAATAGAAAGACTCAGCATTGATAGAAAATTGATAGCCATCTCACACACTCCTGAATTATTATTATTATTCAATATCATGGAAAATTTTTTTTACTAAAAAGCAAGTCACAGAACCTCTTCATATAAAATATTCAAAGGAACATTATTAGCACAGTTATCCCTTTTCAATCACCTTTGAGTTTTAATCTGAGGGAGTCTGGAAAGCATGATGGCAGAGGACAAGAATCTAGTCACTCCGCCAGATGAGTCCTGCCAGCTGCAGGATAACTGTGTGCCCTGGGCAAGGCAATCTCAGAGTTTCCTTTCTCATCTTAATAAAAAGATCGCTGTGAAAATCAAAGGAACACTGCATGGGAAGTTTTTAGCCCAGTTCCAGGTACAAAGTAAATTGAGCATATTAGTCATGTTCTTGACGTTTAAAAAAATTTTTTTTAGTTGTAGTTGGACACAATATATTTATTTTATTTATTTATATTTATATGGTGCTGAGGATCAAACCCAGGGCCTCGAACGTGCTCTACTGCTGAGCCAGAAACCCAGCCCCACATTCTTGATATTTTAAATTATTTGTCTTATACTTTCCTAACATAATTTTAAATAAAATTGAAGTTATATTGTAAATATATGGCTTGCACATCATGTGAGTAACCCCAATCAATAAATGGTCCAAGGACATAAACATACACTTTTCAGAAGAGGATATACAATGAGTCAAAAAATATGAAAAATGTTCATCATCTCTAGCAATTAGAGAAATGCAAATCAAAACTACTCTAAGATATCATCTCACTCTATTCAGAATGGCAGCTATTATGAAGATAAACAACAATTAAGTGTTGGTGAGGATGTGGGGAAAATGGTACACTCATACACTGGTAGTGGGACCACAAATTGGTGTAGCCAATATGGAAAGCAGTATGGAGATTCCTTTGAAAACTGGGAATGGAACCTCCATTTAACCCAGCTATCCCTCTCCTTGGTCTATCCCCCAAAGACGTAAAAACAGCATACTACAGGGACACAGCCACACCAATGTTTACAGCAGCACAATTCACAATAGCAAAACTGTGGAGCCAAACTAGATACCCTTCAGTGAATAAATGGATTAAAAAATGTGGCATGTATACACAATGGAATTTTACTCAGAAATAAATGAGAACAAAATCATGGCATGTGCAGGTAAATGGATGGTATTGGAGAAGATAATGCTAAGTGAATTTAGCCAATCCCCCCTCCAAAAAAAATGCTGAAGTTTTCTCTGATATAAGGAGGCTGACTCATAGTGGGGTAAGGAGGGGGAGCATGGGGGGAATAGATTAATTATAGATGGGGCAGAGGGTTGGGATGGAAACAGAGGGGGCAAGGGATTAGCAAGGATGGTGGAATGTGATGGAAATCATTATCCAAAATACATGTATGAAGACACAAATTGGTGTCAACATACTTTATATACAACCAGAGATATGAAAAAATGTGCTGCATATATGTAATAAAAATTTTAATGCATTATGCTGCCATATAGTTTTTTTTAATCAATAATAATAATAATAATAATAATAACATTTTGCCTTTTTGATGAAAACCTGCTACTAAAGCTATTACTACCACTACTACTACTACAACACAGAATGAATGCACACACCCCGTTCCTCACTCTGTCTGCTGTCTGAGTCCTTATTGAATGGAATGTAGAACTACTGTCACTACAGTGATTTCAGTATTTCTGATTTTGGATAGCCATTACTGAACTCATGTAGTTTCCTAAATATATCTTAAGAATAATGGCTGTTTTGCCCAGACTCACTGTGCTATAATAGAGAGAATTTGCGTTTGTCTGCTGTGGTCTCATTACTTTGTTGTCCTTATAAATAAAACCACAAGGAAGTTAAGATCTGACTGGCTTTGAGTTTTATTCAGAACTTTCTCAGTTCATAAGCTTCTCAAAGAAGAACATGCTTCAAGTCTGAACAAAATCATGCACAGGAAGCCAACACCTGATATCTGTTACATAATTTTTCATCATAGCTATGTCTCTTACTCAATATTCTAGTGACTGCTCAATTTAACATTTTCCTTCTTCTTTGTAACTGTGTCCAGAATTTGACACAGTTTACATCCTCTGTGCTCCTATTTCCCTGTGTTTCAAAAACAGTATTGTCCATTATGAATTAGAGTCCTCCATGCATAACATAGAGATACGGTGGTAGTCTTTTCAAGTTATTTCACAACCTCATCCACATCAAGGAATTGCAGAAATAATGTTTGCACTGCAGTGAAAGAAAAAAAATGGATAAAACAACCAAGTAATAATCCTTCCATTTGAAAAGCACTTTCTTTCTTTATTAACCAAGTGATCTAATGCATGACCTGTGAACTTCTCTAAATTTAAATTTGCTCACCTTATGAAATGGAAATAATTATAATCATCTCAGATACTTGTGGTTAAGATTAGATGAATAATTTAACAAACACTTCCTCAGCATTCATGTACTAACATCTAAATTATAGATATCCATTGGTTGGATGAAATTTTGATGCATCTTATTTTCTTTCACTGTCTTGTGTGATCTTTGTGCATGGAGATTTTATATCATTCCTCTTTGCAGCCTCAGTGCCTGGAATGTTCCCAGAATGTTACACCCACACTCAAAAATTGTTATGGATATAAAAGAATTTAAAATTCTATTTCAGAATGACAAGAAACTAAAAATTTATGCTTCCTTTTAGCTTGTTTATACCACAATAAGAAGTGGAATTCCCCTTCCCACTGATTAAAACGATTCCATGGTTGGGAGAGCATGTTAGAAATGATCACCAGACATTGAATGCTGCTGTGCACTGTCTTAAGTATTTTCATATTTAATTTGGTATATTCACTTGAAATTATCCAGAATGGCCAAGTGAATTCATTAGTTTACAGTTAGTTATTTAAAACTTGAAAATAGGGCCCCAATCTATTCAACACAACAATTTTTCTAAAACATAGATGAACACACACAAACTGTCCCTTACACATGTTTCTCTCTCTCTCTCTCTCACACACACACATACACACACACACACTCACACACACACTCACACACACACACACACACACCTCATCATTATTATGTCAAAAAAATAAATTCCGTGTTTCCACAGGTATGGTTCTAAAATGGCTCTAGTTCACAGTGCCTGCACTTAGTGAATGATTCAATACTCTATGCCTGATTCTGCAGTCCTTTCCTTGGCAAGATTCCCATAGGAATTTGATGCTGGAAAAAAAAAGTTTGCTGAGTGGACACTAAAAACACAAAATAGGCCAGAGGGCATTGTCTCTTTTCAGCACAGAGTAAATGCATACATTTTTCCTGCCTCATTCTGTCATCATTTCATCTTCATGATTCTTTGTCTTTTGTGTATGCTAAATGCAATTTACCACATTTTGACAGTGTCACTGTGCCTTTATCTGTTCTTTCTTTTATGCCTACTTATGTATAGCCTCATTATTCTTTCCTTCCCTGAAGCTTCCCAGTATGAAGTGTATGCATTTAAATAGGTACGATATAATTGGAGATGGCTGCACACATTGTAGGTCACACAAAGAACTGTCAGTCAGAACAAGCCTTATGATGTTATTTGAAGATGGCAAGATAACTCATTGGATATATTTCAACTAATGAGCCAATTGACATTAAACCATTCAATGGGTCCAGCACGCTTGCAATAATCACTTGAAAATGTAAACAAGCAGACACTCATTGTTTTTACAAGGGAAAGTCACTAACTAGATTCTCTCTTGTTTCTCTGAGTACCAACATTGATTTTCTAAACTTGAAGCAAGAATAATCAATTAAGTTAATGAAAAGTCTTAGGTTTGAATATGGATCATCCTTTATCTGGTTTAAATATTTAAAAAATGATGGATGATCTTATATGAAATATGAGACAATTCAAAATTTTGAAATGGATGGGAAAATGAAAAGAATTGTTCTTACACTTAAGATTTTTTCCCTCAAGGACAGAAGCATAATGGAGTGATAAAAAAAGTAGATTTGCAGAGTGAGATTGAACCACTCTAATCCTACTCTGCTGCTCTTAATGAGGGCTAAAATGGAAAGAATAGAAGGAGAAAATACTGCACTTTAAACTTATAATTATATAAATGTGTGTGTGTGTATATATATATATATATGATATATACAATACACTCATATTTCATATACATGTAGTAATATACACATAATGGTTATATTTAACTATTTGGAAGAAAGAAATAATGATTTGAAGTGCTTTCATAAATTTCTTTTGTAAAGACAACAGTTATAGAACAAATTCTGGCACATTAAATGACTTTTCTTACCAACATATAACCACATTGCATCTACCATCTTGGCATGATAAACATATTGAGAAAAGTATTAGGCTGTAAGTTGCTGCTCAGTGAGGCAGTTCTTCTGTAACAGATATAATTTTCACCTTAATAATTATTCAGGGGCTGAGGTTGTGGCTCAGTGATAAAGTGTCCACCTAGCCTGTGCGAGTCCCTGGATTCAATCTTCAGTGCCACATTAAATAAATAAATAAATAAATAAATAAATAAATAAATAAATAAATAAATAAAATAAATAAAATAAAGTCACTGTGTTCAACTACAAGTAAAACTAATTTTTTTTTAGAATTAAAAAAAATCATTCATAAAATGAATAATAATGAACTTGTAAATTCCTATACTGACATTTTATGCTTTAGAATCCTCATAGGTCTTCTTCTTTTTTTTTTTTTCAATCAACAAATTATCTGTAACTTTCCCCATTCCTAGTAAATACAATAAAATTATTATGAATAAAATATTGACTGTATGGTTAACATTTACTAATATATTTCAACACTGAAAAAGAGGGATATAAATTTAATTTAGTGACTTTTAAATCTAATACCAAATAGCTAATCCAAAATAGAAATCTTTGCTAACCATTTAATCCTGTGTATCAATTTCTGTACTGTTAACATGATAGTCATAATATTTTTTCCTTAAATACTTCAAAGCTGAATTAAATAATGCCAACAAATTAAATCAGAAATCAGGCACAAAGTACACAAAAATAAAAATATTAATGTGGATTATTACACTCAATATTGTAGACCAATTATTAGGTTCTTATAATATTACAGCTAGTCAATATTTATTCAAAAAATGACAATATTATGAATAAAGATGATGATCTGCAGTATTATAGGAAAATTTTAGAAATTCAGAATGGTGAGTCAAATATATAAATTAATTGGACTTTCTTATTATGAGTATTAATTATGTGATAAAATAAATCCCCGTAGTAAAAGTTTAAACCAAAAAATCAGTACTTTAAATAATCATAAAACTAGAAAATTTTTCACAGAAACACAATCTTTATTATTTTAATCATTGGACATTGTAATATTTGTGGTCATCAGAAGTAGCAGTTTGAGAATACTGGGTAAGTATAGACTGACATCTATTTAATTAGCATATTCTGGAAGTTTCTTCATGAGATAAATCTCTGAAATGAACTCTGATTATTTTTCATAAAAGCAGATACACAATATGTATTCTTCAACAAACCATTGTGCTTTTCCCTATACATTTGTATCTATATAAATCACTATTAAAATATTGTTTATGGAACCAACCATCAGGAACATTATGTTAAGAATAAAACCAATAACAACTGAACATGCATAACATAAAAACTTTCAAGAAATATGAAGCAGGCAGACATTGCTAGCATTACCCCTAAAGTTATCTGGTTGCTATCATGCCAAGAAGAATATCCTCAGCTTTGCAAACTTTAATCTTAAATTTATTCTTCACTAACATTACTTGGAACTATGCTCTGCCCATCCTTTGCTCTTTATATGCCCACATCTTCAAATTTTATTTATAGGCCAATATGTCACACAAGTATTTTTCCAATCCTAATCTGCATTCTGAAGCTCACACCAAAATAGCCAGATGCCAACTCCACGTGCCTATTTGAATGTCCTAAATGTGCCTCAAACTCAGCTTGTTATAAACCAGAATTATGATCTTATAGCTTTATCTTGACTTATTCCACTATCCCATCTCAATGTCTTATTTCATTTCAGCATCCCATCTCATTTTAATTGAACTTTTCTACAACAGTGAAGTAACATTGAATTGCATTTCCACCTTATAAGATATTATCAAGTTCACAATGCTGAATTCTAAGTATGATAATCTTCTTTCCCAGGTTACACAAAATTATTTTATACATAGTACTCCTACCTCATGGGGGAGGTAGAAGGTTAACTTGGGTAAATGCCAATTAGCAAGCAAGGGTAGCCTGATCACACTCATCAGGCATCTCCCTAAAACCCTGTGTTACTTTTTCTCTAGGAACACACACATGCTGAAAAACTCTGGTCTTTTATTTCAATGGAGATGTGTTCAGCCTATATTTCCTAACATACCAATCTTTCTTCCCTATTGCAGTGCTATTGAATAAAGTCTTCCTTGCATGTTTAACAGAGACTGGTGAAATTTTCCTTTGAGATCATGATTGGGTTATTATCATATAACAACTTCAGGAAATTTCTTTCTTACTTTGTTATCTCAAATCGTCTTTCCAATATATTAGAAGCTGTCTATAAAGCCACTTAGTGTCATTTGAGGGTAGTAATTTCTGGTTCATTCAAATTGTCTTTGCTTTTGGTAAATTTTGGTCATTTAAAATATTTTAAAAATTTCCTATTTCATTTAAATTTTAAACACATTTACAAAATTTATTTTTATATTCACCTATGATTTAAAAATTTCTATTTTATCTTCAAAGTGCTACATATTTTTCTATTTCTAAGTCTCTCTCTCTCTCTCTCTTTCTCCATCTCTCTCTCTCTCCCTCCCCATCTGTTTCTCTCCCCATTGCCCTCCACCCCCCCACTTTTTATGTCTTCTGTGGTCAATTCTGTTTGAGATTTGAACATTTCAGTAATTCTTATTTTTTAAAAAAAATTTACTAACATTTGTCTACTTATTAGTTTATGATGCAGTATGTTAAAAAATCCCTCAATTGAGGGAATTTTGTTAATTTCTCTATATAATTCCTGGCCTAACTATTATTTTGAAGAACTTATTTATATAGAGGAAATATATCTTTAATGTTATTTAAATATATGTATGTGATCATGTTGTACATATTCAAGCAAATTGGTACTGAGGTTATATAGTCTAAACACATTTTTCTTTAATGCTTGTATACAGTTTTCATTTTTACTCTTCCCATAAACTGAATTATTAATTTGATCTACACAATTCCATATTTTCTTCATATTCTTATAATCAGTTTCAGACTTATAGAGCGATTCATATACAGCAAAAAGAACAAACTACCCAACATGGTCCATTTTATTTGTTACTCACACCTGGAATCTCTTGCAGTTAAGTGCACCAAGAGCCTAAGACTTCCCCAATAGCATGGCAATGGGACTACCATTGCCACAAGTCACACATACCCTCATCCTCCATTCTTTTGGGGCCTGACAGTAATCTCAAGGCAGAGGTAGAACACAGAAGGCCTGAAATGAAGACAGCAGAGTCTGCCTCAAATGACAACAGGACTCCAACCAAATCATTTTTTAATATGATTTGGAATTTGGGGTTGTATTTCAACCTGAGATTTGTATTATTATTGCTACTGTTTTTTTCCTTCCTTTCTTTATTTTTTTTCTTTGAATTATGGTTGTATGGTTCCTGCCAATAACCTCAGTCTTATGCTGGGCCTCCCTTCCAATGTTTATTCTGAAGTCACCAGACCTCTGCCCCACAGTGTTAGTAGGAATTTTCCTGAACAAGTCTCTTCCAGCAGGTGACTTGTCTCAGGTCCAAATGAGAGCTGAGTCTATTTCCTTCATTTTCCTGGGTCTGCAATTCCTTTAAACTGCAATCCCAGAGAGATGCTAGCAGCAACTGGGAGAGGAAGGATTTTACTTCTGAACCTGGTGAAGTGCAGTGAGATTTAATTAAAATCCCTGGTTATTCCAATATACATTATTGCTTTAACTATTGGAGCACCACTACTGTCAGCAATTTTGTTGTACCATGCAGTTTCAGACTGACTCACTACCTTCCTAATTTGTTTTTCATTCAATTATTTTTTTTCTTGCTTGCACATGACAAAGTCTTTTTTTTTTAACCCATCTACATTTTATCTTTTATTTTAATGACCATAGAAGAAATCTTAGCCTGCATATGTACTTCCATTTTTTTGGAAAACAAGGCTTTAAAAACCAGATTCCATGCCTCCATACATAACCACTGAGTCCGAATTTCTGTTGCTGTGTCTTCAACAATATTTTTTATTTTAATTCAAAATCTGGTTAATGCATAACCAGGTTTAAGAGTATGTATGATATTCTCATATTATGTCTGATGCTTCTTTAGTGAAAATTCCATAAAGCCTAATGAGGAACTCCACTTATTAAAAGAAGTAATGAACTCTTAACCCAATATTTTTTTAAAAAATGTAATTCCTGTTAGTGAAGATTAATTTGAAATGCAACTGTTCTGTTTTGTGCAAGATGACATTGATCATAGACAGAATGTCCAACAGGATACAACCTATCACAGGTGAAAGTGAAAGTCACTTTGCATGTCATGATCACATTTGACCTATAAAATGTCCACATACTGTCATTCACATTCAGCACTTTAGGTTTCAATTCTGGCTGGTTGTTTGATAAAAAGAAGAAATTTAATGCATGAAATTTCAAAGCCCCATTAATATTTTAGCACATACTAGGGAAAATGGTTGTTGCTCTAAATAGGAAAATAAAATGAATATCCTCAGGGTAATTTGAAGGCTCAATTTCTAAAATAATAATAATAACAATAATAAGTGGAATGGAATTTAAAATAACAATTCTGGTGATTGCATTTAAGTGATTTTTAACTTCAAAGTGCATCTTCTTCAATATGTGTATGTGGCTCTCCTCAATGTTTGTTTTCTCTGATCATGAACTGGCTGGGTTAGACTGATTATTATGGAGTTACTGAAAGAAGATGTCTGAAAAAGAAGGAGAAAAGAGAAATGATCCTTCAGCAGACATTTTCTGTGATTGAAGACTGACGTGAACAAAAACTAAACTCCCTTAATAAAAATATGGAGATGTACAATATTTCTAATTGTTCATTTGATGTGTTTTTGCCTTAGATTGGCAAGGAAATATAGAATCATCGTGAGATTCAATCACTTAATGACATAAGACCATTTCAATTTAGATTGTTATATAAATGCCCAAGGTAATTGATAGTAAGATCATAGGAAAATAAAAATCTAAAGTCTGTTTAAATTGCTAAAATAATTTAGCACTTAGGATCTAGTATAATTTCCTTAGACATCACAATTCATCCCTTGAATTATAAAACACAGCAATTTTTTAACTGTCTACTAAAAACATAATGTACATATGGAAAAATAGTTTAATTTTTCCTACATATTCCTTAAATAGCAAAATTATGTATCACACCAAAAGAATTCCAACTATAAGGGTTGAAAGACAGAAAATTTTAGGTATGATAATACATTTCTAAAAGGAAGCAATTGGAGCTGTACAGCTTTAAATACTTTAGAAAACACCAAGTACATATATAGATGAAGAAAAAAATTGTGTTGTGTTCTTATGTTTCATTAAATAACAGTTTTATTTAATTTAAAATTAATTGCAAAATTTAAAGGACTGTGACTTAAGGGTACGGTTTATACATTGTCACACTTACTAATGGGGGCTCTTCATGCATCCTTCATTTCTCCCACTGATTCTTCTGTCAGCTTTCCCTTCCTGCTGCTCTCCACATTTTCACAGCTCTAACATGTGTTTATATAAATACATCAGAAGTTTGTTTCTTTGGGGGGGGAAAATGAAAAGTAGCAATGGCCTAAAATTTTTACTGTGAAGTTCTTCTACTTCTCTGGATCATTTTGCTTGGGTAAAGGTAGAAACAGGCTATTTCTGACATTCAGGTTGGTAGGTGTAGTTCATGGTTTCTCTGGTTTCAACAATTCACTAAGATGGGCATAATGGAAACTTTCTGATGTTCATTCTGACACCAAGAAGAGATCAACAGCTCTGAGCAAAATGCCATGCTTTCGGAATGTAATTGGATTATCTAGAAACTAAACCTATTACGCTGGAGTTAGCAAGTTTACTTATGTTTCAGGAGGCCTAAATGGATGCAGGGAATGTTAGAATCCACCTTACTCCAAGCTTACCACAGTGTTAAGACTAGAGGTGCAGCATTCCCCAGCAGAATGGATACAGAACTTGATTTGGGAAACTAGTTCTGAGGCAGACTCTGCTACCTAGTATAATAACTTTTAAAAGTTTCTAGACCAATTGGATTTCTTTATCCATAATATGAGAAAGGGGATTAGACATCTTATCTACCAATATCTCTACCTACATATTTTGTTTGCAATTCTATTGTATCTGAACTTAGAAAATAGCAACCTTTCATAGAGAAATTTTAAGTATTTCATCTTATCCTAAATATTTGCTTTCTAGGCTATTGATTCTTCTTTTGATATTTACAGAATGGATATTTCCCCATCTACTGTGGGATTGTCGAATCAAAATAGCATGTAATTTTTCAAAGTTCAGTATTTCTGACACAGCGCTATTCTTTCTTTGCTATTTCATTGTACAATTTAGAATTTGATGATGGGGAATAAGTACTTTTTCCTTCCTTTAAAAACATGACAGCAAATGAAGACTGTTGTTTTGAAAACCAGAGAAAAGAAATAATATATTACTGTGTTGCCAATAGCTTAATATACCATGGGCAGACCAAGGTGGTTTTACATCTCATTATGCCACATTACCTTTTTCCTTTTGGGTAGCTGGGACCTTCACTTCTTTCCCTGTAATAATCTCTGAAAAGAAACATTGCACAATTATTTAAAGTCACAATAAAAAGATGTGAGAACACAGGTATAATGGAGTCAATGAACTATCAGTAAAGCAAAATCTATGTAGAAATAATATAATACTTTTATCCAAAAATTATTTTTATTAGAGACAAAGAAACAACTGCACAGAATACAAGTAGCTCTCCTCAGATCATCTGTATTTAAACTTAAATTGTCTAATAAGCTATAATGTCCTCATTCTTTTAAGATGGTGAGCATTTGAATCGCTAGGAACTTATTTGTAATCTTAGAAAATACATCATTTCAGCATCGAGAAGTCTCCCAAACTATTTCAGTGCTGACTCTGTTTGTCTGTTTCATAGTATGCTTTTCCAATAAAATAAACGATCCAATGGAAAACCACATACATTATGTAACTGTACTGTTACAATCTTCAGACTCAAATCAAACTGTTCAAGATTGAAACTACCCAAAAAACCAAAGGCTGAATGTTTCCTAGGATAAGCAGATACTGATCCATTGTTGGGGGAGGAAGTAGGGAAGACTGAAGGAACTTTGAAGCCTGCAGAAGGGATTGGGGGAGGGGTGGTGCTATGGGGCAGAATGAGAAGGACATTATTACCCTATATATATAAATGTATGGTTACACTACTGGTGTGACTCTGCACCATGTACAACCAGGGGAATAAGAAGTTGTGTTCCATTTGTGTACAATGTATCAAAATGCATTCTTCTATCATATATAACTAATTAGAACAAATTTAAATTTTTTTAAAAATAAAGTGAATAATAGTTGGTTGAGGGAAAGAAGTTAAAATAAAAATTGAGAGATCATTTCATTATGAAAGCAATTTTTATCTTGAAAATCCCAAAGATTTAAAAATGTGGTCCATAGTTGAAATAAGTCAAATAAAACTTTATTCTACTAGCTTCAATCACTACCATGTCATTATGTCCAACATACATTCAAACAATTCCTTGAATATCATCATAACTCACCAACAGTCTACCAAAAAGAGAAGACCTATTTTCTGCTTCCTCTACAATATTAATGTTCAATATCTACTTTGTAGATGAAATAAATTTCAATGAGATGGGAAGGCAAAATATCCCTTCTTACCTTCCCATTTTGTAGTTTGGAATGAATAGACTATGATGGTAAAGATTGTAAACAGAAATGTACTCTACCAATCACTTAGAATTAACTAAGTGTAAGTGACTAAGGATGTGTTAAGAATGAGTTTAAATCCTTTGGATATATACTGAGGAATGGGATAACTGGGTCGATGTTTATGGCAGCACAATTCATAATTGCTAAGCTATGGAGCCAACTTAGATGACTTTCAACAGATAATTTTAGTACATTTGAGAATATATGAATGGATCTGAATATTATCATGCTAATTGAAAAGCTAATCCCCAAAAAACAAAGGTCAAATGTTTTGTTTTTTTTTTTTCTTTTCTTTTTTTTTTTTTTTTTTTTTTCTGATAGGTGGATGCTAACCCACAACAAGAGGGGGAGGAGTAAAGGGGTAGAAGTTCATTAAAGTAGACAAAGGGGAATAAAGGGAAAGGAGGGGGTGAGAAAAGGAAAGACAGTGGAATGAATTTGATACAACTTTCCTATGTACATGTATAAATGTTACCACAGTGAATCTCATCATTAAAAATGTACATCCACCAGTTATTAATTTAAAAAAATAATTACAAGTAAATGGAAGAAAGATCAATAAAGGAAAGGGAGCAAGGGATAGGTAGAGGGAAAGGGAAGGAGACATACTAGGGTCTGAATTAGAACAAGATATTCAATGTTTGCATAATTATATCAAAATGGATCCTACTATCATGTCTAACTAAAAAGAACCAGTAAAAAATAAAAAAAAATAAAAGAATGGGTTTAGAGTTATTATGCAAAGTGAAACAAGCCAAGTACAGGAAGACAAATACCTTATCTCACTTTAATGTGAACATTAACATTTAAATAGAGAGTAAAATATTCAAATAGAGAGTAAAATGATGGCTATCTTAGACTAAGGGACAGGAATGGATGGGTAGCAGGGGAATGTTGACCAAAAGGTATAAAGCTTCAATTAGGAGAAATAAGCATTAGTGATGCATTGTACAGAATAGTGAGGTGGTGGATCTGCTAGTCTAATTCTATATTTTCACATTGTAAACATATGTCAAAAAATCACATTGTATACCATAAATACATATAATTATTATGTGTCAACTCAAAATCAAATTTTAACCAAAAGATGTTTCCTTCAAAACAAGAGCTGCTTGGGGAATAAGCAACAAATTAAATACCAACAACACATGTAGAATTTTTGAAAAAGACTCTGGTAGCAAAGCAATGTCCATGTTGCTATTGTTGGAGTTGATACAAATAGGACCATTTGTTTCTATATTTCAGCATGTGAAGAGGAAACCAAGAACCATGAATTGAACAAACACACTGGGACTTTTTATTTAATACATTACAAGCTGATGGGGTAATTGACTGTGCTTGCACATCTTGGCTAAGCCCAAAGAATTAATGTGTTGTGAAATGAGAAGTGGTGGTAGGGACAAATTCCCAAGGGAGTGGCCTAGGGTCTCAAAATTCCAGATTCAGCAAACAGATTTAAATAGTTGAGATTACATGCTTGTATGGTATTACAGTATTTATACAATGCATGCAAGCAGAGGGTCCCCAGGATGACTTTGGTTTTAGCACAGAAAGGAAGGAATAACAGGGGGTACTTTCATAGGCTATTCAAAGATAGAAAACTCATCATCTTACACTCTGGAGAAAGTCCCCAGAAAATATAAGGGATTTCTGTTTCCATGTCTGCTAATGGCAAGATGATTCCAGGCTGGGTCATTTCTGCAGATCATTTATTTTCAGTTTTCTTCTTTTGATCTCAGTGCATTTTGACCTGATTTAGGAGTCTTCAGGCTTGCCTGAGCAGTCTCTAACTACCCTAAGAGTGAGAGTATTATCTAGAAACTTAACTTCTGTATTAAGAAAAAGAGATGAATTAGTTTGGCCAGCTCTTAAACTGTTTTTCAACTCATTTGTCTTGTTTGTCAGGAAACAAGAGTATTTTTTTTAACATATATGATAGTTTCTTTGCATTTGCCCAAGTGCCCCCAGGATAATTTATGAATCTGAATCTTGATGATATTTTATAAAAAAGAAAGTGCTTAATGCTGCTGTGCTATAAGCAAGAACTCTGTCAAAATTATCTGTGCAAGGAGGCTGTGATGGAGACAAGAATAACAAAGGAATAGAAAAAAGTGTCAAATTTGCCTTTGCTGCTGCTACTTTCAGAGGTGAAGGGAGTAGTGAATTGGGTGAATGTCCATGATGAAATGTAGCATTTTGGGTGCTCACTTTCGAAATCCTCAGACAACCTATCCTAATTTTAGGTGTAACATTGGTTTGATGAAAGGGAATAGCCAAGAAAAGTCTTGCTGATGATGAAATAGCCCTCAGGAGATAATTACTTGCCTGATCCTTAGCACCACCATACAAAGGAAGATAAGCTCCACTGAGAATCCTGTGGCTTTAGATGCATATGTATACATGTCAGGTTCATAAAGATAGTCCACCATTCAGAGTTCCCAGCACGCTGTTAGAAAAACAGCAGAACCTAAAAGCAGTCTTATTACATTATCTGAGAAGAACAAATTCATTAATCTCTTTGTTACCTTGTTTGGACTTAGTTTGCCATTCCTTGTTGCCTAGATGGATCTTCCATCATCAGGTCAATCAGATCAGGTGGTAAAAGTAAGTGGGAATGGGAAAGGAATGGATACTCCAAGGAAGATGACCAATAAGAGGCACTAACAGAGTTTTCTGGTTTCCAGGTGGTGTAAGCCACATAAGCAGGGCTCTAGCAGCAGTATGGAGCTGCTGAGAGGGTCAGGTGAGTCCAGTAGTCAAGGTAAGTCAAGAGCTGAGCCAGCAGCAAATCAGCAATACTAGTCTTTGTTCTGACCTGTTTCTTTGGAGCAATCTTCCTCAGACTTCTCTGTAACTCCTTAAATAAAACCCAAGTTTTATGATGTTCTCTAAAAGCCTAATGTACTCACGGACATGTCATCCCCAATAAATGTGCTCCCAGGTGATTTTTCTGTAATAGTGCTAGGTTTAGAATTTTACCATTATTTCAGCATGGATTTAGATGTGTGCATGCAGGAGGCTCTACAAGAGACTAGTACATGAAAGACACCTCTTCTCTGCTTAATAGAAATAACTCACAAAACATAATTACTGCAATGAAATAAGTAGGTTTTTTGCAAGTGAAATTGGTGCATTCTGATCCTGCCACAGCTCAGCAGCAGGCTTCAAAGGGACTCTTCAGAAACAGTAAAGCCACCAAGGCTTCTAAGGTCTCTAAATCTTACAGGTCACATCACGGATTTCTTCTTTGATGTTCAATAATGATAACTTTTATTCAGGATAAAAGATAGCAATAAAATTATTCTCTAAAACAATATTCAACTCATCTATTATAAGCACATTTTAGTGAATGAATGAAGATTGGGAAAAAGAGGTCTATTTTACATCAACTAAAATCAATAATCATATTTATATACATGATTCATTTTTGTGTACAATTTTTTTAAAAAATTAATTTTTGTAGTTTTAGGTGAACACAATATCTTTATTTTGTTTCTATGTGATGGTGAGAATCCAACCCAGTGCCTCATGCATGCTAGGCAAACACACCACCACTTGAGCCACATCCCCAGTCCCCTATGTACAATTTTTAATGATTTTAAGACATTTTACAAAGAGTATACAACTTTAATTTGAAGAAACATTGTTCACCAGGAAATTGTCTGTAACTGTGCATTAATAACAGTAACAACAATAATAAAAATTATAGAAGCCTACTTAGTGAAGTAGTCAATATAGGTTTAAGTGCCCCAGATTGTTTTCCAGGATACATTTTTATGACTAACCTTTCCAAAAAGTTTTGGGTGTGGTGCAAATGAAGTGTTTAAAGGATAGTTTAAATGTTTGGAAATTATTATTTACTGAGAGTAGCTTTGGAGGTCAGCTTCAGCCTTTCTTTCTAGCTGCTTTCATAATCAACAGTATGGTATGGTCCACTCAGCTGCCACTCAGCTGCAGACCAAAATGAAATACTACATAGTACAATGGAGGAAGGAAGGTTTATATTTTGTAAACTGAAATTTTTCGTTCCATGTAGAAAGACATATGCACATGTGTGTGTGTGTGTGTGTGTACGTGTGCATACACACACACACACACACACACACAAACGTGGATTGCTGGTAGTATATTTCAATAATATCTTTGGCTCACACACAACCAAGAGCACTGTTTTTATTAATTTCCAGATAAAAGGAGAGTGGGAGATGGAAAGGGGTCTTTCCCGAACTGTAGATAATTGGTAGAGGAAAAAATAAACTTTTCAGTGGTAATGAAATGGAATCAATCCCATAGCCCAAAGATAGAAACTTTTTTTCTATACTGCAAAACAAATGTTCCCATGTCATATATATTTTTAAGTTTATATAATAAGTCTACACTCAAAGCAAAGGTACTTTGAAAAATATGAATATGAGAACTCTATTTTAAGAAGGAAGCATACCAGTGTTAAAATGAAAAGATAGACTTTCAAACAAGACAAACTGGACTTTGACTGTGACTTTGCCTCTTCCTCGGTGTGATACTGGATAACTCACATTATGTATATTTCAGATTCTTCTAAAAAATTGAGGTAGCAAGCACATTTTTGCTAAAACAAAATACAAGAAGTATACAACAATGTACCTGCCACTGAGCAGAGGCCCAGTGCTTCCCAATAAAGCCCTGACCTTTGCCCGTTGAGCTCCTAAACCTCCTCACCCGAATTCACAGATGGGAAGCTCTTCCCTGATCCTTCAGACTAGTTTGGGATCTGATATTTCACCTTCTCATAGCACCCAGTATCTCCATGCTGATTCTTATATTTTGAGTAATTATGTCATCAGTACTGCAAATTCGTCCGATGCCTTTATTGTATTCTGTGTCTGGTTCATGTCTGAATTGATTACTACATATTAGAGGCAGAGTAAACAATTATTAAGTGTGGCATTCATCTGTCCACATAAAAGAAGATGAATACACCAAGTCTTCATGCTCAAATAGGTGGCATTTCAGTTAATTAATAAATATGTATTTTATAGAATAAATTATAAATATTTTACACTTATTAGTTCAGTAGTAAGGGCTTCAAGGAAAGTTGTAATAGAAAGAGAAACCCTGATGTTTTATGTGAACACTATTAATAAGATTGGAATATGGATGGGCAGGAAATAAAGGCATCTGGTTCATTAGGAGATTAAAATTAACAAGATTCATGTAAGAATTTCGTGCTTTTTCATAGCAATGAGGAGCCTGACAAGAACAAAGCAGACAGAACAAGCCCAGGAACATCTGAAATAACGGGATTCAGAACTGCAATGATTTACTCTTTCTCCCTTTTGCTAGCTTTGCCATCTTTGTTTCTTCAATGATTAGCAAGTCCTTAGAAGGTATTACGCACAAAATAGATGTTTTATGAGTGAATAGAGAAGAGAGAACTGGAGGGCATACAGGTAATTCGTTTCTAATATCCTTTACTTCCTAATGTATGTGTTTATATTTATTTTATTATGTATATATACACACACAAATATTTTTTGGTATGTTTTAAAAATTTTTTATATGTTCTTTTTAGTTATATAAGACAGTAGAAAGTATTTTGACATATTATACATAATGGAATATAACTTCCAATTCTTGTAGTTGTACATGATATGGAGTTCCACTAGTCATGTACTCATACATGAACATAGGAACACTGTGTCCAATTCATTCTCCTGTCTTTCCTATCCCCATCTCTGTTCATTTCCCTTCATTCCCCTTTGTCTAATCCAATGAATTTCTATTCTCCCCTTCCCCCAGCTCTTTATTGTATGTTAGCACACACATATCAGAGAGAGTATTCTGCCTTTGGTTGTTTGGGGGGGGTGGCTTATTTCACTTAACATGATAGTCTCCAGTTCCATCCACTTACCAGCTAATGTCATAATTTCATTTTTCTTTATGGCTGAGCAATATTCCATTGTTTATATATACCACATTTTTTTTATCCATTCATCTGTTGGAGTTTACATAGGTTGGTTCCACAGCTTAACTCTTGTGAATTGGGGGGCTATAAATATTGATGTTGCCCTGTCACTATACCATGCTGATTTTAAGTTCTTTTGGTATATACTGAAGAGTGGGATAACTGGATCAAATGATGGTTCCATTCCAAGTTTTCTGAAGAATCTCCATATTGCTTTCCACAGTAGTTGCACCAATTTATAGTTCTACCAGCAATGTATGAGTATATCTTTTCCCTCACATCCTTGCCAACATCTGTTGTTTCTTGTATTCTTTACAATTGCCATTCTGACTAGAGTGAGATGAAATCTCAGTTGGTTTTAATTTGCATTTATTTAATTGTTAGAGATATTGAACAATAAACATTTTATTATTTAAGAAAAATTCTTTTCCTCTTAGCTTTAATCAGAGCACTTTATAAATTTTTAGTTGTAGTTGGACACAATACTTTTATTTTATTTATCTATTTTTGTGTGGTGCTGAGGATTGAACCCAGCCCCTCACACTTGCTAGGTGAATGCTCTATTGTGAAGCCACAAACCCACCCCTAATCAGAGCACTTTTCAGGCATAGCAAACAGAATTTGGGGGAACAAATAAATTAATGTTAATTTCAAAAAATCTATTACTGTTACCTATGCAATTCTGAGCCACACATAAGCAAAGAATATGCCACTAACGTAATATCTACCCATTTGTATATTTTCATCCATTTCCAATATTATGTTAAATTTACTCTATTACCTTTATCCTTCGGAACAGATGAAGTCTTCCCAGATTTTTCTTTTCTAATTTCTGAAAGAAAGACCATGACAAGGAAAGGTTATAAGAAATAATGGAGAAAAAATTTGCAAGTTTCTTCATGTGTTTTTATTACCAAGGCTTAAAGAACAAGCCTCTGAGTTGATATTCAAGATACAGATATTTCCTAAGATGTTGCAGATAAGAGCAAACAATGCAGAAAGCAGAGAATCAGTCGATGAATTATTATCAGAGGGGAAGACTATGATATTAACAGAATAGGTACAAATAACATGCTATGGGCTGTGTTAGATAATGGCCAATGTAGTCTGCTTACTATGTATCAGGCAGTGTCCACTACTGTCTTGTCCTCAGTGTTTCTAAGAACCTTATAAAATATATAGGTTCCTTTATTACTCCTGCTTTTCAAATAAGGGGATTAAATAAACTTCTCAAAGACATAACTAGGAGACCTGACATTTGAACTAATTTCTCTGAGCTCAACCACAGTGGTATTGCCTCCAGGAATTAAAAGATAGGATCAGGAATGGTTTCAATCTTGTTATGCTGAAGCAGACCTTGAAAGACAGAAAGGTTTTAAGCCAACAGAGATGAATTGGGGAATTACACCAATAAGAATGGAAAGAAAGACTCATTTTAGAAGAGCAGAAAGAAGGGAGGCCTGGGCTGGGTAGGTCTATCAATTTGGCTTACTGCTATGTAAGTCATTTATTTCCACAAAAGGCAGTGAAATCAATGCTACATTACTTCTAATGCTAAATCAGAAAAGGCCATGCTATCTCCATTTGCTTATGCAATGGTACCAGCTCTGGGAAATCCAGCTCCATATAAAAATTGAACCTACAGCACCATGTTGGGAGAGTCTACATATAGGCAATCGAGTTACCAGCTCTAACTGAGCTCTCAGCCAACAGCTAGCATAGAAGGCCAACCATCTTAGCAAGCTGCCCTAGAGGCTCAGCAGTTGGTGGCTTCACATGACTGTAGACCAACCTGACATCTGACTGCAATCATTCAAGATACACGAGTGAAAAACTGCCTAGTTTATGCTTCCTGAATTCCTAACACACTAAATCAAGAACAAAGTGAAATCAGCTGTTGTTTCCCACCAGTAAGTTTTGGAGTGGTCTGTATATATAAATAGTATATGACAAAAGAATTACAAAAAAAATATTGGGCCATGCAATTCTCCATTAGTGACATATAGATAATAGAAAAAGGATTTATTAATTTTACTTTAAAAATATTCAAGGTTTTCACTAAGATTCCATTTGAGTTTAGTTTTGTAAGTTGATTAGAATTTCCCTGAATACAAAAATGTCACTCTAACTATATAACAGGATGTAGATGGTAAGTTATATATTTTTCTAAATTTGAGAATAGTTTCTGGAGTTCATCTTTGATTTATGGTAGGATACCTGCCATTAACTGAGGCATATGTGTATCAAAAAGAAATATTTGGAGGTAGATATTGTCCTTGTTTGGAATGTACAGTTTCATGTGTCAACAAAACACCCAAAAAGGGAGTGTCTCACAAGCAGTTAAAAAAAAACAGGTGAAGTGCAGATTACATGCAGGTGTTGTAAAAGTAAAGCAGGCATAGACATTTATAAATGGAAGCTGTCGGTATAACCAATAACATGATTTTTCAAGATATTTCACCCAAATAAATTTTACTGATTTCTTCACACATATTAATTTGACTTAGTGAATAAATTAATTATGCAAAAATAAAATAAACCACAAAGTTCAAAATTGTCTCCTTGATAATACATGAAAAGTGTATTTTAAAAGCTGACATCTTCAGTTATACCTTTCTACTAGCATTTTTCATTTTTTGTCTCATATAATTCACCCACATTGATATATCATTCATATATTGATCTTTAGAAACATGTATTTCATAATTTCAATGCTGTTTCCAGACTTTAAAAGTTTCATAATATCTCTGTGTTACTACCGTAAGTGATAATTGTGTTCATCCTAAAGTTATTTAATTGTAATTAATTGCACAATTGTTTTAGTATTTAATATATAAGTACCTCCCCAGAAATCATGATTTTACATTCATTTAAATGTCATTTTTGACAATCAGTGGTATTTTAGAAAAGCTGTTTTATAATATTCTCCTATCTATTCCAACCTCCAAATAACAAAATTTATAAATACAAAGATGAAGTTCTCAAGTTGTCTAAATATTTTCAAATACGTTGCTTATAAATATCAAGAGGATAAATATAGCACATTGAGGTTTTATGTACTTCTAATTTTAATTCTCCTGAAAATATGTAAAGAGACTTTAATATTACTTGTGACTCTCTCTGTTAACTTTGTAATTAACTAGGGCTTGGTCTGGGAGCCATCCTTAACTTTTCTTTGTCCTAATATTACATTTGATCATTCCCTACTCTCTTTGGTAAAGGATCTGATAAACATAATTTTTTTAACCTTTTAAAATATGTCTTCCTAAATATTTATATAAAAATTGTTTAGCTATAATATTTCCAATTAATTTAATCCAATTCAATTCAATATTGTCTTAAAAATATTGAAGGCTTCTTTTTATCTATTACATAAGTTTGTGTTATTTAAACAACAACAAAAACTTTTTCAACCTATTTCTTTTTCTATCTCTGAAAAGACAACTCAGTTAAAAAGGATATGATAAAATTTGCTTGAATTACATCAGAAAAGTATTGCTTCTAACTGGAGACTATGGTGAGCTATTCCTCACATAATTGTAAATAGAGTCTGCAAGTTAAGTTGCATAAAACAAAGTGGGGAGAGCTAGTAAATTCTGAATGAATCAACTATATATTAATATCTAACACTTTGCAAATATTCTTTGAGGAGCTTCACTCAAGTATTATATGCGTTAGGAAAGTTTTTAAAACTGTGATATATACAATGGCATAAGAATTCAAAATAAGTAACATATATGGAAATGTTTGATGCATATCTTGCAATCACCATCAGATACTAAGTCTCATCCAAAGAACTTCATATTCCTGTTCTTTTGACAAGTTCCTCCTTATATTGGTAGTGTTCTACAAATTATTTTAGTTGAGGGGCCTCCCCTGAAATCATGTAAACACCTTTTCCTTTGACTAAATTCCAATTGAACTTCATAATTGCTTTGAGGCTAGGTTGCTTGGCAGCAAGAAGTGGACCCTTCACACATCCTTAAATATTTTGGTCATTTTTATACATTAATATTCAGAATTCTAACCAGAATTCTGGAGAATACTTAAGTTGGCTACATTTTAGTTCATCTCTCCCTAGCTCTTTTGAAAAAGATTAGCAATGTGTCATTATATAAATTAACACTTTTATTTGATCAGGAATTAGATACACATGATTTTAACTTGTATTTCAATGTCTGGGAGATGAGATACACAAGTTCATCCCAAGGACAGACTTCTAAATCCATGTCGAAAAATTTTATTTTTCAAAGAAAATTTTTTTAGTCATGAAACTTTCTTCATGTAGTCATGGTCTACCAAGATGTGAAAGTTTGATGTTTGAAGCAAGAAAATAAAGACAGGTCTAGGTCTTAGTGTTTCCTGCTTCCACATGTAATGCCAAAGCATTATTTTAGTTCAGCAGATGCTTTTACATAAGATCTTTCCCTTCACATTCATGTCCAATGGGTTAGGTATTATTGATATCATAGCTGAAGCTATGAGAGGTGAATAATTTGCCTGAGATTACAGCTTCTGAAGAGTAGCTGGAAATATGAACCCAGAGGATCAGATGAAAAAGTTAGGGCTGCAGTGCCACACTTAGCCTCTGGGAGGAGGTGGTTTCTATGGAGAAGAGCACTACAGATGATCCCTGGAAGTCAACAGTGAGCATATCTGCATCACCAGCTGACACCAAAGTTCTCCTAACTTCATCCTGTCCCTCTGAAGCAGGGACTATGCCCTCAAGCACATACTAGGAACTCAATAACTACTTGTTGAATGAATAAATTAATTTGCCAAATTCTGTGCTGACCATATTTTATCAGGAAATTTCTCAGGTCTTTACATAAAAACTGTATCATCCTTTATCTTTCCCAGTTAATTATCTGTAATTTTCCAATTTCTGTCTTACATATGTGTCAAGTAAAATTAAATTATCAATATTCAATAGTTTTCCTGGACAAAAAGAAAATTACATATGTTTCAATCTGATATTTAGTAAGCATTTTATTTTTATATAAGATTTGGAGTGAATTTACTAAATTGAATCATCTATAATCATGTATCTGTATACATATTCCAATTTATTTTTGTAATTTTCTCTAATCATGTATTTATTTTAGATAAATATATTCCATTTTGCAGAAACCTTATTCATAATACATACTCTTCAGTGTCTCTCAAATTTCATTTCATAATCTGAAATCTTCCACAACACCTTTGTGTGAGATCTTGGGAATCATTCTCCTTATGATTTAAGTATTCAAAGTAAACATACGAGATAATGAAAACTGGAAATTTCAAGAGATACACTAGAATATAAAAATATTAACAGTTACTAAAATGATAAAAATAAATAGGGCTTTTTATATACCCTTCTACTTTCATGCTATGGCGTTACAAAATATAGTACTTTGAAATTCACTTAGTGAACTAATCATTTGACATTTTGTTGTACCTTTAAAGAAATTAGTAGACTCAGTTTTAGAGAAGATTTAGATTTATAGGAAAGTTGAGCAGAAAGTCAAAGTTCCTAAATACTCCCTTTGCTTTGGACAAAATGTTGTGTTTCTCCAAAATTCTTATGTTGAAATCCTAGGCCATGATGTGATGTAAGAGGAGAAGGTAATTATTAGGTCATGAGGGTAGAAAATTAGTGCCCTCATAAAAATAAACACAAAATGCAGCCCTCTGAGATTTTTTGCCCTCTTTCAGTCATGTGAGGCCATGTGAAGATATAAAAATTAACAACCTGTAACCTGGAAGAAGATCCTCTCCAGAACCTTACCACACCTGCAGCCTGATCTTTTACTTCCAGCCTCCTCAACTGTCAGAAATAGATTTTGGTCATTTACAAGCCACAAAGTCCAATTATATTTTCTTTTCCTTTGATGGGTTATTTTGTTGTTTTTGTGTTTAATAGTCATCTTCAAACCAAAGAGAACATAGATTTTCTCCAGTGTAGTCTCAAGGAGTTTTCGTTTTATATTTTACATTTAGGTCTATGATCTGCTTTCAGTTAAAGTTTTGTAAAGGATGTAAGGTCTGTTTCTATATTTATCTACTCATTTATTTTTTAGTTTATTTATTTGCTTAATGATGTCCGGGTGTCCAACATCATTAAAATACTATTCTTTTCCAAATGAATTGCTTTTGCTTACTTGTCAAAGATCAGTTGACTATATTTTTGTGGATCTGAATCTGGGCTCTTTATTCTGGGAGGTCATATAATCAATTTGAGAACTAAGAGGGCTCAAGTTTATAAATCTTTTTCTGGATCTATTTCTGTGGGCCCCTTAATGTTAGACTTGCAGTATTGGAAACTATGGAAAATTTTTTTTTCTTATTTATAAGCCATCTTGTCTATTGTACTTTGCTACAGCAGCCCAAACTAAGACAACCCCCTTCAACACATATGCTCTCCAACCATCATTCCTGATGAGAATGGAACACTTTTTATAATCAAATAATCAATAATGAAACATTATTATCAACCAACATCCATATTTAATATATGGTTTACTTTAGCACTGTATACTTTACAAATTTTGACACATGTACAATGACATACATTCACCATTATAACAACAAACAATAGTTTCACTGCCTTAAAAATACTAAAAATCATGAGTCTTGAATAATTTATCTATTCTTTCACTAATACCATATTCTCCTGATTACTGAACCTTGATAGTAGGTTGTGAAGTGTGGTACTGTCATTCCCCCAACTTTGTTATTCTTCTTCAATATCATATTGGCTTCTCTGAGTCCTCTCCTCTCCTGATACACTTGAGAATCAATTTGTCAGTATCTGCTAGGAAACTTGCTAGTATTTTGATGGAATTACATTGATTTTATAGGTCAATTTAGAAAGAACTTACATTTTTAAAATATTGAGTTTTTTTTCTACCCCTGAATGGGGGATATCTCTTAATTATTTAGTTTCTTTATTATTTATTTCACTACAGTTTTATAGTTTCCTTTATATATACACCTGATATGTATTTTGATTTATACCTAAGTATTTCCTTCCTCTGATACTAATATAAATGGTGTTATGATTTTAATTTAATTTTTTTCCAGTTTTTCATTCATGGCATATTTGGGAGTAAGCATTTTGTATGTTAGCATTATAATATACAAAATACTGCTCTATTTGCTGATATAATGTATATAACCTTGCAATATTCTCTGATTAGTTCCAGGAGGTTTTTCTTGGGGGAATTTTTATGTCATCTTCAAACATGCAGTTTTATTTCTTCCTTCTCAATTTGTATATCTTTGGTTCACTTTCTTGTCTTCCTAATTATCTATAACTTCCAGTGTGATGTTGAACACCTTTTGTGAGAGTAGATCCTTTCCTTATTCCTAATCTGCTATGCTAGGAGGAGGTTTTAATTTCTCAGTGCTGCATATAATGTTAACTATAATGTTTTGTAGATTTTCTTTATAAATTTGAAGTAATTTTTGTTTATTCCAATTTTGCTGAGAGTTTTTAATCAATATTGTGTGTTGGATTTTTGTCAAATGCTTTTATTTCCTATATCTATTGAAATGTTTTTTTTTCTTCATTAGTTTGTTGATTTGTTAGGTCACATTAAATAATTTAAATATTGAACTAGATTTATGCATTTGAAATAAATCCCATTTAGTCATGTATAATTCTTTTTGTACATTGTTGGATCTAATTTACTAATATTTTAGATTTCCATGAAAAAACTCCATTCTAACAGTACTTTAAATTTTTTAAGATTCTATTTTTTATTCATAATATTTATTTATTTGTTTTTTAATATAATATTTTATACATGACAGCAGAATGCATTACAATTCATATTACCCATATAGAACCAAATTTTCATCTCTGGATGTACCCAAAGTATAGTTACACCTTTCATGTCTTTATACATGTACTTTGGATAATAATGTCTGTCTCATTCCACTGTCTTTTCTAACCCCATGCCCTCTCCCTCACACTCTCACTCCTATGGCCTATCTAGAGTTCACCTAAATCCTTCCATGCTCCACCTCTCCAATCCCATTAAGAATCAGCATCCTTATATCAGAGAAAACATTTGGCATTTGATTTTGGCAGATTGGCTAATTTCACTTAGCATTATATTCTCAAACTTCATCCATTTACCTGAAAATGCCATAATTTTATTATTTTATAATGCTAAATAATATTCCATTGTGTATATATACCACATCTTCTTTATCCATTCATCGACTGAAGGGCATCTAGATTGGTTCCTCAGTTCAGCTTTTGTGAATTGTGCTGCTATAAACATTGATGTGGCTGTGTTCCTGTAGTATGCTGTTTTTAAGTTCTTTGGGTATAGACCAAGGAGAGAAATAGCTGGGTCAAATGGTGGTTCCATTTCAAGTTTTCCAAAGTTTTTCCATATTGCTTTTCATATTGGCTGCACCAATTTGCAGTCCCACCAGCAATGTGTGAGTGTGCTTTCCCCCCACATCCTTGCCAACATTTATTGTGGTTTATATTTTTATCATTTTTAAATTTTTAATTTTAATTCGTTATATATGACAACAAAATGCATTACAATTCATACTACACATAGAGAGCACAATTTCTCATATCTCTGTTTGTATACAAAGTAGAGTCACATCCTTCCTTATACATATACTTAGAGTAATGATGATCATCACATTCCACTGTATTTTCTACCTCTATGCACCTTCCCTTCCTCCCCCTCCCTTTTTTTATATGAAAAAATGTTCAACATCTCTAGCAATTAGAGAAATGCAAATCAAAACTACCCAAAGATTTTATCTCACTCCAGTCAGAATGGCAGCTATTAAGAATACGAACAACAATAAGTGTTGGCAAGAATGTGGGGAAAAAGGCACACTCATATATTGCTGGTGGGACTACAAATTGGTGCAGCCAATATGGAAAGCAATATGGAGATTCCTTGCAAAATTTGGGAATGGGACCAGCATTTGACCCAGCTATCCCTCTCCTCGCTCTATACGCAAAGGACATAAAAACAGCATACTACAGGGACACAGCCACATCAATGTTTATAGCAGCACAATTCACAATAGCTGAACTGTGGAACCAATCTAGATGCCCTTCAGTCAATGAATGGATAAAGAGGATGTGGTATATAAACACAACGGAATATTATTCAGAATTAAAAGAGAATAAAATCATGGCATTTGCAGGTAAATGTATGGATCTGGAGAATAGAATGCTAAGTAAAATTAGCCAATCTCAACAAAAGAAATCCTGAATGATTTCTCTGATTTAAGGATGCTGACCAATATGCTGCAGGGGGAAGGGGGGAGGATTAAATGAACTTTACATAGTAATTTAGATTTTTGATGGATATATACACATAAACAAATTTGATGTCTGAGACTTAAAAAGTCTTTAGTTGAAAAAAAAACAACCCAATGCCATTTTTACAAACCAGAACTATTCTAACAGTTCTTACCACTGTGACAAAGTGCCCATTATGTTAAGTCCCTTCTCTTGGAAACAGTGTTTTAAAAAACAGGATAAGCCAGGTAAGGTGGCACATATCTATAATTCTAGTGACTAGGGAGGCTAAGGCAGGAAAATTCAAGTTCAAAGCTAACCTCAGCGACTTAGAGAGGCCCTAAGTAACTTAGCAAGACCCTGTCTCAAAACAAAAAAATATAAAGAACTGCTGATGTGGCTCAGTGGTTAAGTACCCCTGCATTCAATCCCTAATGCTAAAAAATGTTTTTAAATTAAAAATTTAAATAAACAAGGATATATGTTTGTATTTTTAAAAGACAAGCTACGCATGTTCAATAGGTGTTTATTCAGTATCTCTTGTGTAGGGAGAGTTAGAAACCAAAGGGAGTTGCATGAGTTCAATCTCTGTTGGAATGCAACCATACAGACAGGCTGAGTAGAATGATAGAGCCACACACACCAGGCTCTGGGCCAAAGGACGGACAAACTCAATCTGAGAGAAAGCTGACTTCACAGAAGCACTGGCATTTGTGATGGATTTTGAAATGATGCAAAGTTTGTCATCAAAGGAAAATCGAGGGGCTGGGGATGTGGCTCAAGCAGTATCGCGCTCGCCTGGCATGCGTGCGGCCCAGGTTCGATCCTCAGCACCACATACAAACAAAGATGTTGTATCCGCCGATAAAAATAAAATATTAAAAAATTCTCTCTCTCTCTCTCTCTCTCTCTCTCTCTCTCTCTCTCTCTCTCTCTCTCTCTCTCTCTCTCTCCCTCCCTCCCTCCCTCCCTCTTAAAAAAGGAAAATCAAAAAGGCATCCCAAATTTAAGGAAGAACCTCTAAAAACCATGGATTCTGAAAGTTGATGTGGTTAGATCACTGGACAGGGAAATAGAAAAGGCTGGAGAGTCACACTAAGGTTTTGTGGTAAAGGGACCTGTCATATCCTGCTAAGGAATTCAAGTTTATTTCCTTCTAGTTAGAGGGAGTCTTTAACATTCTAAATTCAAAATTCATGCCATTCTGTCAATGAAATTAATGAAGTTTTGATAACAGTGTGTGATTGATACTGAAGAAATGACTGACTATACATAAAAGAGATAGAATCTTTCATTGAATTTTATTACAATGACTTTTTTATATATCATGGATATAATTTCTACAACTTGTGTGCCATTGTTAATTATTTTCATGCTTAAATTCATATTAGAGAAACAATGTGATTCATTTTGACATCCATTAGCATTTTCTGTATCATTTTTGACATTTGACATATCATTATGAACATTTCAGTAAATATTTCCAATTTTCCCATTTCATTTAGTAGATTTATAAAAGATTTTAAAAGATTTTTTATTTTAGAATCTGAATCTGACTTTCTTATTTGTAGTTTTGCACAGACTGTGCTTGCAATTGGAAGACAAATATATTCTTGGGCATTTGGGGCCAAATGGAAATGTCTCAGGCATGGAGGACACAAATGAGAACGTACAATATTAGGGCCAGAAGGTCCTTTGGGGATTGTTTAATAAAATAATGTTACTTTATAAAAGTTGGCTGAGTAAGACTAATAGCCATCCCTCTGTCACAAAACAAATTATTGGTAAGGCTAGACTAAGCCTTGAGTTTTATTTTGAGATAGATCTGTACCTTGCTCAAGTAGGTAAATATTTCAAAATCATCACTGCCTTTCATCAGTTATTTCTTCCTACATAACCAAAATTATTGTTCATTATTATTTTTATTGTCAGGCCTTTAAATTAAAATATGAAACATTTATATGTGTTACCTAATCTCTGTTCTTATATAAAAGTCAAGTAAAACAAAACTCAAACTTTGTGAGGCATAGAGTCATATGATTAAAAGTTGTTTTTTAAATAATATTTTGTCATTCCAAAATTCCAAAGAAAGCACCAAATTTAATTTTGACATTTTAAGAATTACTTTTCAATTAGTGTCTAATATAATTCTACAAAAAATTAGAACAGTAGTAATTAACAAGTTACAAATAATTTTATGAAAATGTTGATAACATTTTCATGTTAATTCCTGAAATTATTTAGAATGTATCATTTAATTTATAATTGAAAGAAGTAGGGGCTGGGGTTGTGGCTCAGTGGTAGAGTGCTTGCCTCATGCATGAGGCCCTGGGTTCGATTCTCAGCACCACATAAATATAAAATGAAGATATTGTATTCACCTAAAACTAAAAAATAAATATTTTTAAAAAAGAAAAAAGTAGCAATATATTTTTATAATTTTAAATTATTTCTGCAATTTAATTATAGAGTATGTCACTTATACTCCATCGATGTATTCAAGTAAATGGCATGGTAACTGATTGCAACAAATTCTTTCCAAGACAGAAAGTTCTTTATAATAATAATAATAATAATAATAATAATAAAATGACTGTATTGAAAAAACAGCCTGTAAATGAGAACAGTTAACACAAAGGAAAAAAAAATCAGAAAACCAACTTTACTCTAACCACTCAGATTTTTAATAATGTACCAGCTTGCAAAATGCTTCTATTAAAGATTCAAAAGGAAAAAAGAGACCCAACCTATACATGGCTCCAGAGTAATAAAGAGGAAATAAATACTAATAAGGAAATAGCAAAATATAATTAGCCTTGGGGTAATGTTCAAAACTCGTACAGAGGTGTTTACTTGTTGTGTTGCACAGTAAGCACTGTGGTGCATCTATGCAGTCTTTTGTACAATCTAATCTAGAATGTCAAAAGAATATGTAAAGCTGATTATTCTCCATGGAGAACAAAATTTTAATTTTTAAGTATATATATCAAATAAATAAAATGTTTTATATGCAAAAATCCTGGTGATGATAATCAAAATTTTATATGAGGGTAAGTAGAATTTGCAGGAGAATTTTCTTTATGAGAATGAAAATGGCCCATTGCAGATTAAAGCATGTTTTAAAGAAACATCGATCTAAGGGTTAGACAGTGATCAAGACTATATTCTTTGTATTGCTTTAAAATTGTAGAAAGTATTAAAGGAATCCAAATCCAAAGTGCATTATCACTAAATTCATAGTTTGCATGACAATTTATTTTTCTTATTTACAATGAGATTTGTCTAGGATTTAGGAAATGGCTTGTGTTTGCATTGTATTAGTTCTACATGAAGGTTGATGAGAGTTAAATCAGGACAGCTTAAGAATTATAGGTGAAGCAAGAGTACATATTATATGTAAAAAGTTTACTTTTAGATACTAAATGATTGATATTTCCACTAAGAAACTACACTGATGAATCAAAGGAAGGAGTAGACTGCAAGCAGACTAGGGAACACATTTCTCCTACAACTGTTGCCTGTTCTGATAATGCAAGGTGGTACGCCTAACTTAGTCCTTTAGTTTCTCCACATGATTGTTAATGAGGTTCTTTGATTATAAGAGTGGTATTCCCATATAAATTACAAGAATGGGGCAGGAAGGATTTTCCTGGGGTAACCTTCTTAGTTTCAGTGTGATTCTCCACAAAATGCACAATTTCTAAGAAAAGAAAGAAAAAAGATGGACATGGAGGCCAAACTGGGCATAGAAGTGTTTTTTTTTTTTTTTTTTTTTTTAAGATAACTGAAAAACAGAATATCTGCATGAAATAAAAGGAGGCATTATGTGTATCTCTCCATGTGTCTGTATGTGTCTATGGTATAACCTGTTTAAAATAGAGTGAATTTTTAACTTGGGAGGGAAAGGCACATAGTAATGCATTTCTATCATCATCACCTTCAAATTTCACCAGCATAATTGGCACAGACTGCCCTTATTCTGGGTTGAAATTCTCTAGGGTTGAATGACAATTCTATCAACTAATATTTAATCATGTGAGTAAAGTGTTACATAACAAAAGGTGGCACTCTGTGGGAAACAAATATGATGTTACTAACTTCCTTTGAGTATGTGTTGTTCTGTTTGGTTAGATAGAAATTAGACCTGTTTACTAAAGGATGCAGGAGTGGGATAAATAGTAAGAAAGAAAGGGCTAAAAAGGGATTTCTCATAATGAAATACAATAATTGCGAGAATAAATTAAAATTATTAAGTAAGAGTAAGAAGTGAAATGTGTTATTGTGAACAAGTGAGATCACGAATTGCCAAAGGTTCTCTTGGAGATATGTAAAATGCACAAACATGGTGTGCTCATTTTCTTGAGTTGAATGTGGACCCTCTTGTCTCTGATGCCCACTCCCTGCCCATTGCACCCCTTCCCCAGCGCCTAGCCTGTTGTGGGCGCTCAATAAATATTAAACAATCCAAGTACAAAAAAATTTCAGAAAGTTTGGAATCACAGAAATCGATAATATTGTTATCATTTAACATTTATTGAGGGTCAACAGCATGATGTAATCAACACGTGCAGATAAGTTACTTTATAATCACATATTAAGCAAATAATTAAATACAATTGTCATTAACTAAGCCTTCAATTTTACTCCAGTAATTTTAATTATAAAATTATTTCTTTTTATAATTGAGACATGAGAAATATAGACATCATTATTCAAATAAATGAGCTTCTCTCAGGGAAAACATAATTCAGATATCATTAACAATAATTTGAAACTCTGGGATAAGTCTATAAAAATTACACATCACAGATTCTGAAAGAACCAGTGTATACACAAAAATAGAAGAATCTGATGAGGATGATAACCAGTATTTGGGTTTTGCCTACTGCTGTGACAATTTAAAATAGTATTACAATTATGTAGGGTACCACTGTTGACAGAAGGCAGAGAGAGAACCCTTCAGGTGGACACATATTAAGTTGTTTCTAAGTTTTGAAATACTTTTTAAAGGCAAAATTGAATCACTATTACAGAAAATGAACTTTGATAACATTTATGATCCACGCTTTCCTATTTTACCCTTAATAAAATGATGAATAATTGTGTTAAAATTTATTCATGATGGTTAATAAGCAATCAAATTATATGTAATTTTTAAAAAAACTATTTTGTCATGTTTTTATAGTTAACTAAGTTTTAAAGTGATTTTTAATTGTTAAGGGGGTGGAAAATTATACTTAATATTTCTGTAATAATCTTTTCAACTTAATTTAAGATAATGAAGTATCCATAAGACTTAAAGTTTATCAAATGTGATTTTTCTTAGCATTTGAATCTTAGAATCTTATAAATGACTTTTAAATCAGCCTATTTCTAAAAAGAAAGACTACCCTTTATATTTTGATGTAAGAAGCACAGCACATTATTTAAAAATTCTTTGAATAATTTTTGGTTTTTATACTTGGAACAGGTATTAGAGAGAGCCTCATTAGGATTCCTAATTATAAAAAATTTAAAAATGTAGAATAAAGCCTAACTTTTCTGAATTGAGGCAAATATATTGGCCTAATTAGATACCTGATCAACGTTTTATCCCATTTTAGTTTTTTAAAATAAATTCACAATTGTTATAATTACTAAAATTTAATTTTTCTCTATCCTTGTCAAATGCTGTTGACACAAAATTTTAAGACTATCAGCTGTTTAATATAATAAATTAACAAAGTAATTACTTAATTACTAATTTTTCTTCTACTTTTTCCACTGTAAAATGGAGTAAAGTGAGAATCATTTACATTCCAATTTCTGAAATATTTGGGCCTCTTTACTGAAATTATAATCTTGACTTACTGAAAATATTCTGTTACACAATTTTTTAGGAACAGTTTGTTGAATTCTAGATCATCTAATATTTTTTTCTCAATAATCTCCTTATTTTGTATTTGACAACCACATACATTTATTGATCTTCTGTATGCAGACACTGGTATGGGCTCTTGGACGGATTCTATAAGAAGACTTGAGTAATGTCAAACACAGGAGTGAATGAAAGAATAAAGAAAAATGATTTGCCAGTGAATTAATTCATAACATTTTTTTAAGCTTTTCACTGCTAAACTCAAGTCAGTTTGCAAGAAGGATGTTAAAACTGGGAATTCCACAACTCCAATTCAGACCTTTGAAGGTAATGTCTTATACAGTCTCCTTTTAAACCTCATAATGTTTATTTAGAGTGGCTGTTTGCCTCCCTCCCAGCTAGCATTAAGTAAATCTTAACAAATATTTTCTTCTGACAAACAGATTGAGAGAGAGAGAGAGAGAGAGAGAGACTGAATAAAGGAAAGGAATATGCGGATTAGGAGAGCAGATCAATTGTGAAAAGGAACACCAATGAAGAAAATGTACACCTACATATTTGAAATCAAATATCAGCAAATGAGCAGTTTGCAATAATGAGTTATTGCATTAATGAAATAAAATCTTTCAAGATATAATATACAAATGTATAAGCATGAATCCTCATAGAGTAGCACATGCAGTAATTTATTTTTTGGCTTTGACATTCCTTGATTCTCCCTATAAGGATAGGAACTTTTTACTGTATAAGCACAGTAGAGAAGTATTCTGCTTTACCTAGGTAATTGATTTATAAACCAGGAGGAAGATTAATGCTGTGTGTTTATGCACACACCTTCAAAGTAAAGGAGTCTACAAAATATTTCTTTTTTTTTCTTTTGGTACCAAAGATTGAATTCAGGGGCACTTAACCACTAAGCCACATCCCCAACCCTATTTTCTATTTTGTTTAGAGACAAGGTCTCACTGAGTTGCTTAATGTCTTGTTTTTGTTGAGGCTGGCTTTGAACTCATGATCCTCCTACCTCAGCCTCTTAAGCTGCTGGAATTATAGGTATGTGCCACCATGCCCGGCTATAAAGTACTGCTTATTACTCCAAACTGCAATGTCCCAATTCAAGATCTTCATAAGAAAAATAATTGAATATCATATAATTCATCACGGACTACAGGAAAAAAAAAACAGTTTTTTTTTTTTTTTTGGTGTTCTGCAGAACATTGACTAAATTTCTATTTCTTACATGTTATGAGGTCCCATCAGATAATCATATTAACATAAAATCTATTTCACCTTTTCTAATATGGATTTCCCATAAGTAAAGTCTACCTTAATGTTTCCAAAGTATAACTGTAATGCAAACTAAATCCAGATGTTCAATCTATATCACAAAGTGCTTTAGAACCTTGATGAGTACAAATATCACAATGTGTTTCTAATAAAGTCCACAAGTTCAAGCTTAAATGAATACTTAATTGCATTTTAAGGCACTATGAACTAGTTGTATATTTTTATATTTCTAACGATTACTAAAAACTAGATAAAAAAAGGTACATCAATTCTTAAAGTATTATCTTATGAATGCTATGGTGAAATTTCAAGAATACAGTTATTTCTAATTTATTCTCACACAAACTCCCTGCTTTATGAAATTCTGAAATATCTATTTTCATAATAATTATTAGTCATAGATATATAATCACAAAACAGGCAACATATCAAAATACACTATTTCCTGTTACTGTTAGAGTTGATAAATATGAGGCCACTGCCATACAATATTTAAAGCTGATTTACTATGTCAATATAAAAAAATCCAGTGAAAGAAGTTCTATTTTTTTTTCACACAAATAAAAGGCCTAAGTTATCATAAGGCAAAAGACATTTAAATTCAAAATTATAAAATAATACGAAAAGGAGAAAGTTCTCATGTCATAGAGTCAATTTCAGTTTCTGGCCACTTTTGAAAACATTATAGAATCAATGAAACTGATGCTAATGGGCAAGTGAGAAGAAATAAACAACAGGTGGTCAAATCAGTTATCTGTTAGGTACATTATTATTCATGAGAGTGTTTTATATTCTGGTCAATTTTTTCTTAACATGCTGTGAATATAAATGCAATCTATGAGCACCATGAACAATCACCACTACACCAGAGGGAAACAAAACTATGAAGCTCAGTGGGGTCAAAGTGGCTTGAAAATTCTCTCACCTGTACTGAAATGGATTTCATAAGAGAAAAACACCTAAAAAGTACTATACTAACATTTAGATTTTTAACACATATGTGTTCTTGTTTGAACTATACACTATCTTGTCAGATATGCAGGTCAGATGTAATTATCTTCAATTGTTAAAGAAATTTAGGATCAGAAACTTGCACAAGTGAACAGGCTGAAATTGGGACTAGTGCTTCTACTTTACATTTTGGAGACTAAAGTATTTATTTCGTTTTAAAAAGGAGTTTACAGAAATATGCCGTGGAATTCTAATATGTCAGGTGGTACCCAGAAGCCCAAATAAATTGAAAAATTTTATTAATAAAATTTTAATGTTATCATATTTTGAACAGCCCAAGGAGATAAATCTTTAACCAATCTTTTCACTTAACTGAATCCTTAATCTCAGTTCACTAATCTGAAATGTGAGGAATGCAATGAGTTTCTTGATAGACATGTATCAAAAATTCTAAATTTCTGATATTAAGAGATTAGACACTTTATTCCATCTCAACTATGAAAGTAAGAATTATTTTGACTTTTGAAAAATTATTGTCAGCTCAAATTTTGTTTAATAAATAATAAATATAATAATATCATGTAAAAAGTAGAAGGGGGCAGCAATTAAAATTATTGGTACACTTTGAGCTTTAAGAGGAGGTACAGTATCAGTGTAAATGTCTCTAGTCTGGTGTACTACAGAGATTGTCTTTCCCGAACTATACATCTAGTTATAATACAACTACATTAAAATATGCAGAACTATTTAATGACGTTTTTGATTTGTAGCTGAAATTTCAGACCTGGGAAACACCATTTGCTGAAGTCATCATATATATCTGAATAGCTTTCATTTGCTGTTGTTTATCTCCTGTATTTTAATTTTTACATATTATTTTCCAAGCAATGTAAAATCTTTTTCTTGTTTGTAAACAGGATGATGTCATCTTTATTCTTCAAACTATGATCAGCAATGTGGTATTACTGCAACCAAAAATCAAACAAGTACTTCTACCAATTGCTCCAGTTCATTTCCTTAATCTCAGCAATCTTGAGCATTTCTGCTGATGAAATTAAGCACTCTGTGGAGTTTCCCTGGTCTGAATTTATACTCAAAGTTTTATTCACAAAAGAAAGACAAACCCAGCTTGCCACCTCACATTCTCCCTGGCACAGAAAAACATGCAAGGACAGTGACATGGAGCATAGATTTAAAGGTATTGTCTTCCGCCTGTCTGAATCCAGGGCTCTCCTCCACATGTTGTTGTCTTTCTAAAGAAGATAATGTCAACCTCCTTCATTTTTTTTTACCTTGCTCCACTGTCTTGGTTGTTTTTTCTTCTTTCTTTCCAGGTACAGCTGCAACATAAAGATAAGGTTTAAATAAGAGATCCAGTCAAAAATGCTGCTTCTGCTTAAAACACCATTTCAGAACTCACTCAATACTGAATATTTATTCTACACAAGGTATTTTTTAATTCTTTTTAAACATTTCTCATCTTTCCATAATGCAACAGAAACCTATTATAAATCTAATAAGGCAATAAGCCTTTCCCATCTTCTATTTTTTTTCACACTCTTTTCTACTTTATTCTTTTATACTCTGCTTTGATAAGCAAGCTCTATAAAGAATTCCACTTGACAGGACTATGATTAATGGACTTACATTCCAGGTTATTGCTAGAGTCACTTAGTGTCTGGCAAATGTCAACTAGATGCTCCTTTAAATTTAAGCTTAATGTGGCTTAATCAACTGAAAGGAAATGTAGTCATGCTTGAGATTCATCCAAATATTAAATGAACCCATCCCAAATCACTAGTAACCAAAAGAGAAATAATGGCATCATTTAAGTGCTATGTCCATAGAATTATGCTTTCTCTAGGATTTATTGCTCTTACTTGAGGATTCACTGTTTATTTCTTTAGACATCAAAACAGTAGAAATTACTTGCACAAAATCAGTGCAGATCCTTAAAATAATTGATTCAAGTACAAATCTTCAGAGGATACCAGCAACCATTCAACCATTTCATGAAGGATTAAAGAGGAACTGAATATTGCCATCACATCCAAGCATCAACCCACAGAGAGTTACAAAAGGGGGAAATTCAATTTTAAAATAAATAAATGTGGCTATCACCAGCTTAACTCACTGATAATACTTAGAATAACTTATACATAGGGAGATTTCAGTGATCCTGTGCTTCTGGATGAGATGCCCTACAGTGTACACAATAGCACCTCTGCAGTGTTCTTACCAAAACTACTAACTGGAATTCAGTTAGCTCAATCAATGCAGATGTAGAGAACATTTCAAACAATATTCTGAATAAACAATCAACCAATCAAAAATGTCTACAAGATGACTGGCCCTGATCTTTTAGAGTCAATGTTGAGGGGAAAGAAAGAAGAAAGGAGGGGGAAAGAGTGATAATAGGAAGGAAAGGAAAGAAAGAAGAAAAGAAGATCATTAGGAATAAGAAAGTGGTGGGCTATTTCACCTTAGAATATACTGGCTTCAAAAAAAGACAACAGATAAACTAATAATTTGATATGTGCTGATTGGAAATATTTCAATGAGAGAAACTCATTTTGTTTGTTATCCAGGACATGATCCACATGACATTGAAGTAAAGAAAGAGTTAAATTAAAAAGCAAATAAATATTTATGGGCCTCATAAACCCTACCTGCAAGGAAACCTTATCAAAAAGGAAGTCATTACAAGGTAAATTCCAATGAGTGCCTCGATTTTGCTGTTTTTGTTAAATCAAGGTCAATGTTAGGCTAGGACAGTGGGAGGGAGACAGCAACTTGGCTTTGATCTTGATGATCCTAGGAGGAAGAATTCCAGGAAATTATTTAGAACCCAAAAGAATTGTGTGATATAGACAATTATCAAATTCCTTAAGAACAAACACAATTATGGTTTCTCTAAGGGATTGTGTGTCCTAGAAGAAGGACCAAGGCTTGACATTGCAGTTTTGTCAGTGAATTGCTACATAAATGAATGCACATTATTTAACCCTGAGCTTTAATCTTTAAGTGAAAAGTACATTTAATGCTCTTGGTGTTGTTTTGAGATATAGGTGGAAGAAGTTTTAAGAAATCAGCTGTGCAACCACCAATCAGTAACTAGAACATGCTATTCCATTTATCACTGCCTTAAACACAATCATCCCTCTTTTACAGGCAAACTCCTATTCATTCTCCCCAATCAAAATTTAGAGATGGGACACGTTTTTAAGCAAATTAAATTTGGAAAATAAGCAAAGAAAACTGTAGGAAAAAATCAATTAAAACTGGAAAGGGATGAGTTAGACACAGCTAAAAAGCACGTAGGAAGCTAGAATTACCATTGGGAAGAAATTCCAAGAGAGACAAAAATGGGAAATACACAGGAAGTAACAAATTGAAACAATAGAATTATTTTTAATGTAAAGTTAATTGAATGTTTTAAAATAAAGAATGAACACAAGGAAGAAAAACGATATTTGAAGAGGAAATGGTTAAACATCTCTAGAATTATAGACACTAAGTATAAGATTCTGGAAGCACAGGTAATTCTAAATATGGAAATACTGAAGTGTTTCATATTTTTCCCTCATATTGCAACGAAAAAATAAATAAAAACAATTTTCTTTTAAAGGACACAATTTCTAATATTGGTCCTTTGAAAAATTTTAGTCTTTTAAGTAACTATGAAGTAGTATCAAATTGTGGATTTAATTTGAACTTTCTTGCTATGTAATTTTGCTGTGGGCTTTTCATATGCTTATGGTAGATCTATCAATTTTACATATGCTTCTCATAAAGGATGGAATTTAGGTTTTTTTTTAATTTTGCTGTCTATCTTGCATTCTTTGATTTTCATTTTTATTTGATTTTTTTTCTTTTTTTCTTGTTCAAGACAATGCAATGATCTTGACATACCATACATTTGATTCAAATAGGGTATGAATTCTCATTTTTCCATGTGTACAGATTGCAGGATCACATTGGTTATACATCCATGTGTATACATACAGCAATCCTAGTGTTAGTTGTATTCTGCTGTATTCTGACTTTTATTTTTTATGCTTGATTTTTATTTCATTAGCTTCTGATAGTTTATTTTTGATTTCTCTGTCATCTATTTTTGGAGGGTTTACTTTTTATATTTAAGAAAAAATCGTGGCTTCTGAGATATTTGATTTCAGCAAGTTTTGTTTTGTTTTTGATTTTTGGTCATTGTTGTTTTATTTTTGTGCTGAGGACTGAACTCATGGTCTCATGCATGTGAAGGAAGTATTCTATTATTGAGTTATACCTACAGCCCTGCCTTTCTTGTTTTTTAATGAAAATTATAAAAGAGTATAAATTCCCTCTCCACAGTTTAGCTGTTTTAATGTTGTGTTTTCATCACATTATTAGTTTATCATGTTTCCAAAATTTCACAGTTTTTTTTTCCCTTTGACCCATGGGATACTTAGAAATGTGCTGTTTGCATTTATTACAGCACCTAGCATTGCTCCTGACATAGGAAACATTAAATATGGATTTGTTTAATGACAAAGTATATTAGTTTAAAAAATGAGATGTATTGATATATATTCTGAGTGAAGAGAGAAGAGGGATAAGTTGTGTGTGAGTGGTTTTCTCTGAAAAGGAACAATTTTGAAGTTTCCAACTGATGTGAAGAAGCACACAGACCCAGGCAAGCCTAGATATTCCTCAAGAAAAGTGAACATGCTGCGCATGAGATGGAGATAGTTTAAAAATAGAGGCTGGGCCCTGCAGAAAGCCTGGGCCAAAAAAAAACTACATTAGACTTTTTATGGATGCTGTAAGAGCAAGAAAGACGTGTGGTATATTAGTGTCTTCTGTGAATGTTTCCCTTCAGATCAGTGCAGAAATAAAATGCTGACAATTCATAATCAATCATAACAGAGTTGCATGGGTACACATGGGTGTGCATTCTTATGCAAATTTACTTATTCAGAATACCTATTATAAATGTGTAGAATAATATAAATACATGCATATATATTTAATTATTATTTCATTTTAATCATTTGAAGACTGACTCTCAGAAAACAGTTGAAAGTTATTTAACCATAAAGACCAAATTTTCTTTTCAGTGATGGATTAATAATTCCTAGCATTCCTATTAAATAGAGACACTATGTTCCTAAAGCATTATTTTTGTTACTTAGAAAAGGTCACTGAAAATGCTGATTATCTGTTCAGAAAAGATGACATTTTGCATTAAATGTTGATTCTTTCATTCATGGTTCTAATGTAAAATTCATGAAGCCTAATTCTATGGAGAATAAACTTTGGGAATAAACAGCTCATCTAAGTGAGTGAATTTTTTAATGGCCTGGAAACAAAAGAAGATCTTAATCAATTTCTCTTTCTATACTACAGGATACCTGAAACCTCCTTTGCTGTTGTGAGAAGAAATGTATGTATTTTTTGGTCTTCATTTGAAGGGGTTTATTTTAGGTAGGAGAGAAAAGAAGGAAGGAAGAGAAGAGAAAGAAAGAGGGAGAGCGAGGTCAGTTTATATTGCACTACTTCAGAGAGACAACTAACTTAAAGGAAAAAAGGTACCACAACTTCCATCCATAAACTGTGATACATGGATTAGGGCTAGGCCTGACCTTAGGGTGATGGAAAAGTTGGTTTTCTGGAGTTCCAGGCATTTTTTTCTTTATTTCTGTCCAGAATTTTCCTTAGAAATGCAAATCCCTCATAGCATTTGAATCTCTCCTTTCTTGCCCTGCCTCACCCATGAGGACTGTCATATGCTCATTAGCTGAAATGTCCTCATGTGACACTTATATATTACTTCCTGGAGTAGGCCTATAGCTTTAGATGAAGGAGCCACTATTTCTAAGGATATAAGAAAGAATATTATTTATCAAAGTTTCATTCAGATTTTAAATGTAATATTTAGAAATGTCAATGATGGAAACAATGGAATAAATCACTAATTATAAAAGAAAGGTATTGCATCAATCCTTTTTCTGGAAGGGAGGTTCTTTTCATCAAATCTCAGATTATGAGAACTATACAATGTGTTCGTGAGGCCATCTTTCCTATTACTTCCTAAATCTTACATCTTGTATATTTGGAAATATGAGCAAATATGAGTATTATTGTAACATACAAAACAGGGCATGTCTGAAAGATAAATTTGGAAAAGGATATAGAAATCAGATATTGGGAGATTCTATTTGCATTTTAATAAATTGAACTTATGGGAAACTGGAGAGAGGAAATTATTAAATAAAGAGTGGTTTATTCAGTATTATGGCTTGGATAATTTACTATGGCTTTGGGGGTTCTTCTGGCATAATTATTAAGATGTGGGGGCCGTAGTGAGGTCATTATAATGATTCAGGTACAAGATAATCAATGCTGGACTTGAGATGTAGTAACGATTAAAAGTATGAGAAAATACATTCAAGAACTCTTTAGGAATAAACTCAGCAGAACTTTGAGATTCTTTGAATAAACAGGCGGTGAGAAGATAGAGGAAAGATCATACCTAGATTTCTAGTGAGGTGAAGGATAGAAAACAGAAAGCAACTCAGGAAAAAGGATTGAGGAGTTTAGGTTAAGACAGGTTGAATTTGAAGGTGTTTATTGGGAAGTTGAACATGTAAGCCTGTAATTCATCATGAAGTTCTGAAGTGGTCACAGGATTGGGATCTTCAAGATAAAGGACAGAATCTTAATCTTGACAGCATATCATATATATGTATATATTTATCACAAGAAGAGGGTAAAGAATAAGCTCAGAGTTGTTATGGAATCTGAGGTACACCAACAAAAATGGGAATCAAAGTAAATAAATACAAAGAAGTTACAAAAACCTCATCATTATACAAAATACATGTATGAAGATGTGAATTTGGTGTCAACATATCTTATATACAAACAGAGATATGATAAATTGTGGTATAAAGGTGTATTAAGAATTGTAATGCAAAAAAAATAATAAGAGAGCTCATGTATAATGGAATAATTTGGTGTGAACATACTTTATATACAGATTAACAAAAAATTGTGCTGTGAATGGATAATTATGATTGTAATATACTCCACTATTGTCATGTATGTAAGAAATAATTTTTTTAAAAAAAGAAAACATGGGGAGAACAAGAACATCATGTTGTAATACAAAACCAACATCAGAAAGAAAAGTTGGTAAAAGCCATGGAGAAATCTAGCTTTGTAAGGACTGGAATAGTCCAAAGTTCATCAAGGAAAATGCCATCAGTATTAGCCAGAGCATCAGTGGCATGGAAGGGCAGTAGCCTCATCTTAAGACTTGAGACTTCCTCATACAAATCCTGCAAATTCTTACCACCTAGCATTTCTCTGTTACCAAAGTCCAAGACATCTTTACAACCCCTTGTCACACTATCATTTTGTAAGATTTACCTATATGCCACTTTGTCACTTTTAATATTCCTCAGGTCAGACTAATTTTTAAACTTCTATGTCACATTTTTAAAATTTATCTTGCTACCTCAAGCTTTAATCCTTGAGCAACAGTTATATAGAAAACTTCCAACTGATAGTAAAAATTGGAGCCAACTTAATGACTTAATATTTTTCTTTTCCCAGTATGTTCAATTGCTCAAGAAAAATATTATTTAATTCATATTTTTTGATTTTCCACATAGTATATAATCATAAATATATGTTAAATGAAAGTGAAAATAATAGAAAATTGCAAAGTGTAGAACAAATACAATAATAGCATATTGATAATTAGGTCCTATGTATCTCCAAAAAAAATAGTCTATACTTTTTAAAAATAGGTTTAAGATGAAACAATTTATATAATTGTTTAAAATTTTTAAACAACTGCAAAATCAGTAATTCCGCTTATTGCTGCACACAGTTTTTAGTTCAAGCTGTAACTTAGTAGAATAATTTTCCAACTTTCTTAGTAACAAAAATAAAACTCTGAAATTACTTTCATATTCTGATTACTTGTAAAAGACTAGAAAATGGATATTCAGTAAGGCACATTAAGTGTTTTTGATTTGGGAGCTGGATACTAAATTCATGATGAAAGCAATACATATTTTCATGGGTAGCTCACAGTGCAGGTACAGGGAATATACATACTAGCTCACCAAGGAGGACAGTTTCCTTTAGCTCTTGCTTGTAACTTGTCAAAATGACAAAGCCCTGTCTGAGTTTCAAAACATTTATGATAAGAAATGTTTGTTTCTGTTCATGTTATACTTAGGCAAACTATGAACAACCATATTTAAATTTAGAATTAAGGCATGGTATTTAAGCTTAACTAGAGGAAATATAATTGGTTCCAATGATTTGTGTTATAAACAGATTATTTTTCCCTTTAAATCTAGCAAGCAGTTCTTCTTAACCTCAACCAAAATATTTGGCCACACTTCAAACTCAGGAACTATTCTCTTCAAAGACCCTGGTGATTTCAGTAGTTGATTGTTCAATTTCAATTCTGTCTCTCAATTCACTCCAATTTGACATGATTGAACTTCAAACAATCTGTGCTTGTATTAATACCTAAACACTCAGACTGAAAGTTATTCACACTGTACTGAAGCAGCTACTTTGAAGCAGTTCAATCTTTGTTTTTTAACTCTATGTCTTGATCATCTTCCACAATCAGTGATTTCCTAAGTCTCAGTATCTGAAATCTAATTCCCAAAGAAAACCACCTACTGTTGTTTGAACCTCCATTAGGTCTTACCCTTGACCATAAATTTTGAACATAATTTGGCCCTATTTTTGTTCTCACTCTCAACATATATATCAATGCCAAAGCCTTATATCACTATTAGGGCTGTGTGCCCTTCTATCCTGCCTAGATTAATGACTTTTTCTGACTCCATATTATGACCCTTTGCCTTTCCATAATACCATGGCATTTCCCATTCTAAAGTAACCAGCTTTTACTCACATTCTACTTAATTGAGCAAGGTTAATTTCAGAATATAACACCACAAAAGAAAATATATTAATATGGATTTCTAATAAATGCATGACTCTACACTTAGAGTAAAATGCTGTCAATGAATCATGTGCTGAGATCATTGACATCACACTTATTAGATTATTAGGAAATTAAATGATTATAAAACCGGCCTTATTCCTGCCTACTGTATAGTCAGAATAATAGAGCTGTATGGGAAAAAGAACACCCATTAATTTTAATAGTTCAATTGCTTATAATTATCACCTCACAATATAGTTTATATTTACCTTCAGAATACTTTATTTAATTTTTGTTGCCTTATCTTAGACAAATATGTATGAATTTATATATCCATTGATATTTAAATAAATTGATATTCATAATACATGAATTAAATACATAATATATTTAAACATTAAAGGATAATACATGAATTAAATACATAATATATTTAAACATTAAAAGATAATACATGAATTAAATACATAATATATTTAAACATTAAAGGATATATAAATTTAAGTAAATGCTTACATTCATGTAATGCTTTACATTTAGATACATAATCTGAGTTTGAACATACAGATAAGTGTCATATATATTTTATAGATTTCTACAGTTCTGATACATGGTCTCTATTTTATTCTTTTTCCTGTACTAGAGATTGAACCCAGGTATACCATACCACTGAGATACATTCCCAACCATATATATATATATATATATTTTTTTTTTTTTTGGTATTGAGTGCTTAGCCACTGAGCAATATCCCCAGCCCTTATTTATTTATTTATTTATTTATTTATTTATTTATTTATTTGTTTTGAAACAGGGTCTCATTAAGCTGCTTAGGATCTTACTAAATTGTTGAGACTGGCTTTGAACTTGAGATCCGTATGCCTCAGCCTCCCAAGTCTTTGAGATTATAGGCATGTGCTATCATGCCTAGCCATCCCCAACACTTTTTAGAGTTTTATTTTGAAGTATGTCTTTGCTAGTTTGCTGAAACTGGCTTTGACTTTGCAATCCTTCTTCTTCAGCTTCCCAATTTGCTAGAATTGCAAGAGTGCACCATCATAACTGGCTTGTACTCTTTATATAGTATATGCAATAAAATAGATTTTTAGAAATATTATGTCATTTTGGTGAAATATGTGTGTAAGTTTGTGTGGGCTGGGGAGACAGACAGAGAGAGAGAGAGAGAGAGAGAGAGAGAATATATATTAAGGATAGTCTATTAAATTTTTTCTTGAAATAAGTTTAAAGACATTGTATACATTATTGATTTCACTCCAAATGTCCCAATGTATTTCTCAAAGCAAAATAGCTCCAAGTCAGCATCTCATGGACTACATTTCCTAATGTCATATTATTCTTGAACAAAGTGAATATTTTTCATGTGAGTTTGTTAGCCAAAATTTCATTTGTTCAGGCCCTAAACTCCTAAGGTAGTATATTGAATTTGAATGATCCATGGAGATGACTGGAATCCTACTGATTTTATGTAGTTTCATTTCCACAAGTTTCCAAAAGGTAACTTGCAATTTGACTATAATTAGGGTAGTATTAATTTATGGCTTTAAGGAGAAAAAAAAAGGACTAGCATTAGAACAACTAAAAACAAAGCCTTGATAACATAGATGCAACAAATCTTGTGCAAAACGAGTTTCTGTATCAATAAAATGGTAAAATCAATAAAACTATTCATTAAGTACTATGCCATACACTTAGAAACTGTAGCATAAATAAGTTACAGTCATGACATCTGTTTGTTTAGCTGCATTTACCTTTCTTAGTTGAAGCAGCACCAACCTCTTCTTTGCCTCGTTCAATTTCTGCAAATTCAGATATTAAAGGAGTGAGAGAAATGGATATTGGAGATACCAGATCAATATGTCATAGTATTGTAAGTCAGACAAGAACACAACAATCCAAATATATGGCACCCAAGAGCAAAGCAAGCTGCAAAGAAAGACAAACTCCCAAGAGCTTGTATGCTTTGGTTTTTAACATATTGACATTCTTGAAAATTACTACAGAAATTTCCTTTCAAGGTAAAGCTCTGTGATATTAAGTAATTTTATTATATAATAAGTAGTGATCATAAGAAAAAGGTCACTTGTTACCCGAAATACAATGGAATACTAAAGGATTAATTTACAGCTAAATGTAGGTGGTATATGGATTTTTAGGGATGAGCACTTGGAAAGTCTTCCTTGCTTGTTTAATTATGGAAATAGTCAACATGATATGACCTCTATCGGTTAACTTTACATTCTAAATGATGAGACATAATATTACAGAAAATTTCATTTGAATGTTGCTTTCAAAAAGAAAGAGAAAGATAATTTAAAAGGCCATTTTTTAAGGATTTCTCAGAATATCTTGCATGAAAGATAAGAGCTGCCCTGAAGATACAATCTGAAATGTTGATTATACTACAAAATATTGGAATTAATATCAAAGTTAATTAAAGGATTAAAGGAGACATTTCTTTTCTTTTTTTCTTTTTCTTTTTTTTTGAAAGTACTTAAGTGTAATTTTATTCTACTGTGCATCAATGCCAGATACAAACACAACATGGTTTGGATCACTTAATTGTTTCAGCATTCCATGTTTTAATATTAATAAGAAGGACATAAATGATCATTTCCTCCCTAAATAGTGCAATGAAAAATTTAATCTTTATTGCTAATAAGACATTTTATAGCATAGAAATGTGATCAAAGTGATCCTTTACTTTATCATATCATAAAACACAAGTGCTTACTGTAGAACAGTGATACAGTTCAATGGTAAGGAAATTTGCAATTCCTAAGGAATCCTGTTGTTGCCATGATTGATTATTCAAGTTAACTATCAATAGTAAAATGAGTTGTGGTATAAAGACAAGAAGTTACCTATACTAAAGGAACAGTTGATTTCATTTAAGAAACTGAAGCCTGGATTCTAATTAATCTTTGAGTACATACAAAAGAATGTTCTCTTAAAAAATTCTATGTAATCACAAATTTAGGTAAACTAATTGAAAAGGTGGCATTTTCTATAGTTCACATGAAAAACAGAAAAATAATGATGAGGTAGTGAATTTTTACAAAGCTTTATTTACTCATTTTACAAACATTTTATTGTGTGAAGTTGTTCCCTTGATCATATGTTTTATTTTTATTTTTGTTGGCATTTGTATTTGTCCCCTACCACCCATATCACCATAGCTGAGGCTATGGAAAAAACAACCAGTGGACACCTTCACACCCTTTTCTTTGCTATACCACAATGCCTTGGGCTATGAGAGAGACCAGAGATTGAAAAGAGTCATTCAATGACTTCAGGTTTTAATACCACAGTATAAGATCCCACAAGAAAATAAATTAAGCCTACAAAAGAAGTCACATAAATATCCTCTTCTTCATGCTGCCTCAAGACTGTGAGCTCCAGGACCCAGCAGACCTCTTAGTATTTTATACCTTCCAGGTGACTTTGACAGTCATTCTTTGCTTCAGCATGCATCAGAATCATCATGGAGGGCTTTTAAAATACAGGGGCAGGTCCAGAAAATTGAGATGGTAACTCTGGTCATGTTCTAAGAATTTGTCTTTCTAACTAGTTCCCAGGTGATGATTTTGCTGCTGAACTGGACCATATTTTGGAAACTGATTACCAAACTTCCTCTAAGAATCTGCTGAGGTCAATCCTACAGTGATCTTCACTCCTGTTTGCCTCAGGTCTAGCATGAGCTCTCCATCAGAAAAGAGAATTTATGGCTCTGTATGTCTCTCCAAAACTTTACCTCTTTCCAAAGCCCTTCCACTGTCCCCTTTGCCTATTAGCAGTACTGTCCCTATATTTTCAGCTTCTTAATATGTTCCCTGTATTCTATCCATATACCAAGTCCTGTCTCTCCAAAGATGTTGTATCCCTACAATCTTTTAAAATAAAGAACATTTATTTTTCCATGCCCCACATATTAAGGCATCTGGAAGGGGTATACACTTAACCCTCTTGGCTTCTCAATACTTGCCATAGATTGTCATCTCCTTGTTTCATCCAGATCCCAATTCTTCTGAAGTACACGCTATCAAATCGTAGCAGGCTCTAACCCTCTTTATTGTTGTTGTCAACCAACCTAACAGCATATCCTTTCATTCAGTGAATAATTTTGTACATCACTACCCTTCTCTACACTACTGCTATTGTGGGATTTAATTAAAAATCATTGTCAAAGCTAAATGTATATTAGAATGTGCTGGAGAATTTTGATAAGTCTATTCTATTCAGATGTCTGAGGTGAGATGCAGAGCCTGAATTAATGAGCCTGGGGTGAGTCCTGGGTATTGGTATACTTATATGATTTTCAAACACTTCTAATATTTAACAGAATTAGGAGTCACTGTTATACATGATGCATGCAACCACATGAGCTCTCACTTCCTTGAGCTCCTCACTTGAGAAAACCAGAAACCCCGCTTCTCTGATGACTACCACAAATATACACTTGGACTTTTCCATTATGGTCAAAACTTGATTTCAAAAATCCTGTTCCCTGGTTCTGTTGCTTGTCTTCACATTTCACTTACTAAAGAACTCCCTCTAAATAGTATCTGATCCCATCAATACTGTGATTCCTGCAATCTTACCACTTTCCTACCACTCAAGATCTTCCTCATGTTCTGTCTTCATCTCTAACCAAGCTTGATTAAATGACCTGTGGTTAGGTCATTCATCTGTTTAGTATTCATAGTCATCTTCTGCATTCATTTCTGGGGCTGCCTTTAAGATGCTGGGTGGATAAAAATAACAGGTTTTTTTTTTTTTTTTTTTTTTTTTTGAGGCTCTGCAGGGTAGAAGTACAAAATCAAGGCCTTGGCATGGCCCTCTGAAGCTCCCTCTGAAGGCAGTAGGGTGGATTTTCTTTGTGTCTTGAAAGCTTCTGGTGATTGCCAGCAATCCTTGGCATTTCTCTGTCTGTCATGGCTCTGATTTCTTTCTTTGGTTGACACAGCTGTTCTCTCTCTGAATGTGTATATGTTTCAAAATTTTCCTCTTCTTATAAAGACACCAGTCATCAGAGTTAAGGCCCATTCCAATTTAATATGACCACAGCTTAACTTTGTAAAGACCCTATTTTAAAATAAAGTTATAACTGCAGGTACAGAGTTAGAACTTCAACATAACTTTGTGGGGACTGCAGTTATCTGGCAAAATACCCAATGTATTTTTTGCCAGTTGCCTAAGGAGCCATCCGACCTGGAGAAAGACCCTAACCTTGTTGCCAACCTTGCTTCAAATGTCAAGCACAATACTCATGGGAATGTTCAGCACTGGCCAACAATATTCTTCCAGACCAAGTGAAGTTGTTTCCCCCTTCCCTTTGATAACATGCTCACAATTTCTACTCTTTCCTCAAACTGTCCAAATCCAACAACATAAAGGGAAGCTGCCTTTGAGAATTTCATAGAGAAAATAAGTACAGGCTACCTCAATTTTCTACCACCTCACTAGCATATACCCATCCTCTTTATAGTTTTAAAGGATAATCAGTCCCTGCAGCTATTTAGTATGTATCCTTCAATCTGCACCCTGGGTCCCACCTCCTTGTATCTACTCAAGGTCATTGTTCTTGCAAGGTTGCTCCTATCTGCTACCTCATCAGTTCTCACCTTCCCTGATGTGTTCACATCATCTCAAAAGCATGAATACTCTGTATCCACAAACCACCACATCCTTCAACTCCCTGTTCCCTCCATGTTCCATGCAGCCTCTAGAGAGCTTCTACACTCCCCCCCCCCACAGCACTTCTGTCTTCTCACTCTCTATTTTTAAACTGTTTTATAGTGAAAAATATGATATAAATTAAAGGCACATGATATTTGTGCATCTTAGTGAATGGTGATAATGAATGCTAACATTTGTATATCCCCTACAAGCTTAAGAAATAGAATGCTATCAAGACCTTTGGAAACTTCTGACTTACCCCACCATTGTTGTACATAATAACTCTTTTCATCCTGGAGTTACTCGTGACATTAATTTCACAAAAATATTTCTTTATACAATTTTGTATTACATATATTTGTCTCTAAATAGAGGTAAGATAATTTTATATGAATTAAATTATATTGATTAGTGAATAAATTTGTATAAATTGGATTATATGGCTTAATTTTTCTCATTTGCTTTTTTCAAAACATTGAAATGGCCAGGCATGGTACTGTACAAATATAATTCCAACTACACAGGAGGCTGAGAGAGAGAGAGAGAGAGAGAGAGAGAGAGAAAGAGAGGTAGACTTGTTGATATGAGTAGCTGTCATTGATCACTTTGAACAGCTATATAGCATTCCATTGTGTAAAAATTCTATAAATTATCTGTTCTACTGTTAATGGACTCTAGGTCATGTCTAATTATGTGCTAGTATAAATAATTTGACTACAAACATGTGAAAAATTGTTCTTAGAAGGTGAACTCGCTGGGCCATGGCATGTGTCCATGTTTGAGTTCAGTATATAAATGCCATATTTTCCTCCAAAATTTTACATTCACATCACTAGTGTATGCAAGTTTTTATTGCTCCATTCATCGTCATTATATGATCAAATCTCCCACTTTATACCAATCTGGTATGTATATATAGTATCCTTTATCTGAGTTTATATAAAATCCCATTATTGCTTAGAAGTTCAACATTTGGAAATGTTTGCAGGTCATTCACACTTTTCTTTTTTTAAGCTTGCTTCTAGCTTCTGTTTTTCATACCATTCTTCTGCCAAATGGTCAAATGCTTCCTCTTGTTTTTCAGTTGTTTTTTTTTTTTTTTTTTTTTTTGCAACTAGTTACTTATCTGTGTTATAAACAGCTTTTACAAGTTTGTGGCTTCTTTTTTACATCTCTTTAGGAGGCCTAATAATACTTCAGTCAATATAATAAATCAACTTTTAAATTCATGGTTTGAATTTTTCATATCTAGTTTTCCCAATTTTTCCATATTTCAAAAATTATAAATATGTTTTTCTGGGCTTTTAAAAAAAATAACACGATGTTTTGCCTTTACTATTTTAGTCCCTGAACCATCTGGGATTGATATTTTAGAATTGTATGAAGTAGGGATAAATTACATTTTTTGTAATGAATTCTAACTACATCAGCAACATTTTAAAATAATCTACCCATTCTCTATCTGAAAAGGCTGTTCTTTCTTATGTCAGATTTTTGCTCACATGGGATTTAATTTAGGTCTTGTTTTTTTTCTCCGTCTTGTAGGAGAATTTGTCTGCATCTACACCAATACCATGCTACTCTTTGAAATAATAATATCAGGAGATATATTTGAACAATAATATCAGAAAATCTGTATATTTACACAGTTAAGACTCAGAACCCCACAGTTATCGTTTATACTGCTGTTTTTCGTGGCCATCATTTTATTTTCTGGTACTGAAATTTATTCCTAGCTTCTTACTTAAAATCCTCACTGCCTCCTTTCTACTTCCTTGTGTCTAAATTAGCCTTAGATTCTGCTTCTGCTAGTACTTTCTCTCTCTCTCTCTCTCTCTCTCTCTCTCTCTCTGTCTTTTCTTTGCCAATCTTTGTGGACATTCTTGGAGTCTGCACCATGAAATTTTCCAAATTAAAGCTATCACTCAGTACATCAATATTAGCTTTACACATAATCTTAATAACAAGCATGTATTGCCCTACTTCCTCAGTCAATCCCTCACAACCTAGTTTTCCTGGTACGTTACTTCAGTGCTACATCAATACTGTGTTGAGTGTATTCGGACAACAGCGACTGAGATGTGAGGAGCCATCGTGTAAATTATACAGACTAAACAAGTGAGAAGATGGTCTAGTAATAATTATCCTGGGATAGTATAGTCAACCATGACTAGTGCTGACATTCATGATCATGTTTGGTATGCACACATTCTATTTGATATCAGATGTGCTGGTTCAGGTCCATATTCCTTTTCCTCAAGAATTCCTATGCCAGAAAATGTACTACTGAGTCCAAAAATGTATCATTTTGCTAATACAAATTGTCTCCAAGTATTACTTTAATGTTAAATAACTAATTAAATTCAAAAGGACCTAATTGTTCAATTCTGCATACTTGCTTCTCCTGAATGATTCTGACATGCATTGGAAGAACTGGTCACAGAAGTCTGACCTACATATTTAGACACTGAAGTGTGGTTAGAGTGATGAACATAGGCTTGGTGGCTGAGCATTCTCAAAAATCTGTGGAATACTTAAAATCAGAGGATGAAAAATGTCGGTTTGTTGCTATTTTTGTAAAAATTTAGATCCACAGTTTAAAACTGACTAGACTTTGGCCCTGACCTGGTATTTGATAAAATTTTTTTCTTAAATTCAAATTGACCACAGGCTGGTTGAACACACATATGGGATAAGTGATATAAACCTCAAAGTCCTCAACATGGATGAAGTGAACTATTGCAGTGCCTCCCAAGGACTAGAAAACACTGATCCTTGACCAAAATAAATAAAGTTGGGGGGATGTGATCAACCTATTGAATATACAACAACTGCGATAGACTTTATTGAAGATTCACCATGATTAGCATTAAACATCTGAACTATTCTACTCCAGTGGCCTACTTGTTTGATCCTAATTGCATTGCCAAACTCTATGTGGCTATATGATGTATGGGGGGACAGGCTCAGGGAACTGGAGTGATGGGACTTTGTTGCACTGAGGCATTTTTTGCTTGTTCCCTGAGAAAGAAAGTTATCTGTGTTGTCTTGCAGAAATTGCAAAATCTAGATTTGACATCCCTTCCTGGTCCAAGGCATTCTTCTTCCATCAACACCATTCTGTGGCCCATAACTCTAGATGTGACCTTCCCCAGCATTGTGTCATTGAACCTGGAACAGTTTCTCTCTTCTTCAAGTTCTTAAAATCTATTAGAAGCTCTACCCTGAAATGATATAGCCCATAGTTCAATCAAGTCTTCCAATGTTTTTACTAGTGGACTTCGATTATTCATCAGTACCTGAGGGAACAGTTTCAATCCACTAAATTAATCTTTGTTTTATTTTTTCTCTGATCCAGTGTTAATGGCAAATGTCCCTTTACATTTACCATGGACTTGCTCTGTCAATATCACCTTTCCTATGAAATTCAATAACATGGAATTTCATTACATAAATGTTTGATTTATGTTAATTCAGCTACATATTTCAATTTCACACTTACTTTCCTAATTTAAGATAATGTAAATTTGTACCCCAGATGTGCAGGCTACATATACAAAACTATGTTCACCATACTATATGGAAGATTTAAAGACTTTTCAAGAGTATTTGTAATGATATATAATTTTCATTTTAGGTATTGACTTTACAGACAGTCCACTATATATAGGAAATGTGCAGCACTTCTTATGTTGTACGGCTATAATTTCCAAACGACAAACAAGAAACCAATTCTTAATTGGAGAAGTGGCTGTTATTAGAAAATCTGAACAGCTTATGAGTTGTCTCTCATTAATTTTTATATTGACATAAAATGTCCATGTCAAGTTCATATGTCTCAACCACATAAGGGGTAGAATATTAACTCTTGAAAATTTTATGTTGGGTTTTAATGATTTGGTAACCCAATATGCTAATCTCCTGCAAAACATGCTGATCTTTTAAAAACTTGATTGGATAGTGCGTTTCATAGTTGGCAGATCATACAGATTTTTTTTTTATTTCAGATGAATATTTTTATCTATGTCACATTTTCCTACTAAGAAAATGTTAATTTTTAGAGTAATTTTTAATCTAAAGTTCTTTACCAGAGCTGTGAAATTATCAGTTTGTTTTATACATTTTCTTGATTATGCATTTCTACATACTAAGTGCTAGCATACTAAACAATTCATAATATAGAGTTCCAATTAGCTTTGCATTCAACTTTAAACTCACAATTTTTCATGGAAATATAAATGGAATTTTAGATTCATGCTAAACTTCATTTTTAAAGTCCTCACCACTCCAAGGGGAAAATTCTAAAAGCAATGTTCTTTTTTAAAAGAGAAAAAGAAAGACATTATCATCTATCTAATTAACATATATTCCAATTATTCACTGATATGTTTACCAGTGATAATACCAGGTATTATGTATTAGTATCATCATCAGTACTTATATAACTCTAACCCAAAGGAATATATAAATATATTTTATCATGCACACAACTGTCCGTAGGTCATATATAAAAAACTTAAAGACGCTAACCATGTTTTTTTTTCCAAAAATAAAATGGAAGCCCTTATGCTTAAAATAATTTCCATTAATGGCAACCTGTTAGATATTTTATCAAATTAAGATTTACAAACAAAAGAAATCAGCTTTTTCCCTTGAGCATATTGTCAAGGCTACCACTGATACAAATGCCATGTTATAGTTGCCAGTCAATATTTCATAATCTAAAGTTACATGGGTTAAAAGAAGAATATGATAGCAAAGAACAGTTTAAAAACTGGGTTTGGGGGGTACATTTTATTAAAGACAAAACTTTTATAGTAGACAAATTATGTTGCCTATTTGTTTGTTCAAACAATTAATTATTAGAATAATTATAGAATTATTTAATTAAGAAACTGAAGAGATCATATATTCTGCAAAGTATAAAACAAGTCACAATTTGAAGAGAGTTTATTATCTGGACAAATTAAAATTTACAAAGTAAAGCTCTACAGATAAAGCGTCAGAAGCATGAATTCACAGAAAGACTGAAATGAGTAATTTGACATATTATTCCAACACAAAAAAAATTGGCAATCCAGCTCAAAAATTAGCATTAGCAATGTCTACAGCAGAACAGTCAAGAGAATAAGCTGCTAAAATATGCTCTACTTAAAAGTTTCATTCAACATACTTGCTTTTACTTGTTTTTCACTCGCAGCTGTTAATGATATGAAAGAAGGTCTATGTTAAACATACTTGTGTTTTTATAAAATAACTTTAAGGTTATTTTAGTTGCTTAAAAGACTGTGTGTAAAATCTTAAGGACCAAAAGGGGGAAAAAAACAACAACAAATAAACAAAAAAAAAGCAAATTTTAGAAAGAGAATACATAGCACTACAATTTCTTTGACATACTCTAAAAATACTCATGAACCACAGATTTTTGTTTTTATTTTCTGGGGGACTGCTATTTATACATCTTCCAACATAGAAATATCTTTCATGATTATTAGTGTTCCATTTTAAGTTTGCAAAGATCTGATTGCTTTTGTATTCAGGAAAATAACATTTTCCTCAAATTCTATAAAATGAAATGAAAATAAATAAAGAAATAATATGGCAGATTATCCAATGGTTTAAATTTTAAAAATACAAGTAATTACTGCTAAGTAGCTCCACTGTAATCAAACTCTGAAATGAACAGATGATTTGAAGCAATTTTAAGTTATGGCATTGTGTCATGTTCAATATGAGACATGGTATTTAGCTATGAAGATCCTTAAAACTAGTTATACCAAAAGACATTTGATATGCCCCTACATATTTTAAAATGTGTCTCTATTTGAGCTTTTTGCATATGTACATAAGTATAAATGTGTATTACAGAGCACTAGTGGGAATGCATTCTTGAACAAATAGGCTGTTCTCTATAAATAGATAAACCATTCCTTACCAAAGGTTAAATGGTAGGGCTGTTAATGTGAGACGGTTAAATGTGCCATTACATCATCTTGTAAATTATGTATTTGGAAATCATTCAGTTTTTAAATCTTAAAAACTGGGATTATTCTACTTGGTGTCCTTCTTTCACTTCAAACATTGTTATCAAGTGCCCTCTGTGTGCTTGGAATCACAATAGGCATTCTGAAAATAAAGAGATAAAAATAGGCTCTATTCTCTAATTAAGAACTGTTGAAAGTATAAAAAAGAAGAGAGTATAATTTTAACAGTATATTAAATGCTATTGTAAAGGTAAGGAAATGATGCTATGGAACTGGTTGGAGAGATACCTAATCGGATTGGGGTTATTGCAGTAGTTTTAACAAACTGGGAAGAAGAAAGCATGTGGCTTTAAACCTGTGATTTGCTATGGTTGTGGCTAGGATAGTCCTATGGTGTAGCAGCTCTATTTGCATTGTTATATACAAATGGCAAATATTATTTCCACTTAAATACAATGAAATCGAAGGAATGACTACAGAACATTATATGAAGCTATGACTACCTGCAACATGTGCACACAAACACAAGAACACACCAACCCAAATACCCTCCCTTAACAACAACAACAAAAAAAAACATGCTGGTTCTTTGGGTGACATTTCTTCATGCAAACTCAACATGAAAAAAAAAAAAAAGAAAAGAAAAAAGACAGGAAGAAAAAAAGAAAGAAAAGAAAAAAAATAGAGGTCACTAGAAAACATGAAAATTTTTCATTCGAATGACATACTGAGCAGGTTAAATGTTAGAAAAAAATAAGAAAATGATTTGGTATCTATAGTAACTGCACTTTCAGTATTTGTTGATTGGGTTGGTTTGTCTCATTGTTTGATTCTCAGTTCAATTTTTTCCTATTAGATTACAAATATACTGAGAATAAATCTACCTCTCTTTTTAAGACAAATCCCCAAGTGTTCAAGAAATGCTACTAAGTAACGTTATGCATGGGGGGAGAATATTTCCTAGAAGTGTATATTTCATATTTGAAAAGCAAAGTGATATTAGATGCATTCACAGGAAGTGTTTGCTCGTGTTTTATTTTGTTCTTTGCATTTTTTTTTTCACTAAACAAAAAAATTCTACTTCTCAAACATTGCACAAAGGAGTTCACTGGGGTTATTATGAAGTTTCAGTTTCTTATTCAGTAGGACTAGGTGGGGCATTCATTTCTTAATGAGTCTGCATTCCTACCTCAGCATCAGATGCTGCTGGCTCACAGGCCTCACACTGAGTAGCAAGGGTGCAGCATGTTATCAGACTTTTACTTTGTAAAACTGCCTTGATGTTAAGTTTGTGTCAAGAGCTTGAAAGAAAGGCTGAGATTTCCTGACCTTTCCTGCCTCAGACCACCCTTTACACATAGTCTGAGGCTACCTGTCAGTAGAGCGAGTCTACTTCACCAGAGTAACTCACCTGAAGTTTCCTTCTTTGGTGACTTTGCTATATCAAGCAAGAAAAGAAAAAAGAATCAATATTCTATGCCATTCATTTATAATTTATCATTAACTTGCAAATTAAATAATATCATAAAATTTTTTAAAATGAATACTTTAAAGAAATTACCTGGTTCTGCATGTTTTTCTTTCTTTTCCTGTTCTGAAACATATTTTATTATTGTTATTATCATTGTCATCATCATTATTATTATTACAATTATGTGAATTACATCTTAATTGTTTTAACATAAGCAAACCCACATGCTGATGCTGGATTGAAGCAACTAATAAATACCTTGAAGAGAGTATAATTTCTCTTGGGAGTTCCCTCAAAGAGTAGAATCAAAATATTCTGGATATTTACAAGAATTCAAAATTTACATAAATAATAAACCAGAAACATAAAATGAATCTATAAAAATCGAGAAAAATAAATTTATTATCATTTTAGACCTACATGAAATAAATCTGGAATGAAAAGTAAGCTCAAAGGATAGCTATTATGGCTGTTTAAAAATAATTCTCAGAAAAAAATGAAGATGGACAGATTTCATATTTACTGTCTTTTCTAAATATATTCTTATATTGAAGAGATATTAATTTAGCTAAGAAAAATATTCTGTTGGGATATATTTAAGAAACTAAAATAAGCTAAGAAGCAAAGGAGGAAGCAAAACATACTTGCCTGGTTTGAGGAAGAAATACAAATGCTCCTTATAGAGTTCTCAGCTAACATTTATTTTTAAGAACCTTCTTTAGTCAATATTGTTTGACACAAGCATTATTCCAGACTCAAGAGGCATTAAGAGCATAAAGCCAACAGAAAGGGAGAAGATCTTTGCCACCTGCTTCTTAAGTAGGACATTAATATCCAGAACATACAAAGAACTCAAAAAACGTAACACCAAAATCACACAAATAACCTAAACAATGTGGGCAAAAGAACTGAACAGACACTTCTCAAATAATGAAATACAAATGTTCAACAAATATTTATTTTTAACATTCAATATCTCTAGAAAATAGGGCTACACAAATCAAAACTACACTGAGATTTTATCTCACTCCAGTCAGAATGGCAACTATCAAGAATATAAATAATCATAAATGCTAGCGAGAATGTGGGGAAAAAATTACACTCAGCTGTTGATGGTGGGACTGCAGAGCAATGTGGCACTCTGAAAAGCAATGTGAAGATTGCTCAAAAAACTAGCAATAACGCAGCTATCCCACTCCTCAGTATATAACCAAAAAATTTACAATCAGCATCTAATATTGATGCAGGCTCATCAATATTTATAGCAGCACAATTCACAATAGCCAAGCTGTGGAAACAAACTTGGTGCTGTTCAACAGATGAATGAATAAAGAAAATGTTGTCCAAATACACAATGGAGTATTACTCAGCCATAAAGAAAACTGAAATTATGGCATGTGTGGGTAAATAAATGGAAATGGAGACTATCATACTAAGTGAAATAAGCCAGTCCCCAAAAGTCAAAGGTCAAATGTTTTCTCTAATATGCAGAAATAAATCCAACAGGGTGAGGCAGATGCAAAGAAAGAGAGAAAACAAGGAGTGGGAATTTCATTAAAACAGAGGAAAGATCAGTATAATAAACAAAGGAGATAGTGGGGGAGGAAATAGAGAGGGGAAAAGGGAAGAACAGAGGAATGAAACTGACTTCACTTTCACATGTGCATACATGAAAATAGCACAGTGAATCCTAACATCAAGTATATCCACAAGCCACTAATTTAATAAGAAAAAGAAAAGAAAAAAATACCAGGAAACTGAAATATCAGTAGAGTAGCGAGACTGGAGCAGGAGAAGGGAGGCAATTGGGGAAGTGCTAAGAACTGAATTAGAGCAAATTATAGTCCATAGTTTTGTGATTATATCAAAATGTATCCTAATGTTTTAGGTAATTAAAAAGATTCAATAAAAATTAATACAAAAAAAAAGGAGAAAGAAGACAACACTCTACAAGAGGACAATATGCTTTTCACGGAATCAACATTCTGGAAGGCACAACAAACTGGAAATATATAGGGCAGCAATGCTTTGGAGAAGCCCACAGTGCTGTGTCCTGTGTGGTGGCAGTACGACAGGACATCCTCAGCAGATTCTTGGATTTATGACATTTCCTTGATTTGTGTTCCATTCCTTTTCTCTAATGGGTTAAGTTAATAAAAAAGTATATACGTCCCCACAAGAAAAAGAGGAAGCTAACATTTACAATATATAGTGTACTAATTTTACATGAAGTGCAAGCTCTAATTTTATGGGAAATGTTATCATCCACATTCCTATTCTTATTTATTTTGACTAGATAAGCATGTCAAATTAATTTAAAAGAAGGTTTTCAAGAAATGCTATTAGACACTGTTTGATACTTTAAAGGAAAGCGTTAGAAAAATTCCTTAAAGTTTCATTTATGGAATAAAATATGAAAACTGGAAGCTGTTCATGCTGAAAGAATATTATGAACTGTATTTTAGAAACACTTGGGGTCACATAACCCTGTATGGTGATGGCACAATCTACCAACCTTCAATTCCACTCATCAGGCTTATCATTGTGCAGGGGTAAAGAACAACTTGCACACGCTACGACCATGCACAGGCAGCAGAACAAACAAAAGAGCTTGCTTGAGCAAGGATTGCAGGCTAAGTTGAAGGAGTATAGGTGACTGAGCAAAAATCCAACATAACAAAAATATTACCAAGTGTCTGGCAAATTAAATGTATTGTTTAACTGCTGGATGAAAGATTGAACTATACAAGATTTGTAAAGTAATTAAAACAAACAAAAAAGATATTACTGGGCACAGGACATAAAAATCAAGCACCAGCTACATATGAAATTTAAAGTTAAAGAAAAAAAGCCTGCACTAGAATATTAGAAAGTCATCACATAATAATATACTGTGCTAATTGGGATGATATGCAAGAAAACACATGCAGAAATTTTTACGATATATGATATTGCATAGAATATTTATTGAATAATTATGTATTATTTAATAATTATTATTAATATAATGATAAATATAAACAATTTTACCATTAAATTCTACAGGGACTGCCAAATAAGGCCCCTAATTGATCATTTGAGTTATTTCTTTTTATTTTGAAAAAATTATAGATTATAGGAATTTATAAAATATACAAAATTTACAAAATTAAGTATATGTGAATCCTTCACCCTGTTTTTATACTTAAAATAGGTCTAAACTTAAAGAACATGACTTAGAAAACAAACTTTTAATTCAAAAGAAATTAAATTAAATTTAAATTTAATTAAAAAGAAAAGTGGAAACAGAATATAAGGCTAGAATATAACATCAAATGCAGCAATATTGAAGATAAATCCAAATAAAATTCAAACACATAATAATAGCAATAGCAAAAGCAAGTCTAAATGACAAATCAGAACAAACAAGTTAATTTGGAAAAAAAATTCATAGCTGTTTTGAAGAAAACAATTACTTCTGCTAATGATTTCCCAAGTCACATCTATGGAACTTCTCAAGGAGGGAATGGGTTGTGCTATAAATGAAGGCCTGAAAAGTCATGTTTATTTATTAAATACATCAACACCCTGAAGATTGCCAAGGAGCTGCCATGTGTCTGCAGGACATTTTAAATCATATAAACTGCAATAAAGTGAAGGCCTTAAGGAGATATGTGTGTGTGTGTGTGTGTGTGTGTGTGTGTGTGTGTATATATATATATATATATATATATATATAATTTTTAAAATCTCCAGTTGTCCTCCATTTTCCTGCTGGTTTGTGGAGTAGATTTTGTATCCCAGTGCCAGAACTTACCAGCAGCTGTGCACACTCATAAATCTGATGCTGAACAAACACACACTTCTCCACAGATAAATTGCTCCCTCTGGCTGGGTTGTAGCATAATTTCATGATTCTTTCTACAGGACATTTTAGAGCTCTTTCATGACATTGAATGTCTCAGAGTCCTAACTTTATAGGGCTAAAACATACATAAACATTTTTTTAAATGTTGTATATTTTAAAGCTAATGTTTTTAATACCAATGGGATCTTAAGAACTATATAGTCCTGGAACAGTGCTAATTTTTAAAAACTAATTGAGTAGGGTGAATTTTATTTTTAAATTTTGATTTGTTAAATGTCTCCTATTTTCTTCAGAGGAGAATACATGTTTGTAAAAGACACAACCTCAAGGCATTGAGCTTTACTGAATAGTTACCAAATTTAATGGTGTGTCAAAGTAACATTGAATTATGCCTAAGATATAGATGCCAAACAATGTTATTACACAGAGTTCATAGTGCCTATAGAGAGAAAATCACATCACAGACAAAATGTAATATATTGTTTACACATGTCAAATATTTATGTATTACAAGAAGAAAGACAATAGAGATGAGGTCATAAAACTAACCTGGAAACCAACTTCTATTCAGTATTTTCTAAGAACTGAGAACTGACAAAATTATAAGGACTAAATTTACACACACTTTAAGACCATTTGGGTTAATGCAACATGTTTATATTTTCTATTACAAAACTGTGGATAGTGTTATTAAGTGTTTGCCAGAGTTGGAAAAAAAAAAAAAAAAAGGTTATAAAAAAGCTCGCTATGCTTTCCAGGTCACTCTGACCCTGTAGGCCATGTATTCTTCATTCTGAAAAAAAAAAAAAAAAAAAAAAAAAAAGCCAGAAAAAAAACAAAACAAAACAGTTCACATGCATCAAACATAGAACAAGTACATTCAAGATTACAAGTTTAAATACACCAGCAATCCAGTTTATAGCAGTAGAAAAAAACAGCACACATCACACGCAAATAGACTTTGCATGCATTTTCTTACTTTTTCCCTTCAACTGCTCTGTTGAAAGAAATATAAACAGAAAAAAAACATTGATCTTAAAAGCATTAAAGATAAAACTTACTACTATCACATTTCTTAGACCACATATTTTCCACAGTCTCCCAAATATTTCCCCTTGAATTTTACAATGAGTGTTGCTCTAAGGTATTGTCCATTATCGTAAGAAGTGCCATAATTTGATTGAAAAACATTATTTGACAATTATTATAATGTTAAGTCATTTTAAATTATTTACACATGGCAGTCTTCTTAAATAAACACACATGGACAAACTTAAAAAATTTGTGTAGATAAATACTTTGTACCAATGAACAAATGTGAAAAAGTCCAAAAGATGCAAGTATATACTTGCCAAATGAGTTATGATTTCATTCCATTTATAATTCATGCTGATGTGTTGAAAATTAACTGAATGTATACTTTCTCATTAAATGAGTGCCTGATACTTTACATTGTTTTATTTGTAAGGCAAAATTTGAGAACAATAACTGTCAAAAGTAAATATATGCAAGGTTTAATTTTTTAATACTACTGAATATTTCTCATGGCAGTGTTAATAGTAAAGATTTAAATTCTCTCTCTCTCTCTCTCTCTCTCTCTCTCTCTCTCTTTCTTTCTCTCTCTCTCTCTCCCCCTCTTCCCATTTTCTATTTCATAAGTTTTTTTTTTCAATATTGATTCTTTAAGAAAAAACCTACTTTAGGGTTCATAAAATAAAAGGGGAAAAAATGTGTATACTACCTTCTGTAGGCTTTTTTGTTTTCTTGGAATCTGAAAATATAAAGGTAAGTTATTCATAAAACAGATTAGAGAAACCAACAACTTGAATAGCTCACAGCAAAAGTGACATCAACAGTGAAATCATTTGCACTAAAATGAATTGACTACATGCAATGTTTCTGAAATATGAAGCCTAAAGAGAAACTACCATGTTTTCAAAAGAATGAGCATTGAAGTAAGACAGGGAGGTGAGAAACCTTTTAAAGCAAAAAATACAGAAAAAAATAAAATAAATATCTACATGTAACTTATATATGTATATATGAATATTAAACAGTAAACTCTGAGTAGTAGGAGAACTGTGGAAGAATTTGTGTTGTATCATACATTAAAAAATTATATGTATATATTTTATATATAAATATATAAATATATATATATATATATTTCTATAAGAGCATAGCCAGTTTTCTTTTTTCCCAACTCATGCAAACACCTAATTAATAACAGAATCCACAGTTTTGTAACAAAAAATATTACCATGGTGCATTAACCCAAATGGTCTTAAAGTGTGCATAAATTTAGTCCTTATAATTTTGTTAGTTCTCAGTTTTTAGAAAATACTGAGTAGAAGTTAGTTTCCAGATTAATTTACATATATATTAGTGTGTGTGTGTGTGTGTGTGTGTGTGTGTCTGTGTGTGTGTGTAAGTCCAGGTAAACTGCATTGTACACTCTTAGAATAATCATATACTTCCAGCACAGCATCCCACTCTAATGGAAAAGAAATAGGGTCATATTGCATGTGGGCTACTTAGGAACACATTGATTTATAACTGCTGTATAGTAATGTGTACTCTGTGGTCAACAGACATCTATTTTGCTTTTTATACAGGGACATTCAGCCTAGATCTGAGGAATTTATTATTTTCTATTATTTAGACCATAAACTCTATGTTCCTTTTATTTTAAAATAAAAACACAAGGATTTCTGAATCTTGTTTATATTGGAATAAAAACAACTTAGTTTATTTTTTTTATTTTATTTTTTGCAGAGAACATTTCCTATTTTGTCATTTCTTATATGCCTTCATAACCTAATTTTGAGATTCTCTAATACTGAAATTAGAACATGATGATGACCAAAGATTGAAACATGCTAAAGAAGAACAGATTTTTTGCTAGCTGACAATTATCTGGCTTAGAACCTGCAACAATGGACACTCCTCATTTGCAAGTTAAGGGACCTGTGTTCCTCACAGTGATGTGGCTGTATCCGTCATCCACTTCCATAATAAAGCTCTGGACCTGACATGTTTGGAGATGACAATACACTTCTGTTTATTCACAAAAATCAGTTAGATGGCCAGCAAAGTTGTTCTATGAAAACAAAAATGATAACCAAAAATTCTAGAAACACTGTGGGGAAAGTGACAACCCATTTTGATAACTTTACCAAAATAAAAATACTTTGGGAAAGCAACCTCAGAAAGAATCCAGGCTGTTATAAAAATTAGTATGCTTTTGGATGTGGTAATTCCATTTCTAGAATCCCAAAGAAAAAAATGCAAAATTATAAATACACTTATAGGAATATCTTTTCCATGAAATTAATTTATTCCTCTAAGTAAAGAGAATATTAAACAGTAAACTCTGAGTAGTAGGAGAACTGTGGAAGGATTTGTGTTGTACCATACATTAAAAAAATTCAGTCATTAAAATGATGATTTTGCTAATTATGTCACAATATGGGAAAATATTAGCTAAATAACTTTATGCTGACATAGAGTAGTAATGGAAAACTCAACACAATATATGTATCTATAGAACATTTTTATTTTCAATCCAATTTCCTTCTCCTTAATAATGAGAATCAAGAATCAATAATATATTGAATTAGATATCAATTGTACCAAAATAAAATAATATAAAACATAATAGGAAGTCCAGAGTCAGGTGAATTGTGGTACACATTAAGATGAAATAAAACATTTCATGAAATAGAAATGTGAAAAATAGCAATCTTCTATAAGGAGATCTAACCAAACTGGTCTTTTAGAAGTTCAATATATTAACTTTAAGAATGAAAAGCTACAGTGAAAGTCATCATAAAGATCTGTCTTTCAGATTGGAGTCAATAGCTCAAAGGACTTATATAAGAAAGGAATCTGGGCAACTGAAAAAATAGAGTACTTAGAATTCAAAGATCACATACTGACCCTGAAAGGCTATCAGTATGAGCTGTTTAATATCCATGCTTTTAAACTTCATTATGCCCTCTCAACATTTGTTGCTGAAATGGCTTAATCAATATAAAGGTTTACTTGGTTAATATACTTTCCTATATAAACCACCTGCCCAATACTCTGAGCATCAGCCCTTTTTTTAAAAATTAGGAACACTGAGACCCCCCAACACCTATGCTTTAAAACACAGTGATGTGTTGGCATTCTGTTCAGTTCGTCCCTCATCTTTAGCAACACATCAAGTATGATCTATTATGTTCTTAGTGAGGACAGAGGAAAATGAAGTACCAATTTATCTCAAGGGAAAAATGAACTCTCTGGTAGTCCACTCTTGCTGGGAATAAAGAACACTGTCTCCCTTATGGAATCTGTTGGATTAACATCTTTCTTCTTACAATACCATACACTTTGCTTTATTTTTCCACACAATTCCTCTTCATATTTCGATTTTGAATCCCTAGGACTTGAGGTAATGCTCATATGCATTCAACTCTATTTTTGCTAGTGTCAGTAAACAATCAATCTCATCTGGTTTGTTCTTAGTAGAGTTCTGTCTTCCACATGTTAAAGCAGAATTCTTAGCATTCTAGCCCCTAGGAATTCATCAATTAAAATGAGATTAAATGAATGAGATTTACCTAGCTCTGCTCATCTAGCCCAAGTAGCAGCACATGATCATACACACATAAAACAATAGTTAGTTATGACTTCCCAAACTTAAAAAATAACTTATAGTGATGATGATGTTGGTGGTGATGATGATGATGATGATGATGATGGAAATATATTTGTTACAGAATATTTGCCCGGGATGTGAGAAAATTGGTCATTCATATTTTATATTTCTTGTGACTATTATGTATGTGTTGAGTACTAGATATTACTGATTCACAGAATATATATTTGAACAATGTGAAAACTAAGAAACTTAGTCCCTGCAGAGGATAAAAGTGAATTGGACATGACCTTCTTATCAAAAGTCTGAAGTTAGCTAGAGTAAAAGGAAAAGGATTGCAAGTAACATGAAGTACAAAGTGGTAAGAAATAAGCTCCATGGTGCATTATAGAAGACTGAAAGTATTTTTAACTGAGAAGACCAGAGTTCTTAGAGGACAGAGGAATTATCATGAACTCCAAAAAAAAAAAAAAAAAAAAAAAAGCTGCATATTTCATAGAAAGAAAAAAAAGGGGTTGGGGTGTGGTAAACTCTGTTAGGATAACAGCAAGAACTTTCATATGTAAAATGAAGAGCAGCTTTGTGGAATAGAGTACATAAAGGAAGAATGTGGGTAAGAATAAGAGCAACATATCCACACAAGTAAAGGTTTAAACTGCAACTAATGAATTTGAACAGGATGCCTTGTGTTCCCCTGGAACACAAAACCATGGGAGTCTTGTGAGGACCAAGGAGGCCACTTCCCATGTGCCTCCAAATTTCTCCTGGAGACTGTAAAAATAATTTCTCATCACCTCCAAGTTTTCTTCCTAGACCCACTTGGCATAGAGCTGTAGACCACAGAATCATGGCTAGAGCCTGGAATTGCCTCCTCAGCAAGGAAGTGATCCTAATTTGTGTTGCATTGCAACCTCCTCCCATTTGTTTTTGCTTCACCCTTTTTGGAGTGTGGAACAAGGGCCATAAAGAGCTGTCACTTTTAGCTTCTCTTACTTTTGATGTCCATGAACGTAATAAGTTACCTCAATCTCAAAAAGGTTCCTGGCATCTTTACTACTGGATTTATTCAGGCATTGGCCTTGAGCTTGCCTTGATGTGTGCTTGACAGGAGGTTAGAAAAGGCAAGTCAGAAACAGAATATGGAAATGTAATTGCAGATTAAGGCCTATAGAGTATTTTCTGTGATCATGGTGGAGTCACTCAATATTTTAAATAGTTAAGAATATAAAAAGTGTAATGAATACAGTTGAATATTTTGGAAATAGATAATAGTATAAGCAAGATAATTATTTCTATCAAAGAATCTCAAACATTTTCATCTCAGTACTCCTTTAAACTGTTAATAATTACTAAAGATCCAAATAGCTATTTTTGCATTTATTGATGTTTATAATATTTAAAATGAAAGCTAAGAAAATTTTTAAATTTTATGTATTATTTATTCATTTATTAAAATTATAAACCTGATATATTTTAATGTAAACAACATATTCTATAACAAATATATTTCTAATACATAAAATGGTGAAATAATTGACTTCTGTGACTCTCGTTAATGTCTGGCTTAATTTGAAGAGGGCTAGATTTGCATATCTGCTTGGGATTTAGTCTGTTGCACTAATATACACCACTAAGCCACTGGAAAATTATAGTGTATACTCATGTGAGAATGTGAGAGAAAAAGGCAGATGGTGATTTCATATTTCTTTTAAAAATAGTTTTGACATTGAAGAACTATGGAAAGGATATTAGGAACCCCCTTGAAGTCATTGACCACTTTTTAAAAAAACATCTGACTTTGGGAGATCATTGCCCTGGCAAATATGAATTGTTAGTAAAACTCATTGAAGTCACAAATGGCAATGTGAAGTCCCAACTGGAAAACTAAAGCCTGTTTTGTAATGAAAATCAGTTTTTCTAATTATTTAAGGAAGGATTAAACCAAAGAGAATTTAGTCAAACTGAAAATTATAAAAGACTAAATTTGAGGAGTAAAGGAAAAGCTGGGGTTGAAACTGACATCAGAATTTGAATCTTGATGTCTACAAGGAGAGTGTTTCCTAACAGGTCACAGACAAGGAAGCTTTTGAATTTCCACTGGCAAAGTTCTGCCCAAATTCTTCCAAATATGGCATATAGATTATGGACAATTTATTTAAAAGGTGAAATGACATATATAAGCCAGAAAAAATAGAGGCATAAGAATAGGGGGGAGGGGAAACCAAGCACAAATCTTAAAAGTTGTGAAATCATAGTTTCCTAAAACATTGACTTGGATACCAATGAAAAAAACAACCATTCATATTACTCCTTTACTTAAATCAAATGAAACTTAATTTCTTTTTTCTAAGAGGGAATACTGGAAGGATAACTAGCATTTCTATACAAAACTGTGCCAGGAAGTTACAATGTTTTTATTCTTTAAAAATTCCCTATCTTTTTATCAAAGTACTCATAATATATATATAGTATCAGTTGCCAATATACATTTAAAAGATAGCAAAGGGAACCCATATTGATTTCAATCTCTTGACGAGAAACATTAAAATGTTCTAGCAGTCTTTGCTATAATACTTTAGCTTTGCTTTCTCTGAACAAATAACCAACTGAAATATTTTCTCTTTTTCATGCACATTAACTTTAAGCTTCTTGTGTAACAGAAGCAGAATGTGACTCAAACTGTTAGGATCATGGAAAATTCTGATCATGTTAAATAGAAAATATAACCCTTTTTTATGTTTTTAGATCATATAGTCATGTATCCACATTCTATTTTTATTAATAAAATGGGATTAGATTAATAAACAGTGGTGAAAAGACTATCCAAGTTTTGTCAGGGCATGCATTACAAACATCCCTCTAAAAAGGACAGCAGTGGTGTGGTCAGCCTTAATGTTTAATGCAGGACCAAGTTTATACGACTTTCTTCCTGCCTACAGGCATCTGGCCTCTTTTTTTCTTAAATTTTTCACTTTGGAAACCTTGTAATTGCAAACTCTTTCTCTGTCCTTTCGAGATACAAATTTGCTACAACCCATAAATGTCTTTTACAATAACTAGAAAGCCATCTTTTTTTAGAATATAATTATAGAAAAGATAACATCCCTATTTCTCAGTCTTTTGGGAGGGTAGGAGCCTAACTTTGATAGATTCAGTTAGAAGGCACATATGGCCTTACTGCACTGATCACCCTCAACTCATTATTGTCCAGTACTTTGATGCTAGCTCACTCCAGCATTTAAAAACTCTCAGGCGTTTAGCTTCAGTGGAATTAAGTTCAATCTCCTTCCTCTGCTAATAGACTTGACCCTTATTGCAGTAGTCTTGGATAAAGTCTTTCTTTTCCATTTAATTCCGTATAATGTAATTTTCCTTTGCTAACAAGATATATTTTACTCCATGTCATGCCACCCCCCCAAAAAAATGAATTTATTTGCAGTGGATGACTATAACTTATTTGCAGCTTAATAGAGCAAAGTAACATCAGTTACTTATGTGTGTCAGAGATGCAAGGAGTTAGTTTAGGAGAATGGGGTCCATAATTTACAAATTTCTAAAAATTGATAAAACTGCCAACAGAGTAGGAGGTTTGGGATTTGCAGAGGCTGTTTTATCTTGAGAAAGCTACACTAAAATTACATTTAAAGAAATAGTTCATCCTTTTGTGTGAGGTGAGATAGAAAGAGAACATTAATGCAAAATGTATGCAAATAATGGATCCAGTTATCTGAAGGGGATATAGTAAGGAGAGCAGTAAAAGCACAACTCTAAATATTGGTAAATTGTTCTTACAAAAGTCAGAGTGAGATTTTACATAAAACGTACCTTCTTTCTTTTCATCCTTTTTAGCTGCTGCTGAAATAATGGAAAGAAAATGGCATTTAAACATCTTAAATAATCATTCCTTAGAACACTTCTAAGACTATAAGAATCTATCTCATGTATTTATAAGTTCAGTGATCACTTTTGTACCCATTAATCTATCAAAATCTGTCATAAGAATATAACCTTAAGTATTAATTCATGTGAAGATTCAAATTTAGAAATAAGCATATAGCAAAAACAATAAAAATAAATTGAATTACAGTTACAGGAAACCCAATTTGTAAAACATGTTTACTATAAGTTAATTTTAGATTTTATATTACTAATATGAGGACTATAATTACTCCTAGAAGTTCATAAAACATAGACTATGACTGAGTGTCCCAAACAAATGGAGATAATATTTTACAAATTATTTATCAGTACGCAATCTACATTTATATTTATAATAAGAGTATATTAAATGTCTCATTTCATGAAGGGAAAATGAATATTCCACTCTGCTTTTTAGCAAATTTATGCTGTTATCTATACAGAGAAAGGGGCACAGAACACTTTAATCACTTTTGAATTTTGACTTCCTCTGTGGTGGCATTCGTCCAATCCTAGATCATGAATCTAATTCTGGATAATGGTTTTAGTTTATGGTTATTACTAGAAGGATTTGGGGGAGGTGCTCTATAAGTTGAAATTTTTATTAGCAAGATGGACCTTGTTCTGTTCAAAGGAAATTCAGAAACAAATACAATTGAGAAGTCTTAGGGCACATTATTGAATCTGAGATTGAGCACACCTCAGCAGAGTCATGACACCTGATTAGACAGAAGGGTGAAGATCACTTAGGACCAACATCCAGGACTACTTTGGACATTTATTCTATGCTGCTACAGTTGCCCTGTCACCTTTGGTGCCTTTTCTCAGTTATTCTTCACAATAGCCTTGTAACAAAGGCAACCTAGAGCAAGAACTCAAGCCTCAGAGAAATAAAATGATTTGTTAATGATTGCCTATTGAATAAATACCAGAATAGGGTCCCAAATTCAGGAATAAGATAGGAAGGAAATAAAATATATTTTAATTTATTACAGGTCTTTCTATTTTCTAAATATTATTGAAATGCTACAAATTTTGTAGTTAAAAAGAGCATTTACAGATTGATTCCAATTTATGCCTTTTGTTTTTTGTTTTTAATACACTTTTAACTGATAATATAAATGCAATAAAGAATCCTATTTAGATATTTTAAGTTAAACTACTAAAATATTGGTCTATTCCAATGATATTATGAGGATAGTAATGTAGATAACTAAAATGAATTCAAAGATACGGACACTGCCTGATAGATTTCAAAGCTATAGGGCATAATTAAAGCAAGTCCTGTAGCTTTGACTCAATAATTTTGTTATTCTTTGCAAAAAAAAAAAAAATAGTTCCCTTAAGACTTAATAATTTTCAAAATCACCCAAGTATATATTTTGATTCTAAAATTCACATAAATTTTCATATTTTGCCTAATGTTTGTACAACGGGGAAAAGAAGTGAAACAGTATTGTTCTTTCAGATACTATGCAGGAGGGGTTTTGCTTTGTTTTACTGTTGAATAATCTCACAATATTTCCGATCATTTAAGCCATATTCTTTCCAAAATAAGTTGGATTACATGGTAGGAGGGAAGAATTCTTTAAAGAAAGACACAATAAAACAACTAACAATTATTTACGAACAGTTGCTACAATCTATCCAGGTGTCATTGAAGGCGCTCTGGCTAGTAAGCCCTGAAGCCTAAGCTTTCTCATCAACCATACATAAATCTACTTCTGAAAACCAAGGTGACCAATGCCTTGAACAAAAAGATGGCTGAAAATGCAAATAACTTTCCAGTGTTATTAATCCTATGAATTCTAAAGAGAAGAAAGTCCCTAAATCTGAAATTCATTCAAGAATTTGCAAAATCTTTTTCAGCAACATCGAAATACTTTGGTTTCTGACATAATTCATGAAAAACAATCTATACATACCCATGTGCAGTTTAAGGCATGCAATACATACACATTGTCCTTTTTGTTATTCTTATACTCTTTGACAGCTTCAGTTTCAACTTTACAATTAAAATGGAAAAGAGTTTATTGAAGGAGTTTGACTTATCAAAACTGACACTGACTTCTAGTGTTTCCCTGGGCCTTTATAAGATGGATGGCTTTTATTCATTGCCATCTGGAAGACCACAGAATCTGTCAAGCTGGATTCTATGCCCAGTAGCTAATCAAAGCCAAGGAGGTGAGATCCAACTGTTTCCATTATGGATTTGAGACTTGTGTTCCATGTGTCTTACCACCAGTCCTCAGTTCAGCCTGACTGTGATTCTAATCCATTTAACTGCATTATGTGGTTGGATGACTCCTAAATTTACTGAGTAGACATGGTTCTCAATAATAGGGCTCTTGGTTTTCATATTCTAATGAGACTTGCATGACTAACATTTCAATTTGTTTTCTCTTTCTGTCTTCTTTCTGTAGTATATCACAGATACTTAATGTTTGCTTTAGCAATACATGAGAAGGTAATTGGTAAAACTATATGAACTCAAAGTGATAGCGCGATCTTTTAAACTGAGTTCCATTAGGGCATCTGTCATTTCTCTGGTAGCTTAACCTCAAAAATTGTGTACCTAGTCATTTGACATAAATGATAAATGCATACATACATAAATAAATACTTCCCTTATTCCTCTTTCCTTTCTGATTTGGGTCTATATTCCATTTCTTCAACACATTTTATTATGTAATATCTGTGAGCCCTGATTCTTATTGGCTATCAAAAAATCACTATCTGAATTACTCTCTATCATTTCAAGATTAAACTGCCAAAAAGCAAATCACCTTTTTCCTCTCAATGAGTTTCTTTTCTTGGGACTTATGTATGATAATGACCATCATTCTTTTCACCTAGACTCTAAATCTCAATATAATTTTAACTCTCTTCTTTGTTTCAACCCATATATTCTATCAAATATTATTTCTTCAAAGTGATCTTTATATCTACACTTTTTTCCCCTGCCACACTCTTAGTTTGGGTCTGTTATTAACACATTATTCTCTTGTCTTAATAACAACACACTTTAATATTATCTCTCACTCTTTCTTTTTAATTAAGCCATCTACCCACTTGCAGTTCTTTTTCTCATTCAGTCCAATTCCCAGTCATGATCCAGACTCATGTCAAGTCATTCGTAGTCCATGAGGAATTCCTCAACTTCCTGTTCTTACTGAAAATCATTTTGTTTTAGTCATATAACATTTAAGACTCCACAATTCATTTCAGCACTATATGACATTCTATTTATGTTGATACTTAAATTTCTTTTATCTTCAAATAATAATCTCCTAAATTATAAAAATATTTATATCACAGACTCCTTAGTGCTTCAAAATTTGTTAAAATAATTTTAAAACATACTTCCAAAGAAATTATGCTGAATCTTAATAATTATAAATGCCTACATGCATATATTTTTGTAAATGTAGATTTTAAATTCTTTTTAACAGTAAAAATAAATAAATGAGCATATGTAAATTAGCTTTCTATCACACTAAAGCATCATTGTTAAATGTATCCCTTCCAGTATACCTACCTGTCTGCTAAGAGATTACTGTCAATTCTGCTTAAATTATTTGTGTAAGTTCTATGTCCACATAGGGTACTTGAAATTATTTCTAGATTTCTGTACATAATTAAATTATATATCTGTAATATTATAAAATATGTGTAAGGAAGTTCTAAAGAGATTCTGCAGTGACACAAATGATAGTTATTCCTACTTTCATGATTCCTTATTTCTGTGAGTACACATACAAGTGCCCAATTCTCACCTTGTTCTCTGTGGTTAATCAACACTTTGATCTAATGTCCTTTCAAAGATAGTTCTAACAAGACTTTAAGATTCTAGGTTATATCCACTCCTCAAAAAATCCTTTATTCAAAAAGAAAAAAATTCAGAGGCTGTCTTGTCCAATGTATTTTGAATGTTGGAATGAAGAGTCTATAGCCTCAAGTTTAAACCTGAAACAAATTGCCAAATATCTTTTCAATTTCCTCCTCTTGAACTCCTCTAATATGAGGCTGAAGTAAAACTAAATTCCTGCCCTAAGTTATAATTCCACATGTGTAAAACATTCTTACAAAGTTTTTGTTAAAACACAAAGAGCCTAAGGTCATTGTATTTTTAATGAGAAAATAATATTTACAGCATGAATCTTTTAAGTGATAATCATTTGATTGAGAAATTTACTTCAAGCTGCATTTTCATGTACACTTGCTCTATTTTTCTATCTTCCATAATATTTGTTACTTTTCCTCTCAGAACTTTCCTAAAGAAGACTCAGTTTTATTGAAACAATAATCAACATGAAAACTAAAAACAGGAATCATAGCTTTTAACCATTCTAGCATATATTGCTCATAAGCAACATTTGGTCAGATGCAATACACCCAAAGGTGTATCATGTGATATCATATGCTAATGAGCCTGCTACAAGGGACTTCTACCCAAAAACAATTGTACCACTGTCAAAATGAATGTCTTATTGCTCAATATTATATAATCTGGCAGAAAAGAGAAGATGCAGATCTTCTCCAATGAAAATTTTACCTTTTGTTTTCTAAAAATGGTTTCTGAAGTTTTCATAGATGACAATGGCAGAACACTTGTCCCCTTCCCTTGTGATTTTGTCAAAATACTCATGGTTTGAGAGTAAATCACTTTTGGTGTCGCAAAAATATTACTAAGTGATAAAACTGATTTTCATAGATGGCTCATCTAAAATGGGGCAACTAACTTTATTAGTCATATCTGGAATCCAATTTCTGCAGTTTGGGTATTTATGGGACAATATTAATTTAATAATATTGTGACTGATTTTCTAATATGACAAATTATAAGGTATGACCAAACACTTGGGAAAATGTACATCATTTTATATATAAATCTATATCTTTTTAATCTATCTAACTATGGCTTACTTATGGAAAAATATTGTATGTAAGGATCAATTACTGAAACTTGGAGCCAAGATACTAATTCTTGGTTCTTTTAGCAGTTTATCTGAATATTTGGTATAATATTTGGTATCTGAATATCTCAGTAATGCTTGCTCTAGTTACTAAGTAAACACTTGCTATATGTATCTTCATGCAACTACATAATGCTTTCTATAATAACCCAGCAGATGGTGCTATTCTGCAATAAACAGCCTTGGCTTTTGTCAATAAAGTGTTAGGAACTTAAGAAAATAACAAGAAAAAGCAATAGATTTTTTTTTTTTTTTAAGTGTTTAATTGCTTACCTTGTGCTGCAACTTTTACAGTCCCTTGTTTGGTTTCAGAAGCTTTTTCTGGCTCTTAGAAAGAAAAATAAAAATAAACAAATTACCCTGAAGTGCTGTTTCAAAAAATGTATTAAAAAGAACAATAAAGGTGAGAAATTACAAAATAAGGAAGGATTAGTTTTGGCATTCATAATTTTTGTTTACAAGTAAAGATAGTGGAATTACAGAGAATGGGTCTTATTGAAACAAACAAACATAAGTGACTGAAAGAAATTAGAGCATAAAATAAAGATGCCCCAAAATGTTTTACTCATTGTTCACTGACCATAGAACATCATGGTCATAGAACCTTTTGCACCTGAATTTAAAAATCTCAGGATTCTTCATGAATTATTGCTTTATTAATCAGTTCTTTCAAATGAATGGAACACTTGGATACAAAGTGGCTCATTGAAAGTCCCTGATGACTCCTACAGGAATAAAGCCCAGACAACCAATTTCAAGCTGAAGCCTTTAACTTGGAGATGACATTCCCCATATTGCTGTGTTGTCCATCACTATCAGCATGGCCCTGGGCAACAATGTATATTGTAAGAGAATGAAGGAGCTTCATTTTTAATCTTTCTTCCTCTTTGTTCTTAGGTTTTGTTGCTATTGTTCTTTTTCCCCTTTTGTTCAGAATTTTTTGTCTTAAAAGAAACAAGGTAAGAAAAATTCATGTTTACCGTAAATATTTTTAGATAGAATAAAAAAAAAAGAGAAATGAATACTTCAAAAAGCAATGACATTTCACATCTTAGTATGGTTCATGATTCTCTTTACTAAGTTTTCAATAATGGAATTATTCTATAATATGGGAAAGCAGATTTAGCCATTTGCTAGATGTTAAATATGGGAGTTGAGGGCTGGGGATGTGGCTCAAGCGGTAGCGCGCTCTCCTGGCATGTGTGCAGCCAGGGTTCGATCCTCAGCACCACATACAAAGAAAGATGTTGTGTTCGCCGAAAACTAAAAAATAAAATATTAAAAAATTCTCTCTTTCTCTCTCTCTCTCCCTCTCTCACTCTCTCTTTAAAAAAAATATGGGAGTTGATAAACACATAAGTACATTCAATCTTTCACTTGATATCAGCTTATTTTAATTTGCAATACTAGTTAGAGTTCTAAGATAACAAGATTGCATCAGAATAATTGGGAAAATAATTATAAGTTAAAATTGCATGCTTTTTGTCCAAACAAAAGAAGTTTAATTATTAATTCATATTTACCCTTTGCTGGAGAGATAATAATTAATTTATATCATAATGACAATTATGAAAATTCTAATACTTCATTTTGTCTTTATATAAAAGAAATAACATTTGATTCATATATTATTTTATTTTTATATTTATTGCTTCAGACAAAATATATCTTGCCAAAATTAAATTCAGTTTACCTAAAAATCTGTTTATGATTGATTTTTATTTTTTTCTGGAGGAAAGTTTTTGACAAATAGCATGCTAGTAATATCTCTGTCCAGTCCAGAAGACATGATCCTAGTTAGTAGTCAGGATTTCCATTTAGATATGGAATTGTTAATTTAGTTCTATGTATTACTCTTAACCTACACCTATATGACTAGCATTTCATAGGTACTTATTAAATATCTGATGCCTAAAAAAATGGATAAATAAGAAAATATTATGTCCAAAGGACAACTGAACTGCTCAAATATTTTACTCTTTGGATATCTGAATATACCAAAGTATAATAGTGTAGTTTGTGGTTAAATTTAGAAAAAAGTTTTGAAATATTAACTAGTAAATTACTTTTAAAAATTGCAGCTTTTATCTTCTCCTTTTTCTTCATGATCTCTTAAATCACTGATCTTAAACAACACCAGTACATGTAATATTTGATTGAACCACTCATTACACCCAATTATGAGTCATGGAATGCTTTCCTAAGGATCTTATTACTTCTCCCACTGACCACTTTATTTTCCTGTTGGTTGTATTCTCAGTGGTCCAATACAGAAAATTCCCCTGACTGCTCAGCATTCCCCATTTGAGTGCTCTGACAGGCTGGTCATCTCTCAACAAGATCTCAACAGTAACCTTAACCTGCCTTCTATTTGGCTGTATGCACAGGCAGTGAGTGTGTTTTAGGGCTCAATTCTTTTGAACACTTCTTTCTGCTATGCCCCAATTCCCTCCCGAGTTTTCCCTGCCTCTACTCTTTTGCAAAAAAAAAAAAAAAAAAAAAAAAAAAAAAAAAAAAGCCAGTTAACAAATGAATACTGATACATTGAAGCGACTGTACTCAGGTAAAGGTATGTTTTAAGGAGGACATTCTGTGTATTTTTAACTGTAAAGGAATGATTCTAAGGAAGGTAAATCTCAGGACCATATAAGTAGCATGTTGTTTATCCCTCAAAATTCCATCTATTCCCTCTCCGACTAAAACTTTTAAGTCCATTTACATTAATTTATAAACTATTACATGAACTACATCTCAGTAGAAACTAGCAATTTAAAACCAAATATCTTTTCAATAACACAGCCAGCTGTATCCACCCCAAAATAATATCAGCCTCAAAGCTTACCAGGGACACATGCAGAGATGAGCAGATTGGACACACACTTGAGCACAGTATTTCAGTTTTTAAAACTGCCTGGCTTAAAAAGGGATTCAACCCTGAGATCATAAATGCACAACATAAGAAAGTCACCCCAAAAATGGTATGAATGAAACACTTTAAATCCATACAGACAAATTTTGATTATAAATACTTCTCCTACCTCCTTTTGAAATATGCTAACTACAAAATAAACTAGCATTTAACTAATGAAATCATTCACAAAAATAACAAAAACAATATAATTAACCCCATGTATGCAACATCCATTTAAAATATCAAGTGATAACCAGTTTTATTTTTTTGTACTACCCCACTACATACATCCTAATTTTTCAATGATATTGTTATTTTGAATTAATTTTTATTTAAGACAGTTATATTTTAAATAAAGCACATGATTATTTTAAATAAAAGTAGATAATCATAAAAAGTATTAACAGAAGATTAGAATAATACTGATATAGATAGTAATATTTCAGACTAAAACATTAGTCAGTATCAACCTATATTAAAATTTCAGCATAATTAGTGTTTTAGTAAAAAACTATTAGATAAGTTTGTATTCCTAGGATTCCAGAGCATATTTTATTTATATAAACAAGTTGGTATGGTTAGATAAGCCAAATATTTCAATTTGTTTTGAATCCAAAGGCAAAAGAGTGTAATCTACAAAATTGAAAAAAGTATTGTGAGACTATAAACTGTTTTGCTAAGGAAACAATTTTTGCATGTACTTTTAAAGATTAGCTTCATATCATAAACTTTTCATATATGTAAAGTTGTTTATATTCTGGTCTCAATTATTGTAAGGGGTAAATCCACTGAGTGTCCAAATGTAGTTTTCGCATCAAATGAACTGCTAAATTACAAGTCCCAGTGTTGTTCTTTGGCTAAGGGACAGGTAATAACCATAGGATTGCAGAGAACAATACATCTTCAATGTATTTTAAGCATTCACTCACTTCCAGAGGAAAAAAAATCACTATATTTATTATGCTTTGTTTTTAGATTAAGTTGGGAGTGATCAATTACTATTTCAAGTGAACAAAGAATAATCCCAGAGTAATTATAATGTAAATTCATTCAGTTCATCAAATAATAACTAACTAAATAAGAAAGATTTCATTAAAAAGAGGAAGAAATAGGAGCAGGAGAAGGAATAGAACAGGTGATGAAGCAGAAAGTGAGTCTTCATTCTGGTCATTTCTCAACATCCAGCCCACTTGGGCTTGACAGTACAATTTCTACCTCAAAGTAATTAATTACATAATTATTAACTTAGACAATCATCCCTTCTTACTACCCTAAAAATTCCCCCAAGAGCATTAGTTGTTACTTATTCAACCTAGCAAACTGACGGAATTTCCTTTTTAATACTTGTAAGCAATTATTGCTCAGAAAATCTAACTGTAAAAGTTAAAAAAAATGATATAAGACATTAAATTTAGGAATCTGTTAAATTTTTAAGATGACACAAACTAATTAAACTCTTTTGTTCTTTGATCACTGATTATGTATTATGCAGAAAGTCTTTTAATTTTAAATTTCAGAACTTGATTTTCAGTATTCTGTGACCAGGATTCTAGTAGAGAAGTTTGAAGAATTTCACTATCACACCATTTCACTATAGCCTTTTTATTAAGCATTTCTTTATGACTTAAATTAAAAACCAAACTTCTTTTCTTAATTTTCAAAAAAAGAAACATTTTTGAAAGTTTTATCTTGTTAGTTTCACAATGTGCAAGACATTTAGATTTTTGTTAGACTATAAAACTAAGCATTAAGAAAAAGATGAATACTTTGACACAAACCGACAGAGAAATTTATATTTATTGGATTTATAGCTAAAATTTGAACCAGCAATGCAAAACATTTTGATCCCTCAAAAGGTATACTTCTTTTTTTTGAATACCATACTAGAAATTAGTGACAAATTATCTTCCAACCAATGAGCTGCTAAATCAAGCTCTAAATTACTGTTCTCTCTTCTTATAAATAACAGTATTATTTTTGGATATAGATACTCCTAAACAGAGAAAGGTTAACATTTAACCTAAAAGATACAATGTGCTTAAAAGCTCTTAGGTTAAGCCTCTTGTACTTATTGCTCTAGGAGAGCATATTTCAGGGGTATTACTTCTTTTCAGTATGATAATTACCCTATTGAGATGAAATTCATCATGAAGCAGCCTTTAGCCATCCTGTCTAACCAAGGGGACTGAAGCCTGAAAGAAGGGCCTACTTGCTGCCAGATATGCAAATTACAAAAGGTACACAATGCAGAAATATGAATAATTTATCAAAATAATCTGTTATTGCTAGAGGTTAAAACTCTAAATAAACTGGCAACATCATTTACAATAGGTAGCATAATATAGCTAGATTTCTTTTCCCCTAGAAAAGCTTCACTTCATCAAGCAACGTATTTTGTTTTAGAATCTAAGAAGCCTTTCATTTAATAGGTTAGCATTTTACAGTTTAATCCAGAGGGGGAAAAATAATTATTCAATGTCTGTTAATATAGTCCCATTATTTTCTTCTTAATCTTTAAGAAATCAGGCTTTTAATGTTTTTCCCATTGAAATCATTCTACATTTTTTTTTAAATTTGAGATAAAGAAAAGATGCTTTAATTAAATTAAAGCCAAAATCACTTCATGTGATTTTGGGCATCAGTTCTTCTCAGTATTACTTGGAGACAACTAGGCATAGGAGAATATACATTTCCTACTTATAGCATTCTCTAGCTTTCTGGTTAGAATGTGGAAGGATGACAAATTTGTTAAGCAATTAACAATTTAAAGTTTAGAGTTGAAGAGGAAGGGACAAATGTATTTAAGTGATTAAAAGAAGTTTGGTGAATAAAACAGGAAGCTAAGAATGAGAACAGTCAAATGAATTTTACTCTTCAATATGTTTCACAGTTTGAGAGAAGTGTGGATTTCATTTAGACTAAGAAAAAGTCTAATTTCATACATTGAATAAAAATCATATTGTGCAACACCATAGGAAGATATAAAATTCTACTTTTGGAGATGTGGGACAGAAATATCTGTCTTAGAGTGTTGTTCAACGTATCCACATAAATAAAGGGAAAGTTGATCAAACAGGTCTCTTTCTACCTTCAATAGTGATTTTCTAAAATCAGCAACTACACACACAGACAAGAGTATTTGAAGATATTAGATATATTATGTTTTGATGGCAAATTTTGTATTTATTTATTTTTATTACTGACAATTACCATGATAATTCATTCTCTTTTCATTGATTGTATTCTGGAAGTGAGCATTCTGACCAAAAACCAAGACTGATTTTCCTAGGACACATGCTGGAACAATTTAGAATCAAGTAGAAATTTGAATTCTACTTAGGGTTTTCTGTAGGAATGTGAAACTTTATTAAAATAAATGCTATCATGTGGAAAAATATTTCATTTGCCATGTGAGTGATTTATTTTCAAGGATTGGACCCCAAGATTGATTTGAGTTCTTTAAGCAATAGTAAATAAATATATAAATAAATAATGTAAGAATATATTCTAGATAAATGGCCATTTTATCATATATAAGTTACATACACTAGAATTTATTACTTTTCAGTCATATTTTCCAGTTAAAGTTTCAGTGGTGAAATTCCCATTGGACTTTCTGTTCTGTTGTTAGATGCCTTGCTTCATATTTTACTCACTGGGTAGGAAATGTTCCCTCATTAAATGATATTGAACAGCATGATCTCAATTCAGCACTGAGAAAAATAGTTCCTATTATTCTAATGTTAGTAAACAGTGTTTGTGAATATCACCATTCTTGTACTTATTCTGGTTTTCACTTTTACAGAAAAAAAGAAACAGCAATTTTATCTCATTAGCCCATTTGGAAATGTTATAAACAAACAGAATTTTAAGTGTATATGTAGTTGAATGAAAATATAAAATAGTAAGGACAGTGAAAGGAAAACTGAGCAAAGACAGGTTTATTCTTACCTGTATCCTCAGTTTCTAACACCTTTCTTGGCACTGAGTAGATATTCAGTAAATGTTCTTGGGTGAATAAATGAATAATGATTAGGAGACAAGGTATTTGAAAAAAATCAGTGTTATATGCCTTCAATTCTAAATCAAATGGATAGCAATTATCCTCACAAATAACTCCGATTCCCTGAGTCTTTTTTTTTTCTCAGCAATTCTGCAGATGTCAAAATCTGAAGATGTTATAATCATGTAGAAAATTCAGGGTTTATGAAATGCAGATTTATTACAGTTATAAATTTAAGTCATTTCCAAAGAAAAGGAAAATCCTCAACAAAGACCCACATCATGTAATCTGAGGGAGAATTCAGAGGTGTTTTTTAAAGGACTTTCTACTATACTCAGTCATCAAGATGAACAGTTTAGTGGTTAAATAATATGCAATTTGATTTTAAGTGACAAAATTCTTCTCTAATTACTGAGGTCTGTCACTCAGTCTTCTGTGTTTATTGTGCTATGCATACTGGTGATATGGAACCATATTGCCTAAAAATAAGAATGAATTCCACTCACGGTTTTGGCACTACATAAAAAATACTAAATACAATGGTGATTATCTGAGTTTTAGAGATTGGCAATTTTCAGGAGGCAGGATATAAATATGATTTGATAAAGAGAGAGCATATTGGGCCACAAAGATATAAGGAATAGAAAGCTGCAAAATGAATGAGTGGTGGTCTATTCTCCCTCATCAGGATCAGCCTGTCTGTGGCAGAAGAAAGTAAAAATTGTAAATTAAATGAGCAGAAGGCCATTGTCCTGAGGCTATCTTGCTACTGTGAATTTCTATGTAATGGGCTGCAACCTAAGAGTATATCAATTGAATTAAGTCTAACTTGGAAGTTTATTTTTCATAACAGCTGCATCATATCCAATCACAAACAGCTGAGCTTCAGCCAATCACAAGCAGCCAACTGACAAGACTATGACCTCCTAAGGCAAGCACCTAGCTATGTTACTTTGTGTTGCTTCCACATTTACTCAATGCCCACATTGCTAAGAGGAATTCTCTGAAATTCTTTCAATTTTGAGTGCTTGTCTGATTCATTAATCAATTTTTGCTCAAATAAACTCAAACTCAGTTTTCTTAACACTTATTATTTTCAAAACACGCTAATTTTAAAAAAAAATTTAATTAAGTTATGGTCAAAATAATTGACCTTGAAATTTCTGCAAATGGGGAAGACATTTTTCCTAGGGCACTGACAGCAACTGCAGTTTGAGCCACATTTTGAAGAAACAATATACTGTATGATTGTTAGGATTTAACTTGGTAGCATGGAAATTAGATAAAATGTCACTGAAATGCTCTACCTGTAAAGCTATAATATCTAAGAGTAGACAAATGCTCAAGGAAATCAAAAGAAAATAATGTTAACTATTTGAAAAAAAAGAAATTAATAGAATTTTGAGATTTATTTAACACCTACATAGGAAGAAGGCTGTTTATTCAAATGGGTTTTGAATAGGTTTTGGATCTGAGAAACAAAGTTGGTTTTACATAATGTAATTAAAGTTTATTGTACCTGTAGAGTTTAAAACAGTGGTAAAACTTCCAATGAAATATTGTGCACACATATTGGAAAAATATAATCCTTTAAGAAATATGGAGATTTTATAGTTATCCACATGGAAATGCAACATAAAATTATTAGAGTGAATTTTTTTCCAAGGAAGAAATAAATAGAATGTCTCAGTTTGTACCCCATCAAGAAATATATTGGTTAATAATGCATAAGAACAATCCAAATGTCAATTTCAGCAAGATCAAGGGAAAGGAAGCTTTTTAAAATGAAGAAATAAACCTAAGTATTAAGTAAAAATAAAGTTTGTTTTCATATTTAGGTGTTTCCAAGTAACTAATATGGGCATGAATATGGAATAAAACATGAGACTATAAAGAAGCTAGCCACTACGGGCTTAAAATGGGTGATGGTAAAAATGGAGGTAAGGAGTGTAACTCAAATTTTAACAACTATAGCCAAGGTCAATAGGAAAAAAAAATAGAATCTAAAGTGGCTTGAAGGATACTGGAATTTAGAATTGTAGAGTTAATAATCTAAAAAGAGTCTTAGAGATGGATAAAACTTTTTTTAAAGTTCATTGATTAACACATATAATTGCAATAAACAACCAAAAAGAAAGATTTACTTTTTACCCTACAAGGAATTGCTAAATTTAAGTCTGTTTTCCAACTATTGTTATTTTTTAATTACATTGTTTTCAAGAGTTTCAACTGCATCATATTTAGAAGATTCCAATGTTCCTTCACTAAAGAAATGTTTGAAAGTAATGGCATAAAATGGTTTATACAAATATAAATAATAAGCAAATTAATTCACTGAAAATAATATATGTGTAATTGAATAAGACACAGTAATGATTTCATGAGATTTATTATAAGATGAAGTACAGTTTAAAAAATTTATCATTTTAATCTAGTGGACAAGAGGTGTCTTGTAGATTTGGCAATTTATAACCTTATTCAGTAATTAAGATGTCTTGGTCAGTTTTTAGTCAGTACTTAGCCATTATTATTTTCCTTGATGAATTTACTTTATTACATGTTCCATAAACTTGTAGGAATTTCTTTACATACTCAAACTTCTATGTAAACAGCATTTAATTTGTATTTATGAACATTAATAAATGATCTCCCAGAAATACGTTTTGAAATACATTTTATAAGAGAGAATAAATATAAACACTAGGTGTTCACAGCAAGCAGGTGAATTTTCAAGGATTTGGCCATGCAATTAAAGGTGATATATAGACTTATAAAATGTCTGGGCTTTGTATTCAAGGTTCTGAACGTTCATATTTCTGTTATACAATCATTTTTAAAAGTTTAATATTATAAATAAATCTTTAACTGGTGCTATGTTTTGAATGTTTGTGTCCCCCTCCAAAATTCATGTTGAAACCCAATCCCAAGACAACAGTATTAAAAGGTTGGGCTTTTAGGAGGCATATAGGCCATGAAGGCCATGTCCTGAAGTATAGATGTATGCCTTATAAAAAAAAATTGCAGAGTTTGAATTCCACCGTGTGAGGATACAGCTTTCGTCTCCTCCAGAAGTTTCAGCAACAAGATGCCAACAAAGAAACAGAGAGCAGTCCTTGTCAGACACCAAACCTCCTAGCACCTTAATCTTAGACTTCCCAGTCTCAAGAACTATAGAAAATAAATTTATTTGTTTAAATTATCCAATCTGCAGTATTTTGTTATAGTAGCAGAGAAAAGATAACAAAGAAGATAAAAAACATTTGTTTAGGAGAAACAAAAAGTAAAGAGAGAAAGTAGAGTGGTATTTTTCCTTTCCCTTAAGTCAAATTGGAGATTTTAGAAACACTTGGCATATGCCCTCCAAAATTGAGGTGGGAGAGGTTTCTGCACTGGTACTTGTCTCACACTGAAAAAGTCTAAGGTGAGAAATTGTTTGGTTGTCCAGAGCAATGAATATGTACATGTACTAATAGGGGCAGTGTGAGAAAGCTGAGGAGTTCCTAAAGAGCTAGTTACAGGAGTCTTTGCACATCTGAGGAACAATAGCCAGATTTCTCCAACAGAAAGATTTTAAAGAATCCCAAATAGAGTTTCATAAAAAGAATCAGTTTGAGATATTTGACGTGGATAAATGGCACCAATTGAGGTTACACTTGAACCAATAGAGAAAGATAGCTGTGTTCCTTATCTCCTCCTTCCCCTTGCTCCAACCTGGTGGAATGTTAATCAGCTTTTAGTGGGTAGAGTAAGGAAGAGTAAAGAAACCCACAGCACCTTCCATCTGCATGCAGGTTTATAGGTTCAGAGGACTGACAGAATTCAAGCTGAAAGGAATTTTTAATATAAGTGAAAATTGAGAACTTTTGTAACAGTGTTGTGAATGCTCTAAATGCTTGGAAAAAGAGAGTACTGTTTTGTTAGCTGAAATGAGCATGACCAATAAAGTTAGAGAATCTTTTGCTGAGTTTGTAAGAGATAGGGAGAAGCAAGTCTACAAAGTAAACTTGCGATGGTAGTTATGGTGTTTTAATGAGTTTTTGACCGCTTGAGCAAAATACTTGACATAACCAACCTAAAGGAGGAAAAGTTTACTTTGCTTTGGTTTCAGAGGTTTTAGTCCATGGTTGACCAGCTCCATTGGTCTTAGATATGATAGAACATCATGGTGGAGAAGGTGTCAGAGGAAATCTCCTGAACGCATGGAAGCCAGCAAAGAGGGAAGGGCCAAGGACAAGAAATAATCCACAAGTGTTCGTTCCTAGTGACCTACTTCTTCCAACCATGACTCACCTGCCTACAGATTCTACCAACCCCCAGGAGTCGATTCAGCTTTCAGTGGATTAATCCATGGATGAGGTCAGAGTTCTCATGATCCATCACTTCCCCAAATCCCCACCTCTGGACATTAATGCACTGGGGACTATGTTGTTCAGCTTTTCATCACTGTGACCAAAACACCTGACTACAACTTAGTGGAGAAATATTTAGTTTGGGGTTCATTGTTTAAGAAGTCTTAGTTCATAATGATCCAACTTCATCACTCTGGCCCTGAGATGAGGCATAACATCATGGAAGAAGTAAATGGCAAAAGAAAGCTACTCAGCTCATGGTGGCTGGGAAACAGAGAGAAGATGATAGAATCCTCAAAGGAATGTCCCTAGTTATCAACTTCTTCCATCCATGCCCCATTTGTCTATAGTTACCACCCAGTTAGTCTATTCAAATTATAATCCAGGAAATGGATCAATCCAGCTCTCATAGTCTAATCAATTTACCTCTGAACATTCCTTCATTGTCTATCATGAGCTTTTAGGGAACATCTCATATTCAAACACTACCAGTGACCAAGCTTTCAATACATTCCAGATCTAATTAATAACACATAAAAAAAAAGTTGCTTTCTGTTTTTAGCCAACTCAATGTGGCATGTTTAGTTAATTCTACATATAAAGAAGAGCCCAGGCACTTCCTTATGCTCTTATTTGCCCTTTTCCTTTTTTTCTTTTTATCTTCACAATCACTATTTTATTTTTAACTGATACATAGAAACATAAAAATTATACATAATAATAGGATCCATGTGATGCTTCAATACATGTATGAATTTTGTAATGCTTAAATCAGGTTAAATTTCTCTACTTCCTCAATTGTTTATCATTTCTTCATGTGAAAACCTTTGATCTTTCTTCTAGCATTTAGAGATTAAATAGTATATAATTGCTATCTACAGTCAAGTCAGGTGTGAGATACCACACCAGAGCTTCTTCCCTCTAATTTAATTTAGTAGAAATTGATCAGCCTCCCCCCTACCCCACCACACTGCCTTCCAGTCCCTCCTCTCTCCTGCTTCTGGTAACCACCATTCTACTCCCAACCTCTATGGGATCAACTTTTTAAATTTTTCTCACATATGAGTGAGACTAATCAATCTCAAATACCTTCATTTCCCCCCAAATTCCCTAATTCCCAAAGGCAAGACTTTTCTCCCTCCTTGAGGCCTATGTAACACTTCACTAGAATTTCTCTTAAGGCATTTATGTCCTTGAATCCTGATTCAACTGTTACATTGTTCTCCTTCCACCCTGGTTTTCACCCTCCTCTTAATTTACACATCCTATGAGAATAGGACCTCCATATACCCTTATATTCATATTTTCATATTTATTTTCATTTTTATGTCATCTTCTCAATGGTTATCCACAATCAATTCTCTCTCTCTCTGTGTCATATTGACCAAAATTTTAAATGTATTGGATAAAAAATTAGTTATTTTGAAGGATGAAAGAACATGGAAAAACGCAGAGTAAGATATTGTTTTTGTTAAAATTATTTTAAGAGATATAAAGGTACAGTTGCTGCCTTTCATAAGTGCTTCATTAAAAATCAACATAAAACATAAAACTATAACAAAATAAGAAAAACTGATATAATAAAAGTATATTTCCATAAAGATTTCAACATAAGAAATTACATAGGAAGCGATAATATTACATAAGGGTTAAGAATGTAAGTCCTAGGAGCATAGAGTCTCACTTCACTACAACCAATTTCTTTGGCAAATAATGCAACAACTCTTCTCTTTAGTTTCTTCATCTTTAAAATATATAGAAAATAGAGTTGATTTTATGCCATTAGCAAATTAATGAATACATCAAAGATAGTTTAAAAGGGTGTAGCAGACAGTAAATGTTCAACATGCATGTTTTTGTTATTATTCTTTTTGTTCATTGGTGGAGGCGATCCCCCACTCACTGTCTTGACAGGGTCACAGTGAGAAAAAGTGTTGGCAAAACCGCTCTCCCACTGTCTTGACAGGGTCACAGTGAGGATGAATGCTGGCAAAGCCACGCTGGTTGGTGGGTAACTGAAACCATGAGACCCTTTTTTATGTAATTGGGACTTTGCATTTTCATGCTTATGTTTCTCACAGGAGGCATAGGTATGTGAAATGCCAAACAAATTAAATTTCAGATGGCTAGAACAGAACAGGTAGTTCATGCCTTGGAGGCCGTTCTACCCACCCCTCAGCATATCAAGGACAAAGTAAAAGGCTATTCTTCTATCTTAGTACATTGTGGACAAACCTAATAATGGACAACAATCATCCTCTGAAAAACAAACTCTTTGAGAACTAGTGCACCTTGACTGAGAAACAAACTCCTTGAAAACTAGTGTACCTTGACTGAGAAACAAAGAAACTCTTCGAGAAAGCAGCTCAACCAGTTTTATGAGAATAAATTTAGGAATCAATTAAAATAGGTTTATAAGACACAGTTTTAGAATAATGTTAGAAATATTATTTTATTTAGATTCTTAAGTTTAGAAATTCTTAAGTCTTTAAGTTGTATAGGTTTCTGATATGTTTTAAGGATGACTCATAAACTTTAGGATATTTTAAATATAAGATTTAAAGGGACTTTTTTAGATGGGAATTTTGAATTAGAAATAAAGTACAAGTGTACTTTAGGTTAATGATTGGCTAGGAGACTTAGAGTCTGGTTACGTAGTTTGGCATTAGTTAATAAGGAAATAACATATCTTGGGAAAAATAGTAAATCTTGGGAAAATCTGAAGGATGTAAATTGGTGACATGTTTTATTGATGATTCTGTACTTTGATGATTGTATGGCTGGGGGTCATATCCTGGAAGAATGTAGATCGGTGTGCTCTCAATCATGGTTAAGGAAATGTCATGTCTTGGCAAAGTTTTAAATTATATAATCAATGACGTATTGTGAATCTATAATGATGAGAAAAATTGTAATAAAAAGGGGACCCAGAGAAAGCAGTTTTAGCTCTCTCTCTGGAGATTGCTCAAACGGAACGACTCCTGTCTCATCATTTCGCCGACGCCACTCCTCCTTCAGGACTCCCTGGACCCCGCTGGGGCTGGACCCTGGCAGTTCATCACAACAAATATACATATTTTTCAGTCATTGAAATAGTTAAATTTGTAGCATCACAATATGCATAATATTAATTGATCACTTGAAAGGTCATATTTTATAATTTCCAAAGTCAATTATGAAAACATCATACTATGTCTCATAGGAGTAACTTAATAAGAATTGTTTTTCATTCCACATATATAAATTAATTTCCATGCTTTACAATTTCAGAAGTAACCATCCACATTCCTAGTTTGCATTTACATGGCACAGCACATTTTTAAGAGTAATATTCTCTTATGAGTAAAATCATTTTCAGGTGATTCATATCCACTTGAAAGTAGAATCCACTTAATGCTAGTTGTAATGGATGTTCTTTTTTCACAAAAGAGTTAAAGGTCCAAATAACTCTGTGAAGCACTGCATACAAGGTGTTACCCTCATAAGAGTTTACAATGCACTTACAAATTCCGGACTAAAATTTTACAGTAGAGAAGCCAATCTACGTTAACTGTTTTCTAAATGTATTGGATGATAAAACTCTTCTTTCAAGTAATACTCATTAATAAGGAACATAGTCTGGGCGATGTTACTCTTAGAAATGAAAAGAATAAATATTCCTTGCTACCCTCTAACATGACTTACAATAATAATACTATATAGCCACTTAGTTATTCATTAACAAATGTGAATGTCTTTATATTCACAGTACTTATATAGAATATTTATACTTTATAAGGCTTTTGGATATATATTCTTCAGTTTAGCCAAGATGGATAGTAGTCAGCAATACAGTTTTCATAGACTCTCAAAAGCAATATGAATTGTTGAAAAGATCATAAATACTGTAATCAAAAAGGTTGAGCTTTGAATCCTGGCCTTGCTATTTTGTATTTTATATCCTTGAGCAAGCTTAGATTTTCAAAGGCTCAAACTGTTGTGAGGATTAAATGAGGTGACATACATAAACTACCAAGCATAATCTTTGAACATAATAAGTAGTCTCAAATATATGCTTTCTTTCCAGACATTTTTGAGTGCCAACAGAGAAACAAATTATTCAATTATATACATCATTTATTAACTCTCCTTAATTTTGATGGGGGCACAATATTCACTTTGCATTGTGCCTACTTATGTTAGTTAAAGCACAGAAAGTGATTTAACAAAATAAATAAATAAATAAATAAATAAAATAAAAACAATGAAAACAGTCTAAGGAGAGACCATTAAATATCAATATTACAAACTAAGAGCTCTAAGAGGGAATGGATATTTTATTATGAGAACTCCTGGAACAGAACACCATCCATTCAGAGGAATAGTGGGGGATGAGAATTCATAGAAATATAAAATATAAGCTGGATACTTTAATATGAATAAAGTTATGGAAACAGTGAATAAATGGAGAGGTAAGGGTTGAGTTTGAACAGAAAAAGAAGCCCTAAAAAGAACAAAAGAATAAGAGAAAAAGGGACACCTATAGACAATTGAATATAGTTTAGTTTGGAGAGAAGAGAGTAAGGGAGTATCTATTAAGAGATGCGGTTAGAGGCAGATCAGAAAGGCATGCAAATTCTTAAATCCAGACTTCATCCTAGGGACAAAGCAAAGATTCAATACTCTTAAGTGAAAAGTGAAATGATCAAATGTATGTAGAATATGTGTTCTAAGAAAAACCATGTTGGATACTATGTAGTGTGAATTACAGAGTATGGAAGACAAGAAAAATAGGATATAACAGTGTTCCAAATTAGAGTAAAGGTGCCTGAACAAGAACAGAGATTGTGGAGTTCAAGCCAGTGGGCAGGTATGAAAGAATTGGTAGATATGTTCATGCCCAGGGAAAAATACAATGTGTTTGTTCTTCTGATGCGAACACCTAGCAGAGAAATAAAATAGTGCTCACTGTACTCATAAAAATTCCCAAAAAAGTTTTCCAGAAAAATAAAAAGATGTGATTAACAAGAGAACTAAATAAGCCAATTCTTTACTAACATTAGAACACTTATATTCCTCTTAATTCATTAGCATCAAATATGTTTATTATGGTATAAATATGACGTGTTCTCAAACAAACGCATGTGATAGAAAATGCAGGAACATTTAAAAGTGAAATGACTGGAGTATGAGAGCTGGAACTGGATCAGTGGATTAATCCATTTGTTGAATTAGTAATTTGAGTAGACTAACTGGGTGGTTGCTGAACGTGACTAAAGTAGGTAGATTATTGGAGGCATGCCTTTTGGGGTTTTATCTTGTCCCCTATCTCCTTATTCCTTTGCCTTCCTTCCTGGCTGCCATGAACTGAGCAGCTCTCCTCCACCACACTCTTCTGCCATGATGCCATGACTCTTCAGAGGCCCAGAGTGATGGAGTCAGCTGAGTTTGGACTGAACCTCCAAAACCAAGAGCCCAAACAAACCTGTCCTTCCCCTAAATTATTCTTGTCACATATTTTGATCACAGTGACAAAAATCTGACTAACAGAGTATTTTAAGTCCATATTTACTATGTATGTAGGATATACAGCTACAGAATTTATGACAACAACAACCGCAAACAAATAAATAATGGGCAATGAAAAGATAGACTAGTGTTAATTTTTAAAAAAAGTGATTTATGACCAATTTTGCTAAAGTGATTGTTGCTTACATATATCTGAAGGTCTTAAATATTAACACCAAAAAGGTAGTTTTGGAGATTAAACAGGATATATAATTAAGAGGAATATATAAAGAGGTTGACAGTTTGATCTTTCTGAACTTTGCCACTTTTTTTTTCTTTCTTCCAATTTGTTAATATATTTCTAAACATTGCTTCAAATATATGTATTATAATAGCATCTTTTGACTGCCAACATATTTCACCACTATGTTAGGCATTTTGAAAATTATTACACTCAATACTTACGTAATGGAGGGGTAAATTTGATATTTATGACCAGAAGAGTATTAGGCGCACAGCTGGTATTTAATAAATACTGTTAAATTTATGAGTAACTACCTTTTAAGAAAGGTTAATCCCAATAAATAAAGGGTACGTCAAGCAACTTTAGGGGTTTGGATATTAAAAGGAGACTTTAGCAGTAAAGACTGGAGGAACTGTATTTTTCTGAATAACTTATTGAGAAATTTTGGAGTCCTTCAGGACAATCCAAAAGTGAGAGGGTGAGGACAAATGCTATGTGGAAAGAGGAAGAATATACACCTGGGGCTACCTGGGCAAGGGAAATAGAGAAGAACCGGAGAACATTAAGTAGCAGAGATATTTAATATTTAATCTTGTCGCATTGTCAGATAGTAAACTCTCCCACTCACTTTCTGAAATCTAGACTTCTTTTTTTGAAAAATTCTACACTTTGTATAAACATTTTGTGTGAATGAATTTGTGAAAATTAAAATATTTGGGTGAAATAAAAGTATACCATAATGAGGATTAACAAACCAATCTACAAACTGAACCAATTAAGCAAGAGCCGGGCTCACAGCTAGAGGTGATTTGGAGCATATAATCCTTTGCAGCACTGGAGAAAATCTGGGAAGGATTTTGGCCTTTCACAGGATATAAGTATACTTTAGTGAGTTTGTACCAGTTTTTGAGATTAGACTGTTAAAGTACCCGAAATTTTTCAGTTACCCAATTTCATGTTGGTATTCAAAGGGGCCATAGAGAAATTATGTGATCCATGGAAATCAGGAAACATCATAACTCAGTGTTCCCTACTCCAAGATAAAGATCACCAGCACACCACAGAATCATGCCCAGCTCCTAGCAATTCCAAGAACATGAACTAAAATTACAATTTACTTCTCCAGTCAAATTGTTGGAAAACAAGGGAAATGGGGGGAGGCATGAGGAAGACATGGGAATTTTAAAGAATAGACTCTTCTGTACAATATGACGACATTGGGCTACAGAATGTAAAATTAAATAAATTAAAAATTAAGTGCAATTCAAAATTCAGTATTTCAATAACTAGCTATATTTATTTTTTAATTTTTTATTATTTTTAGTTATACATGGCAGTAGAATACAATCTGACTTATTTATATAAACATGTATAAATATGTACATCTTGTTCTAATTAAGATTCCAATCTTGTGGTTGTACAGGATGTAGAGATTCACCATGGTATATTATTGTATGTACATAGGAAATTATGTTGATTCTGACATAACTAGCTATATTTCAAGAGCTAAAGAGCTACATGTGACTAGTGATTTTCATTCTCAACAGTATAGACATGGAACATTTCTATCAATATAGAAAGTCTAATTGGTCAATGCTAAAGATAACCTAATTTTAGTAAATGTTCTATTTCTTCTTAATATTCTTTGAGCAAGATACCTGATCATTGAGTCCATCTCTATTAATAGATGTTTGGGTCATTGAGAATCTTGCTAAATTATGTACCATAACTTCTAATAACTTCTATGAATGAATGTTTTGCAATTAAATTGAAAAAAATAAGTGAAAGAATATTAATATTTTAAAATGTCCAAAATAATAAAGATAAATAATCAAATGAACAAAATAACACATCACATGGCAGTATCACAAGAAAAAAAAATAAAAGAAAAAGATATTTGGTTAAAATTCTGCTGAATTAGCTGGTACCTTCTAGTTAGCTAGTAAACTAACTTTTAAATTAGCTAGTTAATTATAAATTAGCTAATTAGAATAATTTTTACATCTCAATGAATAATTTCATGGTAAATAATGAAAAACAAAACTCACTTCATAGAGCAATATTACATGAAAAATATAAAGGGAAAAGATATTTGGTTATTTAGTAAGTAATTAATTTAGAATTAGATAGATACCAGCATATTTGAATAAAAAATTATCTAAAATAGACAATGATGCCCTTTGTTTAAGCATAGAACCAAATCTCTTTACTTGGGGAAATGGGTAGCGAGAAATGAAAAATCACATTATATAGAAAACAGCATGAGAAAGGGGGTTTCTACTGATGTAAAAAATCAAGAAATAGTACTATTTCAATCAAAAATAAAAATGCTTGTTGATTTAAAACATAAACTTTTCAGAAAGTTTAGAACCAATGCAAGCATAAAACATCCTTGGTTTCATCATTTCACTTTGTTTTTCATCCTATGAAAACATCCTTTGTTTTATCACACTGTGCTCAACAAATTCCCAGGATCAAGGGCAGATGGTGGCAGTATGTCAATCACATTGGCATCCCAGGCTCCCAGTACACCATGCTGTTGTGATTACTCCCAAAGCAATTCTCAAAATAGTTTAAGGGCAGAGACCTATCTACGCCTGGACTTTCTAGGATAAAATCATCAATCATCACTCTAATTTAAATTACATCTGAAATCATAAATTGGTGAAGCACCAGAAAAATCACTGGTTATAAAAAAGTAATTTTTGTTTGTTTGTTTGTTTGTTTAGTATAGGACTGACTGTAATTCTAAATTACTTGGGAGTAACTTAGACTCAGGGAAAAACATTAAATCTTTTTGGTTAAATTGAATTGATGACTTCACATTCTTATAAAAGTGAATTCTATAGGAATCACCAGGGAATTTTAGGAAAAAACACTCTAAACTGAAGAGTGATGTTGGTAAGTGAATATAGTTACCAACAAACATTCCTAAATATGTTTTTCCACATAAAAATATGAAAAGTATTATTGACTTTGAAGATCTGCTTTCCCTTTATGATAGCAAATGTGTCAAAAATCACTGACACATCACTAATGGAATCCCTACAAAAAACCAAATCCTCGACTGTGCCAAAAGTAAATCCTTTTTTCAAGAATGTCTAAATCTAGAGACTCTCCTGAGATGATGAAGCCCCAGTACACACCCTGAGACATTTTTGCCAAGTTGACCATTGTTCATTACTAGGTGTTAGTAAGTAGAAGTTCAAGGGGTTTCTAGGCCGTTTCAGTCGGCTCATTCTCTTCTATATCACAAGGCATCTTTTCCAAAGCTTTGATACACATGCATCAAGCCTACACAATTTCCACGATCTTTCAGTTCAATATGAGATAAAGTATTCAGATTAATTTCACATGACTTCTTTGATTTTGGCAAACCCATGCTGGGCCTTTATGATTAGCATTTCTGCTAGGTCCCAACAAATAATCCTTTAATAATACTTCCTGAAATATTGATCAAGGTTAATCTTACGGTAGCAATATTCCTTTTATTCAGAGTTTTAAAAATTCTGGAGACCACAGAAATATCATTAAGACAAGTATTAACTTTTTTTAAGAAGAATTCACTGCACAGATGATAGAAATATGTCAGTAAGAAGGAATTTTCATATTTTCCAAATATTCTGAAATTTTTTAAGAGAGGACTTTTAAATATTGGACTATTAGGAGCTGACAGCATCCTTGAGTTCACTGGATGTGTAGTAAATGTATATATGCAAATACCAGCTTTTCTTTTAAATTAGATAAAATGAAATCCTTGAGTCTGTGTGTTGTAGAAGAGAGTTATGCCAGAATAAGAAGCAGGGAAGTATACATGTGATATAATAAAGTGGTCCTAACCAAAAATTTGAAAATAGGAAAATGGAATTGCTATTTCAATAGCTAAATATTCAAGAGCACATTATATGAGAGGGGAAAATCCACTACATACAATGTGGCAATTTGCATAATATTTGAACCCAAATTTTTCTCTTTAATGACTTCTCACAATTAGTAATGCTGGAGTTTTGCAATTATTACTAAAAAATGGATAGAGTAACATTGTTATTGACATCATTCTCCTAGGTAAAAATGAAATAATATAATCTAAATACTATTCCAGCTTTTCATACATCCACACACAAACACTATTTAATTTGCATCAAGTTCCAGTTTTAAAATAGTTACATGGATAAAAATTAAAACTAGATAGCTTTTCATTTAGTAGTCCTTTCTAATGAATTCATTCAGTAAGAATACATTGATCATCTTAACTCTGCCATGTGCCTCTCTAGGCTCTGGAAACAATTATTAAACACACATGTAGTCTTCAATATATTTTAGTCTTATAAATATTTGTTGGATAATGGAGGAGAGAATTTACTCCAATAATAAATTTAATTAAATGCTTATTAAGTGATCAGACTAAAATATCTTCATAAGCTACTTATTTTTATATCTTTTTTTCATGAGACATGATTTGACTTTCCATTTCTTAAGCAGCATATACAAAATACATAATAATGATGAAAATATTGTCTTGTATTGACTACTTGTAACATATCAGGTACTGTGTTGGGCATCTTACTTATATTCTCAGTTAATCTTCACATCACCATTATAAAGTTAGAACTACTAGTATCTCCTGATGAGTAAAACAAGACTCATCCATACAGCTGGTAGGTAACTGAGCCAAGTTTCAAAGACAGGTAGTCTGAATCTGTAGCCCTTGAACTATGTCATGTTAAACCACATTTATTTGTAACATGTAAATCAATTTACAATCATTAAATAAACACTATATAAAATAATTCAGCATGCTAAATAAATGATCACACAACTACTACAATAAATAGAATATGGTGTGGTATGCTTCTGGATTCAAGAGGATCCTAGTTGTATATTTAACGAAGGCAGATGGCACCTCAGTGATGAATATATATTAGATTCATCTCAAATGAATATGTGTTTATTTATTATCTATTCTTTGAAAGTCATTGCATATATAGAGAAAAATAGCTATTTTATTAGATTAAACTAAGAGATTGCTCAAAGCACACAACAGCATCAGTCCACATTTTAGTAGAGCCTTTAAGTTCGTTATAATTTTAAATGTACTAAATAGAGAGATTTACCCAGAAGTATGTTACTGAAAGCTTCATTACCATTAAGCCTAAATGCTATTGTTTTGCAAATACTCTGATGGAGTTCACAAATTTGGTCACCAGGTGGCACTAGGCTTTTCCTTTTTTAAGAGACTAATTCAGTGTACAAAATTGACTACAGTTTAGCTAGAGGTAAAGGGATAGAACAAAAGGCAAATCAAACAACTCTTTTAGTCAACAGAGCACATGAGGCATATTTTTATTATTACTTCTAAGTTTTTATTTTGGTAATTGCATAAAATAATCAGCATTTAGGACCTTTGAAAGCAGCTCTCTCATTGGCTGAAACCCTTAATCTAAACTGTAACCTAAATTCTTACAAGTCCCTCCTTGTTCAAGCCATATAATTCCACTGTTCCTCTTACATTCCCTTGATCTTTAGGGAATTTGAATTCTGAGGGTCCTTGCATTTCCTTTGTATGGAACTATTTCCACCAATGGATGCATAGATCTCTCCCTTCATTAAAGTCTCTGCTCCAGTAGCATTTCCTCAGAGATTGGTCCCCAAGCCACTCTGCTGGGAAACAGTACTTTCCTTATTCTCCATCCATTCACCCTCATAATTCTTCCTAGCATCTGTCACTCCCAAATGTTATATTGCATACCCTTTGTTGTCTGTTCCCTTCAATAGCCAATGACATTGTATAGATGTGAGAAATTTATCTTACCATAATTATTCCTTAGCACCTGGAAGATAGCTCTCTCATGGCAGGACTCAATAAGAGAACAAAAGAATTAATGAATGTGTTAATCAGCTTTTTTTCACTTTGACCAAAATACCTAACAAAAAATAACTTAAAAGTAGACAAGATTTATATTGGCTCATGGTTTTTGAGGTGTCAGTTCACGATCAACTGGTTCCATTGTTTTCGGCCTCAGTTGAGGCAGAGAATCAAGGCAGGTGGGTATGGAAAAACAGAGCTGCTTTTCTCATGACAGCCAGGTAGAAAAGAAAGAGAGCAAGGAGGAAGCCAGGACAAGACATGCTTTCTAGGACATGCTCCCAGTGATCCACTCACTCCAAATTGGTGTCACTTCCTATAGTTCCACCACCTCCCAATAATATTACCAAATTATTAATTCATCAATGGATTAATCCACAGAGGAGGTCAGAGATCTCAGGACTCAATTACTTCCCCAAATTTAAACCTCTGAACATTGCTTCACTAGAAACTGAGCTTTCAATACAGGGTTCCTTAGGGAATATTTCAGATCTAAACAAAAACAATAAAAAGACTTTTTAGAGAGAATGAAAGAATCATTAAATTTATGTCAATAAATCATTAATTGAGAATGCAGATTTGCATATCACTACCATCATTCTGTTTTTCATTTTCTTTTATAACTGTTTCATAAGACTATTGTGTTACAACATCTTGAAATTTTGAAGTGTTCTAAATTAATCTAAATCTACATTGAGCTTGTTAAATATATTTTTCATATTTAAGTATTTTTGACCTAAACTCCTACATATGAAATTATTTTATGTTCACATATTCCTTCAGATTTTTTTTTCCTGACCCCTATCAACAAAATCACAGAATGCAACTTGATTTAACTTTCAGCTAACTGAGATAGGAATGACTTTCAATGTTCAGGCCCATGAATGCAAATTATTCTTTATATTCTAATACATAAAGGCTGGGAGCATGGTTATAAATAACTTTGTATGAGGGGTTATTTTGGGCATTGTTTTGAAGATCGGAAATGTGGTCATAGGGGCTCTTGTAATGTCTATATAAAGCAGAATCAAAAAGGTCAACCAATGAAAAGAGAGATTTTTTTTTTTTCTTATTCCCCTAAGTATCTTTGCCCTTTTGTACTGTAAATTGCACAGGCTGGCATTTAAATGCACAATGTCAAAGGCAAAGCACTTGTATTCAACCTATGCAAAAAGACAGCTGGGAAGGGGCAGAAAAAGGAGGGGGAAACTGCCCTAACGCCTTCAATGCCAAGCTGCCAATGGCACATCCCTTCTCTCTGGGTTCTCCTATCACAGGATTTGCCCTATGGATAGAGACCAAGTAGTGAGAGGAGCACTTTTCTTCCAACAGAGCAACAGCTATATTCCGCCTCTGAGACCTATAACCCCTCCTAGCTGCCTTTGTTAATCAAAGACACCAGGGATGATGATCTGAACCATTTCAGCCCTTAAATCACACTGTAACAGTGGCTATTTTTGTAAAGAGCTAATTTCACATTTTGCATATTTGGCTCTCACAAATAAAATTACTCATCTAGGACTGGGTAGGTATAATGCACAAGTGGAAGTGGGATTTAGACACTAATAAGTACATGTTGTAATAATTTAGACCAGAGGCAGCTTGTCAAAATAGGTAGGGTAAGTGTGACAGTTATTTCCCTGGTTTAGGAATACAAGCCAGCTGGCAATGAAGTGTCGATGTTCATACTATTGTCTTCCAGCAACTCAGTAGGAAAGAGGCTAAAAAAAAATCAGTTTGTGCTCACATCATCAAATAATCTTCAGCTGTTGTTACACATTGTGTGTGTGTGTGTGTGTGTGTGTGTGTGTGTGTGTGTGTGGGTGTGGGTGCACGCGCACACACGTGCAAACACAGTTAAAGTAAGAAGCAGGCAGAAAAGCTATTTAATCAAGAAGTTGCTAAATCCAGTCATATTTTTGAATGTTTAGATTTAGAGAAATTAAGAATCATCTGCCCAAGTTTTCAATCTTTCTTTTTTCCTGCTCCAACATAAGCAATGACGAGGACATAGAACATACTCCAGCACAAACAATGCCACTCTAAAAGAAGGGATGATCAAAGAGAAGAGACATCTCTTACTCACCTCTACTGTACATGAAGAAACTACAGAAACATCAGAATTTCATACAGTTTGACAAAATCTCCTTTAGCAAGATACTTCATCCATCATGACCAAGAACAAACCCCCAAAGAAAGCCACCAACTTTTCCAACCCTTGGTTTATAAAGAAAAGGCAGAAGCCTGGAAGGACAAGAGCCTTGCTCAAGGTTGTGTAGCCAGTCGCAGCATTAGAACCAATGTCCAGCTTGACCTTTCCCAGGGGAATATTGGGTTTCACTGCTCATGGCTACTTCCTTTAGGCTTTTGATGGGTAGTTCACTTAACTGGCTCCAGGGATTAATTTAAGGATCGGGTCACCTGAATCATGCATAATCTCTGACAGGGAGATAAATTTTGATTCTTAACAAATCTGAATATCTAGAGATGCATAATTTAAAAAGCAGCCTAGATATATTGGAAGTATCCACACTAAATATCTATGAGAATAAGAAAGAATTGTGATTTCTAATTATACCAGTAAAAGCAGTGCAAACTGATGAGTAATGTGACTTTGCCCTTGGGTTATCCTGAAGCACCCTCTGCCTCCCAATTACTGATGATTACTAAAGCTTTGACCTGGTCAGAATTCAAGTCCTATTTCCTCCCTGTGTAAGCAGTAGGTGTTTTGCCTCTTAGAAACAAATGAATATGTAATCTATATGCTTTTTTATGAAATATAAGTAATAATTTTCATGAATGTATCTTCAATACACAACTGAGTGACTGACATGTCATAAATAGGAATGAATGTGCACCTGAATGGTCAAGCTTTATTGAAAAGGGGAATCTTGAAGTTTTACAGAGATAATACAAGCAAAGCACATGGAATATAATAGGTGGACCATAAAGTTCAGGTTCTTTTTCATTTGTGGCTTTAGTAAATAAAAAATCACAATTATTTCCAGTGACCTAAATACTATGTTTGCTACCTTTGGATAGAAACAATTTTTAAAGGCTAATTTTATATTTGTAAGCAAGTAAATCATGTCCATGAACTTCAGAAGTAATTCGCTTGTCATATAATAAGGGCAAAATATGGCAGTTCCAATATAATCTGAATTTCAAGTGTTTTTCCTGGTTCTACTCTTATTTTTTTTTTTCTGAAAAGAATGCAGCAACTCTTTTTTAACAGCAAAACTGTCTATTATTCTCTCAAAACAATTAACACGAAAACTTTTGAATTCAGTGAAGGTCAGAGGATTAATAGGTTTTATCTGCGATGTGTTTGAAAAGCTAATTAAGACTCCACATACAGCAGAGGACACTGGGAATACAGTATTTAATTTTTCCTCTCCATGATCATAGTGAGAAAGAGTAAATGGAGAAAAAACAAAGTGAATGTGGAAACTTCACAGACTTGAGTCAAATCTTTTCCAAAGGAAATAAAGCTGAAAATACATTTTCTTTGATGGAAGATGCTCCCTGTATTTATTCAGTGAATGTATTTAGCATCTGCTTTATCTTGGCATTCTGATAGGTGCTAGATACACAGCGTAGAGTAACACAGAATGGTTTCACTTAAATTTCCTTTTTCTAGTGTAGGAACAATCTGATTTACAAAGAAATCACACTAAAAATAATAAAAATATTTTTAATTCTTGCTAAATGAAAAAAATGGAAATATTCTGTGAATTTCCCAAAATATTGTTTAACAACATAAACTAGTTATTCCCTCTGGTTCTTTTATGTAATTTTATTAGCAACTGTCTTCTAGTTAAAAGTGAAGTAACCATAGATATGTCTAAATTCCCTAAAGATATTTTTTGGCTAAAAATATATTTAAATAAATACAGATATGTGTATGTAACATACGGATATGAGGCCCTCTGAACCTCAGATACCACAAACTGTGTTAATTTTCTCTCTGATGTTTTACAGGGCTATCTGCTCCCTCAGCAACATATTGGATCAGTCCCTCCTTACCTCTGACCAGAACAGTTTCAATAGATTTGTATTCTGAATATTTATTAAAATCATTTTTCCTCTTGTTCTCTTGCCCCAGACAAACATTGACGGAGTGGTCTTTTTTTAAGTACACATATGATCATGTCAGTCCTTGCCCTTACCCCTTCAGTAGCTCCCTGTTATCTGCCAAAGTGTAATTTCCCAGATATGCCCTCAATGCTTGCCATATCAGCAACCTTTCCCAGCAGATGCTGGCTTTCCAATGTTATTTTCCACTGTCTCCATGCTTGTCTTCTCAGACCTTACCTGGACTTTTCTCCATTCTTTTCCCAATAAATCTATTTTGCTTTTCTCAGGGGAACTAGCCCCAGGAGTAAATGCATTACTCAATTCTACACACACACACCTTGCCTGAAACCCAAGTTAATAGTAATATTCCCTAGGAATTTGGAGTTGCCTATTTCTTCTTAGGATTCAGTGTTTAGCCACTTGGTAAACCTGAGACTTACCAAATGAATCTTACTACAAGCTATTGAGAGTTTACCTAAGACTCTAGCTAAGAATGAATGCTAATAAGAGATGGGAAAAGAGATCAAGAGAGAGAACCATGAGAATTCCCTTAATAACTTTGAATCTAAAATTCCTCTGGTCAAACTTCCAGAAAAATAATTGATTATTTTTTAAATTAAAAAAAATGATTAGCATAATATTTTACATATTTATAAAATATAGTATGATGTTTTGATTCATGTTTAAATTGGGTAATGATCAACTGAGTTCGCATAGTCATTATCTTAAACCTTTATCATTTCTTTATGATGAGTCCATTCAAATGCCTCTTTTAATGATTTTGAGATATATAATGCATTATTGTTCATTATATTCACAGTACTCTGCCATAGAACACCAGAACTTATTTCTCATATCAAACAATAACATTGTACCTGTTGTCCAACCTCTTCCTACCTCCTTTTCCTTATTCCCAAGTCCCTCATAGCCATTATTCAACTCTTAATCTCTATAAGTTCAGCATGTTTAGATTCCACTTATAAGTGAAATTATGTGTGTTTCAATCCTTGTCTTTCATGTCCAGCTTATTTTCCTTGACATAATGTTCTCCAAACCCATGCATGTTGTTGTATATAACAGGATTTCATGCTTTTAATAGCTGAATAATATTCCATTGCACATATGTGACATATTTTCTTTATCCTTTCTTCATTGATGGACATTTACAGTGATGCCATACCTGGCTATTGTGAATAGTGCTGCAAAAAACATGGACATTAGTGTCTTTTTGACATCTGTATTTCATTTCCTTTGAGTTTTTACCCAGTAGTAAGATTGCTGGCTTATATGAAGGTTCTCTTTTTAGCTTTTTTGGAGGAACCACCACATTGTTCTCTGTAATTGCTGTCCCAATTTACATTCACACAAACTGTGCATAAGAAGTACTCTTTATCCACATCCTCACCAGAATTTTTTATTTTTTGACTTTTTGATAATAGCTGTTCTTACTGGGATGAAGTAGTATCTCATTGTAGTTTTGATTTGCATTTCCCTGAGACATGATATTGAGCATTCTCTCATATATCTGTTAGACATTTTTATGTAAACTATTTTGAACTGAATTCATCAAAAATCAAAGATCTAAACTGTTCCCCACAAAATAGTGAGCATTCCAAATTTCTTTCTTTCTTACTTACTTTCCTTTTCTTTTTTTATCTTCTTCCTCTTCTTCGTCTTCTTCTTCTTTTTTTTTTTTTTTTTTTTTTTTTACTATTGGGGATTGGACTCAAGGGTGCTTTACCTCTGAGCTATATCCCTAGTGATTTTATCTTGAAACAGGCTGTTGCTGAGTTGTTCAGTCTGACCTCTAACTTGTGATCCTCTTGCCTCAATGTCCTGAATTTCTGGGATTACAGGTATGTGCCATTGTGTCTGGCAGTATTCCACATGGTTTTTAAAAAAATTAGATGAGATCATTATCACTCACAATTTACATAAGTAATTTAGGACAAAATAAAAGAATAAATATGTGGAATTTTATGTAAACAGACTTAGTCATAAAAAAGAAGTATTTGATGTATTCAGTACTTATTACCTAAGGTTAAATTCTAGATTAAAAGTCTCTCTATATATCCTTTGTCTATCTCAAAAATGACAATGATCATGTTTTTTAAAACCTCCTAGATCTACAGTAAACATAGAATATAATAGAGAAGTTATATGCTTTCAAATGGTTGTTTGAAGAAAATAGCAGAAAGGTTCACAGTGAAGCTGAGCATTAAGTAATTCATATTTAACTTCACTTGGCCCTTGTGTATCTTCTCTGGGAAGCTAACACCTCTAACCTGGCCATTGTGTAATATGTCAGGAACTGCACATTGGTGAACTAATCAGTAAGCAAAAATAATCACTCTTTGCCTTAAGATTCAAATAACTGAAAAACATATTGTGACTAGGCATTTAAGATTAAATGTGTATCATCTGGCCCCAAACCCAGAACCTTTACCGACTGTGAGAAGGTACCCATCTGTCTGCCAGTACCCATCACACACCTGCATAAACTATTCCAAAATCTACTTCTTGGCCAGGTGGACCTATGATAATAGCCCTTTATCTTTTTGTTTAGTCAACATTTTTAATAAACTTATCTCTCTAGCCTCAATTCCTTGTCTTCATTGGCCTGTTTGTGACAAGCAGATGAACTTGGGTCTTGTAGCAATAGAAATAAATTATGAATTACCATGTAACTCAATGGATAGTTCTAACTAAAATTACTAGCAAAGCTACTAAGTGTAATAGCAGTATGAGATGTTATGTCTAATTTGTCTTGGGTTGTTTCACTGAGTTTATTAATAGTTTGGGGAGATAAACATGTTGCTAGTTTTATACTTTACAAAATGCCATCTTTTCCCATTAAAAGTCAAAAGAAAGGCAAGTCTAACTCAGAACAAAATTAAGGCAGTCATTTGGATTTTCGTTTCTCTTGTGCTTATACAACAAGGTGAATGAGATTGATCCTTGCTTTTAGTTATAATTTTTTAAAAATTATGTTAACATAATTTTTCTGAAAAGCACGTGCTGCATTGACAAATGTATTTTCCTAAATTTGATGTAATAACTATGTATTTTTTCACTCTCTAAAGCAGGCTACCAAACAATAAAGCATCTATGAAAATTTTCCTCTTTAAGAAATTGTTCAGCTAGTAGAGATCTGTCAAACATATAATCCTTGACATATATTTGAGAAATGAATATTTAAATTAGAAATGATAAAATCCAAAAGAAAACTAAGACAGAGGAATACATAAAATCATGTCACATATAGTGGTACAAGGTCAGAGTGAGGGCAGTATCCAGGCTTACCAACATCTTAGGCTTGACTTTTCTTTAAAACTGCACCCTTTTTTTTCTTTGTTTTGTTTGTTTGTTTGTTTGGATAGTTGGTTGGCTGGGAAGTTTTCTGTCCTGTCTTTGTCTATGTGTCATCATAATTTTCAATATTGACTGTCACAACAGGGTGTAATATGACAAATGGCTTTTCCTAGACTGACCCAATTTCACCATCTAAGAGAAGATGCCATCTTCCTTATGTCTTTTTTAAAGATTCCACAGGGCACGACTCTGGCCCAATTGGGTCATGAACCCACACTAGTCCGGAGAGTGGCAGATGGTGCAGAGATGATAATTTCAACTCCATTTGAGCCACATAGTTGGAGTTTAGGGGAAGAGCCATCCATCAAACAAGCAGGATGAGAAGAAAACGAACGTCCCAGAAGGAAAACATTTAACAGTGCACTGATAATTTTTGCTGGTTCATTAGACATTAGTGTTTCATTAGGCAAGAAAATGAGTTTTAAATTTGTGATACTTACGTGTCCTACCTACCTAAATTCAATGGGCACAGGGAAACTTTCTGCCAAGTATTACCAATGCATCAAACGGAATGAACACTTTTCTACCTGTTATCTTCGATTCCTTCCTGTGTAGCTTTCCTTTCCTGTTACTAATTGATTATTCTGCCCTACTTCTCCCACGCTGACATTCTTACCAAGTCTAAATCCTTTCATAAAGACCATTTGATAATAAGTCGTGTCTTTTTTTTCTCCACGTGTAAAACATTATGTAAATATAACAGATTCTCTAAAAAATAACTCATACATTAATTATCTTTCTGTCTGTGGTTTTGCAAAATGACTTGCTAGAGACTTCACACATTGATTATACTTCTCATTTTGATAAGATTTTAGTGAAGGTAAAATTCAGTTGAAAAAGCAAATTAAAATTTGCACATACTTGTGAAATCCAAATGCTGGAACCATCAGCTCTATTAGAAATGGAAGCAATTTGTTCAAATAACAAATGATTAGATATGGCAGGAATGTGTGATTAAAACCTCAGTTAATGGCCTTGTTGTATGACAAATGCAACTGTGACCTTATCTACAGTCATCAGTTCACCAATAGCATTTTATATCCTTGTCTGGAAGAGAGGGGATGTCTCCATAAAGACAGAATAGGATGGAGGTAGAAATTCCAGGAGCCTGAGAGCCTAAACTGGTTCTAAAGTGAACAAGAAATAAACTGTGTCACTTTTTACAGCTATTGAAATTTTCATTATTGTTGAGAATGACCTTGCTTTTGGAGTCAAGAGATGAAAGAGAAAAAGAGTCAGCTACCAAACATATTTCAAAGGTAAAGGTGACAAGATATTAATGGATTAAAGAGAGGATGTAAAGAAGTTGAAAGTAACTGGAGAGATTTAAGACTCAGTAAAAGGGAAAACAGTTGTGATAATTTACTGATAAGAGGTAAAGAGCTGAGTATAGGTGAAATATTCAGGTGTGTGTGTGTGTGTGTGTGTGTGTGAGATATGTGATGTGAAGGGCTTTTAAGACACATTAACTTTGGGATGTGTAATAGGTATTTAAATAAAGATGGTGAATAGGTGAATATTTGAGTGTGGAGTTGAGAAATGTAGATAAACATTTAGGAGTTGATATCAGATGATTTTAGGACCATGAGATTATATGAGGTCACTAAAAAAGTGAATATAGAATAGAGCCCTAGAGTGCCTCCAATTTTAGGCCCCAGAAAGAAAGGAAGGAAACCAGGGGGAAAAAAAGATCAAGAAAGAGTGACCAGAAAGGCTAAAAGGAGCCGGGCATGGTGGCACATGCCTATGATTCCCAGTGGCTCAGGAGGCTGAAGTAGAAGGATCATGAGTTCAAAGCCAGTCTCAGCAGAAGCAAGGTACTAAGCAACTCAGTGAGTCCCTGTCTCTAAATAAAAAAAAGAAAACAGGGCTGGGGATGTGGTTTAGTGTCACAGTGCCCCTGAGTTCAATCCTTGGTACCCCCACTCTAAAAAAAAAAAAAAAAAAAAAAAAAAAAAAAAGAAAGAAAAGCTAAAATCAAAAAGTATTGCCAAAAAAGCTGAGTGGGGAGATAAGCAGTGGCTGTCAAATACTCTTGAGAATGAGGAATTCTCATTTGGGCTTGGGAATATGGAGAAGTGATAATAGTGGTGGGGATGGAAACCCAAGTTTGGTGGACACAGAGAGATGGGAAGGAGCATGGAGACAACTCTTAAGAAAACCTTAATTCTAAGGGGGGTTTGAGAAATGGCACAGTCACCTAAGAAAGATATGCTGTCAACAGCAGGACATTCACTGATGGGAATGACCAATAGAAGTCAAAATAAATTTGCAAAGGAGAGCATTACTGGGAGTGATGCTCCTGAGCAAGCAGATGAGGATTGCATATAATTATAAATTTTGTTACTGTTGCATGGTGTTGTATTCAGAAAAAGAAGAAAGAAAAAAGAAAAAAACAAATACAAAGATGGAACACATCCGTGAATAAGACAGAATTCACAGGAGCTTTTAATTTTTATTTTCTGGGGAAAGAAGAAGAAGGATAAAAAGGTGATGAAAGATAAAACAAAAAGGGAACAGTTTGGAAGCAATAGTCTCCGAAAGGGGAGAGTGAACTATTAGGATTTCATTTCTAAATGGTAATGGAATCATCAAGCCAACTCAAAAGATTCACTTAGCCCTCTGAAATACCCACATGAATATTGCTGCACATGGGAAATAGTGGGGCAATTAACTAGTGGTGCAAATTCTTAGGAACACTGGTAAAATACACATTTTTACAAGGGAGAGGGCCCAAGTAATTCATAATATTCTATTGATAGACCTGTTTTACATGTTCAGTGACATAGATATTGATTTTCTCTTTCCTCTGATTTATATAACTTCAATATTTGCCCACCTCAACATGAGCTCTTTCTGTTGTGTTTTAGCATTAGTATCTTCACCTGATCATAGTTTTAATTTCAAATTCTAAGACTAATATTGCTAACAGGATATGGGTACTGACTAACATAATGGTTATATTTTATTGCTGTCAGAAGCTATTTCTTAGAAAAAAAATAGAGTGCTTTTAATTTCAGAAGTATTATATGTGTTCCTCCAAGCCTTCCTCGATTACTTATAATAAACTTCCTAAAAATGTAATTACAATTATTTTCCTGTCTAGAAACTTTGGTTATCTGAAGCATTTTCCCCTGTCTTTTGCATTGTAAGTAAACTTTCCCTCCTACCCTAAGCTTATTGTCATTGTGATTTTCTTCTTGAAATGTCTTAAAACATTGATTTGCCTTAAGGACAATTGATCATTATTCCAAACATGTAATGCATTTTATTTCAAAGTGTCCTTGGTTTATGTAGACATCAATAAGACATGCTCTGATTAGATTCAGAGTAGTGTTTTATGCTGGAGTAGACAGGAGAGACTGTGTGAATTCAGGTTATATACAGTGCACATTTACCATGACCTCACTTCCTAGAATTGGCTTTTGACCACACTTTTGTTTCTTAAATTACTAGTCTTCAAAATGAACACAGCCAAATTTAAGATCATAATAATATAAACATTCATTTCAAATGTTAAATAATCCAGATATGGGTTTCATTTATCCACATTCATTCTGAAAAAGAAAAAAAAAAAAGATAATCTGTTGAGCCTCCCTGAGTTTAACACCATCTTTCTTCAGGCAAGTTTAACCTCTACAAGCCTGAGATGGCCACTCTGTTTGCAAACTCTATATACTTCATTGATTAAAAGATGCTCAATATCACCTTCAGCATCCTATATTGTCTTATAACTTCTTCCATAGTGTCGTATTTTTAAGAAATAACCATGAGTAGACTACATCTAAATAGGAGAGAGTTTGTCAAGGTTACGAATGTGGCTTTGATATTCTGTTTTCTCATTTCCAAATTAAATATCCACAATTCTGAATTACTCTTTTCTGAATACCATCTGGTTTATTTCAAAATATCTCTACTAAAATTAAAGGCTATTATCCTGGTGGGTTTCTAATAATGCAGGGTACAATGAATGAATTTCACACATTTTATATATATATATATAATATTAATTTCAGAAACCTAGAATTTTATCTGCCTTTGTGGGTCACACTATATTATCCCATGCAGAGTTTCTTTTCTAAAATACGTAAGTATTATATCAACAGATAGAAGTATCAAAAGTCTTCCTTTATTGTATTCTATTTTTGAAACGAAGTCATGCATATTCCCCCTATATGGAAATAACTACCTGAAGAGAATACATATGTGTTCCAATGTCATAACTTCTCTGTTTCATTGTAATTTTAACACCCTAATGTAATCACTCCTTGACCCAATTTCAGCAAAGATAAATTGGACAAAGTTCATGTAATTATTCAGGATAGGACGAGTGACCTAAACTCAAACATCAGATTATCCTTTCAGTCTTCAATCTCCCCCACACTAAGGTTAGTTCACGAACACCACATCAACCAGTGAGCCTCAGTCTAGGTTCTCTGAGCTCTCAGTAAATGAATCTACTATTTTTTCCATAGGACATGAACAATAAGGGAGGTGGGACAGCACCTATAACTAATTTGCAATCATATGAGTCCAGAACAATAAAGCAGAGTCTAAAAATAGTGATAAACTTATTCTGAGATAATGTGACTCCTATGTTGAGCTGAAGCCAATTTACTCTGGAACTATACGTGAGCAAACTAAAAAACAGTGCACCATTCACAATGATAAAACATCTTTAGTTATAAACCACTATAAAAATTGTATGTGTTCTCGTCTTCATTGCTTAAAAATAAGCATCATATGTGCCTTGGTCAAATGTCTTCTTCTATAAGTCTGTATGGCATCCCTGTTCTAAATTTCTTATAGTCAGCAACTACCAGAAAAGAGAAACAATTTTTGTACAATTACAATATTATTTTTTTATTAGACTATTCTCTAAGGTCCTTAGTGACAAGTACATACACATCTCTTACAGTGATCTATCTCAAATATTAAGCTTATATTATGACTTATCTATTTATTGAGTGAATGAGTGAAGGAAAGAAGAACTTCTACCAAAAAAAAAAATCAGCCCTATAAGATAACCTTGGATTTCTTTCTTGTATGTGTACATCTGTCTATAATATCACCTCAGTGGAATTAAGGAAACAGAACATGAGAAGAGTGGAGAGAAGAGAAGAAATTGAAGAAGTTCACCACCATCATTGGCTATAATTGGGGTAAAATTGCTTGTAGTTTGCAATAAACACAAAAATAAAATACAAACAAACAAACAAAAACCCAGCAAAGCTTCATTTGCTGACTCTCCTACTGCACTTACTTCATTATGACTGTGATCCTGGACATAGCTCAACGGTTCCAGTGCTGCATTGCCCTCTGTATAAAATGGCAATTATAATGCCTGCCTCACAGAGTTGTAATGATCAAATGAAAAAACAAAGAACACATTTAACTGCTATTATTATCACTTAAAAATGCCTTGATAATATGAATACATATTGGCAGAATCGCAACGAGGTTTCAAAGATCTGCTTTTAGTATCCCTAGAGAGACTAGAATTGAAAGATGTATCATTTTGATGGTTTTTAAGCTTTACTTTCATCAAATGAAAAATCTTATAGACTTTTAAGATATAATACAATAAAATTTACATATTTAATTTCCATGTTCTTTAATGTATATCTTAGAACATGAGGAAAATTCAGATCACATCATTATCCCCCAAATTGATCAAAATCTGTTCACATTTTCTTTCTTTCTTTCTTTCTTTTTTTTTTTTTTGTGGGAGTGGAGATGGGGGATATGGGGATTGAACTCAGGGTCACTCGGACACTGAGCCACGTCCCCAGCCCTATTTTGTATTTTATTTGGAGACAGGGCCTCACTGAGTTGCTTAGTGTTTAGCTTTTACTGAGGCTGGCTTTGAACTTGCGATCCTCCTGCCTCAGTCTCCTGAGCCATGATCACATATTCAATTTGAGAAAAAAAAATAATGTAACTAACTAATATCACATTCCCTATACTTTTCTGTGTAATCTGACCATGAAAATTTAATTCATGACCATTCCAGGAGGTCACTTATTTTAATGTTAGATTATATTATTTTAGTTTTGCAATTTTCAGAAAAGAACTCATTCTACCTAGAAACTTGAACTCAAAATAATTTAATATACATGTGATACTTAAATTATTAATATAATCAAAGCATACAAAGAAAGATATATGATTATATATTTACTAATTTTTGCTCATATATATTTCAATATTCCTGTTGAAAGTACTTCACAAAAGATAATGTAACTCACAGATCCTCAAGTTTGGTGCTAATTTTGTTTCTGTCTTCACTAGGAGGATATCCCTAATTCTCCAAAATCAGCATTGAAAGATTTAAAATAGTCACTTGTATACTAGTCCTTTTTATCCAGGCCTAAGTAATTTCTAATATGAACACCTCACCTTTCTGAGTCTTGACGGTTTTATTTTTTTGTTTTGTTTTTGTTTTTGGTATCAAGAATTGAACCCAGGGGCATTTAACCACTGGTTCACATTCCCAGCCCTTTTTTAGTTTTTATTTTGAGACAGGGTCTTGCTAAGTTGCTGAGACTGGCCTGAAACTTGTGATTCTCCTACCTTAGCTTCCAAGTCATTGAAATTACCTATGTGGGCAACCAGGCCCAGCTTGTCTCACATGGTTTTATATGATTAGAATATTTGAAAATATATTCTCTTCCCTTCAAGTCAATTCTAGTAAGGTGGGTATTTTTAATATATTTGAGCTAACATAAAAAATAAATTAAGTAGGGTAAAAATCATAAACCCCAAATAAAGGTCAAGAAAATAAAAGGCTGCTCCTTTAAACTTAACACAAACACATGAAATATATGACAAACTATTCAGCCAAAATATATCTGAACATATAAATATTTCAAGGAAGTTACTTTTATTTACATATAAATGTAAAAATCATGGGGCCTGATATCTGCCATGCAAAGTATTTTGAACACTAACAACTAGAACAAAATGCTTTTTTTGAAAAAAAGAAAAAGGATTCAAAAGCAAAATTAGTGATAATATAGTTCTTGCAGAATTTAATATTATTTGTCCCACACAGTAATTGAAAATATTCTATTGAAATATATATGCATATATCCCTTAAAACAGCACAAACCTTATGAGTTCCTCCTGGAGTAAACTAACCTATTCCATTCACACATGGATATTTAATGATTAGTTCTAGTCAGATATTGTTACAGAATAAATGAGCCCTAAAAAGCATTTCTCAAATATGTTTCACAAACTTACCTCAGTGAGCACAAAGGACAATTTTATATATCTTTTTCTAAAATTGACATTTTTGTATTAAAATATACTTATTATTGGAGTTTTAGTTTTATGAACAGGACCACCTAATCTTAAATCGCATATCTTGCAAAATGCAAACCTCTCTTTATAAATTAATCTGTATATGGTATTCTTTATAACTTGAAGAATACACTTTTATTATAGGAACATTTGTGACATTATCACACACACACACACACACACAAAAAAAAAAATGTATGTCACCCATGGGCTTATCAAACAATGGATTCTAAATTATCTCTTAGATATCTGCTTATATACTCTGCCCTTCGAACATCAATCTCTCATATTCTATTTATGCCCATTAGACTCCAAATTAGCCTAACAAAGTAAAATTGAACAACAAAAAAGACTCTTTATTCCTTATACAACCACAACCCCACCTTCCAAATGTTCCACATTTTTCTCCATTGTTGCACCTTCCATTCCAATCTGACTTCACATCCTCTGTCCACTGACTTTCCTTGTCTCTTCTGTCCTCCTCTCACAGTTTCTAAATAGCATTCAAAATTTGAGAAATTTTTGCTTCTTAAAACAACAATTTCTAAAACTGTACTCTTTTCTTTTCCCTTAATATCCTGGCAAGTCCTTTCATCTCTCTTACTTTGCTCTTTACTACCTCCTCTCTAGATGTGGGAGTTGCCCAGACCTTGATTCTGTTTCTATTCTGTTTCTTTTGACACAATCTCTCTGGGTAAACTCCTCTATTCCTAGGGAAATAATAGGATTTATACAGATTACTATATTGAAAACTTTGACTAAGGATTTTTTATTACATTTTGAATGAAATCCAAGGTTCTTCTGCACATATTCTGTATATTCTGACTCCTCATACAAACCATGAATACACACATCATGTTCATACACAAACATCACATTCACATTTTTTCATGTAAAGATGCACACATTGATGCCTGGACCCTTCCAATACATCAGCCTGTTGTCTCTCAGGCTGGGGGTATAGCTCAGTGATACAGCACAAGCTTCGCATGTTCAAGGCCCTGGGTTGAATCTCTAGCACCACTTTTGTGCTAAATCAATGTTGACTCTCAGAGGGAACGGATCTAAAAACCTTTTCTATGTTAATGGCTCCCCAACCCCATCCATTATGTTTTATGATTGTCCCAAATTTATTTCCTCCATTGCCCTTAGTCTGAGCTGTACTTAATAGTATTCTGTCTTCTTATTCATGGTGTGCTGCCCTCACCAAACTGTAAATCCCATTAGGGCACCTCTTATGTCTGCTAACCCACCTGTGCATGCTCGAATATCTGTAATATAGAAGACATTTAGTAAATATTTCCTGTAAGAAAGCATGTGTATACGAATTAATTAATTTGTCCTTTTCTAACAGCATATTTCAGAGAAATCAGTGTGTTCTTATAGGCTCCTTCTTATAATTTGTACTACTGTTCAGATAATTCCTAAAAAAGTATACTACTGGCAAGTATAATAATGAAATATCATTTTGTAACATTATTAACAGTTATTATGTCAAAATTACTTTCATAATTAATAGTTGAATATGTACAGTGATAATAAATTCAACTCTAAAATGTTTATAACTTAGAACTTCAAAAATAGCTAACTTGAGAGAAATAGATTATCTTGGAGTCCATTTGGATTCTCTTCTGGTGTATATATTTTTCGTATATTATAATTATTTCATATAAGACAAAACAATATGGTAATCTTTTTCAAGCCTTATAATCTCATCATCAAGCAATTAGAAAAATGTTTCTTAAAAACATCATTTTGTGCAGTGAAGAGAAAAAAATACCTATGCTTTTTTAGCTACAGTTTAGGTAAAGAGCAACATAAATTTCATTCAAATGTGTCTTGTGAACACTTTAAATTGAAAAATTTGATCATGGTTTTTGATCAAATCATCTTTTTCAGGTTTGGGGAGTACATGAAGATATGTTCATTTCCTCCACAGTCCAGCACTTCAAAAACTATCTCAAATAAATTCTATCCTCTCAGACACTTCTGAAGATATCATTATTACAGATAGTATAGATAGCTTCTTTCAACTTTCATTCTACCTATCTTCCAGTTAGACAAATTGGAATTCCAGAATTTTGTATCTGGTGGACTTCCTTGCTGCTAGTGCTCACAAAGAAACAAAAGTAAATCCTACGAACTAAATGTGCATACATGAAACTGACTTTCAGAAATGGTTGGACAAACTAGATGTCTGATTTGGCAAATGAAGGTATTAGTCAGTTGCTAAAGTCTGCTTATACATTTCCAGCAACCAGCCTTTGTGACTGTTAGAAGAAAGCTTTGTGAGTGAAATTGTTTCCTGACCTATACTTTATGATTCAATATCATCTCCTTAATTTTGATTCATCTCTTCCTGCCTACAATTTTGGAGGTACCTAATTCCCTGTATAGAATCTCTTCTCTTTGTAGTAACTAGAGTGTTTGGTATGTCTTACACCTAAGTCCAACACTAACATGGGGAGGTGTTTTCAAATTTTTTGTTTATTTTTTAATGGCAACCCATCAGGTGAAAACATACATTATAATGTGGCAAAAATATCCTTGTGATTTTTCTTTTTTCTTTTTTTTTTTTTGTTTCACCTAATGTTTTAAAGTGACAAGATTTTTCACATGTATACTTTCCAATATATACTAAATAAGAGATTATTATAAGTAACCACTATGTCCCAATTACTTGGTTTCAAGAAGCTAACAATCTTGTATAAAACGTCAGTCAAATTTTCACTAACACAGATCATTAACAAAGCATTACTTACCAGTTTCATGCATTAGAGGAGTATTTATCAGTCAATAGAATTTGATTTTTAGCTTCTTTTGCATCTAATTAATATTCTAACTGTAATAAAATATAATAGTATAACAAGTCTATATAGTAGATAATCTCATAAATTATATAAAAGTGACACAAATAAAATATAATACTCATATATTAAATAAACTCTTAGGATTATCTTTTGCCTTACAGATTTGCTACTATTTAGGGTTACAATAGTGATATCATATGCTCTGCCATATTTCTTTTACTATTTTAGGAAGAAATGACATATGTGCCCCAGCTCTTCATGATCTTGTTACACTCATTTCTCTCATTATCTGTATAAACTTTTACTACTTTCATAATAAGCTTAATATTGGTTATTTTTAATCCACGTTGCCATCACCTGAAAATATAATCAGAGAATTATTGAACTCTGAAAAGAAACGTTAGAGTTAAAAAACAATATTAATTAACTTTCTCTCCATCTCTCTCTCTCTCTCTCTCTCTCTCTCACACACACACACACACACACACACACACACACATACACATACACATCCATTTGCACACACATCAGCACACTGGATTTTGAGCATTTAGAAGACTAAAAACTTGAACACAAATTATTAAATCATTCATATTCCAATCAGGAAACTGAATTAATTTTAAAGAACCAACGATATTTTATATAATCAAATGGTAAAATGACAAACTTAGCAAAAAGAAAACTGATTTCAAGATGGACAAATTTGTTCTGTACCTCTAGCTGAGCAGCCACCCTAGACATGCCCACTGTGATCTGTGCTTCACTGGCTGAGCACTGGTCTTACAGAAAGTGGTGTTGGCATAATCAGTTCTCATGCTAGTCCTGCACAACCTCACTTTGACATAAAGGTCAGGCAACTAGCATAGGTTTCCAGCTGCATGGAAGTATCAGATTTTCCTATCACTCATTACATATTAATGTGTTTTGCCTTTCCCCCAGAAAAGATTAAACCAAATCAAAACATCAAAAACACAGACACACACACACACACACACACACACACACACACACACACACTATTGAATTTGGTCAAAACAAATTTTCTTTCTGATTCTGCATACATGTGTCAAAAGCTTTGAGGGTTACAACTCAAAAATTTCTTCTGCAAATTTTTTAACAAAGCTGATGGCTCAGGAAGAAGCACCTTATCTATCTTCACCACCCATACATGTAACATCACAAGTCCATTGATCTAAGCAACAAATTTCTTAGTATCATAATATGGTCAGTACTGTGTTTTTTCCATTCTTAAGACATATGTCACCAGGAAAATAAAGTAAGTTCAAAGTAAAATTAAATATTGAACAATGCAATAAACCACATCAATGTATTCTTCATAATATAATTTGAGGTACAAAGTAATTGACAATCAACTCTTATACTGGCAGAATATCTGACTCACTCTCATCATTTTATAAGCCATATAATCATGCAATTCTTAGTATTTTATATGTATTTTTTTACCCCAGTTATAGTATACCAGAAATATGCTCTCATTCCTGATTGTTACTTGCTAAGTATAATTGTTAGTTAATTTGGGATCCTGTGTATTTTATCACCATCTTGTTTGCCACATAAATTACTACTCCTTCATAAAGATAAGGGTTTCAGTGATGCCATCCAGCCTTCTTGCTCTTCCTAGCCAACGTCCTACCTTGAAGCTCCCTTCAACTGCTCCCTTATGTAAGCTTACCTACTGCCTCATTTTCTAAGGCATCATTTTCCATTTACCACTATATGGAGAAGATTTGGAAATCTCATTTACTTGAAGTTGCTAATACCTGAGAGGAATTAGTTTTTTACCCCGTACACACAGGCCCTAGGAGATTTGCATTGTAATGAAAGAGAATTCCCTCATAACTCAAAGGAATGGAAAGACACTAATAGTAGAATTTCAAGCATCACTGACACAGTGGAGGAAATATTTGGGGTGTGAATACTTATCTTCAAACCATATTACTTGAGCTGACAATTTTTTCCATGTAGACTTAAACATTACATGAATAGAAGCTGACATTCATGTCTGTGCCAGAATAAAAACAAAACTAAATGTAAAGCAAAAATCTAAACTCTAAGAGTTAAAATAATCCTATTTCCTAATGAGGTGCCTTATTCTTTCTTGGTTTCTTATCTTTGCAAAGTGATACTAAATAGAGATAAATAGACAGACTGATCCTCTCTCTCTCTCTCTCTCTCTCTCTCTCTCTCTCTCTTTCTCTCTCTCTCTCTCTGTACTGTGCAGCTCTTGTCTTTGTATTATATCATAACCAAGATGGCTCTCAGCTTGACTGACTTCAGAAAGGCTTTTTCCTGACCTTAGGTACCTGACTATCCTTTCCTTAGAGCAATTACTTACAAAACTTGGAATTGTAAATTCTTTCTTGGCCCCTGTGAGATGTGAATCTTTTAAAGCCTCTTTAAGTTTTACAACACAGGGGTGCCCTTCTCAAAGATCTGAGAACCAGGCCTTAGAAAGATAATCATGGAACTGGATGCAGTGGCTCACTCCTGTAATCCCCAAGATTCAGGAGGCTGAGGCATGAGGATCACAAGTTCAAAGCCAGCTTCAGCAATTTATCGAGGCCCTAAGCAACTGAGTGAGTCTGTGTCTCAAAGTAAAAAAAACAAGAAGGACTTGGGGATGTGGTTCAATGATTAAGCATCCTTGGTTTCAATCCCTGATACCAAACATAAATAATAAATACCATGAAGAGAAGGTCGTGCCATATCTCAGTTTCTCTCCTAAACACAGAAGAGAGGAAGTTTACTTTTTCTTGGAGTAAGGCCTATTTGCAAATATGGATGGCTGAAGATCCCTGTTTCAGTTCTAACACACTGCTGCTATCAGTTTCAGCAGAATTAAGTTCGGATGGAGTTCCAGTCTTTCCCATTGATTCTAATAGCCTTGAATAATTCTTCCTTGTCTAGCTAGCTCAATCTTTTGCTGGTCGAAGTCTTCACATGGTTGGATTCAAGAATTCATATCCAAATTTGTACAAGTTACAGCAAGGTGGTACTGGGGATTAAACACAGGGCCTCACACTTTGCAAGTGCTCTACTGCTGAGCTACATCCCCAGCCTGACAGTAAGATTTTGTTTTGTTTTTGTTAAAAAGACATCTTAAACATAATGCGAGGGAACAAAATAAATTTAATACCTTTCTTTTTCATGTCAATGGGAGTGTCCTTCTCACTTTTCTTTTTGGCGTCTTCTTTTTCTGCTGTTAAAATAAGAAAATTCTAAACCTCTGTCTATTTAATTTTCATATATTTCAGGACATGCACGAGTGTCATTAAGGCATCCAATTTGTCTTGTAAAAGTGAGTCCCACATCAGAGCCATAAGTCATGTCAAGTATGAGTGAACTAGCACCTACCTAACAGACAAATGGCTTAAGTGTGCTTTTTCTCCAAGCAAGAACAAATTTTTGGTACAGGAAAGAAGTACTTCATAAAAGTGTAAGCATTATATGCTATTATTAATTATGGTAGAATCCAATCATTTTTCTAAAGCATATTAAAAGGAACATATTGAATGTCCCTTGAGCTATTAAGTCACTGGAAGCATATCAGGAACTCTGAAATCTCTGAAGTTCACTTGGAGATATCAGACGAACTATTTGAAAACAACCAACTAAGAAAGAAAAAAAAAAGATTCAAACTTTTTAAATATTTACTTCAGATTGCATAAAATGTTCTGCCCCATGATAGATATTTTTATTAAGCTGAATTAGTTGAATAATAATATTCATATCAACATATATAGTCAAATAAATTAATGAATTAACATTGAGCAGTTTCTAAAACAGGAAAGAATAATCAGACAATAGTAATTTTTAAAAGTATTTAGGCTTTGCATTGTCTTGTTAAAAATTTAATCAATTTCAACTCTATTTTGAACATTTACAAAGCTCAAAAGGGTTTATTAATAACTATGACTATGAAATCATAAAGTGAATTTCTTTCCCAGGGAAAAAAAAACAGCTTTATCAGTAGCAATGTAAATAGATACTAATTAATTTATGAGTTACACAGCTTTTTGAAATCTTTACCTTTCTTTTTTGTTTCAGAAATAACTTTCTTCTCAGCTTTCTTCTCTCCTTCTTTTTCTAGAGAAGAAATTAAAATATTTCCTTTAGGAAAATTTAGTACAAAAGGAAAGTCAACATTGGAAAGAGGGATTACTGTTAAGTCAATTCTGCCTCTGGACAGCTTTGTGATTTTCAACAAGTGATTGAACCTCACTAAGCAGTGTTTTTCCTCATTTGTAAAATAACAGAACCTTCCTCAAAGCTAGATAATGTTTACCAAGTTCTCTGTGTGGTGCCTGCCTAACAGTAAATGCATAACATTTTAAGCTGCCAATGTTGTTTACAAATCATGAACAAGAGAGTTTGAGCTTTCTGAGCCAAACAGTTTTGGTTTAGTTCCTTAAGTAAGATATTGACATATAAAATTAAAATATAATTTCTTCAGAAAGATATTACAGGTAAGCTACAAGAATTAATTTTTGCTCTCTTTTTTATAGGTTCAATCATGTTAGGAATGATATATTTGGCCATTAACAACACCTATTTTGATTTAGATGATTTTCAAATCTGGCTTTTGTCAACAGGCATTTACAGCTAGGTGACATTTGTCTGGCAACCTGTTGGGGACATAACTTCCACTGCCCTTTCTGAGTGATTGTATCAGGGAGAGTTCTCAGACAATCTTTGCACTCAGAGTTCCAAGTAGATTTGGGTGCCATGTAGAAGTGTGTGGTATCTCTAAACTCCATGGAACACCCCTCTTTCCAAAATCTGAGAAAGTCTCTGTCTGAGAGGTAAAGAGAGAACCTCCAGTGCTGCTCAGCCACGACCATGTAACAACTGGACATCCCTGGACACTTTTCTGGTAAGCAGACTCATTTCACATCACAAAATTGTGTGCTAGTACATACTTGTTGGAGTAGAGTGTTCAGTGACTTTTTAGATTTGAGACAGTGATAAGTATGGTTTAATGTTGGCAATTGACTGATTTTTATCTTAGATTGATACAGTTATTTACCCTATATTTAAAATATCTGTATCTTTGCCATTTGTCATTTTTCTGTCATTTCAGATATAGGTGTATTCAAAGGTTTCCATTACCCAGAACTATTATAAGAGTTACTATGCTGAGGAAATTCAATGTGTAGTTCTGAGATGAATGCACAAGTTGTCTACTAATGACTGTGTCTTATTAAAAACAGGAATTAATTCATCCCCTTAGGTTTAGAGCTTTTTACCTACAAGATCAAAGACAACGCTTTCTTTTAGTGTTGAAAGTATAATTTATAAAGAGTGCCTTTTCAAAACTCCTAGAGAAAATCTAGTGTTGTAGAGAGAAATATATTCACACTTTATCTAATTATGTCTACACTATACTGTTGCTGCTCAACCAATAAGGAGTATAAAGTCAAGAAGTCAAAGTTTGACAATTTCAAAGTTAGAAATAAAACCAATTGAATTCTGCTTTTCCTTTTCCTAAATGTTTAGCTATATAAAATATGGAAATCACGTTAAAATTCGAAATAAAAACACTTTTGGTATAAAAATCATTATATTCAGCTTCCGTGGAAGAAATTTTATGTAGCAGGATGTTTTCCATCTCATCTAAATAAATGCATATGCCAGGCAATTGAACAGGCATTTGTTAAACATTGCCATCTGATGTCAGATATCAGAAGAGGGGTTAACTAAATTATAGACCACTTGCAAATATTTTTAAGCCCATACTAAATATCAATGCCTTAGTCACCATGAAATCACAATACAGTACCCAATCTCTAAGTTTCATAACATAGATGAATAAATATTTCTTTAAAAACTCTGTGCCAATTAGTCAATGTTATACTGAACTTCAGAATGAAAGTAGCTGTTGAGGCCATAAGGCAGAAGTCATTATTTTATTTTATTTTATTTTATTTTATTTTATTTTTTTAAATTCTCTTGTGCAGTAAATTCTCCCCTTTGAATATAGCTGGGATTTTATTGTGGCAATACGGTATTCTTGCCTTGGTTCAGATTGAATTAATGCTTCTATTACACATTCTGCCTGTGATTACAGCCATACACTGTGAGAGTCATGAATAAGAGCAGAAGTCCACAAAAAGCAGGTATAAATAATGTACTTTAATAACATTTTTATGAATTAGACCTTTAAGCTGTCATTACAGGACTTATTTTATTCACAGTGAATTTCATTTAAAACATCAACTTCTGAAGAATCTGCATTTCTTCAAGTACTATTGTCTGTGTTCTCTAGGTGATTTGGCAGGAGTGGAATTAAATTTTTCATTTATAAAAGACATAACAATTTAATTATATGCTAGTTGGATATAAAAATGGCCCGTGCTTCTTCCATGAAAACTCTCCTTCCCTGAGTTTTTTCCCCCTCCACTGTCAACAGTATCTTCCTTTCCCATGTGACTTTGTACTTGCATACATACTTCGTCTTCACTCTCCCATCCAATTTGCTGTTCTGTTTGCAACAGAGAAGGATTAGAGCATTTAACACCACTGGTTTTCCAAGAGATAGCAATTAAATGTGTCTATAGGATGCGAATTAATCAGCATATTGCCTTTTTCTGGCGAAAGTGTCATAAGCCGTGAGATGATGGATTTATCTGGCATAAATCACAGGAAAGTCTGGTTGGGAGAGAAATCCTCTCTACAGCGTGAAGCTCTGAGCCAACAAACATGTTATTAGCTTCTGCATAAATTAACATCAGATGAAAGAAAAATTAAATGACTTACTTTTTACTTTCTAAACCCTTACAATGGGCTTTTCTCTTCCTTTTAAATGTTTTTATGCTGTCTCAAAGCCAGAAAATACATAATAGTTAATTACAGTTGTAAAGTTTTCTAAGATGCTGGTTCCTAGCAAAACGAGGAAACTAATGCAAGTTGTTTCATTTTTGTCTCATGTTTTGTTCCTCCCTCTTTGCTTTTCTAGTGTGATTATCCAGATTCTGTATGTCAGATGAATATTTTCTTTCTAACACTCTGTGGCCAGGATTGACATAAGCTTGGTTCCAGTCAAGTAAATAAGGAGTAGTTTCTTTCATAACAATACATTCCAACATTCCTTGTCACTGTCACCTTGTTTGTCTAGAGTGACAGAGATTGGCCTGGAACTCAGCTCATCGTATCACCATGGAAAATTCATTTAAGCAGATAAGCTGAATTACATGAGTGATTATTAGAGTTTTCCCAATGTTATCTACAGAGACATGGGGCAAGAGAGAAAACATAGTGACTTTGGTCTGGATTCTGTCCCTGACCCTTCCTGGTTGTGTGATATTGGGCAATGTGTTGTCACATGCTACATTTCTTTTTCCTCATTTGAAAAGAGGGGGTAATAAAATCTCCCCTGCTGTATTGTTGTGGGGAATGGAGATGACTGAGCTAAAGTGTCTGGTGCAGAGAATGGAGTGGATGTTCAAACTATAATGATAGTAATAAGTAGCTTCTACTATAGTCTATAAATAATAAAAATATGACTACATACAATTTAGTAATTTATCTAGGTTCAAGACCTATTTATATATTTGAGTAAGTTCAAATTGATTCTTGTTTTTCTATATCCAAAAAATTCTATATCTGCAATTTTTTAAATTGAGAACCTAAGGAAAAATATGTATATGGAGAAATAAGCATATTACAAAGAAGCATTTTGCTAAAATGAAGAAAAGTAGATTTGTCTCAATTCTGCTATTATCATAGCAATTGCTTTATGTAACTGTAGGTAAAGCATAGATCTTCTGTCTTTAACCATAAAAGGTAGGAAAATTCATACAATATATTTAAGGCCTTCTTCCCTTCTTTATTCTTTATTTCTAAAATGAAATATGCATCATTTTATATTTATAATTTGATTTTTCTGGGAACAAATTCAAGCTTCAGAAGTGTAAATAGCTATTGCATGTTTTGTGAATTTTAAATGACTTAATTTTTTTAAGCAAGAGAAAAGTCCATTTGAGAGGCTTAAAATTAATATGTATATATATTTATATAATGTCAGGTGATGATAAGGCTTAGAAAAAATACATCTTGATTTAGAAGCTTAGAGAATTAAAAGATGGAAGATAGGCATTGCTTTATTTATTTGTTTATTTTTTAGGGTGAATCAGGGGTAAATCTTTATGGATAATATTTGAAAAAAGTGGGAGAACTTTGGGCTTCTTAGAACTTTTCAGCAAAGAGACTGCCAAAACCTTTAAGTCAGAGCATGATAGATATATAATAAAAATGACAACATGGGAATAAGTTTGGCTAGATTTAAAAACCTCAGGAAGAGAGTGCTTAGAAGTGTGGCAAGAACTTTAGCAAGGCCAAGCCTGTGAATTCTGTTGTTCATACTAGGAATTTTCCATTTCACAGAAAGTAACATGGAAGACTACTGGGAGGTTGTAAGCAGAAGTTATATGTTTCTAAGTTCCTTTAAAGGAAACTTGCTTGTTGCCAGGTAGTATCAACTAACCTACTGGATTTTGTAATCGTATTGCAAGGAAGAAGACTTAGAACACATAAAAAAGAATTCAGCATTATTCTTTTTTGCCCTTATCCCCCCAAAATTACCTCTTAATTTTATTTGGGACTCTTGAAGGGATGAAACATTATAGAAACATAAAGAGTTCCTCCCTTTACATTGTAGTTAGGTTGCTATGACAGCAAAATTTCTAAATTGAGACTTCGATTGAGTTATCTAGCCTTTCAGAGCCTGAATACATGTATTATTTATTTAGCTTTGATTTTTTTAAGTGATAGCTGAATTATTCTTTGGAACCAAATCTTCTCATTATGAGCTATTAACAACAAACAAGTATCAACCACAAATTCTGTAGTACTTTTCAGTGACTACAAAGTGACAATTTGGTCACTTAAATCAACAAATGTTCATTTAACCTTATGTCCAACCACTTGCAAGAGTCTGGTTTTAATAAAGACTCCTTCCAAGAGCTTCAGGTGTGAGAATAAGTGAGAAAACTCACAATTACTGTAAGGACTATGAAAGGTGTGGGGGAGCCAGTCAGAAAGCCCACATCCAGGAGGACCCAGTAAAGTGAGAAAGCTGCTACTGCGGTAACCTTAGGTGCAGTCTCAAATGGTGTGTGGGAACTGATGCTGCAGCAAGTACACAAGTGTTATCACCAGTGCCAGCTGTGGGCATTGAGATACACAGTTCATGCCTTGCAGATTCAGGCTGAACACTAACCGATACCTCATCCTTCCTTAAGTAAATGTCCTGAGCACCCCAGATCTAAATCCAAATCTGTTCAGGATGCATTTTTCTTTAAAATGAAAGAGAGAGAGAGAGAGAGAGAGAGAGAGAGAGAGAGAGAGAGAGAGAGAGAGAGATCTCAATGAATTACTTATTTCATACAGTCAAATGAAGGTTTAAAACAAGGTTTAATTTTGTTTAGAACCACTGCAAGATGATAAGAAATTATACCAATGGAATAAAGTACATGACCTTACATAATTAGCATGTACTTAGTCCTCAGGTTAAAGTCTACACTTCTTATAACTAGTAAGAAGATGGGCTGAGGAAAAGTGAGTAGCTTGACAAACTTTACAAAACATGTAAATGACAGAATGAGGATTCAAATCTAAGGATGAAAACAAACTCAAATCTTTCTCCTGCAATATGGAAAGTGAAACTTTAGGTAGATACTCTTGCAAACTGAGACAAGGGCAGAAAAGAAACATAAGCATCTACTTCCTCATTGTCAGACTTACATTTCAGCTCAGTTATAATAAAATTCTTTGACCTAAGGACAATTCTGTTCTGTTTCTGAATTTATTATGCAAAAAGGAATGCAAAGAGAAAGATTATTTACTACACTTTAAATTGCAAAAAAAAGTTAATTCAACTCAACATTAATTAATCAAAATTAATAATATTTAAAATGGGTAAGGTAGATTTCCCTAAAACCTTTTTAAAATTCTAAAAAGTTTTTTTTTTTTTTTATGAATGATTGCATTAATCTTGGCTGGATTAAGTTTCGAAAGATGAAGGCTGCCACATCTATTCTTTTTTACTTTCTATATAGACGTGAAACAGCTAAGACAACCTCTTTGGGACTTGAAAGGGCAATAGGGATAGGCTGGGTTTTATTTTTCCTCTTAGGGCTTTCACATGTTAGAAAGCAAATGCTCAATAAGTTTGTTTGACTTGTACTCAAGTGAGATTCTTTCAGTCCCATGCATTTGTCTCTGTGAATAACTGAAATGAACAATTGCTCTTTTTTGTTTGGTAATAGATGTTGCTATTTGGAGATTCATGAAAATTTCTTTTAACCTTTTAAATTTTTAGGCAGAATCATTGCTTGCTCAAGACATTTCATTATGAACTTTTACAATGTGTTTTTTACAGGGGTAAGGAAAACATAAATACAAGATTCTAACAGTTTTTCATTTTCAACATCATGTTATTTAGATAACATTACTCCTGTATTTATCTATATGCTTTTTGTACATTTTTATGTAATTGGAAATGGATTGTGAAAGTACTTCATTACATTTTAAAATGTCAAGAATGCCTAGAAACATTGGAAAATTGAGCTTTTCCTTCTCATGACTAAATTATTGGTTTTCAGAGAAAAAGTTGACTCAAAGTCAAAATACACATTAAAGTATGATTTCAAAGATATTGTCATTTTTATAGTAGGGGCTTGAGAAGTTTTGATTTGATTTAATTAATATATTAGAAAGACTCAATAGTTATTCTTCAATACGATTTGACTTTAAAATTACCAAAAGTTACTAGCGTATTTGGCATATTTATAAGTTTGATTCTCAATTGAAACTTTCAATTTTTAAAACTATGTCTAATGGATATTAATTCTTAAAATGAAAACAAGTGCCCATTCTAAGATTCAATTTTTCAAGTTGTAATAGTTTTAATGTTAAATCTGGGTTTATTTTAACTAACAAATTAACATAAATTTCAACATCTCTATACCAAATTAGTAGCATATTCTTATATCTGTATTTTACATATTAATTATAATATGTTTATTGTAGAGTAAAAATGTTTTTGCAAAAATCCTCACTTAATTGAAATAAGCATTTATTATTCTTTATTGAATGAATAATTGCCAAGATTCTTGACTCCATTTGGCCAAAACAGATCCGGTTTCAAAGATGCAACCACTTTTCTCATTGGTTATAGACAGGAAAGATAACATGACTTGCAACAATACATAGTAGGAAAAAGAATTTATATTAAGCTAATACAGAAGCAAGTAGATATTTAATAAAGAAAACCCAGCATTTGTAAACAAGAGCTTTGAAAGAAATCACTCTTATTTCATAAAATGTTTTATGAGAAAAAATTTGCTGGCAAAAAAAAAAAAAGAATTCCAATCTGAATTCCATAATAAGAAAGGGATTACAAGATCATATTCACTGAGATATACTAACCATCTCCCCTTAACTTATTCTTTGGTGTTTTATAATACAAAAATGCAAAACAATTGTTTTCAAACCACATAAAAGTTATGAATGAGCAAGTAGGTAGAATGCTGGCTGTGATTTCAACATTCTCCTTTACTGTTTTTTCCTTCCGCTTGGATTCCACTCCTTGACCTCAAGAGTGAAAGCACACTATTTCTGATTGGTCAAAACAGATAGTGAGACAGGTTTTCCTTATGTATTTTCTTTATCCATTCACTAGGTGATGGAAACTTATGTTGGTTTCCTATCTTGGCTATTATTGTGAATAGTGCCTTAGTAAATATTACGGTGCCAGTGTCCCTGAACATACTGATTTTATTTCCTTTGAATAAATACCCAACAGTGGGATTTCTGGATTATATGGTACTTCAACTTTTAATTTCTGAAGGACCTTCATATAGTTTTTTCATGATAGCTATAATAATTTACACTTCTACCAACAGTGTACAAGGGTTCCCTTTTCTCCATAATCACCAGTACTTGTATTTTTGTCTTTTTGATAAGAATCATCCTTACTGGAATAAGATGATATCTCACTGTGGTTTTGATGTGCATTTCCCTAAAGAGTAGTTTTGCTGGATATTTTTTTTTATTATATCTGTTGGCCACTTTATATGCCTTTTTTTTGGAGAAATTTCTGTGTAGTTTTATTAATTACTTTTAAATCAGGTTATTTAAGTTTTTGCTATTGAGTTTTTTTGAGTCCCATGCATATGCTGAATATTAACTGCTTGTCAGATGTATAGCTTGCAATTATTTTCTCTTATTCAGTCGGTTTTCTCCTCACTCTGATTGTTTCCTGTGTTGTTTAGCTGCTATTTAGTTTGATGCAATCCCATTAGTCTATTTTTGCTTTTGTTTCCTGTATTGTAGGAGTTTTGTCTAAAAAATCCTTGCCCATTCTATTCTTAATTGAGCTATCAAGGTGCCCTAATCATAGCTACTGCCCTAAAACTCTTTCTTCCAAAACCACCAATAAGGACTTATTTCATTCTGTTCCGTGCCTTCTATCCTCTTCTCTTGACCTCTCCTCACTTTTCAGATCCTGTGCTTTCTTCTGGGAAATAATCCTTGCGTGTGCAAATAGAATTAATTTAACTCCACTTTTTCTGCTCAACCAGCATATCTTCAGAACAAAATTACAACAGATCTTACCAGAAAAACCTAGAATATTCCTTAGAATGGCGCAGAAAAGTTGTGAATAATTTGTTAATATTTGTGACCCCCATCACCCATGTAAGTAATAATATTTTAAGAAAAATTATTTTATAAGCCATTGGAAGGCTAAAGTCAAAAGTCTGTTTTTTCCGTTACCAATGTTGTACTATTATTAATTTCTTAGATTTGGTAAATGAACCAGAGTTTTATAAGATGCTAACATTAGAGAAATTTGCTAAAGGGTATACAAGAACTCTCTGTATTATCTTCACAATTCTTCTGCAATGTAAAACCATTGCAAAAAAAAAAAATTAACCAGAACAGCAACATAATATTGGAAGGATTAAGCCTCTGAAATAAAACATCTGTTTTCATTTGATGGTATTGATTAGCCCACAGTAAAAAAAAAAAAAATGAAATAAATGGTTTCTGTGAAGGGAAAAGGATTGAATAAGAAAAGCATGATAAAATTTTGGAGCTATAATAGATTTAACATATCTTCTATTTCAAAAATATCACCCTGCTGATGACAAAAGTCTTTGAGAGCTATATGAGACTAAACTTTACATTTGGAACTTGAGTTTACACTCATGAATACAACTTTGTGTATGTTTGCCAGAGAGAAAACAGAGAGGCCGAAGTAGGTTATGATGATTTCTGATCAATCTAATGGTCCCACTTAGTTTTTGTGCTCTATCCATCTCTGGAGCACTTGGCACTGTTGGACCTTTTCCTACTTCATATTCTAACATCCTTGAAATTCTTATTCTGTCTTTTGAGGATATTTGCAATAGTGAATTTAATGCATTAACTCAGGAAGATAAGGTAACATTTATTTGGTCAAAGACCAATCTGGATGTTTCTACAAAGATCTTTGTTTAGATGCAGTTAACATTTATTTTAGTAAACTATGAGCAAGGTGGATTGTCCCCATTAATGTGGAAGCAGTCAACACTGAAGGCCTTAAGAGAAGAGGTTGCAAAAGGAAAAAGGAATGTTCTTTCAAAATTTGCAGACTCAAAACAGCAACATCAACTCTTCCCCAGGTTCCCATCCTGCCTCCATGTCCTACAGATATCAGACTTGCCAGCCCCAACAGCTGCATGAGCCAATACTTTAAAATTAATCAATCTCTTCCTGGATTGGTAGGAAGAGAGAAAACAATATATAGATACAGATCCAATCGAATAGTTAGTTCTATTTCTCTGGAGAAGCCAGACTAATTTTCCCCTGCATTTCTCTTCTTGGATAGACTGTATACTAAATAGGTTCACCTATACTCAGGGTGAACCTACTATTCTAGTATATTTGGACCAAATGTTGTTGAGATCAGTTGTTTCCTTGGGAGATTGACTAGTGTCATTAGGAATGGAAATGTTTCTTTGATCAAGAAACACACAGAGACATACACACAAAATGGAAATCATTGAGTTAAAAAATTATGCATAATTGTTTTAATCCAGAGTGTTTCTTGGATACATTGGTATATACAAGAGTATTTTCTGAATGTCCAGGAAGTAGATATAAAGTTGTCTGAAAGTATTCCATCATAAAACTTTTTTTCTACCAAGAATATCATAGAAATAGAGTTGCTCATAAGATACTTCACAAAAAAATTGTGCTAAGTTTATGATCCCATTAACTGTACTTCCCTCATTTGTAAACTCCTGATACCCCTATAGTATTCAGCTGTCCACTCGAAGTGACTTGTGTGATCCAAGACAAAAATACTCCCTGACGTGGCCATCTTCATTTTTCTCCCCATGTCCAGTCTCCACCTTAACCTTTATGGATTGTATTAAATAATCCTAAAGCTCTCTGGATTGGGGTTATTTTGGCCTGTGGTGCAACATTAAGAGATAATAAAGCAGGAAAAAAGAGAGAGAGAGAGAGAAATAACTTAGGCATTTATTCCCTAGTTTCCTCTACATATACCATTTTATAGTGCATTGTTGGGTGTGTTCCCACTGAAGGATACAACGTTGTTTTGTTTGGGCATCTCTTTGCTAAGTTATAAGGCTTTCTGTGACAAAAAAATACAACTCCATCCCCTGCCTCTTCACATTATGGTTGATAAGGGCTTCCTGCTTGGGTTAACCCTGGAATGCTCAAACGTTGATAAATATTTTACTCATTAAACTCTTAATCACACATTTGAGTGTTCCAGGAACCCTGATACACTCAGCAAGCCCAAAATTGAACTCATTATTATCTTTCAAAACCTGTTCTTTTTCTTAATGCCATTCATTTACCCAAGTCAGATAAGAACTTTAGCAATTATGTTGAGCCCTAACACTTAATTGCCATTCTAAGATAATAGAAATAGACTAAGCCTCGTTAGGAGACACCTGGTTTCCAATTGCAATTACACCATTTTTAGATCTGTGCTATCTTATGCAATTTACTTGATTTCTCTGATCTTTGTGAAATAATTATATTATATTCACTGCTTGGAGCTGTTTCTAGAGTAAAATGTGATTCTTTAGAACAACAGTAGCATAATTTTTCCCCATGAGTTGTTGTCTCCTAAATGTGTCTTGTCCTCCAAACCTTCAGCCCCAGACCTCACCAATTCATCTCTTTTATAGATGACACAATGCTCTAAGAGGAAAATCAAGTCATACTCTTCTCTGCTCAACTGTATAAGCATCTCACAATCTGTGAGGAAGTGTAAAAAGTGTGAGGAGGTGTGTACAAAGCCTTTCAGGATACAATCCCAATCCTATACTAAATTTCGTATAAGAATTTCAGGTATACTGACAAATCTCATAAATGCGATTAATTTATTACATTATATAGACACTAATAAAAAACATAAAGATTAACGATTTGCTATAATGTAAGAAATTTTCTGATGTAAAAAATGATAATAATAATAACAGCAACTAATAGTTGCATTCCTAACTGTGCTAGGAAATGAGTTGTTATATGCATTATTTAATTTAGTTTCCTTAGCAACTTTCTGAGTTAAGTAGGTTCTAAAAGTTTGGTTTACATATTTTATGAAAATTTATAATAATTAAAGGTTCATTCCATTAAAAAATCACCAAAAGTTGTGAGCTTATTTTACCACAAAACAAATAAAAAATATTTTATTGGCCTGATAAAACCTATTGTGTCATGAAGTTAATGGAATAAGAAGTGAGGAAAAATTTCGATTTTATTATTTTATGCTTTTGCTTCTCAGGATATATCTCACTGAAGAGCCAAGGTGGTAAAGTTCTCAGTTTAATAGAATTGTAAATAAAACATTACTAGCTCCTGTAGAACATTGTCCTCTGATGCATCCTGTGGTAAAAAATTATCTTATATTAAAGTTTGTATGATGTTCCTTTCTCCTCTGAATCTACATAAATCCAACTAACTTACTCTTTATGACCCAATACAGGGCTTATAGTTTCAATACATGGCCTCACCTCATTCATAGTTCATCTTCCTCTTAATTTTTATAATCTTTGTGACCTGTACAACTCACTTTCATATTTCACTAAATGCTTCATAGGATTACCCATTGCCCCAACAAAACAAATTACACATCTTTATCAAACCATAACCATGCTTTATACTTCCATAGTGGCTATTGGCAAAGCAATGGAGGCTTTCCTTTGTCACTAAGAAAGTTCATTACTAATACACCAGCTGGGGGAAAAAAAGAAAAAAAAATTGAATATAAAAGCAAAGAAAGACTTGAGGTACTATTAAAGTTTAGTCTCAAGATTACACGACTGATTAGTATCCAAGGTGAAATTGGGCAGTGTGACTGGTCTTCTCTCTAGAGTAAGGAAACTTATAATATATATAAATGCTCATTAATTGCTTGTGGATAGAAGCTTTTAATTCCTTAGTTATCAATAACAAAAATAAGGCTTGGGAGAGCTCTTTGTTGAGTAGGTGGAAAGAAAAAAAAAATGTTTTTCAGAATTACTGTTTGTAGATGAATGGAACCAGATCTGATAATATTGCCTATACAAGAACTATATTAAACAGTTTTTCCACATTTCATGGTGATTGGGGAGGGGATGACTGCCTGAAGTTGTCTTTTCTAATTACTGAGGATCCTATAAAGGAGTGTGGGGATAATTTTCCCTAAGATTTACAGTTCTTGGGGTAAGCCGTCAGTGGAAATGCTGACTAACATTTGGTGATGAGAGGGCTCTCATGCTAAAGGTCAAAACCACCTTTAATGTTAATGTTTCAAAATATTATTTCTTTAGGGGGAGGGAAATAAACTCACATATATCTGCTGTATTTGCATAATAAATTAATAACTTCTCGGGGCTTTTGAAACTGTGGGTCTTTCAAACCTGGTGAGAGTCCCGAAAATTAATTGTCTCAAAATTTAATAATTTTTGAAAGATTTTAAGAATCCATATTATACTTGCCAAATCCATTTCTAAGTTTGTTCTAGTTAAGCTATGTTCAGAATTAAATATTAATTGACAACAACGAGCCAATGATTCCTTGGAGTGGCTATTAAGCAAAATGTTTTCAAAGTTATCATGGCCAATTTCCCCTAGGCACCTATGCTATGAAAATATAGAAGGAGTCAAAGGAAGAAGTGATGTAATATACAATTAGCTCCTTTGTATTCAAAGATTCAAGGCAATAAGTTCTTCACTGTGGTGTACAAAGTGTGCAGTGGACAGAGAGTGAACCCAAGGAAGTCATGACACAAGTTGGAGGCACACAGTAAGTGGTTGGAGGTAAGAAGTACCATAATACTTCCCAGCACAGAGCAAGTGCCATGAGAAACCATTATTTTTTTATTTTATTTTATTTTCTTTAATGCTATGAAAGCTCAACCAAGGCTATTAAGGGCTTTACAGAAATGTGGAGCACTTTTACCCATAACAAGGTTTAGGAGTTTTTAGATTTCTACTGATAATGTTTCTAAATTGTTTCCAAACTCCTGTGAGCAAATTTAATGATCCAATCTATATATAAGTACCACTTTTTGAAACCATTAAAATTGAAATGTTTATGATCCTATAATCTGAACTATATTTCTCAAACCAAATGGCATCATCTATTGCTACATGTAAGTTTCTCCTTTTTATATAAAGCCTTTTTCTTGCAACTTAGTCCTGAGGAAGTTCCAGACCAAAATAGTGCATCAAGAGGACTGGCATAATCAGTTTCAGTAAAAACAGCTTGATTAATACTAAATATGTCCTAGCTCCTAATCAATTATGTTAATGAAGTCATAGGCAGCACATCTGCAAGCCTTGACAAAGCCTGTGATCTCAGCTTAGCCTGATAAGATGGACTCCTTGGGAGCTGCTCAGTGTTCAAAGTTTTGGTGCACAAACTCAGTCTCTGCACATTACAAACAGTTAGTATTAACAAAAGTCTCCTGGTCCTGAAATATTGTTATTTTATTCATTTAAACATACTACTGAATTCTGGAATAAAATGTCAAATTAAATCACTCTTTAAATATAACAATGAAGCTTAAGTGTCCCACTTAACAAAAGACACATTGTTTTCCAGGTGACAGATTGACAGGCAAAACATTTGTTACTTGGTGTTTTATGAACCTCTGCTAGGAGATAAATTGAAGGCAAACATTTGCATAATCTGACTATCAACATCTTCCTCAAATTGGGAAATCTGATTTCTTTGATTTATGTCCATCTTGTTAGAATATGATACAACTTCAGGTGTCACTATTATTTACAAACTGCCTCTTGTCCTGTGGACATTGGGCAGGGACATAGTTACTTGCCAATTTTGTGTTAAATTATCTCAAGTCACATGAGTTATTAAATCTAAATGTCAAAAGAAATATTACTATGATTTTTCTCTTTCTCTTTTAGACTGTGATCTAGAGGATTTGTTCTAAATCACTTGTTTACTCTTTAGGTAAAGTACATGTAGTACTAGCCAGTGATGACATGACTCCATTTTTGTTATTACCTTCAGAATAAACTTAAATTTTAGTCAAAAATTTAAAAATATTTAACTACTGTCAGTTAAAAGCATGTTCAAAAGATGATTAAAGTCAAGAATCTATTCTACATAAAAATTCTGATGGAAATGAAAGAGAAAATCATGGGTCCTCAAAAATAAATATTTAAACAACTCTACATGACGTAAGCACTTCAAGTGCTTTACATATATCTTTACTAAGCTTACAGGTTACCAAGTCTTATAAACTAAATGTGTCCCCAGCTCAAATGTATGTGTTGCAGTGCTGACGCTGACCCCATATGACTGCTTTGCAGATGGAGGCTTTGAGGGGTTAGAAAGAAATGAGGTTAGAAGTGTGGAACCCTGCTCCTATAGAACTGGTATCTTTATAGGAGAGACTCTGGAGCTCTCCTCTTCTCTGCAGGTGAGAAAAGAGAAAGCAATCTGGAAGAGAGCCCTCATCAGCTGGTACCCTGATCTTGGAACTTCCAACCTCCAGAACTATGAGAAAACAAATTCCTATTGTTTAACCTATCCTGTGGGCCTTTGTCAGAACTGTAAGACAACAAGGTCAATAAGGAACTTAAAAACTTTATATCAAGGAGAAATTCTTCTCACATAGTTCTCTCACACAGAGACATGATGTCTGGAGCCAAGTGGGTGAATGGGTGAAGTGGAGGCATGGGAGTTAAAGGTGGCGCGGGAACTCACTCCATTCCATGCATTCACATTGAAAAACAAATAAATGAAAGGTTCCTGTGAGCCAACATGAAGTGTGTTGACTGAGGGGGATGGGAGACAAGAGTTCCACACCCTGGATTACTTAGGTTTTAACCATTTTGTTAAAGAAAGAATGTCATTGTGGAGTCTATGAGGAAGATACTCACAATCTAGGCTAAATTATGGTGCCCAATAACCAAAGAATAGCATTCTTCCCTGCCCCCACTTTTTTCTTCAGATTGGTATTAGTATTATACTGACTTACAGGTTGTATGGAACTTTAATTTGAAATTTGTAATTGATAATTCATCCAATTTGTACAGATGAACAAAGCGAAATATTTTAAATACTATGTAATAGGTAGTTGTAATTTACAAGTAAATTTGACTCCCACCCCTATTCCCATTGACTTTTCTCCTGCTCTTTTGTGAGTCTTTCTGGAATGCTTTAGGTACTTGACCTGAAACACTTCCTGTTTTTCCAGACAATGAGAGGACAAAATGTCTCCATGAGTAGCATTCCAGTCTTTCAGAAGGACATTTGACCCATTTAACAGGAGACTCATGTGGTTAATACTACATTAGAAACCTTTTTAGAAATACAACATTGCCCTTGACCTCATTCTAACATAATCTGGGGATTTGCCACTCAGATAGGATCCTGGACAACAGCATCAGTAATACTTGCAAGAAATGAAGATGCAGGAATTCAGGACCCAGCCCAGACCTAATAAATTTGAATATAGTTTTACAGCATTCAGAGATGATTTATGAGTACCTTCAATTTTGAAAGTATGGCCAGGGTACTTGTGATCACCATCAAAATGTCATGTTTCCCATTAGAGAAGTGCATGGAATCTAAAGCATAAAACTTTTTTGTCTTCATATTCCAAAACTTATTGTTTCAGAAGTATAGAGTATAGGGATCCTCATACTCCTAGTACTACATTATCATATATTAGAGTCATTCCTAAGCATTGAACTGGGAATCCAGAGCTGAATCCCAGTCCTCCTATTGACTTTTTTCACAAACAAATTCAGTCTTCATTTGCTCATTGTTACTGATAACAACTACTTTTTATGATTTTTGAATATAACTATAAAGTACATGCAAGGAAAGCAAACATAACACTCAAAATAAATGTGAGTTAAAGAGTAGAGTACAGGAATGGCTGGGTCAGGATCTGGTTGCACAAGTGCAGAAAACATGCTCATGTTGGAACACAATTGTAGGAAAAGAGCACCTTCTCAACTATTCTAATCTTTCCCTGGCTATTGAATGTGTGAATCATAAAAGCGTAATAAATAGGAATCATTGGAATCTGTGGTCAGTTGTACAATTTACCCCTTACCAAAGCAAATTTAATATAAAAAATTGATAAAAGGATACTTGAAGAGGACTACCAACTTCTAATATTTGGTGTAAAACAATTGATTGACTGTGTAGGTTTTGTTATATAAGGAAAAAACAGTAGCTCTCAAAATTTAATGTGTAAAGATTGAGCTGAGGTGTTTATTAAAAATGGAGATTTCCCTCCTGTCTGACATGCTAGAGAGTTTGGTTTGCTAGATAGATACAAGATATGGTAGGAATATGCATTTTAAGGAGATTTATAATTGATTTGGATGCTTTCAACCTACAAATTCTTTGTAAAAATTGTACTAAGCCAATAAAATTCAGTCCTGGGAGAATTCCCTAAGCTCATCAAAGTCAAATACAATAATATAATAGTAATTATTATAGTTTTATTTTGTAAACACAGACTTTCAATCACTATAGTATGATCCAAGACACAGGATTCCCACCATCTATTTAAGTAAGAAGAATTACTAGAAGAGCACTGGTGGTGACCTTTATAGTGTACCTTAAATGAACTGAAAGTAGCCTCAGACATCTCCTCTTCTTTATTGGTATAATCATTTTGGAATAGAATTTGAGGGAGGTAAGAGGGAGGGGTAAAGGATAGAGAAGAGAATAGGTTACATGTGCATTTGATTGCAGATACAAAAAGAACATGCAATATTTTCTTAAGTTCCATGTGCTTATTTAGAATAGTCTGGTACTCATTTCGGCAGCACATATACTAATAGAATAGTCTGTTCAATAATTATGCCTGGGTGACCCATAAGAAACTCCTGTGTGAGAGTTTGAACACATCACCTTCCTGCTCGTCTGTTTTATTTCTATGGTTTCTGCTCTTATCACATTATAGTCTACCTGGATATCTAATTCAGAAAGCATGAAGTCATTCTGATTCTTTGTTTTCCCTTAGCATCTATGTTTAATCAGATTCTTTGATCAATTAAATGTCTTGTCAAACATCTTTCTGATACATATGCTTCTCTCTACCAATACCCTTTGTTTATTTCATGCCTTACAACTTGATTGGGCTGATCTTTTCCTAAGCACCTGCAACAAAATCTCATTGCAACAGTCTAGCCATTAGGATGATTGCTAAGTTGATTTGCTTATTCCATCCACTGGAAATTCTCCATCTTTTTTAGGAACAACAACAACAACAAAAAGATCTCTTTGCCTAAGAGGAAATATTTGAACTTTTATATGCACAAAATATCTGTGTAGGATTACATAAGAAACTAATATACCAGTTGCCTATGGGGAGGAGACTGGTCATTGGAAGATAGAGCCTTGAAGGAAAAATTCACTGTATATCATTTTTGTTGTTACTTTTAAGTTTCATATCATGTAAATGAATCAAACATTTCAAAGTAAAAAATGTCTTGATCCGGTGAAATATTTTGATGTCAGAGATTTGTGAAGAAAATTAAAATATAACCAGAATTTAGAAAGAAGGAAAGGATTAAAGTAAGAATGAAAATGTTTAATAAAATGTTGATAACTCTGCATATAATGGGAGTTTATCAATGTTTTATAATAAAGATTTAAAAATAAAAATAAATCTCAAGGTTATGATATACTCTCCCAATGCCTTACTTTCAACTCCCCAACTCTCTCCATTCACTTCTTGCTTCTTTCTCTCCCAGCTGAACTACTTATGCTCTGTGGACCTTTCTCTGTGAACTCCTTTCTCTCTCCTCTCTCCTGTCTTTGTGTGTGCTGATCCAGCAATGCTTCTGCCTTCCTTGCCTGCTTGCTGAGAAGACATTTCTGGCGTCCTCTTCACCTCTTCCAAGCAGATTCACATCAACTCTCCTCTAAACGTTCATGGCACTTTAAACCGACTTTTGTTTTCCAGTTCTGATGACACTTTAATAATCAACACACCTCTGCTCACCTCTTAGGAACCAGAAATCAAGTGCCCTTCTGGACACCCTGTGTTTTATAGAGTTCTGCTGAGTCCTCCTGTGGCTGCACCCTGTCCCAAGGTAGAAGTCTGTGGAGTGGACACAGTATAACCACCTGGAATGTCTTCTTTCATGCCCTTTAGATCCTGGGCCCCTGAGATTTATTTTCCCCTAAGAATTCCTACTCTGATGCCAGTGGGCCTATTCCTGAATGAACCCTCATTAGTGTGCTCACTCCTACTTTCATGGGGTGGCCAAAACCAATGGACATCTGTGGGCAAAGTGGACAGAACTTGTACAGGCAGGCTGGGATATCCACCTATGCAAACAGAAGGTCCCTTTCAGTGTGGGACATAGCTAGAGGGAGAAAGGGGGCTGTGACGTGGAGGAGATCCCCAAGTTTACTCTTGTAAAAATGCACTGATGCTCTTCACTTTAATTACTTGTATTTTTGTATCTGTACGCTGAGTCTTGGCAAGCAAGAAATGCTTTTCTATTAATCTCTGTTATGGTTTGGATGTGAGATGTTCCCCAAAAGTGCACATGTGAGACAATGCAAGAAGGTTCAGAGGAGAAATGACTGTTTGTCCTGGTCACATCTTACACTCACAGCAGCAAAGAAACTAAAACAATCTCCAAATCTCTAGTCCTCTAGACAATATCTGACATAATCCTATGGTTGAGATTCAATAAATAATAGTTGATGGAATTAATAAGACTAAAAGAAATGACTTTAAAATTCTAACAACTTTGGTTTTAATGAAATTTCCCTCATTTTATTTTGCTGATCTTCAAGCAGCATCATATTTTGAAGAATTACCTATTGGTGGGATTTTTACTACTAATTATATTGAACCATTTATAAGCTGTATAGATATATATACATATGAGTTATACACATACACACACTCATAAATTCATCCTCCCAATAACCCTAGAAGGTCAGTACTATTGTAACCCAATTTTAGAGACAGAAAAACTCATGAACAGTGAATTTAAGTAACATGTCAAATTTAGAAAATTTGCAAAAATTGGAGCTCACATTCAAACTCAGAACTTCTTACATTAAAGTCTTCAGACCAAACAAATTGAGTAAGTTTTGGTAAATTTGCAAGAATTGAAAGGCATAATCTTCACTATTTGTCCCTATATATTTTTTCTACTTAAACTTTTTTTTTGTTATTCTAATTAGTTGTACATGATAGTAGTATACATTTTGACACATCATACAAAAATGGAATATAATTTCTCATTCTTCTGGTTGTATATGATGTAAAACTATATGTTTTTTGGCTTGAATTCCAGGGCAGTCATCTAGTCATCCATATGGAAGCTAAAGGTCACCAATATAGAATATTAAGAGGAAATGTTTCCTTTTCTTAAAAGGAGCAAATTGGAATTCTAGGAAAGTATATTATACTTTATTCATAACAAAACCATGGGTGAAAATACTGCATTTTGTTACTTTAGTTACTCTTTTTCAATTCTTCCACATTCTAATTTATCCACAATATAGGTCTTTGTATAAAAAATAAAACAAAATACTTGCCTTCAAGAACAGGTGTCGCCAGAGTAGGTCTGGAATCTTGTACTCTTGGTGATGGAGGGGGTATAGCTGGGCTTTGTCCTGTGCATACAGTGCAGGTAAATGTGTTGGGAAATAATTATTAATAAATTAATATTCACAACTAAAATATCTAGCTCTGTCCCTTGCATGAATAATTCATAATGCTGAGTATAAATTAATATTATTATGCAATAAGAAAATTGTTATTAGGTGGGATCTTTAAGATGATATACTTAGTGAGCTCCAGTTATATTTAGAAAACTACTTTTTGAATGCATTATTTTTCATAAATGCATATACAATGTCAAATATCTCTACTGGATTTTATTAATGGAAAATATACATGTGATCAAATAAAGCAATTTATTTTAAATATGCACTTCAAATTATAGAAACTAAAATCGCAGAAGCTGGGAGAAATCCCAATATAGAGAAAATCATCATTTTTTTCAGTTAACAAAAATTCTCAAATGATATAGTAGGCAATAAAGAAGGTTAAAATTCATAGGCCTTTTGATATTGAACAGGTACATTTTCTTCTGCCAAAATAAATGGCCTATTGTTAAGTAAATAATGAGTCAAAGGGAAAATATATTCAGCTTGAAAAGTTTCCTCAAATCTCTGGGATCATTACAAAGTATAAAAGCAAAACAAAACAAACCACAACCATTTCTGAATTCTTTCTTTACCCAAGTGCTTTCTTTAATTAGTCAGTACCATTTAACTTATGAACTGTAAACATTAGCAATCACATGATCCCATTTGAAATTCTTGCAAAATGTTTTAACATTACTTTTCATCATGTAAGTCCCTGTTGTATGTTTCTTTACTTTACTTTTCTTCCCCCCCGCCCCCAGGAATCGACATGAGCATGTGTACCTTTTAAAATCTCATTGACAACTAGATATTATCAAATGTCAGCAAGACTGCCTGCTTCCTGTAAGTTTTCCACTCTTAGAATTCTTCAAAATTAGTTCTCTGTGGCAAATTATGGTTTAGTGACTGGAGCAATCAGAGTTGCACACACACCACATTTCAGGCTAAGCCCTTAAGTTAAGTACAGCTCAGTCTTAATTTATTACAGAATTTTCTTGCAGTTGTACCCATACAGATCTACTCATGAGCATGCCAAGAGCATAAAAGCAAAGCATATTTTTGCATATCACATAACAGTCCATGTGCCGAAAAAAATATAAATCCATACTATTATTAACATTTTTCCTCATGTGATAAAAACTTAAGAGAAATATAATGTAACAGGAAGTTAATTTGTTAGCAAGCCAAGAAAAAGTGAGACTAGAAAAACCAAAAGGAAGCTGGATCTACATGATTTTTTTCCTAGGTAATGTAAGTGCTTACAATCTGCCAAGAATTATTTAGTTTTTTATACATTAAAATCATTTATCATTCAGGGGATATTTAGAATGTAGATATAATTCTCATTGTATAGTTTTGGAGACTGAGGATAACAGGTTCAAGCTAAGCAGCTCCTAAGATGTGGAACTGAATTCTAGTACAAACTCCTGAGTGATTAATGCTCCTTCCAGAGTGCCTAAGACTGGCAGAAGAAATTCTTCTGTTACAGGTCCTGAGTACAGCTGCAGAAGGAGAGAGAAGTGAATCTTCCACCCTAACAACTCCAACTTCTTTATGGGTCAAAAAAGGTGTATACTTTGAAAGGTCTGTTTTTAAACCTTGCTTGACAGCCACTCTTAAAAGTTTCTCAAGCTTTCATTTTAAAGGGGGGATGGTATGATGACACAAAAAATTATATTAACAGCCTGTGTTACATAAAGATTCCTAAGAAAGTTAATTTAAATGTCTATAAGGCAATTGCCAGGTAAAGAAGGGTGAGACAGAGGAAGTGATTCCAGGTAGGGAGTCTCTGGTGGAGGGAAAAAAAAAAAGGAAAGAAAGAAGGAAAAAAACGCCCTAATGCCAAAATTTGTAGAACAATTAGAACAAACCAACTGATACATCTGCCCCCATGAAATGCACCATCCAATTCACTTCACAAATCCTCTACAGCTATGACGAACTCAATTATTCCCCCTAAAATGGCTGACCACCTGGCAGTGAATTCAAAGAAGAAGTAGGACCACAAGAAAAAAAGGAAAACTAAGAGTCCACCAGCCTCCATGGAGACAGTGAGAGCTATGCCTGGCAGGGACAAGCTTTTGCTGTACTGGAAAACACCAAAGTGAATTAGGCAAGCCATACCTGACCATGACACATGACTTCAGCACAGATGTATAGAAAGTCTCCTTCTCCATTCAAATAATGTCACGAGAATATAATTAAAATCAGAGATCATTTTACTATGTGAATGAATATACTATTGGGCTGGGGATATAGCTGAGTTAGTAGAGTGCTTGCCTCAAATGCAGGAGGCCCTAGGTTCAATCCCTAGCAACACACACACACACACACACACAAATGGAAGATGAATATAATATGTATCACACATAGCATCACATATAAATTATATTTGATAGAATTTTATGGTTATTACATAATTTTAATGTAAAAGTAAATTTGTTTAGGATATAAGCTACATGCTGAGGGTTCAAATGGGGGTGAGAGTTTCAGCTTCAACACTTGACATTATTAGCTATATAAACTTGAAAATCTCATGTTGTTTCCAAGCCTCTGTTAGGGACTTTATAACATGAGGGTAGGTTTTAAGGGTGTTACAGGATTAAGTGAGGAAGCACCTAACGCATAGTAGAAACTCAAAATATTAATTCTTTTTCTCATAATATTTTTACAATTTAAATCCCATCTAATTACACAAGAGGATTTGAAGCCGTCTTTTGAAGTAAGAAAACAAAAACAGATAAAATTGAACATGACAGAATGAGCAGAATTCATTCACAGGAAAAGGTCTTACAATTTTATTAAGAATATATTCCTTTGGAATTCCTGTGAATTGTTACTCTCTGAAGGAAAGATTCAGGTTGCTGAAATTTACATTGTCACTCTAAAGGTACCCTTCACTTTACATGCTATTACCTAAAAATCTTTCTGACATTCAAACTAGTGAATTGGCTTTATTTTTGCTTCTTGAGTGATTTCAGTTGGCTTATTTCCATAATACCTGAATTGCATGTTTGTAAGCTGCCAATATTTTATTGTTTTGAGTTTTTTCTTACACAAGTTAATTTAGTTGTTTTGGTTTAGTCAAATTCTAGAGGGGATAGTATACAGTGTGCATTCCTTATAATGATCTAAGTAACTGACATTTTCTTTACTTTGCTAAAATGATGAATGGGATTACTTAGAATCTCAAGTCAAGTAGGAAGGAGGCTATGTGCTGAATTCAGATTGCATGAAGGAAAAAGGCAATTCACTCTACTAAAGTTGAATCTGTCTAATTTCTTTGTGAATGAAATTCCCTGGTGGGAAACCATTTGCAGACAACTGGGGCCTGCCTTCTTCCAAATCTTGCAACAAATGTTGAGGATATATGTTTTCTATAATGTCTTACAGAGACTTCATTCTCTAGACCCTGAGTGTGTTTACCTGAAGGTATTGAGACTTATACTCAAAGGACTATAAACATTTTGGAAAGACCTCCAGTCCTCCAAACACTGAGTGGGAGTGGATCTTGGGATGGGGAAGGTATGAGGATCTCAAGGCATTTGGAGATCCATAACTTAAAAATAAAGTGGGCTGGGTGTTGTGGCATAAGTCTGGAATCTCAACAGCTTGGGAGGCTGGGATAGAAGGATCAGGAATTCAAAGCCAGCTTTCGCAATGGTGAGGCGCTAAGCAACTCAATGAGATCCTGTCTCTAATAAACTACAAAACTGGGCTGGGGATGTGGCTCGGTGGCTGAGTGCCCGGAGTTCAATCCCCAGAACTAAAATAAATAAAGAAAGAAAGAAAGAAAGAAAGAAAGAAAGAGGGAAGATATGAGTATAGTTAGAAAATAATAGTCAAGTTTTTAAAGTAATATTGTCACTTAAAAATTGGCACATTTCCTAGACTATGTTTGTAATTTATAGAATAATATTTTTTAAAGTTTAGAACTTAACAAATAATAAATTTAAAGGAATATAAATTAAACATAGTTTTATATTTTAAACTAAGACATGAGATTATGCTTAGTCTATGCTTTAATAGGGGTACTTTGACCTTCAAGTCTCCTTACAGAGTTTACCTCCTGCCTTATATTCTTGGAGCACTTCCAAATGGAAGGAGGACTCCAGAGTGATATCAGTTACAACCACTCCTTGCCCACTCATCTATCAAAATCCTAAATTGCCACTCAATAATTTCAGATTTGCCAATTTGCTCAATTTGCTGGTCAAACAGAGACCTATCTAATTGAAAATCATCTAAAGAAGGGAGGAGTTTGTGTGAAGTGGGAAGGTAGGAATGGTTTTTACTTCCAGATAGGAATCTTTAGACTTGAATTTTTGTATTGCTGAAATTCCACAACTATATTTTGCATCCTTTTTCTGCTCCAGAAACCTCTCAATCCCAAGGGAAACCCTAAAATTCTCCTCAAAGAAAGACACAACAGTATGAAAGAGATATGCATGGAAAATCAGAGAGAGAGAGAGAGAGGGAGAGAGAGAGAGAGAGAGAAAATGTGAAAGACAGTTTAGATTATAAAGGACCAAAACACACTCAGTCTCAATGGGGAAATAAAAAGGATTTGGTAAAAAAATAAAGAACAAAACAAAATAAACAAACAAACAAAAAACACCTAGAAACTTCACTCACCATTACCATTCCTCGAGCCTTGTCATAGTCCAGAGCACTGTGATGTCAGAATTCTTTGACCAATCTCTCAGTTTTTTCAACTTGTAATTTGCTCTCTCATTGGCAAAATGATTAATCGCAAATATTTGTCTTTAATGATAGAGATGCATTTTTAGAATTTATTATAAACTGTAATATCTTGACTTGAGTATGATATGTTGCTCAAGTCTAGTGCTTGGGATTTTTGGTGTCCACTGCAGACTCCCCACTTATTCACAAAATCTTTTATTGTATATTTCTTGAATAGTTATTATATGACTACTTAAGGCTTGCTTTGAGTATACAATGATGCATATGATGTACAGGACATGTGACCCAAGTAAGAGATGATGCTGGACTGAACTAGGTAGGTAGGTCACATAGGAAATTCATTTATTCATGCAACAAATGTTTATTGAGTGCCTTGAAGAGACTTGTTCTTGCAAAATGGGTAGACCATAATAGGCAATTATCACTTAACTGAGGTCTCAGTTGTTTCAAGGTAAAATGAAGACAATAGTATGTGTTCCCGCTGGGTTGTTATGAGTGTTTATGGAGATAATCATACAAATGAAATCACTGAGACAGCAGTGCAGTGCCTTGTTGTCATGAATTTTACATTAATGATAAAGCAATGCTGGTGATTAACAAGCAAGACAGAATATTTCAGATCCCATAAATGCAAGACAATCAAAATAGGTTGATGAGGCAAAGAATGATTGTGGGAAAGAGATGAGGCTAAGTTGAACAGTAAAGTAAGACCAGGGTCACCAAAAAGCAGGGCCCCAAAAATCTATATAGGGTTATGTGTAAATGCTACCACCTCATACAGAGCATTCTAGAATGTCTTTGCAGTTTGGACTCTTCTAAATGTAATAGTAAACTAAAAAAAAATTTAGTATGATAAGTAGATTTTAAAAAGATCATTGATATCTTTGTGAGCAAAAATAAGGTTTGTAAAGAAAACATATGAGAAATAGCAGGTCAGTTGGAAGTGATTACAGTGACCTGGGTGAGGGATGATACTTGCCTGGACTAGGTGGTTCACAGTGGAGAATCATTTACTCTTTTTTTTTTTGTTTTGTTTTTTTTTTTTTTTTTTTTATTGGTTGTTCAAAACCCTACAAAGCTCTTGACATATCATATTTCATACATTAGCATACATTAGCTTCAAGTGAGTTATGAACTCCCTTTTTTACCCCAAGTACAGATTGCAGAATCACATGGGTTACACATCCACATTTTTACATAATACCATAATAGTAACTGTTGTATTCTGCTACCTTTCCTATCCTCTACTATCCCCCCGAATCATTTACTCTTGCAACAAAAGTTTATTGAAAACCTGTTACAAGATACTTTTCTAGGATATTCAGTTATAACAGTGAACAGAATCTCCTAATTCATGGGGCTGAGAGTCTATTGGTCTGAGGCAAAAATAGAAGCTAATTAAGCAAAATGGAAATAAACATCCTACTACAAAATTTATCAGGAAAAGGTTATAAGGAATGCTACTCAGAGTAATGGGTGGTGATTTAAAATATATGGTCAATAAAAAACAAGTTGTAGAGAAGTAGATGAGTTCAAAGTATATTTTGAAGTAGACCTAATATGACTTTTAAATATATTTTGATATGATGAGTGAGAAAAAAAATAATGAATGACTCTCACAGTCTGACTTGGACATTTGGAAACAAATAAATACAGAACTCTGATAAAGGCAGCATGTGTTCCATGCACTCAGCTACTTGCTGTTCATCAACTAATTGCTTAGTCATGACTGTCATTCCTATATATATAGTTTAGATTTTTGTCAGAGTACCTATATAGAGGGGCTCAGAAGACAAATCCATAGTTACTTTATTGAGTTATTACTAAAATATATAATTGGTAATATACGATTAGTTAATTATCAAGATTATTTTTCATAATTTTAGAAAAGATTTAAGAAAATGGATTACTTAGCAAAAATTGGCCAAATGATCCACTGTAAGGTATTTAAAACACCAAAAGCTTCAACTTCTTAGATCAAAGAGTATCCTTCAGGCCAAAATGTTTCTACTGGGATGGTTTCTTTGCATCCTGATATAAATCTTCTCTAATATTTTCATGTGTTATCTTATATTTGCGTATTCACTTTGATGGAAAGCAAGGAATAGCAGCCAAATACATATTTCATACATTTTTTGATTAAAAATGATAAAGGTGGTATTAATGTTTTTTCTTCCTTATTTTCAATTTATGTAGTAGAAATAATTTTCCATACAGCATACAACCAAAGAAAGCAAATGTGATTGATTCAAGATTATTTCATTGTTCCATTCATTTTGCACCTGGTTTATGACAGAATACTGAATGTTCAGATATAACAAAAGTAGATGCATAGATACATAGAATTATAATCATAGAGGTAAGGAATATTAAAGAGACTTTGAAATCAGCCCTTCCAACGCCTTAATTTTTAAGATGGTTAGAAAATGGTCCCTGGAAGGATAAATAGCTAAACCTCATGAATTGAGGTCAAACTTAAGATGAAAATATATATATTTTTTTATTTTTCTGTTTGGCAAGTCAAGATAAATGACAATAATTTAAACTCTTACAATTAATGACCTCGTTATCATTGAAAGTTCTGAAAGTATCCACTTCCAAAAATAAACTAATTTTAGTTTTCTTCAGTGGTCATGTTCTGTTTAGCATCAGTATTGAATTGACTTGAAGTAGCCCACTTTAGAGATCCTATACTTAAAGACCAGCCCCAAATTACAATAATTTATTTCCATAACTCTAGCTAGATTGTCAACTAGAGTATTTTCAACTTTCAGAATTTTTATTTCTTCATGTTTATTAAATTGTTTCTTCAAGTTATCCAAACAATTCCTCTTTTAACCCCATAGCAAATTGCATATAAAATTGCATATACAGTGAGGGAAAAAGGAATATGGGATACAGATGAGTGTGAATGTATTTTAATTTTATACAAAGGCCAAGGCTGGTTGGAAAAAAATTATTAATTTGATTGAGTGCATTCTCATTTAAATAATTGTAATAGCCAGTTATGGTGATGCACTCCTCTATTCCCAGGGAGGAAGATCACAAGTTCAAGGCCAATCTCAACAATTTAACAAGACTCTGCCACCAAACACAAAATAAAATTGCCCTGGGATGTAACTCAAAATAGAGAAACTCATGGGTTTAAGCTCCAGCATCACAATAATAATAGTAATAATAATATTTTAAAATCTAACAATTATACTGGGCAATATTTTGTCAAGTTTTGTGGCCATTTTAAGGATGCCCAGAAAAGTTTAAGAGCAAACCATACCCAAGATTCCCTCAACAATTTTAGTGATAAGTTCCTTGTGCACTTACATCAGGAGTCCTCCAATCCTTTCACTTGCCAACTGATGAGGTACCTAAAGGTTATCACCAAAGTACTTGTTTTTTTATGGAAGTTATGGTACAAAAACTCAGCAGTACATGTCAAATTTAAATGATATAAAACAGTGATTATGTAGTTGTTTGAATTATACTACTTACGAAAGAGGGTGCAGAAAACTAAAAAAAGGTGGGGGGATCCCAAAGGTAGTAACCCCTTTTAAAACATACTTGTAATTCTCTTTAAATCCTGGGGATAGTATATAGGCATCTCAGTAAATCTACTAAACAACTCCCCCTTAGTTGAACTTCTCTCACGTTTCTTAGGTGAAGTTATAAAGGTACTTATAGCCCTTTATGTCAATGAAATGAAATGATCCCTACCCAGAGCTTAGGGTAGTGCCTGGCCTTCCATAGGCACTCAGTAAGTGTTGAATCTTCTCATTATGTATGGTCCTTATATTGTCTTCTTCTCTGACCAGGCCTCAAAAATCCTTAAAAGGCAGTCACAGATTAATCTCTGGAGGACCGAGTTTTCCCACATCTCTAATTCTAGCATACAAAGCAAAATTCTTTGGGAATTTCCTTTTTTTGTTATCTTCGAATGCAAGGGGATAATTTTTTTAAGCAATAACAGACATTTGGAAAATAGGGTTGTTGCTCTACTCTCCAAGGATCTCATTCATATGAAAAAATAAATAAATGAGTTTGGCACTCTTTAACCACTCTTTAAGCTATTTCCATACCACCAGGGCCTGAGCAAAAAAGGAAGAAGCTTGCGATTGCCCCACTTCCCATTTTTCCCTTTTTTCTACCTGCAGGAAAATCTCTACATTTTTTTTTTCATTTTTTGTCTCTAACACAAGCAAATATTCTATATTCACAAGCAATTCAAAGAGACATGAAAGCCTGAAGCAGAGCCAAAGAGCCAATTAAAAAGGAACCTTCTGGTTTCAGAGTTTACCTCAGAGGAGAAAAAAGGACTTGAGGTTTTGCTTTAGCAGAGAATTTTCTACAGGATGCTTTAATAAGGATGATAAAACTCCACATCTTTTCAACTACAGGCCCATAACATAAACTTAAATATGTCACAAAGAAAGGATAAAATGGGAATGTGTTAATAAATGTTATTTAATAGCCTTAGCACCACAATTAAATTCACAAATGTATTCTCACATGAATGCCACGTTTGGAGGTCAGCCAATCTCTCTTCTTGTTTTAAATTCTGTGTAATTGATGATATTTTGTCATTTAAAACAATGTGCCCTGTTTATCCAGTGTCTGCCAGGAGGCTATTCATAATTACATAAAAATCATATTCCTCTGGGAGAAAATCATTATTGATATAATCATTACCATGAATTATGGAAAATGGAAAAGGCTTCCCTCTTCTGGAACCACCATATAAAAGAATATTAAATCATCAGTTTGTAGCTCACAGAGTGTTTCAATAGGGCATCTGGTGCTTTTTTCCACATCTATTTTCACTCACCTTTTATATGACAGTCCAATTGTTACAAATGAGTCTTGTCTACTAAACAAGGGCTTTTTACCTAAGCACTGGATTATAGCAATGAAAAGGAGTATGTGGGTGACACATTTTCCCTCAGGAAAGCAATGCACCAATCACAAAGCAGAAACATGGAATAAAATAGAGTACTAGGTGTTTTGAAGACAGAATATAAATAAAGAAGTGCAAATGACAAAGGACAGACAGTAAAGTAGATGGGGTCAAATTTGAAAGAAAACTGTGGTGTAGATGACATCTATATGTTTTGATGTTATTTTGTTCAGTTTTTATCCTGTATTGATTCCTCGTTTGGTATTATTAATTTTTTAAAAATTCTCCTTTTACATTTTCCCCTATAGGAATAAAAAAATCATTGGTCATCCAAAGAGGAATAAATACTGAGCCATTGTAAGTAATTAATAATTAAAACCATAATAAAACAGAAGATTTCTGAACACTGGCAGGATATGCCTGATGACGCTTGCCCCAAACACTGCAGCCCTTACTCTTTAGGTATTTATAGTGAGAATAATCTGCATCAGATGAGTTAGTAGTTAATTAGTACTTCCTTTCATTTTTCTACCTTCACTGCTTTATATAGTTCATTGCTTTATTTGTAATAATCTTTGATTGAGTTGTTATCACTTTCTCCTTTGAAGCTCATGTTATAACCACTAGAATCTAGTACGTAATAGAGATTCAGCAACCTCTGGGAAATTGATTAATCAAAGGACTTTGAATATCTCAACATGGACGTTGGTGAAGATATAGATAGGCAAAACAAATTACCCTTCAAATTTGGGGTAATTATTACTACTATGTAGAAATAACACTATTATGTCTTATCATAGAATATTTTAGAAAACGAAAATATAAAATATATTAAGCTAGGACAGAAGTTATAGAGCTATTCAAAAATGTTGAGCAACTAGCTGAACACCCTAAAGTCATTAACACTAAAGTTACTTTTACAAAACTGTCTTCATCTCATGCAAACATAAAAATGCTATACAGGAAAAAGAAAGCTAAGGAAAAAAAGATTTGCTTATCAAATACACCTCTCTGAAAATAGTTAGCTATATATAAACAGCTATGAATTCTATGCATTATTTCCACATTTAAAATAAGGGTTGCTTAAGAAAAGGGATAAGAATTGAACATCTATTTGAATGGTTAGAAAGAGTCCTACATTGGGTATTTTTAATTCACTGTATCTAAGGTCACAACACTGGAGGGATGTATTCACATAAATCACTGGAATTCCTTTTTAATTCTTACTCTTATAAGCTGAAAGATGAGATTTTTGCAAAACATGACACATTAGTAAATAACACCTAATTAATTTGATAATTCTTTGATTAAGCTTTAATTTTTCTTGATTCTCATGCAGCAATTCAAATTATTCTGTATTATTTGTTCTTTTTCACACTTTTAGGGCAGGCTTTGAATAGTCCCAGTAGGTTACCTGAGAAGGAATTTATTCTTGTCTGACAGCAGGTCTATGCCATTAATAGTGACAAGGCTAGACCAAAAAGACACTTTAATAAATGTTCCCTCACAGAAAAGACATTCCTGTAGAAACTAGTGCCTCTCTCAGAAGTCTAGGAGAAAAAATTCTGAGCAAGTGAGAAAAATGAAACCTTAGGCCTTCTTTCTGTTTCCTTTCTAGACATAGAGAAAATGAAGCCAGATGAACAATGTATTAAAAGAAGAGAATACTTATTTACTAGCTTTTTCCCCAACCCAGAAGTGTTTTATCCTAAGGAAGCTGAAAGAGTGGGAGAAGAAGCATCAATGGAATTGCATCTGCTTGGAAGTACTTGCATCTATTTCTGTATGCATCCCAGCTAATCAGAGTGACTCGAATGTTTCATGGATTGATTCAGACAAGTATGACAATTTGATACATTTACCTCAAACAGCTTCCACAGTTTTCCAGTAATCAGAAGGTAACTCTCCCCAGGGTTATGGCAAGTCCAGGGACTAGGAACTCCCATCATTAAACATAGACTTTCTTTTTTTTTTTTGGTCTGTTTAGCCTAATTATGTATGCTGTCTGCAGTTTACTGATGCTTGCATCAAGCTCAGCTTTGCTAATTCCAAGCTTCTGTCTCCCGAGATACTACCAGTAACTCTTTAAGAAATCTTTACAGAGGCCTATTTGCAATGCTTAGAAACCTGTCATCTTTTTAAATAACAAGATTATTTCTAGGAATGAATAAAGAGGTCTACTCTGGGATAAACATCATTTTTTTCATTGAGATAAATATTGTACATCAAGAATTCAACTCAACACACATACCATGTTTCTGGCAAGGTATGAAAGTATGAGGCAGTGGGGATTTAAAGGCAAATGTTTCTTGATGGTGTATATAAGGCAGTAAAAACAAACAAACAAACAAAAATTTGCTCTGCAGGGAATCATAATAATATTTGATAATTGAATCAGAAACTTAAAAAAAGTAGTGGGTAGAGAAACTATATATCTGGGAATTTTGCTATATCTGGGAATCATCAACCCCAAGAGACACTTAAATAGTGTATGTTATGATTATGATAGCTCAATGTGTTTCAAGTGTATATGTATGTGCATAAGTTTAAACTATGTCTTATTTCCATAAAGTAATGTCTATTATTCCATTTTATAAATGAGGGAACAGGCCCAGGAAAGTTGAGTAACTTGCCTATATTTATTTAATTTTTTTCTTAAATAGTTAACTCATTTTATGGCAAGAGTCATTCTACTTAATTCTTTCCTCTCTTACCTTATGGCTCCAACAATTTTTCATTTGCTACTTCAGAAATCTTTCTGAAATTCATTTTGTAAATGTTGTGTCACCAATTTTTGTTATTACATGGCTAAATCAGAGATTCTAGGCTTTAGTTTACTGTAGATTAAGAAGAAAGTCCATGTTCCCGACTTCAGCAAAGTCTGAGAAATAGGTCAAAATTTCCATTACTGAATTCAAAGGGAATTCCACCAAACACATAAAGTGACCTAAATTGCAATAAATGAAATGGGTACAAGAATGTTTTCTGAAAGATTTCACTTTTAGATAAATGTTGTATGTTTAAACTTCTAATATCTTGGGTTCTCTTGGTACTATAATTTCTCTTTTTTACCATTGTTAAGGAGTATTATTCATAATAGATTCATTGGAAATTTTCTCTCAAATTGGAGAACTAGAACATTTCCTACATGTAAATTGCAAATCTGAATAGCATTACATTGTGTGTTTGTATGTATATACATATATGTATATATATAAAGATACACACACACACACACACACACACACACATATATCACACTCTTAAAACTCCATCTATTGATGTACAGAACTACAGATAGACAGGAGAAATATGTTGCCGCTGTTCTATTGCAATGGTAAATAAATTTATATTAAAAAAAAGCTAGAAGAAAATATCTTAATATTTTCACCACAAAAAGACAAATATCTGAAGTCAGAATGATAAGCCTGATTTGAACATTTCATAATATATACATGTATTGAAGTATCATAGCACCCCACAAATATGTACAATTTTATGTGTCAATTGAAATATATATGCATAAAAAGAAAATACGTTTTATAATAGTAGACATGAAATTCATATTACATGAATTGCCATTTAGCTAATCATTTTGATTTAATTATATTAAGACATGTTTTTATTGTATCCTCCCTGTCCCTTAACTACAAAGAGTTAATATTGTTAACATTACTTGAGGCCCTCAGTATATTATTCTATATCACAGAATCACACTTCCAGCTTATGTAAACCTAACAATACACTTTATTTTTATAATCTTTCATAGGACCAACTACATTGGCATATTAAATACAGAAGCATAACTACAACTGTAGGTATTAATCATATTATATTTCTTCTCTTTTAATAATAATAACAACAGTAACTATTTTTTTTTCTGACTGTATACTGTTGACTAGAGATAAGCTCTGCTTAAATTTGGTCTGGGCTTCATGAGGGTAAGCACCAGGCATATTCTGTTTACTGCTACATCCTCAGAATGTATCATAGTTCCTAGAACCTAGAGAACACTGAACCAAACTTGTTTTATGTGTGTACTACAGAATATCTTAACACAATCTTCAATATAACACTATAAATTATTTAATAAGATTATCCATATGATATAGACAGTAGAATCAAGGCAAACGGATGTGAAATGGCTAATATAGGGGAAAATGTTTGTTTTATCTTCATCAAAACTCTTCTGTCACAATAGAGATAGGGCACAGCTATGTATTCACCCATGAAGAGGAGCCAATACTGAGAGGCCACACACTTCAAAGGTACTTCGATTATCTACTCTTTGACTCCACAACCCTACCACTACCAGCCTAATGGTAAAAAGGAGGAAGAAACTCAATGAGGTTGACCAACATGACCAAGTCACATTCCACCAAGTAGCACAGACTAGGTTTGAGTCCATGCAGTTTTGCTTTGGAGTCTGTTCCTACTCCTATATATTTTCTGCATTAGAGGAGTGTCTCTGAAGAATAAAAATGAACTAAAATTCAAATAACATCAAAAGTCTTCTAATGAAGGAAAAGAAAATGTTAACCTCATTTAGGTTATGAACACATACAATTCTAGCTCTTACTGTGCTGCTTTGGGAGGAGAGTCCTGCCTAAGTCATTGTTGATTTTCATTTAGTTGAGACCTCAATGACATTTCACAACTTACTTGAATCTCAATTTGGAGATAGTTTGTAGCATTGGGGGTTGAAACATCCATTTCATAAGTCACCTTGTTCCCATGACCACTCCAGCAATAATGACTTTCTAAAGTTTGTCCTTCCTTTCTTAAAAAAATTATGTTTACATACGCCAAAATTAGCAATATTCCACAAATTTTCTCTCATCATCAATCCCTTAAGTAGAGTGCTGCCTGATCATATATTATGAAATTATGCTTTCTTATTATTCTTCTTTTACTTAAATCCTTCAATGACTTCCCTGCCAAATATCAATTCTATTGGGTTGACCAAGTGTCCTATAATTTGATATTAAAAGCATTTCATTTCTTATCTCCTGATGCTTTTCAATCTTAGTTCATCCTGTCTTATAAATACATCAATTTCACATTCACTGTCATGTTCCAATTCATTTCCTCTTTCATATACAAATAAAGCAAGCTGTATGTATTCCTTAGCATTTAGTCAAATACCATTCCTCCTTCTGTTTCTGTGGATCCCCTTTCCTTGATAGAAGGAATCACTGATGTCTCTCATCTGAAACTTGTAACATTTATAGTTTGTACTATGCAACCTAATCCCCAAATTATCTTTTTCTTTTATCTATTAGTTCTTTTTCTCTTTCTAATATACTAGTTAAAGTTGGAAATTATATTTTAGTATTTGTATATCCTTTAGTGTGCTTGGCTTAGACTGCTAAGCATGTAGAAATTATTCAAAATTTGTACTCTGACTTATTTTAGTTCCTCTCTGGATACTCTATATCTCTTTCTCTATCCTCTTCCCAAAACACCACACTTGATTAACTAACTGCTTACTACATAGTTTTATTTGGGAATTAATGAAGTAAATCCTGTGAAAATAACTATAATGACCCTTGTTATTTATCAGGTGCTAAACAACTGATGTTTGGATGGGAATCTTCACATTTTCACCTTTTGCAACTGGGTACCATATGTGGCTTTCAGGACGGATGGTGAGTTCAAAGTTGCCTTTTTCAGCCCTGTCTACTTCAGTAAGCTGGGACCCCAGTCCTCCCAAGACCACCTACGTAGACAATTCATTAGGTTTATCATTCCAAAGAACTCTGAATAATTTGACTTTCCCCTTCTTTGGTATAAATCCCATGATTCTACCTGCATTATAATTCCAAAATCATGTTAATTTTCTCTACTGTTCTAAAATCAAGCTTTGTTTCACTCCTTGGGACTCTTTCTAATTCCATTCTCTTCTAATCATCTTGTGCAATTCCAATTTTGTTTCTCTTTTTAGATTCTTGAGTACCAAGTAAAGGGAACTAGCAGATCCTCATCTATATCTGGAAAACAGATAGATTTGGTATTAATCCTAAGGATTTACAAATCTATAAGCCTCAGTTTGAATTATCTGTCTGCAACTTTGTGAGACCTTTACAAATAACATAAACTGGTTGTCTTGCAATTCTTTCCTTTATAAGAAAAGGATTATAATATACACTTACTAAGTCTTTATTAGGAAAATATAAAATATTTCAAGAGTCTAGCAGAGATAATGACAAAAGAACAATTCAAGATTTCATGATTCTGAGCCTTAAATATCCCTTTAGTCTTGATGTCTGTATCCTCAATTCCATAGAGCCAGACTTAACAAATGTCTCAAGCCCATTTCATTTTTTATATATTTCATAGATCTAAGAAATAAATTTTAATAAATGACTCAAGATACAAATTTGGTAAAGTTGAGGTTTCAAAAAACAAACAGGCAAATGATTAATATCCAGCCTGTGTGACACACCAAATTTATATTTTCTCCATTGTTTCTTAGTGTGCTATTGAGGTCCATTATAGTAATATGAGGGTTTTGTTTAGTTTATAATTTTTTAGCTATCCGAACAAGTTTGTAAAGAAAAATATTGATTGCCTTATTAATATATAGAAATTTTAAGTAACAAAAAGAAAATTTAATTTTAAACAGAATAAAAATTGTCTCCATTGCAATTACTATGTAGCAACATTGAACAATTCTAAAAATTGAAGGCACACTTTGCAATCTTCACAATCATATTTTTCTTACATATTGAACATTTTTCATTTCATTAACGTAGAAATTATTTTGTCAATTATTTTAAACAATGCTTATGAATACATTTTTAAATTTAATTGTGGTGTTAAGTCTATTTAATAATAATTATTAACATATTTCCATATTATCTTCTTTGTGTGACATATTTAAATCTGTGTTATGTTATCTGAAAAGAGGTGGAGTCTTATACTCCTTGTTAAAGATTCCTGTAGAAAATTCTCTGCTGAACCTAAACCTCAAGTCCTTTTTTCTCCTCTGAGGTAAACTCAGAAACCAGAAGTTTCCTTTTTAATTGGCTCTTTGGCTCTCTCACCTGACTGTGTTTAGTAGTTTTGTTTCATTATTTAGGAAGATATAATAGAAGATGAGAGACACCATTTTACTAGCCTAATTTTAATTTCATTGAACAGTTGAAGATTTAGAATATTCCTTTTTCACACATTACTGCAGAGAAGAAAAGTGACAGAGAAAGATACCTCAAAATTATTAAATAAATCAAAAGATGAATTCAAAAAGATAGCAACAGGCTAGATTCTAAAGATCAGGCTGAAATTAAAATTGATTCTACAAGTGAGATGAGTCTTCAGATGACAATGAATTTTCTCAGATTTGAAAATCAATGAATGAGTGAACAATACATTTCAAAGAAAAACATATTATTCTCAGTTACTTAGGCTTTCAGCATGGCAAGAATCTAAGGCATGCTATTTTACTAAAAGATCGAGTTGTAGCACCCTTTTCATCTAAAGATCTATGTGCTCAACGCTGTGGTTTTATGAACACAAATGCTTAGACATATTGGCAAGAATCAGAAGGAAATAGACAATGTGTGGATGAGAAAACTGATTGAATTTTTTATTCTAGTTCATGTTTCACAAACATAAAAATGAAAATTTTTTGCTATTATGGAATGAAGATGAAAACATTTTCTTTTCAAAGTAAGTATCTATCACCACAGATTTCAATAAATCAACTGTTGCATTTAATGATCCATGTTCTAATACCATGCTGGAATCTATTAAAGATGTGTTTCAAATCTGGAATTGGTTCGATGCAGACTCAGGGATGAGAGCTGCTGAGCAGTGAGTCCCTTTCTGAAGATGTTTCCTATTTAGAGTATACATATCTTTAAAATTGGGAATGTATAAAATAAGCACTTTTTTGTGTAAATTCTCATCAAAATATTCACTGTCCACTTATTCTAAGATGATTTAATTCTTTTTTTTAAATAATTAAGATATCCAGGTGGTGAGTTGAAATCACTGTTTCTGGTGTACTAAGAGTAGTGTTTATATTTTCAGGGTCTCTACTGTACACTTACCGAGTTATTATTAGTTATACAGTTATTCAAGTCATGTCTTGTCTCTTGACTATCAGCTGGCTTAGGGAATTCAATAAATACTTACTGATTAAACACTGTAACTCCCAAAGCTTTTGTTGTGTAAAATAATTAGATGTTTGGAATTAAAATGAGCATATTTTTTGGAAGGTTGCCTACCTTGGAGCAGAATTTTGGGGGAAAGTATAAAGAAAGGCTGAATTTCACTTAGTCTTCTTTAATACACCAAGTGAAATATATCAGATTAAACCATTCAATAACAGTGACTATACTGCTATTACATTTGACCTCTTCTCTGAATGATTAAACCAAAAATATAGTAAAGTACCACTGAAGTTTAAGAAAAGGATCTTAATAAAGTGAGAGTACTAACTTAACTACTTGAGGATTTTCTAGCTATGGACTTGAAACCCACTGAATTGAAATACAGGCTGCCAAAGAATACCCTATTATAGTCAGAGAAGATTTTGGTAGGTGAGTACCCTCAATTTTAGGAAAGTAAACAACACAGAAAGTAAAATAAATTACCTTGACATAGATTCTTGGCTCAAGTAAAAGTCAGTCAATTTCTAGGATTGTAATGGTGGGATAATTCCTAATAAATAAACTTTAACTTATATTAAACTTTAATCCTTCTAGCTATGGAGATGAAAGCTAAAAAGAAAAAAAAAAAGCTTTAAAATTCTAACCAAAAGCACACTTGCCCTAGTCCTTGTACTGATATTTAAACTGTTTTCTTTATCTACAGGGAATATAAAGAGGTCTGTGAGCCATGTGATTTCTTACTTTTAGAAATTCATCTCTTTAACTTGGATGACTCTGTTCAGAAATCCATTCAATTCATTAAGCCCAAGTAGAAATTGATGAAGAAGAAATATGAAACTGACAAGATCATGATGTTTCCTTAAGAGTTTAAACTATTGGTACAAGTGTTGCTTGAGAAGAATGTGCTTAGCCATGAAATATTGAAGAGGAAATTGGAATTATTAGGAAGGTCATATATAAATAAATCTAAAAGAATTTTACCTTGAACATCTCTACTATAGATTTTTAGAAAAAACAAAGCAAGCATCATGAATTGATTTGCAGTGTTGCAAATGATGTCTGTATTGACCAGTTTTAGTAGTTCTCTCATAAGAAAATGACAAGAAGATAGTCTTAATCTTTAGAGGGAAAGTGACGGTTATTACTTTCAAGACAGACACCACAGGAACAGGATCTCTCTCTCTCTCTCTCTCTCTCTCTCTCTCTCTCTCTCTCCCCCTCTCTTCATCCTTCCCTCCCTCCCCTTGAACAGCTCTTCAAATATGTAACACTGACAATCTACAGAATCAAGGGATCTCATGGTGAGGTTGTTCTGACATTAAAGGGAAGATAAAGAAATTTTTCTTCAGGGGTGGAGGGAATCTTCAGTGTTCATCATATCTTAAAAAAAAAAAAAAAAGTAGATATATGTCTACTCCAGCTGCCCATATGACCAGCCTTGATAGTATATGTTCACTTTCTAGATTTAAACAGACTTTGTTCTTATTGCTCCAACTTAACATAAAGTGAGTCAGTAGAGGAGAAATTGAGATAGGGCAAAATGATCTGATCCTTACAGTTTACACTGGCATATTGTGATGGTATCTAAAATGAAGTAGGAATTATCTCCAATCAAAGTATATTGCACATTCACTATTCACTGTGGAGAGCCAGAGCACTTTAATTTATATAATGTACATGTTAACTAAAACTTTTAAGGATACCTTAGGAGTATTTTATTTCTTGGTACATAAAGCAAAACTGGGGACTTGATGTCACAGTATCAGCACCTGCACATGGCATCAACAAGGTTTTCCACCATGAACTACAGTTTGGGCTCCATTTGAGGGTGTGACAATATTCTCCAAGAGAATTACTGAATCCCAGAGGGAAAAGTCAAATTATAGTTTAAAAAATTCATTACCAATAATTAATAATGAACTCCAGCTAAACAATAACAGGTGTTCCACTAATCCCAAACAGAAACAGATGGAAGCACAAATGTTTTATAAATAGTGGATACATGCAGAGCAATAAACTTGGCAGGAATTATTTTATTCCTTAATTGTCAGTCAGAGTCAATGTCTTATCACTTGTTTTCTCTAAATTAATATGCCCAGATTAAATCTGTATTTCTCACTCCTTAGTTTTAAAACATAAGTACTTTATCATTCCATACTACATATTGCATCACTAACAAAGATAGTATTTTTAAACTTTCCTTTGGTACATTTACCAATAGTATGTAGTTTATTATACTTTATTTCTCCTCTCACCCTTCCTCCATCTTAGTGCTTGAACAAAAATTACTGGTCTAAATATTCTTTTACTTCTTAAACCTCCAAAATAATGAAGGTAGGTAGATGAGATACATTAGGGCAGTCAGAAAGTCAAGTAAATAGATGGTATTAAGAGATTTAATCCTATAAGAAAGAGGAATTATTTTTAGGACTTGGAGTATTATGTAGTGCTATAGATTTTGATCCTCTGGTGAATCAAACCTCAGGCCTTGTGCATGCTAGGCAAGTGCTTTGCCACTGTGCTCTATCCTCAGCCCTGAATCTGATTTTTTTTTTTTTAGAGGTTCACATATATCTTAAGAAGAGCTCTCTCTGTGTGGTCATTAGCAAAATCTTCTTTACCTCATGCAGAGATGGTTTTATTATTCCTTCTGACCTTCAGCTTTTGTGAGGTATTCAGAAAAAATCCATTGGTATTGTAACTGCTGTACTGCCCCTGTCGCTTACTAACTACCATACCACAATGCAGGGTTCAGTGTGCTATTTTCTTTGAAAATATGTTTTAAGATCAATATATTGTAGCTACTATAAACAATTTTTATGGCACAAATATTATTTTTAGTCAAATAATGAAATTTAAAAACGAATGAAACATAAAGAAAACAATATATTAATCATTTCTTAATTCCTACTTATCAAAAATACAGATTCATCTTATGTATAAGTCAATATTTGGTCCATCTTATAAAAGCAGAAATATCTGTGAAGTGTGACTTCCTTGAAATACCACTGCTGAACAAAATTGGCTGTGAATCTTTTACCTAAAGTGAATTCATGGTGCATATTGCCTGGGATGGTGCATATGGCCTGGGATCGTTCTTGTGGAGTGCTCACCCTGACATACTGTGGGGGAAAAGAATGAATAAAAGATGAAAACAATTTGCTATGAATCCACTAGGTGCCTTGTCAACAATGCAAGGTTGTAACTGTGGTCTTCATTTTAAATGTAAGCAACTTGAAGATGAGATACTCAGTGATTTTCCTCAAGGTCCCATCACAGAAAAGACTGAAGTCAAGCACTGGACTTGTATGCCTCACTTTCCCCTGTATCACCCTACCTTCCTCAGTGCTTCCACTTGATTTTACTTTGCTATTATACCATACCCAACAGATGACCGTAATCAACTTCACCAAATAAGATATCAACATTCTCAGGTTTATAACCTTCATTTCAGTTTTTAACACATTAAAAATGCAGAAAAAAATGAAGGAAGAAGTAAAAGAGGAAGAGGAGGAGGAAGAGAAGGAAACCATCTGACAGAATAAGTTGTTGTGCTAGTTTAGTTGTCCAGAGAAACAAGAGTCTCAGGATTTTCTTAATTCCGAGGGCCCATATGTATTCTACATTTTTTTTCAGATATGACATACCTGTTTTTCAACATATGCATGAGTTATAATTATACATTTTAGAAAGATTTTCTCATAAAACAGGCAAGGACATAAAATGTGTTTGCTTTAAACAAACAGCTTCAGTTATTTTAATATAAATTATCTCCTTCTTTAACAATATCTTTTTAGAAATGTTTTCCCGAATATGAACATAAGTTTCACCAGTTTTTAATTCTGCAAAAACCATAGTGCAAGAAATAAGATGCTTATTTTTAATTATGGTATTAGTAAAGAATACCTCATTAAACTCTGGACAGGAATTAAAGATATAAGAGATTAATATACATTGCTTTAACTAAAATTTTTCTCCATTATGTTGACTATTAACTCCAGACTTGACTATCTCCATTAATATTTTTCTGGAATGGCCAAAGTTCATATGTGGGGAGAAAATCTCCTAAGTTTTTTTGAGGGGGTTGAATATTTGAACTGTGATGCATTTTAACATGAATTCTGTTCACTTCTAGGAAAAGAATGTTCACTTTTAAGAAAAGAATGATATTTTCATTGTCATACATTTTTTCTTCTGTTTACAAGGAATTTAAAAAAGATGATTCATCGCTTCACTCCAAGATATTATTAAAGATATTAGCATACTTCACATATGAAGATATTAGCATGTTTTTAGCTTTCAGCTGACTATATTTGCAATAGGCCATGCAGTGATTGAAAGGAAAATTAAAGGCCCTAATGCCACTTATTACTTTAGCTTTTTATTGGCTTTATTCTAGATCTACACATGCATTATGCATTTTTTAAAAAATGAAAATACAGTTTAGTACATTAAAAAGCCAACAATCTTAGAAACAAAGACTATTAAAACAGACAAGTACAAGAATTGTTTGGAATACCTGGTTTTAAGTCCCCATGGACAAACATGTCAATCATATATCGACAGAATGCATACTGATCTGACAGAGTAAAAAGAAAAAAAAATGAGAAAATGGCATCAAAACCCTTCTTTTTTCAATGGAGAAATGGTTTAACAAAACAAAATAGCACAATTCAATTTTGGTTACTACATATTTTCTGCGAAGAAATAATTTGCATTCATGGACATGCAGGGGGGAAAAGGCATAATGAACATAATGCTCCATTTAGTCATACAAAAAATACCTTAAATTTTGAAACAGAGATAATATTATAGTGGTTGTTTTTAAAAATGAAAGCCTTTTTCATCAAATTTGCTACAAAGTCATCACATTAAAGCACTCATTCTCATTTGTCCTTTTGTAGAGTTAGGATGATGAAGCAGAAATTTTACAAAAGAAAATTGGTTGCAATTTGGAATGTTTTACCAAATATTCCCTCCCAGATCCTACATGAAGCTGCAGAATATTTTGTCAAAAAGGCCTGCAGTAGGGCGAACCCCTTTGAAACTCCTCTCCATGACAATGTTCTTTAATTAGAAGAAATCAAGAACAGACTAACAGTGCCAAATGATACCACTGTTAAGATAATTAATTGAGCAATTTTCATAAGACCATTTTATGATCTTGACTAGTCTATGACCTATAGAAAAAAGAGCAAAAAACAGTAAGTGGTGAATATTTGGGACAAACATCTTTAAAAATAACTTCAAGAGTTTTTTTTTTTTCTTTTCTCTCTAAACTATTTCATATTTTCACACAACTTTAAATTTTCCTAAGGTCATTCCAAGTTTCTATTGATGAAGATTCTCATTAGAGTCTGTAAGTTCTACCAGAGGTTCTCTAAATCTTGAATATTATGAAATGAATCTTCTATGCAATGATTTACATTTTAGTATTCTTAGAATAGAGATCTTATTAATCCACCAAATACAAAGGCAGTTTTGGGACCATGTAAGTTTATTGGCTTTATACAACATGACATATTTTTAATTGTTTCACATTATGCATATCAAACATGAAACAACAAAATTTGTTATTCTATTAATATACATTGAAGGATTTTTTAAAACTTTAGAATGTTAAAATCTTTAGAATGTTAATATTTTTAATCAGTTTTATTATGAAACTTTCCCAGGTCTTTCAAACTGTAAATGCTATGGTGATAGATCTAAAATATAATCGTGTTCATTAATACCTAACTATGTTAAGCCAAAACTCATATAATTTCAAAAAGTTGCATGTATTTTTATTGTTGAAATGAAAGCACATTTTCCCACAGGAAACTCAGGAGTGGGAAAAAGGCTAATTCTCAGATCAGTCCATGAATCCATCTGCTCTTTGATGAAGCTGCAGTAACAAAAGTTTCAGATGCCAGGACCTGGGAACCTCATAGTATATGGAAATAAAAGTAAGGTTAAAGGAGATGGTAGCTTCTCTTTTCTGAACACAAGATTTTCTTGCTGAATGGGTAAGTCTGTACTAAGACAAGACAAAAAAGATGCATTTTCCTTTAATGGAAAATTAGAATTAGTTCAATGTGACATTGTCAGTGTTTCCCTTTTGTTTCATGAACTGAAGTGATTATGCCTTTAGATTTCTTTTAGAAGTAGTTCTCGGTTGGCAATTTACTCATCAAAAAGACAAGGGAATTTTCCAAAACAGAAATCTGTGGGACACATCATTTCAAAACTTGTGCTGTGGGCCTGGACCCTAGGATGATGCATTTTTATCAAACTCCCCTGATGCATCTAATCAGATAGATCATATATACAGAATCCCCAATCTAAAACCATTCAATTGTGTTTTTACTCAGTGATCACTAATGACACTACAGCCTCCTAGGACAGCAAAAGAGACTTTTTGTTAGAATGTAGTCTGAAGTTTAGAATGTAGGGACTATTTGTAATTTGAAGGATTTGTATGATGCTCCAAAATGAAATATTGTTCTGTGTCCCAAGGGATGATAGGGTGGCTATACACATAAAATGTTGAACAGTATACTGAATTAATAAAACCACAGTTCAAAGTTTCCTCCTCAATTGAATATTGAGAGTATAACAAAACTTTTTAACCTGGTATGGATATTACCAAAGTGCTATGTTTATTTTTTATCATACCAATAATGTGTGGTTCCAAAGATCATTCTTTTAATTAATGCATCAATAATTCAATGAGCTTCTAATTTGAAAAGAAAATTCTCTATTATTTCAAGGAACTTTCTTTTTCATCTAGAAAATTATTTGAGTAATAACATTTAAAACGTTTTAGTTCTTTATAAGCAAGGCTGTGATCTTATATTCTAATGGCATCACTATTTTTAAAATATTTTACATTAAGAATTTTGTAATATTTTGTATATTTCTGTCTGTCCTCAGATCAAGATGTATAACAATTCTTTGAAGGTATGTGTTGGGCAGTTCCAAGTATGTCTTTTTCACCTGCCTTAGGACAGAGCAAAAGAAAATTCCTAATTCTAAAAGATTCATTTTACAGAGATGCTTCTTTAAACCCAAGTCAAACTATGTAGCTGTAATTTTTTCCTAAAGAAAAATCTGAGTTGTCTTGTCATTGTAACTCTCATAGTTATTGGATAATAATTTACATAAGTTAACTTCATATTTGGTCACCACTTCAAAGTATTTTTTCTCAAATAGCATCGTTCTAGGAATAATCCATGCTGTCCATCTCTCCCCTTTGTGGTCCTCAGGGACCAATGATGGACATCATTCAGCTGCTGCTGCCTTGTCAGTGTTCCCTGTGGAGTGGCAGCTGAGGGAAAATGAATTCTGGGTGCAAAATGTCAACAGAAAGGGATTCTTAAAACTAATCTTTAATGAGGATGGGGTACATGAGTCCAGTGTTCTATAGCAGATTCTCATTAGCTCTACTTTCTCTGACTGCCACAGATATTTAAATACTTGTTGGAAAAGAAAGAAAAAAAATTAGCAAAATACATAGGATCTGGGAGGTTGTTTTGTTTCTTTTTTTCTCTTCCCCACAGACTCACCAGAGACTAAGAAGCAATATGCCATTTTGGCAACACTTCTTACCAACCCATAAATTAATTTAAATTGGTCCGTAAAAACTAAATTATGCAATATAAAAGTTTCTAGTAGGCATGTACACACATATGAATCTTATTCTCAGTGCTTTAAGTATAAATGCATTGTTTATGTAGGAAATATTAAAAGTAACCACACTTAATATATTTACATATATACCATGTAATCAAATAATTTCCAATAATTTTGTGTCCTGTGTAGGTTTCCAAGTAGTAAAAGATCTGCAAAAACAATTTATTTAAAAGGAACTATTTAGACATCTTAATGAAAAGAATATCTTAAATTTATTACATCTAACTTAAGCTAAGCAAATAAATATTTTCTTGACCAAAGAAAAACTAGTTTAATTTTACTGTCAACAATACAAGAACTTCAAAATAAAAGTAAACTCATGCATTTGTATTTTAAACAACATCTTTATCTTATTTAATTAAAACTATTATGTGATTAGGTTTTTAAATAAACAAATTCTCTTAAGTCTTAAGTGTAGAAATAAATGTTAACATATTTATGTGTCTGACCAACCATTATAGGTTAAATTTTGATTACTTACCTAATACTACCTTTATTTAATTGATGATAGCTATTCTCAATAGGAAGCCTTGCTTTAGCAAATGCATTTGTTTAGCTGATGAAATATTATTTGTGTACTTGTGTCTACCTCTGTGTGATATTTGAGCATCCTTTTAAAAGATAAATAGCTCTTAATGTAGAAATGAAAACAGCAAAATGAAAATGGAATAATAATATAATATTAAATAAATCTGGTTACTGATAGGAATAAAATATAGTATTTGTAACTTGAAAATAAATATTATTTGAAAATGTCCTAGTGTTATGTCCTTTTCAGTAAAATATAGCCTCAAAGCCACCAAAGATACTAAAAATGACCATCCCAAAACATGTTCATATTCCTACTTATTGGATAAGTATTTTGACATTCCCCCAAATAACTGGCATACATCTTTATAAACTTAAGATAAACTTGGCATATTTTAACTAGTTTCATGTTGGAAAAGGATGATCTAAAATGCAAAATATTTTAAGATATAATTAAACATATTAGTGAATCAGAAGATTAACTTTTTGTATTCTATCATAGTACAATATTCCATTAAACTATTTTTCTTCATTTATTACATTCATTTTCTATCCCAAATATTCCATAAATGAAATAATTTAAAAAGAGATGATAACTAATATTTTTAATTTTTCAGGGTAATATAATCATCTTAAAAATGAAAGAAATATTTAAGGTTCCAAAGTTTTAATTAAATCCTATATTAAAATATTACTTTGAAATAAGTGAAAATTACTCAAAGTTTTTTGATCACAAAAAGAAAAAAAAAGGATCTTTCTTCCTTCTTTTCTTCTTTTTAAAATATATATTTTAAAATATGTACCTTTCATCCTATAAATCAAAGTTTACAAATATTACTTTTACACTGAAGTTTACTAATATTGTCAATTTGGGGAAGATAAAATTACAAAAGTAGATAAAATACAAAAGTATACTGCATATTTCAGATCATGTTAACTATAATGAGGAAAATTATTGTCATTTTTCTGTCCGAAAGCTTAATCAGTAATTAGATGTTAAGATTTTTTTTTTTTAAACATAAACGTCTCAGAGAATCCAACTCCTTCATTTTAACTCTCACATAAAATTATTCAATTGCTACCAGAGTAAAAGATAATTTTATTTTGCACCCTCTGTAAGACACAACCTTTACAGAAATAGGTTAGGTTCCACATTCTAGTCAGGGAGTCTCATAGTGTGTAGTGACCTTGACCTAAGAATGGACTTAGGGAAGGAAAGATTCAACAAAGCCCACAAGGTGGGAATAAAAGGCCCTTAGTAGTCCTCTAAACACTTCACCGCTTTATATTTACATAGAACCCTTCCATAAAGAACTTCAGTTGTCTAATCCACCTCTATTTAAATGCTATAGCATTTCTGAAGTGAGGGTATAAGTTTGACATCACTCTTATTGAAGAGAATCAGTCACCTGTCAGCTGTAGAGCTTTCCAAAATCATCAATTTAGTCATTGGAAACTGGCAAAAAAACGCTGAGAGTTCTTTTTTCTCTAACTTTGTTGCCTATTAAATTCAATGAATTTTATAATTTGATCATATTCTAAATTGTGTGTGCTTTCAGAGACCATGAGAATGTACAAATAGTTTTAGTATTTATTATTAATAATTTGGACACAGACTCCTTAACAAATCTTTGGAATTGCTATCATTTTTTTTTCTGGAGTGCTTTTCTCTTAAGTATGACACACAAAATTGTTCAATTGTTATTCCGTCTCTTAATAGAAATTCTACATCTCAAGAATTCAACATTTACTCTCAACATTTAAGTAACTCCAGACTCTAATTCAAAAACCACTTTAAAATACTTCAAAATGCAACCTTAGATATGTTTGAACCCATTTTATATTTCTATAAATAAATATTAATTCCCATTTTATTATATTTATTTTTCAGTATATTTACATGTATGGGTCAGTTACCCCTGTTTGGAGTCTGATTTTGATCTTTGTCAGATTAATTTTACTGCATCTGCTTCTTGCCCAATATCCTCTTAGAGCCTCGGGCTGCTTCCTCCTCTGAATGTTTACCTTGCTGCTCATGTTTGGACAGTGCCTCTTTGTCCTCCTTTTCTTTATTCTTCTCTTTGGTTTTCGGTGTTGGTTTCTGTACTTCTTTTACTTTTGCAGCTGTTTGCTTCATTTTCTCTGGTTTCCCACCTTTTGCTTCCTTTTTAGTCTTTTCATCAGTCTTTTCTTTAGCCTTAGCCTTCTTTTCTTCTGTTTACAGTTAAGAAACATTAGATTATTACTTTTTTAATTTACCAATAGACTATTTCTTCTGTAATTGCTACTTAAGCATAATTTTTAGAAGAAAGAGGAAAGAAAAAAAGGAACCGGAAACTGTAATTTTGACATAAATATTTGTGATTGTTATCAAAGTTTAATGCAATGTATGAAGGGCTATCTTAAACTTATAGCTCACCTGAAAAATGCAACTCTTTTTTAATTAAAAATGCTATATTTTATGTAATCAAGAGAGACTAAGCTACATTTAAATTCAGAGACTTTTCTTCTGACAAAATCATTTTGGAAACAGCAAAACCAGTTTCTTGCTATGGAGTCCCTCAAAGGTATGTTATACTGAGACTCTCCAAGGAGGAAAATTATGCTATATATATTATCCAAAATTATTTTACCATAAATTTCTCATACAAATTTTACCCACTCACTTCATAAGTTTCGAGATTCCAAACTCTTCGTGGGTTCTGTGACTATACTTGGGATTTTCTTCTACATTCTATGAACCATTTCTAAATGTGCTTTGCTTGCTTTTTGCTTTTTCCTCTAGCAAACTCATACATATCGTGACGAGAAAAAAAAAAAAAAAATCTGCTTTCTGTGGATGACTTGAATCAACACCGTTCTAGAAACCCATACTGAAATGTTTATTAGGGTCTGTCTGGAGCAAAATTTCCCCTGGAATGGCCAACAGCCAAATTTACACAACTCAAAAAGCCCTTCCAGAGAATGTATATTAGTCTGAGCTCATAGATATTTGATGAATCTTTACCAACACAGTAATGTTATTTTCTAAAGAAATATTTAATGCAGTGTTTAAAACCCTGAGATACTTGTTTTCATTCTGTTTGTCTTTTCACAGCTCCTCTCCAAAAGTTTCTTTTCTTCCACCATTCAACTTCATTTTTCTTGAATGCATTATGTATTTTTCCCATGCTAACATTGTCAAACTGCAGTGTATATTTTCCACATATTCTATATATCAAAATTTCACCACATTAAATTCACATGTAAAAAATTGGCTTTGATATTGAATTTAATCATTTCTTCCCCTGATATTTCATTGACCTGAATTTTTATTAAAGCATTTTATTTCCTATTGTGTATTTTGAATTACAGATGATTGTTCACTTATCTGTGTTCCTTACCACACTTATAAGCAACTTGAAAATAGGAACTCCATTATTCAACTTTGTATCACCATTATGTCTAGTACAGTGCTTTTTTCAGAAAAAAAAAACAGAATAAATTTATGCTTAACTGATGGAGTAAATATTTCATTATATTCAGGTCATATATATAACAGTAATAGATTAAATATTTAAATAGAAATGTTTAGAATAAATGTATTAAATCTTGGAAAACTTGTTAACTGATTTTTGGTTTATGCTTTGTTATGTGAAATTGTTATTTTTGGCTGTTCTGTATGATATGTACCTGATCCTTTGTAGACTGACACAAATTTAAAATTGGCTTTACACTATACAATTAAAAAATGTTAAATTTATATCTATTTGTAATTTCATAAAAATTTATACAGAGACAATTTTCTTAGAAACAGGATTATTATAATCATTTATTTTAAGTATACAAATGGTAAAATTTTCCCTACCTATTTTAGAAATTTATCAGATCCTCTCATCTTTGAAATAGATAACTTTGTCTTCAATAGAAAAATTAAGAACTCCATAATGAGGTTAATATAATGAGAAAAATATTATGAAACTATAGCAATATCAAATTTCTACTTGTTTTGATCAAACTGAATCAATATTCTTAAATTGTATGACAAAGTACTTTTCCTAATTTTTAACAAAAAGAATGTAAGAGACATTCATTCAGGATTGATAAAGCAAATATATATATATATATATATATATATATATATATATATATATATATATATATATGTTTGTGTGTGTGTATCCATGTTGTATTTAAATAACCTCATTTTAGTTAGGTAGATAATTAATTCATGACATTTGTCAAATACAAAACAAAATACTTTAATCAAAAGAATGACATCTGCATATTTGATATAATTTTGCAAGTAGCATTGCCCATTTATAATTTTATAAGAATAAAATGTCTGTCTCATGCCAAAGTAGAGAAATATGTTATCTAATAAACATACTATGGTTCTACCTATTTTTGGAGTTAGAAAATACCTAATTCCATCTCTCATTCATTAAGTAACTACAAATTGCTTGACTTTTCTATGCCTCAGTTTTCCTGCATTTAAAATAAATCATCATTGTAGCTGCCTCTTCCCCTAATAATGCTGTGGAAACAAGCAAGATAATGAACAACAATAACACAACAACAAAAATTGAACACTGCAAAATAAGTACATAAATTCCTAATATTGAAAATACATGTTACATTATTAGAGCTCTTTGAAACTTCCTTTCAATTTACACAGAATTTAATATATACAGGAGGTACTACATTGTACTAATTCTACATATGAGAAATCCAAGAAACAAAAGCCATTTGGTAAAGATGGTACAACCAAATGAGTCAGGAAAAATAGCAGTAAAACCAGAATGTCTAACCAATTTCCTAAGAACACTAACTGGCATAAAGTTATAAATATTATCCTGTGGAAATGATACAAAAATATATCTTAAGACATATGGGAGTAGATATAAATATACACAGACCCAGCTAAAGTAATACAGTCTTCCTGAACATGGTCACAACAGCAGTAGCCTCTCCCACTTCATCAAACACAGACATCTTAAGACCTGCTATTTCCAGGCCAGTTAAAATAGTCTATTTCAAACTTGGCTCACTTCATTCACCTTCTCATTCCATCATTGTCTTCTTTGTATTTCCTCTTTATAATTTTTAATGAACTACAGATGTAGGCTAGTTCTGATACAGGACCCTACATCTGCTCCAGGGTAGACAATGAAATACCCACTGTGAAAATTCTGAGGTGGGCTATTTAGTTGCTGTCCTTGGACAGACTGTGGTTGAAACAGAGATAGAAATACTGTGTTCCATAAAAGTGCCTCTGGGAATAAAAGCTCTTTCTAAGGAGACTCACTTTCAAGTTTATATTTATGTCTGATTTAAATGTTACATACTACAGTTTAGACCTATTAAATCCTATTCTCTTTTCCTAGAAATCACAACACACACAAAGAACATTTCCTATATGTTTCCTGTTCCTAAAACAACATACACATATAAAATGAAAATAAATTTTTGTGTGCATGTGTGTATGTGTGTGTGTGTGTGTGTGTGTGTGTGTTTTATAGTTTGCATCTATCTTCTCCAGAAGAATGTATGTAAATGGAAAGCATTTGTAGCAGGCTGACTCAGGATGGTGCCCAAAGATTCCTGCCTTTTGTACCCTTGCATAGTCTGCTCCCTGTGAATACAATTTGACCTAGAAATATGCTAACCAATAGTACACTACCAAAGTGGATGAATGAGACTTGCATGATTAGTCAACATGAAATTGTGATGTCTTCATGCTGATTCTTTCTCTTGCTAGGTCTAATGAAGTCAGCTATCATATCAGTCATACTCCTGCAACAAGGAATTAAGGGATACCTCTGGCCAACAAGCAGCAAAAAGCTGAGGCCTTCATTCAAATAGCTATGAGAACTGAATTTGCCAATGTCCTATAAATGAACTTGGAAATGATCTTTGTCCAAGTGAACTTTCAAATGATACTTCAGCCCTGGTTAATACCTTGTTTTCAGTTTTGAACAGATTGTGAAGGAAAGTACTGAACTAGTCCATGCCCAGGTATTGGACCCACAGCCTCAACATTTGTGGTCATGTTTTACACAACAATAAATAACAAATACAGCATTCAACACATACTTATTGAAAAGATTTATTTAATTACCTTTGGAAAGAATACTTGATTTACCTGAGGGTCACCTGGGTTTCTGACTTAATCCAATTATACACTAGCAATATGACCTGACCAAATTGTTTCGTCTTTCTAGGGGTTAATTTTTTTTCACCTATTAAATTAAGTAATTAATTTGGAAAATCACTAAAATCTCTACTAGCATTTAGATTATATATATATATATATATATATATATATATATGTAATTCATTTTCACTCACATCTGTGGAAGAGAGCCAAATAAAATTAAAATGTATTTATTTAGCTATAAATTTAATATTGAGACTAAATTCATGCTACTTTTTAAAAAAGCAGTCTCATTTTATAACCCATACATTTTAGCTTCAATAAAATATCAGCTTAGCTTATAGAAAATAATTATTTTAAAATATATTTCCCTTAAATGGTCTAATATTTAAAATTTTTGAATTAACAAACTGAATGTTAAAATAGATTCTTTCTCCTAAATGATTAGATTCTTGAACTTAATAGATTATAATTTCTAAAATATACTGATTACAACTTCTATTTTAAAATACGAGGAAGACAATTAAATTTAGGGGATAAGGTTTAACTTCCAGTTCATATTTATATTTTTCTAACACAAAATAATTGGTAACTAAATTTAGAATAGATCAGTTTACTCAAAAAATCAGTATTCAGTTGTGGAAATAATAATATTATAGTGATATTCTAATTGATTTGTAGGGGTATATTATCAAGATACTTTTAGTGTTCAAAGTCTTAACATAATAATGAAGTTATGTGCATGAAAAAGAAAATGAAACTCTGAGTTTGAATTTCCTGAAATCCATCACAAGATGTAATACTTGTCAAAAACTACAAACCAGATATGTTATTTTCTTATTGCCTAAGTAACAAATTATCACAAACAGTTGCTTAAAACAATGCCAATTTATTATACCCCAGTTTACATGATTTTAAAATGTTGGCTCACTATGGCTCAATTGGGTTCCTTGTTTATGGTTCACAAGTCTAAAACTGGTTCACAAGTCTAAAATCAAGCTATCAACAGAGTCCTTTCTTAGTGAAGTCTCTGGGAAAGAACATTTCTTACGTTTTCCATGTGGCTAAGGAGGGCAAGTTCTCACACTTCAAATCTCTCTGCTTCTGTTGCTAAATCTCTCTGCTTCTGAATACTTTGCAATAGCATTTTGAGCCCACCTGTATAATCCAGGATAATCTCCCTGTTTTAGATCAAACTTCCCTACTCCTGCAATATTCGGTTGGCCATGTCATGTAACATCATGATGGGAATGACACCAAAGGGGAAAAGTCATGGAACAAAATTCTCCCAATCAAGTATGATGAAGCTCTTCATTTTCCTCTCCTATTTAAGATGATCATTTATCACAGTCAGTTTTTTTATTCTTTAGATAGTAAATTTTAAATATAAGGTTCATTCTTATGTAAATGCAAATGAAATACTGAATGGTAACAAACATCTGATTCTCTATTGCCTAAAATAAAATCTTTTAAAGTAAAAAGTATTCAGTTGTGGAAATAATAAAGGAAATTTTACCTTTTGCTCCTGCCTTTGTCTCTGGCTTTTCTTTCTTCTCAGTTTTTTCCTTGTGAGTTGCTTAAACACAAAAATTTTACATTAGTATATACTTTAATAGATTTCAAAACCAAGTTTTTCCTTGCCCTTCGTTTTGTAACCATCAAAATTATGGACTGCTTTGAAGATTTATGACATTGATGAATCTAATTCAGGAAAAAAGTTACAAGTGTAATAATAACTTCATAGAATTCAATGTAAAACTTAACATTGATTTAGAAAGCATTTTGAAACCTAGATCCTCCCGTCCTTTTTTAAGTCATTATTCCAAGAAGATAAAGCTTTCAGGAAAAAAAAAAAAAAGAAAAAGAAGGAGCAATTTTATAAGGATTTGTTGAAAAATGTATCTCATGTCAGGAATAAAAACTCTATTTAGGATTAATAGCAAGAAGTATTTAAATCAGAACTAAAGCTGTGATTAAGCTCAGTGTTTTCTCAACAGGGGCACAATTGACATTTGGAAAGAACAATTCCTCACAGTAGGAGACTGTCTTATGCTTAAAAAAAAAAGTTTAGTCTCTCTGGTACCTGCTTCCCAAATGCCCTCCAGTCCAATGTCATTTTGACAACAAAAGTTTTCCAAATATTCCCTAGAGGGGAAAACTGTAGTTGAGAACCAACAGTAGTATGAAGAGTAATTCAAAAAAGGATTATTAGTAAAGTATATTAATTAATCATTATCCTACATGATACCTGAGATATTTTCTCCTTACTTATTTAGCTAATTAACAAATCAATATAAATGTGTTTTAACTTGGCTTTTTATTTAGATACACTGATAAAATCTGTGTATCTCAATAGTTTAAGTAAAGGTTATCTGAGAAGTACAATAGCATGTGTAGCATATTTTTATATTTCAAATATATTAAACTGAGTGTTTTGTTGTTTTCTCTAAATATTATATAGTTCTCAGAATTTATACACTGTTTTTTGAAGTATAAAAATAGGACTTAGGTAAATTCTAAAATATTAAGAGACAAAATACAAGATTTAATTAAACAGTTGGTTTAAGGAAGAAGTCAAATTAAAGCCTCAAACATTTCTCCATCTATATTAGAACACTAATATACATCAGCTTTTCTTATAAAAGGAAAAACAAAAAAAAAATTAGGAGGTGGGGCTTAATAGGAGGTGTTTGGGTCATGGGCCGTCCACTCTCAGAAACAGATTAAGCTGTTCTCATTAGAGTGAGTGAGTTCTTACTCACGAGAATGAGTTGTTTGACTTTCTTGACTCTCTCCTTGCCTTCCACCATGTGATAATATATCAGGAAGGGCTTCACCACAAGCTTTTTATTTGAATTGAGCCCAGGAGCCCTTTACCACTGAATTACATCCCAGTCCTTTTTATTTTATTTTCAGACAAGGTATCACTAAATTGATTAGGCCCTTGCTAAATTGCTTAGGCTGGTCTCAAACTTCGGATTCTTCTGCATTAGACTCCAAAGTTACAGAGATTATAGCCTTATACCACCATACCCAGCCCAATCTGTAGTATATTTTATAGCAGCAGAAAACAGACCAAGATTCCCTCTATTAATAGTTATCCCAAAATCTCAGAGAAACCATGCTAGCCTTATAGAAAGTTTAAAGCATTGTCCAGTTGATGACCAAGTGACCCTGACAGAATACACAGCTGCTGAAAGAGCAGGGACCTTCTCCAGGGATTCAGCATGCCCAATAGCCACCTAGGCTACATTTGGGGTTATGGGTACCAGAGTGGACAATGTTGGCAAAAGGAACACTATGATAGGATGCACAGGGTATAATCCATGCAAGATCAAGGTTTATATTAGAATATCTCATAAAACACAAATACCCAGCTGGGCATGGTGGCATGTGCCTGTAATCCCAGTGGCTCATGAGGCTGAGGTAGGAGTATCCCAAGTTCAAAGCCCACCTCACCAATGGCGAGGCACATAGCAACTCAGTGAGACCCAGTCTCTAAATAAAATACAAACTAGACCTGTGGTGTGGCTTAGTGGTTGAATGCCCCTGAGTTCAATACCCGGTACCAAAAAAAAAAACCCCAGAAACAAAAATACCCATTTAAAGGGATACCGTAAATAAAAGAATACAACATAACATTTTATTTATTTTCAATTTAGATAAATTTAATATAATATTTATAATTTAAATGTCAAAAATCTTCATTATTTCAAAAACAAAAAAAAAATTAGCTACTGTGAAGGTTGAAAAATACACATAAGAAATACCAGTTTATTTCATTTAGCCAGAGTACATAAAGCCTGGTGCTCATAATTCTGTGTAACTCACCAGTAGATAAGAAATTGACATCTGTTTCGAGAACACAGAAAGAAGATGGCTATATTGAAATTGATGGAAATTATCACTAAGTAAACATTAATAAAAGGATAAATATTGAATTCAAATATTCAAGTGTACACATACAATAAGTAATATTGAAGCATGTTTCAGTGGATATTATTTAAATGTCATAAGTATTCTCCCATATTCCACCTAAATGGAATGTTTCACAAAGAAAGAAAACTAAGCAGGATATGCATACTGTGGATACATAAATGAGCTGAAATATCCTAGACATGATCCTCTTTAAAATAAAAACAAAAATAAATTAGAATCTTACTTCACATTGCATATTGGAATGGAATTTTAATGAATTCAAGTCAAATGTAAAATATGGAAAGTTCTTTAAATTTAAGGAAAATATTAGTAGCTATCAAATTAATCTATTTTATTTATTTATTTTTTTTAGTTGTTGCTAGACCTTTATTTTTTTTAATTTATATGCAGTGCTGAGGAACGAACCAAATGCCAAACAAGTGCACTACCACTGAGCCACAGCCCCAGTCCCTCAAATTAATCTTTGATGCAGGTTCAAAAGCTGAAAAAGCCCAAGAAAATATCAACATATCTAGTCACATGAAAGTCCAGCAATCTAAACACACACACTAATACATTCAACATGTGTGTTCACATGGATAGAAAACCTAAGAGTGACTGCAAAACTAGCAGAAACATATTTGAAAAAAGTTATGAACTAAGAGATCTATATGCCAAAATCACACCACTAGGAAAAGTGGGTAATGATTGTGAACATTTACAAAAGGAAATATACATCACTAAAAGTTATATATAAATTATTCAGCCTATTAGTAGCAATCAGCCCTAAGATAGGGTGGAAGACAACATTGGCATTTAAATACTATGCAGGCTTTTAAAAAAGAATAGGGCAAATATTTATTTATGGGTCTGAAAAAATTTCTAGGATGTATTTTTAAAAGTCATAACATAGGATATGTCAGATTTTGTGTAGAAACAGGGAGAAGCAATAATATATATTATTAATAATATACTAGTAAAAATATTATAGTACTATTATTATAGTATTATAAAATATATTTATATAATTATGTTATAAATTACACATTTATGTATTAAATCTCTAAAAGGATTAAACTCACACACATAGTTTACGGTAAGAACTTGGGGTGGGATTGAATGGGAAGTGGAATGGCAGGGGCGAGGGAAGGTTTTCACAAAGCAAGTTTATATGCCAAGCAGAGATGGTGTTCTGATTACCTATTTTAAATAAATAAATAAATAAAAACTAACAACAAAAAAGTACAGCCTAATAGTAATTAATATCATTAAAATATTGAGATCTACTATCTTGTGTATAAAATTGATAAGTATTTTCTGGGAAAATATTCTCACTGCTGGCTAATGCAGCTTAAAAACTGCTGGCTGGGGTTTGGGGGTTTGACATGGCATTTCTGAAACGTCAAGTGGTATGGGGAATTCAAGAGCATTAGGGACTTAGTCCTTTTCAATCCAGAAATTCCTCCCTTTAGAATCTGTTCCAAGGAAATAATCATAATATTAATTGAAAAAGAAGAAATGCAAGGTCAGCTAAAATTTGAACGGAAGAAAGGGAATTCAAAATAAAAAGGTTTAATGTTAACAACAGCAAAAAAGAATGTCTGCATACCTTTCTTTTCAGGTTTTTCCTTTTCTTTTGTTTTTTCTTTGTCTTTTTCCTTTTCTCTGTGTGTGACTAGAAAGGAATAGATAAAACTTCATTTAAATACAAGGAATAAATGATAAGATAATTGCATGACAGTTTTGATGTAAAAAACTTTTCGGCTGCTTTTAGAGATTTTCCTTTAACTGACATGAGGGTTTTACATATTTGGAGGTTTAAGCTTCAACATAATTATAGATTTGCTTTTTATTTCTATTTTTATTTCACATCTAACCACAAACCAGTACCAAAAGTAGGTCTCACTGCAAAGATAAGCTATGCTTCAACTTCTCCAAGTCTTTAATTTCATGATTAGAAATTTAAAAATCATTGTGACTCCAAAAGAATAACAATTCTAGTATTGATATTAGATAAATGCCAAAAATCTGAGTACAAAATAGAGAGACATAGTCTTCTGAACTGAAACTAGTAGAATCAACCCAAATTATATATGTTAATCTTCTACAGCAATATTCTAGATTAAAATTTTTGAAGACACACTAGAATGAGATTACAATGTGAATAAATCTTTAAAAAAACAAAACTTAATCCAATGAGCTATAAACCAATTAATTATTACATCATTTGAATTTAAGTCATAATCTCACCCCACACTTTAGTCATAATTTGTATTAATTATCCAAACTAGAAGTATGGGATTCAACTCAGATTTCTCTCTCTCTCTCTCTCTCTCTCTCTCTCTCTCTCTCTCTCTCTCTCTCTCTCCTCTCTCTCATTTTCCTCTTCTGTTCATGAACTAAGCTGTTTCCATCTTAGCTTTTTCATATTTCTCTCATTCAACTTCTTTTATTTAATATTATGTTACCTACCAATTGCATATTTACACAAATATAAGGAAAGCACACCTGCCATGAACTAAAACTCTGCTAAGCAAGATAAATACCATCCCTGTCATTGGGATGTCAACCAGCTAATGGTTGATGGATGCTGAACAAATAATTACAAGGGTAGTTAATTGCAGTTAGTGTAATTGCTATGAAGAAACAGGCGGGATGGCATATCAATGTATAAATTAGGACCTAATCTCATCTACATATTTGGAGAAGGTCCCCTGGTAGGAGTGAAAAGAAGAATAAATTAGGTTTGTCAGGGAGTGGGAAAGACAAAGGAGAAAGAGGCCCTTTCGAAAAATTAGAACAAGATGCTTTTCTTGGCCATGCTATTATTGAAACTTTTATTACAATATCCTGACTAGTCTCTTGAATCTTGAGATTTATTTTATCCCATCTCACATTAACTCTTGTAACCAAAGTCTGATTATATCATTCACCTGTTGTGTAAATTAGTGTCCCCCTCATTGCTTAGCCTGGCATCTGTCTCTGAGTAGGTGTTACAACAAATATAAAAATATTTTATTGCTTTAGGGATCTGACATTTGCTTACCAATCCAATCTCATCTACCAGGAATTTCTCCTTGAACTTTACATTCCAGTTATAACAGAACCGCTTGTAGCTCCACAGCACACCATGTGCCCTTGTGCTGCCTTTTCATCTCTGCTTGTTTGTGTTTTCCACCTCGAATTCTCACACCCACATTTCTTCATTTTTCTTCCCCTGTTTCATGCAATCTTTCAATCCTGGATCAAATGGCTCCTGCTCTGTAAAATTTCTTTGATGTACACTTACTCTATACATCAGTTACAAAATATATGTTATTCTATTTTAGCTACAAAAAAAACCCCATTGTAATTATAGTCATATGCCTGACTACCCAGTAGATGAAATATTTAAGGTCTGCATCACATTATTTTACTTTGTCATTACTGATTCATCTTGTAATGTCTGTCATACAGTGGATTCTCTATAGTATTTTTGAATAAGTGAGATTCTAGCTTATATGAAGAACTAGTTTCCTTTTCTAATGAAATTCTGTTTATAGATCATCATGTGGTAGTATAGATATAATTAGGCACTGCTTGCTTCCAATGATTTGAATTTTTTTATAGTTTATTAAAATTTCTCAAATAAATCCCAGAAAGAAACAGGAAGGGGGAAAAATACCTCAGAACATAGAGACATTTTTCTTTAATTTTTAAATGCTTATTTTAGGTGTTTCAGAGCTAATAAATTCAATATAACTATCTCACAAAATAAAAGGGGGAAATGAGCATTTACATAGACCACAAGTAGCTTATTTTGGTTTCTGTGGATCACTATTAATTAAGCTAAAATTAAAAAAAAAAAAATTCTTGGCAAAAACAAAGCCTCTTTTAAAGTTTCTCTAGGGGGAACCAAGTTTGTGTGAGATAAGCCATGCTTTCAGAGCTCTGATTGGAAAGAGCCCCAAGGGAGCACCTAATCTGCAGCTCTGCCTCTGTAAGGGACGGGGCTCACCCTCCTCAGACAGCTGGTTGTCCATTCCACTAAAGGATTTTCAGATTGACGTGTGCACAGGCATAAATGGGAGAATTAATACAAAATCAAAAGAGCAAGGGGGCTGAATTCAGACTCAAATTAGCATATTAACTCCTCATTCCTGTTACCCAGGGGAAAAATCTGGTTCCTCCAGTCAAAGTTTTGATTTACAGACACAGTACTGTATGCTGGAATTTCATTATCCCCCTTCAAAATAACACCATAATACAGCTTAGTGAAGCAGCTGGACTCATGAGCTCTAGGGAGCTGTTCAAAATGGCAGATAGCCACTAAAGCTGCTTGGATGGAAACTTCAAACTTTGGCAAGAAGGTGCTCAAATACCAAGTTTTGAAATGTCTCACCACAGCAATGCAACAGTCAATATCTGTGTTAATAATCATTATAAAATTTAAAAAAATGATTTGCTGAAGCAACTGCATTTGTTTGTGCATCTTTTTGCTTAAGACCTGTAACCAGGAGTTTCCACATGGAAGAAAAAGAAAAGAGTATCTTCTTGTCACCAGTCCAGCTTGGCAAGTTCTATCTGAGCCAAGACAGTTTTAGCTCAGAACAAAATAAGCTTTTTGCACCTGCTAGAGCTTAATTTGTTTGTCATCTTCTTTATAAGAAACAAAAGTCCCTTCGGTGTGCTGATAATTAAAAACAAATGGAATCCACCAGTTGGAATGGCCCTGATGTTGGCATTGGAATTGGCATTGCTCTCCTGTTCCTATGCTTGTCCAGACTCTGACCTTTCCCTGACCAGAACATTCAGCTCAACTCAACTTTGAAGTGTGTCTCTCACCCTCCCCTCATGGCTTCTCTCCAGCTCTCTCCAAGCTGTGCTCTGTGCTTTTGCTTTTGATCCCAGCAGCTGACAAGCAGACTTATGTCTTTTCTCAAGTGCATCAGAGCTCACAGTACCCCTGACCTTGAGGTTTTTATTGGGTAAAAAACTCCATAGAAGGCAAACAGCAGGGAGCAGTTGTCAGAGTTCTTTGTTATTGTCTGTTCTTACTTCAAAAATCAAACATTTTGGTGTTAAAACTGTTAAGCTACTGATCTGTGTAGACTATTGCATTCTCCAACTAATGGGGAGCAAACAAATTCCACCAAAATTCCGAAGCTTATACCTGACTCCAGAGCAGGTAACTGTGTAAGACTAATTTGACCATCCAAACAGAAATAAATCAGCTAACCAATTAGGCACTAGCTTTTTTTAATATTTATTTCAAAGTTTTAGGTGGACACAATATCTTTATTTTACATTTATGTAGTGCTGAGAGTCAAACCAAGTGCCTCCTGCATGCTAGGCAAGCTCTCTACCACTGAGCCACAGCCCCAGACCAAGACTTTTTTTTATTATGAAAATACAGGGGAGCATGAATGGTAAACTGGACTAGAATTCACTGAATTTTGTTTTAGTTAATTTCTCTATATTTTAGATTTCAAGTGCTTTGTTATGGGTGGAACCAGCAATTGATAAATTTTAAATAGGTGAAGATTTCAGACAGCCTCATAAAATTTATACATATTTATTCTTTGATTCCTCAGTTTTTAACAATACACCATAAAACACATTCATTTTTTAACACTTAAACTGTTACTTTAAAAGAAACAAATTGTTTTAGCCAATATTAAACAAAAATGGCCAAATATACTCTATTTTAAAGTGTATGTCTCTCTGTGTGTGGTTGTTTTTCCATCTAAAGAATTTTAATTCTGTACTAAGGCAAAATAATCTGTACACTTTTTAAAAGATAATGGTAAACATAATAGGAAAGGGTTCTTAAATAGAAAAACTTCAAAAAATTGCATTATCTATTTTTTTCAAGAAAGAAATTATTACTTCAGCTTTAACAAATGAACACAATTTTAGAGTTGGTAGGAATATGAGAGATCAACTAGCCTGAACTTCTTTGTCCAGGATAAGAATCTAGACCAGAGCAGAAAAGAATACAACTATCTGATGATGACTCCCCGCAAAATTGATGTTTAGTCATCCCAGATTCTATACAGACTATAAACTTATTCTATGAGCCAAAGTGTGCTGATTAGATTCTGCAAGCATGTTATCAACAATCTATCCTTCAGTAGTGTGCACACTTCTTTTTCATAATAAAATTACTTTTATTTCTGTATTAAAGTGGAAGACTTGGAAAACTAAATAAAATTAAAATTTTATCTGATACATATGTTTTAAACCATACAACAGGAATTTTTAACATTCTAAAACATCAATTTTATTCTCAAGTCTGACTTAATTGTATGGAGATTTACCTGGGGGCTCCATAGCCATAGTAAGACCTGTAATCACTTATTTATATGTGTAAAGTTACTAGGAAGGCAGTGCTTCATAGCTTTATGCAGAATCTTCAATTCCAATTTTATTTTCCAGTTTTTTTCTTTCATAACTAACTGCCAGAAAATTTATATATATACACACATATGTATATATATATAAAATTATACTTAATTATATATATATATATATATATTCATGTATTTATAATATGCACCTATTTTATATATATATATATATATATATATATATATACATATATATGTGTGTGTGTGTGTGTGTGTATGTATACACACACATACATATATATATAAAATTAGGTCAGCTGAGAAAAGACAAAAATAAAAGTTTATATAATACTAGATGCCTAAATTAATTTGAAGACTTTGAGGTCATTGTTATACAGGACTTTAGGATATTCTGATATGTTTTAATGTCCTATTCTTTTGGCTTTTGAGAATCACTACAGGCTAAATCCCTTGTCAGCTTATGATTCCAATCCTGCAATTGTTTCTCAGAAACTTAAGGAGTCCTAAGCCAGTCAATTAGCATTACTGTTTTAAATCACCCTCTGAAAAAAATGTTTCTGACTCTGTGTGTGTGTGAAAGTTTTATAAATTGAATTGTGTTCCCCCAAGAAAGATATGCTACAGCCCTAACCTCCAGTACCTCGGAATATGACATTATGCTTGATAGAAGCATCTTTACAGAGGTGATCAAATTAAAATATCATTAGGCCACTTCTTAATCCAATATGACTGATGTCTGCATAAAAGGGGAAATTCACACAGAGAGTCAGACACACACAGAGGGAACACAATATCTGAAAAGACAGACATACAGGGAGCACATCTTCTGAAGACAATAGCAGAATTTAGAATGATTTATGTAGAAGCCAAAGATTGCCCACAAACACAGGGAGTTAGAGAGAGTCATGCAACAGATTCCCCTCACATCTCTCAGAAGGAACCAACTCTCTGAAAAATTTGACCCAAAACTTCAAAGCTCTATAGCTGTGACATCAACACTTTTTATTATTTTAAGCCACCCAATCTTTGGTACTTTTTAGTGATAGCTCTAAGAAACTAATATGAATCATTTGACTTTCATTGAGCACTTTAAAACAAATTCCCACTTAGTTCCTTAAAGACTGACCCTGACCTAGCTTTTATGTCTTCCATTTTAGTAAGCTCCAGAATTCATGCCTGAACCCCTAAACACTCATTTCTTCCAAGGCCCTATCAGAAAACTGCAGTCAGACACACTCAGCAACTGAGGCAGTGAGGCCTCCAACAGCATCCCTGCCTCTAGGACCTCTCTGGGAAGTATTCAGTACACAATGGTACAATTGTATTGACCTTTTCAGAACTTTCATGGGACTAGGTTCTATTGGTTATTGAATTTTCCATTCTTAGTATGGTGTTTGTCACAAAGTAATTTCTGTGAATAAATTAATGTGCATTGCTAAAAAAATTGTTGTGGCCAGCTTTTTCTTTTAGTCTTCCTCTAAGAATACCTCCCTTTCCTACCAACACATCTCTGATGCTGACCATCTGCCAGCTGGCTGTGTGAACTGCCTCCTCATTCCTGAGGTCACTTCTTCATCTGAACACCTGATACCCCAGGTGGATGCACCCCACACCTGTGGTCGGAGTACCCAGCAGGTTTCCTTTCAACCAGGAGCCTTCCTCTAGTTATGTTTAATACTAATTTCTTGTCTTTTCTGGTTTGTTCTGCTCTGTGAGTAAACTAACATGTTTAATACTTAAATAGAAGTTTTAATATTATCTGAAATCAACAGTGAAATTTGCAATTGCAAGAGAAATAAGACAATGTACAATAAACAAGCAACTGCAGGGAAAAAACCAGAGCAAGTTAAAAATAAATTCCTTTTTTACTTCAGATAATTGGATCATGAGTGTTTCATTTGTTTCTTTTTGCTTTTTTCTTTTTCGCATTTTCCCAACTGTCCAGATTAGATTTTACTACTTTAAGTTATATTATCACAATTTTGGTTCTGTGAGATTGGTTTCAGATTGCAGATTATAGTTTTTTGTTTTACTATCAAATTGGTGATTGCCTCTGACCAAATAAATTTGACATTTTAGTAGCCCAATTAAAGCTGAGTAATTTTATGCATGTGTATGTGTGTTTATATATTATGTACATATATAGCATTATATATATATATATATATATGAAGCATATAAATATAAAAAAATATCTTTATAAAAATCAAGCAAAGATTAACAAAAATAGCAATAACTCATCCATTCATTTATTATTTGACTATTTTTTTGAGTGTGTTGGGTGCTTTGTTAGATGTTAAAGTGATTTTTAATTTACTTTAAGCATACAGATTCATAGCTGGCAAGAGTCTGAGAGATTATTGAGCCTGAATCTCCTTGTTTGGGGATAAAGAAATGCAGTCATATGTCAGAAGTAAAGCTGATCTAGAACATGTTTGGAGATAAACTAATTCCTTGCCCTCACTGAGCGAGTTGGTCACTCTATCCATAACTCATGTGTTGTCAAAATGGTTAAAAAGTTAAAAACTGGGTTATTAGAGTAGCATGGAGACAGAGCCTACATGCCTTCAGTGAAGGACAGGAGAAGCTGGTGAAAGAAACTGGAATTCCATATGAGAATAAAAGAAGTGAACAAGCACCCTGCTAAATGACTACACAGGAGGGGGCTGGTGGCCAGAGAACAGAGCACACAAAGGCTCAGGGTTTCAAGATAGCACTGTGTCTGCTTAAGGCCTGCCCAACAGCTCAGCCTACCTACAACATAGGAGGCTTTAGCTGGGCTGGGAGTACCAGTGGCAGCAGGTAGACAGAGGTGGGGATGTTGGAGGAGTTACTGAAGAGGTTGCAGAGTAGGTTAGATATGCAATAATGGGTACAAAGCCACAAATTTGTAGGTAAGGGTGTCAAAGATTGTGTGAGGAGGATCTCTGGTGCCAGACTACAACATGTGACATTTATCTCTTAGGCACTGAGACACCAACAATGGGATTTAAGCAAGTAAAGTGTTATGATTAGCATTTGCTTGAGAGATTAATGCAAGGAAATCAGTAACAAAGCAATTGTCAAAAAGACTGTGAGACAGTTGTGGAGGTGATAGAAGTGGTTGAGAGAGTAGACTAAATTACAGTGAAGAGAACACAGGACAAGAGTCCAAGCAAGATTGGACTTTATAGAGAAAGAGTCTTAGGCTGGGTTTGTAACTCAAATGCTTCATAGATGAGACATGTAAATAAACATCTAACTTTATCTTTCATAACTGCCAGAAAGTTGAGGTAGGTAGATTATCTTGCATTATCCAGTTGGGGCCTAAAAATAATCACATGTATCCTTATTATAGTGAGGTAGGGGGAGACTGATATCAGAAGGGAAGATAGCAGTATGATCCCAGAGGCAGAAATCAGAGTGAGGCAGTCATAATCCAAGGAATATCAGTAGCCACCATAGGCTGTGAGAGGTAAGAAAGAGATATTCTCCTAGAGTCTCTAAGGAAATGTAACTCAACTGTCTCTTTTATTTTATGTCAATAAAACTGATTTTGAATTTCTGGCCTCTACAGCTACTATAAAAGGGGGAAATATTATGTTTTTTTTTTCTTTTTGAACACCAAGTTTGTGATTATTTGTTACAGAAACCGCAGGAAACTAATACATCTATAACAAGCCATTTGGCATTTTCATCAATTATAAGTAGTGTACTATCATATTTCTCAGTCTTATTAAATGTAAAATTTTGAGAGAGGAGTCTTATTGATATATATATCTTATTGACTAGCTGGTACTTGCAATACAGGCAAGCTATCAGATTTGGATAACACCAGGCCATATGGATCACAAACCAATGGGGAGAGAATAGATATGGTGCCTGGGCACTGGTAGACATGTGGATATGCAAGTAGAATAGTGAGGTCAACCAGCATGTAGCAAGACCCTAACCACAGGTTTAGAGACAAACTCTAAATATAAAAGTGCATGTTTATTTTGACCTATAAAACCTTATGTTTGAAACCATAACCCTGACATGAAATCAGACTTTTTCAAGTTCACTAGGACTGGAGCACACTGATCACTTCCCACAACTTATGGTATTGTGGCAAACTCAATCTGCCTACTCAGCAGTGGCTATGTATATATGAGCAGTAATTGGGTAAATAATGTTTGGTAATCTAGGAAAAGTTAAAGTGTGGTGTAAGTTTCTTCTAAGCAAATTAATATACCCCAGTATTACTGTATGAATTTAATACAAGGTCAGAAGTACATACATTATCCTGAATATATTTACAAACTAAATTCTTACCTCTTTATAAAACCCAAGGTTAAATTAGTTTGAAAGTCAACCTTAACTAACATGCCAGGGCTTTGCTAAGCACCATAACAGATACTCATTGCCAGGTTATGAATTAAAAGGCTTACTGTTTAGCTCCATGAAATTGCTGTATTCTTCCCTGATGAACAGCATCAAACAAAATTAACAGAGGAATAAAATATAATTAAAGACTGATATTCATTTAAATCACTTAATGTGGATGATTATAAAATTTTCTGTGACATAGAGTAAGAATTGGAATTAATTCTTTGACATTTAAAATAAATTAATATATTTATATGGAATTATTTTGGAAATCTGTTTTCTGAGGTTATATTTTCTTTGGTTTTTCTGTACTTCCATTGATGAATAAATCAAATAGGTATAGATTCCCAAAGCTTTTCTAAGTATTTACATAGCCCTGAGACCATAGGAATCTTCAGAAGGAAAAAAAAAATCGAACATAGGGTATTATCTAGGTTCCTTTAGCATCAAAATATTTATTTCTGCACAAAACACACCAGGCTTAGAGTCTTAGAGTCTTTTAGAGTTTTTAGAGTCATAAAGAGTCTTTTTAGGCTGATATTTGTTGTCTTGTTTATAATCATTACAAATAATTATATTGTTACCTTCTTGTAAGAGTTCAAAATACTTAAATAACAATTTAGATTCCTAACTATCCATCATATATAATCATAGCCAATATGAAACATGGCATACAGAATACAGTATTTGTTTACATGTATCAATGGTTATAAAACTACATCATCACTGAACAATTTGTCTACAGAGAGGGTGTTAATCTACCTGGATTCTAGATAGGAAACTGAGGAGTAAAATGAAATGTTTCATTCACATTAATACAGAAAAACTGTGGAGAAATAAAATGATGAACTAACTATCTTGATGCCCCATTCAGTGTTGCTAAGCTGAAGTCCCATTTTTCTCTTGCTTGAAAAATATATTCACTTTCACAAAATGGATTTGGTCTACTCAAGAAATACAGTCAGGTAACTAATCACCAGCCCAGTCTTTGAGAATTTATTTTAAACTTCATTCTGCAATCTGTATACGGGGTAAAAATGGGAGTTCATATCCCACTTGAATCAAAGTGTGAAATATGATATATCAAGAACTATGTAATGTTTTGAACAACCTACAATAAAAATTAATTTAAAACAAAATAAATAAAAAAATAAACTTCAGCCAAATTCACTATTTTAATTATGGAAGACTCACTAGTTTAACAAACCCACTCTACAGCCCACTGCTCAAAGGCTTTGATAGCAAGATTCTAAAAGCCGGGTCCAAAATGCAAATGGTACCATCTGCATCACCACATCCATTCCAGCAGCACTGCAATTAAATTAATAGTAGACTCTTCAAGATAAACCAGCAGAGACCCCAATCATGTGGAACTGGTTGAGTTTCTATTTAACCTACAGCAAATGGAAAAAAATACACAGCCAATTCAGTCATGGCTCCCTTAGTCAATCAGTGCCCAAAAGCTGTGTCCAATTTCCCTGACCAAAGGAATTAAGAACCAAAAAAGGAAAGGAAACAGTAAGAAGATGTTAGTTCCCTAAGTACAAATATAAATAGATTTCAATCAAGTGAGCTTCAGTGTGCTGACTGTGTAAGGATTGGCTGACCAATCTGGAACAAACTCAGGCATTAGGATTAAAGGCATAATGTCTAAAGAATGATTTGAGCTCCTCACTAAAAGGAAGTACATGAAGTATACTTAAAAACAACAACAACATGACCTTGTAATATAGATACACATGCCAATATAATTTAAGGTTAACTAGAACTTCCTTTATTTGAAATTTTACAATCTGTGGTTGTTGTATTTACTGCAGATTTTGCATTAGCCCCTTTTCATATGAAAAATATTGGACAACATTTAATTTTTACCCCAGGGAAATTCTTTTACTTTTTATTTGACCATACAACTATGGTAATTAGGAGATTCTTAATTTTCTTCCAAAATTATGTATTTGGAAAACCTGAATATGCTTAGAAACACAACCTTCTGATTGTCTTTGCTTCCTAAAACTTCTTGTGAAGTTTTATGACGACATAGACAACCCATAAAAAAAGTGTCAGATGAGTAAGGTAAATCTGGCCATTATTAAAATGCTTCTACTGCAAGATGTCAGTTCCTGGAGTCAGTTCAGTGAAAAGGGATATTAATCATCTTGTAGTCATTGTCCATGAATCTTGAGGCTAGGGAGGAAAGCTGTAGGGAAGTGGCCTCCTGCAGTGAGGGAACATAATGACTCTGCGTTTCTACACCAAACAATGTAAAGGCATCCCATGGCAGAGAAATTCAGGTTAAAGAAAAATTGAACTCTGACTCATAGTAACTTATTAACAGAAGAAAAGTGTTTGTTCAAGTCAAAAAATTTATTTGTGCTGTCATTTAGTAAGAAAAACCAGCTGCAAATAATGTAAAGATGGTCACACACTTTAAAGTTACTTTAATTCCAATCGTTACATATTATTCACACATTTACACCCCAAATTAATAGAGTAAAAGTACTTATTAAAGTAATACCAACAATGTTTTAAAAAATAACCACATTAATCATGTTTTTCTTCCATATGAATACACAAAATATACATCCTGGAATAATAAGAATAAACATAAAATTGAACAATTACCTTTAGTTTGAATTTTCTTTTCAGATTTATCCTGCTTTTCAGTCTTTTCTTTGTGTATTTCTAGGGAAAAACAGAATTTATAATTTAATTTTTTTTAAAAAAGTATAAAATTTAAAACATAGTCATACCTAAATTTCATCATTTCATCATAAAGTATACATTCTTGTATCTAATAAACTTTTTGATATATTTTTAAAAAGAGTTTGTAAAATATAGCTACATAAAATCACTTATTTACTTCAATACAGAAAAATTTGAATCATCTCAAAATCAGTTATTTGAAAAAGCCTTAAAATTTGCATTGGCAGATATGTTGTCATCATTTTTAGTGACAAAATTGAGCACAAACTATAATTACACTTTATTTCAATTACTCTCAATACAAATTAAGAATATTCAATACGAATGTCATTTATATTTAGGAAGATTTTGTTTTTACATATTAAATTAAGAATTTGTGAAATGAACTGTAACAGCTATCTAATAGAAAATATATCTCAGAAGCATTGACTCTAAGCTATGTTTATAATCAGCATTTGGCATTGCATTTACCCAATAATTACTTCAAGCAGATATGACACTTTTCATTGAATAAGTTAGTTGTACATCTTTTCCAAATATCAGATTTTAACAAATATATTCAATACATACATTGCCAAATCTTAGCAAATGAAGTTTATTCTGAATTTGCAGTTAATTTGGATAGAAGTAAATTTCAGATTAGGGTTTACAAATATGATTACTACCTCTGAAAATGACTTAATCTTAAATATCATGGTTTTTCTTAGAAAAAAAAATGCTAGAGGTTTACTTATTTATTTATCACAACTTCATTCCACAGATGGTCTGAGACAGTGCTAATTACTGTACACGTTTTGAATTCTCCATTTGTAAGTTTTCATTTGCATTTTGTAATTTTCCTGAAGTCTACCAAATGAAGACTAACCTTAGGAATACCCTAAATATCCTCAGAAAAGGGCACCTATGAACTTCCACTCATTTGTTATGGAAATAACTATCATTGAATAATTTTTCTTCCATTTTTCCATGCATCATTCACTCTACTATTCAGTGTCATTCCTCCACCCTCATCCTATCCCCTGACTTTGAATATGGTCATAGAGATATGGACAAGATGAGATGCTTATTCACATCTCTGAACATTTTTCTCCAAGGTAAAGGAAAGATTCCAAAGAGCATTGAAAACTTCCATCATCTCTCACAATTTTCTTTCATTCCCTAATATTTCCAAATTCTGCTCTATAGCAGGGTTTCTCAGCTTAGTGCCATGGTCTTTTCTGATTGGGTGAGTCAATAATTGAGGGTGAGGAGTGCTATTCAGTGCATTCTAGGATGTCTAGCAGCATTCCTGTACCACCTATTAGATGGCAATAGCTCCCATCACTACCCTTCAGGCAAAACAATGAAAAATACCTTCACATATTGCTAAATGTCCCTTGCTAGACAAACTAAACCCTAGGTGAGACTTGCCTCTCTAAAAATACAAGATAATCAGCCAGATAAACTCTTTGCCAATGTCCAAACCTACATTGTCAATGCAGTGACCAGTAGACTTCTGTTAGTCTTAAGCACATGATATGTGGTTAGTCCAAGTGGATATGTACTATAACTGCAAAATACACACTATATTATGAAGAGCTGTTTAAAAAAATAAGTAAAATATCTTGTTAGTTTTACATTCCTTACATTTTGAAATGATATTATTTTGGATATATTGATGGTAATAATTTAATAGATGTGTCAGTGTGGCTAGGCTCCTGTGTGTTTTCCAAGGGATACTAATCAAGGAATTACTTAAAGATATTTGGCAAATATAGTAAAAATCCTCAATCAGTTGAATTTAAGAAGGTGATTCTGAATAATCTGGGTGGGTTGTGTGATTCCATTGAGAAGACTTAAAAATAAGCCTGAGTTTTCCCAGGACAAGGGATGAATTTTCTATGTGGATCACAGCTTTGATCCATACCCATGAGTTCAAGTTTGCCTATGATCTTCCTGTTCTGGCTGCCTGTCCTATGGGTTAAGACTTGGTTGACCAGTTTCTACAATCACATAAGTAAACATCTGGTAATAAATTTTTAACATATAAATGAGTCCCCCTTATCTTTTTCTACTTGTGCTTCTCTATTTGAGCTCTTACAGATTAGATTAAATATTATTTAAATTAATTCTATGATGTGTCTCTCCATTTATTAATGTAGCTAATTGGAAATTTTAAATTGCATGTATGAATCACATTATAGAATGTGTACATTAGACAGTGCTAGTCTAATCTTAAGTGGAACAAAGGACCATCTTAAAAATATGAGGTCAATCAGTGTTGAATCAACTTCAAATGAACTGAAAAAACAACTTTGAACTTTTTCCTATCAGTAACTTTCTTCTTCCTTCCTATCCAAACAAACAGAAGTTATGCAGAAGATTGGTGTTTTGTATAACTCAGACCCATAAAGCAAGTAAGCTGTCAAAGATTTAGAACAGTCATTGGATATGCTAAGGGAGTCACTTTTCATGTGACATTTCATATTCCCAGTAAGCATTAACTGGGATAAAAAAAAATGAGATGAAAATTTCAAAATTAAAGAATTAAATGAAGTATTACATTCTTTGTGATATGAAGCCTTAAAATTCTCAATTGCCAATCCCCTTGGATGTAGGGATGTTCATTTGTGTGAATGTCTGTATTCCATGGATACCTGCTATCTAATCATAGAAGTCAAGAAGGAATTCTGGAACTCCCATGGGAGAAGCAGACATGAGTCACATTCTTCTGCTGGATTTGGCGCTAAAAGCAATTTTCTCTGAATAATTCTATCAGAGCATCTTAGCCTAACATGGTTTTGGAAAAAAACACTGGGCAGGAGGAGGGTGAGGAGTAGATAGTATAGGCTGGTTCACAGCAGGATTCCCTGAAAGGTAGGTAGAAGACTGGGCATCAGAAAACAGATGAGAGAAGCTATACCAGAAACTATTTTGGCTCCCCTTAGTTCTATGTTTGTAGCAGATGTAATTAAAAGTAAAAAGTGTTAAAAATAGATACCAGAATAGAAATGAGCACGGGTTCATACCAGAGGGAAAAATAAAGATAAATCTTGAAAAAATCAGGAGAAAGAACACCACTCAGGAAAAAAGAAAAGTGAGGGTTGGGTGGGCTAGGAGGGTAAATGAATTTCCTACACCATGTCTTAAATACATGAAGGGAGGTAACTATAAGTGGTAGATAAATACTTGCAGGAAGCTGCACTTTATATTTTACTTTATCAAAAATAGAACTAAAAGAAAATAAGTTTGAAAAATGGCCATATTTCAGAGCATTTATTTTTTACTTTATGATAAATGTTGTGTTCAGTTTTACAACTCAAACCAAGATCCAAGATAAATTCCCAATTAATTTTTCTCATTCTGATACTTCAGCCATACACAGATGAAGACAACTGCTGTTCTGGGTAGGTTCACCAGCTTTCTCCTACATGGGAGTATCTCACATCAAACAGAAGCAATATGACTTACATGGTCAGGGTTTTTCTGTTTGTTTGTTTTTTTCAGAAATATCATCAATTAAAATTCATGGTAGAGCCATTAATGTATCTGTAAAGGCAACTCTATATAAACAAGACATAAGCTAGTGAAGGCATATATGCATCTATATTTCTCTGTTTATAGAGGACAAATTTATCTCATGATTTAAACTTAAAAAGAAATCAACATCTCCCTATGTGTTTTATTGCTACATTGCATTTTCTTTGGGGATTGAATTCCATGATAGCCTGTGGCTATCAGATGTCAGAGGATCCCATGAAACCTATACACAGTGTGCCAATTCTGTCTCCTTACACTTGAGCCAGGAAATGATGACCATTTAGGCTCCTGTCCAATTGAGTAAGAGCATGCTACCAATTTAGACTTCAGAAAGCTATTTTCTCATATCCAGACGATGCCTGATATGTTACCTTCAATTGCTCTTTCCAGCCAAGCACCATTTGTTATAATATTTGAAAATTAAATTTAAAAATTTAAGTCGCTAAAGGTAGGAATTTATTATCTTACAGTTTTCAAAAACTTCAAAGAAAAATAAAATTTCCAATACTATATTAACTCCAGTGTTTAGTTATTTAATATTTTCTTTAGACATATGAATGCCTTTACTTTGTGTAATGTCATAATGATATGTAATGGTGTAAAACTGTACACAACATATGACATTCTAAGGTATAGTTTACTTAAACCTAAACCAAATCTGAATACAAAGGATAGGAAGAAGATCAAGACAGCCATTATTTACCTTCAATATATGTGCTTTGAAATAGGTGAAAGTCAAATGCTTCTGAAAAAGGTGATAAATCTCACTAGATCTAGCTAGAATTAAATGATTTTTGAAACCAGACAATCCTCAATATTTTGTTACTTAGAAAGTATAAAGGTCAAACTATTTCAATACATTTGTAAGACTGCCCATAGGTTCTCAATGGATGAGTTTTAATGTCACTTTTGAGAAATGAAGAAGTGAAAAATAACATTAAAAATAGTGACAATTATAAAACATTAAGAGGCAGTGAAAGAGCTAACTTTGATCTACTGAGTCCTGGGTAGCCTTGCCTAAGAAAACCATCCACTGATATTCGATAGTGTAATAAATGGTATCACGGGCATGGAGGATTTAAGAGAAGGGCAAGTTAATTCCACAGTGATGGGTTATATTTTTCTGTTTCCTTTACTACTCTTAATTTTCCACTGAAACTTTTCTGGCTACATATAGGGAGGTACAAGTGAAGATAAATTGTAAAGAGTCCCTGTTTCCTCTTAGATTTTTTTGGTTATTCATCTCTCATTCTACAGCAAAAACTTTTGAAGTCACCAGGAAACATTTTTTGCTAAATTTTAAATGCATTTCCAACTTTCCTTTATTTAGAGAACACAAATAATTTAAAGTTTAATTTTTATGCTTTATTATTCAATAGAAGTAATGATATACTCCCTATTCAAAGCACAATGTCAAATGATGTGTCAAAGCTATGATTTGCTAGGAAACAGGAGTAGATATAATAATTTATTATGGAGCCAAGAATAAATATTTATTAATTATATTTTTTATGGTTTAATATTTCTGGATTGTAATAATCTTTGATTATTTTAATAGTCATCACAGGAAAAAGGTCATAAATCTATATGCTCTGACATAATTAAAACATCATGCATTTTGATAGGAAAATTTAGACAGATGATCTATTAGAAGATCTATACGAAAATATCTTCATTTCTGACATTCATTAAAATACAGTTTAGTGCTGAATAGATGATGGAGTCAATCTGCCCAAATTCAAATTTTATTTCTTACCTCTTCTGTAAAATGAGGTTAATAATAGTCTCTACCTCATAAGTTTACATGAGAATCAAAATAAGTTAAAGAGTAAAGGCTGTAGAGCAGCACCTGGCATCAAGTAAACATCACCTGAATACTGATTATTATCCCTTGTCTCTCTTTCTCAGTAAATGCTAAATTTGATGATGACAAGATTTATGTCTATTTTATTTCACTTTTAAAGTTTCAATGCCTAACAGATTGATTGGCATATAAGAACCACTTGATAAAGAAATACAACATGAAAAAAGTTTATTCATGCGTATTATAGAGGGTAGTGGTACACTATATCTTACCTGTTTGTTTGTTTGACCCAACTCTCAATTTAGTAAAATGACTATAGTTGAAATTTTTGAGAAGAGTAAAATGCTACATTTTTACTTTCTATTTCAAATACTAAGAAAAGTTTCATGATTTTACTTCTTATGGCAATCAAATGACATATCTGTAAGGTATTTATAAAATCCAACACTGGTTAATAAATTTTAATACTGTATAAAATTTTTAATATTGTTTTCCTGGAACACTAAAAAGCTGAATGATGAATGAAGGGAAATAAGCTTATTTTTGAATATATCACCTACTTTAAAATGTATTCTCTGATGTTTGTATAAAAATAAGCAAATTATAATTAAGTATACTATACTAATAAAAAACATTGGCTATCAAATATCATGTTCATTTTAACAGAAACAAATTGGAGGAAAAATTTAAAAATAGAATGTGCTACTTCACCTACCTTAAAGGAAGGGGACAAAAACTTCCCTTCCCTTTGTTCTCTGGAATTGGTACTATTCCATTTCTCTGGCACTTCCTATTAACGAATGGGGGAGGGGGTACAATGATTTCTATATTTTTTGTCTAATAATATTTGCTTACATATTTATGGTATTTTATAGGTGGTAATAACAAAATCTGGGCTTTTAGGAAATGCATTTATACTGCACATCCAAAAAGACAAGTATAGATTTTAGTGAACCTCTTGGTAGCCCAAGTTGGAATTTTCAGGTGTAATGGGAAATTTTCTGATTGTCCTGAAGAAACCTACAAAGAAATAATCAGTGATAAAATCTCTAAATCTTCTCCAAATTTGAAGTGAAGATTCACTTTATTGGTTGGGTTAACTTTCTTACTTTTGAGTTGTTTAATTCTAAACTCTATGTCTACCACAGTGCTAAAGGTAATCATTAAGCCAATACATTTTTCCAAGACTCTCTGAGCTTGACTGCTTGACCTCCATTTGGCACTTGGTAAAAGAGGCCAGGGACTCCCAGGAGGAGAAGGCTGATGGTAGCAACAACAAATGATAGAGTGTGCTAAATAAGAATGAGCTTAATTTGTAGCTAGGTCTCTCTGAGATATTTTGTTATATTACATGTAATTTTGCTTATGATAAGTAGTTTTATCTTACCTAAAATCATAACAAATGTATAGTTGAGTACTTGATAATTTTGTCTAAGATTTACATGACCACTTCAAAGCATGCCATTTTTCTTTATCACACACTATTAATAAATGCAAAATATTAACAATTCAAGACTTTAAATATCAAACTGAAGAAGTTAAAAAGATAATCTTTGTCACCAAGGCAACTATCCTGTTTTAATATGACAACTCAGTTTATTAAATTATTGTTAGCATTGTGTATTTCAAGGAATGCTTCTTATCATTGTTTTCTCTAGACAACTCTAAAAAAATCAGATAATAAAAATGCCTTCTTATAAATTTTTTCCCATTTTGATATTAAAATTTTAAATTATTTATTCACTTGAACATAGAATTGCAATTGCTGTTTTTAAGATGTTGCCAATAGTTACGAGGAAACAAAAGATTAATCACGGTAGATGAGCAAATGTTGTTACCTATTTAATGGCTAGTTAAATAATACTAAGGAAAATATTTTACTGAATTCTCAATATTTTAGATAAATACACCAAAGTATGTGTAGGTATCTATATTTATGGGTGCTTTTCCAGTCACATTGACAAAAAACAACTTCAGAAAACTGCATTAGTTACCATTAATGAGTATGAAGAAGAATATTTTCTGCTCCTCAAGTACATATTATTTATGATTGAGCAGGGGGTAAACTCCAGACATAGTGATAAGCAGGTACTGAGGATAATTACTTCAGGAATATTCAAATCCATAAATGTAAAATAGATTGGACCTTTATTTTGTTATGTTTTATTACTTGGTAAAGTAAGCCAAATTTTTCAGGAAAAATAATCACCTCCTGTTGCATAATTATGAACCCTACAAAAATTTCAAACTAAGTCTACTATGATGGAAACTACGTAACCTCATTTTTGCCATAAACTCTATAATCTTGGTTATTATGTTTTTCCTCTGTATTTTATTCTCTCCACCCATAAAATTAGATACAATTTCACATGTGTACATAAACTGGACAGGGGGAAATGAGTACAAATGTATTAGATGATCACAGATTGAGTTTGCAGATATGGATGAAGTTTTTTGCTATATTAGTATGTGCACTTTATATTTGATAATATACTAGAAATGATCATATGGCTGTGTATCAGAATCATCTGGGGAGATTTTAAAACATTTTCCTGAGCTGCAGCCCAAATTAATCAATTAGCTTGCCTTGATGAGGAAACTTTAGGATCAATGATTTAAATAAGCTCTCAGGTAATTTCAGAACCACAGTTAGAAGATGGAATACTGCCTATATCAATGTTTCTCAAATTTTAATGCATATATGAATCACCTTGGGATATTTTTAAAATGTAGATTTGGATTCTATCAGTCTAGATGGAGCCTGGATTTCTAAACTAGGCCCCCAGAAAATAAAAGTTGCTGGTCTATGGACCATACTGTGAGTTAACAAGCTGTAGTTCAGATGGAACTCATGATAAAACTATTAACACAGGACATCACAATTTAATCATAGAGGGAAAAAATATTATAAGTTGCCAAGGAAATGGATATCTGTAAATACAGCATCATTGCCATACAGATGTGAGAACTGAGAGCCACAGAGATTAAGTGATTTAACCATAACATGTTTAAAGTACAAGGTGAACCAATACAAATACATCTTCACTGCATTCATTCCAGCTTATTTCAATTATGTTTAATATTTTGATGCATTGACCTGAACAGCATTATCAATAGTTATGACAATGGTGGTCTATATCAATGTGATAGTAACATTAACTTAGTTTGAATTTTTTCATTCACGTTTTGGTATTTTTCTTAACAGTAAGTTTATATAAAGTAGTCACAATGTCTAAATAAAATACGAAGATATTCATGTATCCTTAACTGTCTCCCTAACTGGTCTCACAATGCACAAATTCTCTTATTTTGAGAATTACTCTTTTGCACTACAATGGCTCTCATCCTGGTTGTAATTTAGAAATATATTTTAGATATTTAAATAATTCTTTGGGATGGAGTATAATTACATATTTCAATTTATTATTTTTTAAAACAAAAAAAAAACATTATGGAGATATAGTTCACATTTCATAAATTTCACCCACTCAAAATATACAACATAATGGTTTCTAATTGTTCACAGAGCTGTGAAACCATCACCCCAATCAATTTTAGAGCATTTTCATCACCCAAGAAACTCCACAGCATTATCATTCATTCCCAATCCCTCAACCCTATTGGCAAACTATCCTCTCCCTCTGAGATTCTGAGTTCACAAATCTGAGATTGGAGGTCGAAGGTTAAAGGTAATCTGGGATTCTGAACTTAAAACAAAAAAGAGATGTGGACATCTTTGGGTTTTTTTTTTTTAGGTAGAATCCACTATGGGAAGACTATCCCTCTTTTAGTTTTAGGAACTGTTCCTTTCCTAATCACAGTACAGGAAGCTGGAGTGCTATTTTCTACTTCCCTTTCTCTAATTCTAGGGTGGGCCCAGTCCCCAGGCCTTGACTAGTTGTATGTTGAATCTTTTGGCATGCCGGTTCCAACAAAGGTATGTTGCTCAGTTCAGATCAATGAGAGACAACAAAGTTGTTTTAGCAGTAATATTTGGGGAAGAGCACAGGTTCTTTCTCTGGGTCAGTAAAGAAATTTTGGTCTCAAGTTTCTGGTGTGAATAATTTCACTAGGTAAGGAAAGCATGCCTGAGAACAAAGCAAATGAAACAAGAAGGAAAGCAGAGTCCGAAGCAAAACATTATGTAAAACATTATACAAAAGCTTGTATCAAACTATGGCCAGAGCCTACTCTGCTTTGTATCTTCCCATCTCTTGAACCAATAAAGAATCTTTTCTACTAAGCCAATTTGAATTGGGTTTTGGTCTCTTTTTGAGCAAAATAATTGCAATTAAGACAGTTTTTGAACCTGAACACATGGTTTACCTACATCTTCAACTACCTGGAGAAGTGACTCCCTCTCCCTGTAGTTACAGGTCTGACCAGTGTTGAGAAAGAGAGGCAGCAGACAACAGGAAGTTTCCACAGAGCCTGTGGGCACTGTGCAGCAGGAAGGGAGGTAAGTGTCCATCTAGACTTCTTTAGAAGAGAAATCCAAAGATAAATGTATCACTTAAAAATGTTACTAGGGCCTACCTAGTAACCAATATTCTGAGGCAATGAATTTTAACAAGTTTAGTCACCTTTCCATTCTCCCTCCTTTTTTCATTCACCATATTTTCCAGACACTCAATGTTCAGGCTGGTTTAAACCACTGAAAATGCCAGCAAAGACGGATGCAACTGAAGCTCTGGCACACAGACTTGTCCATCTATCTTACTACCAACGATGTGATACAACCTTCCAAATGGCCTACTCCTGAAGTCTTGAATATTTATGATGTTCCAATATCCTGGCTCTTCTTCATCCACTCTGACTACAGAGAGCTACTGTGGATTTCAATAAAGTAAGAAAAATACACAATGAAATAACTAAGTTTAAATTTACTAGGCAGCTCTTTTCAACTTGCAGAGCTTTAGGGCAATTTAAAAATACAGCTAAGGGAGAATGTAATCTGTTTGCTCTAAATAAAGGAGTCTCTTCCTTTGCCATTGACATGCATCAAGCATAATCTCACGGACTGTCAGACTTTATATTTTGGTCCTGCTCATCCTTAAGGATATTTTCTTATTTAAAAGATCTAGTAGTTAGGAAGCAAGGACATTAAACATAATGTAAAGGGACTTCTGGTGCTTTCCTAGAAGGCAAGAGATAAATCTATAACCCAAGAGGTCACCATATCCCTAAAATTGAAGTCCAGGTTTTACTGTACAAAAAGAAAAAAAATAGTGTGCATAACTTTGAGTAACTATGATTATTCCTTCTTAACTATAAAGCTAGATGTCAGGAAAAGGCATTATAAATCATAATTTCTTGTTAAGACACTATCATTATTACTTAAAATTACATATTTGAAAGGACATAAATGCTGTGATGATTATTCTCTAATATAGACTTATTACAGATAAAGGTTTAAGTAAGAATAAACCTGTAAAAAGAAGATAAGTATTTTCATTATATTGCACTTGGAAATGTTAGAGCACAAAAATTACAAACCTACATACCTGCTAAGGATTTATACTTTCTGTGAATGTTTGCCTCAACTGAAAACTTACTAAAACATAAATATTAATATAAACTACAAAAATGCTATTAGTTTTATGATAAGCTAATACTTCATTTTTTAAAACAAATGGGAAATTGCTAAAATTCCTGTGCTATATGTGTGTGTGTATGTGTGTGTGTGTGTATATATATATATATATATATATATATATATATATATATATATATGTATGTATATACATACATATATATAGTGGGTACCAGGGATTGACATATGCTTTAAGACTACTGAATTCTCTTTCCCTCAGAGTCTACATTTGTTTCTATGTCACTTAGCTTAGTTTTAACTTTGACTTAGGATATTTTTGAATTATTAAAAGAGAAATAAAACTAATTCATTTTTCTGAAATAATGCATTCATTTGCAAAATTACTGTTATTCATAGTTTCATCCTGCTTTAGTTCAGGTCCTTTATGCTAACCTCACATAAAGACCTATTCCTCATCAGTGTCAAATATGCAATTTATTAACTATTTTATCTCATTTACTATTTCATTTGCTCATTTACTCATCAAATTCTTCAACTTGGCCTTCTCAAAATTTTAAATATGAAAATATGTACAATAACCCAGAATGTGATGGGAATAAGTTCATAGAATCTCTTCACTAATAATAATGCTAATACATAATTTAATGTAGATTGTATATTATGAGTGTTTTCTAAGATAGTACATACTGATTTAAGATTCACATTGCCTATGACTCTACAAGGAAAATTTATACATAAAATAATTATTATAATAAAATATATACACTTTAGTCAAATTATAACCAACAGTTGTCATTGCATAACTTTCATACCCAAGGTAGAGTATGTTCCTTAAATGTCATTTTTTTCATGTAATTTTATGTGGCTTTAAGTAAATTTTCTTCTAGTTTTGAATATGAAGTCCTTCAAGATATTACTATACATGGGGGTTAAACATATATTATTATCCTTTAGACTATTTTGACTAATTAGCATTACTGACACACAAAAAAACGTACCTTGAGCAAATATTCAATAAGTTCTTGACCATTTGATAAATCAAGACAGTAATTTAAAAAAAATAGTTAAATAACTTTGTGTGTTTGCAATTTATACTAATCATTACATGGAAATGAACTCAAAACTAATTCCAAAGGAAAATTCAAATAATAGAGGCTCAGTATTAAAGAAGTAGATATCAATTTATGGAGAGTATAACCTTATGATCTTCTTATAGAATGGAGTTTATAAGTGAGAAAACATGTTTTATCTGCTTTTCCTTCTTCATTTCCAATAGCAATATGCATGTATAGGAGTCACTATTTCAGACGATGACTTAATTAATTTAGAGTTTAACTGTGTTCCAGTCATTATGCATGGGAGACTAGCTATAAACAAGAGCCTATTTCTGACCCCTAGAGTATAGAGACTAATCTAGAATCTCTAAACCTGAACTTGATGACAGAATTCTGCTTTAAATTCCTCGAGTCTCATCCGGAATCTGTGTATTAGCAAACTCTTCCTTTCTTCTCACAGAACTTCATAAACACATTCACTTCTAGATGACTTTATACATGGATTTCACTCGTTCAGCTCTGTTTTATTGCAAAAGTTATAAATTCATATTCTCCAAATTAGCATATCCTTAGTGAATTTACCATAGCAGTGGGGCAGCCATCATCTGCTCAGATCCACACTTTGATTCCAGTGTTTGAATACAGGTCTTGGGAGAGAGCAACAAAAGCCAATATGTTCTCCTCTGGAGTAGATAGCTCAAGAGCCAGCTGTTAGACATGTGCAGCAGTGACTAAAATCAGCATTATATCAAGTCTGGCCAATTGTTTGCTGTTTTTTCCCCATACCAAATGTGCCTCGGGATTGTATTCTACATCTCTGCTCCCAGACATAGTTCCTACTTACTGCAAAATCCCTGTCCTTTTGAGGCTTTTGCTCCATACCTTTTCCTAGGCTTATTATCACCAACAGTTGGCTACAACAATCCCACTAACTTACTGAAGATATTAGCTATTCCTGAAAGGAATTCTTTTATGCCATATTCAATCTCCCTAGTTGACTCTCCTGCTTGGGGGTGATACATGACCTATACTAACTTATATAATTTTGCCTCCAAATCATAATGTTCCATAGTTTTTCAACTGCTATATACCAGAGCTATCACCTAAAATGCAATATAATACTGAAAACAAAGTAAAAATAATAAAAATAAAATAACTCAATAAATTTTGCCATGATGAGAATAAAGAACATGGTGTCAACATCCTCTGGGCTATTTCCATGGCTACAAATTTCTCTCTTTATTCCTGAAATCTCATCTCATAATGGTGTGTGTACAGATGGATTTGCACTAGTCTAGGGAAAAAGGCATCCATTAAATAATCAACTGAAAAAAATGGAATCAACTTCATTAAAAAGAATTGAGTGTTTATCTTGACTATAAATTTTCATCTCATCATTAAACAGCCTCTGTATTAAAAAAATAAATTAAGGTAACAAAACAAATGAAATATATTTGAGTCATATTGAAAATCAACAGTACAATAAGAAAGAATTTATTCAAAAGTAAAAACCACCGACCTTTTTTTTTCAAGGGAGTCTCCTCTGTGTCTCCTAAACCAAGATAAAAAAATACTGAATTAGAAAAGAAAAAAAAAAACACTTTTAACATGGCATAATATGGTGTCCTTATTAACTCATTTTCTTTTGTTCATTAAAAACACTATTATTTTTGACAATGACAATGATAGTTCTTACTTTACTTTGCTTCCCAAACTCCAAAGTTTGAACTTTGTTTATATACATTTATTTCAGACGGTTTCATTTTTATGAGTTCAATAAAATTGTGGCAGTGGTCCAAATTATACATTATAAGTCATATATCATATTAATTTTAGTTTCTTTCTTGGTCACAGTGACTACTTACCAGGGCCAAAACAAATATAAATTCATACAGAGTCACAGAAGGGGCTCTAATATTAAGAGCTTTCCTGTGAGTCAAGGCTGAATACATAATATCTGAAGACCGACTGACCCTATAAAATGTCATTTAAAAGACAAAATCACTGGGCTTTTGTTCTTTTCATACCCATTGAGAGGCAATTTATGTATAGCTTAAATTTCCTATTTCCTTTTATTCATTAATTATATATGAGTGAGCACATAAGTGAGTTGCTTAACTGTTGTGACATTTACAATGTGTCCTTCCAGTCTATGCCTCCATTTGGTTCAATAAATTTACTATTTTGATTGTGCTTTTAGTAAGATTGCTTTCTGCTATTTGACTATGAATATGACTTATGTATATAAAACATTTATATGTATTTTTAGTTTTATTGTTTTTATTTTAATCTTCCTAGAGATAAACTTAAAAAAATAGCTACTATTTTTTTTTTTTTTGCCAGAGATTATCTATTGTGGGTTTATACTCATGTAAAATAAGACTCTCTCAGCTGTAATATCACCCTAAAGGTGTATTTAATTTTGACATCTTTGACATAATGGCAGAAAACCATAATATGAAAACCAAATAAAGGCCAATTTACTGCATGTGGCTGCCTACTAAAACACTTTTAGGATTCAGAAGTGTTTTCATTTGGGATTAGTGGGAACCCAAGTGCCCATTTGGGCTAAAACCTAAGCAAGTCACTATAATTCATGTCTAATATTGGTCCTTGTAGTTACATACAACTTTCTGTTCTCTGTACCTTTATCAATGTCCTCATCCCCTTCCTCGTCTTCTTCATCACCTTCAGATGAAATGATGTCAGACAACAAAGAAAAGAAGCCATAGATCCAGTCTGTGGTTTCCTCCACCGCATCATGTACAAGTTTTAGAGGATCTGAGCCAATCTTGGCAATAGAGCTTGCTGAAAGGAATTGAAAGTGAGAGAAAATGTTCACAATCATTCCTGAGGAACCTAAGAAAACATGTTTTTCCTGATTCTTTTTTTTCCTTTTGACATGAATAATATGTCAATTTCAAGAATTCAAATATCACGTGGCTATATATATATCGCTCAGAAATACAAACTCAATCTTGTTGCAGTATGCATGTGTATTCAATTAAAAATAAAAGCTATTGAGCACCTGTAGTAGCGAATATTATGGGATTTGTAAGAAAGAAACTGACAATTTGAGAAGTCTGTAATCTAAATAGGAGTTTAAGAAAGGGGAAAACAGGAATGAATCAAAACTATATATTTTATTACCCAAATTGCATATATACCCTAAGTTATAGATATTCAGGAAGGAAGACATCATTGTTGGTCTATTATACTTAGTAGCATCATGGGAATGATGGTTCTGTAAATTTTCACCTAAACAACAAGGTCTTCAAGCAGACTAGATCAGTTATAGCTAAATTAAGAATGATTGGCATATTTAATTTGTGAAATATCAGGAAAAACTGGAATTGTTAAGGTAGTGATTATGTCAAGTTCAAGTTAATTCAGTTAGATTTGTCCTTGTTAAACATACCTGTACTTAAAATTTTTAAAAAAGCATTTGAACTTCTAGTGACTGAAATGGATAAAACTAGTAAAAAAGAAAAACTATAAATCCTCCTCTATTTCTCTCCTGGAAGATAAAGACATTGGTAAAATGAGAGATCAAGTAATAAAAAGAGAAAACTTAGGGATTTCCTAAATGCTGTATTGTTAATCATATGAAAAATGCTCCAAAGAGCAAAAGTAGCCTTTCAGGTTCCATTGAGGAGATAATCTATCTAGAAATATGGTATAAACTGTACCTGATTTTTCATTGATATGTAATTAAATTTTAGAGTATTGTTTCTTAATTTTAAAAACTATTTTACCTTTTCAGAGAATCTTCTCCCTTTGATATATTTAAGAGATCAGAATTATACCAATGTATTCGATCATCTGAAAGTTACTTCAAAATTAGTTTTTCACTGTGATTGAAATGGAAAATTACTAGAAAGTTTGATTAGAGGAATAAAGTATTTTGACTTTGAAACTCCTGTATGTTGAGGATTAAAATGTTGGCAGACTGGAAATAGGGGGACAGTAAGGAGTCAAGTGAAACAACTTAGAAGAAAGATGATGTCAATTCTTATCAGGTGGTAATAGTGTGTTTGATGAGATGTGGTCAGATTCTGAATGTATTTCAAAGGTACAATCAATAGCATATGCTTTCAATGTAGCGATGGATATGACAAAGATATCTAGTAAAACTTCAAACCGTAGGTATGAGAAACCAGAAGGATGAAAATGCTGGAGTCTGAAGAGAAATTTGTTTTTTGGTTATTGTTTTTTTTTTTTTTTTTTATGGTGGGGGGATAGAGTAGAAAAATAACTGAGTTTTAGGCTTCTCAAACGTATGTTGCCTATTAGACATCTACAAGAAGATTGAAACATTTGTACAGTTCAATATGATCTACAAAAGAGAAAGTTCTACCTGAAGGCGGGAACTTGGGAGTCCAACAAAGGATGTGATGTATTCCAAACCATGAGACTGAATGAAATCACCAAGGGAGGGACTGAGGAACACTATAACCTTTGGAAGACTGAGAGATAGATGATGAGAACAGGGAGAAACAACAATGAATTCCAAGAAGGAGAGATGAGACAGAGAAAGCAAGAGTAAGAGAGAGAATGAAAGAACCAAGGGAGTGTAATGCACTAGGCATTAAGTAAATAAATCATTTCAAGGAGAGCAGTGGTCAAATGTCAAATGCTGCTGATAGGTCAAGTAAGAGGATGACTAAAAATATAACTCTGGATTTAATGAAGAGAATGTGACTAATGACCTTCAAAGAGAACTTCCAGTGGAGTTCATTTAAAATTGAAGAAATCACAGGTATATATTGTACTGTAAATGATGGATATTGAGTAATATTTGAAGGAGGATCAGATCATAGTTAGGTTTTTTTTTCATTTTTAACATTATTAAGGTGGGAAGTATATTCCTTGGTTTATATTAATGAGTAGAATCCCTGAGAGAGAAAAAAAAATGATTAGAAAGCATTCCTGGGAAATTATTATTTTATATTTTATTCTAATTTGTTATATAGGGCAGAATACATTACAATTTGCATTACATATACAGAGCACAATTTTTCATATCTCTGGTTGTATACAAAGTACATTCACACCATTCATGTCTTCATACATGTACTTAGAGTAATGATGTCCATTTCATTCCACCATCTTCTTTATCCTCTTGCCCCTTCCCCTAGGAAATTATTTAATTTTAAATTTTGTTCTGTGGGATTGGTGGAACACACAGATCATCCAGTGTTCTCAATTTATAAAATGTTAGCCTCAGGGAAGCCTATCTCTATGATTCATCTATAATGTGCCTTTCCTCTTTACACTCTATTTTACTGCATTCCAGAGTTTCAGATGAGCAAAAAATTAGTTGTCTGAATGGGGAGATTAAACCTTAGAAAAAGGAAATGAAATGCAATTTTATAATTGCAATTGAGAATCTTGAAAGAATTATATGTAAAGACCTGGATTGTACTGGCACCATTAAAGGCACTTTTAGCACCGGAATATTTTATATCTAGTGGAAGAATATTGCAAATGGGATTTTTTATGATTGAAATAGATTGAAACTATTTCCTCATTTTCCTTCTCCTAAAACTGAAGAATTTCAATATAAAAACGCAACAAAATAGGCACCAGTTTAACTGTCCTTATGCTTAACACACAATACATATATATGTATATATTAAATATATATATCACACACACACACATACACATACATGCAGAGAGAGAGAGAGAGAGAAAGAGAGAGAGAGCACAACATCTCTGGAGTATAAGCTATAAGCTTAGGATAACTTTAGAATTTTTTTTCTGTCCTGCCATAAATATTCATAATCTCTCCAAATATGCAGTTACACTTTCAAAAATATCAGTTACCTGTGGCCAAGTGAAGCCCCAATATTTTATATGGAAAATTCTGTCTGTGTGTATATATATACACACAGAGAGACTGTCTGTATATATGTATGTATGTGTATATATATATATATATATATATATATATATATATATATACATACAAAGAGAGAGAGAGAGAGATTGTCTGAGTAAGTACACAAACAGATATATGTGTGTGTGTGTGTGTGTGTGTATATATATATATATATATATATATATAGAGAGAGAGAGAGAGAGAGAGAGAGAGAGAGAGAGCCTGGCTCTAATTTAGTCATATAAGACTATTTTCAGGATGTTAATATTGCTGGCTTGAGACTAGCTTCTAATGAGTCACATGGACAATGTTAAAATTCTAAATACACACAGAGAGACACACACACACATTTAAATAAGATAGTAGTCTGGAAATAGATTCTTATTCCTTCTTTGAGACATCATATCCAAACAATATCAAGGGGGAAAATATTACACAATATACCTAAAACTTTAGTTGATGTCTTCTTCTCTAAGAGATGCTGAGATAATTAAACTTATTGCCACAGTGAGAATTATCATAAAATAATAGTAACCACACAGCATTCTAAGAATTTTGCATACAGTACCTCACTTTTTTTTTCAATAACCTAATGAAGTGGGCATATTATTTTATTCCTTTGATAAATATAGGGAAACTGAAACACAAAGAACAGATACCCATGTTTACATACTTAGCAAGTGAAGGAGCCTGATTTGTACTCTTAAAGTAAGACTCAAATATTCTGTTATATGCTATCAATCAAACAAAAAAACGGGAATTCAAACTTTGTTTCAGAGTAAGATTTTGGGTGGGCAGATTCTAGAAGTAAATTTCTTGCTCTTAAAATCAGGAAGAAAGACCTTGTTCCATGGGATGGTAAATCTTGGAGCTGCAGCAATCATCTTGTAACCATGAGGAGTGTAGCTGACTCATTGAGGAAGGCAAAGGTTAAAAATGAAAAGAATCAATTCTGTGATGACATGCTGAGGCACTGAATTATCCAGACTTGGAATCACCATTCCTTCAGCACTTCTGTTACATGAGATAAGAAATGTTTCCCAGTGTTCAGGTCACTCTTAATTTTATCTTATATTTCTTATAGGAAATTGTATCACGGCATGCAGTGGAAATGGCTCTAGGTCACCTGTGGCCAGTAATTGGATTTTTGGCACTGATAAAAAAAATGCCAAGAGAGACCAAGAAAAGTTTAAAGTTACACAGGATTTTTATATGTCCTCTGATTTTTGGAGCCAAATTGTATACGTACTAAAGTTTATAATGAAACTCTACAATGAGAATCAAATTAGCTATTTTCTCTGATTTCTTCCTGAAGAATCAATTCTATGCCCTATTACTTTGACCTTCAGCCTTATGTTCTTTAAGTTTTGTTTAACTCCTGTTGATCTTTCATATCCTGAGAACAACAGCAATTAATAGCTCCAAATTGGGCCCTAAGTTTACACTGAGTGTATTCAAGCTTCATCTTCCTACCAACACCATGTCAAGATTTGTTGGATCCAGAAACAACAGAAAACCAAGTAATGGTGATACTGCCTCTATGTAAAATTTCAATACTTCTTACATTGCAGATTTTTCCATTAATTTTGAAATTTTAAAAATTGCATGAAGATATTATCTATTAAATTTAATAAATCTTCTGAGGCCTCAAATTTTATACCCAAGGCAAGTGCTTCACTAACTTCTGTGTAGTTTTAAGGTCTCCTCCACCTGATAGCTAGGTGACAGTGAGATTAAATTGGTCATATCTACAAAATGCATTGACACCTCTGCTTTTCCAAAATTCGTATTCTACATCAAGACCTCCATCTCTCATACCTGTTATCTCCATGCTTTTCTGTATTCCGATTTATAATATACCCAGTTCTAGAAAATAGCATTAGATAGTGGAAACAAGAATAAAGTGCTCTGTGCTTCAGTTTCCTGAACTGTAAAATGACAGCAAGAATAACTATACCTCATAAGGCTATTATGAATATTGGAGGAGATAATAAATCAAAATCACATTGTACACTGCCTGGCAACTAAAACATGTCAATGTAGCGAAATAAGCAAGATTGTTTGTTGAATGACTTTTGAGTCCTCCCATTTTGCTGGGTAGGGCCAGTGAGGTCTCCTCCCTCAACAGGAGACCTCCACATGCATTTACCTTTACCCAGGATCTTCAAGTATAGTACAATTCGTATGTCCAGGATTTCTTCAGGGACTCGAGACAACTCTGATTACCCAAACGATTTACCCCCCACTACAACGCTGCCCAGTATACACCTCCCCTCAGGATGGCAAGGGAAAAGGGATATCCAAGGCTTCTTCTCCTCCTGCCTATGAATCTCTGCTTGTACCAGATGGTGCTTACTAGTGTTCACTTATTCTGTATAAATTCCTTAGTGTAGAGCACGTAAGACAGAGCAAGGGATCTAGTAAATGTTAATTAATTATTAAATTTGATTTTTATAATCATTTAATTCAAACATATGGCAGTGCTCCACAGTGTAAGCTGCTATAAATAATGTCCTGCCATGGCTTACTGACTGTGACCTTGCATGCAACCTTGGCAGGGTCTATGAAATCCACACACTCCTTTCATCAGGACTCACGAAATAACTGACACTTGCCCCTTATTTCCCAGCAAAGATTCAGATCTAGATATCTGGATCTAAAATGAAGTGGGAACTCTCTTCAAATATCATAAATGTTCCCTAAACTAGGAACAAGTAAACTTGTATGTATACTGATAGGAGTACCTTGTACATAGTTGTACACACTATGAGGTCAACTAAAATTTTAAAAATACAGATCCTTCTTTCAAGACAATTATGAAGCACTAAGCATGTGTAATAACTCAAGCATAATATAATTAAGAATAGTTTTACCATTGCCTTCTAGGTTGTTATAATTTGGACATGTGAAGAAAAGTGTTTTGCAATATAGAGAGGTAACATTCTACACCTAAACAATTATAATTTTAGGTGACTAGTTTCTTCTTTTTGTTACAGACAAATCTATGAATTATTTTGCTTCTGTTGGTGAAAGTTTCATCATGTTAAGAAAAATTTAGCAAAGTATGTATCATAATTTAATATGCATTGAATTATATGAAAATTTTTGCTTGAATAACCACAAAATTTGTCTTTGTCTTGAGGGCAAAAGGTTTCCTTAGAATCTTTCCAGTGGGAAAACAGAGCTTTGAATGTGTTTGCTGATTCTTAACTACTCTCTAAAATGCGAAGAAAAGAAACACAGTTAGGAAAAACATAAAGATGTTGAAATCCGAATGTTGTATCTATATATGCAAAAGCAATGATTGTTTCTGCTGAGTTAATGTGTTTCTTATAGTCAGAAACACAGCTGATGTAGCTTGGTGGTAGAGCAGGAAACCCTAGATTTGATCCCTAGAACTGCAAAAAGAAATGAAATATAGCTAAGATAATGCAAATGCTTATGTAATAGTTTGGGCTTGAAGCTTGACAACCTTTATAATTTTGTAACTGTCAACTATTTCCCAAGGATAAAAGCAAGAAATACTAATTAATTTAATTATGTTTTAAACAGAACAGATTTGAAATGAAAAGCACTCACAGTGAACTTAATGTGCTTCTGAATCTTTGAGCTCTGCAGTTCCTGGTATTGACAATACTAGGCACAGATAATTATGAAAAAATAATCAGAAATATCTGTTTTTGCATTTACTATGCTACTTGGTGTCTTCATCAAAGTAATATTTACTCAATATTTTGCTATAATGTTTTTAAGGTGCAGTCTAACCTAACTGGGAACAATTTCCTATAAGTTGGATCATTGGCATTTCTCATATTAGGTTATTTCAATGGTGTCACAACTCTTGTCTTTAATTTTTACCATCACAATGAAGGTTTCAATATCTTAGAGTCAAATGCTGTTTTTTTCCTCTCCTATGACTTCTGTTTTCTTATTATTTATTTCATTTCAAATTAAAAATGAAGCAAACACTGGATAAATAAGTAAGACAAAGTTAAGAATTCAAAAACTATTGAACCAACAACTTTATTCCTCTATATCTAAGCCTAAGGATAAATTTATATTCTGTCAGTAGAAGTTTCTAAAGGTACACTAGTGGAATTACTTCTCTTCTATTATATTCTTTAATAAAAGAATATTAGAATATAGCCAAATATAATGACATGATTTTAAGAAAAGATATTAGAAGATAGCCAAATATAATGACATGATATTTTGGCATCTGACAATAGATTTCTATTGTAACCAAAATACTAGTAATTTATAGCCCTAAAGTAATAACTAAAATAATAGCATTTCCACACAAGAAGTATCTTGAGATATCTTTTTTGGTATCTCATTTTTTGAGATCCTCTGTTTTAATCTATTTCTATTGGCCCTTTCAGATTATTTACATTAAAGTATTCATTTCAGCAGACTAGACAGGGCATGGGAGGAGAAAAGGTAATAATAATAAATAAACAGAGAAATGGAAAATTAAATACTATTGCTGTAGCATATGTATTAAGTAATTTTCTTTAAAGTAAATAATATTTTTATCAAGCATTTTTACATTGAACAAATGGTGAAATTCAAGTTATATTGTAAAATTTCTTTAAAACTGAATATGTAGTTGAAAATATTTTTGTAATTATTTAACATTTCATGATTAAGTAAAAATACAAATATTAGATCAATTAGTTTCAGAATAATTTATTAAGTTATGAATTAATTTGCTAAATGCTTATATAGAGAATCTTTAAGATGCTTCTGTAAAGAGAAACAGGATGAAACTTCATTTTTACATATTTAAATGTGTTCTTTTAAATTATTGAATATTATGTTATTGCCATATTCAAAACAGACATTACATTTTAAAGGAAGGACATTCAATAAGTTGTATGCAATCACCAACACTAAGTTACAAAAATGAGTTAACTTTAAAACCATTGTCTCTGAATGAATTTTCAATCAACTAGATTTTTAACATAATAACTGTATACAGAGGTTGAAATACCTGAAGTAGATTATCTTTACTTGGAAGCAACAACCCTCAGAACACACTGAAATAAAAAGTTGGATTAATGAGATTCCCATAGTAGTTCTAATTTTAACCTCACTATGAAGATCCATTTCATAAAAAATTATAATTAACATATAGTTATTTTCCCTGTTCTTTAAGAACTAGGAATAACCTAAAAGTTATATTTAACATCCACTCCTGAAAAAATTACTTTCTTTAAATGGGTAGAGAAAAAAAAAACAGAAATTGTTTGTTTGTTTGTATAAAGAACTCACAAACTATAGAATCACAATATAACAGGAACATTACAATGTGAAAAGATATAATATTGTGGTAGAGGAGAAAGTAAGCCAAATCAAATTAGAGGAAACCTGGAAAATTTTTCAGAAAAATAAATTTTTAATATCAGTCTTAAAAAATCTGCAGGAGGATTTTAAAAATTGACAATAGGGACAAGGCAAGAGCAATTTAATCACTGCTTCAGAGAAAATGTTAAATGACAGGAATAATACCAAGATTACCAAATAAATTTGGTTATCTACATAACAATAACAACTCTTTAGTTTGTCATGCAGGGTATTAAAAATAAATAAATCATCATTTAATAGAGAATAGAAAAAATATTAGGGGGAGTATAATGTTAAGGTTATTTTTCAAGAATTTAGCATTATGAAAAAAATGTCTTACATATTAACAATCTTTCTCATTTTGCTTTGGGGTGGTACAGATTTCTCAATAATAGATAAGTTAGTTGGGGGAACTTTTAATTTAGATTTGAAGCAAAGAAATAAAGAGAGAGAGAATAAAGAAAAGAAAGGAGAGAAGAAAAGAGAGATTTGTGTTAAACACAATTAGAATTTAAAGGTTTCTGTATTTCAAGATATATAATTATTTTATTTTGACTATTTAAATGTTTTTGTTTTTTTTTTTTCAAATATACACAATAGAGACAATGTTATAGAGAATCCAATATCTCCAAGAGTATCATTCAGAGTTGGATCAGAAAAGCAGAGTCACTAGGAATGATAGACAATAAGGATTATATTGTATGGATTTGACAGTATGTAAATGATGAAGTTTTAATAGCAGTTTAGACTTCTGCATGTGACATTGGGCATGAAGCAGCAGCCCTGGGGGTGGGGGAAGGGGAGTGGAGAAGCAAAGCAACTTTGGGACCAGGGAGGGATAGGCTAAAATCCAGGAGGATAAACTGGATGGAGACCGCAACAGTCCTCTGACTTCTGGGGCTCCATCTTAAGAGTTGGTAGAGATTTCTGGGAGAAGATGCTGCCCTTCTTCATGGAGCTAAATATACACCTGTGCCAGGAGTTGGAGAAGACTATGGAAGATCTGACAGGAGCTAGCATTGCTGCAGACACAGCTGTTGTCCCATGCCAACAAGGTGAGCCAAGAGATCAACTATAACATGCCAGCAGTGACCTTCTAAAGGTAAAATATGCATGTCCCTGCTTGCCTTCTGTCTTCCAAATCTAGCACATGGTAATTCCTCTTGCTCACCCTAACTCAGAATTATTCAAGAGAAGGAATACTGTAAATGCAGTTCTGTCTTAGCAAAAGTGAATACAAATTCACCTTACCTAGTTTCATTAAGCATCAATATTTTTCTGTTTTATTTCCTCCTTCCTTTAGGTTCTTATTTCCTTTTCCTAGTTTGCCTGATATTTAAAAGTATATCCTAGATACGTAAATTCTTTATCCCAGATCACTGGATACATTACCATCCATAGCTATTCCATTAATATTTTTGACTGTTTCTTGATAATGTAAACTAATACAAAATAACTTAGAAAGTCTAAAGTAAATTTTGCTTCTTTCTTGCACCAAATCAGAAATTGGCCAATTCTTAAGGGAATCCTTGCTCCTTTTATTTATTGAAAAATGGTATTTTGAAATCAAAGCATTCAACAAACGTACTCATTGCATTGAATTGCCATTGCTTCTAAACTTTTAAATAGAGCGAGGAAATACGAAATTCCAAAAAGCCATATATTTACTCTATTTCCAAATAAAACATAAGAGCATAGATTTCCTCTTAATTTCTTCTATTCTTACATCCCTTTCTCTTATGTTGAAAATCTTATTTTGGGAGGGGATACCCAGGATTGAACCCAGGGGCACTTGACAATTAAGCCATATCCCCAGCCCTATTTTTTTTTTTTTTTTTTTGCATTTTATTTAGAGACAGGGTCTCAGTTGCTTTGCTCCTCACTTTTGCTGAGACTGGCTCTGAATTTGCAATCATCCTGCCTCAGTGTCCAGAGCCACTGGGATTACAAGTATGCTCTACCACACCTGGCAATCCTGGTTCTTAAAAATAGAATGATTACTTTTATTTTTCTTCCTGGATTTTTGTTTGAAGTTATAAGAACCATTCACTAAGTCCTTAAATCAACACCATGTAAGAGAACACATTAAAATAAATTTAGCTATCTATACTGCTCTTTTCTTTAAAGTTATTTCATTTTGTTAACTTTTGTTTTTTCCTTTTATTATTTCATATACATATCCATACTTAAGAGAGATGTCTATAATTTTAAATAGAAAAAGAATGAATAAAGATTTGTGATTTTTAGTCATCATGCTTCCAAATGAGAAAGGCTGCAAAGAAATGACACAAACATTTGAAAGAAGATGGCGGCTGTAACAATGTTGGGTAAACTAAGATAGGAGCTCAGGATATAAGATAAAGAGCTTAACAAAGAGAATGGGTCTTTTTCCACCCCTCAATAGTCATTGGTCCTTAGGTAAATAGGAAAGTGCAAAAGTGCTGTGTTTCTGACTTAAAATAACAGTAGAGCAAGACAAATATTGTAGGATTCCACTTATATGTGGTTTCTAGAAGAGTCAAATTTATAGAATTTTGGTTTTAAGGGACTGTGAGTAGGGAGAAATGGGGAATGATAAACCAGGGCCTAAAGTTTCAATTGTAGAAAAGTGAAGACATTCTAGTACCTTTCCACACAAAATTGTACCTATAGTCAACAGTTCTGTACTGTATACTTAAGAACCTGGAAGAGGTCAGATCTCATGTGAAGTGTTTCTACAAATAAAATAAAATAAAAAAGGGGAAAATGAAAAAAAAAAAAAAACCAGAATGATGAATGTTTGAAATGTAGGAGGCAGTCCTGGAAAGAAATTCAATTAGCTCAGTAAGGAATTTTGAGTTTAATGCTTCAATTGAATGACCTTAAACAATTAAAAAAAAAATTAAGGAGAGATTGGGATGAATGAAGTGGGATTGGAAGTCATTATGTGTGGAGGTCAGTTATGAGCAAACTTCCTGTCAAGTAGATAAATTAAGAGAAAAATAAAAATGCTTGAGCTGAATTTTCCCTTAAAAATAGAAATAACTTTGGTGACTCCCATAGGGAGAATATGAGATATTCCTATTTATTTATTTATTTATTTATTTATTTATTTATTTATTTTGGGGGTACCAGGAATTGAACTCAGGGTCACTTGGCCATTGACCACATCCCCAGTCCTATTTTGTATTTTATTTAGAGATAGAGTCTCACTGAGCTGCTTAGTGCCTTGCTTTTGCTGAGGCTGGCTTTGAACTCATGATCCTCTTGCCTCAGCCCTCTGAGCCTCTGGGATTACAGGTGTCAGTCAGTGTGCCTGGCTAGAATATGAGATATTCTTAAAACTTACCATATGTCCTTAATTGTTTAGGAGTGTGTTCCTGCCTTCAGCCTCTAAATCTTAATATATAGCTATATTAAGGACTGATCCTGATATTAGGTTGAGAGCTACACAGGCAGAGGAGCAGGCTAAAGAGGGCCTATGCCAGCATACTGCTCAGTGCTTGTATAGAGTGTGCAGCCATGACAACTCCAGCAATAGACTAGGACGATGTTTTCTAACAGGATCAAGAAGCTAATGATGTAAAAAGAGAGTTCTCAAAATCATAAGAAACTAGGTTTTAAGAAACAGATGGTGATCAATTTTCCAATGCTGTAAAGTATAATCAAGATAAGGAAGCTAAATATGTCTTGATTTATTAATGAAGAGGTGTTGTTTGATACAGTTTGGTGGAATGAAGGAACAGTGTCCCATCTTTGCATAGTAGAGGGGTTTGGCTAGAGGAACAGAAACAAAAATGGCTTTAGATAAAAATGGATATAGGGAAGTAAAAGAAATTGGTTTGTCCAAGATAGAAAATACATAAGCATGTTAAGGGAAGGAGAGAATGGTGGAGATTTTAAAGACAGAAGAGAGATGATACTTGATGTGACGACCTTTAAAATGTACCTTCTTGAGGCTATTTCCCCTCATACATACTCAGACATTCCCTTAAGAGTAATAAACCTTTTTTAAAATTCAAACCTTCATGAGGCAATAACTGATATATTCAGCTATTGTCTATCTCTCCCTCTTCCTCTCCAGGTCCTCCCTCAGCCTCAGTCCTTCTGTCTCTCCATCAGCCTCTGTCTCTCCATCTTTTCCATCCTTCCTTCTCTCCTTCCCTCCATCTTTTGGATATTCTCTATATTAGAGTACAATGACCTCCTTCTTCTTTAGGTTGAGTTCTGTTTTCAGTACATTTGTATTCCTGTAAAATTCATGTGTTGAAATCCCAATTTCTAAGGGGTTACTTGAAGCTGGGACCTTGGAAGGCTTCCATCATGAGGGAAGAACATTTGGGGAATGAGATTAGCACCTTAATAAGTTAGACAAAAAATTTAAAATCATTTTATAAATTCAGGTACCCTTTCTACCACATGAGAAAATAGTAAGGCTCTTTTTAGCCATGTCAAGTATCTATAATTTATCAGCCAGAAAGTCCACTCACATCAGACTCCATAGATCTTGGACTTCTCAGACTCCAGAACAGTGAGAAAAAAATTTAGTTCTGTTTATAAGCTACCCAGTTTGGGTATTTTGTCATAGAAACCCAAATAGACTATCCTGTGGAAAATGAAACAACATACAAAATGGGGGATGCAAAGCTTCTGAAGTATATTGGATTCTAAAAGATAAAATCTATTTGATCTGTGATTTTGAAAAAAAAAAATGAAATACTTGCAGATGTTGTATACTTAGAAGCTTTTAAACCAAAGAAAAACTAGGATCCTGATTTAAAACACTTTTAGTGAGCTAATTGTTTTATTGACAGAAGAAGGAAATGACTGTCACTTTTCTAATCTACATTTGAATAGCTGTTCTATAGCTCCCATCCTTGCTTTCAACATCTGAGGCCTGGGCACTTTCCCCCAGCTTTTTAACAACTTTTTCAATTGAAATTTTCTCATACTCATCTTTACTATTAGCTGACTTTAGTGGTTTAGAAGTGTGCACTTGTGTGGAACCTAATAAAATTAAACACAAGCATCCTTAGTTAAAATTACACGGTTATTGCACTATTTAATACTTTCAGGACAACATTTCTAAGTTGTTCTTTTGCTGTCACTCAACTGTTACTTTTTGAGGCAATAAGGAACATTGCTGAATGCTAATAGAGTACACTTCACCTCTCCTTCTCAATATGACCCCAATTCACCAATTTTACTGGCAAAATTATGTTGCAGATGTTTAAACCTGGAAAATTTCCAGCTAGCTGGAGCTAAACCCATGTCAAATAAAGGACATTTTATATTCCAAACAACTTTTGGCTCTTTTTAGCCATGTCAAGTATCTATATGTAAATTGGAGATTCATATTATGCTTTTTGTTAATAAGTATGTATATAGTAGGTTGTTATATTAATTAAAATTTACTTGCTTTCCTTTTCTTAAATAAACACAAATAAAATTGGTGTTCAGAAGATGGTACAGCCAAGCAAGCCTCTTGGCATATTATAGACTTGGAACAGAAGGAAAGGGGTCTCAGAAGCAAGAACTTTTGGATCTTCTCTTGCCTTTCTTTCTGCTGCTCCCCTTACTCCATCTAGGGAGGCCACAACAATTAGAAATTAGAATTCCTCTTCCCCAAGGCATGTCTTAGAAATTAGAACCTCTCTCTGACATAGCTAGCCAAAAAATCAGGACCAGTTACTCTAGCCTTTCCCTGCCTTTTTGAAACATTGAAATATACTCAAAATCAAGCCCATTAAATTAAAATAAAACTAGCTACAATTTATCTCACAACTACTGTGTGCCACTCAACACTCCAAGGATTTTATTTGTATTTACTTATTCATTGGTCATAGGATCTATATGAAGCAGGTACCACCATTACCTACAGAGGAGGAAACTAAAGAGCAGAGAAATGATTTGCCCAAGTTTACACAGATGCTTACTGATGAAATCGGAATTCTAACCTTCCCTGAGCCTATGATTAGCTGCTTTTTTTCTGGTCTTTAAACACTTTTGATCTTCTGTTTTTATTAGTGTTCTGTAATTTTGCTTATTTGCTTGCTTATCGTGTGTGTGTGTGTGTGTGTGTGTGTGTGTGTGTGTGTACAATTTGGTTTCGATCTTACAAATTTTACTGAACAACATGCCAGGGAGTAAGTAATGCAACGGGAACATTAGGATGAGTAAAACAATCCTCACCTTTGAAAGCTTATCGTCCAATCAGACAATTTTTTTACCTTTATTTTAATATATATAAATCTATGAATATATGTATATACATATATATACATATAAATAGATATAGATATAACAATGGACTGCATTACAACTCTTATTACATATATAGAGCTCAATTTTTCATGTCTCTGGTTGTATACATAGTATACTCATACTAATTCCTTCCCACCCCTCTGCCCTATCTAGAGTTCATCTATTCAACCAATGCTCCCCCTCCCTATCCCACTATTAATCAGTTTCTTTATATCAAAGAAAACATTCAGCATTTGGTTTTGTGGGATTGGCTAACTTCACTTAGCATTATCTTCTCTATTTATCTTTGATGTGAATCATAGCACTATCACTTTTTCTTTATTCATTTACTTATTTGTTTATTTAAATGTTTATTAAGGTTATAGATTCTGCTCAACATTGTTAAGTACTAGAAAAATAAAGGAAATTAAAAACAAAAAGCCATTTTTAAAATGAAACTAATGGATCAGTGGAGAAGAATTATATTTCACATATTAAATATATGCAACTTGTAAGAAGATTTCTGTGTAAGCAGCAAGTAACATAATGAGAACTTACAACAGACAGACTTGATTTTCCCTAGACATTCTAGAAAAGTTTATCTAAAGAAGTGAATTTAAATAGAATGTTAAAAGATTTGTAGTTGGTCTTAGACAAAAGAATGGTCAATATCTAGAACAAATTTAAAATTTTATAATTGTTTTTATCTGTAAGTATAAATTGATAAATCTCACTATAAGATTTAATTTGCTAATGGATGAACTTGAACATTGAACAATGGTTCACATGAATGGTAAAGAATATTGATTTCAGACTATTGGGTCTTTTTGACCCCAAAACCTATCACCAGCAAAAACCTGGGAGCCTGACATAGAGTGGCTGACTTTTTATTTTGTAAAATAAAATGACATCTGGTTTACAATTTATAATTATAATTTCAAAAGAGAATTTAATATTTACAATTTAGAAACAATATAATCTAAGATTGAAGAACACTTCTTTAAAATGGATAGTCTTTCATTAGCCTTTTTCTCACTTGATAAAGGATAAATAACCTCTATTAGGGTCTGGGAATCATTGGACTACAAAACTCGGTGCTTCCGTAAGGTACTCATAAGCAAGCTAGATCTGGGTAATACAAAGCATCCTTTTAAGTGTAGAAACCAAGAAGACAAAATAGCCTGGGACATTGAACAGAAAATGTGGAATTTGAGATAAGACTTAAATCAGAGGAAGAAGCACACAAAAAGTCAGCCACTCTTGAAAACTTAGTTCACAGGAGAACTGATGGTGTATAAAACATTGCCTTTAGTCTCAATCTCCCAAATCTCCTAAAATGTAATAACATATTTATACGTACAGCACATATCCACACCTGGAGAGATAGAGGAATAGATAGATGATAGATAGATATTAAAATTGTACTTTTAGACTGACTTTGGGATTTCCCTAAATGATTTTACTCTGCTAAACTCAGCCTGACAAACAGTGCACCTGCTTAACTGGGAAAAGTGCCAAGAAAAGAAAAAAAAAATTAGGGAAATTAATTTCCAAGAGCAGTAGATAAATGGCACACCTCATTAGAAAATCTATTTAAAAGGCACATCAGGAGATGTCTGCAAGACTTTCATAAGAAATTGATGCTTCCTACTATCATGTCCTTGCCATCTTTCTTCTCAGATTACTGATCTTACTTCCTCTTAATAGGATTCAAATTCAAGTTATATTTAATGAGTGCGTCCTATGTGACAGGGATGTATGTTCTATATAGATTTATTTTATTCTAATACTGTCAATACTGTTTTTGAAATAAGTATGTTTTGTGGAATGCTTGCAAAAGTTACCAAACTTGCATTGAGACACCCTCTTACAACCATATTGTGACTTTTCCTTATTATGAATGAGGGTGCTAGTAAATTATGGCCCTCACTCTGAAACAAGAAAGGCTAATAGTTATTAAAATGTATTATTTTAGAAGTCTTATTTGTTTGTACTCATTGTTTACAGAGAAACATGTCCCTTTGTAAACAAAGCAGAAGAGATTTGTAAGAAATTTCAGCCAAATCTCACAAATTCTAGTCTTTAAAATTATAAATTATCAATGAACCTTGCTGCTTCCTGGAATGAAGCTGGCTTAGTCCACAGAGGAGTGAAGACCAGACTCTGGCAATCCTTAAGAACCCTTAACCTCAGTTATTAAGAAAGTAACTTGCTCTTCCCCTATTGATTTCTGAAAGCAATCATATTCCTAGAGAGAAGCAAAGGCAGTGTGGATAATGTTAGGGTGATCATACATCTGATCTGTGGTGCATGGTAAATACTAACAGCTCTCCATTTCATTCTCATAAGCATCCTATTTTGAATATTAAATTATATAGTTGTCCAAAGGAGAGCCCATGTATGCTGGTAAATCAGTAAACATACACTACATGTCCCACAATTCCCTTAAATGCAAGTTTTCAGGGTAATTGTTGGACATAAGAGAATTTTGTGTGAACTTTTGGAGGCAGAAATGAAACAATAAAGCTTTTTATTCTCTGAAGCTTGGTTTAGGGCAGGTGTTTTTGCAGCCATACACATTATTGCTGATATGCTTTCCATCCTTGTTTGGCAACCCCTGCTTCTTATTCTTCAGCTCCCACTGGCATTCTCCTTTGGGCATCCTTTGGGCCAAATCCTGGCCAGGTGCATTTGCATTTGAAGGGCACTAATTTATCCTGCAACTCACCCACATCATCAAAATTTGAGATGGTGAGAAACAAATGAGGGTTATGGTTTGTCCTTAGTCTTCCTTATTCTGTGTCCATCTGCCCTTCCTCTTCCCAACTTCCAGCCTACTGACTTTTGACTAAGCTCCAGGGCATTGCCACAGCCTTACACAGATCATTTAATCACTCACAGTGGTTCTGCTGTTCTGAGCAAACGTTGACAAATGCACAAGAGTGCTATCTGAATATTGTTTCACTGTTATACTTGGTAAGAAATGAAGGGTAGGTGAAATATCTTTTCCAGTCTGTTTATTTAGTTCCCTAAAATTTGTCTTATTTGTTAAGAAAAATCAAACTCACTAATTTCACAGTACAGAAAGCAAGTATCCCCATTTCAAAGACACAGAAATACACATTGCTAGTCAGGTTAGCTTGTAGGTAACAGAGGTGTAAAATGAAACTAAGACTTCTGAAAGAAGCCCCTTCGACACATTCCACAAGTAGATAAGACTTGGCTAAATCAGATCAAATGCTGAAAATAAGGAATTGTGAAGGTTGCCCAAAGGAGACTTATTTCTCTCAATCCAGAACAGAATGTGCTTACAAAAATAAATTTTCATTTATCTATGAACAACTTTATAATGGCTTCAAAGTATTTATCTACTTTTATAAAAGCATCAAAGAGAAAATCAAGACACAGTGACTGCTGCTCTGATTCTCTAGTATTTAGGATCACCTCCAGCCATGCTTCCTTCTCCTGTTGGATTTCCTTTTAAAACATTAGCAATTACATTCAAAATCTATTAGGTGGTCCAAAAACTCATCATGATGACAATATTAATCCCCAGTAATATTCTAAATCATATCCACTAAAATTAACATTAAAAACACAAGAGCCGGGCTTGGTGACTCATGCCTGTAAACCCAGCCAGCTCCGGAGGCTGAGGAGGCAGCAGGATCATGAGTTCAAAGCCAGCCTCAGCAAAAACAAGGTGCTAAGTAACTCTGTGAGACACGATAGGGTCTTGTAAATAAAATGCAAAATAGGACTGTGGCTCAGTGGCCGACCCCTGAGTTCAATCCCAATCTCTCACCCCTACCCGCCCCCAACCCCCCAAAAAGAATTAGAGTACCATTTACATGTTGAAACTGTTATTGAAGTAAATATCCTTTTCTGGAAGAACTCACATAAACAAGATAGTTTAGACATTACTAAGTGAATAAATGGGATTAGATTTTCATATCAGAGAATGTATCCCATCCACATAAAATGAATATAAAGTAAAGGTTTTATATTATAATTCCACTGAATCTTTGAATATATATACTTTTGGCTTCAGAAATTGATTATTTAAATTTTAATGAGCTAAATGTATTTGAATTTCTTATTTGAAGAATTTATATATTTTTCCTTTAAAATTTAAAGCTTTGTGATTTTTTTTTCATTTCAAATCCATTACTGAATTTTTATCATCCTAAATATGGCCTCATGATGCCAGTCATTCTAACATATCATATTCTTCTGAATCTGTTGTAATTAACATACTTATTGTCAACTAGAGTATAACAAAATAAAATTATATAAATATTCTTCTTGGTATAATATAAGAAATTGTTTCAAAATTGAAATGTTAGCATTATTCACTCTTACCAATGTATTTCAGAAAATTTACTATGTTTACTGGCACTTTCATACAGATAAAAACAGTCTTTCTTAGATAAGTTTATGTTTCTGAGTGAGATGGGAAAGTCACAAAGGTTTACGATACAGTGTGTTAATTGCTCTTAATACAGGTGCCCATAATTATTCATATCAAGTTGTATTCTTTTGCAATATAACTTTTTTTGAGAATGAAACATATTCATTGAATGAATATTCATTTTCATTTCATATTCAATGAAACAAGATTCCAAAATTGTACCCATTGATCTTTGTCTCCTGGTGTTCTCACTCCTATGTAGTTTCTTCCAAAACTGAATAGGATTGGCTTGTGTCACCCAAAGGATTTTGCAGAAATGAAGTTCTGGGATTTCCAAGTCTAGGCCATAAGAACACTCTGGCTTCTGCTTTGTTCTCTTATATCTCTCACTTTGGGTAAAGCCATCTGCCTTGTGCATGGACACACCAGAATTGATTTAACAGCCAAGTAAGATGTCCTGCAAATATTTCACCACTCATGTCAACCTTTCAGTTAACTGCCACCCCAACTGATAGCTTCACTGCAATCTCAAGACAAATCCTAAGGCAATACCACCCAACGCATTTTCAAATTACTGACCCATAGATACCATATGAAATAATAAATATCTGTTGTTGTTTTAAACAACTTACTTTTTGAAGTAATTTAGTATGCATATAAATTGTTCTATAAAATGTGACCAATAAAATCTCACTTCATAAGCATTTATTCTATTCATTCCAGTATCATTATATTTGCTTTGTTAATTTTTAAGGTTGATCAAAAGCTGCTGAATTAAATAAAATAAAATTATATAAATACGCTTCTTTGTGAAATATAAGAAATTGTTTCAAAATCAAAATGTTAGCATTATTTACTCTTATCAATGAATTTCAGAAAACTTACTATGTTGACTGGCACTTTCATACAGAGATAAAAACAGTCCTTTCTTAGATAAGTTTATGTTTCAGAGTGAGAAAGGCAAGTCAACAAAGGTTTAGAATACAGTGTGTTAATTGCTCTTAATACAATTGCCCATAAGGTACAGTGCATTTTTCTTATGAAGTCTCAGAATGCTTTACAGAAGAAGGATGGGTCTTAACGTATTAGTAAACATTCTCAGAAGGAAAATTGAGGAATGAATCTCTACTCCTAGTATTATCAATATTCACACTATTACAGTACATATGATAAATCAGGTTCTATTATAAGCATTTCAAATATATTCCATCATATAATCCTCTTAACAATCCTACTGCATAAGTACTATTTGAAATCCTACTTTATAGAAGACCAAACTAAGGCAAAGAGAGGATAATGTCCCCAATATCACAGAGCTAGCAGATACGAAAGTATAAATTTATACCAAGGAAATGAAGCATCAGACTTCTAATCTTAGCTATTAACTATTATTCTTTCTGCTCTACTGGGAGTTGTTGAGAGTTTGTTTTCCTGGGACCAACATGGAAAAGCAGAAGGAAACATGGTTGAAAAACAGGGTACATATGCTGACTTACAAAATAAAAATTAAGAGCTAAGCCAAGGACTTGAATTTCATGCCAAGGAGTTCATTATACTTAAGCAATAGAAAATATCTTAATTGATCAAATGTGCATTTTATGAAGATGTCTTTAGAGTAATTTGGTGGATACAGAGAAGATGAAGGAGCTAAGAAGAAATGACATGAGTGCCCTCCAAAGAGAATGAATGCATGAAGTGTTGTAATGGTGATATGGTAATGAGAGGAGAAAGCCAAATTTACGAGCCATGTAAGCACATGGTCTTTGACTATGTTGACTGCTCAGCATCCAAGGAGATTTAAAAAGTGATTTCAGGTTCCTTTTATGGGTAATGGATAGATAGTTATGTCATTAATAAATATGGGAAGCTGAAAAAGGAGGCCTTACATAAAAGATGTGCTTAATAAACACTTATGAAAGACAAGATGAAGTGTCAATAACACAGCTCTTCTTTTCCCTGTCAGATAAAATGCCAGTAACCTAGGTATTATCCATTGCACTTAATTATAGTGGTCCAATGGAAAATGTGTCTTATATTTTTAATACTCTAGTCTGAAACTATAATTGTAGGTAACTGCATTTTATAAAATAAAAACAAATGTCTTGCAGTGCTAATTTCCGTAGTGTTCTCATAAAATCATTAACTTGCAAAGATGACATTTACATGCCACTCATACATGTCTATTGTAAGAAAGAAAAACACCTATATTTTACAATCATATGTGGTTCTAAAATTTAAATAAATGAATTTTTTAAAAAAGGAAATGAGAGGTAAAACACTACAGTTGGTACAGGCTCAAAGGAAATGGAATTTCTTAGAGTATCACATTGTTACCAAGCATTTCTCACTTAAAATATCAAGGTCTTAATTTTATATTATAGCCATTTCAATAATAAATCCTTTAAGAGTCTACATTACAGAACACAAAAAGAAAGTATTGCCTGATTAAAGCAGACATTCATGTACCTGGATAAATTGCCCTTTTGTTTTGGTTGATATTATGAGACTTATCTTTGCTTGCTAGACAAGGCCAACCCATAGTCCAACTGTGAATGGTATACCTGGGAGAAGTCATCCAAGTCATACCTTCATCTCATAAACTCAAATAATAGAGTTCTATACATTCATGATATTTATGTTGTATTTCTTTTGACATTTGTGGCACAGGCATTTCCTGACACTGTGTAAAAACTTGATAAATAATTGTTGAATCAGTGAAATTTAATATGAGAAGCCAGCAGATCTCTGAATATAGAGCTTTTTAGTTGAACTTATAGTCTCTGGGTTCTACTGAGTCTACTCCTATTGGAAAAGGAAAATAAGGGAAGGAAGAGTACACATATGAGGAAGCACCTCAATTGGTTAATGAAATTCTTTTGCTTGTGATAAAAGGGATATGCATAATTCATCCATTTACTTGTGAAATACTTATTGAGCACCACACCTATTCCTTTCCTCCAGGAACCCACAGTCAACTTGGGGTAGCAAATGTGGAACTAGGTAAATATAAATTAAGAAAGAGAAAAAGTCCTGGAACGAAAAGATTAATGAGGTGCTCAGGGATTGAACAGACTACAATGAATATCTTCCCTTTCTAACTTGTATTATTCCTATTTTACTCCAAATTCATAAGAACATATGGACGCTCAAGATGTAGTATCTCATTACAAGCTACGCCAGGAAAATCCTTCTAACATTCTTTATTTTCAGGAACTCAAAAGACAATGGTTTGCTGGGAGGAAGAAGGAGCATGTCTACAATTGAAACTTGGGACTGGATGACTCCAGCAAAAGAAATACTTTACTTTTCACTTGTCCAAAATCTTTTTTGTTTGGTTTAGTTTTTTTTTTGTTTGTTTTTTTTTTTTTTTTTTTTTTTTTTTTTTTTTTTTTATTACCAAGTGTAAAATCTACAAATTAGTCTTTATTGGTACTTGTTGAAGTATCAGTTCCAAAACTCAATCTCCACTAAAGCTTTTTAATACTTATCTTTACAAAGCTGCATTAGTCAGCTTTTATTCAGCCCTGAAAGCAGAACAGACAAAGGAAGACAACAGGAGGAAAAGAGAAGAAAGCTGACTTCAGTGACCCTCAATCACATTAGCAGGATACAGGATGGAATGCAGAGAAACAAAGCCACAACTAGGGAGAACATTTTTTTTTTCTTTTAATTTAAAAGTCAAACCTCCTGGATCTTACCTGAAAAGTTCTTGTAATCAACTAAATCGAACATAACAACAGCAACAGCTGACCAGGTTATTATCAGAGCAATGACCAGAAGCCAGGCTGCAGGTGAGCTGAATGTCGTCACTATGTCTTCTGTGACTGTCCTCTTCAGCACTTTTCCAGGGGATTTGGGCACAGATCCATTTTTGCTGTCTATCACAGTTGTGGTTGTAGATGCATTTCCTAGTCAAACATTCAATAAGGAAAATATAATTTAGAAATTCACATGGAATGTTGATGGAAAAAAAAACACAAACTATGAATTTTGTAACCTGTTTGTATCATTTTCTATAGTAGATCATATTTGCTCAGCAGCAGTCCCCTACCTCACAGCCCACTCCCACATTGTCTCTTCCTCTGCATTTACCCCTCACCCTGAAAACTTTTTGGCTCATAAGCATTTCTCATCTCCCAAGTTCCATCTATGCTCCTATCCAGGCCATGAAACCTATTCATTTTCTTCCACTCATTTTCACTTCTCTGTTACTATTTCCCCTACCATTTCCAAGAGCAATAGGCTTTTGGAACAAGATGTCTTTTAAAATAATTTTTATTTATTTAGGTTCAATATGTCAATTCTGAAAATCAGTAAAAACAAACTCTCTGAGGAAGATTTGAAATCAATATAAAATAAAGTGGATAGAACTCTGTATGGATATACTGTTTTAACTGCATAATAATTTTCATTTTTTGTGATGTATGTTTTCTTTTCTTTATTAGTTACACATGACAGTACAATGACCTTGACATATCATACATTTGAATCAGATGGGATATAATATCTCATTTTTCTGAGTATACAGGTTGCAGAATCACATTGGTCATGCATTCACATATATACACACAGTAATAATAATGCCTGTTTCATTCTACTATTCTTCCTAATAATTTTCTATTGAGGTCATTAAATTTTTCTTTGTCAGGGCAAAGAAGAGAATAATGTTGGAAAATCTTATCATATCCAGTATTATAATAGTCTTGGAAGATCTTATTATATCCAGTTGTTTCTTCCAGAAACAACTTCTGTTAACATGTTTTTTATTTGCACCTAGTTTTGTGTATATGTGTATATAAATGTATAAATGTTTTATTTGGTTTTGACAAATCACGATTACACTGTCCTTTTTGTTTTCTTTGCTAGACAATATAAAATCAACAAGCTTTCATATCATTAGGTATACCTTTAAATATCACTTAAGTGGCTGCATGGAATATCATTTTATGACTTTATATAATTTAGTCATAAACTTTCCTAGCTTATGACATGACAGAAATTTTCTCAAACCCATCAACAATCCTCCCTTCAGGATACATTCTTAAATGAGAATTGCTGATACAAATAACATAATCACTTTTATATTTTTTGAGACTATGTATACATATATATAATTTTAAAATTAATGTTTTGGAAAATTATAGTAGTCTTGCTTCCTTATGCATATCAATATTATCACTGGTATTTAAAATATGTGCAATAATATAAGAGAAAAATTTTGCTTCATTTGCAATTCACTGATTACTTGAGATAAATAGTTAATGTTTAGTTTTCCTTCCTTTGTATTTCTTGTGAGTTTTTTCTTTAACTTTTCTTGAAATCTACTTACACACACAAATGCACAGGCACATGTTCACAAAGATAATATTTTATAACCTTAGTCTTGCAAGTTTTGCTTCAATTATTTACCTTTTCCTCTTATAGCATTTCTATATACAGAGTGAAATATAACAATTTTGTTAGTCTTTCACTTTTCTTTATAACATTGCTGTCAATGGATGGCTTGAAAGTCCCCCTCAATAGTCAGGGGACATATCTGATTATCTTAACCACACTTGACCCTTAGAGAATTAAATCCAGAGGTAATCCAGAGATTTCTTGAAATAACCATTTCATGGCATTTTTAAGAAAACTGAAGACTGACTAAAAAATTAAGGCGACTTTCAGAACATTCTCATTTCCAAATTACTCAGGTGTGAAGTAAATCATTCAATACTAAAAAGAAAAAAAAAAGCTTTCATCAATTAATTTTTTGCCAAATGCATCATTTATTATATTTTCATGTATATTGAGTAAAGACCACATTATCTGTAATAATAATTCCAAATCAAAAGGAGAAAATGTTGATTAGTCTATACACAAGATTACAAATTTTCAATTTCACTATTTATCTCTAAATTATAATATTTTTATGCATTAGATTCTACAGAAAATCTAAATTTTCAATTTTCTTTAATATTTTCATCAAGTAAATTTCCCTTAGCTTAAAGCTTAATTGTAGTTAAAGTGTGTTAAATAATAATTAGAAGATTTTAGTCTTGTAAATCTGGAAGAAATTTTTTATATTCCTTGAAAGCTTCAGTGGAATTAAAGTGCACCTTATTCTGTTTCTCTGCCTTCACAATTCCTTCTTTTGGATATGTCTTTCATGTGGAAATGGTGGAGCAAAAAATTTACATGCTTGTAGAGAGGAGATTGGAATTAACTTCAGGCTCCTCCCTGTATTATCAAAATGGACAGAATTTCACTCTCACACTATCCCTCTGAGCAAGAAGAATTTCCATTTAGGAAAAGAAACTGGTTTAAGGTTGAATTTGCAGGCTTGTGATGGTGGAAAGAAAAGTCGTGCAAACCATTTGGCATATCTCCTGGTACATGGTAATTATTTGACAAATGGCAACACAAGAACCACTAAATGACATCATTATCATTATTACTGTCTTCATTACTGCCATTAGCGCCTCCAGTGCTACTTCTATGATCATGGCTCTGGCTATGATTACTACTGCTGTCATAAGGAAAGTCAAGAAGGGCAGGATTAACATCAGAAGTGAAGTCAGAAGAACTGACCCTCAAGTAGATGTGAGCACTTTTCCCATTGAATAAGCACATATATTAGATCAAGATGGCTATAGGGGAACAAAAAGGAGTTCTAAAATTCTTTCAGTATCCTTTCCAATCAATTCATTTATTTCTTGGAATAAAAGTAAAGAGGAAAACATGCTAATTTATTCATATAAATAGAGGTTGTTTTACCCCACTGGCAAAATTAAGAGAAATGAACTATGCAAAAAAAGTTATTTCTGTATAGTATAAACATTATACATATAAGCTAGAAAAATAAAGTTTGAGCCATTTTAACAAAGATATTCACAGATGCTTATGAATATAATATGAATCCAGTTCATAATACAATTTGATATTGGGAGGAGAAACAATGCTATTGCAAATTATGTTCTCCAATTAATAGTCTCACTCTTTTCATTTATTTTGCCATAAAAGGTCACTATCTTACGTTTTTCAAAAATTAGTGACATACCACTCTGAGTACCAGAGAAAAGAAAAATTAAATGCATTCAAGAGTACATATTTGTGGGCTGGGGTTATGGCTCAGCGGTAGCACACTTGCCTGGCATGCATGGGGCACTAGGTTCAAGTCTCAGCACCACATATAAATAAATAAATAAAGGTCAATCAACAAATATTTTTTTTTAAAAAAAGAGTACATATGTGTAGGTGATAACAAACAAATATAACTAATGCAGTATTTTTTAGATAGAAGTAGCCTACCAAGGCCTATATTTTCTAAAAGTTAATAAGCTAATGAAGAACAACAGTAGTAAAAGAATTCAATTAAGATTTTTTAATTATTGTAGGTAGAAATTAACAATAATGACAACAAATTTTGCTTTCCTGAAAAAATTGTGGAAAAACACATCCCAAGTTCATGAACTCATTTGAGTAGAAATGATAGCAAGATGGAGAACTACCCTTAAAAGGCAGATTTTTATGGACTGTACTTGAGGTGGTGCTCAAAGAAGGAAAAGTTATAAGGAATCCATATCATATCCTCTCATTGATTTTTGTGCCAAATTCCCATCACTCCTAATGATAGTTCTGAAAATGGATGAATGATAAGAGTGCTTTGAAATGAGATTTAAGACCCAAGTGGGGCTACAAGTGAATCAAACCTTCAGAATAATGATTTGCAGGAGAGTAAATGAATTACGAGTGTTTAGGAGTAGCCGGCCTGAAAATTGATATGTTGCTAATCTCCAGTTTTTATTGCTCTGGAAGGCTTTCTACTGATACTAAGTGGAGAACGCCTGAAGAATGGTTTCTGCACTTGAGATTCACTTCAGTGAGTTGTGTATTTGGGCATCAGACAATGTCAAACACGCTTGCTAGGTATCTTGAAACTGAAAATATAAATTTCCTAAGATTTGACACAAACTACTGTATCTTTGTCAAATCCTTAAAGGTTGAATATTTTAAAAGAAATATGACAGTAGAGGAAAGTGACAAAGATGTAGCAAGTGGGGCTGGAGGGGAGAAATTCTAGGGAGTGATAGTGGCCAATTTATATGGTTATACTGTGTACATGATGAATATGTAACAACAAGTCCCATCAGTGTGTACAATAATAATGCACCAATAAAAAAGAAACATGTATTTCTAACTGCTTCCTTTTTTGATTAGAAAAGTAGGAAACTATAAATTCAGGAATTAATGCAAGTTCAGAGTTTAAAAATACAAAATATAGATTTTTACAGAATGGATATAATTTGAATTCCTTTTATGATTCTGACAAGATGATTATGGTATAATTTTTAAGTAGATGAAAATGATAAATTTAATAGTAAATTATTTTCTAGATGTCCTTTTTATTTTTTTTTATTGCATTCATGTCCTCAAAATTTCCACTTAAAAATTCAGACTCAATACTGATAAAAACATATTCACTATACAACTGCAAAGCAATAAACAACTTGAAAGTAACCTGAAGGTTATCGTGCTTAAAAAAAATTTATGTTGCCTTTGTTATAAAACATATTAAGTTGTACCTTTCATTTTCCATTCAAATTTACTGCAAAAACCACATAGAGCCAAGAGGAATAAAATTGAGGGTGAATAAATGGCCTTCTCTGACAGCTGGCCAAGATAAATGCAAAGAACAGAGTATGTAATCTGAGATTATTTAATGTTTGAGAAGCACTTTAAAGATGACAAGTGCTAGTTATTGATATGGCAGAAAAAATGAGAGGTAAATACTACTGAGTAATTTGACAGGGGCTACAATTCTTGGAAGCCAGCATTTCAGAAGTAGAGCAGAATAGCCAGACTACATGTCAGTCCTTTCCCTACCTATTTTTAAATTCTTTTTCTTTTGATTCCATACAAATTATTTTGATTGCTAGACAATCTAAATCAAGTTCAAAAGAAGAGGGGACCTGACTGAATGGCCACGTGACTCTGAACTCAAGCAAAATTAGGAACTTCTTATATAATGGTTCCAAAGACCGGCTTCACAGTCAGGTTACACACAGAAGAATAAATCATAAGCCTCCTGATAGAAGTCACTTAACCTCATCATCCCTTATTGATGAGATAAAGAACCTGCCAAGTGCACTTGAGCATTATTATTCCTATGGGACACAGGCAATGCAATCTCTTCCAGGATGCTCAAGGAAGAAACCTATATTTTAGAATTGTGTCATTAAAATATTGCAGTCTCATTACATGAAAGAATTAGTATGAATTTTGCATTCCGTCATGTGATTTGGTTTGTGTTATATTTACACTGTACCTGTCTTTCAAGCTTTTGAGATCAGAGGAGAGAAAGTGTGTATGTATGTGTGTGTGTGTGTGTGTGTGTGTGTGTGTATGTGTGTGTATATATATATCTCAACACCATTATAAAATGTATATCAGGATGAGGGCTGGGGTGTAGCTCAGTGGTAGAGTGATTGCCTCACATGTGTAAGGCACTGAATTTGATCCTCAGTACCACATAAAAATTAATAAGTAAAATAAAGATATTGTGTTTATCTATAACTAAAAACAAATCTAAAAACAAATGTATATTATTTCCAGACTACATTCAGAACATAATTGCCAATAACACGTAAGAAGGACCCTTGCTGTATTTTTGTGCTCCAAAAATCATTCATATAACTAAGGACTTTGTAGAAAGTCTATTGAAAAGTATAAAGTCCATTTTAAACAACTTCACCAGTTTTATTTTTTTATTTATTTTATTTTTTAGTTGTATATGGACACAACTTAATGCCTTTATTGTTTTTTATGTGGTACTGAGGATCGAACCTGGGTCTAGCCCGTGCTAGGCGAGTGCTCTAACACTGAGCCACAATCCCAGCCCACAAGTTTTATTGTTTGAAGAATGTTTATGTATCTTGTGGATATAGAACTGTAAAATCAAATTACATTTTTCTGTGAGCATATATAAATGGAATGAACATAAATTTTGAGAGGTAAGATAAATCATTACAATTTGCAAAAAATCATATTTATTAAATAATCTTAAATATTTATTTAATGTAGAATTAATCTATTTTTAGAAGAAGCTAAAATCTACACACTAAAATAAACAACTATTAATTCTTTCAAGTATGAATATTGCTTTCATCTCAAGACAGAAATTGGTTCCCTGCCAATTTTAATGAAAGTCCTAATCTGCCAACTTTTCTCCCAGATTATTAAAATATGATCATGAAATTGAAATTTCAGAGGACATTTTAGTCATCTGAGCTAAAGATATTGATGTCTTTTCTTTCTAGTATTATCCTGCACTCCTTACCCACCCACTCTCTTCAATATTAAGTGAATTACTTTTTTCTAGCAACAGGGCTAGAAATTGAGCCATCCCCTGATCCCTAGCCATAAGAATATACCTGTAAACTAAGCCTGATTGTTCCAAACACATCCATTTGTCTGTGACTGCAAAGCGGTGGGAGATTGAGTGTTCCCCAAATTTTTCTGTGGAACAACTGAGAGGCATTCTCTTCCTACTGGAGTGGCCCTCCTGGTAAGATATGGATGGGGTCTATATTAGCCTCTATTCCACCAAGTGGATAGCCACCTGCAAGACAAAGAGAGCCAGAATCCACATAACACTCCTTGGGCTCATGGAATCAGTGGTCCTTAGAACCAGCTGTATTTGCGGACCTACCAGTTAATGGAATTTAAAGTTTCAATGCAATGATGAGTCCATAACTAGATTTCATTTTTTTTGAAGCATGAAGGTCAACTCCTTAACTATGTTTCCTAGATCTCTTAGCATAAATTCTATTTATAAGTATAATGCTTTCAGCATTTTTTTTTGATAAATACAATGAGGTGGATAAAATTATTCTAACTTTTTTTTAATAGCTCTCTACTTCTTGACAAGGCTCTAGGTTGGGAGCAAGTCATCTGTCTTTTTACAGTACTCATAGCACAGCACTTTTTACACTGCAGGCCATAATAAATACTTTTTAAATATTAAGAACACCCTAAGTGTTGCTTGAGGGAATTACCTTTAAAAGTAGTATGATGTTAACCTCATTATTTCTGCATATAGGAGAGTGTACAGTACATAGTAGCTTCTAATCAGAGTAATAAATGAAATATATTTTTATGTTATGAAAAATGTTGAGAAACATTATCAATAAAAGTGTCTGTTCAGATCCATCTCCTAAGACTTGGGAATTTAGGTGGTTCAAAGTAATTAACAGGAAAAAGACTAATGTGTGTATTGGAGTAGAGCTCAGTGGTATAGCATTTGCTTAGCATGTGTGAGCCTGGATTTAACACTGAGCACTGTCAAAAGCAAACAAAGTAAAAGAATGATGAAGTAACAACAATAACAACAAAAGATATGCAAGGTCTTTCACTGAAAAGAAGCATGTTTTTACTAAATAATGCCAATCATTAAGCAGAGACTTCTTTCCAATGAATGGGTAAGAACTCATATCTCATATGTTATTAAGACTTTAATTCCACCAAAAGGGAACAGCTAGGAGTCATGTCTAAAGCCAAATCAGGCAGAATAAATTTAATTGTGCTGCTGATAAACTTACAGATGTCTTAGTCTGCTTGGGCTGCCGTAATAAAATACCATAGACTTAGATAGAGTCACATATTTTTTCAAAATTCTGGAGGCTGGAAGTCTGGGTGTTGGTGTGATTAGCTTATGCTAAGGGATGTCTTCTTGGCTGGGGAATGGCTACCTTCTCACTGAGTTCTAATATGGCAGAGTGAGCAAGTGCTCTGGCTTCTACCTGTTGTAAAGGCACTAATTATATCCTGAGTGTTCCACCCTCATAGCTTTACCTAAACATAATTACTTCTTCCTAAAGGACCACATCTCCAAATACTGTCATCACTATGGGATTAAGACTTCAACATATGAGGGTGAGTGGTACTATTCAATTCATAGTATGCATCTGTCTCTTTTAATTTTTAAAATTAATTAATAAGAGACTATTAATATATATTTAATCATATGAATAGCAATTTAAATAGTTACATCATTTTTATTAATATAACAAATCATGACCAGGGACCCTTACTATCACTACATTCCTAAGTAGCCCAAATCAAAACATCAGTGGCCACTATATACAATGGAACACTTTAGAGATAAAAATTAATCAGTGAGAATGATTTTGGCAGATTCAATAAAGCTCACTTTAGGAAAATAATCCATGTTTACCATGAATAGAGGAAGTCTCATACAAGAAGAGAAGTCATTCCAGGATAACTCCAACTTGGTGAGTTAGAAGTTTGGAGACAGAATCTCCAAAATATCTCCCAAAGTCTATGGATTTAGTTTCAGAGAAATAGTAATTTCTTAGCAACTATCATTTATATAGGATAAACATATAATACACAAACTGTATTGAGTTCTTTGGGGAAATTAATTTTCTAGTATTTTATGTCTACGTTGACACACTTTCTTTCTCAGCCAAAGTTGCTTAAATGAAACCTACTAATCCCCACAGTTCTATTAAATTATGCCATTGTCACTGAATTGCAAACCCGCTGAAACAGTAAAGCCTTGAATGATGACATGCTATTTCAATTTGGAAAAAACATATTGAACTGAATGCTTCAAAATCATTAGCCTTCCCTGATCTGTTGACTCCAATGTTTTTTTTTTTTTTTTTGTTTTTTCTTTCACTTTCCTAAGGGCATTTTCACAGAAATCGACTCTTCCTTAAGAATTAATCATCTCCTGCTGCTTTTAGCTCCATGGAGTCATAATCACAGCCATGAAGTGTCACAATAGCTTCTACTTACTTGTAGTATGAGTATGATATTCCTCCCGCCAAAAGCATCAAACATATATTCGTACTTTCTTCATATATATATGAAACCTTTGTATAAAGGTTTTACTTAAAACTGTACCTATACTAAATGGTGAATTCCTCACATTGCCACAAGTTACTCTGAGGAAGAATAAGGAAACACAAAAACAAAGACCTAAATTTATTTCAATTTCTATTTCTCTGGATGAGTTTTTAGGCAATGACATGAAGCAATCTGCTTTAGATATTTATCAATAAAAAGAAGTATAGCTGTGTATTTTATTTATAAGGAAATTTTTATCTACTTTTTGGAAAAGGAGTGACAAATAATTTAACATTTTTGTATCTGCATATATATGCATATTTTAGAATATATAACTAGCAAGAAGGTATAACTAACAAGAAAGGATATGACTTATTTTGAATATGCCAGAGGCTTCTGAAATAACAATTATAATGTGAAACACCTATTTTAATGCATATTTATTTAATAGCCATATAAATTTAATTGCTATATAAATTGACACATTCTATAGTTATTTTAGAATTCATGCTATTGCCATAATTGAAATTAAAACAGATCGATAAAATTATTTTATCTCTAATGAAATAAAATTATTTAACAATTTTACAAGAAAAATATGTACTTAGAATTAAACACCATTGTAATAGGATATTATTTTTGTATATATGGCTTTTCACTGGAACCCAAATTTTCATTTAGCTATTTGAAAAGTTTGAAGCATAGCAGAACAGTCTAGCCCAATCTACATCTTTCTGGATTAAGTACATATATCTTATGAAAAATATACTCCTATAGCATAAAAGAAACGTAGACTGAAAATTTAAAAAGATTTTCTGTGTGTGTGTGTGTGTTTGTTTTAATCATTTTATCTATAGGGAAAAGCAAGCAGCTTCCTGTGCCTTCAAAGTACTTTTAAATGAGCTTGAAGCTTCTTTATGCATTTATGAAAAGAACATTAAGGTATTCATGCCCATATTTCAAAAAAACAAGCAATTAGGTAAACACAAATAATACTTTATACAACACCTTTCTTCTAAGGAGTTCACAGAGTTTTAGAAACAGGTTGATAACTCTGCACATCTAGAGTGTAGAGGAAATATGCTACTGCTCTTGGATATGAAAGGAAACTGAAACAAAGGCATAAAACAGAACCAGTTTTCTGAAGTCTATTCATTATTGGAGTTTTCAAAGTCTTGTGCATAATGCTCAGTTCCCAAGATTTTCATCCTCTGTTTGTCCAAATAGACCCAAAATCAGTCTTAAATTTCATGTAAGGAAGAAATGCCATTCACTGGCAACAGATAAAAGGCCTTTTCTCTGGGCAATTATAGTTCTAATACAAAACTATTTTACAAAGCAAAGATCTAAACAAAATGAGGTGTGATTGAACTTTTTCCACCTGGCTCCTGCAGAAAACCAGCCGTTTTTCTAAGTATTGTAAAGGTAAAATTTAAATCAAATGGAAAAACAGGTTCTTGTCTTCTAGGAGGTGCTTACAGTCAGGGGAACTCCACTTTGTATTATTTCTGGAGACTAGGAAAGAGAGCCACTTTCTTAAGAGTGAGCCCATGGTCATCTCTAGGTGCTGGACTGTCAGGATAACACAGAACAGTAAAATTCTCTAGCATATTGTTTCAAATAACTTCTAGAATAGGATCTCACTGGAGGTAAAAATGACATATTTCCAACATTTAAATCACTAGGAACAGTTATTTCCTTGGGTGAGCATTGTTATAAGCTTTAGTTGACTAAGTTATTCAAGCATTATAGCTGCATTAATATCTCTAAGTGATAGCCAATTCAGTGAAATAAGTTTTATAAAACTGTGGTTGCCTTTTAGCCCCTGTTTTTAGGAACTACTTAGCAGCCTTCCCTTGAGTAACATAGCCTTATGGTTACATACCACAGGATGTTTCCCATTTGAAGTCTGTTTCCATCTTAGAAGAATTAGGAGAAATTGGAAACAGTTGAGGAATCTTTTTGACTTGCATAAAAAAATTACTTTCCTTTTTAATTTTACAACAAAAGGAAAACACATTAAATATACAAATTTGAATTTTAAATCCATTGGTTTATTATTACAGAAGGTTCTTCAAAGATAGCATCAATTCTTTTCCACATCTTACTTCTGATTAAATATTCCTCCTTTAAAAGACTCTTCTGATCATAAAAATAGTCAGATTATAAAAGAAAGTTTTGCAAAGGCAGCTTTTATGAGAAAATCATAACAGATAATATCCTAGCACCCAAACTGATCATGATTATATTGCTTTATACTATAGTATCTCTGCTCCAGGGAAATTAAAAATCATCACATAAGCCAGATTTCTGGATGTATGTACGACTTCCTGGGAAAGAGTCATTTCAGAAAACACAATGACTCAAAAAGAACAATTGAGTAATAAAAGAAGGATATCCTGTGATAAGAGTTCACTGGAACCTCACCATGGGTAATGGTTGATTGGCAAAAACATAAATACTACATTGATCTGTTGGGGCTGCCATGACAAAGAACAACAAACAGTTTACTTATGCAATGGAAATAGATTCTTGCACAGTTTCAGAGGCCAAAGTCTCAAATCAAAGTAGGGATAATGTTGCCTCTGAGGTCTATATGGGAAGAATATCTTTTGATAAGGACACTGGACATTTAGGATTAGGTCACATCTTAATTATCTCTTTAAACTTGATCATTTCAGTAAAAACCCTATTTCTAAACAAGACCACATTCTAAGGTTCTGAGAATTAGAACTTCAACATACAAATTTAGGGGGATACATCATCCCATGAAAAATAATTCAACATACCATAAAATTATCTTTTAAAAAGATTAAGCTAAATTTATTCATAAGACATTACCATTATTGACTTAAATTAATTAGAGGAATAAACTTATTATTCCCAAATTCCAAAGATTACTAAAGATTGTCAAATCATTCTAGTATTAATAAGATTGGTTAGATTCAAAAATACATATATGTATAAATTTAAGTATTTAAAGATATATGTGGTATAGGTACAATGGACATGACATACAAACACAAAAGACTTGAAAGGCATGTGATATCCACATATTTTAATGAGACAGAATACCAGACTTCATAATAATTACATTTGTGTCAATTATTTAATGGAGTCACTTGTCTAAATTACCTATTCTTTTAATAGATTGAATTATTAGACTTTTTACCAGATATTTAACAGTTAACTAATATATAAATAACTTGATATTATTTAACTAATTCTACCCTTTATACTTTATGAATCTTAAACCTATATTGTAAAGACTGCATTTTTGCTAAAGAATCAATATTTATGAATATTATAATTTCAGAGAAACTTTTGTCACAGATTGTAATCCTTGTATGACTTCATGTCATTTTTAAAATGTTAAATTAAAATATTTACAAAAAAAAACTTTCCCCATAGGGTATCTTCTCTTCACTGTCACAGAAAAATAAAAATTATCTCTAATGTTTGAGCAATGCCTGAAGCAGTAACATCAGAAAGTAGAATGAAATTCTGGCTATAAAACATTTGATAATAGATCCTAAGAAAATTTACTCAACAAAATCCAGCACACTCAGCACCTATAACACGAGGGGCTTTTTAAGCATAAGAAATAGCTAAAAGAGTATAATCTGAAAAAAAAACATATTCAAATATAATTTTAATTATTTGGGTAACATGTCTTCAGTATTAAAAAACCTAGCTTACTCAATTTAGAAATAAATTACATTCTCTAACAGGAAGGCAGATAATTTAAACAAAAAACAAGACAAACAAGGAAGTAAAAATTGCCTAGAGGATGGTTCTAGCTGAGTTCCTCATGCATAACAGAGACAATTTTTGAACCCTTGGAATCCATAGTATCATTGAAATAGCAAACATTTCCTGGTGTCCTGTAAATTGTTTCTCATGAAATTTAAATTGAGAAAAAAAATCTATAAAATCTAAATCTTAATTATGTAAAGCAGAACACTTTAATGAAATCACTTATTAATTTATTCCAATGTTCATTTGTACTTTTCATAGACCTTATGAATAAAAGTCATTTTAAGAGCTGATTATTCTAGTAGTGTCCCTATGAAAGAAGATTTTTATTATTCTTTATATGGCACTTCTTATAGTCACATCCTCCTCGGATACTTCAACCTGAAGCAAGCTTAAATAGTGTATAAGACAAAATCGATTTGCCCTCCAGTGGATCCTGATGAAAAACTGAATAGCTTATAAATGGAATTCCAATAAAAAGACTTGGAAACTTAAGTGAAAAATTAAAAGGTATTCCAGGATTATTATTTTTCAAGTTAATTTTGGTTCTTCTGAAAGTATAGAGTAATCAGAAGTTCTTATCAAATTACTTTTTTAAAAAAAAGATATTAAGAACATTCCATGACTCAATAACAAAAGTTAGGGATGAGTAAACAAACTAGGAGCTGAGAGCAAGTACTGTCACTGTCACCGCTTCTGGAAGTTAGTGAGTCCCTGCAAATGTCAATTAGGGACTGTCTCTCTCTTCTTACAATGATCAAGATCAATTGAACATAAAATCAAGTGATATTCTTTATAGAAAAACAGTAATGCTTAGTAAATGCTGTTAATTCTCTGTATATCAAAGTCCTAAGTGCAACAGACATGCTCTCCTGCTGGTGACACAAATCCAACAGATCCTGTAATCACCACCTCCACATTTGAAGCCCTTGTACTGCAGCAAGACAGAACTTCTACAATTAGAAAAACACAGAGAAGAATTCTTTGCACTTTATGTGTTAGGCAATCCTGGCTCCCATCACTCATTTCTTTCAGTTGTATATTCTGGGAAACTCAAAATCTCTAAGTCTTGGAATGCATTCTGCTCTTTCAGGACTCAGTTTTATTTGAATATAGGCACCTGGTTTATATATTGTCTTTAGTCTATTGGCTATGCTTGCCTGCTACAGTAACAGAGTTGAACAGTAGCAACATAACCAGAGAAACTGAAATATTTACTAACTCGTCCTTTATTGAAAAAAGTTTTCCATTTCCTATTATTTGGGTCCAAGAGAGTAACTGGCACAGTAGAAACTTTTAAAAATACATTAAATAGCTTAAAATTGGGAAAATTTTAAATTAGTTGTTCATACATATTTATTTGGCACAGAAGATATGGTACATGGCACAGTGAAATAAAAGCAGTGTCTACTTGGGATGGTGCTGGGTTCCTTACCAGTATTCATTTACAAAACAAAGATGAGTAAAACTACTTCAGAAGGTGACCATAGGAATAGTTAGAGAACTCAGTGAAGTGTCAGGCACAATAGGTGTTTCTCTCTTTCCCTGTATTACCAAATTCCCCATTCCATTTTTTGATAGTAGTGATAAATATTCTTTCATATAAATACAATTTTTTAAAAAAATTTGTCTCTCTGGGGGAAAATTACTTTCCATTCATTCATTCTTTTTACTCTGTACATAGAATTCTGAAGCACTGAGATTAAACCACTTTTTCATGTCTATGATAATTGGGGTTACATAACTGAGAGAGTAAGCCCTCGAGGCTTAAAGGTTCATTTCTTTGAAGAGATTTTACATTGCAAATTATACAACTGACACTCAGCTCATTCATAACTACCATTAAATTAAAGCCAAGAGATGTAAACAATTCAGAAATGCATTTCTCCAACCAATGTTCAGAATGTATAATGGGTAAAATTATGCATTTTCATTCATATAAAACTCCTAGTGTTTTTAATGTATTTTCCACCAATTACAAAAAGCCCAGCATTGCCATTTTGTTAATACCTTTCATTATTCTGTGCTATTCTTTATTCTAAACAGGCATTTGGTCCCAAAGGATTTTTTGTAAGGTGGTTATTTGGAGCATAAATATATTTCCCCATTTTAATTAAAGGATGTTATGAAGGTTGGTTATGGTCTCAGTATGCCTATCAGGATCTTTTTAATATTATGCAGCTGAATTGCAATACAAATAAAATTGTAGATATTCTCATGCTTTTAAAAGTGTTTGCGTATTATCTACATGAGGAATAGCAGGAGCAAGTCCTAGACAGCTCAAGTCTCTGCCTTGGATTTAGCTTGCAGGGTGAGTTAAATGTCTCTCCTGTATGCTTCCAGACCACCTGCTTTGTTCATTTATTTTAGACCTACCCAACTACATTGCAATTCCCTGTTTATGTTTCTGGGTCACCCACTTCATGGTAAGCTCCATGAAGCTTGGAATTTTCACATGTGTACTTTTGGTACCAAGCACAAAGACTGGCACAAGGTAAATGTCACTGAAGCAGTGATCTGCACTATTTGAATGACTTTTGGTGCTTGCTTCTGTAATAAATGATTTAAAAGTATGCCCTGCATTTAGAGATAAACTCCTCTGTCCTCTTTGTGTTATTAGACCCAAGTTGTCATCCCAGGAGCAGATTTATGTAGCTGACCCTACAGGACCAGATCATCACAGTTGAATGAAGGCTTTTTAACCTGTGAAGAAATAGGGCACTCTCCCTTCCCCTCACCACCAGAGGATCTGTATGTGGAATGCCACTGAATCTGGGCAGTCAGGTTTGCAGGAGGAGGGCGCTGGAAAAGGAGTGACCTCTTCTGGGATTGACTCCTGGATTGGCTGTGTGAAGCAGGGGATTTAGCTATAAATGATGTCAAAGAGGCTGAACCCACATCCAAGGAAGAGGGTGGGTGGAGTCCTGCCAGTGGCACTGAAGACAGGGCATTGCTGCAGGAAAATGAAGAAGGTTTGGGAATATAGTGTGAAGAAATAGAGGTGGTGGTAGCTGTTCTGTTTTTCTGGGTCCCAAAGTTTGTTCAGTTGTTATTGTTGTTTGTTTGTTTGGTTTTTGCAGCGGATTGGACCCAAGGTGCTTAATCACTGAGACACATCCCCAGCACTTTTTATATTTTATTTAGAGATAGGGTCTCACTAAATTGCTTAGGGCCTCGCTAAGTTGATGAGGAAGGCTTTGGACTTGAGATCCTCATGCTTCAGCCTCCCCAGCCACTGGGATTATAGGTGTGCCACCACCACACCCAGCTGGGTTTTAAAGTTTTGCCCTAACAGAGACACATAGGGATAGAAAGAAGATTCTGAATTTCATATTAAAAAATATTAACAACTTTAGTTGCGGGAGGTAGAGGAAAAGGCCTAGGAAGGAGAACCTTCACCATTCATGTTTCACAGGTAAGTATTCTTGTGAAGTATTAATCAGTATACTGCTGACTCCCATTTTTTGTTTTACATTGTTATTCTATAGAGAAGTATTCTATCTTAGTTCATCACAATTGAATCTATCAAATGGTTTTATTATGCATTTATAGTTCCTTGTAAATTTTTAAAAGACTACGATTATTTATTATTTATATTATAATTAGTTCAATAACTAAAGTAAATTGAAAATTTTCAAATCTGAAAATATTTTTTGAAAATAAAAATTGCTGTATCTACATAATTCTTTATCCTCTTATTCCAGTTCCCCTACTAACCAAACTTACTGATTTATTTGCATTAGAATATAAGCTTGTCTAGACAAGGCTATTTGAGTTATACCATAATCAAATTTAAGAGGATAAAAATTAAATATTTGCGTATCAATTTTTAATAAAGATCTCAGTATTAAATGTTTTATATTTTCCTGGATGTTCATCAGAGACAGTAAATTTTAATCTGTAGGTAATGATTTGTCTTTTCATTGATGATTCTGATTTCTGTGGACCGAGATGTATCAACATTTTAAGAACTGCCAAAAGTTTACCGTGAAACATGTGAGAGAATCCAGTGTGCTATACCATCACTTATACCTTTGACTCATTTCATGAGGACTTAAGAATAAATCTGAAGCTCTTTCTGAACCATGGGAAGCAGGTTTCCTAATGGCAGGGACCACATTACTTCTATTAAGTGCAAGGAAGAATCAACCAGTTGTGTTATTGGCCTGGGCTCCAGATATTCCAACTGCTTTACTTGTGCTAATTATTGAAAGTGACTCTTCTAAATAGTCAGAGCTTCTACCCCAGATCCCATGGCTTGCTGCATAGAAAACATACTAGACTTGCACACTTTCTCACTTCTTGACCCAGCACTTCTGCAAGCTGTAGCTTACAGAACTCCATCTTGATCTACATGGACTTGAGAACTGTAAGTTGGCAGGTAACAACCAGTTCAAAAGCTTTTATTTGTTCATTAGGTTAACAATATTATACATTTCTATAATACTTCAGACTTTACAATGGAAGTCATATCAACTGATATTCCTAAGAAAGGATGACAGCTAATCTCCTCACTTTAGAGAGATTATGTAATAAGCACTGAGAAGTAATGGTACCAAGGCTAGAACCCAAAGAAATAAACTAAGTTAATTCTATCAGCTGAAACTAGAGCATCAAGAATAATCACAAGCCTGCCATCATGGTGGCACATGCCTGTAATCACAGCGGCTCAGGAGGCTGAGACAGGAGGATTGCTAGTTCAAAGCCAGCCTCAGGAGAGCAACTCAAATATAGGGCTGGGGTTGTGGCAGTGGTTGAGTGCCTCTGAGTTCAATCCCCAGAATCCCCCCCACAATAATAGTAATAATTATAAACACCTATGAGTGCTAATTATGAATTAGGCACTATTCTAAGGGCTGGGAATTTAGTACATGTTCTCATGATTACATCCCAGAAGGAGATACTTTGAGTTTGCTTTTAAGAAGATGACTGCAAATAATAGGAAGAGATTCAAGTTTAGCTTTTCCTTTTTTCTATCCCCAACTCAGCTGATGCCATGAGTTACACTTTCTCTATTGCTGAATGAAGGAGAGGGAATGGGGATACTGCTGACAGAAACCAAAATCCATGAAAGTCATAGTAGTTATGAACTTCCCTCACCTTGCACCTATGGTGAAATACTTTGGAAAATTCACCTTGAAATGAAACTCCCATTATCACAGGCCTATGGACTGGCAACCATAGCACAGTACACAATCTCAAAACAGCAACAATGGCAAAACAACTTAATCTTGATATTTGCTGATAGCAATGACTTCATGATACTGCTTTGGCCAAAAGACAGTGGTTATATTTAAAATAAGTATGCAATTTATATTTACAAAGTTATGCAGATACACCAAATTAAATTTTGGCTTTGGATATATTATTTAACTAGAATCATTCTTATTTAAATTTCAGATATTTAGAACTCAGATCTTTGACATTCCAAAGGCTAGTGTGTAACAAATGGGTTTGTCAGGCTGCTGTTGAAATCCAATCACAACCATACCACTGTTTATTTGGACTTATTTTCTGTGTAGTGCTTCCTAATGTAATCAGCACAAAAGAAATTAGAAAAGCATTATAGAAAAGATGCATACCGTTTCTGTTCAAGTTTGGTTTTTCATGAATCGTAAACATAATCAAAACTAAGCTCACAGAAACACAATTGGAAATAGAAATGAGCAGCCTGATTTAGTCTTACCTAAGAGGCCATTAGAGTAATGTAAACACTTGAATTTGTCTTCCAACCATACTCAATGACATCTTATCTTCACTGAAAGTAAGTTATGCTGAGAGTATAACTTTCTTTTCAAGTTTGCTTTCTGTGCACCTGTTTTCTTTCTGGATTGAGTCTGTAGTGATTTTTCAAGCTATCTTGCTATAACACTTGGTTACTGTGTGAGCCATCTATCTATAGCTGAGACCATCACCTGATAAGGAAGGAGGGTTTATTTATCTTGACTCATGGTTTCAGAGATTTCAGCCTTGGTCACTTGGCCTCATGGCCTTTGGGCCTGTGGTGAAGCAACATGCCATGGTGGGGAGTGCGTGGTGGAAGAGCTCTGTTAACCTCATGGCAGCCAGAAAAGAGAGAGAGAAATGGTGAAGGGCTGGGGGCCCAATATGCCCTTCCAATGACCTAACTTACTCCAAGAAGGACCTACCTCCTAAAGGTTCCACCACCTCGCAAGAGCACCACGCACTTGCACCAAGCCTTCTACCACACACAGGCCTTTGGGGGTCATTTAAGATTCAAATCATACCAGTTATATTATCCCAGAGATTAATATTTAACTTTACAGTATTTATTTATTTCTTCCTTCAATTATTCCTTCTACAGTCATGTATTTATTCATTAACACATTCACTTATCTAATGTTTTCTGATTACTTACCACATTCCAGCATTCTTCTTTGTTATGAGAATGGAAAAGATGATCGTAAGACTCTGCTCTCCCTAATTTTAAAAGATCTGGGATCTTTGAGACTTTTCTTACTGCCATTGTCTATCTGACAAATATTTTGAATCCTTTGCTGAGATCATAACTAGAAACTCCCTTGGGTGTCTGCTTTGCAACATTTGTTAAAAAGTCAAATCTGTTCCGTAATCTTTATGTTTCAACACTGAAGTTATCAATTCAGATGCACCTAGTATTTACCTTTTCTCAAATGCATCAGTAGCATAATGAATACATTATTTTCTAATATTTTGTTTTTAAAAATGGAACTAGACTTAATATTTTTATCAAAGGGATTAAGACTGCATCTATCTAAAATGTATTGAACAGGTATCAAAGATTGCTTGCTAAAACAAAGTCAACCATTGAAGTATTATTATATTTAGGTTCTTTGCAGTCATTTGATAAATGTATTATGGGAACTTGTGTTGGAGATCAAAGTAAGATGACCTTAAGGATTTAGAAACTGTTAGGGATGACAAACAAGTGATCCATATCACAGCATCATGAATTGTGTAACAGTGTCAAGTGCATAAGATACAACTAAACCAGGCTGAGGAGTTGCCTATGTAAAAGCTCAGAGCATGAGAGGCTAAGACGTACAGTTCTGCTCATTTTGCTGGAGGGAAAGTCACTTGTAGAAAAACGAAGAGGGAAGAGGTTAAAAAGATGCAGGCAGAGATTATAATATCTGCAATGTCTACAAGAGCAGAAGTGATGAGGCTGAATTTTAATGTGTTACATGGTAAGCCAGAGCAGGATTTTACATGGAAGTATCTTGATCTTGTTTGCATTTTGGAAAGTTTATTTAAACAGTAGGCACAACAGCCAGGACAACATTCAGAAACTAATTTGAAAACTTTGCAGAAACCCAGGTATCTGTGATAAAAGGCTGTACTCTGGGATAGAATGAGAAAAGGAAAGAGATCGAATTTAAAAATATTCAGGAAACTATTTGTAGGTCTTGACTTATTTGATGATGATGATGATGATGATGATGATGATGACGACGACGACAATGATGGCATGATTAAGAGAGAGTTATTTGTGAGTTAATGATATGGTGATTAGAGGACAGGAAGGCTACTAGTTTGTTTTCAAGTTCTAGTCCTAGAAAGTAAGTAGATGGAGAATGGCATCTTTCATCAAGACAGAATTGAGGAAATGATGAGTTTATAGTCACTAGAACAGCTCTATACTTATTTGGGTAAAATAATTGTGACATTTTTAATTCTTAACATGTTATTACTATTGACAAAAATGACAAACATTTACACACACATATATATTTCAAAGTGTGAATGATTTGGGTATTATTGCTGAATATTTATTAAAAAATACATATTTACAAAACAAGTTTTAAATTTAAGAATCAGACTGTATTGGGACTCATGCAATAATGTAGCTAGACAGTATGTTGTTTTTTCACTCTAAATGATTCTCTGTCAAATTAAGGTTTTAACAATATTTCCATAAAAATTATACAAATAATTTTTTTCAGCATCAAGGACAAAATGCAGGGCCTTGATCATGCTAGGAAAGTATTCTGCCACTGAGTTAAAGCACAACCACAACAAATAAATATTTTAAAATCTTTCCAGACTGGATAAAATTTCTCTGAACCTATTGACAAGGAGAAAAGAGCTTTCAGAAAAGCCATGAAATAGTTGACATAGCACATCTGATATATAAAACTATTAATGAGATTCAACACATTTTAATGATGGCCATCCCCCCAAAAAATCTACTTAATAAATAAATACAAAGATTAGCTTTATAGGTTTATATTTATACATTTTAATTATAGGCTAATCAAGTTTTATGTCATAATGTGTTTTAAGATCCTCATTTTGTTTTTGATGGTTATTGTCAATAAGTAAGACCTTCGGTTTTAGTTTCAGTGTCAAGGGCAGAAGAATGGTCTCTTTTATCACCTGGAAGAAAAACAGCTTAGGTTCATTGTTGAAAAGTAGATGCTTCATGGATTGTCATTTTTCAATGTAACTTAACTGAAGTTAACTTATTATCCTATGAAAAAACTTATTCAATGTAACTTAACTGAAGTTAAGTTAACTTAGTATCCTATGAAAAAACAATTTCCTAAACATGTTTATATTGCAAGCAATTTAAAAAGGAGGACATTAAATAAAATTGTAACAAACAAAATAAAATAATTTAGTATACTGAGAAGGAGTCTAAAGAGATCTTCCAATAATTTAAATATAACCTTTATTATTCCCCAAATAAATACCATAAATTATTTTATTAAATTTTTTAAAAAAAATTTGATTTAATATTAAACTTCATCCACACACAGGAATTTTGCATTAGTACATGCATACATTTGAACAAACAAAAATTTTATTGAATGCACAGTTTTTTGGTTCTCATAATTTTCTTAAAGTATAATTAATTGTATTATAGAGTTGTGAGTGTGTATGTGCACATGAATATATCCATGTTTTTAAATGACAGATTCTGAAATGTCAGTCTGAGGAAGTTCTTTATTACTGGGCATTGCATGTTGTTTTCTCCTTTTCTCAGGAAGACATTTACTACTTTGCTTTTATACTTAAATCTTTAATTCATCTGGAATTTGCTTTTGTATATGGTAGAAACAGAATATCCATTAATTTCTCCTGGAAGAAAAATCCATATCCTACTTATTAAACAACCCATATTAATCCTAATTGAAATATTCTCTTGTGGTATATAAGCTATAATGTCATATAAAATTATAATTAATAAGTTACAATTTATACAGTATTATTTATAAATTTATTATCAAAAATACAGTTTCATCTAGCCAATAAATTTAGACTTTTTTTCTTTTGGTTTTACACATTGAATCCAGGGCCTCATACATGCTGGCCAAGGGCTCTACAACTGAGCTATATCCCCTTAACTCTAAGATTAATGAATTATTTTTGACCAATAAAGATTGTAAGTGTCTATAAATTGTGGGTTGAATATGCTAATTATGTTGCTTCTAATAAACACTCAACTAAATGCATGACTGTTGAAATAGAAACATCCATATTTATATCGTGTTCCATTATTTTTACCATTAGTGGCACATGTACTGCACATTGGTAAATGCTAGACTAGATACTAAGACCCCCAGGAACATACTAAAGGGCCTCTTTCAAAATTATTTGAAAACATTGCAAAGCTTTCAGAAACAATTATAAGTGGTTCTTTAAGACTAACCAAATTCAATTATGTTATTATTGGATTATGGCATTAATAAGAGATTACTTTATTGATTCTTTCTCATAAATTATTTCTTAATGAGTTTCTGCATCTATTGTGAGATACATGGTCTTTTAACATTTTAATTCTGCTAATTTGAAAATATAAAACTAAATATGGTTCATAGACTAAACTGGTATAAATTCAACATTTTTGTTGCTAAAAACTAAAATAAGATCAAATGTTGAAATGTCTATGAAGAAACTCAGAAAATACCTCCTCGAGAAAGATTTAGAAACTGATCATATACTTTCTCTCTAAAAGGAAATTATATTAATTTGTAAGATTTATGTGCTTTAACATGTATATAGTGCATTTTCAGCACACAGTCCTCTGCTGGGCCAAACAAATGTTCATATAGCTCCCAGCTGAACATTCAGATAGCCTGCAATCTCTCCAAGCACAGTTTGTGTTTGAATTCACAACATGCTGGATATCTTGTTTCAGCAAGATTTTGAAAAATAAATGCTTCCCATTAGAAAAAGGCAACTTAGGGTGATGTTTATTTCATAAATTTCTAATATCATAAATTCTGATTTACAACTGAAAGATATCTTCAATTTTAAGAAAATACTAAATCCTTTTTCCTATTTATTGCTAACTTGTTCTGTGATTTCAGAGCCAACTATAATCTAAGCATGTAACTTTACTGATGACACTTTCAGGTCTATGTTTTCAAAATAGCTTTTACTACAAATAGGTAAGTTCCAACAAGGTGGCCAAATATACCAAGTGTAAGTGAAATAATTATGTTAAACTAAAAAGAATGTAGATGCCTGAACTAAGTGTAATACTGAGCAAGTGTGAATGTTCATTCACAGACAAGTCCTGCCACATCTCCAGAACTCATTTCATGAGGATAATAGTAGCTACCCTCATAGATTTGTTACAAAGGATTCAATGAGATAATGATTGGCAAGCTCATTAGATAGGCTCAGATTAGTATAATCATTATCATTATTATTTACTGTCAGACTTTCAACTAAAATGAGCCTCAGTTTTCCGGTCTGTAAATAAACCAAGATTAAAAATGCCCATTCTATTTAATTTTCTGCGAGTATAAAAAATAGCCCACTTGAAAATGTATAAGAAAGGACTGAAGTGCCAATAAAATCACCACCATTATTTCAGCATCACTACACACCAGTGAGTCATCTAACTGGGGAGAACATTGCTTGGACTGTCCACCAGATCAGGAGGCACCAGGCCCATTTGTGATTAAAGTGTTTAGTGGACGACAAGCTCCTTGTACTTCGTTTTCTCCAATGCTAAATATTATTATGGAGGACAATAGCTCAGGGATATATAAGTAGTTAGTTATTTCTACTGCTCCAACTTCCTCCCCACTATTTATATGTAGTTTACTAGATTATCAAAGAAAAATGAAGTGTTAAAATATGGTTTCTAAAACAGACCAATTTGAATAGCTTTGCAGAATTTTAAAAAATATCTCCAGGGTAGTAAGCTTAGGGGAAAATATAAAAGAAATTATTTCTTTTGTAGAAGACATGGAAAGAATTTTCATTATTCTGTACAGAGACAAAGGATGTGTGTTCAGTTTTGAAGGGTCTCATTTTCCATACATATATCTAGGTAGTTAGATATAAGTCCACATGTGTCTATATATTTAATGCATAGGTAACTAATTTTTATATTACACATGATGAGTTTATGATGTGTCAAGCTCTGTGTCAAGTGCTCTCCAGCTAGTCTCCCACTCAATCCTCAGTACAGCTTGTCGGGTAGTTATAAATACAAACCTCATTTCATACATGAAGAAATTGAGGAACAAAGACATTAAGTAAAGTACTCAAGACCACCCAGCCTGTGAAAGAGTCAATACAGGAAAATGAATGTAGAGTCATTTATTAGCAGAAAGAAAAGCTCTGAGCTTTTATGATACAGACTCAGCATACAATGATGTGAATGTCAACAATATGGGTTCAATTCACATCTCTCCCTCTTACCACTGTTTGACTCAGAATTAGTTAATCTCTCTGTACTTCAGGGTTCTTATCTTTAAATGTGCTTATTAATCAATCGGTCATCTAGGGCAGTTAAAATAATTCAATGAAAGAATACTTTCAAGCACTTGGAAACCTATCTGGCTCGCACTATGCTTTTACCAAGTGTTAATTATCTCATTGTCAATTTTACTTTAGCCCTCCTAAAAGGTTGTGTTTATCATAAATGTCTTTAATGAAAAAAAATGAGTAAAAACTAAGAGAAAACCTTTGTATATCAAATAGATAATTATAAATGCATTGGATTTAACAAAACTTATTGTTGGAATGTGTAGGCAATTTACAAAAGAAACAATTGATCAAAAAATGAGAAACTTCAATCTTACTACAATATGTGAAACTTTGAAATAAATGATATTCTTTTTTATCATATCAAATTGGAAAATATCCAGAAGTACACACAGGTTATTGGAAAAGGAATGAAAAAATTAACATATAAAAATGTGGTTATTAAAATTTGCATATATTTTCTAAAGAAAATTTATCAGTGTATATGTGTATATATTACATATATATATATATATATATATATATATACACACACACATATATACACATATATTACTTAAAATCATGTATCTTTGAATTGCATTTTAAATTTTTATGAAGGAATTAATCATAATGAGTAAAGTTGTAATCATTTTAATATAGTTTATACTAAGGAAAAATCAGAAAAAATATAAACACTCATTATAAGGATTGGCAAGTTATGGGCTAGGATATAACGCAATTGGTAGAATGCTTGCCTTTCATTCACAAGGCTCTGGTTTCAATCCCCAGCACCAAAAATAAACAAATAAATAAATAAAAAATAAAGCAAAAAGGATTAGCAAGTTAAACAATATAATGTAATACAATATAGCCAATAAGACACTCATAAAAATTTATATTTACTGATAAAAAATGATGCTCAAGATATTTTTACGATGAAAATCTAATAAAACATTATCAGAGCATATCCTCATTTCTTGTAAAAATATGGAATTGTCATATATATATATATAAAGAAATTAAAATAATATAACATGCTTATAAAAATTGATGAGATTGTCAATACCTGTTTTGATTCTCTCTGTACTTTCTTACTTTTACATCTCAAATATATGTTACTTGCTCATTTATTTATTAATTAGTAATGAGGATTGAATCACCACTCTCTAATGTAAGGAGGCTGATTCATAGTGGAGTAGGGAGGGAGTGCATGAGAGGAATAGACAAACTCTAGATAGGGCAGAGGGGTGGGAGGGCTAAGGAGGAAGCATGGGGTTAGAAATGATGGTGAAATGTGACAGACATCATTATCCAAAGTATATGTATGAAGGCATGAATTGATGTGAATATACTTTGTATACAACCAGAGATATAAAACATTTGTGCTCTATGTGTAATATGAATTATAATGCATTACTTTGTCATATATAAATTGTAAAAATTAATTTAAAAAGGAAAAAATAAAATAAAAGAAAGAAATCCAGTTAAGTTGCAAACTGGAAAATAATAATCTCAGAAAAACTGGTTGGTAAGCACTTGGATCACAAATTACATTAGAAGATTAAATAAAATTTGGAAAAACACAGATGGAGCAAAATTAGGAAATTAATCACTTCTCTCTTTGTTCTCCCAGTTGATTTGCACTGATTCTTTAAGATATAAATTATCTATCTTCTCTAAATGGAATACTTTCTTTTTCTTTTATTTATTTATTTATTTTTTTGGAGACAGAGAGAGTCTCAGTGAGTTGTGTAAAATTTTGCTAAATTGCTAAGACTGGCCTCAAACTTCTGATGCTCCTACTTCAGCCGTCTGAGTTACTGGGTTTAGATCTATCCACCACCACGCCCAGCAAAATAGAATACTTTTTGAAAATGCTTCCATTTGGGTTCTTAAGCCATCATATTGACAAATGTCCTCCTTATGTGCTACCATGATATTATGTGCATAAATCATAATTATTCTTATAAAAAGTTAATATATCTTAGAGTTGGAGAAGATAATGCTAAGTGAAGTTAGTCAAGCCCCCGCAAAACAAATGCCAAATGTTTTCTCTGATATAAGGAGTCTGACTCATAGTGGGGTCAGAGGGGGATCATGGGAGGAATAGAGGAACTCTAGATAGGGCAGAGGGGTGGGAGGAGAAGGGAGGGGGCAGGGGGTTAGCAAGGATGGTGGAATGTGATGGACATCATTATCCAAAGTAAATGTATGAAGGCATGAATTTGTGTGAACATACTTTATATACAAACAGAGTTATGAAAAATTGTGCTCTAAATGTGTAATAAGAATTGTAATCCATTCTGCTGTCATGTATTTAAAAAATAAAATCAATTAAAAGAAAAAAAGGATGCCTACAAGTCCACTAAAGTTTAACCAGTGCTATTTCAAATGCCACCTTGACAAATGCCTGTGTCTTAGAGATGTTAGAGATATAAGAATTGGAAATGAATACATGAGCAAAGAGCAACATGGCTAAGTCATAGTCAATGTGTCACTGATCATGATGATATATTCCCTTAACAGAAATTCCAGTTTAAACCAATGTCCCTTCTACTTCTTCCAGCCACTTGGTAGTATCACTTATGTGGTCTAGAAAATGAGATCCTGATAACACTTGTTTCATATACCCACATGTTCACTCCTGGTGCATAATTTACTGAGTGCCTGTCATGTGCCAAAGCATTCTTCTAGGTGCCTGCATTCCAAAGGCAAGCAAATTTCTTTAGGTCTCTGTTTTCACAGGGCCAAAACTGTTAAGTGACAGATATTTATTAAATAATTATAAAAATGAACAATTGCAAACTGTGATAAATGATACAAAGGAAAAACAGCTATGCTATGGATGTTAATGATGGGTCTTAATCACAGTGATAACTGGGCTGAAATCTGAGGGATGAGTAGATTTTAGGACCAAGCCATCAAGTAAATACCTTCTCTTTTCCTTTTGACAGAAGCATGGGGACTTTCTGGGAAACAGGTTAAATGAGCCTGGTTTCTAATATTTTTACTAGCACTTTACAAAAAGAAAAAAAACTGTATTAATTCACTTGAACACCAAAGTGAAATACCTAAAATATTATAAAAAATACATCAGACCTTGATCTAAAAGCAGAACAGATCTTGAAACTATATTAGATTTGAGAGATACTGAAATAGAAGACCCATACCCATTTAAATCATAGCACTCCTGACACATGGAAACTGAGAGAATGTGTATGTGCTATTGTAAGGCAATGAATTTGTGGTAATAATGTTATGCAATAATAGAGAAATAATGCAAGGGTCTCCTAAGCTGAAATAACCTTGGGAAGACTCTATTTACCAGAGTCATTTATATGAATTCTTAGAAATGAAAGAATTAATTTACTTAGTAATTTCATGATTCCTGTGACTTACCAAAAAGAGATTAGCATGTGAAAAAGAATTATAAAATGAAATTTAAATGCATAAAAAATGGTTCACTATAAATTTTAAATCTGAAAAATGCAAGTGCTAATAATTTTGGGATAATCAAAAGAAACTGGGTAAAACAAAAGTTACATAATATCTGCAAGATGTGAGAGAAGGAAAAAAGAATGAAACAACTGCCCCATTATATTCTGTTTAAATTAGAGGAATATTATAGTCTTTACTGTATGAACAAATAAGAATAATTTGTTTTATTTATCATATGTATGATTTATACATACCTCACACAAATGTGGTTTTCTTACAACCCCTTGAATTTTGTTATAGCAACCTAATAGAAAATTTAAAAATCAATATTTATGTTACCCTAATATGTGTCAGACAGTGCTGGGTATTTTCGTGTACCTACTGTGTGAACTGCCATTATTACCTTCTATCGTAGATAAGGAAACTGCATTTCAAAAAGATTATGTGGGTGAGTCATATTGTGAGTTCAGGAGAGAGCGGATTTTAAATCTACAACTATCTGACTATCTAAAGTTTTACAGTTTTATTTACCAAGTTTTCTTGATGCACGAAGCCAATATTTAGTCACTAAGCAGAAGCCCAGAATCAAGGCTGGCATGCCTTCTAATTGGTTTGGTGGGAATTTTTTAATCAGTCAGTTCTTTGCTTTACTTGTTAATAATTTTTGAAATATCATATCTACACATTCTCAAAATAAACTATTACTTGAGTTTTGCAGGTAAGAAGTTAATGTGACTATAAGACTAAATATAATGGACAGCATATAGAAAAACATGTTTTTGTCTTGGCTCTTTCAAGTAAAATAAAAAGGCAAGAATGATGTAAGATTGGTGTTCTGGAAGACAAAAGGTCACCATAAAGAGAATGGTGGCCTGCTATTTCCAAGTTTAAAAATAAAAGAGGAAATTGTATTGAATGTTAACAGGAGAGATTTAAGTGAAGACATCTTGACAAAAGTATTGTTAGACACAAATAGCTTTCAAAAGAGAGTGTTAAAGTAACCTTGCATGGAAAAAATTCACCATACCATAGATACTCATTTTCTTTGACATTTTGTACAGTGTAAGCATAATCCTATTTAGGGACAGGAAGAAGAATAGAAGTAGTTTCCAGGCACATAATTTTATAACATTGAGTAACTTCTGTACTTTTACATGAAATTGCTTCAAAAGACCTTGAGCCTGTTCTAATCCTACTTTCCTATAATTTCACCTATCTTATTGTGGTTATTTTGTTCTTACCATAGGAAAAAAATCTACAGCTGATTATTCAGTAAAAGCAAAATTGGATGCACTGAATAACAAGGAAAAGTGGAACATTTGGTGAAAGTTTACTTAAAATAAACATAGAAGGCAACTGCATCATCTTTCACTTACGAAGGTATTAGAAAATTTCATACATCTAACTAGTCTAAGAATCATGGTGATTCAACATGTATATAACATGCTACAAGAAAGAGACTCCTGACTTAGAAATGTTGCCAGAGATCCCAAAGTTTGTTTATGTTATTGAAATGGACTTGCAGATTTGGAAAGAGTTTAATGAATAAACACATTTTAATATATATTTGGAAGGTGTTCTGTTTTAAATTATTATTAGATCAAAATTGATCAGCATTCTTACAAGAGAGAACATAATCTTTTTTTCAATAGTAGTCAATTAAATGCCATCAACCTTATTAAATAATTATTTTATTCTGCTAGACTGATTTATTCAGAGCCTGAATTTTTTAAGTTAAGCATAGAGACAGCATCATAGAAAGATGTGTACCATTTATTTTGAAAGTATCAAATCTAATATAAGACAATCAATGATATTTAGCAAAAGTATTGATGATAATTAAGAATTTGTGTTTAAAAATAGTAAAAAAAATGTTTTATAGTTTGATTGCATGTTAATATCTAAATCTTCATAAACAATTATAAAAGTATCATTAAAGGACAAAAAATTCTTTTTGCATAGTGGAAATACAAATTGGTACAACCACTATGGAAAGCCGTCTGGAGATTCCTCAGAAAACTTGGAATATAACCACCATTTGACCCAGCTATCCCACTCTTCGCTATATACCCATAGGACTTAAAATCAACATGCAGCTTCATCAATGTTTATAGCAGCTCAACTCACAATAATTAAACTATGGAACCAACCTAGGTGTCTTCAATAGATGAATGGATAAAGAAAATGTGGTATATGTATTAAATGGAATATTACTCAGCTTTAAAGAAGAATGAAATCATGGCATTTGCCAGTAAATGAATGGAGTCGGAGACTATCAAGCTAAGTGAAATAAGCCAATCCCAAAAAACCAAAGGCCAAATGTTTTCTCTAATATGTGGATGCTAATTCACAATAAGCGGGGTGAGGCACTAGATAAAAATAGAGTTACCTTAGAATTGGTAGAGGGAAGTGAAAGAAGGGGAAGGGAGAGGGTGTGGGAATAGGAATGATAGTAGAATGGAACAGACATTTTTACTTTATATATATATATATGTGACTGTATGACCAATGTAATTCTACAACATGTACACTCAGAAAAATGAGAAATTATATCCTATCTTCTCCAGAATCATGAACTGAAATAAAACATTTTTCTTGATAAAAAAAGAAATTATATCCTATCTATATATGATATATCAAAGTGCAAAAATCATTAATATATCTATGTATGATATATCAAAGTACATAAATGCATTCTACTGCCATGTATAACTAATTTTTAGAAATTTGATAGAATTTTTATATATATACAATGACTACATATTGGTTGGCATACAAGTAACCAAGTATTGAGAAATATTCTTAGTTGTTTAAAACTAATATTCTTTTAAAAATCAAATAAAAATAACAATTAAAAAAACTTTCTCTTTCTTATATTTTATCATAGGATATCTATTGGTTTATTCATTTCAGTTGAAAACTGGAACCTGAAGCCAAAAGCAGAGTTATTCTCTAATAACGTTTAAATTGCCTTAGGACCTTTGTATTCAAAGTGTGGTCCCTGCACCGGCAGCAAAGTCATCAGAGGGGCTTGTTAAGAATATATATCTTCATCCTTCACCCCATAACTACTGAATTAGAATAACTTTAACAAGTAATTTATATGCATATTAAACTTTAGGAGGCAATCATCTTGGTAAGTATAAAACACTTTTAGCTTTAAACTTCTCACCATCCAAAGAACCTAAGAATGCTACCCTGGGACAATGTTTGGGTATTCACTTTTTGCTATATATATATTTTTTTGCCCAATCCCAAATCAAAACTTTTAATGTTGATTTAAATATACATGAAAAATAAATTTAGAACAATAAAACAACTTGCAAATTATTTTAGAATTAAAATATTACTATTAGCTTCTCACTTTAAGCTACTATCAAATTTAAAGTGTTTTTAAAATTATGTTTTAATTACACTTGAGAAAGTATACCTCTGTAAAACAGCATCACAACATCTTGTAGGATGCTCAGAATATTTTAAAGTAAGTTTCAAAAATAAAAATATCAAATAATTTATCTTACTGCTTCATGCACAGTGTGATATGTTGTAGCAACTCAACATTTACTAGGATAAATTTTTTAGTTTCACATTTTATTCTATGTATCACAAATCTAATATATGTATACTTAATATTTATTCATAAGCATTTATACTGTGTAAATGCTGTATAAATATTATGTATTTGTGATTTGTTACAATTTACAATGTTGATCTGATGTTGTTTCTGAAATTTTCTGCTCTGGATTTTTGTAATTTAATATTTATCAACAAAAATATGTCTGCATGCATTCTGCCCTTTAATAGACACCTAATATTTTCAGGTCAAACTAAATGAAATTTAGCTTTCTTGCAAATTGAACTTTGTGTTTATTTACTCCAAGGTTTTTTTATTTTATTATTTGAATAATTTACCCTTCTATATTTTTTATTTATTCTAATTAGTTATTCATGACAGTAAAATGCATTTTGACACATCATACATAAATGGAGTATAATTTCTCATTCTTCTGGTTGTACATGATGTAGAATTACACTATATATATAAAATCATAAATGTACATAGGGTAATAATGTCTGATTCATTCTTCTATCCTTCCTACTCCCTACTCCCTCCCCTTCCTTTACTCTCCTCTAATTCAAAGTACCTCTATTCTTCCCTAGCACCCAGCCCCTTATTGTGAATTAGCATCTGCATATGAGAGAAAATATTCAGCCTCTGGTTCTTTGGGATCATCTTATTTCACTTAGCATGATATTCTCCAGCTGCATCCACTTACCAGTAAATGCCATAATTTCAATCTTCATTAAGACTGAGTAATATTCTATTGTGTATATATACCACATTTTCTTTATCCATTCATCTGTTGAAGTGCACGTAGGTTGGTTCCATAGTTTAGCTACTGTGAATTGAGCTGCTATAAACATTTACATGGCTACATTAATGTAGTATTCTGACTTTAAGTCCTTTGGGTATAAATTTAGAAATGAGATAACTGCATCAAATGATGGTTCCATTCCAAGTTTTCTGAGGAATATCCATACTGCTTTCCATATGGTTGCACCAATTTGCAGTCCCACCAGCAATGTATGAATATGCCTTTTTCCCCCAAATCTTCACCAACATTTATTTTTGCTTGTATTCTTGATAATTGTCATTTTGACTGGAGTGAAATAAAATCTCAGTAGAGTTTTAATTTGCATTTCTCAAATTGCTAGAGATTGTACATTTTTTCATATATTTGTTGATCAATTATATTTCTTCCCTTCCCCTCCCCTCCCCTCCCCTCCCCTCCCCTTCCCTTCCCTTCCCTTCCCTTTCCTTTCCGTTTTTTAATGCAATGCTCAGGGCTAAACCCTGGACCTTGGACACGCTTGGCAAGAGCTCTAATACTGAGCCCCATTTCATTTCCTTATCTCATCCTCTCATTCTTTTTTTTTTTTTCTCTAAGATGTTTATGCATAATGATTCCATTTGAAGTTGAAGGTCTATAGGAACTTTGTGCAAAAATACTACTTTAGACATTCTACAGGAAAGAAAGTTTTAGAGTTGAATACAAAAGACAGATATATTTATTTTAGTTTGAATAGCAAGAAGAGGGATCACACATCCTTCTCTTACTTCAAATAGATCATGTTTAGCTGACATGACTAAGGATTCCGGGATATTAACCTGTGACCTGATTTTTATAACTGCAGCAGTGTCAGCTTTCAATTAGCAGGCTTTTTTTTTCCAGAGGAAAATGTACATAGCTTCGTGGTGTGTACAAGCCCAAAAAAGATGAAAATTCCTATTTCAAGGAAGTACAAGGTATCCTGGTATAAGAACTGATGGTGGCATGTGGTTAAAAGAATTCACATTATAATCCTATAGATAATGTGGACAATATCTATTGAATATTGTCTGCAGATAATAAATTAATGTGCAAAGTCACTGATTATAGAACAATCAGGTTGTGTTTCATAACTGTTTATTGAACTAAACGGAAGCAGGTTAACCAAAGAGGTATTAAGAAGGAATGAACACAGCACAAACTACAATCATTCTTTCCCAAGATTTTCAAATATCCATTTGCAAAAACAAAACAAAACAGAACAAACAAACAAAAAAATATGGTGACTGCAACTTTGCTGCTTATTAGAAGGAAAATGTTAATTTACTAGAAAACTCAACTTCTTGGAAGAAAGTCAGCATACATTGCTGCAGAAAGAATGACCTAATTAATGATGAATCTATTTCTAGTTGTTCCAGTGATGAGCTCTGTGAATTTGAGAAAGGGATTCATTTTTAGTCTCAGATTTCTTTTTATGCTAATGAAATAAGTCAATACAAATACCTCATATTTTCACTTGTATGTGAAATTTAAAACAGTTGAACTTAACTAAGCAGTATGTGGAATGGTGGTTATATTAGGGAAACAGGAGCAGAACAGGAAATGAGGGTCCAAGGGTATGAAAATCTCATTTATAAAGGAGGAACATAGTTGGTTGGTTTATTTTGTTCTTTACTTGCTTGTTTTGAGATCTATTGCACAACATGCTGAATATAGTTAATAAAATTTTTATATTTCAAAGTTGCCAAGAGAATAAATTGACATGCTTCCCCAACAAAACATGTTAAGTACTTGAGGATGCATATGTTAACTAGCTTGATTTATTTATTCCACATTATATTAATAAGTCGCAATAACATTTTTGTCCCCTGAATTTATAATTATAAATAGTCAAAATACAATAAAAATGTAAAATTTTAAAAATCATTTGTATAAAGACATTTCAAGAAAAATAAATTTGAAATTTTTCTATGTCAAGGTTTATATAGACCCTCTGAAAATTTGTCTCTTACTGCCTAAGAAAGAGACAGTAACCAGATAGCAATAGAAAACTAATATATTAGTGTCTGTTGAAACAAATTGAAACAAATTAAACCAGAGCTGCTTATAACAACATAAGTTTATCAGTTTGGGCTCAGAAATTCAAAATGGAACTCAAGGAATAAAATCAAACTACTTTTCTTTCTAGAGGCGATAGGAGAAAATTTATTTTCTTGCCCTTTTCAGCTTCTATTGGTTGCTTCACTTTTTTTGTTATCATTTTTAAAAATTTATTCTAATTAGTTACATATGACGGCAGAATGCATTTCAATTTATAGTACACATATCAAGCACAATTTTTTATATATCTGGTTGTACACAACGTAGAGTCACCCATTTATGTCTTCATACATGTAGAGTAATGAAGTCCATCTCATTCCACTACCTTTCCTACTCCTATAATCCCTACCTTCCTCTCCCTCTCCTTTGCCCTTTCTAGAGTTTGTTTATTCCTCCCATGTCCCCTCCACCCCCCATTATGAATCAGCATCCTTATATCAGAGAAAAAATTCAGCATTTTGTTTTTTGGGGATTGGCTTATTTCAGTTAGCATTATATTCTCCAATTCCATTGATTTACCTGCAAATGCCATGATTTTATTCTCTTTTCATCCTGAGTAACATTCCATTGTGTATATACACCACATTTTCTTTACCCATTCATCTGTTGAAGGACATCTAGCTTGCTTCCACAGTTTAGCTATTGTGAATTGAGCTGCTATGAATATTGATGTGGCTGCATTACTATAGTATGCTGACTTTAAGTCCTTTGAGTTTAGACATAGGAGTGGGATAGCTGGGTCAAATGAAACAATCAATGAGGTGAACAGAGATCCTATATTTTGGGATCAACTTTTTGCCACACACATGTCAGATAAAGTATTAATCTCCAGGATATATAAAGAACTCAAAAAACTTTTACCAAATAAACAAACAACCTAATCAATAAATGGGCCAAGGAACTGAACAGACACTTCTCAGAAGAAAATATACATTCCATCAACAAATACATGAAAAAATGTTCAACATCTCCAGAGAAAAGCAAATCAAATCTACTCTAAGATTTCATCCCATGCCAATCAAAATGGCAATCATCAAGAATACAGACAACAATAAATGTGGGGGGAAAGGCACACTCATACATTGCTGGTGGGACTACAAATTGGTACAACCAATCTGGAAAGCAGTATGGAGATTCCTTAGAAAATGTGGTTGCTGCACTCTTTGGCTCAAGGTCTTTCTTCATTTTCTATCCAGTAGTGGCTGGTTGAGTCATGACATTACTACATCTTCCTTTGACCTCAGCCAGGAAAGGCTTCATGTGCTAGATTGGACTCATCCAGGTAATTCCAGTTAATTCCTCTATTTTAGGTCTTTGATATAATCACATCTGCATATTCCCTTTTGCCAAGTAAAATAACATATTCACAAGTTCTTAGAATTGGGGCATAGATATTTTGGGAGGCCACTATTCCACATATCATAAAAAAAATATTCTCAATAATCTTTATCAATAGTCATGTGAACACTCCTCTATGTGAAATTTGACTTAGACTTACTTAGGGGAGTAAAGTGTTGCTTAAAATCCACAACCCACAAACACAGTATCTCTAGGAATGCTAACCAAAAAAAATGTCAATTCAAATTTGCATGAAGTTCGTGTCCTCCCCTGAGAAATCTAGTTCCATCAAGAACAGGAATTGACTCTTCTTCCTCCTCTTCTTTGTTCTCTTTTCATTAATATAACTCTTGTAATTAGATCATTGTATTATGCTAATTAACATTTATTAATTTTTTTGAAAATAAAGCAATGAATATGTAGATAAATACATGATAAAATTGGAGATGTATAACAATTATACAACTGCCTAACATCATGTTGTATCTGGCTGAAAGAACAGGATGCTGAATGAGTTACCATTATTCATCTGGAAATGTGGTACTGTAGATTTACATTGATAGTAGTGTGCAAGATGGATTAGAGGTCAGAAGTTTAGATGAATGCTTATATCACTTGTCTATTGCAGTATAACAAAACATCCTAAAACTTAGTGGCCTAAGTTGCTAACAACTATAATAATTTATTTTTCTCAGAAAGTTATAATTTTTAAAAACCCACAGGCATTTCTTGTCTTTGTTTCAAATGGCTCATTTGGGAACTGGAGGATCCTTTCTCAAGATGGCTTACACACATGACTAGAAAGTTGGTGCTGGCTGTTGGCTGGAAGCTCCACTGCATTTATGGGCCAAGGTCCTGTGCCTCTCAACATAGGGCTCCCCCAAGGCTGCTTGAGATTTTTTAAAGCCTGAATTCAAAAGCAATCATCCCAAGGGAGCAACATAGACATGTCTGCATTTTTAAAAATCTATTCTTAGAAGTCATTTCATCCTACTTTATTTTTGAAGCTGAACACAGTTCTCTCTGAGCTCAAGAGGAAGAAAAATGTACCTCATCTCTTAATGGAAGAAGAATGAAGGCCACATTATAAGAAGAGCATGTGAATGGGAAATCTTGCTGCAGCCACTTTTGAAAAATATGATCTCCTACACAGGTTTCCAAATATGAAATGATAGGACCTTAAATTAGAGAAGGAACAACAGGTATAAATAGGAAAATGTGGATGCAAGAAATGAGGAATCCAAAGACAGGAGACATAGCTAAGAGACAAAAGAAGTCTAGAATGTCAGAGAAACCACTGATTGGGGAAAAGTTAATGAGTTTCAGTGGAGATATATTGAATTCTTGTCCCATACACATCTTCACTCTCTTTCAGGCAAATGGTTCTAAATTTGATTTTTTTTTCCATATCTATCTTCAGATTCTCATTGCTCATGAAAAGAACCTTATTATTGTATATAATTATAAATTTATCATGGAAAGCATCTTCTATTGTTGTAGGTGAATTTTAAGTCACTACACCATATGCATGTTTTGGACCTTTAATCCCAATATAATCATCACTTGTTATTGGTAGCAATTGATTCCAGAACCACCACTTTCCCCATGGATGCACAAATCCATGGATACTCAAGGCCCTTATACAAAAAAAAAAAAAAAAAAAAAAAAAAAACATAGGATTTGCACATAACGCATATATATTTATACATATACATATATTCATATACATATATTCCTGTATATTTCAAACCATCTTTAGATTACTTGTAATACCTAATAAGATGTGAATTATATGTAAATAGTTATTATACTATGTTATTCAGGGAATAATGACAAGGAGAAAAGTCTATACATATTCAGTACAGTTATAGTTTTTAAAATATTTTTTCCATCTGTTTTGGCTTTATATGCACATATGGAACCCAAGAATTCAGAAGTCAAACTATATTTGCTTTTCTAATGCTGCTGAAGGTGTTGATCTGGGCACCAAACTTTGTGAATCTCCGATTCAGGAGATTGCAACTTTTTTGGAATTTTCCAAAGTTGTTATTTCCACAAATCATATAGTCATTCTTACATTTTGATAGAAATTGAAAAACAAAAAGAATTGTGTACCCATGACCTTCATAATTTTTCACCAATAAACAGAATTTTTCTCATTTTCACTTTTAGATGTAATGCAGGGGATATAAGTTCACTTTTAATCCTTCTTTTCTCACTCACTGAAGCAGAGTTAGGCTTTCCATCTCAGTGGTGTTTCCTTCCATTAAACTGGGAGTTGAATTGTTTTTGAGAGGTCAAGCTAGCAAAATGAACACAAAATTAATAAAGTCAATTTTCTTAAGTGCTCATCTATTCAAGGTAGGAAGTCTTGATCAAAAATAGGAAGAGTAGTAGTAGAAACTCATGTAAGTGTTGCCTGAATGTGATAATGTAATTAAAGTATAATATTAAAGATTATATCTACTCAATAGGACAAGAAGAGAGGGGGGAATCCAAGAAAAATGGCATAAAATAAGCAAGAATTTGGCTGCACTCAGCAGTGGCAGAAAGAACAACAGGGTAAAAAACCTGGTGACAAGTGTCCTTGTCATCATATATGTGTGTTCCAATAGCAGAGGAACTCTGTAAAAATAGGGAGTTTGTTCACTGATGTTAGTCCAACTTTTAGCACAATGCTTGATAGTGAAGAAACACGGCCATTATTAGATATTTGTTAAGTGATTTCTTATTTGTGCCTGGTTCTACAAGTCAATTTTAGAGTTGTTGCCTATGGAATCTCTATATGAGGTCAGTATTGTAGTGGATTATTTTTTATCACTGAGAAGTTATTATTCTGTTCATTCTCCCTTGATCCTCCAAATACTCATTTTATATATCTTTTAGAACTAGGTCAATTTCTTCTTAAAAGCAAGCTAAGGTGTTTCTAGAATATAGCTATAGGGTCATCTTTTCTCCATGTTCTTCAAGTGGATTTAAATGATATTATACAGACTATTTAATTTGAGTAAATGAAGTGTCTTTTTTCCTACTAAATGTACTTTTTTAATATTTATTTTTTAGCTTTTTTTTAGGTTGGCACAGTGTCTTTATTTTATATTTATGTAGTGCTGAGGATCGAACCCAGATTCTCATCTACAATAAGGCATGCTAGAGGATCGCTCTATCATTGAGCCACAACCCCAGGCCCCTGAATGTACTTTTTTATCACAGGAAATAATACCACAAAAGATATATAGTTTGATGATGGAATCATAGACTATTAAGACTAAAAAGTAGAATGAATATTTTCTACTAGTAGTATTATTCATAAGATATCTCCATGGGGGAAAAATATCTAAGGAAAGTGACTTTCACACAGTGGGATACTGTACAGAAAGAAGAGTAATATTAAATACAGCTACATAAGATACAGATGGCTTTCACGTTGTTGAATTAATGCAGCAAAACAAAGAAAAATACATGATGTGTGGCTCTGTTTATATAAAGAACAAACTTGGTAGTATTAAACTCTATTATTTATACACACAGATCATAAAACTATAATGTAAAGCAAGAAAATTGCTGTAAAATATTTGGAACAGTTGTTTCCCAGAGGAGAAGGTTTAGAGACAGAGGAACCTTGGTGAAGAAGTGACACCAAAGTGAGAGTCAGTGTGTGGGTAGACAAACAGGATTATTCTTCAGGGATGCAAGAATTTGTTTCTGACCTACATGGATGTGAACATTTTTTTTTCTGTTTATTAAGTAATAAATAAATACATGCAATTTACATTCATTTAAGGGTTTACACTTTCCAAATAGAAGAATTTCCAAAAGAATTTTGAATGTTCTCGCCATAAAGAAATGATAAATATTTGAGGAGATATGTACGTTTAGACTTATTTCAAAATATCACCCAACATATGCATGTATTGAAACATTGCATGGTATCCAATAATGTATATAATATTTTTTATGTCTCAGTTGCAAATTTTTACTTTAAATAAAAATAAAAACATTTTAAAAACTGTTAATAATATTGCTTTAAATCTGAACTGATGAGAGAAGGCATCTCTTGGAAACCAAGTAGGATGATATTAGTCAATAATCAGCACAGTTTTCTAATTCTGTTTGCATTTGTTGATGGAGTTCTCATGCATTTTGGCCTCTAGCTCAGTGTTACCTAGCGACTTAACTGTAGTTGAATTTCTGTGTACTTTGAAAACACGTTTGTAATACCTTTTACACTGCAGTAGCGCTACAGAGAATTAAAGAAACACTGAAGCTACTCTAGACAGACATGTAGAGTTCAACGTGTCACCATATAAGGTGACTATTAAGTCAAGAAATGTAATCTACTCTCAACTTTGTTAGTTAGCTTCTATAAAACTGTATCAGGCAAATTTGCAAAGTACTGTCTTTCAGTTTACCCATCAAAGCTGCTTTCACTTGTGCCTCTCCTCAAATTATGCTATCACTTCTCAACTCCTTAGCTCAAGGGCACAGAAAATGAGCCATCACCTTTCACTGACTTTTCTCAAAGGGGAAGTGTATCATTCCCTTTAGCTTAAAGTGAAAATCTATTTGCCCTATAATCCCTTAAAGTGAGCATTCTTTTTTGTTTCTCCCATAGAATTATAAGTAGGAAGTCAAGGCAGACAAATACAATTACATTTCCAGTAAGGATTTCATTCTATCCCAAGTAATTCTAATCATAGAATTAGATGGCTATACTTAGTATACTGACTCTAAATTGGTAACTGATTGAAGAATACTAAAATGACCTTCACACCAATCTGAATCTTTTAAATGAACCTAAAAAGAATCTTCTACATAAAATTGGAAGATAGCTAAGCTCAGAGTTTCTTGTGTTGAGTATTAAAACTACCATTAACACTATCAAAACTATGATTAGCATCTATGCTCATTTTTCTTTTAGGCTCTTGTTTGTGGTAAACTGGGACATAGTTCAACATCACTTAAAGAAAATTCTTGAAAAATTTTGTGCAAATTTATGGTGAGTGTTGCTAACTGGACATTAATTATTTTGCATTCTCCATGAATCTATCTTCTCCTGCTTTGTGCATAAAGTTCTGAAAAAATATCAAATAATCGTTTGTTAAATAAATTAACATTTAGGATCTAGGAATGCTGTTGAAATTTAATTTCTGCTTTTGCATTGGATTCCTTAGCTTTCCATCTAGAAACACACTTCAGGTTTTAACTTATGCTTTACTCCTTAATGACAGTCTCTGATCCACTCACTCCATTTTCCTCTTGCTCCTCAGAGTTCCCTGAGAGTCATGTCTCATAAAAATTGATTTGTTTGTTTTATGTTTGGTTTACTTCCAAATTGTTTCATATGTATAAATGGTATATATTTTAAATTTGAATAATGAGAAATTGGGAAATCTGTCTCACAATTTTAACTTCTAATTTTATCTGCATTTCTTTTAGATAACTTAGAATTAGCAGCCTATATCACATGAGTTTTATATAATTATCTCATCCCTTGGGCCCTAGATTTATTCATATTTCATCTCCAGACTTAGAACAGTAACTGGCAAAAGCAATTACCAATATATACGTGTGTGTGTGTTTGTGTGTTTGTGTGTATGTGTGTGTGTGTGTGTCTGTGTCTGTGTGTTTAAGAGAATGAATATTTTTCAGAGTGTTAGCAATCTTGCTCCTATCCATCCACAGGTAAGTGTCAGAATGATGGGAGAGAGATAAAACACTATGTTCCAAAGCACCTGGGTATGGAGAGTCCATGTCACTCAAAAACAGAGATCCATACCAGGAGATGGTTATAATGAGCATTCCAGTGAAGGCCTGTGAGGCATTTCAAATACAGAGAGACAGTGCAAAAAACTGAGTAAATAAACATGGTCTACTTAATTCAAGAGAGAGTCATAATTTTCTGGCAACTGTCAGAACTATTATTTCTTATATAACTCTCAGTCACTGTGAACAAAGCCTCCAGTAGATTCCTCTACTTTTTGCTTTAATCTAGTTATTCCTGCTACCCTAAGTACTTCCTGCTTACATCTTCCAAGCCTTGTTCTATGAACCACATCTTATCACCCTTTGCTTAAGAAAGGCCTTTCCCCAGAGTCTTGAAAATGCTCCTGCCTTGCTCCTATGCTTAATTCAATGCCTTTATAGGACATCTTGATAAGACCACTAGCTTGAACCACTAGATCTGGTCCTACTTAAAACACTCACCACCATTTTTCCTTATCAGCTGATTTTTCATCATTTACCTGAAGAAAGTTAGAGATTACCTGTATGACAGTATTATTTCACTATTTTTCATGAACTGGAAATGATGCTGAATACACATGCTAAGTTCAAAGTAGTGCACTTGGAGCTCAGAAGCAATGATGGAGATAGAAATAGTGTAAAAACATGCACATGGCGGAAAGAGGCACTAGGGATTCATAATAAACAACTAGTCCAAAATAAGTGAGGAGCAGGAGACATTGGTCTTTTCAATATTCTAGCGTGCATAAATAAATAAATAAATAAAGTATCTAAACCAGGATTGTTACCCAATTTATTAGTCAATTAACTCTGTACATTGATTATCCCAGGGCCTCATCCCACAGACTAATTCTCAAATGCCTCCTGTCTCTATTTCCTTCCTCTCTGCATTGATCAAACCTACTCTCGATACCTCTTCTCTTGGACTAATCATCTCACCTTCCATATAATGCCATGAATACTGTAAACTATCAGTATGAAGAAGAGGACATCATTTTCTCATCCTAAAACTGAGTCCAGCAAGTTTCACTGTGTGCTCGCTAATTGTAAGATTTAAGAATAACATGTCATTATTTTACTAAATTATACAACATTATTCATAATTCCAAATTGGAGTCATATGTTTTTAAATCTGTGCAGTCTTCATTCTTATAATTTTTTGCTCTTTTCTGTTTGCATTTTAATCTACTATATCAGAGGCAGAGACCTAGTATGATTAATTTTTCTGTTTCCACTGGCAAGCATTCAACCTGGTACATAAAAGATGCTAAATTCTGAATACAAATGAACCTCAGACATGACATACTGCTGTATAATTCTACATCTGTGTCAATAATTCCATAGTCTAAAAGTTTGTTATATTTCAGGTAGAGTTAATTTGCCCTTCTCTAAACATAATGCCTAATACTTTTATAGATGTAAAGTCACATGCTTGGCATTTTATCAAATTATAGACAATAATACATTTTATAAAACACTCTTTTTTTCTAGGCAATTACACATAAGTTAAATAAGAATAATCATGGTAATAAGTAATAGTTCTAACACTGAATATCAAAGAAGTGCCACTTTGTATTTGCCATTTTTGTTGTGACATTACATCCAGTTGTCTACCTCAAACAGAAAGTTCTGATAATCACATGAGGCTCTTATTTTAAAAGGTAACAATAACTTTTCCAGGGAATACTTGCTAAAGTGTATTTTGAAAGTTTAAATAAATGGAAATGGATTCTCTCATATCCACAAACTCACCTATTCCCTTCATCTTATTAAAGTGAACTTTGAACTACTAAGAGTCTTCCTCTTCCTTTGTTTTTCTCTCCATTTCAGTAAACAATGTCAGGGAGGGCAAAATGACATAGCAAATGAGTAGCACAAAACCAGTTTGTCACAGGGTTCTAGCCACATTCCAGCTGAATAAAACAACTTTTCCCTGTATTTGCCGTTTTCCAAATGCAAATCATCTTCATTCTCATAGTTTAAAATATTGTATCTTTTCCTTGTGGAGCTGCACCAGCTCCTGCCACAGATACAAAATTTAAAATGTCTACCCAGTATATATTTAAATATAATATTTAAAGTACATTGTGAGATGGGCTTTGCAGTTTATGAGGAAACAACTCATTTACATACCAAAGGATCTCTCAAAATTGTAAACTCTGTGTGTCTTTGACAACTTGACTTGAGGCACAGAGATGTGGAGATGTTTGATGTTTAGAGAGCATAACTTGGAGAGAAAGGAGCAGGACTTTATTCACCACACATTTGCCAAGGATACTTATTTTTCCTTTGATGATGGAAATGACTATCTTTTTGTACCAGGAAGTTCACCTATCTCTGTGTAACCCTTACTTGGGGCAATCCATGTTTATTTGACCCTAAATAAGCACTTCCTATCAGAAACTATGCATGTCACTCATTTTATCCAGAGCAGGCAGGAATAAGTAAGAGCAAAAATTTAACCTTGATGGATCTTCCTAGAACTTTTATTCAAACAGGGTCTAAACTTCCTGAATTTATTCTCTTTAAATAAGTTATATTAGATGTATGCATGTTTTATATATTAAGTATATCCCTGAATTTTTTTTTAAATTTGAAGAAAATGAAAGAATAATGTTTTAATACTGTAAACTATAAACATCAAAACTATAAAACCAATAGCTTCACTGGAAAATCTTAAGCATTTATGTATTGTCTTTTCAAATTGATATATTCAGCCAAAGTTCAATGTAGATTATTTTAAAATTGCTAAATTGCCCTGTTTATGTTTCCTTAATATTAAATATTGTTAACTGATTAAAAATTAATGTAAACAACATTGGAAGCTTTAAATCTCTAAGGATTCCTAAGCCTTTACTATAATAGCTGAATAGCCTCAATTCATTTTTGCATTGTACAAGGAGCATAATTTTCAAATTACAGTCTCAGCAATGGCCAAATATAAACTGATAAACTGAATGTTTTCCATGAGTACTGTGGGCTTATGGAATAGGCAGTAAAAAGAGTCACTATTACAAAAATCTAACAAATCTGCTGCAAGAAAAAGTTTCTTAGTGGAACCCAGGTGGGTCTCACACTACAGAGACATATTTTTCTGTTCACTTTTACTACAGATTTGACATTATGAATGTTTTGTCCAATTTAAAAAAATAGCATGATCTTGTAAAAAGTTAAAAAAACTTCCTCTCAACATACTGTTAGCAAGTAACCAAGTTTCATCTGCTAATTTATTGCCCCTTGTGTGGGAAATCCCATTCACCTCTTTTCTGACTTGAAACTACAGTCACTTGCTACTTTACCATACTACCTTTCTTTTTTTATTTTTTATTTATTTACTTTTGCATTACAATTCTTAATACACCATTATACCATAATTTATCTTATCTCTGATTATATATAAGGTATGTTGACACCAAATTCACATCTTCATACATGTATTTTGTATAATAATGAGGGTCTCCTTTCACCATCCATGCTATTCCCCTTCTCCTTCCTTTTCCCTCCCACCCCTATCCCCTATCTAGAGGTAATCTTCCGCCCTTGCTCTCCCTCCCAACCCCATTTTGAGTCACCCCCCCTTACATCAGAGAAGACATTCAGCATTTGTTTTTTTGGGATTGGCTAACTTCACTTAGCATAATCTTCTCTAATGCTATCTATTTCCCTGTAAATGCCATGATCTTATTCTTTTTTATTGCTGAGTAATATTCCATTGTGTATAAATGCCACATTTTTTTTTTTATCCGTTCATCCCCTGAAGGACATCTAGGTAGACTCCACAGTTTAACTATTGTGAATTTTGCTGCTATAAACATTAATGTGGCTGTGTTCTTGTAATATGCTGTTTCTAAGTTCTTTGGGTATAGTCCGAGAAGAGGAATAGCTGGGTCCAAGGCTATTCCCAGTTTTCCAAGGAATCTCCATACTGCTTTCCAAATTGGTTGCACCAATTTGCAGTCCCACCAGCAGTGTATGAGTGTACTTTTTTCCCCCGAATCCTTGCCAGCACTTATTGTTGTTTGTCTTCATAATGGCTGCCACTCTTACTGGAGTGAGATGGTATCTTATAGCAGTTTTAATTTTCATTTTTCGGATTGCTAGAGATGATGAGCAACTCTGCGTCTAATAGAAGAAAAAGTAATCTCCATCTCGTGGGGCTAGGCCCCAACTTCCTTAATAAGAGGCCTATACCACAAGAATTAAAACCAAGAATCAACAAATGGGATGGATTCAAAGTAAAAAGTTTTTTCTCAGCAAAAGAAATAACATGTGAGGGGAATAGGGAGCCTACATCCTGGGAGCAAATTTTTACCCCTCACACATCAGATAGATCTCTAATCTCTAGGGTATATAAAGAGCTCAACAAGATAAGCACCAAAACCCAAATAATCCAATTAATAAATGGGCCAAGGACCTGAACAGACACTTCTCAGAAGAGGATATACAATCAACAAATAACACTGCCTTTCATTTTCTAATTCTTTTTATATTTTTGATTGATATGCAATATTTGTACATGTGAGAGCAGACACCATTAAAAAGTGGAAAGCAATCTCTCATCCATTAATATTAATGTGGTTAAAACCTTCAATTTTTATAAATGTAAGCTTCTCTCAATTCTGCTAATTCTTCTGACTTTCAATGAAACATACAGCACAGTTTCTCACAGCTGCTTTCCTTATCTTTTTCAAAATTCAACTTGAGCAGAAAAGCAGATTAAAAAGGTTTACAATCAGATTGATCAGGTTTATGGGGCACCTGCGTTTCTGTGATATTTTAAAAATAAAGAGCTTTGTACTTAATGTTCTGTCAATAAACACAGTATTCCTGGGACTAGCACATTTCAGAACTATTTTTCTCGCCTAATATTGAATATAGGTTTTTAAGCGGTTTTCAGGCCTAACATATCCCACTCATATCCAATTCTACCCCTGCCACACATCATAGACCTTCCTTTCAGCATATTATTTACAAACATCATACCAGATCATCCATATACATTTGAGTAAATACCTCCAAATAATGAATAGTTTTAAAACATAACCACCATAGCGTCATCACACTAAAAAACAGAATAACAATTCTCTAACACCACATAACAATTTGTGTGTGTCAAGTTTCTAATCATTTCATCAGAATTGTTTTTTTTTAAAGATGTTTGAATATGATTGAGTAATGCCATGCACTGCAATGGGTTGTTCTTTTTTATATACATTTCTTTTAGTCTATGCATAGCCTTGGCATCTCTCTGTTCCTGGTATTATTGGGAGGAACTGGCTTGTTGGTGCTTGTGCTGCAGGGGTTCTCACAGCCTGGAGTTTGGCATGCTCCTCATTCTTACACAGTGGAATCTGTTCTTATTCTCCTTCCTTTATTTTATTTTTACTTCTCCTCCTCGTCCTCTTCCTTCCTTTATTGAGTCACAGGAGTTAATTCTAGCTTTTGTTGTATTGGCTGATTAGGTTTTGCCAAGATTTTGCCATTTTATGGCTTTCAGACTTTTATTTACAGAACTTTTTATTTCCCTCCAATGCTATATTATGGGAAAATAACCTTCTAATTTAACTGTTTCTCATCATGGTCCTTTTCTTCTGAAGGTACTAGCTTTCCAATGCCTATTTTAAAATGTGCTACTGGAACTGAAAATGAAATTTTTATGTGGCCTATTGTTTTCCTTTATCCAGAGAATGGAGAACATACCGAGAAGTGATTGGGGCTTAAACCAAAGGCTATATCCTCACACTCCCAAGTGATCGCCACTTCATGTAAAGCCACCTCTTTTGGCTTTCATAGGGTAAACATAGATATGCTATTTGGATCTGTTATGGTTTGGATGTGAGATGTCCCCCAAAAGCTCACATGTGAAACAATGCAAAAAGGTTCAGAGGAGAAATGATTGGGCTGTGAGGGTGAGGGTCTTACCTGATTAGTGATTTAATCCCCTGATAGGGATAGGGATTAACTGAGTGGTAACTGAAGTGGTAGGGTGGCTGGAGAGAATGGTAATTAGGGCATGGCTTTGGTGTATATATTTGTATCAGGAAAGTGGAGTCTCTTGTCACCCTGATGTGACCTGCTCTCCTCTGCCACACTCTCCTGCCATGATTTTAGCCTCACCTGGAGACCTTAAAATGGAGCCAGCCTTCTCTGGACTAACACCTCCAAAACCATGAGCCTCTGAATAAATTTTCCCTCCTCTATAATTGTTCTGGTCCGATCCTTTAATCACAGCATTGAAAAAGCTGACTAAAACAGGATCTCCACCTAATTTCACCATCTGTTGTTCTAAGTGCTATAACTTGTGTGCTTAGTTGTTAAGTAGTCTTGCTGTGGAATCTTGGTCTTTCTTCTTGAAAGCAATGATGGGGGTTTGAGGATGCAGAGTCTCTAGGAGCAGTGCAGTATGCAAAATAAATAAACACTTTGCTCTAAATTTTGAATATGAAATCCTCTCACAGATTTGATTGCTTCTGAAGCAGTGAAATGAGTTTTAGCTAATAATAAGGAAAGAATTCCATATATAAGTGCAATGACCTGCTTTTGAACTCTGAGTTTATACAATAGCTTAGAAGTTAGAAGTACAACATATGTTCTTCTTTTAAATAGTTTCTTTTATCTAAATGTTCTAGAAAATACCAAGTTATTTATATAGAAGATCATCAACTTGAGTCCATTATATAAAAATTTGTCTTTGAGAAGTTCTTATACCCAGAGAACACAATTATATAAATATCATTGCAAAGCCTACTATGACTGTATATTAGTTAATAGACAATTTGAAAATATTACATATTTTAAGAACTTTTAAAAAAAATCTTTGCCATTTTTTCATAAAAGCTATTGAGTAAATTTTGCTTTACTACAAAATAAGTATTTAAAAGGCACTTTTCACAGTAATATATACTGTCAAATATATGTTACAATGCGACACATCTAGCCATGAGGCTGTAAGTCTGCATGAACCTCAGAAGGGGGAGTTAACTTTGGCACTTGTCTAGGAATAACTAAGCTTTTGGAAGCAAGGTGGAGGGCTATTTATAACCTAAACCTGAGTGCTGTTTGAGTATAATCCAGTCTGGGGCCTGGTTTAGCCTACTAAGTGTACCATGGGTCTGATATAGCCATCCAACAGCCATTGAAATGATACTAACCTTACTAAAAATCTCTCACAATGAGAGGATATCTTCAACCTAACTCTGTAGTCAGACATGGATGTGAACCTGCATTACACCATATGTAGCTGTGTGAATTCAGGCACATTTCTTAACCTCTCTAAACCCCAGCTTCCTATTCTATAAATAGCCATACTAAGAGCATTTCAGTTGGTTGCTATGAGGGTTGAATGAGCATGTAACAAACTTAATACAGTGTTGAACATCGTATGTCTTCCAAATAAATGACCATTGCTTTTATTATTGCCATTGATGGTTGTCTTTATTAATACAATTATCTTTATTAATTTATCCCGGCCATAACTAAAGGTGTTATTTCTCTAATATCCTCTGAGGTTCAACTTTGTGCTAGTTCTCATTTTCCTGTTGCTCTGTATCTGAAATGCAATTCTATATCTAGTTATTCCCTTTCTTTTATCAGATGAAATAATACAACTTAGGACATTCAGTATAAATCTATGTGAAGAGCTCAATAAAGTATATGCCATTTACTATAGTTTAATAAGCACTGGGATAAGCCACAGCAGACATGGATTTTATCCTCAGACCTCCTCTAACTATCATGGAAGAGAAGTTGGATTGATGTGACCTGCACTCCTCATCAGTGAAATTGAGGACATTGGGCTTCAACTCTCTAAGATGCTTCTCTAGCTCATACTTCCTTCAGTGTTTGGTTTCTTGGGGATAAGTGAATGGAAAGGGTAATGAGTAGTTGACGTAGGGCTTCTAATGTAGTGCAAAAGTGGTTGTGACAGAAGTGTAGCAGATGAGAGAAGAATATTCCAGACTAAAGGAATAATGGCCTGTACCAAAATTCAGTACAAAAGCATACCCATTATAAAACACTAGAAAGGGGGTACCATACCTAGGGCCAAAAAAAAAGTTGGAATTACAAAGACAAAATGAAAAGTACATAATAGAGCAGCAGGCCAAACTCTTTGAATAGCCACAGAGAATTACTGTGGTACCAACCTTCAAATGCTAAGTTCACTGAGTTGGCAATCTAATTTTCATTTGAGAAATATAGTTAATAAACCATTCCAGAAAAGGAATAACTGCATCACTGAGGTTCAGATGACATCGATCCTATGAACTGTGAAAACCAGGGAGTGGGAAATGTCCATCACCCAGAAATTAGAGGTTGCTTTTGCATCTTAAATTTATTACATTCAATTATTTTGTGGGTCACTACAAAAGGCCTTCCTTGACCCCTTTAACACCCACAGGAAGAAAAAAAGAAACCAAAGTTTAATTTCATATTTAGGCATTTTCCCATAAAATGTCTCATGAATCAGGTGCAAAGGACCATAACCCAAAAACACACCAGAAATGGTTCAGCCAGCTGACCTCCTGAATTACCTGGCAGTACACACCCAAATGGAGGTAGGGACACATACTCATAGGCATCTTAATAACTTGTGCAGGGCTAAGCAAGAAACGTTTTTAGACATCCTTCTTTAAGACAAACTAAAGGCCACATGACACAGAATATCTCAGGAACAGGAAAAAATACTATTTATATTTAGTTAGCAAATTCTTAACTAAAATTGGTAATCCGTAAACCTGATATCCTCCTACAGAAAGAAAACAGAAATTAGTGTTAAGGAACCTGACTTCAAATCTTGACTATGCTGTGGTCATGAGCAATTCACAGACCTCAGAGTTAGTTTCAATGTGAAAAACAGGGTAATAATGCTACTTAATTGAATGAAATGGACCTTAAATAAACAAATACATGAAATTCTGAATGAAACATATAGTACATAGAAAGATCTCAGTAATTGTTATTAATTCAGGTGCCAGAATGACTTCTCCACAGGGAAAAAAAATGAGTAAGGTGATTGTTATAAATATTGACTGAAAATCTCCAACAGGAATTCTGTGTGTCTACATTAATGTCCACTCCCAAATACCAAAACCACATATTCTGTTTTTCACTTGTCTAATTTAAAAGGAACCAGCACAGCATTCAACTGGGAAGTTGTCAAAAGCACCACCTGTCTTGTTTTCTTACAGCTGTCAAAAGCAGATTTTAGATCCACCTCTCAAATTTTTACCCCAACTACAACCAAACTGTGTCTGTATTCAAAATGCTTTACTTTGAAGAATCTCGTTAATTAAAATAGAAAAAGAAGTGTGTGTGTGTGTTGCTGCCATGGCAAAACAATAACAACTAAGTTTTAGGTATGTATAACATCTAATATTTTAGGATACACATTGAAAAAAAATGTTTTAATCTTAAGATAGAATTCACCATTTGGAGTGAAAGAGAAAGGAGTTTATGAAAACAATTAGAAGTCTAACACTTAATTGCTTTATTTTTAAAGTTGGATTGATTTCTAGTGTGTTTGTGAAATTTCCAATTTTGTGTTCCCATCTACAGAAAAATAGATACAGAGCCCTTGTACCTTAATCACAGAAATTTCATCTTTGTGTGTGTATTTATATATGCTGGTTGGCATGAAAAAACAAATTTAAGGTTTCCATTTTTAAATACCATAAAGCAAAAATGCTCAAAATCATCTTTCTACATTTAAACATTAAATATAATATTTTAAGTTTATCATGGTCACCATCCTTGCAAAGCTTCTAATTTTTGCTAGATGAGAGATCAGCCATGATGTTACATGACCATAGCTATTTATAGAGGTGTAGATGACAACTGTTAACTTGTGGGGCTTTTGGTGTAGCAGAGAACAGTTTCCACATGCAAAATTTCAGAGAAATCTTTTCTCCTTCCCTCAACACACATATCTGGCATCTTCTCACCTTGAATCCACTTCCCAGATCTTGTATAAAATCACTGAACAAGATAATTACCTAAAAGCAACATTTTAAATGGACGCATTGATGGTCTCTCTGACTGTCAATTTATACCACATCCCCCCTATGAGATTCTATTGGAAGATGGTAGCAATACCTTCAGCAGTGATCTCAGTCATGGTGGTCGTGTAAAGTGAATCAAGTGGAAGGTCCGTCAAGTGGTTCTTTGCAGAGTACTTTACGATTGGAGAACTCTGGTAGAAGGGTCTGTGTTAAAACGTGAGGGCTCTTCGTTTTCCTGGCTGTTTCTGCTGATGATTTGTTGTCCTGTTGAACTTTGCCTCTTCTCTGCAGAGTTCTCCCCCTGGAAACAACCTAAGCCCTTTCCAAAGCAGCACTTGTGGCTCAGCTAGGAGTATCAGCTTCGAACAAAAATAGCTTCATCTCCCTAGGACTCTTCAGCACTTTTTTTTTTTTTTCCCCTTTTGGCACTCTAGAGGAACACACACACACTCTCTCTCTCTCTCTCTCTCTCTCTCTCTCTCTAGCCCTAGAGATAGGCCAAAAAAAAAAAAAAACCAAAGAACTAAAAAGTATTGTCTAAGCCCCCGCAGTTTCTCTAAGATAATTACAGATCTTGGGGTCTGTGTCAGAAAACATGAAATAAAGAGTTGAAAGTAATCTTATCCATGATTGCTCAGATTTATTCTTAGTATCCTTAATGCTCAGAACATTCTTCTCTCCCTTATTTGGTTTGGGGAGTGTCCTTTAATGTCTACCAGAGGCAAAAGGGAGGGCAATCTTAAGTAATTTTCTCAAAGTTGATCCCCTATTGGTCCAAATCTACTTAGCAGGTGCAATTACTTATATAGGGATAAACTTAAAATTCCAACAATGAAACCCTGAAGTTTTCTTCTAAAGTAGTCATGTTGTACATTAATAACTTCTAAACTCTGATCAGTAAAAATACATAATGTGAAGTAAATCATGTTACTTGAGAACCAACAAAAAATTTACTCATTTTTTTTTCTTTAATACCTTACAGAAAACAAAATCTTTGAATTTACAAATGAAGGAACAGAAAAGGAAGGTGACATGAAGTTTAGAAATCCACAGATAATATTTCAGAGAAAGACTTGACTTTTCCCTAGCTCCACTTTAAAAACAAGAATCATAGGATCAGCTAACAATTAGCCAAATTGGCTGATTAGCATTTCACCTTCCCACTCCTAGACAGGTGTTAATGAGCAGAGAAATATTCAATAGTTGGTGGTTGGAAGGAGAAGGAGAATCAAAGGGCACTGATAATCATAAACTCTAACCAGTCCCTGAATAATCAAGGGTTGACTATATTATCTTTTATTTTTTTCTCATATTCAACCTAATAAATGCTTGTAGTTTCATCTTTTAACTTTAACTTGCTGCCTTTGGTTGTCAGAACCTCTTGAATTTGTATAGCACTTCATAGCTCATAAAGCAAAACTATGTCTGTTATTTGAAAATGTGAGGCTTAGAATAGTGCTGTGACAGCTATTTGCAAAGACAAAGACATCCTCCATGTCAGAGGCTCTGCCTTTATTTACTGCTCCAATTCCTGGCACAGTAGAAAGTGCTCAGATATTAGGTACATAAATAAATTAGTTAAGTACTCAAAATTCTAGATAAGACTCATGATTTAGATAAGATGTTACACCTAGGACTGGTACCAGAGGCTATTGACTATAAATAAGGCTGATATCTATCCCCAAGAGGTAAGACCTTATTGCATATACTGTTTGCAGGTTAAGGGGATCACTGCAAAATGGAAAGATGCAAAATCCCGACAGCAGATTTGGTCAGGATTGGTCTGGAGGAGGTATACTAAGAGCAGAACTCTCCTCACTGTGTCCCCAACGACATCTCCATTCAATTCTGCTCCAATGCTTCCAATTTTAAGAAAACATAGCCCCTCATATCTCCAGTCATCAGTCACTTTCATAGTCTTTCACTGTGGTTAACTGAAGGAATCATACCATGTGTAACTCATTAAGAATTTCCATGGGTCAGAGCCTAAATAAATTATCTAACTTAGAGGAAAAAACTCAAGCTCAAATTGATCATTCACTAAAAAGTTAAAATGTGACTATAGAGCAAGAATACTAAATTCCTAGTGACTGGTGTAACTTTTAAGTTTGCAATCACTAATTTCATGTTATACACATAATAGTGAAAAAAGAGGAGAAAAAATAATTCTAGCCAATACAGGATAATAATTTCTTTTAAATCCATCCATGAGATTATTTGATTAAACATTTTAGACATTAAGAAATTAGTGTATTTCTTATTCTGAAAAGATACTAAAACTCTCTCAAATTCTTCAAAACCTAATTGGTGAGGTAATATCTTTGGCTTCCAGATAGAATTCTGCAAATCTTTCCAAAACCAAGTAACTAACATTCTTCCAAGTGTGTATACCTTTTTATAGGCAACTCAAAGAATAAGACACCACAAACCTTACTTTTGCCCTTCTTTATTATTAAAATATCTCCATTCCAAAGAGTTATTACTAGTTCACTGGGCTCTTCCAGCATGACCCAGAAGTGAAAGTTTCTCTTCTCAGCAATGGCTTCTGATGTATTATCTCAATTGCTATTTCTGTACCATCAGCACAGGTAGACTTATCAAAGTTTTGCACATAGGGACATTTGTGAAACTGGAACATTAAAAACTGACCTAGTCTATGTAATTCAATAATAATCTGTCAACATTTATTTTGTTTAGTGGTGCATTTAAGCAAGCCTGACTCTCCATCCTGATTATTCTAATATTACTCCTTTGTGATTTTCACTAGGTGTTCTATATACTCAAGTTAGTAGATAAAAATATTCTTACCTGGTGCAATTTTTTTAACCAGGTTGCTGTTCCTTTTATTATCATAAACAAATAATCAGTAAGAATTATACTGTATTTGGCTATAGATAAGGTTTTTTCATTCATACTGAATTTCAAAGTTTAAAAAAGATTCAGAACATAGGCAGAGAAGTTTTGTTTAATTTTGGTTTGCACAAAATAAAATAAAAAGCCATTTTAAAGACCATATTTAATTATCTGACTCAGTTCCAATTTGTTTTGTCTCTGGAGAGATAAAAAGAGACATAATTGTGACTAAATAGCTATTTTCTGCCTGTCCCCTAATTTCTCAAGGACTGGGATATTTGGAAGAAAGTGGAGTTTTAAGGCTATGTCTCAAAGTCTTCTGTTCCTTAGTTCACAGACACAAATGGTTTATATACATACATTGATGATAACTGGAAATACTGTAATTATCTCTGCTTGTTAGAGCACTTTTTTATTCCAATTTGTTATGTATGACAGAAAATACATTTCAATTCATATTACACATATACAGCATAATTTTTCATATCTCAGGTTGTACACAAAGTAGAGTCACACCATTCCTGTCTTCATACATGTACTTAGGGTAACTGTCCATCTCATTCCTTCATCTTTCCTACCTGTATGGCTCCTCCCTTCCTTTTCTCCCCTTTGCTCTATCTAGAGTTCATCTAATCCACCTATGTTCCCCACCCCCACCTTATTACAAATAAGCATTCTTATATCAGAGAAAACATTCAGCACTTGGTTTTTTGGGATTGGCTAATATCACTTAGCATTATATTCTCCAACTCCATTCATTTACCTGCAAATTCCATGATTTTATTCTCTTTTAATGCTGAATAGCATTCCATTGTGTGTATATACCACATTTTCTCATCCATTCATTAATTGAAGGGCATCTAGGTTGGTTCCACAGTTTAGCTATTGTTAATTATGCTGCTATAAATATTGATGTGGCTGTATCCCTGAAGTATGCTGTTTTTAAGTCCTTTGGGTATATATATTGGTTTATACAAATATATAGTAGTGGGATAGCAGGTCAAATGATGGTTCCATTCCAAGTTTTCCAAGGATTCTCCATACTGCTTTCCATATTGGCTGAAGCAAATTGCAGTCCCACGAGCAATGTATGTCTTTTCCCCACATCCTCACTAACACTTATCGTTGTTTGTATTCTTAATAGCTACCATTCTGACTGGAGTGAGATGATATCTTAGAGTAGTTTTGATTTGCAGTTCTATAATTGCTAGAGATGTTGAACATTTTTTTCATATATTTGTTGATTGATTGTATATCATTTTCTGAGAAGTGTCTGTTCAGTTCCTTGACCCATTTATTGATTGAGTTATTTGTTTTTGTTTTTGTTGTTGTTGTTGTTTTTTTTTTTTTTTTTTTTTTTTGGTGTTACGATTTTTTAGTTCTTTATATACCCTAGAGATTAGTGCTCTATCTGATGTGCATGTAGTAAAAAATTGCTCCCAAAATGCAGGCTCTCTACTCAGCTCACTGATCGTTTCTTTTGCCTAGAAGAAGCTTTTTAGTTTGAATCCATACCATTTATTTATTCTTTATTTTAATTTGTGCGCTATAAGAGTTTTATTAAGGAAGTCGGGGCCTAATCACAGTACATTTGTGGGATATCAAAGTTGAATAGAAAGTGACATTTATTTGGCTCTTAAGAGAATAATTCGCACAACTTCTATGTGAACCTAAGTTTTCAGGTTCAATTTAATCGAATTATTTGAAAAAATTTTGGGGAGACAGAGTGGCAGGATGTGAGAAACTTTCATAGTTAAAAGCAAACAAAATAAAAACCACTGTTTTAGTGCTTTGGTTGAAGTAGTTTATCAGGAGAAATATACAGAGGAGCCTTCTTTTCAGCTTTGTAGTTAAAGGAAATCTAGGTTTGGAAAGAATAAATATTGGGTTTTTTAACCTTAGAAGGAAGAAATAGAAGAAAATAGGAACATTGGTATATTGGAAATATACATGGGACCACTTGATTACATTTGCTTTCATTTGACCCTGAAATAAATCCTATCTTATGACACAGAAATTCATCTGAATGTTGCTCTTGATAAACTTCACCTTCAGAACCATAGGTAAAAATCATCAGTTAAACTATTAGTTCATTAATCTTACTTCATCTCAATACTTCTACTCACTTTATTTTAAGTTGTTTTATGTTCTGTTTGTGTCATGGCAAACCTCATTCTGCCCTTATTACTTTCTCCAAATGACCTGTGCTCATTTCTTTAATCAAAATTTGGAAGTCATTCCTTTGGTTTGGCTTACCATCTGATTATTTAGAAACAGTGTAATCCAGATAGTTTCAAATTTCAGAAGGCATTCTAGGGCAATTAAAAACTTTCCTTACTTTAACTCTGACTCATGAATAGCTTAGTCTCCAATATCAGGCTTCATTTCCCACACACATCTGACATTGTCAAACAACCTCTTAGAAATTTGCCTACGTCAATGGAGTCTTCAGTTAACAAAGGCAAGGTAGTTGCCCCTACCTTTGTAGAGATTCCATTCTCTGAAGAGCTGGCATCTGTCCACTATCGCTGTCCTCTTTCTTGGGATCTGTAATATCCTGCAGTAGGTGGTCCCTGTGTAGCCTGTAATAATTCAGATCACTGCTTTCTGTTCTGCAATCTGTCACATTATGACCTTGTACATTTCTGGTGGCTATTCAAGAGTAATTTATGATTTATGCCTTCTTAATGTCCTTAGATGTCTTATAAAAGATAAAATAGCTGCTGATCAACTTTTAGACACAAATTTTTATTAAATTATTTAAATGGATATTTTCACTTGCTGGTTTTGAAAAAAATTAACAATGTCAGCTTGTTCTTTATATTTTTGATGTTTCACATCATCAGCACTGCAATCTGTTCTATCTGGTTTGTCATTACTGAATACCAGCTGGATTCATCATTTTTGTGATTTTATTCATCAATAAGGAAATAATTTATTAATTCATTGCTCAATAAATATACATTAGCTCTTTGTTTTGGGCACTAGGCAAGTTTCTGGTGATACAAAGATGAAAAAGGCCTAACCTTTATCTGCAAGGAGTTAAGTCTAGTAAAAGAGTCAGAGGCAGAATAAGCATTATCATATAAGGGTAGACCAAATAAATACTAATGCATTCAGGAATAAGTTTTGACAGAAAAGGAGAGACTGTAAAAGAAAGAAAATACGGAAGTTGGGTCTTGTTTAAAAAAATTGATTATAAAAACAGTTGAAGACATATTTTCCAAGTAGAGGAAATAATTCCAGAGAAACTATGTTGTCCTTGACACCATGAACTTTAAATAGTAAGATGCAGTCACAGGGTACTTATAAGGAAGTTTCAGAAAAAAAAAAAAGAGAATAAGAAAGTGCAGATACAAATGTGTCTTGGTCATACTAAGGTGTTTGGATTTAACCCTAATTTAGGCTAATATTAAACTGTTTTAAGCAAAAACATGAAATGATTAAATTTATCTTTTTAAAAGACTAGTGTTGGGATGGGGATGTGGCTCAAGCGGTAGCACACTCACCTGGCATGCGTGCAGCCCCGGTTTGATCCTCAGCACCACATACAAACAAAGATGTTGTGTCCACCGAAAACTAAAAATGAATATTAAAAAATTCTCTCTCTCTCTCTGTCTCTCTCAGTCTCTCTCTCTCTCTCTCTCTCTCTCTCTCTCTCTCTCTCTTTCTCTTAAAAAAAAAAAGACTAGTGTTAAGATGTCCCCCCAAAGCTTATGTGTGATATCATGAAAGGAAGCTTAGAAGTGAAACGATTAGGTTATCATTGATTATTACTAATAATATCACTGATTATTACTAATCAGTAAATCAGTCTTCTAATTGGGAGGTAACTCTAACTGGGAGGTAACTGCAGAAAGGTAGCATGTGGCTGGGGGAGGTACATCCCTGGGTGTATGCCTGTGGTATATATATATTTTGCCCATGGTGAGGGGCGTTGTTCTCTGTTTCCTTGAACCATGTTCTTAGCCTTGTTGCTTCACCACATTCTTCAGCCAGGATATCCTGCCTCATCCGGGCCCCTGAAGAATAAAGTTGGCTATGAATGGACTTAGACCTCTGAAACTGTGAACACCAAATAAACTTTTCCTCCCCTGAAATTGTTCTTGTCAGGTCTTTTGTTCACAGCAGCAAAAGCTGACTAAAACAACTAGATACAACAACAAACTCTCATTACAATTTTTTTGTTGGTTCTTGTTAGTAGTACATGACAGTAGAATCCATTTTGATATTATTATATGACAATCTACTATATCTTATTCTAGTTAGGACCATATTCTTGTGGATGTACACCATGGTGGGATTCACAGTGGTGTATTCATATATGTACATAGGAAAGTTATGTTAAATTCATTTTACGTTCTTTCCTTTTCCTACCTGTTTTCTTTCCCTTTATTACCCTATGTCTAATATACTATATTTTTTAAAGATAATTTCAAAGGATTCTTAGAAATAGAACACAGATTATTGAACATGGAACGATTGGGGAATTATACAATAAAGAGTGAACCTAAAATACACTTTAAGGATGTTACTTTGAAAAATCAAAACAATAAGAAGAATTAAGAGTTAGAAGACAATAAAAATTAAATGAGGGGATTTTTCATTTTAAAAATCAGTGAATTTTCATCTTGTTTATTCTTTGAAGGGGAAATAAAGGAATGAAGGAAGAGAAATTAATGATATGTAAGAGAGAATATACAAGAAATAGAGAACTTGAATATATGCAAGAGTAACATTAGAGCTCATGCAGAAAATACTTGTAAAGATTAAAAAAATCTTAACAAAGTTAAAAGACTGAGCACAAATATGAATATTTTCATTGTGAATGGGGAGATTAAAGGAATTCATGCCTGTTGGCATTACTGTCTCTATGAGCCAATTGCATCTCCTGAGAAAGAAGTGTTAAGGTGAAGATGACATCTTGAAGAGAATTTTAAGGGTTTCAGAAAGCTACAAAGGTATTGCAAGAGGCAACTTTCTAAGGATTGTAGACTGCTAGTGAAAAGTTAATTGGGCTTAACAACCACAAATGTGTAATAACAAATTCAAACAGGATAATAAAAAAGGCAAAACCAAAAAGACTAAAACTATATTTGTGGAACAAACTAGACTCTTTTTGTTTTCCTTTTCATATCATCAATTCAGGATATGTTTCAGGCTAGTGTGCATCTATTCTCCATAGGATCATTGAAAGACTTAGGATAATGAGAATTCTACAATCTTAATGTGATTTCTAAAATTGTTCTTGTAATTACCACTCCAGCCAGAAGAAGAGAGAAAGCTTTGTGAGGATCTATGCATCAAGCCCAGAGGTGGTATGGATTGGTGCTGCTCCAGAGTGAGATCTGGATTCTGATCAGACCTGTATGCAAGGGGCAGAATTGTGGAATGGCAGTGACATCCTATGAAAACCCTCTTATAAGGACTGAAGCCTCCAGCACAGGCCTCTTCTCTGTTGTTCTGTTAATGGGTTCAGCATATGAGCAGAGAAGTACATGGTTCCATTGAAATGCTGAGGCAAGTTTACCCTCCAAGAAAGTAAAGTTCAACTGAGGAAAGGATAGCGATGAGCAGTACACATATGAGAGCTTCAGAGAAAATAGATGATCTAAGGGGCTTCCATTTGAGGTGACGTCTAACAATTACAGTACATATTTATAAATGGACGTTTTGCATTCAGAACATGGATAACCTTTAACTTCTAAACACCTGAAGAGGTGCAACATCCTATAAATATTGATGTGAATAAAGAACAAAGGCCTACTTACCAAGAATTAAATAATTTCTTATGATTACATATCTGGGCATTTGACTTTCATTTTTATAAAGAGATTTTAAGAATTTGTTTATTAAAATCTCTTCTTTATTTCTCCCTTTTCACTGAGGGTGGGGAGTGTGTACTACCAACTGATTGTATCCCTGAAGAGTATTTTCATCAATTCAAATTAAAGATGTATTTTACGGTTGTCACCCATACATGACTTTGAGAATATGAACTGCTGTATAAATGTTAAATGTTCCCATCCTCATGAAAATCACATTTCACCTCAGAGCCAAGTCTGGTTTTGCTATTCATTATTCATTTGAAGTCAGAATTTTCCAGTTTCAAAATCATAATTAATTTGAATAGTATTAAATGTTGTCACACCTGATAGATTGTCAGCTTTGCTTGACCTCCTAATATATATTCAGTCTCATTTTAAATATTTTTATTCTTAATCTTCCTAAAAAAGAAACAAAGAAATCATTTTCTGTCTCTCAAAATTCCATTTAACAAAGTAAATCCACACTCCTTTTCTTCACTCCATACCCGTTTATTTAGCACGAGTTATTTTTTGTACTGTACGCCCCCGACAGTGTCAGCCTGACTACCTGCAAGTCAATGCATGTAGGATTTGCATTAAGAATAAAGGATGTGTTTTGTCAACTTTACATCCCACACAGAAATCGTGGGCTCTAAGTTTAGAATAGAATTTCAACCTAATGTAAGTGGTATTTCATGCTGAGAACAAACTGAAGTTGTGAAAGACATTGGGAGTATAGATTCATGGTCAGCAAAGAGACTAGATAGTTGGATTTGGAGGAGAATGTAGAAAAACAACCCTCATCCTCAAAGGGATCTCCTAGTAGGGAATCACTTTATATACAAATCAAAGTCCCAGTCCCATGATTTAAAAACTAAATAGAAGACTTTCTATTACAAGGCAAATAACATTTGAATAGGAAATTAAGTTATCAACTGGATGGCACACCCCATCACAGAAGTCACCTTTTCCAGGCTTGTGCTCTGTGCAGACACTGCTATCACGCATCCTTTCTAACTATGCTGGATATAGTCTAGAAAATGTCCCCCAGAACACAGTCCATTACAGTGTATCCCATTTGGCCTTTGGATAAACCTGAGTGCCTTATCCTGAGAACAGATTACAGGGACTGATTGAGAATGTCCAGACCTTCTGAAAGGACAAGCAAGGGCATCACCAATGCCAAACTTCATGAACCTCTAAATTAGGGTAGGGTCTGCTGTGTTTCTATGTGCAAAAGTGCTCAGCATTATAATCTGCAGAGACAATCAATTCTGACAATTCGCTATTTCATTGGAACTATAAAAATCAGCAGTTGCTTCAGCTGGTTCAAATTAGAAAGATCCATAATTTTGTTTTTGCTTTGAAAATGTTGTGGACTACAGGCATGTTTGATTTAGTTGCTGATTACATTTACATTCCACTGGATTAATCTAGCAGCATCATACATTTTTGTTTAAAGCAGAAAGCTTATAACCAGATGAAAGGAAAAGAAAAAATAAGATGCTATCATCCAAAAAAAATATTAAACTTCTACCTATTCACAGGTCCAGCATTTATTTCAAAATGCAAATAGTTTAGCATTGGTTAGGACATGTACACTTACAGTTTTAAGGATCATGAAACTAGTCAAAGCTAATACATTGTTTTATAGAGGAAAGAACTAAGACTTGGAAAGGCTAAGTGACTTACCCATCTTTACATAAATTATTGAACAGCTGGAACTAGGATCTCAGCCCAACGCTCTTTACATTACTCCCTGTTAGTATTTTTTTCCCCTCTTATCTAATTTTCTGAATTTGAAAAAGAACCCCATTTAACATAAATCCCAATCCATTTCTATCTATTCTGAATCTAAAAAGAGGTGGGTGGTTTTATGTATTTTTGAAACTAGAAACATAATTGTTACCAATACTTTCTCCATAATTTTTTTAAATTTTTTTTAGTTGTAGATGGAAACACTACCTTAATTTTATTTATTTATTTTCATGTGGTACTGAGGATCATACCCAGTACCTCACATGTACGAAGCAAGCACTCTGCCACAGAGCCACAATCCCATCCCCATTCTCCATTATTTAATTTTGTTCCAATCTATACATTTGCTTCATTCTCTTCCACTTTACAAAGACATTCTCCATGTGGTGGGAGAAATTATGGACATGGTTATGGATACAACTACATTCATTTAGCTCAAAAAAGATTACAACCCCATGTCTGAATCTAAAAATATAGAATTGGGCTCTTATTGATCTGAATTAAATTGTATGTACATAATCCAATTAATCTCTTAACCAGGAGAATGGGACACTGATTTGACCAAGCCAAAATATCATGGACTGAGGGGCTCAGAACAATGATTGTCAGCTTCACTAGAAGCACCCAGGATAGCAGTGGGGGTGAAGCACAGTTGTGCAAAGAGAAGAAAGTTATTGGCAGAAGATACTGAAAAGAAGTGTTAAGTCACCAAAACAGATGGCCCTTCTTGGTGGCATATTCAAGTATACATGCACAAATGCCATTGCCCATCCTTCTTGCCAGGCACATATGAGCAATGTCCTGTCCTACAAACGTAACTGTCCCATATATAAGTGAAAACACACCTCCTCCCCAAATGTTGATTAAGTCAGTTGATTCATCTCTCCATATCTGACCTAGGTTTTTTTTTTAATAATCTTAATCTAGAGTTAAATGGTAAATTTAAACAATCTCTATTCAATATATAATTAGAGAGAGAATCATATCTTTAGAATGAAGAAACAGAAATAACATGTAGTTGTCCCTTATATTACTCCCTGTTAGTTCCCCCTTTATCATATATAGCTTAAAATGGAAATACAGACTGATTTGTTGGCCATTTTCTTCAAAATTATATTTGAAAGGTGCCACAGTATCATCTTGAAATCATAGTCTCTTTTCGGCAAAATCCCCACCCTCTCTGCACTTTTACTGAGGATTGAACATTCTTTGTGAATACCTTTTCTCCTGCAACCTGGTCAGGCCAGCAATATTTTCTCTTATATCTCAGTACCTGATGGTACTTTTGGTATCCTTACTTTCCATTTTCTTCTCTAAAAGATTCTTCCTCCCTTCTCAATATATTCATTTACTACATGCCTTCTTGTCATCGCCATCTTTTTTATATCCTAGAAAGTTCCCTCATTTGTTGGAAATTTCAGCTCCTAGAGCAATGTCTTCTCCATATGTGTTTTTGTCAAAGATACAGGTGAGTGCTGTGTAGAGTCATTTCGGAACCTCAGGTTCCAAAGAAAGACTTGTGCCACTCTACACACTTACCAAAATATCTTCTCATATCATTTTAGTCTATTAGGCTTATCAAAACAAAATGCCATGGAGTGGGTGAAATTTCTTTCTCTCAGTTCAAGAGGATGGGATATCCAAGACCTAGGAGTCAACAGATTACTGTCCAGTGAGAACCTAGTTCATAGGTAACAGTGTCTCACTGAATATCCACATGGTGAAAAGGGCAAGAGAGTGTTCTGGGGCATCTTTTATAAGGCATCAATCCCACTTACACAGGCTCCATCTTCTTATGACCTAATCTCATCCCAAAAGGTGGCTCCCTTAGCTTAATGTTTTAGATTTCAACATATGAATTTTGAGGAAACACAAACATTCAGACCACAGCATGTAAATGGAACCAAGTAGAAAAAGTTAAATTTCTACAATCAAAATATAGTACCATGTGTGGAATCCCCCATTGCTTGCCCTGTTTGTACATCAGGGCCCACTTCCATAAATCTACCAAGTAGGAGATACAGGCACACAGGGACTCAGGAGTTGTGAGCTGTTTGGAAACAACTGTGCACATTAATAGAAACTGAGCATGGTTTAGATGCCAGGAAATACACTAGGAAATCTTCACTGATTACCTCATTTAATCCAAAGTGTCTTCCTCACTTCTCACTAAAATTCCTGAGCACAAAAGCTTTGTCCCTCTTGCCTATCCAGTGATATTGTGCCAGATCCCTAACATGAATTATAATAGTAATAATGTAGATATTGAAATAGGACTGAAAACAAATTTGGATTAAAAACACAACTTTAAATGACTTCTTTCCCAATATTTGTTGGAACTCTTAAGGCCAGAGAGTTTTGAATGGATTTTTACATTTGTAAAAAGTCTTTCCTCATTAAGTTAGAATTTTTTTCTCTTAAACAAATAGGCCTCAAAAATAAAATTTTGTTTTAGTAGCTTAAAACTATGTGGAGTTTTAAAAACTAGTGCAATGGGTTTATATGGAAAAAGTAATTCCACATCTAGTAATGTCATATGAGGTCATTTGTATAAATTCTCCCACCAAAGATAACAAGAAAAAATTGGATAACAAAAAGAAAACATTTTTAAAGACCTGTATTTTAGAACTAATAAAACAATAAAAATGAATAGGCCATGTTGCCAGGAGAATGGAGACTCAGGTTAATAACTGTTCTTGTTATTTGATATTTCAGAAAAGACAACTGGGCCACTTAAAATGCTGAACTACACTCTGACAACCTTCATGCACTAGAACAGGAATTTAGAATACTGCATATATCTTTTCTAAAGAAAATGTACCTCTGAACATCCCTCACTAAAACACTACCCTGGCATTGAATGGGGCATCCAAAATAGATTGGCTCCCAAAATACGGAAACAACTAAAATGTCCATTGATTTATGAATTAATAAACAAAGTGTGGTGTATTGATCCAATGGAATATTATTTAGTCTTAAAAGAGAAGGGAATCCTGTCATTTGCAATCTGGATGAACCTAAAGGACATTGATAAGCCAGATGCCTAAATAAAATAATGCATGATCTTATTTCTTTGTTGAATCTAAAACAGAAAAAAAGAAATAAAATACATAGAAACAGAATAAGACAATGGTTACAAAATGAAGAAAGAGGAATGAGAAGATGTAGATCTAAGACTATAAAATTGTAATTATTTAGGATTAATAAGTATAAAGATCTAAAGTACAACATGAGTCCTATTGCTAACAATATTGTATTGTATTTTGACAATTTGCTGTATATGATATGATAGGTATATTGATTTGAAATATGTATATATATATAAAATCAATCATATATATCTACATGCACATATGTGTTCATATACATATGTATCAAAGTAAACATATAAAAACATCCATTGTATATCTAAAATACATAAAAGAAAAAAAAATAGGCCCTTGCAAAAACTGCATCTTAGTCTTATTTAGTCTTGAAAGTGTATTAAGATAATTTTGAAAACCTCTTTCTCTAAGATACCTAGCCTGAAGATACAGAAGAAAAATAAACTCAGTTTCTCCTTCTAAACTCTTGCCACACAGATCTCCTCTATGATCCCAAAATGTGTGATGATTTTTCCCATCATAAAGAAAGTGACTCTGTAGCAAACACTGACTATGTGTTCTCTATTTGAATTCATTTCTGACCCTATCTACCTGGATATAGTGATAGATGTCACAGGTAAAGGCTTAGTCCCACCAGACTGCCCCACCTCCAATGTCAGTCTCAAGTTCCAAACTCTGAAACTCCTGACAGATTGCCTATTACCCTGTTAATTTGCTAGGATTATTCACAGTACTTAAAGAAATGCATTCATTGGTTTATTATAAAGAATAAGGATCCAAATAAGCATCCAAATGAAGAGACACATAGGGAAAAATATGAAAGCACCCCAAATGCAGGAACTTCTGTCCCCTGGAAGTTGGGTTATCCTGCCCTCCCAGCATGTGGGAGACTTGTTCACTTTCCTATACACTTCCATATATTCAACCCTTCAGAATCTTTCCAAACCATGTCCATTTTAGTTTTCATGGAGACTTTATTGCAAAGGCAGGACTGAAGCATGGATAACAATGTACTAAAAATAAATAAATAAATAAAGTATGATCTAAAACTGAGTTAAAGGTCTATAGTTTCTATGGCTTGTCTTGGGGGAAAAAAAGGAGTATGTGAAAGGAGGTCAAAAAGTTATAAAGAGGGTCTTTGTGTTTCATTTTCCTTCTGAAATCAAAAACACTCTAATATTGTAAGGAAAAATTTTCTTTTATCTTTGTTGTTTTATCCAATGTCCGTGAATGTAAGTTCAGTTGGACATTAGAAAATAATTATTATAATTCTTCACATTCATCAAATAAGGGAGAAAATTCACATCTTAATAGATGTAAAACTTTACTTGATATAGAAAATATTATTTGACATATTTGTCTATGAAAATTAAAGATTTTTTTTTTATCTGACACAGGGCCCTTCTGCAGAGCTTTAACAAACAACTCATCTAATTATGAAATTTTGAAAGTTTTCCTTCTGAAACTGGTATTTAAACATACATATCTATTCAACATTCTACTAGACATGATGGTCTTATTGCAATAAGGAAATAAATAATAAAATGTTGAAAATTTTGAAAGTAAGAATTCCAAATATTACTAGCTATGATTGACATGATTATGCACATAAGAAAGAGAAAATAATCTTTAGATAAACTCCTAAAATGAGCAAATCAGAGTAATGGATTAAAAACTAGTAAAAAGTACTCTAGAAAACTAGCATTGATAGTAATTCCAATCTCAAGACTATACCTAATATAAATGCAATCACATGTACCATATGTGTACTAGGAGATTTATATAAGATTGAACCTAAAAGCATTGTTAGTAATAGCCAAAAACAAAAAGATAAAACATATTCACAAAGAGTGGGATAATGGATAAATTCTGGTATAGTATTATATTGTACTACCATTTTGGAAGGAAATCAAATGAACTATCCCTATGTACAAAAACATGGGTAAATCTGAAAAGCCTAATGCTGAGTAAATGAAACCTAACACGAAAGAGTATGTATCATGTGGACTGCCTTATGTTTGCATACATTTTAAATACAGGCCATAATATGGTTTAGATATCAGAAGTCCTCCAAAAGATCATGTCCCAGAAAATGCAAGAAAGTTTAGATATGAAATAATTGTGTTATGCAAACCTTAAACTTCTCACTATATTATCTACTGCAAAGGATTAACCTGTTAGTAACTGTAAGCTGGTAAGTTGTGGCTGGAGGAGAAGGGTTTCTGGGGCAAGCTCTTGGGGTTTACATTTGATCTGTGGTGAGAGGAGCTCTCTCTGCTTCAAGATGGCCATGTCCTGAGACTCTTTACTACACTCTTCCATCATGATGTACTGCTTTCCTCAGGCACTGAGAAATGGAGCCAGACATCTATGGACTGAGAGCACTGAAACCGTGAGTCCCAAATAAACTTTTCCTCCTCTAAAACTGTTCTTGTCAGGTCTTTTGGTCACTGCAGTGAAAAGCTAACTGAAACAGGCCAGATGAAATGATAATATTTGAGAATATATGATTTGATAGACAATTATCATGTAAATCATGGAAGCAATTAACAAATTTAAGAAAGGAGTCAACCTTGAAGGAGAAAGAATTGTTACTGGGAGAGAAAAGGAGATGCATTGTGTTTCATTTTTAATATGTGTTGAGCTTATAGAACATGTAATTGCTTTGTATTAACACCTCAAGATACATGTCTTTTGCAAGCATGTTTTCTGTATGCATTATATATTTCACAGTTGAAATGGTTAAAATAAAAGAAGTATTTTTTAAAAATTTACCCAGTTGCATCAAGAAATAGCGATGATGATGATTTATGGATGGAGCTAGTCTTAGGATGAAACAAGAGACACAACCAGCTCATATGCAAAACTTAAGGGAGAGTCAAAAAACCCAGTCATGGATATAAATAATATGTTAGTAGAATGTTTTTAAATAGTATAATGTATAATAGGCTAAATATCAAAAGGAACATGATTAACACTATGAAGACAGAAGAGGTATGTAACAGGCATCATTTAGAGTGCTTTTACATGTATGATTTGGTTAATCTTCATAAAGTCCCTGAGGTAGTTTCTCCCATCCATGTACTAGGCCCCTGCTTACCAGGGCACATTCAGGACAGCACAGCCCTAGACCTAATGAGTAGTTTCTATAGTTACATGTCACTTTACTCATAAGGAACTACAACATGAAGAAAAGCAGTCATTACCCTAAGGTCACTCAGGTGGTCTAGAGCAAAGCCTAAATTCGGAGCTAGAACATTGACTACAGAGGCCAAGTTCTTGGGAACAACACACCACCTCCCAGTTGCAATAGTAGCCAATACAGTCAGATTGAGCAATTCAGTGTGCTCCTTTGATATTACTTTCATTCCCTCCACATCAGAGTAAGAAATATTATGTTAGGAGGAGAGAAAAAATTGAGGGAAGGATATTAGGGAACTTTTCATGATGCCTCACTTTTCTTAAGTCTGGCTCTCCTGCTGTGGAATACCCTGAGCAGCAAGAAAATCCCCTTGAATCCTGAATGAAAGGACTCTTTCCCACTGCCATTTATGTTAGTCTAGGACTTCTCCAAGGGTTAGGTTCAGTAATGCTAACATTCAATAAATAGATGTTGGGAGCCTTTAATGAAGTATGGGTTTGTTTGAGCCATTTCTCAAGACATGGTGTTGCTCTTCTGAGAACTCTTGGTAAAATCCTAACTGCTCAGTTTATGCTGACCACCTGCCCATCGGCTCAGACAGCCCTGGGTTCAAAGGCAGCAGCCGGAAGTAAAGGAGGTGGGCTTAACCTGCTAAGCCCCAACTAAGTTGTTTTTGCCATCTTCATCCTGCTTTCCTCACGAAGTTCTTCACACTTGCTGAGAGCCATAGCCAAGTAGGAGTGATGCATGGCAATTTCCTTGTCAGCCTACCCAATGTTGCTTAGAGGGAGAACTCTCCATTGTGGAAATGGGCTTGCCTTGGACCCAGGTCATTTGCAGTGACATTGCATGAATGTTTGAGAAAGGTGACCCTGCTCAAGGACCAGGGTGGATCCGGGTTTAGGGTGTGGATCCTGCTGGGAATAGGGCGTATCCTGCTGCCTCAGGCGCCAGCTCCTTGAGTTCCCTTGGAGTTCTCATGGGATTCAGAGTATTGGGGATGCAGAGCCCGGTGGAGGGTGGATTTTCCCAGAGTGCCGGTGACAGTTTGAGAATAAAGAGTTGCTATTTGAATCTACAAGGCTTTGTGGTGGCTCAGTTATTTTGTGCCCAGCCAGACTGCGGCACACACTGAATCCCATTGGTGTTCCTACCCATTTAAATAAACCACTAGGGCTCCATTGTGTTGGCAGATCCAGTCTCCATCAGAGCTGGATCACCCCACCATGCTCCTGCTTTTCACTAATTTCCATATCTTATCTTTAGTTCTTGAATTTCTCAAATACTTAATATTTCTAATCTGACTCACCACCCTAGTTCAGGGAAACTGAGTAAACATCATGCATGTCGTGATAAATAGGGTTGAAAAAAGAAGGCAGATTTATATTTATTAATCTGAAAGTTATACCACAGTGCTTTGTTATGTTTTAAAAGTAGTTTAGTAAACTATGACAAGTGATGACTTTTTGATAAGGATAAAAAGGGAATATAAATTCTCACTTTTGTTTACTTTCTGAAATACCGACTTATAAACCAAACAACATCACTAAAACTGAACAACATTACTAATCTGTTGCCTTCTGTTACAGTAAATTCAGCCTGAGCTGGAAATCGGCAAGTCAGAGAATCATTTCGGTAAAAATACACAAAGTAGCTTAAACTTCAAAGGTAGTTCAAAAGTTAATGGCTCTTAGATCTCCCAAGGTGCAATGGTATGTTTGGAGAACAGAGAAACAGGGGGTAAAAATTAGGGTTCTAAATAATTCCAATGAATACGAATGACTGATGGGTACTTTTTAAAAGCAGAGTTTGTAGAGAGAAAGGAAATTGAATTTGTGAGAGGGTAAATTTCAATAAACAGTTATTTATAGATATGGGAAAAATTAGTTCTGCTGAATTTCAATTCTTCTTAAACTACTGCAATGTCCACTTAAAAAAAAAAAAAACAACAACAACAACAAGTCACACTTTTTAAAAAAAAGCCTTGGTATAGGATGCCAATATATCACATTAGAACACAAAATATCACATCAAACAACCACTTCTGAAAATCTTTCCAAATAGCCACTTTGATGGTGTCACAGAACTATAACTCAGTCTATTTCCTGGATCTTAAAAATCATCTATAAGTTCTTAGCCCTCTTACTTTCTGTTTTTATCAAACTATGGCATAAAATATCACTGGAAAAAAATAAGAATTCTATTTTGGGAAAGGTCCACACATGACAATGGTGGAGATGGAGTTGAGAAAGTGAAACTTGGAAGCTAAAATGGGGCTCAAAAATACTGCATCAAGGAAAGCAGTGATAGAGTTAAGGCTCAGAATATCAGTCACAGTAGGTAAGATTGGAATAAAATGTTTTTAAGTGCCATTGCAAGAAAGTCACAGCTTTCAATTCTAAGCTCACATCATCAACCTCTGTAGCAAATTTCTTCAAAGCTCAATTAAAAATTTTTAGAGTATGAATTAATAGGCAAAATGTCAGGTCCAAAATTTTAGAATAATCTATGTGATACTCAGTTGGGTCCCAGAGCCTTTCAATTCATCTCCTCCTCCTCATTATTATTATTTTTTGTAACAAAAGAAGTTATTTTTGTAGTGAGTGTTTCCATGCAACCATCTTTGACTGCTAAAAGTCAGAGATGGATCTGTCAGAGCTGTCAATATCTTTCTGTGTTGGGGATTTCAGGCTTTCATCTGAACATAAAAATTCAGAGTTCTTATGGTTTGCAGTTTTGTTTTCCATGAGCATGAATGCAAAAGAAACTGAGCTAAGAATGGCAGCTACAAGTTTTCTGACAAAAAGAAGGTAATGAAAAAAGGGCCACTCTTTAAAAATGTTTGGAGCATTAAAGGTTTTGAGACTCCAGCAACATGTTCCCTTTTCCGAATTGTTACTCATTACTGTCAATCACCATCTTATCTTAGAACTCTTCTTTCTATTGTTTAAATTTGTAAGTGAAAATTAAAATATATATATATATATGTGTGTGTGTGTATGTGTATATATATATATATATATATATATATATATATATATATATATTCAACCCAATTCTTTGAATTCACTATTATTAGGGTTTTTGTTGATTTTGTATGTTTCACTAATGAGAAACCAAAAAAATGCAATAAATATAGAGTTCCTATCTTGTCACAATTCCCGGAATAAAAATTCAGATCTTCCAAGGAGACCTGGTCATTTGTTCCGAATGGCTAAGCCACTCTTTCAGGGAAATTAATGATGGCTACTGGGGCCTCCAAGTGGACCCTATGAAAATCTCTTCTTTCCATGAAGAGGATGTTCAAGTTCTCTATTCTGCTTCCATACATTTTACCTTCCTCCAACAAACAGGAATTGAGTCCTATTTAGGCATTGAGATAGGCCAGGCATGGAATAGTGACACTGCAAATTCAGAAATGATGGCTGGTGACAGAGCTCTAGATTACACTGGTGAAAAACGTCTCAGTGTCCTTTACTGGGTGTTTGGCCCTGGTAGAGTCTGCTAACATAATAACATCTCAGGGTCAGTCTTTAAAAGGCAAACAGAAATTACAAGATTTGTCTTTTAGCATTTCACTTTTAAGGCTCTGAAAGACATAGAGCCTTGGGCACAGGTGACCATATGCAGAGGTTAATTTGTGAGAACATGTGTGTCCCCCTCACCTAACAAAAACTAAAGAACCAAAGATCAAGCCAGATCAGGATGCTGCTCAAAGTCTTCAATTTCACACCACAGCCCCGAATAAAATTCAAACTCCTTCCATTACAACTCTGACACCTCTCTAATCTCTCTTCATCTCTCCAACTAATGCTGCTGGCAGAAGAGCTTCACGTCTGTCTTTGAATGTGCCAAGTTTGATCTTATGTTAAGATGTTAGAATGTTTTTTGGCTTGGAATTCTCTTCTCTAGATGATTGCATGGCTGCCTTCTCCTCAACATTTAGGTCAAGTCGTCCTTCCCTAAACTAACTTGATGCCATCTCTTTGCCCCTCTCCCTCTTAACTTCTTATCTGGTTAATCTGCCAAATTTTCTTGCTTGTTGACTTTTAGCACTTTTCTGTGCCTTAAGTTATGCATGTGTTTATGTGTTTATTGAAGGGCACATAATCCTGGAGACATTTCCTCTTTTCTGTTTCTCTATCCATAACACTTAAAGTATTGCCTAGCATCATAATAGGCCTCCTCAAAACAGTATTTGTCAAAAATGTCCATGGCTCATTTCAAGGATTTTTTTCTTTTTTTTAATTATTGATGGGAAAAGGGACACTAGAGTTTCTATGGGTAAAAGTGGTCACAAAAACAGGAAATGACCATTAATGTCAATATAAAGATAAGTATATAAACAGACTAAAGATGCTATTTATATGAAAATTATGTACTTTAATACAATATATGACATAGAAGGAATAAGAATTTGAAAAGTGAAAAATATTTAGGAAATAGTAAAAACTCAAGGATTAGCAGGATATAGCTATCTGGAATGCAATGAATAGAGAAGGATGCTCAAAAAAAAAGAAAAGAAAAAAAAATTTAGTATGAACAAAACCAAAGAGATCTGAAATCAACCAAAAAGAAGAAATATATATATTCAAAGAATTTAAAATAAAATAGGAAGTAATGGTATTATTTTTGTATTATAGACAAGTGAAAAGGTTCAGAGTTTTTTTTTTTTTTAAAGGTGGGGGTGGGGACTGAGAAGACTTTTAAAGGAATCAAGGAGAGAGATGAAAATGTTAGTAAATTTGAGTAGAAATAGATGAAATTTGATAAAGAGATTTAAAAGTGCTTTATAATTAATAGGACCAGTGAATTATGTGGAAGGATGAACAAAGAGTGTAATTTTTTAAAAGCAAAAAAAATGTATAATACAAAGAAATATCCATATTGTAATTTCTGTTTACAATTACACAGAGAAGTATAGCATATGTATGAAATACACATCTGCCTATAACAAGTATGTACATTGCAAGTGATGTCTCCAATGTTGAGGTGGTTGAGCCTCCAAGTCTTGATTGGCAGTTTAAAAATAGATATATATTTCAATTTGTGAAGTTAATTTAGAGCCAAGTTTACCTACAAGTGAAGAAAATGCAGCAACAACGAATGGGAAACAGTGCACATAATATTCTAAGACTTTGTGTCATTTGGTAAAAAATGTCTGTCCATAATAAAATTGTATCCTTTTTCTACTCCACCCCTCCAAATTGGTATTTTCAGTCTTTAAAATATAAGTAATTCCACCTGGTCTGAGGAAATGATTTCTTGCCATTTTTTCCCTCAATTTTTATTTGTCAGGGTTTAGTCTGGAGATAATGACTTAATAGTTTCTCTTTGGAGAGAAGTGTTTTTACATTGTAAGCACCAGGAAGAATCAAGGCAAAAGCTACAGTTAACATATCATGCGTCCTGTTTGATAACTATCCTATAGCCTCTGACGCTGGGGCTGTAGAGTTCTCTCATCTGTCATATGTGATGTCAGAGATGTCAGAGCATAGCTGGCCAAAACCATTGCTCTGGGCTCAAGATGAGGCAGAACATCACAACAGAAGCAAGAGTATAATTTTTATCTAATTTTCCTTATCATTAGGGGTATGGTGGTTCCAGTCACTGACCAGGAAGATTGTGGAGAAGAGTCAGGTTTTGGTAGAGAAGACGATGCTATAGATTATAAATTGTCAGAAAAAAAAAAACAAGTAGAGAGACTCAGAGAGCTGTTTTATGTATGTGCCTAGAAGCAGACATATCTCTGAGGCAACAGAATGTAGGTTATAAATAAGCACACAGGAGTGAATGCAGGAAACAGCACACAAAGGGAAAAGAGTAAACCCTCAGATGGAATCCTGTGAAACACCAATAAGTAATACATCAAAAAGAAATGGAGGGCTGGGGATGTGGCTCAAGAGGTAGCGCACTCGCCTGGCATGAGTGCGGACCGGGTTCAATCCTCAGCACCACATACCAACAAAGATGTTGTGTCCGCCGAAAACTAAAAAAATAAATAAATAAATATTAAAAAATTCTCTCTCTTTCTCTCTCTCTCTCTCTCTTCAAAAAAAAAAAAAAAAAAAAGGAAATGGAGCCAGCTGTGACATTTATTTTTGAGTAAACAGAAGAAAGGAAAACAAACCAAATGTGAGACTAATAAGAGATAACAAAAGAAGAATATTTGCTTTTTTTTTCACTTTTGCTATTGTTTGACACATAATAATTGTACATATTTGTGGGGTTGAATAACAATTAGATTTTGTATATAATGTATAATGATTAAAACAAGGTAATTGGTATTTCTATCTCCTTACATACTTATCAGTTCTTTGTGGTAGTCCTCTCCTCTAGTTATTTACAAAATACATAATGTATATCTGTAAACTGTAGTCATCCTGTGCTGAAGAACACAGGAACTTACTCCTCCTATATAACTCTATTTTTGCACCCCATATCCAACCTCCCTCTACCTCCTTGCTAGTCCTACCATTCCTAGTCCCTAATAACCACTGTGAGATCAATTTTGTAAATTTCCATTTCTAGATAAAACATATATGATAGTTGTTTTTCTGTAGCTGACTGATTTCAGTAAACATAATATCCTCCAGTTCCATCCACATTGCGACAAATGGAAGATGTCCTCCTTCTTGGTGAGTTGTCTTCCATTCTATACATACACGAAGTTTTTTTTGCCCATTTATCCATTGATGTATATCTCACTTATTTCCATATCTTGCTTATTGTTTTATTTAAATTTAATAAACATGGTAGTATAGGTATCTCTTTGATATACTGGTTTCATTTCAAAATAGAACATTTTTTTCCAGGCACAGTGGCACATGCCTGTAATCCCAGCAACATTGGAGGAAGAGGCAGAAGGATCACAAGCTCAAAGCCAGCCTCAGCAACTTAGCAAGACCCTACACAACTTAGCAGGACTCTGTCTCAAAATAAAATACAAAAAAAGACTGGGGATGTGGCTTGGTGGTTAATGTGGCCCTGGGTTCAATTCCTGGTAACAACAATAACAAAAATTCTGTAAGAACAACTATGCAACAATGTTAAGTTATAGGGGGAAAAATCAGATTGGTTTAGTTTTCTAAAATACATATGAGATTTTATAAAGTTACTGATTACAATCACAAGAAAGTTCAAGTGGAGGAAAAAAGGTGAAAATGAGGGCAAGACCACATAATAGAAAATGGGAGGCAAAGCATAACCATGATGAGCAGAGATAGTCCTTTAAAGAAATTTGACTATGGGAAACAATGAATGATAGAAGTAGAAAGAAAGATGAGGAAGTATTGAATTTATAATGGAAAGTAACTGCAAATACTAAATGCTTATGGAAAAGAGCAAGACTCTTTTGTGATGGAGCAAGACTATTAAGGGTAAAATGACTATTTAAGTCTGAGATAGATAAGTTATAGGAAGGGCACTTCTAATTCATGAGAAGATTGTAAAAGAAAGAATATATGTCAACCAAGTAAATTATAGATGGGTAGAATAAGAGAGACAAATAACTAGGAGAAAACAGGAAGATGACAGATGGGTATTGATGATATTAATTTTTCAAGGCACCCGTCTATGCAAGTCTGTGATTTATTTTATTCTAAATGCTCAAAGGTACAAATATAGAAATATAAAGGTGGTAGTTATATGGCTTAAGATTTGAAGTTTTGATGCTGGTGATACAGCTCAGTGATAGAGTACATGCTTAGCCCTGCACAGGCTCTGAGTTCAATCCCCAGCCCTCCAAACAAAAGAAAACAAACAAAAACCATTTGGAGTTTTGTTGGTTATTCATGTAATAAAACAAACTAGCAGGGGAATTAAATTAATTATAAATTGTAATCATATAATCCAGTATGAACAGGAAATAAAGATAGCAGTGGCAAAGATAGAAGCTGGCAGAATTCCAGAGAACTGAATATTTTGGCTTATTTTACCTTTCATTCCTTCTTTTTGACTATTGCAATAAGATTTCACCCACACCCAACACTCCATAGAATTTTGTTGCCATGAAAGACATTCATCATTTTATTTTGGCCAAGTATAAGTGAATAATTCTCAGTCCTCATCTCCCTTGATCCTTCAACAACATCTGGCAGAATGAATCACTCCCTGTTTCCTGACATTTTTACCTGAGTTATACACCACAAGTCTATTGTCCCAGTCTTACATTCCCAGCCTCTCCTCAGCTTCCCTTTCTTCTCTGTTTTCTCTCTGAATTTTGGTAGAACTGAGAGTTACCCAGAATTGAACCATTGAACTTCTTCTTTCTTATTCTCTTGATGATCTTATCCAGTCATAAGGTTTTAAACCCCATTTATTTCCTGATAACTCCAAAATGTATATCTCTAAAACCAATTTCTTCCATTCCTACTCTTCTAACACTATCACTGTTTTGATGTCCCCCCAAAATCTCAAATTGGCTCATATAAAAAATTTTTCTATCTTTACCACCAGTTTCACTTAATAAATGGCACAACAATATTCAAGTTCCTCAGACTAAAAACTTAGCAGCCATCCTTGATTCCTCTCTGTCTCTAACATTTAAGATTCAAACCATCATCACATGAGATCAGTTCTGCCAATAACAGGTACTCAGAATTCCACTTCTCTTCACATCTACCACGAACACCCTAGTATGGTTCATTATCTTCCCTTCTTAAAAATCTTCCCTTCTGCAAAATATCTTCATTGCTGTCTTTCCATTTTTACCCTATACAGTCAATTTTTGACATCGCTACATGTGAACTTTCAGATAGAGAAATTTGGTACATATATTTCCTGCTGAGAACTTTTCAAAAGCTTCACGATGTCCTTATTAAAACACACACACACACACACACACACACACACACACACACACACACATTTATTTCCATGATCTAAGGGTCTATAGTGATTTTGTCCTTAAATACCTATTGACTTCATCTTCCATTACTACTCTTTTCCTTCACCTCTTTTCTAGCACAACAAACTGCTATTTCTCTAACTTGTCTCTACATAAGTCTTTACACTTGCTATTCTGGCTTCCTGATAAGTTCTTCTCTCAGTTATTCATATCATTTGTTCATTGACCTAATACAGGTTTTGAGCATAATTTTAGTAAAATTTCTCCCCTTTAATTCAAAGCAATATATTGAATAAGAGGTTACAACTCTTCACTCCTCTGTATTTTATATTTCCAATATTGTATGGCCTTAAAGTACTCACAGAATACTTCTTTACCCCTTGATTTGGGGTCTGGCTATATGACTCATTGTGACTACTAGAATGGTAAATAAAGACTCAAACTGTGGCTGCCCAATTAGTCTTTTCCTTCTGTTCTTTTTTCAGAAAAGGAGCATGCATGCATGGGTAGTAGCTGATTAAAGAGGACTGAAATACATGTAAATAACAGGATACCACCTGTAGCAGAAGTCAAGTTAAGCCAAGACCAGAAGAAGCCACTGAACTCCAGCCGATCTGAGGATACTTGTGTTGCAAGACACTGGAATTTTGAAGTTACTTTAGTTTGCAGCAACATTGTGCTGAGAGCTAATTATTGTACTCTACTTAAAAGACATCCACGTTCCATCACTCTTGTCTATCTGTTTTTGCAGTTTTTATATCATTTATTTCTACCCATAATTATAATACATTCTTTTTAATATGCTTCCTTTTATAAACTTTTAATGTCCTTAAGGAAATGACCTGCATGTTTTATTTAACATCTGTTCTTAGTGACTTGAACTTGTTGCAGAGTAGGCATTCAGCAGATATTTGTAATGAAATCAGTGATCATAGAGCAGAAGCCAGATACTGAAGGTCACAGTGAAGTTGACAAATCTACTGCTAGAATTAAATGAAAGAGTATGCTGGGTGTCACAAGGCTGAAGTCAGCAAGCTTGGTTTTGAATTTGATATTCTAAATGTGGAACACCTTTAGTTTCATAGATCAGATACAAAAAGAGAGTGCAAAGAAGCCAATGCTACAGAAACCAAGGAATCAGTTGGCAATCTTCTTTCCCTCCCCACATCCCTGATGGCCATCAAAACTTCAAATAATAATATTAGATTAGTATTAATTTAGGTATCTTTTATAGAGAATTGGATATAGCTTCTTGTGAATGTGAATAAGCAGGAAAAAACAATTTTTCCAAATTTTTAATGTTACCACAAATAGGAAGTTAATAGATACTGGGGAAATTCTTTTATAAAAGGGCATACTTGAAACTATAAGGGTAGTAAGATTGTTTGAATTTATCATTAATATTAAAAAGTAATTTGAGTTTGAAAGACTTCCTCCTCTTACATAGTAACTTTTTAAAAAGTTACCCACCTGAGAACATCTGTTTGCATAATCATTCTTCCAGTGTTCTTGAGCTAAAATGTCAATTAGCAGGTAACATTTAGCATTTTTAAATGCCCTAAAATTTGAGAATTGTTCATTATCTCTCAGTTTTCCTGCAATATTACTTTTTTCCTTCTTCGAACCATTCATTTTCCTGAAGGCCATCAAAATTAATGGTCAGGCAGTGAGTACATGTTTAGCATTAGAGTGATACCGAGCCTATTAATTCTGACAATTACTCCCTAATATCTTTATGTCAGTGCTATTGAAAGCAGATTGCAAAAATTGGAAGACAGTAAGAGTATTTATTCCAAGATTGAGCACCCAGGAATCTGATTGTGTTGGATTTTAGGCTTTCAATGAATTGTGATGGTGGGGAAAAATGCCTTTTGTTTTGTTGATGAAACAAGTGTTGCAAATATGTTTAGAATCTTCAGTGTCAAACAAACACATTATGAAAAATAAGTAGTTTATTCAATGTATAATTTGAGGTATTTGATTGCAAGCAATTGAAACTAAACTTGGCTAAATTGAGCAGAAAAGAAATCTACTGTCTCTAAGTTTGCTCTCTAATGGGAATAAAATTAGCTAAGGAAGAGGCATGTTAAAATGTTCTTGCAGAACAGTTCTAGAGGTCTAGGCCTCAGGCATTCCTGAACTCTGTATTTAGAACGAATAGGTTCCAACCCCCTTTTCAGACAATTATGTCTCTCTAAAGGAGAGTCCAAGGTTTTGCTTCTTTGTATATTTGTCTATTTGTTTTGTTTTGTTTGCATAATAGCAATTGAACCCAGGAGCACATAACCACTGAGCTGCATTCCACCCCTTCTTATTTTGAGAAAGGGTCTTGGTACACTGTTGAAGCCCTCACTAAGTTGATAAGGTTGATCTTGAATTTGCAATCCTCCTGCCTCAGCCTCCCAAGTCTCTGGAATTACAGGTGTGTAATTAGCTGTCCATCAGAGAACAGGGCCCAGACTACACACAGTGAAATAAAGTTCCCATAGTGAAGTGGAGATGCTGCTACTGAAAGAAGGGTGACAGCCACTATTGACCAAAAACAATGAATGTCTACCCTTCTTATGGAACTTGGACTTCTGATTAAGGAGTAAATAGCCATAATACCACATTCTTAACACAGTGCAGCTTCTGAGCTTTTGCTCATTGTGGCCATTAGAATATTAATTTTCTTATTAAACTCCTTAATCATAAGTCCAAGTTCTGTTCTTTAGTTCAATTTAAGCTCTCTGTCACTGTTCTTTGCCCTAATTTTGGTGCTTGTTTGCAAAGTATCCACAGCATTGCTTTCCTCTTCCACTTCATAATTGAATATCAGCTATTGTGAGCCCAGTTACTAAATTCAGTCATTAGTCCAGTTTATTTCATGGATCTTTATAAACTGAAATGACATGGAAAGTTTTGCTGTTTTGTAGCCTCTCATGAATTGCTAGGCACTTGCTTTATTTCTTACCAGGACTGGATTTATCTATCCTGAGTGATCACTGGTCAACAATTCAATATGGGGTAGTATGAATAAGCAATATCAAATTCTTTTTTTTTCTTTTGTGGAATATTCTCTTCTACTTCAGTTATAAATTTTCTTAATCTGTTTCTGTTGCTATAACAGAATACCTGAGACTTCAGTATTTATAAGGAAGTTATACAGTTCTGGAGGCTGGAAAGTCCAAGGGCAAGAGGCAGCAACTGGTGAGTTCCTTCTTGCTGAGAGAGTATCTGCAGAACCCAGATGCAGCAGGAGGTATCAGTTGATGAGTTAAAAGAAGTCACTGGAGAGAGCTTGATTTTACAACAAATCCATACAAAAAATAATCCATGCATGCATGAATGGCAGAGTCCTCATGACCCAATCATCCCATAAAGATCCCATCTGCAAATAAGATTAACATATGATTTTGGGGATTAAGTTTCCAACACATAAACTCTAAGGGAAATGATTCAAACTGTAGCACAGGTTTAAAAGTAAATTATCGAATTTGTAGTGGCATAGTACTTCTGACAAATAATGCCATCAATTCTTTCCCAGTGCCAGTATTCACCAGTAGTATTGGCTAATCCTTTCCCAATATTGAGTGTCCAACAAATAATCTACTGTAAATTACTACTTAAATTATTTAAAATGTAAATGTAGGCATTTCTCAGATTCTTTCCAATTTTGATCAGGCAATATATCTTTTGACAGCTAACAAGCCTACCAAAGATAACCTACATGACAATTAAATTCAAGACATTCAATTTGTAAGAACACCATAAAATGTATTTGATTATATGATTTTTCCCCCCTGAGAAACTACAAGGATAATATGGCATGCTTAACTCCTAGGAATCTAGTAGCAATTTTATTTTCCACCTGACAATTTATTTTATCATCCTGTTGAATCAGAGCAAAACAAATATTTTTCCTTCCTGTATGAACACCATTATCACTATTCTTACACTCACTTTTGGTCACCAAAATGTGAGAGTATTTCCAATAACAAGAAATTCTCCAGATTCTCAGTGGTGGTTGCCTGAGTGTCCTTCACTTTAACTCAGTCCCAACACTACCTAAAAACAGTCCCTAATCCCACAGCTTAAGGGCTCAGTGGGGGCTACAAGACATCCTCTGCAGAGGTCAACCACAAGTAGTGGTCCCAGGTTAGCCACAAATTTTGTCCAACATGACTACAAATCTAAGGTCCCACACTCCTTCTCAGGCTTAATAATTTGCTATAATAGCTCACAGAACTCAGAAAAAAAACTGCTTGGCTTCTATTGTTGATTTATGACAAAGGGTATTTTAAAGGATGCAAATGAACAGCCAGATGAAGAGATATCAGTGCCATATTAGATATATGGATTCAGCCCCATAGTGTTGAGGCATACCATCCTCCAGCACAAGGATGCTTTGCTAGCCCACTGGAACACCTCTAAACTCTTTCCTTTTTGGTTTTACCAGAGGTTTCTTTAAGTAGACATGAGGGATGAAATCAATGACTGATTCAATCTTCAGACCTTCTTCCCCTTCTCAAATCCTGGCTCGCCTACACTCCAAAGTCCCTGCCTTCAAATTACCCCAGCAAGCAGGTCCTTCCATACTTAAAGTCTTCTAAAATTCTCCTTGTTAACACAAACTCAGGTGTGTTTGAAAGGGGTGTGTTATGAAAAAACAAAAGACCCTTCCTTTACTTTCATGAATCTTATTTCTTAGGAAATTCCAAGGCTTTTAAAAGACCTGTGCCAAAAAAAAAAAAAAAAAAAAAACATAGACCAAATCTGTTTCTTATTCTAAATGACAATATCACAAATATACAGTTTCATGTGGAAAATGTAATTGACTAGATCAGATGTAGTCTGATAACCATATGTTTGAAAGTATTTTTTATGAAATCTTATGTGGGCAAAGATTCTCTTCAATTACAGCGAATGGTTGCCTGGTTCAACTTATACTTTTTACTTTGTAAACATTAGGGTATCTATTCCATATGGTTTTGATAGCATTATAATTATACATAGTATTTGAGTTCATTTGGAACTCAAATTATACATGCAATGAATTTGATTTCAATACCCATTCCCCTCCCCCTGCTTTTCTTCCACTCCTCTCTTCCTGTATTCTCCCTCTTCTACTCTTCTAAACTTCTTTTGTACCTATAAAAGTGAAATTCCCCTTGGTACCTTTATATATGAATGTAACGACGTTTTGTTAAATTCATTCTATTCACTTCCCCTTTCCCTTTCTTCCTCCCTCTCTCACTCTCCTTCTTCTACTCCACTAAACTTCTCTGTATTTTCATGATATATAATCCCCTCTCCAAATGCCTTCTTTCCTTTATTTTGCTCTAGCTTCCACATATGAGAGAAAACATTTGACTCTTGATCTTCTGAGTCCAGCTTATTAAACCTAGCATGATTTTCTCCATTTCCATCCATTTGCAGGCAAATGCCATCATTTCATTCTTTTTTATGGCTGAGTCAAATTCTTAATCCATTCAACTATTGATGGGCAGGCAGTTGGATAAATTCCATAATTTGGTTTTTGCAAAAGGTGCTACTATAAATGTTGAGGTGGCTGCATCACTATGATATACTGATTTTAAATCCTTTGGATAAAAACGAAGGAGTGGATACTGAGTCATATGGTGGTCCTATTTCTAATTTTTTTAGGAGATTTTGCATGGCTTTACAAAATTGTTACAGTAATTTGCAGTCCCACCAACAATGTAAGAGCCTACTTTTACCCCACATTCTCTCCAGCATTTTTTATTGCTCATGTTCTTGATAATTTCCATTCCTCACTGGAGTTAGATGAAATCTTGGTGTAATTTTGATTTGCATTTCCTTAATTGCTAGAGATGATGAAAGATTTTCATGTATTTCTTGGCCATTTTTGTTTCTTTTTTGATAAATTTTTGTTTAGTTATTTTGCCCATTTATTGATTGGGCTATTTGGTTTTTGTTTTATGGGGAGATTGGCATTGATATTTTTTAAAATTTTATCCCTGATAAAGATTTTCTCCCACTCTGTAGGCTCTCTCATCATTCTCTTATTTCCTTTGTTATACAGAAGCTTTTAAAATTTGATAGCATCCAGCTTATTGATTCTTGGTTTTAGTTATTGAGCTTTAGGGGTCTTGTTGATGAAGTCTGTGCCTGTACCAATATGATGGAGTTGACCCTATGTTTTCTTATAGCAGTTGCAAGTTCTGGTCTAATTTCTATTTTTTATCTATTTTGATTTGACTTTTGTGCAGGGTGAAAGAAAGGAATTTAAGTTCATTCTTCTACCTATGGAGATCCTTTTTTACTAGCACCATTTATTTAGAGTGCTATTTTTACTAACACCATTTATTTGGAGTGTTTTTTTCCAACATGTATTTTGGCAACTTTGCCAAGTATCAGATAACTGTAAAAATTTGGGTTTGTCTCTGTGTCTTTTATTCTATTCCATTGATCTTTGTCTGTTTCAACGCCACTATCTGCCGCAGTCCGGCTGGCTGGGCAAAATAACCGGGGTGGGGGGGGCAATGAACAACTTGTGTACATTGATATAGCAGGAGTGGGAGCCATTTATTGTAGGACAGGAGGGATATATATACATTCCACACAGCTTATCTTAATTAACATAAACTAGATACAGCAGTCAACCAATAAGGAATCTCCACACTTAATGGCTCGCTGGCGTTTCTTTGCAAACCACTCCCTCTGGCAAAATGCCAGGCGCCATCTTGACTTGTTTACAGACTCTAACAACTATCATGGTGTTTTTGCTATTAGAACTCTGTATGTCATTTGAGATCAGGAAATGTGATGCCTCCAGCATCACTTTTCTCACTCAGAATTGCTTTTGCTATTCTGGGTATTTTATAATTCCAAATTAATTTAGGACTGTTTTTTTCTGGTTTTCTGAAGAATATCATTGGTATTTTGATGGGGATTACATTAAATGTATATATTGATTTTGTATACTGATTTTGGTAGTATGGCCATTTTGACAATATTCATTTTGCCTATGCAAGAACATGAGAGGTCTTTCCAACTTCTGAGGTCCTCCTAACATGTTTTTCTTTCTTCATAATAGAGGTCATTCAAGTCCTTGGTTAAATTAGTTCCCAGATTTGTTTTTTATTTGTTTGTTTTTGTTTTTTGAGGTTACTGTGAAAGGGATGTTCCTGATTTCTTCCTCAACTGAATCACTGTAGGAGTATAAAAAAGCTATTGATTTATGAATGTTGATCTTGTATACTGATACTTGCTATGTTCATTTGTCAGCTCTTGACGTCTTTTGGTGGAATTTTTGGGTCTTGTAGATATAGGATCATATCATTAGCAAACAGTGATAGTTTGACTTGTTTTCTAATTTGTATTGCTTTTTCTTCTCTTGCCTGATTTCCCTGAATAGACTTTCAAGAACTATATTGAGTAGAAGTGGTGAGAGTGGACATCCTTGTCTTGCTCCTTATTTTCAAGGAAAGCTTTCAGTTTTTCTCCATTCAGTATGATGTTGGCTATGGATTTGTTATATATAGCCTTTATAATGTTGAGAAAAGTTCCTTTTGTCCCTAGTTTTTCCAGTGCTTTGAATGTAGATCATTGCTGCATGTATAACAGGACTTTTCTGTAACTATTGAGATGATTATATGATTCTTTTTCTTAATTCTCTCTAGGTGATGACTCACATTTATTGATTAGAGTATGTTGAAACAGCTTTGCATTCATAGGATGAAGCCCACTTGATCATGCTGCATTATCTTCTTAATATGTTTTGAACACTATTTGCTAACATTTAATTAAGGATCTTTACATCTATGTTCATCAGGGATATTTGTTTAAAGTATTCTTTCCTGGATGAGTCTTTATCTGGTTTTACTATCAGGATTATACTGGCTTCATCTACTATGTTTGGGAGTGACACTTTCCTTTCAATTTCATGGAATAATTTGAGAAATACTGGAATTAGTTCTTCTTTAAAGATCCAGTAGAACTCTACTGAGAATCCATCTGGTCCTCAGCTTTTCTTTGTTGGTAGGATTTTAATTGCTGTTTCAGTTTCATTATTTGATATTGGTATGTTTAGGTTTTCTATATGACCCAGATTTAGTTAGAAAAATCTTCTAATTTTATACTTTAATGGAGTATATATTTTCAAAATAGTTTCTAATGATCCTCTATATTTCAGAGGTGTCTGTGTTAATATAATAATCTCCTTTTTCATCTCTAATGGTATTGATTTGTGTCATTTCTCCTTCCTCTGGTTAGTTTGGCTAAGGGCTTATCAATCTTAAATTTATCTTTTTGAGGAAATACCTCTTTGTTTTATTGATCCTATGTATTTTTTTTATTCTTGGTTCCACTAATTTCAGTTTTAACTCTTATTATTTCTTGTCTTCTACTGACTGGAGTGATTTTGTTCTTCTTTTGCTAAGACTTTGAGGTAGAGCATAAGTTTATTTGTAATCTTTTTTTAAAAAATGAAAACACTCAATGCTGTGAATTTTTCTCTTATTATGGTTTTCATACTGTTCCAATTGATTTTGAGAGTTGTAACTTTGATTTAATTTGTTTCTAAGAATTTCTTTTTTCTCTCATTTCTTGTTTGAGTCACTCATTTAAAAAATAATGTTTAATTTCCATGTGTTTATAAAGTTTCTATTATTTTTCTTGATGCTGATTTCTAGTTTCATTCCATTATGTTCTAGTAAAATGGATGGGATTATACAGATAGTTTTGTATTTGCTAAGACTTATATTGTCACCTAGAATCTGATCTATTTTGGAAAAGGCTCCATGAACTACTGAGTAGAAAATGAATTCATCTGTTTTGGGATGAAATATTCTATAGATGTCTGTTAAGTCCATTTGATTTAATATATTGTTTAGTTTGGATATGTATTTATTGATTGTATGCTTTAAAGCCCTATCTATTGGTGATAAGGGAGTGTTGAAATCACTCAGTATTATTGTTTTAGGGTCTACCTGGGATTTAATGTTAAAGAAGTATTTTTAATGTAACTCTGGGACATTTATATTCTTGATGAATTGTTGTCTTTACCTGGATGTAATGCTCTTCTTTATTTTTTATGATTAATTTTTGCTTGAAATCATCTTTTTCACATGAGGATAGTTACTATGGCTTGATTTTATATTCTATTACATGGAATACATTTTTCCATCCTTTTATCTTCAGCCTGTGAGTGTCTTTGCCTATGAGATGATTCTCTTGCAAACAGCATATAGTTAAATCTTGTTTGTTCATTCATTTTGCTAGTCTGTCTTTTAATTAGGGAATTGAGACCATTTATATTCAGTTTATTATAGATCATGTTTGTGGTATGCGTCTATTTTTATTTTCTTTTATATTTAATTCTGTTTGATTCTCATTTATCTGAATAGTTCTCTATTGATCTTCACTTGAGGATTTGGGATTTGGATTTTGGATTCCTCTTTGTGTGATTTATGTTAGAATTCTTTGTAATATTAGCTTGGTTGTCATGCATTCTTTTAGTTTATCCTTGTCCTGAAAAGTTTTTATTTCCCCCATTGATTATAAAAAGATTTTTTGCTAGATAGAGCAATCTTGGTTGGAAACTGTTTTATTTTAGAGCCAGGAATATCTCATTCCAGGCCTTCCTTGATTTAGCGTCTTCAGTGAGAAGTCAGATGTCAGTTTTATTGGTTTGCCTATAAATGTGACTTGATGTTTCTCTCTTGAAGCTTTTAATATTCTTTTCTTTTTAAAGTAATTTTTAGGCATTTTTATTATGATGTTTATTGGAGAACTTCTCTTTTGGTCAAGTCTATTTGGGGTTCTATTTTTTTTTCATATATGTATGTCTATCTTGTTTCTGAAATGTCAAAATTTCCCAGTTACCACCTCATTGAAGATGTTATTTTTGTCTTTAACTTGTATCTTCATGTTCTCTTCTGTCCCAGTGATTGCCAGGATTGGTATCTTGATGTTGTTCCAGATTTTTTGAATATTCTTATCATGTTCTATTATTGTTTTACTTTTATTGTATTCTGTGTTTGCCAATTCATGTATCCTGTCTTCAAGACCTGAGATTCTGTCTTCAAGATTTGAAGTTCTGGGATGGGGTTGTGGCTCATTGGTAGAACTCTTGCCTTCCATGCATGGGGCACAGGGAAGGATCCTCAGCACTACATAAATAAGTAAAATAAAGACACTATGTCCAATTACAAGTAATTTTTTTTAAGTTGAAGTTCTATTTTCTTCGCAATCTAATCTGTTGTGATGCATCTGAGTAAATTTTTAATTTGAATCTTTGAGTCTTTCATTTCCAGGATTTCTGGTTAGTTTCTTTTTTTTTAATTGAAGTGGTCTTTCACCTGTTGTATTTTCTCTCTTCATTCATTCCTTATTTTTTTTGTTGTTTAATGAAAATTTTAATAATCAGTTTTTTATAATTTTGAAATTTCATACACTTCTCTATTTGTTGGATCCTTTGTTGGAGGGTTCTGAGTTTCTTGAGGAGGGTATTTAAAAGGTATTAAACTTGTGATTTCAAAGGTATTGAACTTGTGTATCATTGTGGTGGATTCCCCTTCCTTTTATATATGCATATATAGCTGTTTTTCCCTGACTAGGGTTTCTCTCTTTTTTTTATATATGTATATGTCAAGGGAGGAGGAAAACCTTATGTTCTCCTCTGGGAGTCCCTCCCTGTAGCTGGGTTTTTGTTTGGGGTATTTTCTTTCTCTGCTTCTATTAGTTTAAGTTATGTTTAAGCACAGGTGGGGTTAAATCTTGTGTGGGGTGAGATTCACTGTTGTTTAGCTATATGAATTTTATGAATTGCTTTGTAGCAAGTTCTCTACTCTGTAATTTTGAAGTGTCCCAGTAGCTTTCTAGCTCATCTTAGAGGGAATGGGGAGCTAGAGGTAGCACTAATGTCAGTAACTGATGTCCAGAGACTACTTTTACATCTGTGACATTAATTACCACCTATATAGGAATGATGGGGCCAAAAATTAATATCAGTACCAGCAATATAAAACTGTGAACTGGATGCAGCATTCAATATCAAGTGTCTATTATGTTGTCCACTATATTAATAATCACCTCAACATTAATGGGGTATGAATTGCATAACACACATAATTCTATTATTCAGTGGGATTACAGTTTCTTAAGTAAGGAAAAATTAGAGTGGGTCAGTGGGAAGAAGTTTGAAATATATTCTAAAAAGCAATCAGATAAAAGGCAGGAAGTAAGTAGCAATTGTCAGATAGAAAGAAGAAGGAACAAAAGATAACTAAAGTGATAAAATAAAGCAAGAGAGGAAGTGGAAGTGGAAACAGGAAAATTTGGCTGCTAGTAGAGGAAGAAAGTGAAGAGGGGAGATAAGAGGGGCCATAACCAAGGTTAAGCAAACTGGCAGCTGTGAAATATAATCAACTCAAACCCACACATGCTTGAACCCAACCTAAGACAAATTAAGCCTAAGTAGTAAGTAACTTCAGAATGAAGCAATTAATGTGAAGGTAAGATTATAAGTATATACATATAGTATTTCAAATGTATCCATGCATTGATTACACACACACACCCACACATATACCTGCATACATATACACAAAATCATGCATAATCGAACAAAGCTAAAATTAATACAATATGATGAAAAGATGTTTGGAAAAAATTAAAAATAGGTAAATTTTTTTTAAAGAATAAAATGGAGTATGAAAAAAATAATAAAAAATAAATTTTAAAAGACAAAAAATCTTGTTAAGAAATAAGGAGATTGTTTCTCCAAGGTGGTCAAACTGATGGCAGGGATGAAATTTCAATTTTCATAGTTGTTTTTTGACTTTGTAGCCTTTGGATAGTGTTGAGAGCCATAGCCAGTCAGAATGGCGTCTGGCATTTTACCAGAAGGAGTGGCTTGGAGCCATTAAGATGATGATAATTAAGTTAAGCTGTGTATAATTGCTGTGACTGGATGATGCTGGATTGAAACAGGCTGTGTATTCAGTTGTATATTAGACCCCTGCTGTCCGGCAATAGGGCGGCTCCTGCTGCCTAGGGCTCTGCTACTTTTGAGTTCTCGCTGAGTTCCCATTGAGTTCTGGTTGAGCTCTTGTGGGGATTCCTGGAGAGTTCAGGCGTTGGTTGGTGAAGTTCCAGTGGAGGGAGTTCCAGTTGATGTGTGGTGTTCCTGGAAGGGCCACGTGGGGGGGGGGGCGTTCGAGGAAGTTCGGAAATAAAGTTTATTCCTGCTTGAGTGGCTCCTGATTTGTGCCCAGCCAGACTGCAGCAGGATAGAGGGTTGCTGCCTGTCTTTGTAGTTAAGAGGCACAGCTAGTTGTATTGATTCTCTGCTCCCAGTTTCCCAGTATATGGTACAGTATCACAATTTAGGTGCTGATAAATCATTGTGTTTCTGTAATGAGAATGGTGAAATGTCCTAAATTGGAGATTCTAGTAACTGGGTTTAATCTCAACTGAATTTTAAACTCTGTGATTGGGATTTTGAGAACTGATCTATCTTCCCTATTATTGAGGAGATGCCAGTTGCTGCAGGGTATCTGTATTTCTAGAGTTTCTGGTAAAACCTATTTTTAGGGCATAGGGATAAAACGTCCTCAAGTTTCACCCTCACTACTAATACATAGGAAATACTGGGTATTTGCCCTGGAGTGCAGATACCTCTGTGTGTTTTCAACAGCACCAAAAATGAGGTAGCTTTCTCTTTTGGGATCCAGAGCCTGAGAGTCTAGGTATAATTTTCTTTGTGTCTATTTTGATCTCTCTGGTTCAGGTGTCTTCTGGGAGCTTGGATTATTTAGTGGCTTTTTTTTTTTTTAATAGGCTGCAGGTATTAGGTATTCTCAGTTTCTTGTCACTGCTAGCAGTTGTAATATGTGTGTGTGTGTGTGTGTGTGTGTGTGTGTACACACACTGCAACAATCCCAAAAGGGTTTTGCCCATCTGGCATTCACACGACCTTGGTGGCTTTGCCTTTCCAGTCATGCAGTGGGAGCTTTTCCTGCTTGGGCTTGCACAAGTGGCTTTTCCTCTCAGTAATACGCAAACCACATTGGTGGTGGTGACAGCAGTGGATTTCCCTGTTGCGGGGACCATGCAAAGCATGGTTATTGCAGAAGGTGATTTCCTTACCTGAGTAGCAGACAGAGCCTGGCTATAGCCACAGCAGCCTTTCATACCAAGGACTAGGTACAATTTTCAACCTGGACCATTTCCTGATCCCAGGGAACTAATTGTGGATTTCCTTACACTAAGCCACTTTCCCTGTCTCCTTTGTGTCCACTAAAATCACCTTCCTCTCTAACACACAGGTTTCGCCTAACCATTTTTTTTTTCTTTTCTTTTTCTTTTTGTTGTTGTTTGTTTGCTCTGGGTTTCTTTTATCCACAGGCCATGCCTGAAGTCTCCTTTGTGCTACACTGTTCCTCTCCTTCAGAACCTTTCCTGTGCCCAGGCTGGTGCTGTAAAGGTTAAATTTAAGTTTTGCTCCCCTGTTAAGTTTTAAGTTTTGCTTTTCTGTAAGTTTAAGTTCTGTTTCCTTGGAACTCGAAACTTATGTTAAAAACAGTTACTTATGTCAAAATGTTCCCTGACCCAATACCCCCTGACAAAACGCATGGTTATTCTGTAATGGTTATTTTGTAACAATTCCACCCTTGCACCCTAACTGCCATATGAACTTCCCTGTTTAAGCACTGCATAAAAACTCTGCTTAAGCTGTATTCGGGGCCCAGTTTCTCTCAGGAGAACTCTGAGCCCCAGCATGCTGGTTTTTCCCCCCCAATAAACCCCTTGCTTTTGCATGAGACAAGTCTCTTGGTGGTCTCTTCCTCTGACGTTTGCACGACCCTAACAGTGCTTCTCTAACTTACTTCTTTTTACATTCAAGTTTCTGACTTTGTACATCTCTATAATTTTATTTTTTAACAATGCAGTATAAATTTTCAGTGAGTTCCCTTTAGTTACCCACCTCTCTAGGAAGCCATCTTCCTTTTTGCGTCTGATGTGGAGGGACTGCTGCGAAGCACTTTTTTCCTCTAATCTGCCATCTTCCTTTCCTTTATTCCAAGGACCTTAATGGCTACCTGGAAATTGCAGCACATATAGCTTTTAATCAGTAAAGGAGTAAACATATTTTAAAATATAAGAATGAGTGAAAATCCATGTCAAATTCTGCTAATGTCAGTATGATGTGACTTGCAAGACAATGATAAACATAAAACTCATCTAAGGAAGATATAAATTATGTACAGTATTAAATGAAATAAGACAAATAATTTTGATGTATATATTTTCAATGTTTAGCAAAGTATAAGTTTACCAGAACAAAACTACATGAAAGTAGTTAAAAGCAAAACATCTTATGCTGGTGGATTTTTCATGTACAATGATGTTTACTGCAGCAGTGATACTACAGGCAAGATTAGTATCCAATACTGTGGGCATTTGAGGAAAGAATCTTTAAAATGTATGTGACTTTGAAAAAACATAATAACATAAGAATAATATTTGTAAATATATAATGAAAAAGCATGATTAAAATTATTTTGACATCACTAATATCTATTAAATAGAAATAACAAAGGCTCATGGAAATCACATTAAATGATTAAAAATGTCTGTGAAAGGTATGTGGATGACTTCTAATTAATTTAGTATTGTAATATATTTTTGTAATATTTTTTAAAATGAGGATATGTTGCTGGTATGAAAATAAAAGAACAGGAGTTGGGGATATAGCTCAATGGTAGAGTGCTTTCCTAGCCTGGGTTCAGCACTGGGAAGAAGGAAGGAAGGAAGGAAGGAAGGAAGGAAGGAAGGAAGGAAGGAAGGAAGGAAGGGAGGGAGGGAGGGAGGGAGGGAGGGAAGAAGGGTGGGAGGGAGGATAAAAAGGTCATATAAAGCAAGTAAATTTTGTCAAATTCTTAAATGTACAATAACATGTGTAAAAATTACATTTTAAATAAACTTGATCTAAAAGATATATTAATATATTATACTGGACTTTCCTTATGACACAAGAATTATTACATTTAAAAATAATATTATTTAAGCCAGGCATAGTGGTGCATGCCTATCATTCTAGCAGCTCTAGAGGCTGAGGCAAGAGGACCTTGATTTCAAAGACAGCTTCAGCAAAAGCAAGGCACTAAGCAACTCAGTGAGACTCTGTCTCTAAATAAAATACAAAATAGGGCTTGGGGTGTGGCTCAGTGGACAAGTGCCCTTGAGTTCAATCCCTGATACCAATAATAATAATAATAATAATAATAATAATCCTCCATATCCACCTCCCCAAGTTGGTGAGATTGCCATTTATTTATTCATTTATTAATATTTATTTTTTAGGTGTTGATGGACACAACACAAGGCCTTTATTTTTATGTGGTGCTGAGGATCGAACCTGGGCCCCGCCTGTGCTAGGCGCTGCGCTCTACCGCTGAGCCACAATCCCAGCCCGAGATTGCCATTTATTATGTGCTTTATACATGATAAAATATTTTTAATGTAAAAAATACCTTTTACTTTCCTTAACTAGTGAAGAGATAAATCCCCAATATATTTAGGCATACTATTTAACTTTTTGTTAAGATAGTTTTAAGTAATGTGGAATGTCTTGAAATTACCGGCAAGAGAGATTTTTTTTTTAAAAAAAAATATTTTTATTGTTCTTTAAAACAAACATTTCTCCAAAATGTAATTATTCCATGCAGTATCATTTAGACCAAAAAAGAACACCATATAGCTTGAAAAAGCAATTTTTCAAGTCACTTGGAAGTCTAGAGCAGAAAGTAGCGACCAGCCTGGTGGGGTAGAAGTTTGAAACCTACAGCCCATTTGTGTCCCATAAGCCTTGGCTCATGGGTTCTTTCTGTACTTCCATCTCTTGATTCTTCCTCTGTCCGCAATGTGACAGCATCTGTTTCTCTAAGTACAGTTGCTCCAAATGGACAACTTGTTTCTAGATTTTAAATTTTTATGTGTACTGAATCCCAATTCCAAATTAAGAAACTGATTTGCACAGCATGAATAAGGACTCCCCAGGGACACACTCATGTGCAAAAGTAAGTGTTCAACAAAAGTAGGTTTTCAACAAAGAGTGATACTTATAGTCATGCAAAATACGTTTGTGGCCATAATCATATGTTATAAAATATTGACCCACAAGCAAAAACAGACACAATAAATGTATAAAGTGTATGTATACAAACATATATATATATGTATACATATATGTAATATATATGCATATAGATCATATACTATGCAAATACATCACTTATTATTGACAAGAATAAGAGTCACTCTTATGTATCTTATATGCCAACAAAGAACCAAAAATTAATACCCAGAACAAAATTTCATAATTAGAAAAAATAAAAAGTATTTTCCAAATTTTTATTCTAAAATTGTACTTTCAAGGATTTTAGTGTTAATAATTGGAGCTCTGAAATTACATAGTCTGAGTTATAATCCTGATCATTTATTTCCAGTATTAACTCTCTCTTTCTTTCAGTTTCCTCATCTGCTAAATGAGAGTAATGACAGTCACAACATTATCCTGAGTATTAAACAAGTTACAATATGAAATACTCAAACAGCTAGCATTGGACACATCAGAATTTAGTACATTTTAATTATTAAAATTGCTTTGTTTTCTTTTTCTTTTCTTTTTTAATCCAGGGAATTCGAACCCAGAGACTCAAATATATTAAGCAAGAAAACATTGTATCTCAGAGCCATATCCGGAGCCCTGTTTTATTTTTATTTTCTGTTTTGAGACTATTGCACAAGCTGGCCTTGAACTGCCATGCTTCCACCTCAACCTCCACAGTACCTGGGGTTGCAGGTGTGTGCTACCTTGCCCCACTTGTACGCTTTGTTTTCTGATGACTAAGTCACCAACTTTGGTAGACATGGACTCTTAAAATACTTATTTTTATAGTTATTAAATTGATTTCCTCAAAATTAATTCACAAAATAAATTCTAATTATCAACTGTCAATATAGACATTAATTGTAAAGAAAATAAATCTACTGCATAATCATAACTAAATTATTAATTGCCTTATCAGCTCACAATTTCTGACTATTGCATACATGCTAATTTTAAATAACTTGGGAAATAAGTTAATACATGAGAAAGAAGCAAAGCAAATTATTGATAATCTTATTCCTCAGAAATATTTTTGTTAAATTTTTGTTTTAGTCCTTATATAACCATATTTTTAATTTAGTTGAGGTCATTTACGTATGATTTTGCTTCTTGCATTTTTGTTTAATATTAATTTAATAAAATAAATAGTGATTGATATAGTCACTTTAAAATCATATTTTATAGGTATGCAAGTAATCCAAATTATGAACTACTTACTACCAAGGAAATTTCTAGGCTTTCATGTCTCCTTTGAAGATATGAAAGTAATGAAAATATTTATATGCTTACAGCAATTATTTATTCAACACCTGTGTACAAGTCTAACAGATCACTATGTGCTTAACTTAGCTTGTTCACATCCTTTAAGGTTTCATAAGGTCTTTCACACACAATATCCTTCACACATATTGCCCCTTTCCTTTTAAGCATTCTCAGATATATTTTATAATTCACTGATCACCACTTCAATGAAGTATTGCACAAATATTTTATGCATAGTCAAAAACCCTATGATAATCTTTTGTGAGGGGAGAGTTGATTAGAAGGTTAAAAATCTTCATGTTAAAGACTCATTGACATGATTGAACGTGTTTGATCTATTTCTCATTGTTGCTTAATGAATCTTTAACTTATATTTGTTCTTTTACAGTTCTGGAGCATGGAAGACTAGAATCAGTTCTATAGAGCCAAAGTCAAGACTTGATTCCTTCTGGAGGCTAAAGTTCCTTGCCTTTTGAAGCTTCTAGCTGTCTGTGTTACTTGTGGCCCTTCCTCCAGCTTTGAAACAAATCAGTGTGATCACTTTTTCTCTAACTCTCAGTCATCTTGCATATCTCTTAATAGTGGCCACCGTGATTATACTGGTCAGCTTGTGTAGTGCAGGCTAGTTCTTCATCTTATTTAAGTGACATCTGAAAAGTCTTTTTGCTACAAAGGAACTTCCAAATATTCCAGGGGTTAGTACTAGGAAATACTTGAAGGCTGTTATTTAACCTACCACATATTTTCAGTGACTGATGCTCTTAGCCAAACCCCACAGTATATTTATGGACTTTCTTCTATTACATTTCATTCCTATCTTGGTAATAGCTATCACTTTCCCTCAATATGATTTTATTCTGTCAATTTAAAAATTTTAATTTATATACCTCAACCAAAAACAGAGAAGGAGTAGGAAGAGGAAGAGGAGAAGGAGGAGGAAGAAGAAGGAGGAGGAAGTAAGAATAATGAAACATGCTTTATCTTACTATTACCTTACTATTTTTATCCTTCAGAACAACCAAATTCATTTTTTTTTTTTTGGAGACAGGATTTTGCTAAATTGCTCAGGTTGGCTTCAAACTTGCCTCAGACTCCCAAGTAGTTAGAATTAACAGACATGCACCATGAAACCCAGATACTAATTATCATTTTGATTGCAATATTTTCAGAAAGTGAAACTTTCTCTATGAATGTGCTTCTATCAATTTTGTACCCTTATAAATAAAATATAATTATATCTTCCTAAGTCTTTTTAAAGAGAATCTAGTAAGGTATTTTTTAAAAGGCATTTAGAAATCTAATATATCTCACAGCTTACTTTATGAGGATACATATTAGGAGAAATAAATTATAGTATTTTCCAATTTTTAAAAGAACTATATCTAAATAATCTTTAATATATATTTTATTTGAAACAGATAAGACATGATTTTTTCCTGTATACACTATGAATTTATGATGAATGATAATAAGTTAAATTAGCCTGGATAATATTTATAATTTTATGATAGACAAACATAGTGGCCTGACTTGTTTGTTTGAGGTGGCTCTCCTGGATTGCTAATTGAATTTTCTACAGGAACCACATTGTGCTTATTTTGCTTCATGTTAATCATGTACTACTCTATTTTCTTGTTCATTTTTCTCTGTCTGATTGGAAAAATGGGTCTCAAAAAGAAAAATTTGAAGAAGGGTGCCTTAAAAAATGTGAGTATAAATTTATATTAGGTAATTATACATTTATTATAGCATACTTGACTGATGACAGGTGTATTTGTTTCCTAAAGCTACAATAAAAATTAGCTGAAATTGAGTGGAATAAAACAAAAAAAAATTTTTTGCTGTCTCAGAGTTCTGTAAAATGTAGCTCAAAGCCTAAAACAAGTGTCAGCAGGGGCCACGATCCCTCTTTTTGGAGGCTCTGAAGACATGTCTGTTCCTTGTCTCCTCCAGCTTCTGGGGAAGCCCAGATCCCTTGGTCTATGGTTGTATCACTCCTTTGTCCATCTTCATTTTCATGTCACCTTCACATCTCCCTGTGTCTCCCTTCTGTAATGATAATGGTGGTAGGGGGGTTTCATCTCAAAACCCTTATTTAATCACACCTGTAAAAAAAATACCATATAACTTTTCAGGAAAGAGAATCTGATGTATGTGAGGGCAATGTTTCAGCTTCCTACAATAGTACCCCCAAAAGCCTTCCAGTAAATGCAAACCCAAGTATAAGACGAAATAATCCAGCAAAAATTCTTTCAGGGTCATAAGTAAGTAGAGTTGGCATAAATCCTGAGAGGAAGGGAGGGAGGGAGGAAGGGAGGGAGGGAGGGAGAGAGAGAGAGAGAGAGAGAGAGAGAGAGAGAGAGAGAGAGAGAGAGAGAGAGAGAGAGATTTGTTTTATTTTTATTTTGAAATATTTGTAACTAATAAAACTTTGTACTTTTTGAGTATAACTCAGGGTAGAGGTGAAGGAGGTCTTGTTATTGTAATTTAGGAATGCTGGGGAAATCCAGAACTATGTTACTTTATATGAATTAATCATTCATTTTAGAGTAAAAATAAATTTGATCACTACAAAAATGAATTTTCATTCTTGAAAGTAATAGCAAACTATTTTTATCTATTTGACCATTTTATATTTTAAATATAAAAGATTTAAAACTGGATCAGTCTGTTTCTGCAATCTTCTATTTTTATTATTTTAAAAATAGCATATGAATGTATATTTATCTTTTTGCATACATATATATTTCTCTATATCCTTGTTTTTCTAACAGAGCTGTAGTTTTCTTAATATAATAAATTCAAGCACTTCAGTCTCAAAGGTCTATCCAACTAGTATCTCTGTAACCCACATGTTACAAAAGAGTGGTAAGATTTGTTAGGATCATTCTCAAATATTTCAGTAGTATTCTTCTGCAAATACTATGCAAAAAAATGACATTCTTGAGAGCATAATAACCTATATCTGAAATAATATGACTATTACATACTGGAAAAGACAGAGCTATTTTAAAAGTATCTTTTCCTCTTCTAGAAATATTGCAAGTGTCTCAAAAATGGTGTTGGCAAAATTTATGACGTGTGTATAAGATACAATACTCTGGCAAGGAAAAAAAAATTTCAAAATAGCATCAGACTTGTATTTTGCTTTGGATTTGGGTCTTCATTTCTGCCAAATTCTCCAATGTCTCTGTGTACTTTTAATCCTAAGAAAAAAAGTAAAACAAGTGTAAGTCTTTGTCTTGATATAGCTCTGGCAATTGATATTCATGTTCACCTTGGAGACATTTTTCCCACCACAGACAGCCATTTGCTGATATTTCAACTAAGAGATGTGTAACCACAGACAATTGCTGTCTAAATGAGTTGTGACAGCTGGAAGAAAAACTAGTTTTAATATTTTCTTTCATATGTCAAATCGTTTCATTACTTAATTTTCAGTGACATATCTAATGGCATTTTTCATCATGACAAAAGTAACAGAATCCAAAAACTGGTCTTTTGATATGCAATACATTTTGACAAAATCAAAAGACCTATTAAGTGTTTAAATCATACTACATTGTAGGTCTGTAGTTCATTATATCTTTTTTCACTGGATAGCGACAATATATAAGGTTATTCAAAACATCTAAAAACTTTCTGAACCTTCATCAGACAGATGTTTGATGATTATTTATTTCAGAAATAAATAATAAGAAGAGTTTATTTCCTAAAGCTGGATGGGAAGTATAGACATTTGAAATGTCTCTGTGGCTGCTAGTTTGTCTTGAGAGGGAATTAATTGTAGTATCCAACCTTGACACAAATCCTAGTATTATATACAAGGAGGTTTACATTTCCTAGTATGTGGGGATTTTAGATAGTTCTGGAATATGACACACAAAGAGAGGAAGCAAAGTTGAAGTCAGCCTGAGGAGTGAATCAGTTTATGTTTTAAATTGTTCCACCTGCTATCAGTTCTTGTGAATATTTAATAAAACCTCAAAAATTATAATGTGTTTGTGACAGTGTCTGACTAGGTCAAGAAGAGAAAGATTTCAGTCTATTTGAATTCATGGATAGAGCAACTAAGAAGCTAAGAATATAAGATGAAATTGGAGGATGTTAGAAAGCCACTATATATCCTATGCAACTGGTGTTCCATAAAATGGCATTCAGTCTTTGAATGAGTAAGGGCTGAATATATATATATATATATTTTTTTTTTTTTACTCAGTTTGTATAAGCCATATAAAAGAAGGACATCTTTTATCTCTGGCTTACATTTGTTCTCTCATCTATGATTTTTGTACAAACTATCAAAATTAGGCATTACAATCACCATCTTAGAATGATATCAAGAGTATATAAATATTGTTAAATGAGTATTTCTTGTATTACCGCTTAATAGGCAAAGAATTTGTTGAAACTGCTCTGAGAGTAGAATTGCAGCCTTTGTCAGGGAATAAACTATTTTAACATAAGTGAATCTGAGAAATAAGCTACTTTATTTTAGGACTTACGGAGTGAACAAATCAATTAAAAATTTTCTGGCTGGAAGATGGATTTCAATCTATCCTTCACTGACATAAACTTCCCTTAGAAATTAGAGTCTCTCCTGGAAAGGGAAAATAGTTCATCATGGCAGATAATTTTGGTCTGATTAAGATCTGTGTCTCACTTCTCCTGATAAAACAATGGTCCCTTGAGACTTGCAGTTGGCTTCAGTGCTGCTGGCTGTTGGAACCATTTCTCAGAACTAAAATCTCATCAGAATCCTAGCATGAAATGCAATGCCAGGGATTTGAGAATATAGGACTTGGAGTCCTAGTTGTTATAAGAAAAAAAGTCTACTAAAATACTGTAAGATAACTCTCAGAAATGAAGAAACAAAGTAATTATGATTGTCAGTCAGCAAATCTATAAGTGTACTAAGAACCACTGAATTGTTCAGTTTAAATGGTTGAATTGTATAACATGTGAATTAGATCTCAATAAACTAGTTACAAAAAGTTCAGAAAGAGTGAAAATTACTAGGCATCTATAGGGTTTGACAGTGGTATGTGTATGTAAATTCACAAGTCTTAAACTATATATACAAATGACACTCAAAGATTGAATGTAATAATATTAAAAAACTAAAGCTAATGAGACAATCAAAAGTTGTTGTAATAGAAATCATTAAAACTTACTATAAAATCTCATGAGATAATAATAATAAACACTTAGCCAGGACTTAATACATCCTAGATTTTGCTTTAAGTGCTTAATATGCAATATGCTATTTAATACAGTTTTGCTATAAAGTAGGTGCCATCATTACTTCCATTTTAATGATAAAAGAATTAAGGATCAGAAAGATTGGTATTTGCCAAGAACAAACAGGCAGCAAACAGAACAGCTAAGACTTGAGTTCTAGTACCTAGAGTCTAGAAATTTTCTTTAACCACTAAATTATTGTTTAAGAAAACACTAAGTACTATATAGAAAAAATGCAAAAAGTTCAGTAGCTTGATGTAACAGAAATTTATTTTTAACTCATAAAATTCAATATGGGTTTTCTTATTTCAAGCAGCTTTCCTTCAACCACTTATTTACAGATCCAGGCTCCTTCTATCTTGTGGCTCTGCAATCTTTAGGAGGCAGATTTCAATGTGGTTCCATTCACCACATCAAACCAGAAAATGGAAGGAATGTGGCAGGATTTTGTGAATCAACAGTAGCAGTGACATCACTTTCATTCACATTCTGTGGACTGGCATTCAGTCACATGACTACATGTAACTGTAAGAGAGACTGGAAAGTATATCCTATTTCTGTGCCCAGGGAAGTAGATAAAGGTCAGGTGCCAACCTACAGTTTCTTTCACAATGTTAAACTTTCACTGGGGACTGAAAATCTACTGTGAAATAGATCACAGTAGCAAACTCTTTTCTTTATTCCAAAATTAGAGTCAGGAAATGAGAAATTCTGGAGACAAGAAACATTCTGATTTTCTCTGAGGACCTGGTATTTTCAATTCTAAAGCTGTGATAGTTTTGGTGAAATCAGAATGAATCTATCACCTTAAATTGAACTCCAAGAAAACATAGGTGCAGTTAAGGCTTTTGTTTACATTGTGTCCTGCTTGGTATGATTAGATTACTAGTGGAAACAATAGACAATGTAGTGTTGGTATCCTGGGCAGTAGAAAATGGGTGGTTTTTTTATGCCTACTGATAGGGTCAGAGTGTTTTCTAATGGAGCCAGCTGAAACCATAAATCTCAACCTCCAGGGGTCAGGGAATTCTCAGTAAATGCTGCCGGTCGCTCAGTGATAGACCACTTGTCTAGCATGCAGAAGACCCTGTGGTCAATTTTTGGCACTGAAAAGAAAATAAAAGAAGGAACTTCAATGAAAGTTGTTTTCTTTACAGTTTGTTTTTATTTCTACTTCATTGCTGAAATAAAAATATTGCCAAATATTTGAGCAGTTTCAGAGCAATTACAACCCATTCTTTATCAGTCTTTCACCTTGCAATGTCTTATATTCCACTTATTTTCATAATAAGCTGTCAATGAAATAAGAAGTAAATCTATATAAAATAAACAAAAATAAAATTATGTCTATAAGTGAGAAGTGAAGTAAGACTCAAACTCTTTAATTCTCCTTTGTTTCAGGATGACTTCTTTGAGGCATCTGTAAGAAAGTTTAAATGATCTATAAACTTCAAGATTTCAAACTCTATTAGTCTAGCTAGATTTGAGGAAAAATAACACCTCTTTGTTGGAATGTTTCTTCTACGTGATGAATTTTGATTTCTTAGGTTACTGAATGTCATCAAGCAAAAGTGAGGATTTACTGAGAATCTATATAGAATTTATGTGATGTACATATCTTTTATATAAAAACACAACCACCCAAATGAGGCACAGTGGCACATTCTTGTAATCCCAGTAACAGAGGAGGCTGAAGCAGAAGGATCGCAAGTTCAAAGCTGTAGAGAACTCTATTTGAATAAAATAAAATAAAAAGAATTGGGGGATGTGGTTCAGTGATGAAGCACCCCTGGGTTCAATCCTCACTACCAAATAAATAAATAAAAACTTACACAGATATTTTGAAATGTTATTTTGAAATGTATTTTGATAACATTATTTACTAAATGTAAGTCTCTTCTCTAAAGATATTCAATAGATTGCCATGCCAGAGAGTGCCAACATTTCAAGATTTGTAAACATAATTTGAAGCTATTGTTTTAAGTACTAGAAAATGTATACTGAGTACTACAAATTGTGTATATATTTCTAAAATCTACATATTTTTATTATCTTTTACCTTAAAATCCTGAATTCCATTTTATAACATAAATCACTGTGACCTGAGAGCACTTTTAGATACACATGTCATTGTAAAGTGTGCAACTTTCTACAGTACTGACATACAAAAAAAAAAAATTTAAAAAATTCACATAGATATTATCTAGGGAAAAAAATGCACTTGCAGAGCCTTTCCTAGAGTAGTTAAAGTTTGTTAACTAAAACCTTTTAGTCTTTAAGCATTCTGGCAAGGGAAGTTTTCATCATAGTTAAGTTACAAGGTTCTGATATGACACTTACCTTGTAGTTGCATCAGAAAATTCTATCAGATCAAAAAGGTGAACTATAACTTAAAACATTGGTCTAGAGGTACCTAGTAGAAAAAATCATACTATATACAATTAAACAACTAACTTTCAAAAACCATGAAAGTTGCTGAGCTTAAAAATCATGTAAAGTAAGGACCATCAAATGAATACAATATTTACTTCTAATTATATATTTTACAAAAAGAAAAGCTGTAGTATTTGGAAGTAGAGAAGAAAAATCTTGGACATGTTAAAACTATCAGATGTCTGAGAGCAATAGACTTTAGTAATCGTCATGTTAAAAAAAAAAACTTTCTGATGCTCAAATCTCTCAGTTACTCTTTAGCATAAAATTTTACATATTTATGGAGTACCATGTGATAATTTAATAGATATATACAATGAGTAATGATTTAATCAGGGTAATTTGCATTTCCATCTCTTTAAACATTTGTCTTTTTTTATTTTTTGGCATAGAAAACTTCAAATCCTCTTTTCTAGTTCTTTAGAGAATGAATATACAGTAATTTTTTGAAATCTGTTTCATCTCTAGTATTCAATTCTACTTCTAGACATCAACTTTTCAGCTTTCACATTTGAGTAAGAATATGTAATATTTGTCTTTCTGTGCATGACTTACTTTGTTTATACTGTTTTGAAGGGAATACACTCACATACACACACACACACACACACACACACACACACACACATTTTTTTCCTTAGCACAAAATGCATATTCAAAATACATATCTAACCATATCTGAAAGTAAATAAGTAATATCAACTTGAGATGCCCAAAAACTCAGGAGTCAACTCAATCTTTCCTAATGGATTTGGAGCATCTATCCATGTTAAAATGGCATTTCTACAATTTTGTTGGGAAGGTAAATAACAAGCTGGAAAGAGTTTATTCAGTAGCAGACCTTCAGAAACTTTGCTTAACATCACCAGATTAAGGTTTTTAAAAAATGAATGGAGAGTTACTAGGCTTACTGTTTGCTGATATGAAAAGAGGACTGTCATTTCATTTGTTCTATTTGCATTTTTCTTCACTGTGCACTTGAAATACCCACAGCTGAGAATGTGTTGCTTTCAAATTCAAATAAGCAGATGAACCATATATTCCTCATCCAGTATTCATTCTATCCCTTTATTGACTCTTCTTTCCAAATAGCAGGTCATATCAGATCTCTTTTCCACACACAAAGCAAGGGCATGCGAGTGTCAGAAATGTACTACTGACCCCTAATCTTCAGACACCAGAGCCCTGGTGACTCTTAGGAGTTTTACACCTGCCTCTAATTTAATCACCTACTGCGACTGTTGCTCAACACCAAAATAACACAAGTAGTCTTCATCTGCTGGGGAAAAAAATGGAATTCTTAAAAAGGAAGCTTAGTAGGAGAATTTCAACTACTCTGACACATCTCTAAGAAAAAAAAAAACTTAAAAAGCTATTTTTCAAGTGATTAACATTGATTAATTCACAACTAAAAAGATCATTTGCATAATTTTAGAATATATAATTAACTACATGATTTGTCTGAGCACTTCAGGCATAAAGAGTTTAGTTTTTCGAGGTTTTCTCACCCTTGAATCAATTTTCTATTTATACCTACACTTGATATACTTAAATAGCAGTGGTCTGAGCAGTACAGGATACCAGGAGGATAGAGAATGTTGAGAACAGATGAAAGGCTTTGGAATCATAGATCTGAACTCTAGTCTCCACCCTACCACCTCTCTTTCCAATACCTTCTTTCCATCTCTGTAAATTAGGGATATAAATTTCAATCTCAGAAAATTTATAATTACTAAATGACAAAATGTAGGTTACTTATTTAGCCAAAGATTGCATCAATAATCCATTTCTGAAGTAATTGTTATCATGATAATAATAACTTTCAATACATTTATCAATGCCTTTTTTTAGATTTCAAATTCAAGCTATTTATGGAACACTTAGTAGTTTATTTAGTGTCATAAATGGCACCCCTTAGACAGAGGAACGGAGGAGATGATAGTGTAACAAGAAAATCTATCTCTCTATAATTTCTTCTCACTTCTTAAAAACAAGTGGTGATAAAAATTTATAGATAGTTAAATCAATTGATAGATTCATGTTTGATAATGGCTTTTCTATATATCTTTGTATAAGTTGATATATACCCAGGCTAGTGCTACAAAGTGGATAAACAGAGTTAACTAAAGATACATGGAGTTGGCAAACAGGAAGCAGAGAGGAGATGGGATAGCTGAAAAGTTTCAATTTCAGCACAAACTCCAAGAATATTATAATTAACAGTAATAACTGGATGCTTACAATAATAAGCTAGCATTTTATCGACTGCCTATTTGAGGCAGATCCAGGTTTGGGGAGCATACAAAATATAAATACAAATAAAACTACCTCTTTTTAGGTACAGACATTGAAAGCTGTCCAAGCAATTGAGGACCCAAAACTTAAGTTTTATTAGCATCTTAAAAAATCCACTTCTGGTACTTACTGTACAGCTTTATACTAGCCAACAAAAAAAGATGATATGTGAATGATATAAAATCTGATAGCCTCGTTCCAAAAGTAGCTTTGGTCTATGCTCTGTGTTCTATTGGGGAAGTTTCTTTTCTTTTCCCTTTGAAGCTAATTTCCTTCTTTCACACCTAGATAAATATGCTATAGTAATATTTTAAAATAATAAAGTACTTATTCAGTAATTAATAAGTAAATTTCATCTTCATGGCAATTATTAATAGTTTTATCATCATTTGACTTATAAATGGGTAATTATGAAATGTGACTACCATTATACATGAAGAAAAATTAAAAGTAGATTTCATCAAAATTTGTCTAACTGCAAAGGCCATGTTCTTGACCCTTAGACAATACTCTCTTCAAATTCAAAGTTGAAGCGAATCTTCTCAAAGTGTCTACAAATTTGGGGAGTCATGAGCAATATATGATTATTTTAGCACTCTCCATTGTCAATGTGCAAATAGGTTCAAAGAAGAGCTAGAATATAGAGAATGTAGAGGATGCCAATCTATATTCCCAGTTCACAAGCAAGGTGAGTATGACTATAGACCTGCTTAGTGAAAAGTCAAATACTGCACTGTCACTAAGGAGCTTTTCTTGAATCTCCATATATTCATAAATTTCAATGAGGTCCAGGATACTTCTTCAGCATTTTCCAGTAGGAAAAATAACTTCAGCTCCAAATAAGCTTGCTTAGAAAATTGGCATAAAATATGTTTTAAATTATGAAAATATTAACATTTAGGATGTCTCCCTCTTGGGAAGAATGCAAATAAATTTGGGAATGTATCTGGCTGTTGTTTAATAAAAACACCTGACCTAGCTAAACACCTTATATAATTCAGCATTTCCAAGCTTCTATATTGTCAAAAAGTCCAAAGTTAAATATATGATTATAAAATTAGATATCTACTTGAAAGGAAAGAGTGAGATTCATAAAGTATAGAGATTTTCAGAACGTTTTGATACTATTTTTAACAGACAACCTTGAACTTACCTTCAAATGTACATGTTAAAATGGGTTAAAATTGTACATTTTATTTGATTTATTTCTCCATACAAATTAACATTATTTCTTAGAAGATATGACATATGTAGACCACATCATAAAATGTCAGAATATTGGTCAATAAAAGAGCCATGAGTATATCTCAAGAAAAACATAATAATACGTAAGCATAATGTTTGTTTCCTTCCAATATGAAAGAGGTTACTTAGGAAAGTAGATAATTACATGGGGCTTAGAAGTTAGATCACCTGATGGGCCCTACCCCACTTAACATCCTCATGTCTCACTAGTTGTGTGAATTGATGGAGTTATTTGACATCTTTTTGTACCCTGATTTTCTTATTTCTAAAATAGAGATCAAAATAAATCAACTTCAATTAATACTCATGTAAAATGAGTAGAATAGTACCTAACATATGCACGAACACTCAGTAATTATAGATGTAATTACAGATGTGCCATAACCTATAACAGGGCTATGTTTTGATAAACCCTTAATAAATTGAAAGTATCATACATCAAAAATGCATTTAATATAACTAAGCTATCAAATATTGTATCCCCTTGTAATTAAGTGGTTAATTGAGAGCTACACCCAGAATTGTGAAAAAACTATCATATTGCATATCCGTAGCCCAGAAGAAGATCAAATTCAATATTCATAGTGTGCTTTCTACTGAATTCATGTTGCTTTTGCATCATAGCGTGAAAAAAATCATAAACTGAGCTGAGCCATCATGAAGTTGGAGACTATTTATACAAGTTACAGTGTCTCTATGGCTACTTCAAATGTAAGGTTCTTCTATGAACTACTCTAAAATAAACATATAAAATGGAGTCACATGACTGACACTCTGGGTATTTGATTGGGATTGTTCTATATTTATCCCCTCTCTACAGTTATGTGCTCATCTTGCTTCTTGGTTCTCAGATCCTTTATCCCACTTTCATCTTTTTGTTAGCACACTTAACTCCTGTTCTTGGCTTTCAGATCAATACCAATTTTACACCTTGTGTCTGATCTTGGTCTTCCCCAAAGTCTCTTAAGGAATTCTGATAGCACAGACAGCAAAGTGATCTTCAGGTGTTCTAATTCTTCATAAGCCATCTATTATGCTCACTACTCTTAACCAAAAGAGCTTTAAGCATGTTTTTGAAAACTGAAAGAAGTATAAAACCTCTTATGCAAATGCTCAGTTTAAGAATACCATAGGAAGAAAGAAAATATCTCCTTCTCAAAGTGAAGATCATGCTACACAAGAGAAAAATCTCCTTAGATATACAATTCAAAATACTTTGAGTTCTACATTTATAAATAATGGACACTCTTTGGCACATTGCCTTCTGTTAAGGAGAGAACTGACAGGAGCCTAAAGCACATAAAGGATTATTGTGAAAGAGCATGCCCAAATGGAGAATAAACTTGAAGGAATTAACTATTCTCCATTTCATCCTTAATGTAAAATTACAGTAAACACAACAATTTTCTGTTGATAAAAAGTTAGTTTAATTAATGAAGAAATAGAACAGAGAGCCAGAAATAGACCCATACATATGTCATCAATTATATTATGAATGACATGTTAAGCAATTCAATGGGGAAAGAATTTCTTTTTAACTAATAATAGCAAATCAACTATATGTCCAAATATATTTTTTGAAGAACATAAATCCAATTTGGCATGATAATTAGACTTAAAAAATAAGTAAAACATGTTTAAGGAACAAAACATAAGAGAAAATCATTGTGACTTTGGTACAGGTGGTTTTCTTGGGACAAAAAGGCATGAGTCATGAAAGAAAAATTGAAAATTTTTCTCTTCAAAAGAGGCCATTAAGAAACAACATAATGCACAATGAAAGTATTCACAATATATTATACAACACGCAAGAACATCTTCAAAATTTTTACTCATCATAGAAATTCAAATGAAAACCACTGTGAAATATCACTGCCTTACTATTTGAATGACTCAAAGTGAAAGAGCTGACCATACCAAGCAAGCATTGGTCAGAAGATGAAGGAACTGGAACTCTCGTACACTGCTAGGAAGAATATAAGTTTGTTCAGGCACTTTGGAAAACATCTTTTTGGTTTATTAAAAAGTTAAAAAAAATAAACCTACTATATAAGCATACAATATAAGTGTTGTACAAAGACTTCTGCATCTATGTTCATTTCAGATTTATTTAAAACATTCCTAAACTGGAAATGACTCAAATGTTCATCACCTAGGTAAATGGACAAAGTGTGGTATGTCCCTTCCATGCAGGACTAGTCCAAAATAAAAAGAACTGTTGAAACATGCAACAATGTGGATGAATTTCAAAAGCACGGGGCTGGTAATGTGGCTCAGTGGTAGAGTGCTTGCCTGGAATGCATAAAGCCTGGGGTTCAATTCCAAGTCCTACAAAAAAAAAAAAAAAAAAAAAAACATGCAGAGTGAAAGCAACAAACAAACGATGAGACAAACAAAGGGTATATGTTGCAAGATGATATTTACATAAAATTCTATAAAATGTAAACTACAGTGACAAAAGTCAAATCGGTGGTCATTCAGGCAGGAATAAAAAAAATACATTCCTTTATTGATTGTGGTAATGAATGTATGCACATATATGTGTCAAATCTCATCAAACTCTATACCTTAAATATATATGTGGTTTAATATTATTTCAATTCTGCTTCAATAAATTTGTAATAAAGAAAAACATCTGTGGGAAAGTTTGACCCATGTTTTGTTATCTCATTCTGTTTGTGAGTTAGAAATTAAGAATAAAACTACTAAAATTTGTAGCTTGTGTATATAAAGCAGAAAGACTGATGGAGGTTTTGGCCTTCTTCAAACATAAAATTTGGTTTGAGTGAAGCTGGTTTGGGGCTTGATGGTTGAAGCAGAAGAGAAAAGAATTATGTGATTTAATGTGGCTCTTTGAAGATACACTAAACCTCCATTTCTATAGACAAGACTGGAGGAAATTTGTTGTGACAGTACCAGAAAAATAACTAAGTAGCTATCCAAAAGACATTTAGGTGGAGGATACGAGAAAAATATTGTGAAATTGTGATGATTTGGCCCTATCCTTGAAGGTCATCCTTATTTCATTCCCTGCCCCCCAAATATGCCAGAGCTCATTGATCTGGAGAAGCCTGTGAAGAGTCAATGTTAAATTGCCCAGGACCTGTGTGCTCAAATAACCCACATTAATCCTAAAACACAGAAAATACTGGTCTTGTAAGGTTACTTTTCATTTATGTGAAAACAACTATTACCTGAGACTCAAAACTTCATCCTGCCATAGTATAAGTAAATAATTTGCTGATTTGGTTTCTGGGTCCAAAATGTCAAATTGTTGAGCTACCTCCAGATGTCATCACATTCTCATATCTCACAATGCTGATGTAAAAAAGCACTAGAACTAATAAATAGATGAACCAAGTTGTAAGAAATATGAAAATCAGTAGTGTTACTATATATCAATAGTGAATTCCATTAAATAAGAATCTTTGGGCACATATCAGGGTAGTGGAAGAAAAAGTTTGACTTATTTTTACATTATTAGAACCAAATTGGAAAAATGCTAGGAGCATTCATTGAACAGAGGTTATTTATATAATTAATATTTAAAACAAATTACACATAAACCATGCATGGTTTCTTTATTTCAAATTGGTATTATTGCCATCTTTATAAAATATTGACTTGAACAGAGTTTTGAGCCAAGTGAACTTATTCAACTTCCCAAATGAAATCAAGACTCTAATGGGCTAATTTGATAGACCAGGTAAGCAACACATCTAGCAGATTGGTGTTTCACATAGATTTTCTTCTATCTATTTATATTTTAGATCACATTTTACCAGTGAATAATTTTTCCACCTCTTCAGCTACAAAGGTAACTCATTCTCTTGCTTTATTTTTTTGTCTAAATCTTTGGAATATTCCATTTTTCTAAGATTAAATTAGGTTTATTACAAGAAAAGAATGTTTGCGTTCACCATTTTTATTTAACATTTTTCTGGAAGTCCTATTTAGAGCAATCAAGCAAGAGAAAAAAATAAAAGGCATTCAAATTGGAAAATAAAAAGTAAAATTATCACTTTATCTGATAATTTCAACTTACATATGTAAAATGCAAAAACAAAATTGCACTAAAAATATTAGAATTAATAAATGAATTCTGCAAAGTTGCGGGATACAAAAATCAGCATATCCAAATCAGTAGCATTGCTATAAACCAGTAGTGAATTACATGAAATATAAATCAATAAACCAATCTTATTTATAATAACTACAACATATACTTAGAAATAAATTTAACCAAAGAGATAAAAGACCTCTATAATAAAAATTGTAAAACATTGATGAAAGACATTGAAGAGGACAAAAAAAGTGGAAAATCGGCCACATTCATGGATGATAAGAACTGTTATATAAGAATTATAAGTACATTTAAAATACCCTTACAAACAGAAGTGATTTAAAGATTCAGTGCAACATTGTTTTTATGGCATTCTTCATAGAACTTGCAAAAACATTTTCTAAAATTTCTGCAGAAACACACACACACACAGAAATCCCAAATACCCAAAACTATTTGGAATAAAAGAACAAAACAAGAGACATTACACTACATGACTTTAAATATACAAATTGTAGTCATCAAAACAGCATAGTATAGGTATTAAAACACAGATACCAATGGAACAGAATAGGGACCCCAGAAGTACACCAACTTATCTACAGCCAACTGATCTTCAGAAACAGTGCTAAGAAGTCACATTAGAGAAAGGAGAGTCTCTTCATTAAATGGTACTGGGAAAATTAAATATCCAAATGCAAGGTTCAGAAGTATGAAACCAGACCTCGATTTAACATCAGTTGCAAACATCAATTCAAAATGGGTTAAAGATTTATATGTAAGTTCTGACACTATTTGACTCCTAGAAGACAACATGGGGAGAAAGCTATAGGACACTGGAATGGGAAAATAATTTTTGAACAAGACCTCCAAAACACAGAAAACAAAAGCAAAAATAGGCAAATAGAACTGCATCAAATTTAAAGCCTTCTGCAAAGCAAAGGAAAAAAAAGTGTACAGACAACCTAAAGAATGGGAGAACATATTTGTAAATCATACTTCTGAGAAGGAATTGATACCGAGAATATATAAGGAACCCAAGAAATTCAATAGCAAAAAACAAATAATATGATTTTTTAAATTGGCAATATATCTAAATAGACATTTCTCAAAGCAATGCATACAATGGCCAACATATACATGAAATAAATTTCAACATCACTAATCATCAGAGAAATGCAAATCAAAACTGCAGCAAACTATCACCGCACTCCTGCTAGAATGGCAATTATCAAACAGACAAAAGATAACAAATGTTGGTAAGGATGTAGAGAAAATGAAATCCTCATAAACTTTTGCTGAGGATGTTAATTAGTATAGCCATTACTGAAACCAGTATGGAGGAACCTCAAATATAAAATTATCATATAATTCAGAATCCCACTAATGGATATATATCCAAAGAAAATGAAACCAGTAAGTGGAAGAGACATCTGCACTTCCACGTTCATTGTAGCAATATTCACAATGAAAACAATCTTAGAAACCATCAATAGATAGATAAGGAAAATGTGGTGCATATACATAATTAAATACTATTTAACCATAAAAATCATGAACTCTTCTCATTTGCAACAACATGAATAGAACTGGAGATTGTTATGTCAAGCAGATTAAGCCAGACATAAGTAAACAAGAACCATACATCATATTCAGAATCTTAAAAAGTTTATCTCACAGAAATTGAGAATAGAATACTTGTTGGCAGAGACTAGGGAGAAGAAAGAATAGGGAGAAATGGGGAGAAGCTGATCACTGGATACTAAGTAACAGGTAGGAGCAAGAAGTTCTGGTGAGCTCTTGAACAGGAGGGTGGCTGCAGATAGCAATGATTTACAGCACATTTTGAAAATCTAGAAGAAGGATTTGGAAAGTTTGTCATCAAGAGATGATAAATATTTTATTTATATAAAATAAGGAGGAGATAAGTATGTTTAACCTGATTTCAACATTAACCACTGTATACATGTAGCAAATATTAAATAATACCCCATGAACATGTGTAACTTTTGTTTTTTATATATTAGTTAAAAATAAATTTAAAAAATAGAATGTTGAGTAATTAAAATTGCCCATGGGTCTAAATCATAATACATGTCTGAAGGACAATTTGGCAGGATTCAGTAAATTTTGAAAATATTCATAAGAAATTTCTTAGAATACGAAAAAAAATAGGTTTCTCATTTTACTATTATGGCATGGTTCCCTCCTTGTAAAACACACACATAAACATGTATTCACAAAGGAAGTCACCCAAGAGAATTCCAGAGAGTGAAATGATGGGATGAAATACAGAAAAGCATAAGTCATCTGGAAAGGAACATAGGCATCAAGGTGGGTGAAGAGTGAAAATAAGAAATAGAACTCTTGATTAATGGACCATGAGGAAAGTTAAACCAAATATTTCTTCTGTGGTTTTTCTGTCTTCACAACAGTAACTTCAAACTTTTATTTCATTTTATGCTATTGTGGTTTTGTTTTGAAAGAACCATTGAAGTTTCTTATTACAAAGGTTAATATAAATGGGGAAACAAAACAAAGGAATGACCCTATTCTCACAGTTGTTTTCACCACCAAAGTTCTATGGGCTATAAAGAATTGTCAAAGTTTGGTTTACATCAGTTAAGCATTGTTTTCCAAAGTGGATTAAGTATTATTAGCTCCTCTAATTCACTAATAACTTAGGATGTTGTTTTCAAAAGTGCAGGAGGATTTAGATATATACAAAAGTGAAGGTTCTAACCCCAAAGTTCACTGTGTCACCCTAAATAAGTTAGTAAGTTTTTGAATCCCACTCACAATACCAAGATAATGATGATTATTATGAGAGTTGTGAAATTTCAGATTGACCACATATAAAATACACCAGATAATGCATTTTCCTATACTCAGAATTTATGTTTTTGCTTTTAGAGTACTTGTGGAGGTTTTCATGTTGTGGACTTAGAATTAATTCATTTTTAGAAATACCAGGAATATTAGTGTTGGGTTTCCTATATTACTACCTTCATAGGCCAATGACCATTTGGGTTCCTTTGTCTGAGATTTAGAGAATTTATTGCCTCTTTTCTCATAATTAAACAGAATGGTAGAGATAGGCCTTCTCCCAATATTTATAAAATTGGAAGATAGAAGGAATATCAGTACATAGCGGTAAAGCGCTCAACCTCTAGAATTGGCTGCCTAGAACTGAAAACAGTCTCCAAGACAAGGTAACTCTATGACCTTGGGAAGTGTTCTACCCCTCAATGCCTCAGTTTCTCATTTCTAAAATAAATTATTAGATTGTTTGGGGTGTTAAATTCATTCATACATAAAATACAAAGAACCACACCTGGCAAAGCAAGTGCTGAAATATAATTGCTGTTATTTATTTCTCTTGTAGATCTCTTAGCCTCAAGCCAGCAATTAGTTTTCACTTGAAGTAAGAATCTACAAGCCTATTTTCATTCTTCATATTAGAAAAGTAGACGTACAAAGGGGACACTAAGTGTGCAACAGTTCTGACCTCAAGTGTCATTATTCATTCATTGGAAAGGAGGAGAAACAAAAGAGACTTTCAAAGACAAAATGTCATGCTCCCTTTGTCATGAGAATATGGAAATTATACTTTTATTTCTTTGGTTCTAAGTTTTGAGTTATTATTATGTCAAAACCAAAGCTAAGAAAAAAGGCACTGGGGACCAGTTTGATCATAAAGGATAAACAGGGAGAAGGGAAACAAAAGTGGTTTCTCTAGATTTATACAAAACAGTATTTCAAGGGAGAAATGTGGGGAAGGAGTGAGGGGTATGGCTTTGCTTCCGTTTTTGAAGTCTGTTTTCTATCCATCTGTATGTCCTGTCAGTTCTTGCTACAAATATATTCCAAATATGCAGCTTCTCACTGTCTTCCTTAATGTGTCTCTGATCCAGTTCTCCATCACCTCTGTGGATTTCAGCAGCACCCTTGAGCAGATCTTCCTAACTCTTCTTGCCACCGGATTGTATTGCCACACAGCAGCCTGAATGTTCTTTCCAAAATACAAATTATATCATTTCACCACCCTTTCATAAAACTCCAGAGGTTCTCAGGTACTCTTAGAGTAAAAAATACTATACAATGCTGTCACCAGGATGGGGTATTTTTGTTCTTTCTTAGAATTTCCTCCCAAATCTGCACAAAATTTCCCCTGTGCCATTGTTCAGAACTTAGTAGAAATCCACCTCATTGAAACATCCTCACTAACATGTCATTCCCTGTTATTATTTATCTTCTTCATAATACTTTTCAGATCATGAAATCGTCTTACTTGTTTCCACTTTTATTTTCTACTTCTTTCAACTAGTCTAGCTGTGAAGGAAAAGAGTCAGTTTGCTTTATTTCAGTATCCCCAGCACCTGGAGACAATGCCCACGGGTAGCCTGACTATCCCACCTTCAAGCACCAAGAGGCTGGCATTGACCACAGATCACATTAGCACTGTTACCCGTTGAAGGCCAGGCTCCTTTTGGGCTTTACCACTTCTGCCCTTTCATATAAATGTCTAACAATTACTTTTAAAAATATATGTTGGCTCACTTAAGATGACAGAAGTGAAAATGCTATATATTATCTTAAAAGTTATACACAAGTCTGTTACACAAACCAGATGGATCTCAATGATTTTGTCTCTGACTTACTGAGTTAGCTCTATTTTTAGATTAGATTAAGTCTTCTGTCGGAGGCATGAAACATCCACTGAAATATACCTGTAAGCCAAACCTTTTTTTCAGAATTTATAAGAATATTTATGTGGTAACTACATTTTCTCTAAAATATTTTACCACTTCCATATCAATAAATACCACATTGGCTTTCTATGCCCACTCAAGCAACTCCAAGCAAAAAAGGGGACTATTATTCTTGTTTTACACACACCCACACACATACCTCTTTTTCTCTCAAAACTGACAAAGAGGTCAGATATGTGTATATTTACGTATATATTCAAAGTATCAAATTGATTATACTAATTTTTACTTAAACTTACACTGCATACTGGCATATACTAGTGCATATTAGTAAGCAAACCCTATGCAGAGACACACTGTATCAATTTTCTTTTGTAAAACTATTTTTAATAACTTGGCATTTCAAAGCAGTCTTCCTAACTCACAAAGGAGCACAGGTATTTGCATCCCTAGTTTAGAATTTGTGAATCTCAATCTGACACACAGACCTATTAATTGTATAAGTTACTAATTATACTTCAAATTCCTATTATTACAAAATCACTGCACTGAATAGGCAGGAAATCACAGACCCATTGCTTTCAAGTTAAAGAATATAGTTAATCATTTCAAGTGAAAGTAAGCGAAGTTTGGATGTCATTGAAGTGTTAAATTAAAACTCAACAATTTACTGTATAAAAATAATTCAGATTGGGAGGGGCACACTGTTAGAAAATGAGAATTTCTCTGGGAAAAAGAATTACAGAAGACCAGTGGGAGAAAATTGATTTGCAGGAAAGCAGCTGTATCTTCCATCTGCACTCTCACAAGAGAAAACTCTAAGCATTACATCGCAGCAGATTTTTACCTCTCAATTGTGAACACTAGAAAAGCAAATCCTGCTTCTGTAGTTGGTTTATAAAGCATCATTCTTTCTGATTTCAATGAAAGGACTTTAGGAAGGAAGGATAAGACATTTGTGCAATTTGGCACAATGAAGCAAGAATACCAAGAGACATAGGGTGTTGTCTGCAAATATACACTGATCTCAGCTACAGGGAACAGAGGGAATTTCAATAATAATGATCCCATAATTGGAGGTACAGTTATTAGAATAAAGCAATGCAAGATGGATAACCCAATAACTATATGAAGAAAGTGCAAGTAAAATGATAAATGATCTGCTTCCAGATGGAAGTATAGTATTTGTTATGCAAATACAATATTTAATGGATTTGTGAGTTGGATGGCAGAATTTATCGGAATTAAAGGAAAATATGTAATGTGAATAGGTAGTCTAGATTGCTTAGATTTTTCTTCTTATTCCAGGGCTTTTTAATCATAGTTTGTTTAGTAAATTAGTATGTGAAACAAGATTTCTAGCTTCTGGTTTGTAGCACCAAACTTACAGAACAGAATATTATGCTCTAGGTCAAAGTTTAATGAAAGCAAATATGTTTTTTTAAAAAAATTTTTAGTCATAGGTGGACAGAATGCCTTAATATTTTTTTTTTGTTCATTTTTATGTGGTGCTAAGGATCAAACTCAGTGCATCATACATTCGAGGCAAGCACTCTGTCACACATTCAAGGCAAGCTACAGCCCGGACCTATGGATATGTTTTAAATTGTAATAATAGAACTGAGATAAAACAATGCCATCTAATACTAAAAACTCTCTCTTAATAATACAGAATTCTCCTATGTCATAGAGAGAGAAAGAGAAAGACAGAAAGAGAGAAAAGGATTAATTTGGTAGAAAATAAGTTTTTATATTAACACTTTTAGTTTTTAATGTCAGTAGAGATTTTATGTTGTACATCTAGAAAGAACTGGAAATGAAATTCCTTTTTAAAAAAAGTGCTGGGAACATAGCTCAGTTGGTAGAGTGCTTTCTTCACCTCACATGCACAAAACCCTGCGTTCAATCCTCAGCACCACCAAAAAAAAAAAAAAAAGAAAGAAAGAAAATCAACATGGAAATATTTTGAAGAATTTTCATTTCTTTGCATATAAAGCATATCAGAGTTACTATATGTGGACATAATGTAGAAGCTAAATTCCTATACATCTTTCAAATATCAAAATATATTTAATCTAAGTATTATCCCCATGTTACAAAACTGGAGCAGAGTTAAATGAAAAACTCTTTATAAATTGCACAACTAACAAGTAACAGAAATGAGTTAAAGTCAGATTCTCTGACTCTAAATCTCTATGCCTTCATTTATGTTACAACTGATCTGGGACAAAGGATGAAGAGAAAGAAGGAAGAAAAATCAAGAAAAAAATAGAAACAAATTCATGACTCAGAAGTAAGTTAGCATGAATTTTGAGTCAGCTTAATTCTGAAAGTTTATCTAGCAAGCCCAGCAACCTGGAAATAAAACCTGAAAAAAATATGGTAGAATGTTTCACTGTAGAAGATTGGCAAGTTGACACTATGCAAGGTTAAATATACAAAGTTTTTAGAGGTGGTAGTAAGGAGTACATCACCAGAGAGTTGGGTCATGTTGGGAGAAAAGCATGTGAAACCAGAGGTGACTTAGTTTGGAGAAGCCTTGACTTTCTCCCTGCCAAGATCAAAGCTCAAAACCTCAAGGTTTCATTTCCTAAGCCTTAGATTCTAGAGCACAGGTGCATTGCATATTTCTAATACTGGTTCTGCAAGATTTAAGACAATACTTAGAGCTTCCTAATAACTTCTCAATAGGTTCTACTTCAACTGATATTAGTCAGAGACGGTCCATATTTTATAAGTCTAATGTTTACTTACTAGGATAGTATTTTATCAAGTTCAATTTCATTTATTCTACCCTCCCTGTCATTCAATTTCCTTAAAATTACAGAATGTATTAAAACTAATAAAGATTGTGACTCAACATCCAAGAAATTGGAAAAATGCTTAGAAGATAGAAAAATAGATAAAATTGATTTTATATGAATGGAGGAATTCATACTCATAAAAACATACCCTGGACAAAAAGAAATAGAAAGGTTCAGAGTAAGAACAGGTCCAAAGATGCTGATTATTATAAAGGTACAAGTGAACATGGAATTGGTTTCCAGGAACAACCATAGGTGCAATTAGTGAACTGCATGGCCAACAGCAATACTGGTAGGGCAAGCATGGTTCTCTCTCTTTCCTAATACATGGCACTCTACTAGTAGGAGTTGCATTCATTCCCAGGATAATAATCAGACCCAACTGAAAGGCAAATGAAGCACCAGTCTGGGCATGACTTCTTAGATGATATAGGGGGACAAGAGAGAAGTAGAAGAACTTGACAAAATTAGACCCAACAAGGAAACACATCAATCTGAAGAAGTGAGAGAGAGTCAGTTTTCCTTCCTTGCTCCAGACACAGCCCCCTAAAAGTAAAGCTGGACTGTAAATATTCTCCATGCAACCACACAGAGCTCATAGTCAGTTCTTCACTTTACTCAGAATGCCATTTTTGTCTACATAAGCTTTATTTCACCAAAGCAGAGGTAGAAAGAAAGTAAAATATGTCTCTATGTGTCTTTATTATTTTAGTTTGATTAAAATTAAATCATATAGAAAATAATATGAAACCAGTTATTTATACTGTTTCACTATTAATGATACTTTTAAAAAGAATATCTGGCATTAAAAAACAGACTTATTTAGTGTTCAAAGTGATCCCTCATATTCTCTGAAATTGCATAGATTTAGTGTTTTTCTAGAATCCCTTTGTGATAGTGTTAAAAGACAAAAATACAACATTTTTAGTTTGAAGATATAATTATAGTCTATAGGTGATTCTGGGATCAGTCAACATTTCATTGTGTAAAATAGAATGGATGTTTGAATGACATGAGCAGAAGAGGTGAGGTTAATGGGCAGAGAATGGTTGAAGAAGGCATGAACAAGGAACAAAGGGTGATTTCAAAGTTAAAGCAGAGGAGACTTCCTTATTGATGAAGGCTCAGATAAACTGGACCTCTTCTAATTGGTTATTGCAAATCAACCAAATCAAATTATTTGTTTATTTGTTTGCTTAAAAACAGTTCCATTACAAAATTCAGTTTGATTGTGAGGCACCTAGAACAGGTGACTCCATTCTGATTTTGATCTGGTCTCTTGGGCATAGTACAGAGCTCAGTCCAAAACAATAGTCTTCCATAAATTTAATAACTGCAACTGATGAGGAAATACATACACACAGAGATGCATGTAATTTCCTGGAGCTCACTCCTGACCTCCTCAATCATAATCTTCATTTGAGCTCATGGTGGAGCTTAGAAATCTAAATCTTAAACAAATGAGCAGGTAGTTTTGCAATTTTTACAAATTTGAAGAATACTATGGAATATATTACTATATACAACTACAAACACAACCATTTACCTATCCATTTATATTTTATTGGAAACCATCCTTCAATGAAGTATTTCATGTTCACTGTTTACAGTATTATTTATTGAAAATATAAGTGTTTTAAAAGGAGTAGGATTTTTTATTCTACTTTTATTTGTCAATTGTTTGGGGGCCAATATTACTGTTCTCGTACTTCATGATACATAGGGTCATCCCAAAACTCATTAGAGTTTGGATCCAAAACAGGAATCTGCAATAGGCAATAAATATCACTAGGTGACATTATCACTTTAAGAAATACTTTTCTCTTTGTACTTAATTTCCCTATCTCTCTGTTTTTTTTAACCTACTTTCACACCAATTATGTATCTTCTTTGCTTTTCTCCTCCTTTATTTATGCCTTACCTAGAATTCACCAAGTGATTAGAAATATACTATAATCAATATCAGATCTGTTTGGGTGGAGATAATACTGTTTTCAAATGCTATATGGTTGAGTAGCTACAATATAAAAAGCACTGTCATAATATTCCCAGCGAGTTTCCCTACTTGAATTAGGAATCTAATTCTAACAGGCCAGCCTAAGTAGGTCAGGGTAATCATTCCTGGCTGCATGAAATTACCTGAGAAGTTTATAAACCATCTCCAGGGACTTAGATCTTTTTTGGTTGGATATAGAACCAGAGATTGGTGTTTGATTTCAAGGTCTTAAGTCAGGGAATAATTAAGAGCAGTGGAAGCCAACACAAAGGCAAAGACAAGGAAGTGGATGCCTCTGAGATCTAAAATCAAAGGAGGGAGAAAAGGACTTTTAAGAAAAGAACAATATATAATGCTCAAGGAAAAAAGAGAAAGGAATCAATAACAATGAACTCTGCTTCCTCCACATCTGCTACAAAATAATATGAGAATTTAAGTGGAACTGAACATAAGGAACTTGAGATGGATGGCAAACAGGCAAAGTCAAAGGAATAGTCAATGCTTCCCACTCCAGAAATAGTGGATACATTAGAGTTCATTCTTTTTTCCTAAGACTCAGTGAAAGAAATAGCAAAAGTCAGAGGAGCAGAAGATGTGCTTATGAATGACTATGCAAAGAATGAAAAAAAAAGTAATAGGTAGAGAGATAAATACTTTGAAATGATAAATCTTAAAGCTCTGAGCAGATAAGAACAAATGAAATCAATGTCAGGAGCACATTAAAAGGTACATAAAAATCACTGCCAACAGATTTTAGCCTGAGGGGCCTTAAGACAAGGTCATAGAAGGTTTACATTAAGCATAATCAGAAGTAGTCACAAAGAGAAGAGTTTGAACCAAACAAAAGAAGATAAATGAAAAAAGATTTGCATAGTCACAGTAAAAAGTGATTAGAGACTTCTGGTTGAACATGCAGAATGGACACCACACAAATATTAGGTATATGCTTTGATTCAACAGTGGGGATATATCAAAATTAGTTGAAATTATTAAATATAAAATGATGGAATTAAGTATAATACTGAAGATTCACACCTGAAGAACTGAGATAAGAACACATCACTCTTATAAAGCATGCTCTTAGAAGAAGCTATAAATCTAGATAAATAAAATAATTTGTCTCATATAGGAAGATAGGCTAACATTAAACTTGTTGACATACAAGGACACAAGACAATTGTAGACTCCTCAACATTGAAAAATCAACTCTCCTGAAAACCTCGGTTTGAGATAATTCTCCCAGAATATGATTTTTATTATAAATTAATCACATTCTTTAATACAATTAAACAATGAGACACATACTTGTACATATGTGTACTACACATACTTCCTTTTGCTTTTAGGTTAAACTCCTTTTTCCTTTCCTCCAACGTCTCCCTCTTTTATAGTACAGTCTAATATTCTGGAAAGAAAAAATTTATAATAATTTAAAATGTAAAAATACAATGGTATACAGGCATTATGATGCATACCTGTAATCCCAGTGACTCCAGATGCTGAGGCACGAGGTTCACAAGTGCAAGGCTAACCTCAGCAACTTAGCAAGGCCCTAAGCAACTTACTAAGACCCTGTCTCAAAATTTGAAAAATAAAAAGGATTGAGGATGTGTCTCAGTGGTTAAGCAACCCTGGGTTCAATACCTGGTCACAAAAAGAAAAAAAAAATAAAAAAGACAATGGTACATCAAATGAGCCCTATAAGTTTGGATATGTATGTAATTGTGTTATTTGATTTCCAATTTTGCCAAATTTTTTCATCAAGCTAAAAAGATAAGAGGTAAAAATTGACAGTACCTCTTGGAGAGTGATACCATTACTTTATACAACTTTAATCTTTGCTTGAAACCTCATAGTATTGGATGAGAAGAGTAGATACATGTGAAAGAGTGTTTCTTATAAACACTTCTACCTGCATAAAACTCTATTTGGGGCTTTGTTTTCCATTTCCTTTGATGTCTGGGTTTGAGAAATCCTTCAACTAATTTGAAGTCTATCTTTTACTTCACCCTGGAACCTCTTGAAACTTCCAACTATTCATACTTGAAATCACTACTTTCTTGTTCTTTTCATGGCAATTTTTTACACTAGTACCCATTTTTCTTCCCTCTGTCAGGATCGTTCTTGGCTTTTCTAGGTTTGCATTCTGTAGATTATTTCATTTATACCAATAAATCTCAGTACAATTAATATGATATCATCTCTTCGCCCTTAGCGTTTCTTCTGATCTCCAGTCCCATATATTCAACTTTCAGCTGAATTTTAGCAACTGATGTGGAATTCAGTAATATTTCAGGAATGTTTCTTTTTCTATCATTGGCCTGGTTTGAAGCAAATCCTAATTGTCTTAATGACTCTAATTCAGTTTTCCAAGTTGGCAAACTTAGAAAAACCTTGTGCTTAAGTTGACTATATAATGCAATTTTTAATTTCAACTAGGACATCTTTGATGATGAAATGAGGTAAACATACTGGTCAACTGGGATGTGTAGTTACACTAGTATAATTCATTCTGACTTTCAATTAATTGAGTATGGGAGACTTCTTGAAATTATTAAGGTCCATTTCTTCTTATACAGGTCCTCATAATCTCACCCCTAGAATATTTCAGGCCTAACTGATTCAAGTATGAATAGCATCTGCTTCTCACAGATGCTCTTTAATACTGTTGCTGTAGTTATTTTTCTAAATCCAAAATCCGACTATGTTATTACCTCCTTAAAAATCATTTTCTACCTCTCTTTTGCCTTTCAGAATAAAATTGAAACTCTTTAGTGTATTATACATATTAAGCCATAAATTAACAAATTTCTAGCTATGTAAGAGTAATTGTTAAAAGCACAGTCTCATCAGAAAGCTGAGGTTGCAAGACAATGAAGGAGCCTGAATACCCAAGAGCAGTAGAACTCTCTAATGAGAGATAGAACACTAGAACCCAAGAAAAAGGCATTATCTACCATGCAATCTGATAAGAAGAAATAAATTTAATAACAAACAATGAATGCCTGCATTCAAATGTGGACTAATGTGCCAATATGGAATCTCTGGGATCCCAAAACCTAAGCAAAATTTTCACATGCTTATATTCACCTTTCCATGAACCTTACTAAATAAAAGATTGAATAGTAATATGGGAGTCCAGACAGCGCCCCAATGGTTGCACAAGCATGGACATCAATCATCACCAAAGGACAGGCATAGTGTTCCACATACCTATCGCAATCTTCACAAATGGAACAAAAGCCTAAACTACTGGGGGAGGGCCAGAATACCCATTATCTTCAGGTATAAGGGAATAAATGTCAATGCTGCAAGAAATATAGTAGAAAAAATTCTCTATTCCAGAGAGAACAGCAGATAAAAAATACTGGATCTAGCATACTGTCCTAATATTAGTGCAAATGTTGCAGAATACTTTCTTCCACATAAATTCTGCTAAAGATGCAAGACAGAGCTTGGCTACCATGGCAATAAGAGGTAAAAATACTGAGAAAGTTCCTCTCTAAGGTCCAGGCACACAGGAACTACTAAAGATTGACTCTTGACCAGAATGACAGAGAACCTTTCAGCCCACCTCACCCCTTAATCTTAGAAAGTTCTAAGTGACAAGCAGCAAAATTCTACTAGTCGGGTAGCAGCTGCTATGCAAAGAAGGAAACAACAATGTTGTATAGTAATACAAGTTAGTCCCACCCATCAAGATACCATAAAGTCATTCTGATTATAAACAAAGGTTGTTTCCCAATAAGAATTATCTGGACCCAGCTAAATTCAGTCAGATGTCAATATGTCTGTTAGCCAAGAGCTATAAGGTGCTATAAGCTTAATGAAGAAAAGAAATATGTCCACAGGAATTTGTGTGACACAGATCAAACAACTGTCAAAACTTTGCTGAAATGAAACATGTGATATGAGCATTTCTTTGCATATAAATTTTGCCTCAAGGAAGGCAAATGGAACAAGGCAGAAATATTGTCCTTCAGTTAGCAATATACATGCTAAAGCATTATATCTGCAACTTTTAAAATGCATCCAAAATTAAGATATATTGTTGGATGGATAGAGGACTGTGTACATGGTAAATCCAGTATAATAACTATAACATAATCTTATTGGTAGAATTGTTCACTATGTATTCACTATTTTATTGTGTTTAAAAAATTGATAAAAATAACTTGGAGAAATAAAGGACCAGTCATCAAGATTGTGATATAAAGAGTGCTATAATAAAATATAGCTTAATTAAACATAATAATTATCCCTAAGCCAGGTGCCAAGTTGTACAAAGAAGAGTTATCATAAGATGAATGTGAACATCAAATTCTAAAATAAAATCTGAATTTAAAGTAATTCAAATTCAATCAGAAGGCAGTAGCACTCATGGCACTAAGGGACACAGATTACTGTTGCTATTTTTTATTTCTGTTCTTGAAATTAGAATTTACTGTAGTTTGAGTAAGTCCCCTCAAATTCAGCTGCTGGAAACTTAATCTCCAAATTCTTGATTGTATTTGAAAGTGGGTCCTTGGAGAGATAATTAGGGTTAGATGTGGTCATGAGACCCCAGGATGAAATTATTGGCTTCACAAGAAAAAGAGACTTGTGCTTACAAGATTTTGTGCTCCCTTGCTCTCTTTCCACGTGATGCCCTCTGCTATGTTGTTACAAGAAGGCATTTACCAGGTGCCAACACCTTGGTATTAGACTTCCCAGCCTCTCAAATTAAAAAAAAATAATAAATTTATTTTTCTTTATAAATTCTCTAGTGTATACTATTCAGTGAGAGTAAAAGAAAATAGACTAAGACAGACCTTGTCCTGTGAGTATGTCATTTGCCAATTTTGAAAGCAAGGTCTTCTAAACCCAGCATTTCATAAACATACTTGCAGAAAATTTGCCTAATTAACATATATTCTCTGATTGTATGTAATGCATTAAGACAGGCAATCATGCTTCATGATAAGCTTCCAGTTGGATAAAACTCAATCACACTCCATCCTTAAAAGAAATCATTTCAATTGGGTAATAAGGGCTCACAATAAGCAGTTTTCCATGATTACAAAAAAAAGCTATGAATATGATTGGGAAAATATGCTTACTATAGCAACCTCTATGTAGCAGTTACATAAATTGTCCTTCACTTTTCATCTATAATACACAGTTTTAGTTTTCTGTACTTGTAGTTGCTTTTCCAAATATTGTGGTCCAACAACATGGACCACAAAAAGTAGTATAAGAGTCATGCTATATAATTGGGCTGGTTTATTTTCCTTAGGTATCTCCTAGCTATTAAAAAGAGCTATAAAATATTTCATATTCAGTACAATGTTAATTTCCAGAGGATAAATCCAAGTTACAGCACTTTTTTATAATTATTATTTCTTGCCAGGTATCAAACTGACCTTCAGTAGAAGTGGTTAACTAAATTACTGATTGTCTTATCAGTTTGTGCTTCAATAATGAAGAATCACAAATTTATAAACCACAGAAATTTATTTTTCACAGCTGTTAAGGATGGAAAGTCCAAAATCAATGGGCCAAGTCTTTGGGCCAGTCAAGAAGCCCTGTTGCTCTGTTTTCAAGATGGTGCCATGTTGCTGTGTCCTCTGGAGAGATCTCACTAGCCTTTCCATGAAGTCAGCAACCTCACTCATGAGGATTCTGTCCTGGTGACTTACTTCTTGAAGGCCCCACTTCTTGATACTATCACACTAGGATGTAAGTTCCAATATAAATTTAAGAGGGACACATACTTTCAAGCCAGAATGTGGATACAGGGAGCAATCACAAAATGTAAGCATTTGAAAGATGGAGAAAAATCTAAATTGAGGATGAAATGGTGCTGACTAAGGTTAATGGACATATATTAGGTACTGTCGCGAGCAGGTCCCGATGGTCTGGAACTCAGCTCCGGATCACCTCCCGGGGGTCCCGCAATTGGCAAGAAGAAGTCCGCTCACCCTCACGGGTATCCGTTCCGGTCCAGTAACCCCACGACGTACTGCAAGACGCAACACCGGATGTCTTTCTCGAATGCTCGGTTTATTCGGATCACGCCTCACACAGCGGCTCCGGAGCAGACTAGCTGGACCAACAGACCGTACGATGTTGTCCTCATCTGAGGCAGGTCTGAAGGCAACTGCCTGTCCTCCGTGCCGGTATATTTATACTAATTCATAATGGCGTTACATCATATGTTTTTCATGCATTTAACATAAACATCCTTATCAAGGCACACAGGTTATTACACCAAAACAAGCTCTTATCATGTGCAGACTTCTGCACCAAAACAAGTTCTAATATCAAAACAAGTTGTTTGCAAAAACAAGTTTCATCAAAACAAGTTCCATCAAAACATCAAAATAAGTTGTTTACCTATACTCCACACAGGTAATAGAAATAAAAGAAAAAAAATTAGAGAAATTTATAAAAGTGGCTATGTTAAGAGAGACAAACTAAGCAGAGTTTAACATTACTGGAGCTAATACTAAGGACTTTAAAGTAGGGACGTTCACTATGCTAATTAATACCTCTTTTACCTCCTCAAATGCTATTGCCTACCTCTTTCTCTTGATAATATATTGAATTGACTGAACAAAAGAATAAGCAAAAATATAACATAGTCATTTTCAGGAGCAACAAAAACTAGAGAATTCTCTTTAACAGGATTGAAAATTTGATCAATTTCTGGGAGATACAAGGATTGTCAGCCTTGTAAGATAATTGTTTTTCTGATGGCACACTAAACAACACAAGTAAAACATCTGCCCAAGTGAAAAACTGGTTCACCTAGTCAGTATCTGTGCTCATCCAGGTCCTCCAAGGAGCAAGCAAGCTGTTATAGAAAATGGGGACTTCCAAAGGAGGCTGAAAAAAGCATCTTATTCCAATTCAAATTTGACCTTAAATGAGAGAGGAAAGGAAAGAACTCAGGTTGAGTAAATAGGCCTTGGGTTGAAGTTCAAAGAAAAATTATGCAAGACCACTGGGAACCAGGCCATAGTCACACCTCCTAAAGGCATGTACATCTTGAGTCAGAACTTACTGCTTCTTGCCATGGAATACAACAAAATAGTTTTTGTGCAATAACGAACATTACTTTTATAATGTTTCTGACAACTTCTTTTTCATTTAAATCTTCATGCTGTAAAATGACTTTGAAATGAACCAAAACTGTTTTGTCCTACCAATGAACACCCATATTGTTGAAAGAAGTGAGATACATGTGAAAGAGATTAATGCAGAGCTTGACACAAAATAAGACAGAATAAATATTGAATCTGTACCCAGATCTTACCTAACAATTAACCATACAATGAACATTTTATTTTACATTGTTACTGAAGCCTTGGTAATTTATTTAACTTACAATATTTCAGGACCTATTTGTGTCATGCAGTCCACTAAACATGGGCATGAATCAGATGGGGTTATCTTTAAGACATTTGGAATTGAAATGCTTAGCTTCATTGCCCCTCTTCTAACCTCCAGCTATTCAAAACCACTTTTATAGGTGATTCAGTTCTTACACAAATAACGTCCTTTGCTACTTAACAAAATATTAAATGTCCTTGAACATCAGACATATTAGTATTAAAATGATATCCCCCCAGGAGAAATTACAAAAAAAAATGATTATTCCAATCATTGTAATACAGTGTTTGTAATTTAGTAAGTAGCACAGTTTTCATTCAGTTCTTAATGGACATATTGTCCTTTGTTGTCTTAAATTTGCATCTTGGTATTATTCACATTTTGGATATCTAGAAAAGGAAGAGTACCTCTTCCTGGCACTTTCTATACAAACTTGGGATGTTTTTATTTGGTGTTTGTATCTGATTAAAACTTAGCCTATGAGATTTATAGTGTCTGAGGTTCATTCACATGCAGAATTTGTTAAAAAAAATAGTGAATAATATGCCTCATAGAAAAATCAGTGCCATCAGTAACTCCAGATTTTCATATCCCAGAGGCAGAAAAACATTATATTCTTTTCTTTGTTCTCTTCTTTTGTTCTGTCACAATATCTTGAATTTTTGGCTTTGAATAATGTTCCTATTGTGGTGTTCTGTACAAGTACAGTAAAAGCTCTACACTCATCAAAAATATCAGCTTTCTAGCAGTGCTTAATTTTACTGAAAAAAAGTGTATTATTTGGGCAAAGAAAATTTTTCTTTAAACTAAGAAATTGGTCAATATTACACCCATAATGGATTGGGGGTAGCTCTAGGGGAAAAGGTGATGAGAGCAGATTTTATGAGTTGTCCTACATTGAAAGGCTCTAAAATCTTGCTAAGCAGCATATTTCCTATGTCAGCTGTCGTAAGACCTGAAATTCCCAATAAAGTCATCATGAGAATAAAGTTAATGATTCCAGAAGACCGTAATAATGCATATATATCACCAATAGTGAAAATGTGAATCTATTATCATTAATTTTTAAAATTATAAATAGCTAGCTGCCATTTTATGAAGACTAAATTATTGAAAAGATACGACAGGGAAATGCAGGGAGGAGGCAGAAGTAGGTTGGACACAGGACATTGGCACTGTGAGATGAGCTTCTTTGGAAAAGCTAATAGATAAATTTCTTAGGAAATTGTTATCTGATGCTCAATGAAATGTTCAACCCCTTTCTTATTTTATGCTTGCACCCCTTGTACCACAGGGGCAATACAGCTAAACCTACATTTTCCAAGTACCTTTGCAACAAGTCTAGATGAGATTAACTTCTGCCACTAAGATATATACTCATTTATGTTAGGAAAATGGAAGGAATGGAGACCACTCTGCTATTTTAGGGGAGCAGACTGATAAGCAGGACCCAGCAGATGGCCCATCTGCTGGAGCCAGTCTGTCAGCCTGCACCAATGAAATCAACTGGGTGAGTCATAGCTATGGATTGACAGTGGTGCTATCTCAATGCCTCTTTCCTGATTGCTGAGGGGCAATAACATTTCTTGACCCCTAACTTCTCCAACACAATTTTGTAAGCATATTAGTTCTGGTATTGGATTTCTTTATGCTTGAGAATGTTGAGTGATTTCTATTCTCAATCATGAATCCTGACTAACAAAAATCATAACAATTCCCAGTAATTGAGAATACTAAAGAACCAACAAAAAGGAAAATAGATAGATGCTGAGATTCTAAATGGAAGTTTTGCTTCAGCCAGAGAATTTATATGTAGTGGGAAAATAGCCAATCTCTTCGAGATACAAATAGAGTATTTAGGACACACTGAGCAGAGTCGGAGGGCAGCTGCTAGTACAGAGCTTTGGGAAAGGCAAGGTTTGTTACTGTTGAGGAACTTAAGAGTGGTCAAAGGGAATTAATTAGGATGAAAGAGAGCAAAAGCCTAATAGAAGAAAAGGACTGCAAGAATGCAATTCATTCTCTGCGTATTATGCTTGAAGCTTGACTGTATAATTTGCTAAATGTTAGAAAAGTTTTGTGTTAGGAAAGGCTTTGGATTCATATTGAGTCTACTTTGACAATTCAATGTTTATGTCACTTATTGATAGGGGTAACAAAATTATTTCCAAACCAAAGGAAGTTTTTGTTCAGAAAAGAGAGGGGGAAAAAAAAAAAAAACTTGATGAGACTTTGAGAGCAGTATTATTTTCTACACTTCTTTATCAACAAATGGTGTAAATGTAGAAGATTCTGAGGACAACTCTTACCAATTGACTTTGAAGAAAATAAACTTAGACCTAGGGAAATTAGCTAATTGGAGAGAGAACTCCAAGCTGCTACTGATGTCATTAATGAAACTTCAAACTCTAAATGGCCAAGTAAAGAGTTGGAACATAAAGAAAAAAACCTTCCTCCCCCTGCTCCCGCCAGTAATGAGAAAACTTTTGATGTTACTATGGTCACGTTGCAAAATATTATATCATTCACAAAGTAACTTGCTTATGAACATTGATCACTGAAAAGATTATAAAGGGAATCAAGGGCCACAACCAGATGTCCAAGACATCCAGAGAGGGGCTGTCAGCTGAAAAGCTGCTTCATGTTCTACATAAATTCTTCAGAAGACTGAAGAGTCCCTGCTACATGAATTCTCAGAATAAATGACCAGGGGATCCCATTACTAATTCTATATACTGCTGATGGAGAGAATTGTTTGAGTGGACCAGACATATGCAATTGTATGTAACATTTTTGAAGAGCATCATGAATATGGTATGACAACTAATTTGATGCAGTAGGTAAACATGAGAGTTTGGCAGATTTATCCTGAGAGCACAACCTCATATAGAGATAGTCCTTGCCTTATTAAGACATGAGCTACTCCTTCTAAAGTATTGGGAACATGCGATCATAGATATTCTCAGGTTAACTCTATGATGATCAAAAAGACAATTTAATGCTGGTAACTGACCAATGAAAGGAGCTGCAAAAGTAAGTTCTTCAATCTCAGGTATTGCACAAAATAATGTGTTAGGGGCCAAGAAATTTTTCAGGTGAAATTACCTGAATGAGTAGAGCAGTTGTCACTTATAATAATAAATAAGTGGAAGATCTGTTCTTTCCAAAGGGAAGACTGTATTATATGGAAGGGGAAATGAAAAGGGAAAAGGGGATCATTAACGACTTCAACAGGGTGGGCTTTTAAGAATGTTGCTGAAGATGGGAAAATAAAGGGAAATTGAAAGGATCCTTACTAGAGTACTCATAATACATTACCAACCCTTGGGAACTTGGAAAGCATCTTTAAAGCTAGGCTTGACCCTTGCACCTTGAAAAAGCCCCTGCTAGATTCACTTCATATATCATAGTTTAAATTTAGAGCTGACCATTCCGATGTCAGTAAGTTATAGCAAACTCTACCTTTTACAATGTTTTAATTGAACATTCTAAATGGGAAAACTTGGTATTGCTGGAATCCTGTCTGGTAATAAATGACAAACAGTATACAACTCCAAGAAAGCAGCAAGAGACCATTACTTTGAATAAGGAAATGGTTGAAACTGGGTGCTGGTTTCCATTAACTTCTTCTCTAAACAGGGTCATCTTACATACAGACAAGAGAGTCTGTTCATGGGACTGACACAAGTTATGACAATCGACTAGCAAGGAATAAATGAAAATTTTATCTGAAGGGGAAAATATCAAAGGATTTTCACGTATTTGCATCCCAGGCATTTCTCTTAAATCTTTAAACACAAATGCACCTTTGATTTTAGAACTATCTATCTGCAAATAGATCACATGTGATTTGGAGCATATGGCAGAAATTGAATACTGTTCTTCATTAAAAACTGCTGAAGTTTGAGATTCAAAAGCAACCTGATTAAGATACTCTGTATGATTCTTGTGAAAGAACATAATGAGCTTGCTACTGGGTGTTGCTAAAATGGTGCACACTACAAAAGAATATCAGACAATGCTGAGATTAACACTACCTGTGAAGTCTTGAATAACACTAGAGAAATGGTGAAGAGAGAACATTGAATAGATAGATAGATAAATAAATAAATCCATAAATAAATGGTATATTTAAGAACATGAAAAAGGGGAAATTTTCAGTGGGTGTTCATCACATATATATGAATAAAGAGGTTACTTTAATGCTAATGGAAGAGCTCACTGAAGAGCTGGATACTCCCATCCTTCATGATCTGAAATCCATGACTCTCACAAACGAAGTAAAAGAGACTGTTTAAGTCATTGATGGATTTTCCCAGGTTAAAAATCTTTATTTTCATGTTTCATAAGATAAAAAGGTATGGGGAAATCCAAGTAAAGCAAAGATGTGCCAAAGGATGACGTACTTCCTTTGGAACTGTTAAAATCATCCGTGTGGGAAAGGACAATACTTGATATCAAAAGGAAATAAATAATTATAAAAGAGCTTTAGGAAGAATTCCTTGAGGACAAAGATCTAACCATAGCTGGTAAGTGGATCACATCAAACCCTATTTGTAATCCCAGATATCTATAAATTCATATTATGTACAAAAGCCTTATACACAGGGACTATCTCAGGTGTGAAAAGCAGCTTCATTGAAAGTGACATAATTCCCAGGGAGGCCCATACAAAATGAGTGACAAGGGTGACATATGAATGATATGCGATTTGGGGCCAAAGCAGGATGACTCTGACATTCAATTTTAGCTCAGGAGGTCACTGTAGGTAAATCAACAATATTATTGGTTTTATCATAGCTTGACCTTGCTTTCTGCCCAATCTTGCTTTGTTTCCCTCCTTTCCACAGGGTTTGATCCCAAAGAAACACTCTAATAAATACCATAAATGGTAAATTCCATCCAGAACCTGCTCTCCAGGGAATTCTATCTGGGATGGCACCAGAAGTGGTACTTGGAAGGAGGATTTATCATAAAACATAGTCAAGTTAGTAATAAGGAACTCATCACTAATCTTATGTATACAACAGATTAATAGACTAATGGCAATATAAATTATAAAATTTGCATCTGTGGTTAATAAAAATTGTATACTTGAGAAGGGATTTCACTAGCTATAAAAAAAAAAAAATGTGAAAGCCAAGGGTGATCCTGATAGCATACAAACCAGGAGGAGAAAAGACAAAATTGAGGACCAGACTCCCTGGTTCCCCTAGCCTTCAGAAGTGGTTCACTCCTCCTGTTTAGAGTTAGCTCTTCCTCTCTTCTTTAACCTACTCCCCTCTTAGAATTTATTCTTTTCTCTCCTCCTAAATATTAGGCCTAAAACAAAAGTGGCACCAACAATGACTAAAAGTCTAAGTTAAAGTTTAATCCTGGTAGAAAATGTGCCCTGGCATGTACTAGTAGGAGCCAGGGGAGTATGCATAAAGGGAGATTCTGAAGGTGTTTGATAAAGGAAGCTGAAAAGCAGGATAAAATAAGGAAATCTTATTGATTGGGATGTACTCTCCTGAAATACAGAATTCAATATATTGACAGGGATTCCCAGGAGATTATGCAAACTTCTTATTAGAATGGCTCCTAAGGTTATTGAGAGAGAGAGAGTGAGAGAGAGAGAGAGCGTGCATGCATTATTGGCTTGGTCTCCAGAGAGTGGCATTATTGGGAGATGATGGAACCTTTAAGTGGTAGATCTTAATGATACATCCTTAGGTCAGTGGGAACCCTGGCCTTGAAGGAGACTGAGGTAGTAAAGTAGTTACCATGGGACCTCTTGACAATTATCACAAGAGCATTGTTATAAAAGCCTGAGTCTGGTCCCACCCAGCTGCTGGATTCCTATGTCAAGATGTGCTCACTTATTCACCTGTACTTCTGCCACTAATATCTTGCCATGATGTGATATAGTCACCTGAGTTCTCATTAGAACTGAGTCAATGCAGGAAACATGATCTTGAACCTCTAAAACTGGGAGCTATTTTCTTCATTAGTAGCGTGCCTTAAGTATTTTGTTGTAGTTATGTATAATTAATTGATGCACTTTGCTAAGAGAGTTGAAATGTCAGAAGTTAGGAGGAATTTTGTAGGAAGGAATTCAAAGGCACAGAGAAGTCTCGCAGCTGGAGTGGATGCTCTGTGTTAAGCTGGAAAAATCCCTAAGTAATTATGTTCCACTGAAGGCCAGAGGATCTATCATTCACCAAGACTTTAACAATATCCTGTTGAGAGGAGAGGATGAGAGGAGCACTAGCATCACTAAGTAATTCAGTGCAGTTTTTCTTTGTAGCTAACAATTGGAGGTGCTATAAAACTAGACTTTCTATTAACAAAGGCAGTGGTAGGAAACTAAAACCATAGAGGGCATGCAGTTTCAATTATCACAACGAGGCAAAGTTGGAAGAGCAGCAAGGAGAAATGACCACAGAGAACATGATGTTTCTAGGTCAAAGAGATGGGCAGTCAAAGCTATTCAAAATTGTCTCATCAGAATGAACCAGAAATAAATAATCAGAAGGCTGAGGGTACCCAATTAAATATCATGGTCCCTGGACTTGACTAAGGTTTCAGATCTGGAAGCCATTGTTTGAAAAATTCAGGTATCATGTGGATCCACTATGCCCCAAAACCCCACTCACTATTCATTTCCAAGTCACTGAAGATATAATTTCAATAGATATGTTTGGTTAGGTACTCAACCTAAACATATAGTCCTTACTCTGATGGTTTTACATGAAAAGGACGAAGTAAATGACTGAAACACCCTCATAAAGCAAGAGAGATAAATATTACATTGTACCCTGGGTAAATAGTGCAAAATAGTACCACTGTGAAGGACCTAAAGTGAATGTTAGCAAACTATGACCCTCAGGCCAAATCTGTCTCACTACTTGTTTTTGTAGAAAATGTTTTATTGGATTCTGAGGGTAAACTGGAAACATGGCCCATCACGTATCCCAGTGATATGAAAGTGTGTTAGCTTTGAATGGAACTTAAAGCAGTAATGGTCCTCACAGTAAGTCCAGACTGCACTGCAAGCAGCTTTGCCTTTGGGCAACCCACGAGAAGGCTCTAAAGTATTAGGATGTATGTAATGGGGAAAAAAATAGAGCATGAGAAATTTATATCAAGTCCCCAAAGGGAACTCCCAGTTGAGACCACTGAGGGTCTCAAGGACTTGCCATCATCAGGAGGGAATCACATACATTTTGAAAAATGACTCCCTTCTGTATCACAGAGAGGCCTTGGCATGGCCTATGTTGCAACCTGCTTTTTGGATAAGCAGAACTACTGAATTAAATTATCCCACCAGGGAAAAAGGGTATAGGTTAAAATGGGTAATAAAGAGAGGCCATAAAGATTATGGCAAGTCGAAAGGGGGCACAAATGCTTTAGAACTCCAAGAAAGGATGTGATAATATTATTCCCACCAGACCATCTCAGAGCAAGAGAATAATACTCTCAGATATTTCTGTCAGATTATATCATGATGAATGGCCGGTGCCGGGAGCAATCATCAGATCTTTTTTTTTTTTTTTTTTATCTCCAATGAAGAAAAACTAAATTCATGCTTATTTACAGGCTTTGCCTGAAAACTCCACCTGGAAAATCTGGGAAAAGATGCAATGCAGTGCCCCCTGGTGACTCAATTGACCAATAGCCAATTAGAACTGCCAACTGTAGCTACCATTTGGCTCATTATTTATGAACGGTATTTACTACTTGGTTCTTTTGCAGATATCCAGAGAGAGAAATTACCTTTGAATTGCACAAAGCATGCGTTGATGAACAGTTTAGCATCTGCACACCGTGTGTCAGTTAATCAATATGGCAGCACACCGCCAAAGTATTTGCCTGGGAATGGTGAGAAGCAGATTGCTGTTGCCTGCCTAGCGTACCAGAAGTGGCTTTTCTTTTTCAACTATTTTAAGTGTGAATATACATTGAGTAATTTTAAGGAAAGTAGAAATAGAACAATGACATCCTAGATGGGGAGCAAGAAACAAAAATAATATAGTCATACAACAAAGTGTGTCCATTGGACAGTACAATGAAACATCCAATATTTAGGATATATATGATGTACCCAAACTGTGCCCATGTCACAAATGCCTAATAGGAACAATATATATGGAGGCCAGATCAGTCAGCAGAGATGACATGGGAGTAATAAAGAAGTCACCAATTACAGATTCCTTCCTGATGTGTCAATATTATGAGAATAAAAGTGACTAATTTATATGGATTCTGTATTTCAGGAAGGTAAACAGTATATTTTGGGGAAAAAATGAAGTGATTCATGAGTGGACTGAAGTCTCACCAAGCTTCTAGAACACCACACCCTTCATAGTGAGAATTTACACTCTGTCCCAGGATTTCAGTTATTTCCGATATCTATTACTACCAACAAATCATCCAAAAACATAGTGACTTAAACAGCAACTTATTATTATATCCAGTGGTTCTGTAAGCTGAAAGAGTTTAGCTGGGTAGTCCTGTTGTGGGTTCTCTTAGATGATTGGATTGGATTAGTGACTGAGGTGGTATCTTTTGAAGATTGAGTGCTTAAGAAAACTTTTTCATGGAAGGTACTTTAGCTGATATTGATAGAATTATTTGGAACTTTCTAGAGGACTCTGCATAGAACATCTCCACATGCATAAGTTTGGCTTTCTCACAGCATGGTTATTTTAAAACAGAGTTTATACATGAGTCTAGCTTTCCCTAGAGTGAGCATTTCAGGTGGAAGCTGCAAGGCTTCTTATGAGCTAGCCTTAAAAGTCTTGGTGTTATACCTACCACATGCGATTGGTCAAGAGTGAGTCACCAGCATCTGGACAAATGAAGTGTCCACACTATGTTGTCCCAAGGGAACCTAGAAGTTTTATTCCACATTAATGTCATAATTTAAAAAATCAAACATTATCTAAATCCCTCTGGCAGATTCAGGTAATTTTTTTTTCACTGATGTAAATAAGCAAAAGTAAAAAAAAAAAAAAAAAAAGCTTTTTAATACAGTGATAATAATCCATTCATGAGGCAGAATCTCTTAATCTAAATACCTCTCAACACTGTCACATTCTTGGAAATTTAATTCCCAATTAAAACATAAGTTTTGGAGTGGAAAAAAAATTTAAACCATAACATAAACTTGAAGTCAGATGCTATGGATTCTCTAACATTTCTTATTTTCAAATTTGTTTTGACTATTCAGGGTCCTTTGCATTTTTGTCTGAATCTTAGAATCAGTTTCTTAATTTCTTCTGGAAAAGGTTGCTTGGAATTATTATAAGAATTGTGTTGAATCTATGGGTAAAATTGGAAGGAATTAACATATTTATAATTTTGAGCCTTCAATCCACAAATATTGTATGCTTCTATATTCAGGTTTTCTTTTATTTTCTCTCAAGAATGTTTTAGAGTTTTCAATGAAGAAGGTCTTTCAAATCTCTTTTATATCCCCCCAAAATTCATATTTATTGATGTTATTAGAAATGATGTTGTGTTGCAAATTTTTTTGTCAAATTTTCCTTGCTAGTTTATAGAAATACACTTGACATTTGTATGTTAATTTTATATTATATTATGTTGCTAAAACCAAATATTAAATCTAGTAGCATTTTGATAGATTACATTTCCATAGAGAAACTTATATTATGTACATACAAATACAAATAATATCTAGATTCTTGTCCAATCAGATACTTTTTCTCTTTCTTTTCACATTTGATGGCACTGGATACTATCTCCCATACAAAATTGGATCTAAGTGTTGAGAGTGGACTTTGTTATCTTGTTCCTAATTTTAGGGCTCTGTATTCAGTTTTTTACCATTAAGTATACTGTTTATTGTAATAGGAATTTGTAACTATCTCATCAGATTGAGTAATTCCTCTCCTATACCCAATTTACTAACATTTGTTTTTAATTCAGAAATGGATTTAGAATTTATCAAATGCAGTGTCTGTCTCTATTGGGCTTTTGTTCTGTTTTAATTTCTAAATGTGATAAAGTACATCTATTGGTTTTTAACATTAATCCAACCTTGCATTCCTATGATAAATCAGACTTGATCATAAACTTTTATTACTTCATACACAGTTGAATTAAATTTCTTAAGATTTTGTTTAGAATATTTGCATATATGTCCCCAGATGAGGTTAGTCTGAAATTTTCTTTTCTTGTAATATTTTTGAATTGTTTTAGTCTCAGTAAAATTTTGGCTTCATAAAATGTGTTGGAAAGTGTTTCTCTCGTTTCAATTTTCTGGACATGCTTTTATAAGATGGGCATTATTTCTTCCTTAAACATTTGGCATGATTCACAAGGAAAGCCATCTGGACCTGGAGTTTTCTTTGTGGAGGTTTTTAACTAAAATTTTTATTTGTTTAATAAATAAGATCTCATTTGGGTTATCTTTTCATACTTGAGAGATAGTTAGCAGTTTGTATCTTTTAACCTAAGATAGTCAAAAATCTAGAACACAGATCAAGTTAAGGAGTTCTGGATAAGAGATATGTCAATATACCTGTAGAAATGGGTGCAAGAGTGAGAAGATCTTTGTATACCATACTTAATACACACCAAAGAAAAGCCACTATTAAGAGAAACTAAATAACTAGCTTTTATGTCCACTTGAAGGTTTTGGAATTTGAGTTAAGAACAGAATTACCATGCTGGCAGACAGTAAAATCAACCCACCAACACAGGTTCTCTCTTACTGGATTCACTGGATATTTAGCTTCTGCTACATTTTAAAACTTTCAGGAACAGAGACCAATAATGAGTTCCCAATATGGTATCATATCACAAAGATATCAATAAGGTACTTGCTGGAAAAGTGATGATGTTGAACTTCTTCCACCATGAAAAGGGCATTGTGATCAAAATTGATAGATCTTCTGGATGTGTGTTCACCTTTGGAGCACTGCTATCCAGGTTTTACAGAATTTTTGATTTACTAGAACATCATACATGATATCACTTCAGACCAATGGATCTACTTTATAACAAAGGAAAATTGTGATGATACTACCAATTCTTCTTCCGTATAATGCACAGTCAAAAACTACCAGCCTCAGAGAGCAATGAAATAGCCTCCTGTAGACACAGATGAAGAGCCAACTGGGACATGAAACATTATAAGCACAGGATGCTGTCCTTCCAGATGAGGTACTTACTTACATCCATGACCATTATATGATACTGATGATCCACAGTAAGTACTTGGGTTTAGGGACCAATAAGGATGTGAGAGTGGTCCCACTCATCATCATTTCCTCCTATAGACTCATTTGAAGGCAATTTGTACTTCCTGTTCCTATAGACTTGGGCTTCAATAGTCTAGAATGCTTGTTTTTCAGAGGCTATATATATATGCCGGGATAATCATGTTCTCTTTAAATCAGAAAATATAGCTGCTTTCTGGTTGCTTTGAGCTCCTCATGTATTTGAAATAAGAAGTAAGGAAATGAGTTCCATACTTTCAGGGATAATTGATCCTGGTTTCATTAGGAATTAGGGCTGTTGCTACAAAATGAGGGCAAAATGAAATATATGTAGCACATAATTGGATGGCTCTTGACACACACATGAATAATTACAACTATAAAAGTATGAGCAGTGGATGAGTGTACCTTTTTCCCCACTTCCTCGCCAACACATATTGTTGTTTGTGTTCATAATACTTGCCATTCTGATTGGAGTGAGATAAAGTCTTAGAGTAGTTTTTATTTGTGTTTCTCTAATTGTTACTGATGATGAACATTTTTTCATATATTTGTTGATTGACTGTATATCATCTTCTGAGAAGTGTCTCTTCAGGTTGTTGGCCCATTTATTATTGATTGGGTTATTTGTTTTTTTGTTGCTTAGCTTTTTGAGTTCTTTATGTACCCTAGATATTAGCACCCTGTCTGATGTGTTAGGGCTAATGATTTGCTCCCAAGATGTACAAAAGGTACACTCATACACTGCTATTGGGACTGCAAATAGGTGCAGCCAATATGGAAAGCAATATGGAGATTTCTTGGAAAATTGGGAATGGAACCACCATTTGACCCAGCTGTCCCTCTCACTGGTATATACCCAAAAAACTTAAAAACAGCATACTACAGGGACACAGCCACATCAATGTTTATAGCAGAACAATTCACAATAGCTAAAGTGTGGAACCAAACTAGATGCCCTACAATAGACAAATGGATAAAAAAACGAATGTGTCATATATACACAATGGAATATTACTCAGCAATAAAAGAAAATAAAATCATGGCATTTGCAGGTAAATGAAAATAATGCTCAGTGAAGTTAGCCAATCCCAAAAAAACAAATGCTGAATGTTTTCTCTGATATAAGGAGGCTGATTTATATTGGTGTAGGGAGGGGGAGCATGGGAATAGATGAATTCTAGATAGGACAGAAGTATGGGAGGGAAAGGGAGGGGTTATGGGGTTAGAAATAATGGTGGAATGTGATGGACATTTTTATCCAAAGTACATGTATAAAGACATGGATTGGTGTGAATAGACTTTGTATACAACAAAGATTTGAAAAATTGTGCTCTATATGTGTAATAAGAATTGTAATGTATTCTGCTGTCAAATATAAATTTAAAAAAAATAAAACAAATAAAAGAATAGTATAGACAAAAAAAGTATGAGCACAGATATTGAGACTTGATAAGGGAATAATAATCTGAAGTCAAATGACTTATGGATATGGGTCTTAGTTAACTTATAAGGAAATACAAGTAGGCCATTATAAATATGAATTAAAGGGAAAGAAAAGGGAGTGTTAAATATGATTATGATTCTGTATCAAGTAAAGCAATGGCAGCTATAGTTTAATGTTGCTCTTAGCTTTCTTTTTCCTCTCAGGTATTTTCAAAAATTGGAATCCTGAAGAAGTTGTGCTTGGATGTAGAGAACTTAATATTATCAGTAAGTGGACCTGAAGCACAGGGGGAGGAGCATAATGTATAGTAGCAGACTGTTAGTGCCCTGCACAACTACTTCTTAAAGTGAAGAGCACCTTTTTTCCTAGCTGTTATTGAGTTTTGGCTGATAGCAATTCCTACTTGCTCCCCTATCCAGAAAATTTCCCTCATCCAGTAGATTCCAGTTTGACTGAGCAGCTACACATACACCCATCCATTCCCCTGGAATAGACTTTCACCAGACACAGAATTTAATATTACACTTCCTCTTGATTAAACTAAATATATGGCTTATTTCCCCAAAAACTTCACCATGGTGGTTCAGATTAGACCTACCCAAGACCAATTTCTCCTGTGCATTCTAATGTCTTCACTCACCATGGGAGCATCCCCACAATAAACACATGAGTAAATCCCCTATTTTCTAAGGAACAAGACAAAAAAATCTTGGGAAACATATTACCACAATAGAAACCTGACTGCATCGGGAACATAAGGAGTAGTACAAATACAGGCAGATCCATAGCATATTTTTTTTGCTTAACAATTTTCCATGACTCTACACAGATTAAGCCAGTGTCACTAGACAGATATACCACAAATATATACAAAAATGATTGACAAAATAAATGAACTGCAAACAGAACCAAACTACTATGAAAACAATATAAATACCTTCATAGTGTTTATAATTTATTTATCAGAATGCCACTGAGGGGTTTTATTGAGGCAATCTCTTATGGTCTTCAGCCACTACCCTGAAGTCATCAAAACTCCTGTGGTTTAATGGATTAATGCCTCTAGATTAAATCCTATTCAAGATTCTGCTCTGACATGTGTATTCTTTATGAAAGGAAATACGAATTATTTCCCACACATCTTTAATAAACATACTCTAATGATATGTAAAAAAAACACATTTTCTAGTTTTGCTGAATGAATTTTTCATTAGGATGTTGTGATTATTAAGTTTATGTGAAAATTTGACTGGGCTATAGAATTCAGTTATCAAATTAAACCTGAAAGAGGTGTTGCTCTGAAGATATTTTTTTCTATATTTTTAAAAATTTTTTATTTGTTTTAATTAATTATACATGACAGTAGAATGTATTTATATACTTTGATATGTCATAAATAGATGGGATATAATTTCTTATTTTTCTGAGTATACATATTATAGAATCATATTGCTCATACAGTCACATACCTACATAAAGTCATAATGTCTGTTTCATTCTACTCTCTTTCTTATCCCCACATCCCCTGCCTTCCCCTCCTTTCACTTCCCTCTACCTAATCTAAGGTAACACTATTCTTTTGTTTTGCCTTTATACATGTATTTGGGGCTTTTTTGCATTACAATTATTAATACACATATATACCACAATTTTTGTGTCTCTGTATATAAAGTATGCTGACACCCAATTCAAATCTTCATACATGTACTTTATATAATGATGTCCATCACATTCCACCATCCTTGCTGTTTTTATATCAATAAAAAATTGCAATTGGTTAACTTTAAGGAAATAATATGGTTGGCCATGATTCAATCTTTTTAAAGAGCTTAAGGGTAAGACTGAGAGTTCTTTGAGGAAAAAGAAATTCTGTCTCCAGTTTTCTGAAGAAGAGTTCCAGCCTTTCAGTCAGCCCTACGGAACTTGAATCTTCCATTCCCTACAACCATAGACCAATTTCTTGAAAAAAGTCTCTAAGTACAGGTTGATTCTTTTCCCACTAGTTTTGTACAACTGGTTGTATTTCTTTGGAGAAATCTGACTGATATATAACTTGATTTTTTTTTAATATACAAATAACATTTGACCTGTAATCGCCTTTTTTTTTTTTTTCTGCCTCATTAGTCCAATACCTTGAGAACCAATCAATCACCAATTAGGTCAGATAACAGCAAAAAGACACTAATATTTGTTTTTGGAAGAGTAGTCCTGCAAAAATCTACATATCATTTCCACACAAAAGCTAAAACACCATGTCTGCTATTTCTCTTTTTAATACTTACATCTAATTCTGTATGTAGCTTCAAGACTGAGTAAAATCTCTATTTTGAATCAGTTTTATTTTACTCCATATTGCCTTTTGCACACAAGAGTTACTTATCTTCTTGGTTATTACCAAATATTAGTTCATGTTATATCCTTATGAATACCACTAGGTCCAGTATTTTCTGATTGGCCCAAGCTAACAACTGTTTGTGACTTTGTTCTTATATTACATCACAAATAATCAGCTGTGGATTGAATAAAATGCAAGTACAACCAGCTAGCTATTATTCAACATGGATTTGATTTACTTATGAGACATAATATTCTATAGCACAAAAGGTCTATTTGATTGACAGTCTTTATATAAGATATTAATGATATATGATAAATTTTCCAAATAGTATAATGAAGTAAAATATACCTATTTTATCACTACCATTTAGTGTTTTAGTTGAATAGAGTTAGATTCAGAAAACTCTTATCTAAAGTATGTTAGAGATGCCATTGTTAACTTCATTGATTAAACTGTAGATCTGTACTTGTACTTGACAGGATGTCAGGTGTCAGATAATTTGCTATGTATTTGTAACTCAATTAAAATAATAAATCATTAGATCCCATAACCAAGAAACAGACCTAGAGAATGAACAAGACTCCAGAGTTCTGGCTTCATTCCCAGCTCAGTCAATATCTATTACAAATAAATAATCTCACCTGCCTATTTCATTTTCTCCATCTATAAATCAGAAATGCTAGGAGTTACCACATTAAGCCCACAAAGCAAATTGTAAAGATTAAGACTAATGGTTGTAATGCTGTTTGTAAATCCTCAATTATACATTATTATGCAAGGGTTATGATTATGTAGTTAGTACTTAAGTAAACAACAAAGAACTATATAAAATCGTGTTCAATCTTAAAATAACTGAGCAGATAGAAGTGTTGATAAAACACCCCATGATTACTAGCTCTTTTTGCATATTTTCAAAATAGTTGTGAAAGATAATATTACAAGACATTTTTTTCATATTTTTATACAAAGATAAAAACAAAAGGATAATTTTTTTATTTGAAAGTTTGAGTCATTACTTAATGTAAGAATTTTATTTTCTGAAATAAGCCAAAATGAAAGAGTTATCTTAGCTTTTATCTATAAGAGCAATGCTTTGAACTATCTATCAATGGCCCCATATTAATTTTATTTCTAAGAGAAATGTATCCTAATTGTCATAAAAACTTCAACAATTCCTCAGACCAGTGTCTTTTATATTCAGATTTCCAAATATAGATCTCCAACTCCTTTGCTTAGGAGCTTGAACTGACATAACTCTTTGTGTTGCAGTTTTTCCTTTCTTATCACTAATTTAAGTGAGTAGTTTTTAGTGATGTGGGATAAGATATTATTTGATAAAAATATGTAAAATTTTAATGTTTAAAAAAAGCATATTCTTTTAGAAAGGAAGAAGTATTTGGGAAGAATTTTTTAAATGTTGTAGTTATTTCATTCAAGTATTTAGATAAAATAAAATATCATGAAAAAAACTATTTTTATAATATTTAAATCTTTAATCTCAATAGATGACAAAATGTAATGGCAAAATGAATTTATGGTTTGTTTATAAAATAAAATTATTGCATATTCACTAAATTGTTAATTTTGTATACTTTTAATACTATAAAAATGTTTAAATATTTTACTATGTGAAACTTTTGGGATATAAAATTATAATATGATATATTCCAAATTAAAAAAATCTGCAATAGAATAAAAATTGTGAGGAAATATACCAAAATGGGAGGAAAGTTATCAAAGAGTTTAATTTTCACATTTACATACCCTTAGATTTTCTTAATTTTATTTTCAACCATTTTTTAATTTACTATGTATGAATTTAACCTAAAATTCTGCTTTCTTCTGTGATGCAATTTTGATAACTTCTGTATTTCCATATAAAATATTTTTTACATTATACTCATTATTATCTTTTAAAGATACCTCTTATTTTGTATACTTCAAGAAAGGTAAGAGTTTTCTAAAATCAACAAAATTATAGTAGAATGCCAAAGTGAGATAGCTTTTTATCTATGGCATTTTATTCCTCATCTATCTAATAACTTATAAACTAAATTTATATAGTTTATTAAATATAAACATATAGTTTATTAAATAGTATATGTATTGACCTCCTACTATATGCCAGTCATTATATGTCAGGACTAAGTTTTCTTTTTCTTTTCTTTTCTTTTCTTTTTTTTTTTCTTGACCCTTAATTTAAAGAAAATTTGAGAATTTACTTTGATGTTCCCGGAAATTTGTTCTAAAATATGTCTTTAACTTGTGGTAGTAGATACCATAGATTGACTTTCTGAGCCTTTATTTTACTAACCTTTTATTTGAAGTGGTTGGAAAGCCAAAAGTTACGTTTCTTAGACTTTCAAGTTCTATTAATTAGATGAACTTCCCTGTGTTAGTCAGCTTTTCATCTCTGTGACCAAAAGATCTGACAAAAACAACTTAGAGGAGGAAAAGTTTATTTGGGCGGGGGGAGGAGGGAGTCACAATTTTAAATTTAGAGATCTTGGTCAGCTGATTCCATTGATCTGGGCCAGGGTGAGGCAAAACATCATGGCAGAAATAATAGCAGAGGGAAGAGACCCAGGTCATGGCAGCAGGAAAGCAGACAGAGCATGAGAATCCAGGGACAAAATACATAATCCTTGTGCCAGGCCCCCACTGACCCACCTCTTCCATCCATACTCCACCTGCCTGCATTTAACATTCAGTCCATTCAAATTATTTATCCAGCAAATGGATTGATCCACTGATTGGGTTGCAGCTCTCATAATCAATTATTTTACTTCTGCATGCTTACATTAACACAGGAGGTTTTGTGGGGAACACCTCATATCCAAACCACAACATTCCCTCCAAACTGGGAAAGGACCAGAGAGGCAGAATCACCCTTCTGTATTTCTGGTTGTCACCACCAATTAGTTATGGTTTCTCTATAGCAGATGTCATTGTTCATTTTCAAGAAGCAATAGCACCAGCAATAACTGACCTGACCTGCTTGGTCCCCAGCGTCAGGAACCCATTCTCTTCTTCCCTTCTGTGCAGAGACTATATTAGGTGTGGCCACAACTTCAGACCTAGGCTGGTACAACTTCAGTAGTGACATCAGATGTGGCAGCTTCCCCACTGGGCCAGTTTTGAATTGTTCTTAGAGTCATTCCAAGAGCTCCAGCTTGGAAACGGCTGTTTTACCTCATCCAGGAATTTTGCAAAACACTTAATCCCTGCATTAAATAATATAACTGCCCCAATATCTAAAGTGGTTTCAGCTTCCAACATTAAATCCTACCTGTTTAATTTTTTAGCTATTTTATGCCTAAGATTCACAAAATAAAGAACAAAAATGGTAAATAAATAAGCACTTTTAATAAAATGCATTCATCTTTCCTACTTCATTTATAAAGATCTTTCTAACATATATATAGTTATATATGCATATACACATACACACATACATATACAAATATGTGTATGTATATAACACAATCAAATATAGCATCAATATAATAATCCTTAAGATACAAAGTTTCATAATCCAAATATTTCCTTCATGTTATGCAAGGGCACAATGCACTAAAATATCCTTTGGACATTCTCTGACCTTTGAGGATTTATGATTGCTGAATTGTCTACAAAAATGTTTTAGCATCAGTAAATACAACAGAACATAAAGTAAATGCCAGTAAGGCATAAAAGGGTATTTAAATTACTACTTCATTAATAACACTCCTAAAATATTCAAGATCCTACACAAGAACAAAGAGAGCTGGTAGAAAAATTAATAAGGAGCTTAAGTATATGTATTGACCAACAAATAAATATTTTTATCCAGACAAGATATCATTGCTTCTTCAATTTTAAGACTTAAACTTTTAAAATGGATTTTAATCTTTATTATTCCATTGATTAACTCTCACTTATTTTTTAGGAAGGATAATATTCTACAGAAAGTTTGATATGTGAAAATACTGTTATGGTGTGTGTTTATCAATAAGAAGTTAAGAATTCTTTATATACAATTTAATTTGAAATCAAATAAAAAAATGGAAGTCAAATCCATAAAATTCAACAGTGTACACATCACACAAATTTGATATCAACTTGTATAATAGTATTCCAAGAATAAGAATCACATCTATTGCTCAAATTCAAAAGTAAAATATGTAATTTGTGTACTGTTTCAATCCAAGAGTTCACTATGTAAGTACCCCAGCATATATGATGTTTCTTTTAAAGATTACCACTTATTGACACCCCAAATTAAATTTTACCAACATAATAACCTATTTAAAGAAATGGAAGTCACTCTTCCCCCTCCCAGGTACACTGGATCAGGAGTTCTAATCTTTCTCTCATTTTCTATTATAATAAAATTTCTGCTCCCTTGCTTCCTACAGCAGTTTTCATGATGTTCATTTTTTGACTCTATGAAACAGGAACCTGATCCTGACTCCTGCCAGTAATATCTTGGGGGTTCCTCCAGGATCCTCTTCCCCCACCAAGGTAAATCATTTGCCCCTGACATTCTTTGTCTTAACACCCCTTTGGAGGAAAACTGGATACCAGTCAGCCACTTAAAGAAAATTAGTGCAGTGCCAATCTCAAGTCTCAAGTCAAATGATAGGTTTCTCTGTTTCTGTAGTTCCCAATTATCTGTCCTGTGGGTCAGGCACATTGGGATTCGTGGAACCATTTCCTACTTTTCTATCCCAGCTCAGAGTGTGTCCAAAATAAGTAGACAGTGGCCCCTTATCCTGGCCTACCTTTCCATGCAGGAATTTGGGTGAAGTTGGGAGGGAACTGATAGATTCTGACTAAGGCTACTGTTTGGTGACTCTCAATGGTCCCTCTTATGATGCCATTTCCTGATAGCCCCTTGGGGTATCCTGTGATGATTGATTGATCATGGCTGTGAGTGAATGTTGTGCTAGGTTGGCACCTTCTATGAGCCTCCCACACCTACTCCCTCATACTAGATCCTTCCAATTGCTTTTGTCATAGCTAATATCTGCAGAAAGAGGTGCATACTATGCAGATTGATTCCAGGGAGAGGTTTGGGTAACCTCTTCTCCATAGGGAAGGATTGCAGACCACTGTTCTTTCTGTACTCCCATGTGCCTCCTCAATTTGTTTGCCTTTAAGGGAAGGAGAGGCACCCATCCTTTTTGTTCTTTAGGGATTTAGGGAGACACATTCTCACACACACCCTCACACACCCCCTCCTCAAAGGAAGCTGCATTCTATCCCTTTGGTTGTCTTCAAGCCCACAGGGCTCACGGCCTGTTAAATTCTTTCTCAAATTTCTCCATGAAGAAGGCAAAAGATCCTCTGAGACAACCTGTCCTCCTTGTTCTTCCAGGACCCTGGAATCCAGACTGTAAATCAAAAACCCCTGTAAAATGATCTTTTGTCCATGATGACCCTGGGCTTATATAGTCTCCATGGACTAAAAGAAGGAGAGTTTGTACTCTCCAATTTTGTTGCCATAGGAAGCAAAGGAACATATCCCACTGTCAGCCAACAATTAGTCATCAGCCATTGTATCTGTAAGTTCAATAGTGGGCAAGGGAGACCAGCAAGGTCCACTAAGTCTGGCTCCCCCAAGGTATTTGTCACATAGAAACCAAGACCTATAAGGGTTAGAGGAGCAGGACTGCCAATTGCCAAAAAAGCTCATTCATGGAGACGTTCCTATGAGAGTGGGCAGTTCCTCTGGTGCAGCACCTAAACTCTGTTTTCTCTTACCCAGAGGGGAGCTTAAGCCCCAGAGGTAGTGCCAGGTTCACCACTAGCCTGTTACTGAAAAACTGGGAAAAGTTTGATCCACAGACACTCGGGAAAAGGTGGCTGATTTTCTTCTATTGTCAGAGGTGGCCTCAAGACAAACTCTGTGATGGAGAATCATGGCCACCAGAGAGAAGTATAAGCTTTAATACTACCTTGCAGCTTAGTTGTTTTTTTGTTTTGTTTTGTTTTGTTTTTAAGAGAGAGAGAGAATTTTTTTTTAATATTTATTTTTTAGTTTTCGGCAGACACAACATCTTTGTTTGTATGTGGTGCTGAGGATCGAACCCGGGACGCACGCATGCCAGGCAAGCACACTACCACTTGAGCCACATCCCCAGCCCCAACCTTAGTTTGTTTTTAAAGAAAGAATGAACGTGCTCTGAGACCCCATGTGTTTAGGCTTATTTGCTCTGATGGAGATCCCCAAATTATGTCAGCAGTTTAAGTTACAGCAACTATGACTGCTACCATGATGGAAGAAAAGTCTATGGAGACAGCTACCAGGTTAGAAACATCAGAGAAATCCCAATGGTTCCTAACCCCTACTAACCCCTTCCAACAGCCCTCATGTTCTCCCAAGACCCCATTATCTAGAGGAGGACAAAACACATTTCCACTTCAGAAAGTGCCAGGAAGGGAATTTGGGCCAACCGAGATCTTTGTTCCTTTTTCCCTAAAGAACTAAAGAAAATAAAGATGGATTTAGGTAACTTCTCAGAGGATCCAGACAAATACATTGAGGTGTTACAGTCCTACCTGGAAGGATATTATGTTACTGATTAACCAAACTTTGACCTCTAATGAAAAGGAGACTGCCTTAAGGGCAGTTGAACATTGTGGAGATGCTAGTCATCTCAGCCATGCCCCTGCAGCACAGGTTAGTAGTAAATCTAATTATCCATCTGGGCACAGGCAGTTCATAAGAACAATCTGGAAAGGAATACAAACAATGAAGAGGATGATTGGAACTGAGACATTTTCAGGCTCTGATTCTTGAAGGTCTCAGAAAGTTAAGGCAGAAACCTGTTCATTATTATAAGATATTTGAAATTCATCAAGGCTCCTAGGAGAAACCCACAACCTTTCTGGATAAACTCAGAGTGGCATTGTGAAAGCACACCACAGTGGATCCTGAATCCATAGAGGGCTACATAATTTTAAAAGATAAATACCTGGCTACATTTCCTTCCCCCTTTCCTCCTCCTCCTCCTCCTCCTCCTCCTGCTCCTCCTCCTTTTTCTTCTTCTTCTTCTTCTTCTTCTCAGGTAAGCAGGAATTTTCTTAAAAAGGAAAATGAGAGAAAGATTCAGAATTCCCGTTGCTGTGTGCCTGGGAGTGGCAAGAGGGCCATAAATCTTATAGTTCTCTTCTTTTTAAAGATTCTTAAGGAGAAGTTGATAAGTTGGTTTTTGATATTTAAATTGTCCCACAGTGGATGTGGGCCAGATTATGGATTATTCATGAGATTATCTATGAGATGCAGAAACAGGAACTTTTTTTATAATATGTTGGGGCATGTTTAAGATAATTATTTAGTCATCCCCAGACATTAGAAGGAAGTTACAAAAATTGGCATATGGCCCTGTTCAGATCTTAGATAATATCCCCTGATTCACAACATTTGTCTTTTATAACAAATCAGGAGAGGAAGGAAGGGTAACATATAAATGGAAGGACAGCTCAAGTACTGGTTATGGCCTTGCAAGGGGTAAGCTCTTGGAATGCTAAAGGAGATACATGTAATATACCTTAGCCATAAAAGGAACTTATTTCCACTGTGGAAAGGAGTGAACATTACCAATGGGAATGCCAACAGGTTAACTGACTACCATCAAGGCCCTACCCTGTCTGTCAAGGAGGAATGAATGTTCTCCTAGTGGTGCAAGTTCATAGTCCAGATTCCCCCAACCAAACATAAAGGGGCCCAAGGTCAACCTTACTGGCTCCTGTGACTCTCATTATCATGCATGAAACCCAGGTATACTTCTCAGTAGGGAGCCAAAAGGTCAGTTTCCTTCTGGACACTGGCACCAGTTTCTCATACTTGCTTTTACCCTGTACCTGTCTCCTCTGATACTGTGATGGTGTGAGGGGTGCCCTAGATGGCCTATCACTAGATATTTTAGTTAAACTCTAATTTCGGTGATGTTTTCTCTGCATTTCTAATAGTCTCAGAGTGTCCTATTCCTTTATTTGGAAGAGATACTCTCAAAAGTTACTCTTCAGGACTCCATCACCATGATTTAGGACCCCAGGGTCCATTATGTCTACCTTTATTAGAAATTGATATAAAATCTTTAAGTATGGGCCACTGAGGGAAAAATGAGGTAAGCAAAGAGTGCAGTTCCAGTTAAAATAAATTTGAAGGACCCCTCCCTCTTCCCACACCAGAGATAGGACCTTGCACCCACAGGCAAAAAGAGGTTTTCTAGAGAGCATTCAAAATCTTAAACAACAGGGATTCTTAGTGCTTTGCAATAGTCTCTGTAATATACCCACTTTAGGAATCCGCCCCCAAAAAACTAGGGAATGGTGTCTAATCCAAGATCTTAAGATAATCAATGAAGCAGTTATTCCCCTTCATCCTCTGTGTCTAACCCTTACACTTGTTATCTGAGATTCCAGCTGCCACTGCTTGGTTAACTAAATTAGACTTAAAGGATACCTCTTTCTGTAAACCCCTAGACAATCGGTCATAATATGTTTACTTTTGAGGATCCAGATAGTGATTTTCAATTAATTTGGACAGTGTTACCTCAAGGATTCAAATAGTCCCCACTTAATTGGGCAAATCCTTGCCAATGACCTAGCAGAATTAAAGGACACTTTCATCTGTAACTATCCTTCAATATGTGAATGACATCCTCCATGTGTTTCCACCCAGGAGGAATGTCAAATGGCCACTACAGAGCTCCTAAATTATCTGAGGAGAGGTTATAAGGTCTCAAAAAAGAAAGTTTAACTGTGCCAACTACAGGTTTGATATATAGGGTTACAATTGTCTGAAGGAATCTGTAGACTAGGGGAAGAGTCATCTGGAAAAACAACTCAAGCTTGACATGATATCTCAGGGATGGCCCCATTGCCTGGGAGTGGTGGCTACAGTAGCCTTGCTGTTACCTTGAGGCAATTAAGATACCCCTAAGAAGAGATCTTACTTTATAAATCTCATGAACTTTCAGGAATTCTGAATACCAAAAAGGGATTATAGCTCTCAAAGAGTCATCTTCTAAAATAGCAGGGCTTGCTCAAGTTGAAAATCAGCCACATTTCTTCTGGAATCCTTAGAAGGAAACCCTGAACATGAGTGTCAACAAGACTTAGATACAGATTACTCAGCCCTGGGAGACCTCCAAAGTTTTCCCCTGTCCAATCCAGACCTTAGTATGTATATAGATGGAAGTTCTTTTACAGAATAGGGAATACAAAGCTGGATATGCTGTGGTAACTTTTAAATCATATTGCTTGGGGTACTAACTGCAGTAGTGTTGCTGGAAGCTCAGTTCTTGTCCCCAGTACCAATGAAATAATGAGGAAATGGTTTTGAGAGGTAGTAAAAAGAAGCTTTATTGCTTTTCTATCAAAGGAGACTTTGATAGGGGACTCCAATCCCAAAGACTGTGATTCTGCCCATCATGGGGGATAGGAGGGTTTTTAAATAAGTGATTCAGATAAAATGAGATTAGGGAGGAGAGATTAGGAAGGGAAGACCAGGGGAAAGAAGATCAGTAAGAAGAAGGGTAGAGAAAAGAAGATCGGGGAGGAGAAATCAGGGAGAAAAAGGCTCAGAAAAAGAAATAAAATATGTAAGTTTAAAAGCCAAAGGGATAGAGTCAAAGCATTAAGTGAAACCTGTTGCAGTTGGGTACTGGATCATCTCCTGCGTAGGAGGTCTCATTCAGAGATTAATCAAAGCTGCAACAAACTTATTTACCAACAAAATAATCTATTCCTTTTAGACACAAAGAAACATTACATGGACATCTATGAGGAACCCCTGCACTGGCCACCAAAGGAGTCCTCACTGCTGCTTCTCAACACCCCTTAATAGCAGGATGCAGTTACTGAGCATTCATTTCAGATATTTCAGATTACTTCTACCATGAACCTCTTGACCAGCCCAATTTTCCCTGAAAAGGAAACACAAAATGCTTATCCTTCAAAGCCCCTTTACAGTTGGAAGCAGCTAGAGCAGTCATTATCCAATTTCCTTACAGCAATAAGGATTTCTTTATCAAGGTGGGGACTAAGAAAAGGATAGAAAATGAAGAGTAGGAAACAGACAGTAAAGGTCAATAAGAGATCAAGCACAAGGACTGTCACTTTAACATGTCCCAACATATTATAAAAAAGTTCCTGTTTCTGCATCTCATAGATAATCTCATGAATAATCCATAATCTGGCCTACATCCACTGTGGGATGATTTAAATATCAAAAACCAACTTATCAACTTTTCCTTAAGAACCTTTAAAAAGAGGAGCACTATAAGATTTAAATGGCACTCTTGCCACTCCCAGGCACACAGCAATGGAAATTCTGAATCTTTCTCTCACTTTCCTTTTTAAGAAAATTCCTGCTCACCTGAGAAGAAGAAGAGAAGGAGGAGGAAGAGCAGAAGAAAGAAAAGGAGGAGGAGGAAGAGGAGGAGGAGGAGGAGGAGGAGGAAGAGGAAAGGGGAAAGGAAATGTAGCCAGGCATGGTGGCACAACACCTATAATCCCAGTAGCTGAGGCAAGAGGATCTTGAGTTTTAAGCCATCCTCAGCAAATTAGCAAGGCCCTAAGCAACTCAGTGAGAACCTGTCTCTTAATAAAACATTTAAAAAACGGGGCTGTGTGTGTGGCTCAGTGGTCAAAATGCCTCTAGGTACAATGCTTGGTACCAAAAAAATAAATAAATAAATAAAAAAGATAGGTCATAATATTATATCCAACATTATAATATTTAAATTTGAATATGTATGAGTGAAATTATGTAAGTTATCAATGATCAAAATAAGTGTTGAATTTGTATAACTTAACTTGTATTAAACTATAAGCTCACTAATTTATTAACATATTTATAAAATATGTTATTAGTATATATCAATATTAGACATACAATTATTCTTCTTGCATTAAGAACCCAAGAACATGCTCTTTAGTTAAAAATTTTCAAACTGGCTCAATATTATAGAAAATTAATTTATAATGTCATTATATATTGCTTGAAAACAACAATATAAGCAACCAAGTAAGTGAAAGTATTCTAAACTTCTGAACTAAACTAAAAATGTCTGATGAAGTCTGGAATATTTCCCAGAAAGAATCCATTGAATGCAGGTTACCATGGTGATTAGCAAAAATGTGGAATAAAGTTCATTTCATGATAATTGCTACATATTTGCAGCTGAAGTGCATCTTTCAGTTTCAGTCTCAGACTTTGAGACCATAATAATAGCTCTGGAATCTGAGTTGTATATTTAAACCTATAATATTGTGCAGAGACATATCTAATTCTGCAGATATTCTTTTTTGTGTGGTGACCAACATGGTAATTTTTAAAGGCTTATTCCTATTTATTGGAATTTCTGTGTATAGTTAATTGAGATTATGTTTGATTGATTCTTAAAATACAGAATTTATAATGTCTCTAAATCAATTTAAAGATAAAAGGAATGCATTTTATTCTAAAATCCTCCCCCTTTAGGAGAAAAGATAAATTTATTTTTGAAGCAGCTGAATGCTCTTTCTTTGTAATTATTTCTGAAGAAGTTCATGGTCTAATGCCAACTTTTGTGAATTAATAATAAGTTTTGATAAATTGTGCCAAAATCAGAAAGTTAGTGACTTGAATATCTTTAACTCCTTGGGTATAGGCAAAAATTAAATGTGTAAGTAACAAGTTGCTAAGGGATTAATGTGTGAATTTGAAATTATACCAAGAAACTGTCATGGGTTCTTAATAATAGAAACAGAACAACTATGTGAACATTTATTTGTGGTGTACTACTTTGTGGAACATAACTCTATTAAAATAAAACAATAACATCCATCAAGGACTTACTATGGCATACATCCTCATATCAATAAGAAGTAAGTTTTTACTATTATTCATTTTTTAGGTGATGAAAACCAAGGCACAGAGAAATGAAGTAATTTGCTATCATCACAGAGTGTAGGGTGGTGTCAGAAGTCGAGCTCAAACAAGCAAGCTCTTAACCACATAATGCTGCACAGCTGATCTGAAGTAATTCAACCTTAATTTAAATAACCAAAAATGGAGGCTCAAATAAGCCCAGCAAAGTTGATATTGCACAACCACTAAATAACAAAAAAGGAATATTCTCTTTCTCTAATCCTAATGATGCTCTATTACAACTCAGGGTTTTCTGCTTCAGAGTAAAATTAGTGTCCTTTTCTACCTAACTAATTGGGAAGCAAGTGATTATTCAAACTACTTTTTATAGATATAGCCTTCAGAATGGACTCCCATATCTCTTATCTATTATCTCTTCTCTTTTCAAATATTAAATAAATATTATCATATATAAAATATAGTATATATTTAATATCTTCATTTATTTATCTCTCAGAGACTGGAGCAAATTTACCTTTCATTCCTCTTTTTATTATTGAGACATCTTATGTGGTCAGTCTTTGTATGTTAAAAGGATAGTCTAGTCTGATTAAAACAGTCCTTTTAAAATCACAGGCAAAACTAAAGTGTACCCTTACAGAGCTTCAGTGGATTGGGAAATGAACTTTTCATGCAATTAGTAGAAGATGGAGGGAAGAACTTATGATACATAAACTTGATTTCCAATACCCCTAACCTAAAGTTACCCTCCGAAGTGTCAAGATAGTGGAGTAGAGAAAGTGACTTTCTAAACAGCTCTATAGTACAAGACCACCAGGAAAATGGACAAACAGCTTCTCCTTGAAGTCGAAGAAGAAGAAGAAGAGGAGGAGGAGGAGGAGGAGGAGGAGGAGGAGATAATTATCCTATTTGGAATGGCCTAGGAACTCAGAAGATTAGATACAATAAAATACTAAAAGAAAAAAACACGACCAGCTCCAGAGGAAGCCTTTGCAAATCTATCACAGGCAGGTTGAAATGGGAGACTAAGACAGCCCACATTTCCAGTGGCACTAAGGCATGCTCGAAGCAAGGAGGATGGTGATTAGGGACATTGACTAGCTGAACCAATTCATGAGCTGTACATTTTTTTTAGTATATGATAGCACACTCTGTGTCTCCCAAGGTCATGGTTGCTATTTGTTTCCCCCTAAAATGTGAGGTACTAGAAATCTTCAGAAACACTGTAAATTGAAGGGATAGAAGTTCTGCCACCTCAGATTCTTACTGACAAATCAGTAAGAATACAAACAACAGGCTGCCGCAGCCGCCGCGCCACCGGTGTCAACCTCCTTCGGGAGACTCCATTTGCTCTCAGCACGAGCTGGCCGCCGTGCAGGCAGGCGGAGAGCGATGCCCGCAGTCGGCGAACTGGCGTCCTCTGCGCCAAGCGACTGCTCACCGGCTGGCTGGCCGCGGCGGTGACACCCTGGTCGCCCGCGTCCAGGCAGAATCCGGGCTCCCTCCGCGGGAGGAAAGACGTCCCGCGCTCCGGAGCTCGCGCGGCGCTGGGGAGAGGCCCTGGCTAACAAGGCTTCCCTCTGACCTCTTAATTTCAGGAGGTTTCAGAGGCTGCGAGTACCTATACAGCCCTCACAGGAACTTCTGTTGGCCCATGGAGGATCATCTCTCACCAGGACTATTGTAACATCTTCACCGAGCTTTCCACCCCACTGCCTGTGCCTTGAGTCCTGATTTCTACCCATGAAGTTTTTTGATGCTTTCTTTAATCACGTGGCATTGCCTCTTGCCCACCTTTCCCCTTTCCAATAGCAAATTACATTAGGTGTAAGTTTGTGTTGAGTTAAAGTACAGAGTTTTCTGCTTGTCCACTTTCACCTCATTTGCACCTCTTCTGTCCAGCTTGCCTTAACTTCTACGATTTTTCATAAGCACTCCCCTCTGTAACCTGTAGCAATCCTTGACTGGAAAAGAGCATCCCTTACAGTCCATTGCCCTGCTAAGACAACACAGTGAGGGAATGAGTTTTCCCATTGTTTTTTCCTGTATGTCAAGTTTGCAAGTCCTATATTGCGTTTATTTTTCTTGCACATATCCCGAATTACCGCAACCTCAGTCTTAGTGCTTTAGGGAAAAACCTTCTCTGTAATGATGGCAACTATTAAGTGTTTAAGAGGACTGTTTTAGAGACCTTGTAGTGTAGCTTTGGTTCAACTTCTAACCTCCAGTAAGATTGCAGTTCATGAAAAGACTTCAGACTAAGAGGAAGGTAGGGTTAATTGGAGCTTTCCCTGTTGTAAGAACTTTGTTTTAAAATGAAAGTGAAGAGATTCCTGTAGACCTTGTCAGAAAATTGGTGGTTACTCTAGGTCTTCAGGGCAGAGGAGGGATCTTAATGCTCCATATTGTAATCTCTGTATTCAAATTTAAGTTGTTAATTATCTTGTTCCAGTAATCACCTGAAATATTAGACACTTAAAATGCTAGGGAAACGTAAGCGTGTGGTGTTGACAATTAAGGACAAGCTTGACATCATTAAGAAACTTGAAGAAGGTATCTCTTTCAAAAAACTTTCTGTGGTATATGGAATTGGTGAATCCACAGTTCGTGATATTAAAAAGAACAAAGAACGGATTATAAACTATGCTAACAGTTCAGATCCTATAAGTGGGGTATCCAAACGTAAATCTATGAAGTCATCAACATATGAGGAACTTGATAGGGTTATGATAGAGTGGTTTAACCAACAGAAAACAGATGGAATTCCAGTGTCTGGAACTATTTGTGCAAAACAAGCCAAGTTCTTTTTTGATGCTTTGGGGATGGAAGGTGATTTTAATGCATCATCTGGCTGGCTAACTCGATTTAAGCAGCGCCATGGTATTCCAAAGGCTGCTGGGAAAGGAACAAAATTAAAAGGAGATGAAACTGCTGCCAGTGAATTTTGTGGTAATTTTCAGGAATTTGTTGAGAGAGAGAATCTACAGCCAGAGCAAATTTATGGTGCTGATCAAACTGGATTGTTCTGGAAATGCCTTCCATCAAGGACATTAGCTCTTGACTCTGAGCAAAGTACTTCTGAGTATAGGTCAAGCAGAGAGAGAATCATTATTATGTGTTGTGCAAATGCCACGGGTTTACACAAACTTAACCTTTGTGTTGTGGGGAAAGCAAAAAAACCCCGTGCATTCAAAGGAACTGATCTTTCAAACCTTCCGGTCACTTACTTCAGTCAAAAAGGTGCATGGATAGAACAGTCTGTTTTCAGACAGTGGTTTGAGAAATATTTTGTGCCACAAGTACAGAAGCATTTGAAATCTAAGGGGCTTCTCGAAAAAGCAGTGCTTCTTTTAGATTTTCCCCCAGCACATCCAAATGAAGAGCTGTTGAGTTCAGATGATGGCAGAATAATTGTCAAATATTTGCCACCAAATGTAACAAGTCTGATTCAACCAATGAGCCAGGGAGTTTTAGCCACAGTAAAAAGATACTATCGAGCAGGACTTCTCCAGAAATACATGGATGAAAGTATTGACCCAAAAATGTTTTGGAAGAATTTGACAGTGTTGGATGCAATTTATGAAGTGTCAAGAGCTTGGAACATGATAAAATCAAGTACCATAACCAAAGCATGGAAAAAACTTTTCCCTGGCAATGAAGAAAATTCAGTCATGAACATTGATGAAGGAGCCATTTTAGCAGCTAACTTGGCAACAGTTTTACAGAACACAGAAGATTGTGAACATGTTGACATTGAGAATATTAATCAGTGGTTTGACTCTCGGAGTAATGACTCAAGCTGTCAGGTGCTAACTGACAGTGAAGGTGCCGAGGACCAGGCCAAGCCTGTGGAGCAAAAGCCTTCCAGTAAAACTAAAAAAGCAGAACTGAACCCAGAAAAACTTATTAGTCATAAAGCTGCACTTGAATGGACCGAAAACTTACTGGATTATCTAGAACAACAAGATGACATGCTTCTGTCTGATAAATTGGTATTACGGAGGCTTCGGACTATAATAAGAAGGAAACAGAAGATCCAAAATAACAAAAGTCATTCATAGTGCTGTCAAGTGTTTCAGTGTGTTTGCATCTTTGTGATTATTGATCTGCAGTGGAACTTACCTTGTTTGAAGTGCTGTGGATTCTGACGCCAAATACCTTTTATAAATAATTTTAGGATTAGATGCCATTTTTGATTACTTAAATTACAGCCCTTTAATGTTGATTTCAACAATTAAGTGTTGACATGTAACTTGTCTGTCTACTGTTTCTAATCTGTATTATACTAATTAGATCATAAGGTACCTAAGGTCAGGGATCTTGTGTCTATCTTGTGCCTGAATTTCAGTGTGTCTAATAAAGGTCCATGCACACTATAGACACACAATAAATCTTACTTAAATTGAAAAAAAAAAAAAAAAAAAAAAAAAAAAAAAAAAAAAAAGAATACAAACAACATGAAAAAGTAAGGGAATAACCATCTCAAACAAATCAAAATACCTCACTAACGGAATCCAATGATACAACAGAGGAATACACATTAGAGAATGAATGTAGAAAGTTCATAGTTAAACAGAGTTCTGAGGTAAAGAATGGTGTAAGGAGTAAAATCAAAGAGAAAAATCCAAAAAATGAAATATCACTTCAATAAGAAGATAGAGATCCTGAAAAAGTATTCATCAGAACTATTCAAAATGAAGAAATAAATAAACTAAGTTAAAAACTCAATGGAAAGCATTATCAGCAGAATAGATGACTTGGAAAGTAGAGTTTCAAGAAATGAAGACAAAATATTTAATCTGGAAAATAAAGTTGACCATGGTAAAAAGCTGTTTAGAGAACATGAACAGAAATTTCAAAAAATATGAGATAAACATGACAAGACCTTATTTGACTAGATGAAGGCTTGGAGATACAAATCAAAGAAATGCAGAATCTTTTCAATAAAATAATATCAGAAAATTTCCCAAATCTTAAGAATGAAATGGAAAATCAAATCAGGAAGTTCATAGGACTCCAAATATATAATATTACAACAGACCTACACAAGGTACCTCATTTGAAAATGACTAACATACATAATAGAAAATTTTAAAGAATAAAAATTTTAAAGCCCATTAGGGAAAAATGACAGGTCACATTTAGTGGGAAAGCAATCAGATCTCAACTGAATTCTCAGCCGAGACCCTAAAAGCAAAGAGGTCTTGGAATAATATATATTAAGTCCCCACAGAAAATGGATGTCAACCAAGAATACAATATCCAGAAAAATTAGGCCTCAGGTTTGATGATGAAATAAAAACTTTCCACAATAAACAAAAGTTAAAAGAATTCACAACTGTAAAGACTGCACTACAAAACATACTCAATATCATATTTCATGAAGAAGAAATAGAAATGAAAATGAAAATTAAGAACCAGCACAGGGAGGAAATATACTTGAAGAATAGTCAATCAAAAGATTGACTTAATAGTCAATCAAAAGATTACTTAATTCAAATTAAAACCCAGAAATAAATCAAAATGACATTTAATAATTATTTTTAATAATCACTTTGCATGTAAATGGCCTAAATTCACCAATCAAAAGATGTAGACTGGCAAAATGTATTAAAAAACAAGACCCAACAATATGCTGTCTCCAAAAGATTTACCTCATAGGCAAAGGCATCCACAGACTGAAGGTAAAAGAATGGTTAAAATATATATATATTTTTCACATGTATCTTATAAACAAGCAGGGGATTCTATCTTCATATTAGATAAAGTGAACTGCAAATCAAAGTTAATAAGAAGGGAACAAGAAGGCTATTTCTTATGATTTGAGTGAATTATAAACCAACAAGATATAACAATCATAAAAATTTGTGCCCCAATCAATGGAGCATCAACATACACCAAAAAAACTCTGCTCAATTTCAAGTGTCCAATAAACCACCACACAATAATACTAGGTGACTTTACCATGCCTCTTTCATCACAGGATAGATCTTCCAAACAAAAATTAAACAAAGAAGCTATAGAACTAAAAAATACAATTAATAATTTAGACTTAACAGATACAGATATAGATAGATAGATCTATCTATCTATATATATCTATATATATCTATATCTATATATATCTATATATCTATATATATATATATATATATAGATAGATATATATATATATATCTATCTATATATATATATATATATATAATTTCATCCATCCATGACTGAATACACTTTCTTCTCAGCAGCACATAGATCATTTTCTAAAATAGACCACATCTTAGGTCATAAACAACACTTAGCAAATACAAATACATTCTATCAGATTATAATGGAATGCAATTAGAAATCATTGCTGACATCTGGAGATTAATATACTAATGAATGATCAATGGATAGAAGACAAAAACAGGGATGAAATAAAAAGTACTAAGAGGTAAATGAGAATACAAACACAACATATCAAAATCTCTGGGACAATATGAAGGTTGTTCTAAGAGGAAAGTTTATAGCATTGAGCTCATTCATTAGAAGAAAACAAGTCACCAAATAAATAACCTAACATTACATCTCAAGGCTCTATAACAAGAAAAAATCAACACTAAAGCAATAGAATATGGGAAATAATCAAACTCCGTGCTGAAATTAATACAATTGAAATAAAATATTTAAAAAATAAATAAAATAAAATGTTAGTTCTTTGAAAATAATCAATAAAATTGATAAACCCTTAGCTATGTTAACCATGAGAATGAGAGCAAACCCTCAAATTTGTGACATTCATAATGAAAAAGGAAATATCAAGACAGATACCACTGAAATAGAGAATAATCAGAGGATAATGAAAACTTACACTCCAATAAAATAGAAAATCTTGAAGATATTAACACATTGCTAGAGACATATGACTTACACAAATTGAACCAAGAGGAAGTACATAGAAAATTGAAACAAATCAATTTCTACCATCTTTGATCCACTTTGAGTTTTGTGCAGGGTAAGAGATAGAGTTAAATTTCATTCTGCTACATATGGATTTCCAGTTTTAACAGCACCATTTGTTGAAGAGGCTATCTTTTCTTCAATGTATGTATATGACATCTTTGTCCAGTATGAAATAACTATATTTATGTAGGTTTGTCTCTGTGACTTCTATTTTGTATAATTGTTCTTCATGTCTGTTTGTTACCAACACTACACTGTTTTTGTTACTATAACTCTCTAGTATAATTTAAGGTCTGGTATTGTGATGCCACCTACTTCATTTTCTTTTTAAGGAGTATTTTGGCTATTCTGGGCCTCTTATTTTTCCAAATGAATGTCATGATTGCTTTTTCTATTTCTATGAAGAACATCTTTGGAATTTTAATAGGAATTTGCTTTAAAATCTGGATAGCACTTTTGGTAGTATGGACATGTTGATAATATTAATTCTGCCTATTTAAGAACATGGGAGATCTTTCCATCTTCTAAGACCTTCTTTAAGCTATTGTGAATAGAATAATTTTCCTAATTCCCCTTTTGGCTGATTAATCATTGGTATAGAGTAACACAATTGATTTATGGGTGTTAATTTTATATCTTGTTACTTTTGTGAATTTGTTTGGAGTCCTAGAAATTTTCTGGTAGAGTTTTTTGGGTCTTCTAAATATAAGATTAGGTCATCAGCAAATATAGATAATTTGAGTTTTTCTTTTTCTAATTGTATCCCTTTAATTTCTTTCTTTTGCCTAATTACTCTGGCGAGAGTTTCAGGAACTATGTTTAATAGAAGTGGTGAAAGAGGACATCCTTGTCTTGTTCCAGTTTTTAGGGGGAATGCTTTCAGTTTTTCTCCATTTAAAATGATATTGGCCTTGGGTTTAGTATATATCGCTTTTGCAGTATTGAGGTATATTCCTGTTATCCCTAGTTTTTCTAGTGTTTTGAACATGAATGGATGCTGTATTTTCTCAAATGTTTTTCTACATCTATTGAGATAATCATGTTGTTCTTTTCTCTTTATATATTAGTGTGGCAAATTACACTTATTGATTTCTGTATGTTGAACCAACTATGCATTCCTAGAATGCAACTTACTTGATTGTGGTGCACTATCATTTAAATGTGAATTTTTGTGTGCAATTTGCCAGTATTTCATTAAAAATTTACACATATATATTCATCAGTGATATTGGCCTGAAGTTATCTTTCCTTGATAAGTCTTTGGTTTTGGAATCAGGGTGATACTAGCTTCATAAAATGAGTTTGGAAGGGTTCCCTCCTTTTCTATTTCATGGAATAATTTGAGGAGGATTGGTGTTATTCTTGTTCTTCTTTGGAAGTATACTAGAACTTGGAGGAGAATCCATCTGTTCCTGAGTTTTTCTTTCTTGGCAGGTGGTTGATGGTTAACCAGAAACCCTGTACTTACTAAAGGCAAATATATGCCCAACACTCAATCATGCCACCTTAGGAACCAACTTCCTCAACAAGACTCCTAAAGCATAAGAAGTAAAAGCAAGATAGCATCCTATCAGTAAATGGGATGCTATGAACCTGAAAACCTTCTTCACAGCAAAGGAAACAATCAAGAAGTAGAATTTTTTTTTAAGTTTACAATATATTGCTTGCCTTTAAGAAAATACAACTCTATTAAATTGGCCTCCATTAAAAGTGCTCTCTGAGGGAAGACTTTGTCATCATTCATTTAATGATATGTGTTTATTCTTTGCTTGTAATGCTATTTGCATATATCCAAGCCATATTATTAGTTTGGCCACATTTGGGGAACATATTAGTGTATTAAAACAAAATGTATTGAATATCTTTTTGCTGATAATAAACATTTTTATAAAATTAAATTATAGCAACATGCATAATAGTAGTGTATTATTATAAATCAAATTAAGTATAAGGCTTCAAAATCCTTAATCTTCACAGTGAAATAATTGCAAATGGGAACTCTTTTCAATGCTTTCATTATAAATGCTTCACTTTTAAAAGTTCTGTGATTGTCTTGTCATTAGTAAAAACAATAGATGAGCCAGTTACTAAATGTCAACTGAAGAAGTCTCTGAGACATTTTAGAAATTAGTCCTCACTGGTAAATGAGGATTAAAACCTCCAAATGAGCGATTTGTCATTAACAACAAATTTACAAATTACCTTGTTTTTTTTTTTTGTTTGTTTTAAAAATAGTTGTTTAGACCCATACAATCCTTATTGGTCATTGCAATTATTTGCATTACAAGCAAAGAATAAACACATCATTTGTCCATTTAATTATTAGACAAAAATACTTTTTAAAGGAATGAAAATGTTTTTGCTTAAACCTTGACCATTGAACAAATATATATTGAGTTCACTTGAATCTAATGTATGAAATATGATATGTCAAAAGCTTTGTAATGTTTTGAACAACCAATAAAAAAAAGAGTCCTTGTAATTTTGGATTAATGGGCTACTAGGACTTTTTTAATTTGCTAATGATATTTTAATATGTAATATTCCTATAAAACAGTAAAAAACAACTGAAGATATTAGGAAATGACTTCCAATATATAAATTATTCAATAAATACAGAGTAAAAGTCTTGATGTTATTAAAATTAATACTAAAATATAATGTGCTCTATCATATACCTCCTTATAGCATTAGTATAACTAGATGAAGTTATAATTTTTTTTTTGCATAACATAGGTGTTGTTGTTAATGTAGCAAATAATACAATACACCAAAACTGTCAGACTGGGGATGGTTATGGAGATGGCCTGACTTACACAATGGCTACATAACTTATTCCCACACATGAATCTGTGATTCAAATTTGTGGCTTATCAAAATTTGTGGCTTATCAAAATACATATCACAGACCCACTAGTCACAGGACAGGTGTGAGGCTGGTGAATGCCAAGTATGTTAATAATTAAGACACTTTCAAAAGAAAAATGATATCCTTTCTGATCATCAATAATTTATTTGAAAATAAGAGTCAACTTACTGGAAAATGTCATACATATTAAATTGTCAAAATTTTCTTAAATAAGAGTTTTAAAAATCACCTCCTGTTTCGTGTTTTTATCTTTGTTAAACATATTAATCATTTCTTCTAATTTGAGTATATGTTTATTAAACATTTCTCAATGTTTAATTCTTAAATCTTGTGTTTATCTTCAGCAAGAATTTGAGAATGTCAAACCACACAGTAATCCTGTCATGTTCATCTTTGCATTTTCTAGCACATTGACTGAAACATATATTTGTGTATTGAATTCATTCATTTACAGGAATGGACTTTGCTGAGCATGGAGTGTTGGACATACCTAACTGATCTTCCTCTGTTTGCACCAAGAAAGCACTTAATCAGTTTTCATTGGTGAATTTGAAGTATGAAGACCAATATTACAATACATTACAATTCATCACACATTTTGGACACCATGCACAGAGATACTCAGAAAGGACACATGGGAGGATGTGACTAGAAATGCATCTATTGATGTGATGGCAGAATATTCCCTTCAGAATATGCTGTCATTTTATTTTTGTGTTCTAATTTTTCTCTAGATAAAAAATTTCTTGTCTAGATTTTCACAAAAGACATAGTACGGTGGCATATTTCACCATTCACTCTAGATTTATGTATTGACTACCATATGCTAAGTTGTGATAGCAGGAAGCATTTTGTTTCCCCCCCACCATGATCCACCTCCTTCACAGCTAGCAGCTGATGGCTGGAAAAGAATGATGGTTTGGATTTACTGAAGCATATAAGTCAGACACACCCTCTACTATACTGAGTCTCTGACACTAGGGCCTTTATCACTAGCAATTCATTAGCATGATTTAATGATATCTTCTAGTTTTAAAAATAAAAGTACTTACCAGAGAGAAATTCATACCATGAATAATTAGATAAGATGGCGGGTTTTTTTCCTAGATAGGAGAAATCTTGGAACTTTCTGAAAGAAGAACTTCCCGATTGGCCCCAGGAAAAGGCAAAAGATGCCACTCGGCCTCCTGTTTCCTGTCAAGGCCATTCCATTTCTCCATACATGCTTCTTTAAAATATCGTTAACATTTTGTGTGAAACTCTTTGTTTTAATAAGATTTTTCACTGCTGTGAGCAAAAGACTTGACAAGAACAATTTTAGGAGGAAAAGTTTATTTGGAGCCCATGGTTTCAGAGATCTCAGTCCATAGATGGCCAGTTCCAAAGCTATGGGCACAACATCATGAGCAAAGGTTGTGGCTGAGAAAAGCTGCTCAATTCATAACAGCCTGAAAGCAGAGAAGAAACTCTGATCAACAAGAACAAAGTATATACCCCAAAGGCAAAATAAATACTCCAGGGACCCACCTCCTCCACTACTCCTACCTGCCTGCAATTACCACCCAGTTAATTCCTATAAGGGAATTAAGGCACTGATTAGAATAAGACTCATTCATAACCCAATCATTTCACTTCTACATTTCTTGCATTATGTCACCAATGAGCTTTTGGGAAACCAAAAACTAAAACATAACAGCCATTTAGCATATGCTTCTCCTCTGTGTACCATATCAGGTGGTATAGTCTTAAATTAACTGAAAACATTTAATAATTGCCTTTTCATCAACTAATTAATGTTTGCCCTTTCTGGTTCAAATGTCAAAGTAGTTTGTGCAAAGTTGATATTGTAACAGACATATAATTCTGAGATAATTTTTCTTAAGAAAGTGCTTTCATTTTAAACACCAGAGTGTTGAAGCTTCATTTACCAACTATTCAGAAATCATGCTGAGTTGGCACTTGCCTGGCAGCCCAGATTCAGTTGCACTATTGTAGAACCACTTATCCAATTTAGAGAGTGCTACAGTCTAATTCAACATGATATTTAAACAATATAGAAGCTTTTGAGAAAAGGAAAATATGAAGATCTGTATTTGTGTCACACTGAATTATACTAAATATTGATATACAAATAGGAAGAATTTTGCTGTTTTTCTTGTAAACCTTCATGAGAGTCAGCATCATCTGTCATTTTCTTCTTTGAACTATTCTCAACTCATGTTCTTCTTGGCTGTGAAACAGATGATTAACAAGCAGGTTTTTGTTTGTTGTTGTTTTTCTTTTGTTTTATGGGTTCCATGAAAGGTTTAAAAAGGTCCTTACTATTCATGGTTACTTTAAGTAATATTTTTATGTGCTTTCAATTTTATGATGGGTAGCTAAAACAAGAATAATGGAATGATTCACATGAATAATAGATTATTGAGTTGAGAAATGAATCTTATTACTGTAAAATTTTAAATAACTATATTTTTTTAGTATAAATGCTATGTGAATTATTCTTAACATTCTTATCAACGTCAGTATGTCAAAAAGTTTGATACATATACACACGTATATATATACACAAATGTATGTATATATTTTTAATTGCTTTTTGAATACACAAAATTCTATTAGAGAAATCTATTGTATGGTCAGTTAACAAGAAAAGACAATTTTTTTAATTGAAGGGGTATCTAAGTGAATTTTATATTTAGTTCCTGAAGATAAAAATGCTACTTAAGTTTGTAATATTTAAAGAATGGAAATATCAATTTTTTCACTCAGTATATAAGAATATTTAAAGTTCCAAGTGTGTACTAGGCATTGTTCTAAACCTTATATAAACTAAAAGTTTTAAAAAATTACCTGCTCTTTTACCTACATTCCAAATGGAAGAGACATAAAGTAAACATAAGTAAAATAATATCCAGGGATATCCGATGGAAAAAAAATGTTATCCAGAAAAATTTAATGGCAAATAATTATAAAATAATCTAGCCAGTACACTATATAAGTCAGATGTTGAAATATTTAAATTGTTCTCAATATTCTATGAGGCTTTTAGAGGTTCTTAATGACCCCATTGAGAAACCAGATAGATATCGGCATAAACTTCATAAACTTCTGGATTATCCTAAAAAGAAATTTTACTAGTTATCAGAGTCACCTATTAACTATATATGGACAAGCTTAAGGTAAGAACAGTGTAAATTTTATGACCTTAGGAATGAAATTGACTACTAAAAATTAGGCGAATTTTTTTTCCAGGAAAATAAAGAAAATTTGTTGAGACTGTTGTTGGGATGCAGGAAGAGATAGAAAATACTTTTTCTTTGTGATATATGGAGGATAGAATCTGATACCTATTTAACCACTGTACTCTATCAGAAGTAATAATTCTCCATAGCAGTAAGATTAAATGTAAGTTTCCTGCATTTTGAAGCTTAGCTCAAAAATCACAGAGAAACATTAGGGGAAAAAGAAGTACTGTTTTGAAATAGAAAATTTATGAGATGATGAGAAATTTATAAGCTGAAAAAGTAGTAAAAATGAGTTTAAAAAGATGAAAGAACCAGAAAGATCAGTGCCATGATGTGTATAACAGCAAAATCTACCAGAATACAGTTTTGCAATTAAATCTTTTGAATAAACAGATTCATAAAACATTCAAACGCTTGTTTGATTTTTTTTAAATACACAGTACAAAGTTTTCAGTCTTAAATTGCATCCCTTTCCCTTTAATACCACTTGCAAAGAGAAATCTAAAACTAAGACCCATGTAGAATTATCTCTTACTCAGACACAGTTATAAGTTAACTACAAATAATAACAATTATAGTTGACATTTATTGAAGAGATACTATCTGCTAGATATAATCACATTTGATCCTTATAGCAAACTTATGAGACAAGCATTGTTTTATTGATTAAGAAATTGAGAATCAGAGAAATTGTTACTTGGTTAAGGTCTGACAATAAATGACAGAGATAAAAATCAAAGTGGATTTACAGTCCACTTTCCTAAACTACCCTTGCCTGATTCTTCTAAATAATATTCTTGAGTCAACTGGTATAACAGAAGGAACACATTTAAATCTAAAGATACAGAGAAGGAGCCTACAACTTACCAAGATGGATAGAACAGTAAGAAGAAATTTATAGCCCTCAATTATAATGAAACAATGAGCATCTTTATAAAATGTGTGATTGTAACATAGCTGTAATTTTATCTATCTATCTACCAAAATTTTCAGTAGGGGCAAAAATGTTCTCATTACTAGAATAGAGGAGTGGAATACAAACAGAAGTAATAGGAGGAAAGAAGTTTACTAAACCCTTGAAAAATTAAATATAAAAAGTTGATTGATTGCCCAAGGTGAAATAACTAGCATATCTGGTAGGAAAAAATGGGTACATGTACATATATGAGATATGAACAGAGATGAAGTATTAGGACAGAAATGGGAGTCAGAGAAAGGACCCTGGTGATACCCTGCCTCAGCAGATTACTAAAGGATGGTAGATGTTCACCAGATCAACAAGGAAAGGAAGTTATTTCAATTCAGGGAGAAAAGTTTATACTTAAGACGTACATTTATTTATACAATAAGTATCTATAGAACATCTAAAATGTGCCCGTCATTTTTCTAAAATTGGAGAGAACAGCATGGAACATGAAAAAATGCTGCCCTCATAAACTTTACATTTGAATGGAAGACATACACAAAAAACAAATTTAATGACAATATAATTTCAGATATAGTAAAAATAAAGTGGAGCAAGTACTTTGAGTGATTTTATTTCATTTTTCATATAGCAGTCAATAAAGTGGGCTGTGGAGAAATATTTGATTAGATAAGTTAGAGACCTAGCCAGTGACCATATTATTTAGACCAAGGGTTACCAAACTTCTCTTGTAAACAGCCAAATTGCCATAGACGGTGCATGAGCAAATTGGTATGGATGTATTCCAGTAAAACTTTATAAAAACAGAAGACCAAAATGATCTAGCCCCTTGACCTATAATTTGCAAGCCCCTGTTTTAATGCAATGGTGTTCATATTTGGCAGCACTATGTAGTCATTTCATGACCTTTAAAAACGGTATGTGTGTGGGTGTGTGTGTGTATCATATTATATATATGAATATATACAATATAAAGATAGGTATGGATAAATACACACCAAAATCTGTATACGCGGGTGCACATCAAGAGATTCTGTTTTAATTCATCTGAGGTGTATGGCCTGCCATGTGGTTACAACTATTACAGTTTGCCCCCATGGAGACATTTTTTTGTACAAGTGACTTCTTATGCTTATTTACATTTAGCACGCAGGCCCTGGTCTACTTTTGTGGGCTGCATTTGCAATGAAAGGGCTTGAACGTTTTGTTTGATTTGCTTGTTAATCAGGAGGCACTGGGAATTGCACTGGTTCCTGTTGATACTGGCTGTGGCAGAGAAAGAAATTTCTGTTGGCCAAACTTCCTGATGTCTTTCCAGTAGGTAAGAGAAGTCTCAGGTCAGTTAAAGGATGTAATACAAGCATTTTTATAACTCCAGTAAAACTGCTTAGTTTCCATGTACCAAGATTATAATACTTGAGCTACAGAAACAATCACATATGAGAACAAATCCTTATGAAATAGCTTCTTACTTGTTTTTGCTTGTTTTGCTCCTTTCATATTTTTTCAAAATATGTCTACATATTATTCTTTCTTTCTTTCCTTTTTTTTTTTGTGTGTGTGTGTGCATGTGCAAGAGAGAACATGTGTGTATGATTTAATTGCTGGAGTATTCAATAAAAAGCTTTGTTAAGCTCTTACCCACACGCAGTCCAGCTTGGTCACAGCTACTTTGGCTTGTCACCATTTGCTCCCAGACTAGCACCTAAAGCAGAGAAGGGAAAGCTTATGTGTACTTTAAGACTTGGCAGTGAGGAGTTTATATTTCTAGTGGGGAATAAGCACACATACACATACTAATAATATCATTCAGATATAGTAAGTGCTGTACAGACAAACAGTAGGACAATGATAGGCAGACAGTAATTAGCATGTGTGTAGAGCAGTGGTCTCCTATGAAGGATTCTGAAATGCCAAGAGAGAGATAGCTTTGAACTTATTGAGTTTAAGGGACAGATAATGCCAGTGGGGTTGGAGTGTAATTTGCTTTAAAGAATCCATGGTTACAAAGCAACAGTATAAATCAATACATTTTTCTCTGACAGGAGTCAATATCAGTTTGGTTTATCTGACTTCAATAAACTAGCTCCAAGTAATTTCGGACCTGCTGAAATTAACCTTCACGGCACAACTCATCACCATAACACTTTTATAAAGGAGATGTGTTTCAAGTGGCATTTACAAATACTATACTACTTATATAGAATTGAGAACAGGTATGAGAGTCAAAAAAGATGTTTGTTAAAATAATAAAATTTTGGCACCCTAGAAAAAAATGATTCAAAAAACTGAAGGAACAATGAGAAATCAAGAGAAAAAGTATAAAAAATTTGAGATTATAATGAATTGATATATTTAGAAGTCTGGACATCATATTAGAGACAGTAACTTCTCTTTCTTCCTGCAGTGGATCAACTTTTCACCTAACAATGTTCTAATTTGAGATTTAACATTAACTGAATATATAACACATATGATCAAAAATATATCATAAAATTTATCATATTGTGCACTTCTGTACTCATTCTTTATAATGTTTATAAAGGCATAGAACACTGAGCTAATTTTATATATTTCACCTTTTTTAATCTCCCCCAAATGTTTTTGAGACACATAATACTATTATCACTTCATATTTTAGACAAAATTTGAATATACAGCTAAAAATATGCAGAGTGGGGATTTAAATGCAGGTTATCTGAATCCAGAACCTAACCTGTACAACAAGAGGTTGCATTTCCCGGTTATACAATATTTGCTTCTGTTTTGAAGGTACACAGATTAATGGAGAAGGCAGACAAATGAACCAAGATAATACATTATTAAAAATGTTTTCCAAAGGGTGCTATCTTATCTTTTGTATGGAGTATCTGACTCAGAGAGGGACTTGTCAAAGTCTCCCTCTTCCTGAAGGAGGAAGTAGAATAAGAACTACTAAAATTTGAAAAGTTTATGGATGTGCACCATAAGAAGGACAGGTGGGAAAGATATTTTAGGCTAAGGGAGAAAAATATCTATTCCAAAGGTATGAATTTAAAAGGGAGAAATGTTTGAGGAATAGAAAATTCTTAGGTAGAAGAATAGGAGTGGTAAAGATGATTACATATTTACATATACTGGGTTTTACATATCCTATTATGGAAATTTAAAGTGCTAGAGGCTTTAAACATTAAAAGGGTTCAAATAGTGATGTTAAAAATAAATAGGTTCTGGGCTGGGATTGAAGCTCAGTGGTAGATCACTTGCTTTGCATGCATGGGGCACTGGGTTCAATTTTCAGCAACACATAAAAATAAATAAAACAGATATTAAAATAAATAAATAAATAGGTTCTGACAATAAAACAGGAAATAAATCGATGGAGACAATATTTATGTACATGAAAAATAATGGGCAATTGAATTAACATTGAAATTGGGAGAGAGAAATGAAAGAAGATTCACAAGATATGAGAAGAAAGAAGCATTTTTACTTAAGAGATAACCCAAAGAAGAAGGAGGGTGTAGAATTGAAGACACTTTAATGAGGAAAATTTCTACACACTTACATGCTGAAAGGCAAGAAATTTTAAAAATAATATGTTGTGTAATCTGATACATCTGAGTTCAGATGATTATGCTATCATTTCCAAATTCTTTGATCAGGTTCAAGATGCTTAAATTCTACAGGTCAGTATTTCTTTATCCAGTCATTCCCCATAAGCAATCACTTCTATTCTTAAAAATAGCTTGAATCTTTAACTTATTAGTTTTTATTGTCCTTTATCTTGCATGAACCACTGCAGAATCCTCTTAACTGATCTTCTTGCCTTCAATACAGTCTCCTTCAAGTTCATCTTCCACGTGTCACCCAGAATAGCCTTTCAAAACAGATAAAGACTATATATATATATATGTGTGTGTGTGTGTGTGTGTGTGTGTGTGTGTGTGTGTGTGTGTGTATATATATATATATATATATATATATATATATAGTTTATGTACATTTTAAGAATGGCAGCTTCAGTGTGGATGATGAACAAAGAGGGACAAGAGTGAGACCAGTGGCATTATTGCAATAGTGAAGAAATGACTCAATAATTCATAAGTGGTTATATTATAGAGGCAGCAGTAGAGGTACACAAATGTAGATGGATTTGGAAGAGACAGTTCTGGGTGACATAGCAAGAGATGTGTGAAAAATGATACCTTGGTGTCTAACTTGATTTTATTGAATAGAAAGGATCAAAGATAGGGGAGAAGGTTGAGTTCTGTCTTAGATAATTGAGAGTAAAATGATTTTGAGAGATGCACGTGAATTACAGGGAAGAAAATGTGTCTGAGTCTGGGAGCTCTGCATATGAGGAGATGTTTTTGAGTACATAGGTGACAGTGAATTCATAGATATAGATAAGATTGTCAAATAGTGAATATAGAATAAAAATGTCAGCAGACATATGACATCAGAAATGCCAGTATTCGATGATAAGTAGAAGAGGAGGAACCTATACTGGACACAAAGACTTAGCCAGAAACATAGAAGGAAAACAAAGAGCATATAACATCATGGTAGCTAACCTAAAGATTGTTTCTGGAATGGCAAAGTGGTCCACAGCAAAATGAAGTATTGAGGTGCCCATTTGATTTAACAATATAAATCATACTAAGGGCATTAGCAAGTAGTTTTCCCATAGAGTAACAGGAATGAAAGTGAAGAATGAGACAAGGAATAAGTGTGGAATAAGCTTGAGGTGAGGAAAAGCAAAGATACAGTAAAACATTTTAGAATAAGTTAGGCTGAAAAGAGGAGAGAGGAGGGAGACAGATTAAATTTGCGTTCAAGAGACATAGGCGATAAGATTGCATTTAGTTATGATATCTATTGGTGCCCCGAAGAGCCATATTACACTTAGGTAAGAGCAAAAAATGTGCACCCCCTAATGCATTTATTAAAATATCCTCCCAGGCCTGGGGCTGTAGCTGAGTGGCAGAGCACTTGTCTAGCATGTGTGAGGCAGTGGATTTGATCCTCAGCACCATATAAAAATTTAAAAAAGAATAAAATAAAGGCAAACTGTCCATCTACAACTACAAAATTTTAAAAAATATACTCCCATATTTTGAACCAAGTATTAAAGGTTAAAAGGAATTTTGCTACAAAAATAATAACTACATGTAAGGCTCTGTGTTGCCTTATAAACCCATCTCACAGGGGCATCTGAGAAACACTAATTGGTTAGAAGAATATAGATTTTTTTATAAAATAATGTAAGGAGATAAAAACAAATAATGGTCTTTTTAAAAAAATTTTTACATTTTGTTCATTCTGCATCTTTGTCATTTTTTAGAACTATTTTACTAAAATGGTATTTACATAAACTGCTAAGTTTATTAGCAACTCCTTAAATTTTATCCCTGAATTAAGCGCCCTACTCACCCCACTTCAATGCTGTTCCTAACAGAAAACCAAAGACAGCAAGTAGATTGTTGTGATTAACAGTGGATATAATGGTATTAGAACTATTCATAATAATTCAGGAAGTGTGTTAAGTGCTGAATCCTTAGGAAAGAGCTTCAAATACTGATGATGTAGGTGAGAAGAAAGCATGTAATAAAGCAACATTCACTTACTCATTCAAGCTGAGACCACCTTAAATATTCAAAACACTAACTTGAATGTGAACATCTCCATATTTACATATACGACACAACTTATTTTCTAAAGGGTCCTATAGTCTAATTGAATATATTTTGTTTCCACACTTTTTAGGTAAGAAATAATAGTTAGATGAGCTGAGAAACTTCAAGTTATAACACAATCTTATGTGAAAAATAGGGCTGACTTTTCATATAAATTAATTAGCACTTAGACTAAATTTGAAAGGGAGGCTATATTTCAAAGTCAGTTTATTATTAATTCTGAGTCATGTCAACAAAATTGCATCTTATGGAAGAATTAAATTATTTGTGTATTCATCAGAGCACAAAAACACAGTAATTATATTGATACATTTTTTTTTTTCTGAACACTTTATTTTTCATACCATGAAGGCTCAGAATACCAAACACTTTTGCTGGAATCCTTTCAACAGTACCTTCAGGGGATTATTTTTATTTTGTTTCCCTATAGTAAGTAATGCTTTGTGTTTAGCAAGTGTATTGCAAATCAAAGATGAATCAATGAACATGATCCTTTGTGGTTTCCATTCTGAGCTCTTCCTCTACCTGGGTGCATGACCAGTATAGAGAAAGCTTTGTTCCTAGAGAACAGGTGTTCCTTTTAGTAATTATTCTATTAGCTTATAAATCCAAACCATCAAACTAGTTAGCTTGGACATATGCCATCTTTCCAGTTTAATTTTTATTTAGCTATATTCTAGATAACTGATAAATGTAATTATACATATTATTTAAAATTAAAATGTTACTTAACATCTACATCTTCAATTTTATTCACTTGTCAGATCTGTCACTATATTTTCAAAGCAATATGGCTTTGAATGGCCCAACATATGGCCTTCCATTTGCTGGCATTTAAGGAGGTCAATAAATAACACTCGTGTCTTCTCTCATGTTCAAAGTCAGTTGTAAGATAGGCACAGCAGTTGAGCAGATGAAGATAAATATTTTAACATTTTTTTCCTTCTGATAAATTCTCATCAGAAGAAAAAAAAAAGTATCTTCAGCTCTATGCTATGTGCACTTCGTTTCAACAGAATTAGGCAAGCAAATCCACCCAGTCAGAAGCTGTATTGTACAATCACTAACTACCCATGGGGAGTTTATGCTATATAAAATTTATGTCATAGAGAACAGCCATTTGTTTCTCCAAGTCATCTGTTAGGAAATCCATGACTCTTCCATTAAAGGAAATGAATGGGAACGCAAAGAGTAGTAGGGTAAGTTTAAAGGAGTTTTTCTGCAAGTATGGACAGAGGATCCCTAGGGCCTCTCTCAGAACATTTTAGGAGTCTGCAATGTTCTCCATGTTCAATAATATGTCTTCATGAGGCTAGATACTTTTTGTGTACTTCAACCAAAATAATGCATTACATCTATGTAGGGGAAACAGATTTAGCATACAATTGCCTTTTCTTAGGTTAGACATAAGAGATTTTTTTAAAAATGTATGATGATGCTTCTCATCTTATTAATATTTTTACTTGAAAAATGTAATTATTTTTCATAAAGCAATGTTACTTCTGTTAACATGTCATTTTTTTATTTTTTTTAAATAGGGTTTGAATTCAGGAGCACTCAAGCACTTAGCCACATACCCAGTCCTATTTTGTATTTTATTTAGTGACAGGGTCTCGCTGAGTTGCTTAGTGTCTCGCTTTTGCTGAGGCTGGCTTTGAACTCATGATCCTCCTGTCACAGCCACCAGAGCCGCTGGGATTATAGGCGCGTGCCATCATGCCTGGCCAACATCATGCCTGGCCAACAATAGCATAATTATTTCATTATATTTTACTTTAAGTTAATTAATAGATAAATGTAATTTATGTCTCTTGATTTATTATTATAGTAGACATAACTTATATAAAGAAAAGGTCTTTGTTGTCCTCAGTAATATTTAAAAATAGAAAGATGTTGAGTTAAAACTTTGGAGGCTCATTGCATTAAAGAAAGCTTGTTGGTATAGAAATGTTATTTCTCACTTTGTTCCCTTATTCTCAAATCAAGGTATTAAGATATTTGTTTTATCACATGGTATTTTTGTAGCACAGTACCTGCCCACCCATGGAGCTGCAGTTCCAACAGATCCACTGAGTCCTAGAAATGGCCAGTTCTTCTCGCAAACTGGCAGGAAGGGTTTTGAGTGGGTTGCACAGAGTTACAAGGATGAGCTTATTTGGAAAAATAAAATAAGAGAGATACATGTACAGTATGGCCTGGAGTGTCTCTGTATAGGACAATGTATTTTTCACAAAATCAGGGATTTTGACGGGGATTGAAAGTAGCTGAATTTGGAAAAACTTTCCCTTCTAAAATCAGGATGTTTAGATGTTGGCTCCAGGAAGTCTTGTTCCCTTTTGATATGATAAGGAAGTCTTCAGAAATTAGAAAGAAGCTCAAACCTACCCAAGAAATCCTATCTTTTTGAGTTCTGGAATCTTTGGTCTTATAAAGTTCATAAAAGTTTCTGCTTCACGGTAACTTGTTTTCATTTTATTGGTGTCACAGGAGAGTGGCTAGCTGAAACTTCAAACCTCGGTTCTTGTGTCCTGACAAAAGAAATTTTATTCAGACATAAAAAGTCAAGCAAGAGAACTTTAATTTATGTGAAAGTAAAGTAAGGCTCAAGCAAAGAACACTATGGAGAGAGAATGGGTCTTCTCAGAATAGAGAAGAACAAAGGAAACAAAGTTATCGCCAAATTTATTACTGATGATGTTTACCAGGAGAATTGGGTTCTGCCTTCTTCAGTCTTCTCCCTTGTGAAATACATTGAGAAACCTGTGGTGGTAAATCCTAACTTGACAGTGACCTCAATGGACACTGTTAAGAGCTAGCACCATTGTGTTTATTGTCAGGGTTAGTACACCTGTTCTACAAGTTATATGATTGTTCATTAAAGGCAATTCAAAGAAACAGCATGGACCTCTTGTAGTTTACATTCCACTCTTCATGACTAACTACCCAATCTTGGCAGGAAGGTATCTTTGAGCCCGCATTTCTCCTCCAGATAACAGCCTGTTTGCTGAGAAATTAGCATCTCTTATTGACTTAAGCCAGGGCAGGGCCTGAGGTAAACAGTTTTTTTAAAAGAAAGTATGTGGAATCAACACAGTAAGCCCAGTCTACAGAAATATCCCTCAACCTCATGATCCTTCCTCTAATGTTCATCTACCACCTATCAGTATTAAGTTAGATGAAGCTCTACAAACCTTGACGGTAAATATTCAACACTCTTTTTTGAATAGAAGTTGATAGTCTTCAAGTCCGCATATTGTATACAGTATATCTTGGATAAATTTTATTTAAGTTTCTTTGGCCAACTTATTTTGCAGCATTATGTCACTGGCTTAAATTCAAGGATATTATGGAAATAACTTTGGAAAACTGTGCTTCTTCAAAAATTTTTATAGAAAATGTAATTGAAGTTTTTTTAAGCAATATAATAAACTCAGGAGGACTTAAGAGAAACATTCCTCAGATTTCAGCCACAAGAATTATATTTATGTTAATTTACTGGGTTCTTTCTACATGTAGAGATTATTGATCAAATCCCTATCATCATTCATTGGTTTTGTTGGCTGCTAGAAAGTTCCGAACATATTTGTAGTCCTCTGTTAAATGTACTGCTCAATATTAGTATTTTTTTGAGTGCTGATCTAATAACTGAGATTAGCTTAAGTCCTCCATAATATCTCTGTCTTTTAAGATTTACTAACTCTTACCTACTCTTATTTTTCTTTGTTTATGATTTTAAACCATCTTAAATCTTTTCTAGAAACTAGGAGGTATTCAAGAAATGTTTTAAAAATAGCAAATTGGCTGAACCACATAGGCTAAAAACACAGTGGGTTTAAACCCATCCCACATCTATATTTTGTGCTAATTACTATTTTACCCTATCTCTGGATCCAAAGAAAGAAGGAAAGAAAAGGAAGAAGACAATGACAAAGAAGAAGAAATGGAACTGTGTAAATTTGCAAGGCTAATGCTTTTATACTAATTAAACATGAGGACCTCAGGGTTTTGGGATTCTTTTCCCCCATAATTACTCTAGTATGCCTCTGTCACAGAGTGCTGCCACTTTTTCATTTGGAAATTTCACGGATCAGTGATATAAATGCAAATATAAACAAAAAGACTTAAAACAACCAAATCCCTATCTTGATTCATTTACTAAAATATTCTCCGATATTGGCCTTTTTTTCCTCCCTCTACACAAAAGGTATTTATTTCTTTATTGAAAAACTCATTACATATGCTTGTGCAGTGTCAATTAGCAATGGTGTAACAAGGATTTTATGTTTGAGCTACAATGAATTTCTGAGGAAATCTGTTGTTTTTCAAGGCTGAGGCTGCAATTGGAGAAGATCCAAATCATTACCTAAATTTACATTCTGTTGTTATTCATGAATCTTTTTACAACTTCCTATAGGGTATTTAGAAATAAACAAAAGTTTATTTTGTTTGTTTTTTTTTCTCCTTGCTGCTATTGTCTTAATACCTTTTTATATAGCTAGCATTTGGGGAAAAGATCTAACTTGGAAAAAAGAAGAGCAAAAGAACTAAGTCTTGTGAATAAAGGAGACTGGCTGGTGGGAATCAGAGCTTCCTTGTGGCATCAGTTGCAGAATAGAAACCAAACCAAAAGTAATAAATGAAGTAAAATCTGTTTTGTCTGTTTTAATTCCTTTGGGAATTAATTTAGTCAGTTAGACCACCACCAACACTTGTGTCTGAAATCTACTCCTTTGAAAATACCATTCACTTATTTTACATTGTAAATTCAAACAATTGTGAGACTACTGTCTTGAAGTGTGTGCCCTAAGATTCTGAGAGTTTGACTATTGTACAGGGGTTTATCGTGGAGGGCACATCATAAAAACATCTATAAAGAAGAATTGGGCAGATGGAGAATTTGACTAAGATAAGGATATAACCAGAGGTCTTCCTCAATTGCAGAGGGAGTCCTAGATCTAGAATATTCCCCTAGAGTTGTCCCAAATCATCTTAAACTGAAGCAAGATCTGTGTCTTATCGCCTCCCAAATAATCCAGTCATTAGATGAGAAGTAAATTGTGAAGGGGGACATAAACTTGGCTAAGGCAGCTCCTTTCAAAGGCTTAATTTGAAGGGAGGAGCTCAGTTGTGAATTGTGCTGTGCCTGTCAGCAGGCAACTGTCCTAGTAGTTTGTGCCATCTTGGTCCTTAAGGGGAATCTGACTGGCACACTGTAGGCATCCTTGAACTGGTGGATCTACTTGATTACTTTGTATAAATTTACCCAATGTAGGTAGAGTTCTTTCAGAGTTTTGTTTTTTCTCTTTTTCTGGAGAATTTGCAAAAGGAAGATAAAAAGCGTCAATTAGAACGCTTAATGCTACAGTTGGTCTTAATAGAACTGTCTTTATTAACCATTCTACATTTCCTCCATTTAGTATCTCTGCTGGTTTATGTAACTTCCTAGTAGGGCAACCCAGAAGTTCCTGAGGCATTTTTCCTCCTCATAGCCATTCCCTTAGCAGGCTGCCACTGTTCCTTTTCTATGACAATTGGGCTAGAAAGGTTCAAGAGACCAGTCAGTGGGTCACCTGGTGCTAAATGTTTCCTTCTCTACCTCTATTATATAACAGGGTCCCATCCTTACCTGAGTGGCATTTTAAGTACACCTGTGAAAATGGTAACTCAATCCTTTGTTTCCTAGTTATCTGCCCTGGGGCCCAAAGTGACCAAGTTGTAGCCACAGCTGACAGTGTAATGGGACATATGCTGATGGAACCAGAGCCTAGAGTTGCAGCTGAGAGAAGCGCACATTCACGAAGCTTCACTGGGAGTGACTGTAAGTAGGACCATCCTACTTTAACTCCTGGGTTCCCAGCCCTGGACTCTGATATTCAATCTAGTAAGGACACCTAGCGGTGTTTGCTCAGAGTATATACTACATATAATGGTTGTTTTAGGGTGTACACTGCACCTTGGAGGATGATACCCCATTCTGCGGGGAATAATCTTCAAACTGGTATTTCAGATACTTTTAGAGGCCTTTGCATCACTCTGTCAAGATGATAATTCACGTGAGGCACAGTATGTGGTAGGGTCAGCCAGGCCCACGATCACATGGCCACAATTTCTTCTCTTCCACACTAAAGTGTGTTCTTTAGTCTGATATGCTGGTATCTGGTATACAAAATTGGATTTAACAAGAACAAATACTCTCTAAGCCAAATTGTGCTGGCTGAGGTTCTACATTCCTGAAAACAGCACAAAGTAATCAACTAGACCCTAAGTCTCTAGTTTGTTGATTTCCTAATAGGATGATGCCATATTTGAAGACTGAGCACTGGTTTCTGTTCCTGACAAATCAGTGTTAGTGAGAGGAAGCCAGGCTGCCAGGGCCATTGGTAGCTTAGGTTCCAGCCACTGCGGTTACATGTTTCATTGGACCATTGTGCCTGTTCTAGGATGGTTAATGCCAGAGGCTATTGTCAATTAGCTGAATTATTATGTCACATTGGTTACTTAATGCGTATCCTAGTGTTGGTGTTCTCTGGAGGGTTTTGATAAGTGATACAAAATACTTCAGAGGCCCATTCACATGTCTCTATTCTAGAATTCTTTGTGCCTGATCTCCAGATATTTCTCATTTCAAATAAGCTATCCTCAAATGGCCATTCACCCATAAATTCTAAACTCAGCAAGCTCTTTTTCTTGCAAAGGTAATGACTAAGCATACCATATTTGAGAAGACTTTCTTTCATTGCTGTCTTTCCGGCCCTCCCCTGAGGACAGCTATACTGTAGCTACTGTTCATTTTTAGCTTGTAGGCACATACTACATGAAGCTATGCTTTAAAAATTCCAGGCATTTTCTTCCTAGATTTGATTTTGAGAGAACACTCATGTGTGCATAGATGTTAGCCAAGGGAGAGGTGTCAGTGTGACAATAGTGTATGACATGTGCCACCTGCTTGTGCAACTCACTTGCACCTGCTCATGCCTAATCCTTTTCTGTTTTTTTGCAGTGGATTGCTGCTGGCTTTGCCTAACCTTATGAGTTGATGGACGTGACAAAATCTAGCTCATGATGGGTAGTTCTGGCAGCCTGGAAATTTGATGGTGCATGCTCAAGTGTAATTATTTTATGTAGATAGCATGGCCTTCCTTCAGAAAGGATGTTTTCTGAAACCATGCCAGGTGATTCTTTTACTGAGACTTTCTATTACCTCTATATGGTTACTTTCCAATCACAGACACCTCTAAAATCACAAATGTCACTGTGTCATGTGGCCCCAAAGGTAGGAACTCTCTAGCCTGAATTCCTACAGAGAATTTTCCTGTCTGGGCCCCACTCCAAGCGGCAGCCTTTCATGTTACTTGGTAATAGAGCTAGGCAAGAACTACCGAATGAGGAAAATGCTGACTTAGGACCCACAGAGGCCTATTAGGCTTTGTGTTTCTTTTATATGAGTGGGAATTACAAGATGCCTTAGTTTTTTTTTTCTTTCTTTTGAAAGTGATATCTCAGAATCTCCTAGAGGACTTGGTTGTCCAAACCTTCTCTGATATGCTACTTCCCAGATCCTTCATAAATTTTTGTCTCCTGATTCCATGTCCTTTCTGTTTTCCTTACCAATTGTCTCAACGTTTTGTCCTTTCGTCATCACCTAGAAACCAGAGTACTCCACATTGGTCAGTCCCACCTATCAGCATCCTCTAACATACTTAATCGTACACTACCTGGCACATAGTAGATTCTTAATATGTATTTGTTGACTGAATAAATGGGAATTAGTTTATAAATCTTGATAGAGTGAACTAAATATAAACTTCCTCTCAGGCATGAATATGAAATGTGCAAAACTTATATATAGGTATATTGGTATTGTGCAATGATGTGTATTTTTGTTTTAAGGTATTTCATATATTATAATTTTATTGCAAGCATCAAGATAAATGAAGGCATTAAATATGATGTTCAAGAGGTAGAGTTTTGTTGGTTTGTTTTTGCTTTTTTGCTATAGAATCCTAGATACATATACTAAATGAGATTATCGATCTTATATCTAATTATCTTAAGAAGCCTTTCTGGATAATTAAGACTTTGGACTAAGGAATTCTGTGGTTGCTGATATGTTCAGAACACTAACTATTCAAGGAACGAGTAGGTAAGCACAACATATTAGCAAGAATTATGTATGATACTTAATTGGTAATTCCTTGGATTAGGAAGAAGATAAAGGAGAAAAGTGTGAAAATTGATTCAAATTACAAACTGGAAGAAAAGAAGGAGAAAAATAACTGTACACTATGTCTTTTTTTCTTCTGCTGCACATAAATACTTTACTAGATAAACATTTTTAGCAAGAAGGTACAACTTATTCTGTATGTTCCAGGAATATCAAGTTCTTTTTCTCTTAATACTATGTCCTAATTCACAGAAATACAGACGTGAAGTAAAATTGAAAACACATAGTTTTTCCCTATTTTTATTGGTGCATTATAGCTGTACATAACAGTGAGATTTGTTGTTAAATGTGTGTACATGCACACAATACAACAATATAATTTGACCAATATTATTCTCCAGTATTTTAACTTTTCTTCCCCTCTCCTTCCTCCTCATCCCTTTCTTCTACTGTACTGATCTCCCTTTGATTTTCATGAGAACTTTCTTTTCCTTTTTCTTCTCTAGCTTCCACATATGAAAGAAAATATATGACCCATGACCTTCTGACTTTGGTTTATTTTACTTAATATAATGGCTTCAAGTTTCATCCATTTTCCCACAAATAACATAATTTCAATTTTCTTTATGACTGAATATAACTCCATGGTACATATATGGCACATTTTCTGTATCCATTTATCTGTTAACAGACACCTAGTTGGGCTCCATACTTTAGCTGTTGTGTGTGGTACTGCTGAGGGTATGCGTGTATCACTGTAATATGCTGACTTTAATTCTTCAGAATAAATACAGAAAAGTGGTATAGTTGGGTCATGTGATGCTTCCATTCCTAGTCTTTTGAGGAACCAATGCACTAAATTCCATAGAGATGGTACTAATTTACAATCCCACCAATAGTGAAACATTACCTTTTTTACGACACCTTCTCCAGCATTTATTATTCTTTGTATTCTTGACTGATGCCATCCTGACAGGATTGAAATAAAGTCTCAGGAAAAAGTTTCCTTTGCATTTCCCTAATTTCTAAAAACACTGAACATTTTCTTTTTTATATTTTTTTGGTCATTTATATTTCTTCTTTTGAGAAGTATTTGTTTTGTTCATTGCCCATTTCATTGGGTTATTTGTGGTTTGGGTGTTAAGTTTTTTGAGTTGTTTATATTAGTCCTCTGTCAGAAAGTGGCAAGCAAAGTTTTTCTCCCGTTCTGTAGGCTCTCTCTTCAAGTTCTTAATCATATTCTTTGCTGTGCAGAAGCTTTTTAATTTGATATAATCCCATTTATTAATTCTTGCTAATATTTTATGAGTTTTAGGGGTTCTATTGAAATAGTTCTTGCCTGTGCCAATATGTTGGAGTGTTGACTCTATGTTTTCTTCTAGAGGTTGCAAAGTTTCTGGTCTAATGATTAGGTCTTTGGTTCATTTTGAGTTGATTTTTAGGCATAGTGAGGGACAAGCATCTAGTATTATTCTTCTACATATTGATAACCAGTTTTCCCAGCACCATTTGTTAAATGTAGGTTTTCTCCAATGTAGGTTTTTGGCACATTTGTCAAGGATCAGATAACTGTATCTGTGTAGGGTTGTTTCTGTGTCTTCTATTCTGTTCCATTATCTATATAGCTGTTTTTATGCCAGTATCACACTGTTTTTATTACTATAACTCTGTAGTATAATATGAAGTCAGATATTGCGATACCTCCAGCATTGCTTTTTTGGCTTTGGCTATTCAGTGTCTTTTTATTCTTCCAAATTAATTTTAAGATTGTTTTTCCCTAGTTCTAAAAACACAAAAATTTAATCCAAATTCAAAGCTTAAAATATTAAGCACTTACTATGTGCCATAATCCTATGAAATGGTGTACATATGTTTTCTAACTTAATCCTCATGATTGTTCTATGAGGCAGATTCTGTTATCTTTTTACATTTCAAAGATGAACGCTCTAAGTTTGAGAGAAGATAGTGACTAGACCAATGCCCAAAATATGTTGAAGTCATATTATTAGCCACATTTTCTGATCCAGTATCATGTGCTTTAATACTGTTTTGGGAGATTAGGGCATAACTCTGAGCAGTGTTGAAAGCAACAGTATGTCACCTACTGAATATAATGTTACTAAAGAAATCTAAAGTAATATATTTGCTCTTAATTGAGCATTGTCTAGCTAAGATCTTACTAGTGCAGCTAGATATGTACCTATCATCTATCTACAACATTGCAGTGAAATCAGTGATAAAGATAATACCCTCGATTGGTAAGGAAAGAAAACTTAAAGTTGCTTTATTTTTCAAAGCAATACAATATGTTTGCAACTACTGTTATTCTAGCTAATAAAATAGAAGAATATTTTTGAACAAATGTTTGCATGAAAGCCCTGAGTATTATAACTTAGGGTGGTTAAAAGAATTCTTCAGACTGAAGATAATACAACCATTCTCACAAAGTTAGAAATATCTGAGTAATGAAACTACAATGTAATCTGTTAAAAATTTCCATTTAGACAATTATCTTTAATATTGGTATACCCGGCATAATCAAGATGAAATGAATTTAATAAGTTTATTTCAATGTGCATAGAGTGGATCTCAGTGTGTTGACAGAACACAAAGAAGCATGGTTAGATCCCTGGCCTCAAGACACCTTATTCCAAAATATTAATCTTTGAATAACCTAACCTTATAATCATATACAGAGCTACTCCATATGGGTCCTTCAAAGAGATTGCTTTCCTTTGTGATCAGAAATCTTAGAAAAAAAAATCATTTTGCAAGACATGGGCAGGTCTAATCCTTCACTATGACACAAGTCTTGATGTATAGTAGAGACTATTTTTTGTTGCTGTTATTAATCTAATAGTTTCAGGCATAAAGCATTAGCCACATGAGGTCACTGTTGTTCATACATGAATTATAACTACTATATAAATCTTGATTTTCTTGGTTGAATGATCTTAGAATCTATGACTTGAATAAATAATGTATGTGGAAGGGTGGTGACACATATTTTAGGAATTCATGTAACTCAGATATACTTGTTAAAAAATGAGTATTTGTTTTGTGGCAAAATCCTTCATTACATTCAATAAATCCAGAATTTTAATTTTTAGTGTAGTTGTATTAAAGAAAAATGGATTCAATAATGTATACAAAAGCTAACTATATCCTTAAAGTAATTTTGAAATTATTTGCACATAAGACTTAGTCATTCAAGCTTCACTAGTGTCTTTAATGAACATGATGAGTTTACTAGTCTTTTATTTATTTATTTTTGTTACTGAGGATTGGATTCAGGTATGCCTTACCATTGCATTACACCCCCAAGTCTTTTTAAAATTTTTTTTTAAATTTTAAGACAGTGGCTTTCTTAGGACTTCAGTTGCTGAAGCTGGCCTCAGACTTGCCATCCTCCTACTTCAGCCTCCCAAATTGCTAGGATTACATGCATGTGCCACCTGACCAGTTTCCTAGTCTTATAGTTAGTGGATTATTGTGAAGTATCTTAAGCAAAATAAAAAAAAATAATTTATTATTTACATTGCTTATTTTAAATCCAAGGAAGCAAAATATTGATTGTGGAAATATAATAGTTGTTGACATAAGTCACTACTTACATTCAAAAGTCCAATTTGAATTAAGTCATTCCAGAAGTATTGGTCACAAATATATCAGGTTTGCAAACAATGGAAAAATCCTGAATATACTGTACACACACCAATGGATATTATAATTGTGTCTGTATGATTATGTGTGTGTGTATGTGTGTGTGTGTGTGTGTGTGTGTGTGTTTATGTGTATGGGGAAGAGCAAGCAAGAGAGAGAGAGAAGGAGAGAGGAAGAGAGAGATTGATTGTTTTCTTGTCATTGCTCCCATGGAGGTCACCAAAAGTAATTTTTGTCAAGGTTACAAACTAGCCCATGACACCAAATCCAATGGATACTGATTATTATTATTATTCATTACTGGATCTCTCAATAATGTTAGACAGACATATTAGACTGAAGAGAAATACAGCCATTTGCCCAAAGTTAGAAATATCTAGGAAATGAAATTACTATGTAATCTGTTAAAAACTTCCATTACGCATTTATTTTTAATATTGGTTTACCAGCATGATCAAGATGAGATGAATTCAATAGTGTTTGAGGAGTCTTTTTCAATGTGCATAAAGCAGCTCTCAGTGTGGTGGGAAACACTAAGAAGCATGGTTTGATCTGCTAAGACTATTATCTTCATGGCCCAGGACTGCCCCGCCAACCAGCAGACACACGCCAGAACACAGACATACCCTGCCTCCATCTTGGGACACTGCAGCCATTGCCATAGTCCTCCCCATGCAGGATCCTCCACCTTGGAACAACACATAAGGCCTGGAGGAAACTGCATCTCAGTATAGGCAGTCCGCTCTTTTAACCCCATCTCTGAGAGTGGTTGCATCCATCTTGGGACACCCGCACTGCTGCTATCTTGAGTTATTTCCATTTTGCCACCACCACCTTTAGTTGCAGTAGCATTTCCAGCCAGGGTCTAGAAGCCCATCACCAAGGTGAGGTACAGGTAATCTGCAGGAACAGTATAAGATAGGGTAGAAACAGTAATATTTCAGATCTGCACTGCAATAAAGGAAGACACATAGACAACATGGAAAAAACAAGGGAAGAAAGTGCCCCCAAACAAACCAAGATACTACAATAATAGAGTCCATGGACAACACAGTTGGTGAAATTTCAGAGAAGGATTTCAAAATGTACATAATTAAAATGATCTATGAGTTAAATAATGAACTAAGTTAGCAAATACAGGCAAAAATTGATCACTCCAACAAAGAGATAAGAGAGCAAATACAGGCAGCAAAACACTACTTCAAGAAAGAGAGTTTCTGAAAAAAAAAATAGAAATTGTTGAAATAACTGAAACAATAAACAAAATAAAAAACTCAATAGAAAGCATCACCAGAAGACTAGATCAATTGGAAGACAGAATGTCAGACAATGAAAACTAAATATACAATCTGGAAAATAAAGATGACCACACAGTGAAAATGGTAAGAAACCATGAGCAGAACATCCAAGAATTATGGGATAGCATCAAAAGACCAAATCTAAGAGTTATTGGGATAGAGGAAGGCACAGAGATTCATATCAAAGGACTGCATAATCTCTTTAATGAAATAATATCAAAAAATTCCCAAACATGAAGAATGAATTGGAAAATAAAATACAAGAGACTTAGAGTATGCCAAATGTACAAAATTACAACAGATCTACACCAAGACACATTATAATGAAAATGCATAGAACACAGAAGAAGGATAGAATTTTAAAAACCAGAAGAGAAAGGAATCAGATTACATATGGGGAAACCAATAAAGATGTCTGCAGGTTTTTCAAACCAGACCCTGAAAGCAGAAGATCCTGGAACAACATATAATAAGCTCTGAAAGAAAATGGATGCCAACCAAGAATATTATATCCAGCAAAGTTAAACTTTAGATTTGATGATGAAATTAAAAAAATCCATAATTAACAAAAGTTAAAAGAACTTACAATGAGAATGCCTGCACTACAGAACATCCTTGGCAAAATTTTCCATGAGGAGATAATGAAAAAAAAATCAGCAAAGGGAGATATTACACTAAAGGAGAAAAAAATCAAAAGAGAAACCAAGTCAAGTGAAATACCAAAAACAATCAAAAATGACCGGGAATATAAATCATGTCTCAATAATAACCCTGAATGTTAATGGCCTAAACTTACTAATCAAAAGACATAGACTGGTGGATTGGATTTTTAAAAAGACCCAGCAATATGCTGCCTTCAAGAGACTCATCTCATAGGAAAAGTCATCCACAGACTGAAGGTGAAAGGTTAGGAAAAAAATATGGACTGTGTAAAGAAGTAGGGGTTTCCTTCTATCAAATAAAGTAGACTTCAAGTCAAAGTTAATCAGAAGGGATAAATAAGGACATTTTATACTGCCCAAGGGAACCATACGTCAACAAGACATAACAAATATAAATATATATGCCCCCAAACAACGGAGCATCTACATTCATCAAACAAACTCTTCTCAAGTTCAAGAGTCAAATAGACCACAATACAATAATTCTGGGTGATTTGAACACACATCTTTTACCACTAGATATATTTTACAAACAAAGCTAAACAAAGGAACTATAGAACTCAATAATAAAATCAATAACTTAGACTTAACTGATATATATATATATATATATATATATATATATATATATATATATGAATATTTCATCCATCAACAAGTGAACACTCTTTCTTGTCAGCAGCACATGGATCCTTCTCTAAAATAGACCATATGTTAAGCCACAAAGCAACTCTTAGCAAATATAAAAAAGTAGAGATATTACCCTTCATTCTATCATATTATAATGGAATGAAATTAGAAATCAATGATAAAATAAGAAATAAAATCTACTCCAACACCTGGAGACTAAATAACATGCTGCTGAATGAATAATAGGTTGCAGAAGACATCCAGGAAGAGATTAAAAACTTCTTAGAAGTGAATGAGAACACAGGTACAACTAGAAATCTCTAGGATACTATGAACACAGTACTAAGAGGAAATTACATTGCATGGAGATCATTCTTTAAAAGAAGAGAAAGTCAACAAATAAATGACCTAACATTACATCTCAAAGTCCTAAAAAGAAGAACAAATCATCACTAAAAGCAGTAGAAGACAGGAAAAAATTAAAATCAGTGTTGAAATCAAAGAATTTGAAACAAAAGAAACAATTGAAAAATTGACAAAACAAAAAGTTGGTTCTTTGAAAAAGTAAATAAAATTGATAAACCCTTATACATCCTAATGAAGAGAAGGAGAGAAAAAACTCAAATTATTAACATCTGTGATGAAAAAGGAAATATCACAATGGACACTTCAGAACTACAGAAGATAAATAAAAATTTTCTGGAAAATTTGCACTCCAATAGAAAAGAAAATTTTGAAGGCACTGACAAATTTCTAAAGTCATATAATCTGCACAAACAGAATCAGGATGATATACTCAAGTTAAACAGATCAATTATAAGCAATTAAACAGAAGACACCATCAGAAGCCTAAAAACCAAGAAAAGCCCAGGACCAGAGTGATATACAGTGGAGTTTTACAAGACCTTCAAAGAAAAACTAGTACCAATACTCCTTAAATTATTTTATGAAACAGAAAAAGAGGTAACACTTCAAAACTCATTCTTTGAGGCCAATATCATCCTGATTCCAAAACCAGACAAAGACACATCAAAGAAAGAAAACTTCAGACAAATATCTCCAATGAACATAAATGCAAAAGTTCTCAGTAAAATTATGGTAAATTAAATACAGAAACATTAAAAAGATCATGCACCACAATCAAGTGGGGTTTATCTCAGGAATACAAGGTTGTTTCAACATACAGAAATCAATGAATGTAATTCATCATCACATCAATAGTCTTAAAGATAAAAATCATATGATCATCTCTATAGATGCAGAAAAAAAAAATTCAACAAAATACAGCACACTTTCATGTTCAAAACACTAGAAAAACTCGGGATAACAGGAGCATATATCAACATTGTAAGAGCTACCTATGCTAAGCCCAAGGCAACATCATTCTAAGTGGAGAAAAATTAGAAGCATTCCCTCTAAAAACTGGAGCACAACAAGGATGCCCATGTTCACCACTTCTATTTAACATAGTTCTTGAAACACCAGCCATAGCAATTATACAGACAAAAGAAATCAAAGGGATAAGGATAAGAAAAGAAGAACTCAAGCTATCACAATTTTCTGTCAATATGATTCTATACTTAGAGGACCCAAAAAAATTCCACCAGAAAACTTATAGAAGGAATAAATGAGTTCAACAAAGTAGCAGGATATAAAAACCAATGCCCATAAATCAAAGTTATTTCTGTACATCAGTGAAAAATCCTCTGAAAGAGAAACTTGTAAAACCACCCCATTTACAAAAAAAAGCTTAAAAAACAAAACAAAACAAACAAACAAACAAAAAATCAATTGGGAACCAACTGAAAGAAAGAAGTAAAAGACCTCTACAATGAAAACTATAGAATGCTAAAGAAATGAATTTAAAAAGGCCTTAGAAGATGGAAAGATTGCCCTTGTTCTTGGATGAGCAGAATTAATATTGTCAAAATGACCATACTATCAGAAGCACTGAACAGATTTAAAGCAATCCCAATCAAAATCGCAAAGACTTTCCTCATAAAAATAGAAAAAGCATGAAATTCATCTGGAAAAATAAGAGACCCAGGATAGCCAAAGCAATCCTTAGCAAGAAGAGTGAAGCAGTTGGCATCACTCTACCATACCTTAAACTATACTACTGAGCAATAGTGGAAAAAAAATGATATTGGCAACAAAGTAGACTTGTAGACCAAAGATGCAGATTAGAAGACACAGAGACAAACTCACATAAACATATATTGGAGGAAGGCTCCAAAAGCATATATTGGAGAAAGGATAGCCTCTTCAGCAAAAAGTGCTTGGAAAAATGGAAATCAATATGCAGCTAAATGAAATTGAGCCCCTATCTCTCACCATGCACAAAACTCAAATCAAAGTGGTTCAAGGATCTAGGAATTAAGCCAGAGATCTTGTGCCTGATAGATAAAAAATTAAGCCCAAATCTTCATAATGTTGGATGAGGCCCTGAATTTCTTAATAAGACTCTTACAGTGGAAGTATTAAAATCAAGAATCAATAAATGGGTTGAATTCAAACTGAAAAGCTTCTTCTCAGCAAGAGAAACAATTAGTGAGGTGGATAGAGAGCCTGCAGAATGGGAGCAAATTTTCACCACTCACACATCAGATAGAGCACTAATCTCTAGAATATATAAAGAACTCAAAAATTCTAACACCAAAAAAAATAATAACCCAATCAATAAATGGGCCAAGGAACTGAAGAGACACTTTTCAGAAGATGATATGCAATCAATCAACAAATATATAAAAAAATTTTCAATATCTCTAGCAATTAGAGAAATGCAAATCAAAACCACTCTAAGATTTTATCTCACTCCAGTTAGAATGACAGCTATTAAAAATACAAACAACAATATGTGTTCATGAGGATATGGGAGAAAAGGTACACTCATACATTGTTTGTGGGACTACAAATTGGTACAACCAATCTAGAAATCAGTATGGATATTCCTTGGAAAACTTGGAATGGAACCACCATTTGACCCAGCAATCACACTCCTTAGTCTATACCCAAAGGACTTAAAAACAGCATATTACAGGGACACAGCCACATCAATGTTTATAGCAGCACAATTCATAATAGCTAAATTTTGGAACCACTCTAGATGCACTTCAGTAGATGAATGGAAAAAGAAACTGTGGTATATATACACAATGGTATGTTACTCAGCATTAAAAGAGAACAAAATCATGGCATTTGCAGGTAAATGAATAGAATTGAAGAATATTATGATAAGTGAAGTAAGCCAATCACAAAAAACAATTGCCAAATGTTTTCTCTGATATGTGGGAGCTGATTCATAATGGAGATGGGGCAGAGCATGGGAGGAATGCAGGAACTTTAGATAGGGGATAAAGGGGAGAGAGGGTAAGGGAGGGGGCATTGGGGTAAGAAAGATTTTGGAATGAGATGGACATCATTACCCTAAGTACATGTATGAAGACATGAATGGTTTGACTCTGTGAACAACCAGAGACATGACAAATTGTGATCTATATGTGTAATATAAATTGAAATGTATTCTGCTGTCATGTATAACAAATTAGAATAAATAATTTTTTAAAAGACCACTTTTTTCTCATGAACAGCTTTCTATAATAACAGCATTTCTTACTTTACTAGCTGCTCCTCTTTATGGAATACCTGACCCCTAAATATTGATAGTCTTATCTCTCCATTGAATCCTCTTATTTCTCTCTACCTCTCAAATTTATTTTATTCATCCTCATTTAAAAAATATTATCAATATGCTTATATCCACCTAATTTATGTCTTTTCAGTGTCAAACTAGCCTATCCAAACTTCCAAGTGGGTGTCATATGGACATTGAACCTCCATAAATAGTATATTCTTAGCAAATAATAGAAACATAAAAGATAGTTCTTGACTGAATTAGTATGTGATATGCTTATGCGTCAAAGGTGCACCAAATCCTATACAAGTTATTTATGGTGAGTTTACATTAATTCAGAGACACATTAAATCTATAAAAGGAAACTTATGAAATAAAATTCTAGTATATGTGGAAAAAATCCCTTATGCTCTTATCTTATATAATACTTGGAATATTTGTGAATATAAAGTGAGCAATAACATAATACATATTTTTTTTATTTGAAAAACAATGTATTATTTTCCTGCTTGATAATAAATACACTTTTTCAAAAGAGGAATATTTTTTACCTTTATTGTAAGTCACATAAAATGTGCTATCTTATGTCATAAAATATTAAACATTTTAGCAAATGGTTATTGACTTTCTTCTCACAGTTGGTCACTATTTCACACACCTAGCCAAATTTTCCAGCATCCTTTTCCAACTCTATTTTCTCAGCTTCTTTCTAATGTTCCACCTAGAAATAATTTCCTTTTTTCATACACTCCCTTTCAAACATTAATGAGAACAGGATAAATATTGTGATGGCATTATTAAAATGCTTACATTATTATAAAATGTTCCTATTGAATATTTGACATCTGATTATTTTTTGGACTTCATTCTTAAAGACAAATTTACCAACTTGATTGAATAGAAATATGAAAGATGGGTCTTTCCTGAAGTCTAGATTATATAAAGAAAAAAGAAAATTGTTAATATAAAAAGTATCATTCAGTGTTTAAATATTAGCATTATGTGTGATAAAATTGATGGCCATTTTAAGTAGAATAAAATGATCTAGCGCTTCTTCAAGATATTTTCCAAGTTAGAGAGTCTATCCACCTATTCATTTCTATTTTTATGATTAGGCTAATTAATTTTGAAGAGCTATATTTGGTAAGCCCTTATTAAACTAGGATTATGTCTTCTTGATTATCTCTTTTATGGGACTAGAGATGACTAATGAGAAAAATATACTAACTTCAGATTTTGCTAATGTTTTTAACCTAAAGATTTCATTCTGGCTGGTTAATTCCAAGGCTTATTTAAGTCACCAACTTTTCCACTTCATTTTGCTTTGTGTGTGTGTGTGTGTGTGTGTGTGTGTGAATTATGAAATGTTGAGATCCTTATCACATGCTGTATTCCATAAGTTTCAAGTCTGTTTCTATTTATAAGTTCTAAGCATTAAACTTTCCATCTGATGAAACATATGGTGAAGTCATATTTCAGGGCATTTGACTATTTGTGTAAATACTTGAGAGATTGATTGACATGTCAAAATTAAAAATTGTAAGGACATTATCATTGACTGCTACTTTATAATACTTGGAATATTTGTGAATATAGAATGAGAAATAACATAATAAATCTTTTTTGATTTGAAAAACAACGTATTGTTTTCCTGCTTGATAATAAATATACTTTTTCAAAAGAGGAACATTTTTTCACTTTTCAAACAGTATCATAAATTAGAACATAGGACCTGACATTGCAGATAACAGCTGTCCTTCATGGCACCTTTCTTTCCATTAATCTAAGAAATTATTGCTGAACTAGTTGGCATCCAGTTAAAGATACTGAAAGGCAGAAAAACTTAGTTTTTAAAGATTGTTGATTATTAACACTGTTGGGGGGTGGTCTGGATTTACAGATGTGTTTAAATACATATGCATGCCTGTTAATTGCAGGCAAAAGAAATAAGCAAAGGCTATTCCAGTAGAGTTATTTTCTCTCTTTATGATTTCTAAATCAGAGTTGCCTGATTTCTATTTTTATGCATAATGAAAATGCATATTCTCTGGTTGCTGTGAGATGCATTATATGCACTGTGGTAAATTCTATTATTTTTCCAAGTTATATGTTGTCCTCTCTATATGAGGTTACACTTCAATGCCCTATTGAAATTAGTTTTGGCCATGTGGTTTGCTTTGGAAATAATGTTGGTGCATCCTGGCAAAAACTTATCAAATGTGATTCTGCTGTCATTGAGGCATTCCTGAATAAGAAATAACCTTTTATTTTGAAGCTACTAAAAATTTCAAGTCATCTGTTAACACATAATAACTTACTAAAATCTGACTAATAAATGAACATTTAATTTCAGTATAGCAGGTCATAACCCAAATACATGCTAATCCTATCTCTACATAATTTTCACAACACTTAGTATAGCAATCAATGTATTTTACAACATCAAGAATTTAATATTAAAATAATCTAGTGACACTGGCAGGCAGGCAAGAATATTTTATCATTTTATAATTATTAAGACCAACCCTATTCATTCAACTAGAATAGGTACTTATTTAAAAAGAAAAAAAAAGAATGTTCAAATATTTGCATCTAAATTTTTATTCTTTTTATAGTTTTACTTAGTTCTAAAATAATAAGAAATACTATAAAGATAATATATGTGTATATATGTACATATATATAAAGTAATATTATTCTTTGTTTTAGAATCTAGCATAAAATTATTTTAACATCACTATATTATAATGTTACAATGTTCAACTAATATTTTGTATTGTATCAATTTAATCTGCTCAAGCTTATATGAGACAATTCATAAAACATGTTCTATTTAAGAAAATACATTTTCAGCTCTCAAAATAACAAACTAAAATTAGTAAATCCCAACATTATGTTCTGTAATGTAGCCTTCAGGTAGATTATGCTTTCTTAAAAAACATTTTTAATTAATATATGACAGTGGAATGCATTACAATTCTTATTACACATATAGAGCACAACTTTTTCATATCTCTTGTTATATACACAGTATATTCACACCAATTTGTGTCTTCATAGCTATACTTTGGATAATAATGATCATCACATTCCACCATCATTAATACCTCATGCCCCCTCCTTTCCCCTCCAAACCCTTTTCCCTATCTAAAGTTTGTCTATTCCTCCTATGCTCCCACTTCCTATCTCACTATGAATCAGCCTCCTTATATCAAAGAAAACATTCAGCATTTGATTGTTTGGGATTGGCTAACTTCACTTAGCATTATTTTCTCTAACTCCACTCATTTACCTGCAAATGCCAGGATTATATTATCTTTTCTTGAGTAATAGTCCATTGTGTATACATTCCACATTTTTTTATCCATTCATCTACTGATGAGCATCTATGATGGTTCCACAGTTTAGTTATTGTGAATTGGGCTGCTATAAACATTGATATGTGTCTGTTCTTGTAGTATGCTATTTTTAAGTCCTTTGAGTATACAGCGAGGAGAGGAATAGCTGGGTCAAATGGTGGTTTCATTTCCAACTTTCAAAGAAATCTCCATACTACTTTCCATATTGGCTGCTCCATTTTGCAGTCCCACGAGCAATATATGAGTGTACCTTTTTTCCCCACTTCCTCGCCAACACTTATTGTTGCTTTATGCATAATAGCTGCCATTCTGACTGGAGTGAGATGAAATCTTAGAGAAGTTTTGATTTGCATTTCTCTAATTGCTAGTGATGATGAACATTTTTTCATGTATTTGTTGATTGATTTTCAAGTATTTGATGATAAACATTTTTTCATGTATTTGTGAGCATCTTCTGAGAAGTGTCTCCTCAGGTCCTTGACCCATTTATTGATTGGGTTATCTGTTTTTTTTTTTTTTTTTTTTTTTTTTCTTTTGAGTTCTTTATATACCCTAGAGATTAGTGCTCTGTCTGATGTGTGAGGGGAAAATATTTGCTCCCAATATGTAGCCTCTCCATTAACCTCACACATTGTTTCTTTTGCTGAGAAGAAACTTTTTAGTTTGAATCCATCCCATTTGATTCATGATTTTAAATCTTGTGCCACAAGAGTCTTATTAAGGAAGATGGGGCCTAATCCCACATGCTGGAGAAAAATTAAATACTTAGGAATCAACAAAAGACGTGAAAGATCTATATAATGAAAATTACTGAACCTTAAAGAAAGAAATCAAAGAGGACCTTAGAAGAAGGAAGGAGAAGAGACTCAACATGGCAACAGGCGAGGAGGCAGAGCTTTCACTAACTCCTCAGCCACACGGACAGAGAGACACATCAGAACATGTGGATTCTGCCTGCTGAGAAACTCCCAGGAAAATTCCGCTGAAGTGAGACCTAGGCGGGGAGTTTGGGATTATTGGAGGTGACAGCTTGCCCTGGTATGGGTGAATCTCGGCCACCCTGCGTGCAGAGGTGCGGGTCGCTGCTGTCTGGCGACCAGTCACAGACGGAGGAGTGTCAGCACACCAGAGACCATGTGCGGTGTAGAGAAACGAAGAGTTGGTTCCTTCGAAGAGGTTGCTAACCAAGCCTTCATGAAACAGCGGATGGAGAACTGAAATCGAGACTGGGGCAGACCAGAGACAGGCCAGACCCACCCCTCCCATCGGACACTCCTGCAAGGAGTCTGGAGCCTGCCATAGCAGAGAGCTGACGTCACCAGAGTTTGGCAGACGGGATCCCTTCCCAGCAAAATCAGCTTCAACAGGTGTGTGACTCCCACCCCACCAGATACATACAGCTAGGAAACCTCAAAAATCTCTCCCCAGAGCTTCCTGGGCTTCACTGTAGGAGCCGAGGGAAGCAGAGGGGACTCCTAACCTCCAATTCCCCTACCACCAGCGGCAACAGTCAAAGCCTTAGCTGCCAGCTCCCAGGGCGTGGCCACCGAAGGAGTCCAGGCAAAATAAGCTGACGGTTCCCAGATCACCCGCTCCACAACCTTGGGGTCTGGGTGAATGGCAAACAGAGAGAGTGCTCAGTCATTCGGGAGAACAGAGCACTCAGGGGGCTATAAGTGTAACTAGATCTGCGAGAACACCTCCAATGAGCAGGGCCTGGCTGGCTGGCAGGAGAAAGGGGTGGGAGGGGCCTGAGAAGAGAAACGGCCCTGGGCTAACAGGATTGGAGAGATGCCCAGTAGGGGAAGAGGAGCCGTCTTACAGGGATTGCTTCCGGGCACATAGAGGGCAGAAGCTTGGCTCGGAGGGCACAGCTCCGCCCACTGGAAGAGAAGAAAATAGAACTCTAAAACTGCATTTATTGTTTTTTTTCTTTTCCCTTTTCAATTTTTATTGTTCTTTCCATTCTACTTTATTCTAACTATTTTTCTCTCCCTCTTTCTCTTTAAGGACTTCTTCCTTCCCCTTCCACCTAACTTTCATCCCAAGCATTACGACTTTCATCACGTGTAATTTTCTAAATGCAAATAGGTGAATGTTTCCAGGCTGTCTATAGCGCTCCTAAGACCCCAGCTACTACCAAATACCCTGATCCATTCGCCTGTTAATATCCCCCTTCAGTACAGCAATCTTCCAAAGTAGCCAAGTCATACTAACCTTCATACCATCATAGCACCCAACCTAAACATAAAGTCCTAAAACCAAACAACAGATCACGATATGCCTACAGAATCTGTAAGCTTTTTATGAAACAAATGAATCAACTTTAAATTACAATAAAGCCCAACATCTCTAAATATAGTCTCCCAACACAAAGGAGAGACCACAGAGATATACAAAACCAAAACAAATTTATAGGAGAAAACAGAAACAGAGCAGTTAATCAGAGTTGGAAAGTAGCATGAACACCATGGAAAAAAACAAGGGAAAAAAGGATTACAAACAATAGAGGACAACTTAAATTTACAGGAGAACCTAGAGGTATCAGAAAAATGGACAGAGAAAGAACTCAAGGCATACCTGACTCAGATGGAATGGAATCTTAAAGAAATCATTAGACAGCAAGTCCAAACAATGAAAGAATACTTTGAAAATGAATTACATAAGCAGATTCAAGAAGCAAAAATCAACTCTACCAGGAGATAGAGATTTAAAAAAAAAAATCAAACATTAATCCTAGAAATGCAGGAAACCATAAACCAAATCAAAAACTCAAATGAAAATATTACAAGTAGCCTGGATCAAATAGAACTCAGAACATCAGATAATGAAGACAAAGTATATCAACTCGAAAAGAGTATAGTCAACACAGAAAGGCTGGTAAAAAACCACCAGCAAAACATCCAAGAGATATGGGATGTTATAAAAAAAAAAACTTAAGTGTCATTGGAATAGAAAAAGGTATAGAGGTTCAAACCAAAGTATTGATCAATCTGTTGAATGAACTAATTTTAGAAAACTTTCCAGACATGAAAGATGGAACAGATTGCCAAATCCTGGAAGCCTACAGGACCCCAAACATACAAAACCATAATAGACAAACTCCAAGACAAATTATTATGAAGATATCCAACATACAGAACAAGGAGAGAATACTAAAAGCTACAAGAGAAAGGAGGCAGATTACATTCAGGGGTAAAACAATTAGGTTAATGGCTGATTTTTCATCACAGACGTTGAAAGCGAGAAGATCCTGGAACAACGTATTTCAAACGCTGAAAAATAATGGATTCCAACTAAGAATATTGTATCCAGCAAAATTAAGCTTCAGGTTTGACAATGAAATTAAATTATTTCATGATAAACAAAAGTTAAAAGAATTCACAGCCAGAAAACCAGCACTGCAAAGCATCTTGAGCAAAACACTACAAGAAGAGGAAATGAAAAACAGCACCCAAAACCAACAGTGGGAGGTAACTCAGTAAAGGGGGGGAAAATAATCTAAGAGGAAAAACAAGCCAAATTAAAATAAATAAATAAATAAATAAATAAATAAATAAATAAGACTGGAAGTACAAACCATACATCAATAGCAACCCTAAATGTTAATGGCTTAAACTCACCAATTAAGTGACATAGGCTAGTAACTTGGATTAAGAAAAAAAAAAACAGATCCAACAATATGCTGCCTTCAGGAGACTCATATGATAGGAAAAGACATACACAGGCTGAAGGTGAAAGGTTGGGAAAAATCATACCACTCACATGGTCCTCGGAAGCAAGCAGGAATGGCCATACTCATATCAAATAAAATCAAATTCAAACGTAAGTTAACCAAAATGGATAAAGAAGAACAATATATACTGTTAAAAGGAACCATTTACCAACAAGATATAACAATTATCAATATTTATGCACCAAATAATGATGTTGCAACGTTCATAAAACAAACTCTCCTCAAATTCAAGAATCAAATAGACCACAACACAATAATTATGGGTGACTTCCACACACCTCTCTCACTATTGGACAGATCCTCCAAACAAAAGTTGAATAAAGAAATTATAGAACTCAATAACACAATCAATAACCTAGACTTAACCAACATAGATACAATATATCAACCATCATCAAGTGGATATATGTTTTTCTCAGCAGCACATGGATTCTTCTCAAAGATAGACCATATATTATGCCATAGGGCAACCCTTAGTAAATATAAAGGTGTGGAGATAATACCATGCATCTTATCTGATCATAATGGAATTAAACTGGAAATCAATGATAAAAGAAGAAAGGAAAAATCCTGCATCACCTGGAAAATGAACAATATGTTACTGAATGATCAATGGGCTACAGAAGACATAAAGGAGGAAATCAAAAAAAATTCTTAGAGATAAATGAAAATACAGACACAACATATCAGAATCTATGGGACACAATGGAAGCAGTTTTAAGAGGGAAATTCATTGCCTGGAGTTCATTCCTCAAAAAAAGAAAAAAACAACAAATAAATGAGCTAACACTTCATCTCAAAACCCTAGAAAAGGAAGAGCAAAACAACAGCAAATGTAACAGAAGATAAGAAAGTAAAATATGATATGTCAAGAACTATGTAATGTTTTGAACAACCAACAATAAAAATTTAAAAAAAGAAATAATTAAAATCAGAGCGAAAATCAGCAAAATTGAAACAAAAGAAACTATTGAAAAAATTGACAAAACTAAAAGTTGGTTCTTCGAAAAAATAAATAAGATCAACAGACCCTTAGCCATGCTAATGAAGAGAAGAAGAGAACTCAAATTCCTAACATATGGGATGAAAAAGGCAATATCACAACTGACACTACAGAAATACAGAAGATAATTAGAAATTACTTTGAAACCCTATATTCCAATAAAATAGAAGATAGTGAAGATATTGATAAATTTCTTAAGTCATATGATTTGCCCAGATTGAGTCAGGAAGATACACACAATTTAAACAGACCAATAATAAAGGAGGAAATAGAAGAAGCCATCAAAAGAATACCAACCAAGAAAAGCCCTGGACCGGATGAATATACAGCAGAGTTTTACAAAACCTTTAAAGAAGAATTAATACCAATACTTTTCAAGTTATTTCAGGAAATAGAAAAAGAGAAATTCATTCTATGAGGCCAACATCACCCTGATCCCAAAACCAGACAAAGACACTTCAAAGAAAGAAAACTACAGACCAATATCTCTAATGAACCTAGATGCAAAAATCCTCAATAAAATTCTGGCGAATCAGATACAAAACCATATCCAAAAAATTGTGCACCATGACCAAGTAGGATTCATCCCTGGGATGCAAGGCTGGTTCAATATACGGAAATCAATAAATGTTATTCACCACATCAATAGACTTAAAGATAAGAACCATATGATCATCTCAATAGACACAGAAAAAGCATTTGACAAAGTACAGCATTCCTTTATGTTCAAAACACTATAAAAACTAGGGATAACAGGAACCTACCTCAACATTGTAAAAGCTATCTATGCTAAGCCTCAGGCTAGCATCATTCTAAATGGAGAAAAATTGAAGGCATTCCCTCTAAAATCTGGAACAAGACAGGGATGCCCTCTCTCACCACTTCTATTCAGTATAGTTCTCAAAATACTGGCCAGAGCAATTAGACAGACAAAAGAAATTAAAGGTATAAAGATAGGAAAAGTAGAACTTAAATTATCACTATTTGCAGATGACATGATTCTATACCTAGCAGACCCAAAAGGGTCTACAAAGAAACTACTAGAGCTAATAAATGAATTCAGCAAAGTGGCAGGATATAAAATCAAGATGCATAAATCAAAGGCATTCCTGTATATCAGTGACAAATCTTCTGAAATGGAAATGAGGACAATCACCCCATTCACAATATCCTCAAAATATAAAAATAAAATACTTGGGAATCAACCTAACAAAAGAGGTGAAAGATTTATACAATGAAAAGTACGGAAACCTAAAGAGAGAAACAGAAGAAGATCTTAGAAGATGGAAAAATATATCCTGTTTATGGATAGGCAGAAATAATCTCATCAAAATGGCGATATTACCAAAAGTTCTCTATAGGTTTAATGCAATGCCAATCAAAATCCCAATGGCATTTCTTGTAGAAATAGAGAAAGCAATCATGAAATTCATATGGAAAAATAAAAGACCCAGAATATCAAAAGCAATTCTAAGCAGGAAGAGTGAATCAGGTGGTATAGCAATACCAGACTTCAAACTATACTACAGAGCAATAGTAACAAAAACAGCATGGTACTGGTACCAAAACTGGCAGGTGGACCAATGGTACAGAATAGAGAACATAGAGACCAATCCACAAAATTACAACTATCTTATATTTGACAAAGGGGCTAAAAGATGCAATGTAGGAAGGATAGCATCTTCAACAAATGGTGCTGGGAAAACTGGAAATCCATATGCAACAAAATGAATCTGAATCCCTTTCTCTCGCCATGCACAAAAGTTAACTCAAAATGGATCAAGGAGCTTGATATCAAAACAGAGACTCTGCATCTGATAGAAGAAAAAGTTGGCTCCAATCTACATACTGTGGGGTCGGGCTCCAAATTCCTTAATAGGACACCCATAGCATAAGAGTTAGAAACAAGAATCAACAAATGGGACTTACTCAAACTAAAAAGTTTTTTTCTCAGCAAGAGAAACAATAAGAGAGGTAAATAGGGAGCCTACCTCCTGGGAACAAATTTTTACTCCTCACACTTCAAATAGAGCCCTAATATCCAGTGTATACAAAGAACTCAAAAAATTAGACAATAAGATAACAAATAACCCAATCAACAAACGGGCCAAGGACCTGAACAGACACTTCTCAGAGGAGGAAATACAATCAATCAACAAGTACATGAAAAAATGCTCACCATCTCTAGCAGTCAGAGAAATGCAAATCAAAACCACCCTAAGATACCATCTCACTCCAGTAAGATTGGCAGCCATTAGGAAGTCAAACAACAAGTGCTGGTGAGGATGTGGGGAAAAGATTACACTTGTACATTGCTGGTGGGACTGCAAATTGGTGTGGCCAATTTGGAAAGCAGTATGGAGATTCCATGGAAAGCTGGGAATGGAACCACCATTTGATCCAGCTATTGCCCTTCTCGGACTATTCCCTAAAGACCTTAAAAGAGCATACTGTAGGGATACTGCTACATCGATGTTCATAGCAGCACAATTCACAATAGCTAGACTGTGGAACCAACCTAGATGCCCTTCAATGAATTAATGGATAAAAAAAATGTGGCATTTATACACAATGGAGTATAACTCAGCACTTAAAAAATGACAAAATCATGGCATTTCCAGGGAAATGGATGGCACTAGAGCAGATTCTGCTAAGTGAAGCTAGCCATTCCCTAAAAAACAAATGCCAAATGTCTTCTTTGATATAAGGAGAGCAACTAAGAACAGAGCAGGGAGGAAGAGCATAAGAAGAAGATTAACATTAAACAGGGATGAGAGGTGGAAGGGAAAGGGAGAGAGAAGGGAAATTGCATGGAAATGGAAGGAGACCCTCATTGTTATACAAAATTACATATAAGAGGAAGTGAGGGGAAAGGGAAAAAAACAAGGGAGAGAAATGAATTACAGTAGATGGGGTAGAGAGAGAAGATGGGAGGGGAGGGGAGGAGAGGGGGGATAGTAGAGGATAGGAAAGGCAGCAGAATATAAAAGACACTAGTATGGCAGTATGTAAAAACGTGGATGTATAACTGATGTGATTCTGCAATCTGTATACAGGGTAAAAATGGGAGTTCATAACCTACTTGAATCAAATGTATGAAAAATGATATGTCAAGAGCTATGTGATATTTTGAACAACTAATAATAAAAAAAGAAGAGGGAAAGATTTACCTTGCTTTTGGAAAGGTAGAATTAATATTATCAAAATGACCATACTTCCAAAAGCACTATATAGATTTAATGCAATTCCGATCAAAATTCCAATGACATTCCTCATAGAAATGCAAAAAGCAGAAATTCATCTGGAAAAATTAGAGACCCAGAATAGATAAAGCAATCCTATTCAGGGAGAATGAAGCAGGTGGCATCACTATACCAGACCTTAAACTATATTACAGAGCAATGGTAACAGAAACAGCATTGTATTGGCACTAAAACAGACTGATAGACCAATGGTAAAGAATGGAGGACACAGAGACTAACCCACAAAACTACAATTATCTTATATTAGACAAAGGTGCCAAGAACATGCATTGGAGAAAAGATAGCCTCTTCAACAAATGGTGCTAGGAAAACTGAAAATCCATATGCAACAAAATGAAATTAAACCCCTATCTCTCACTATGCATAAAACTCAACTCAAAATGAATCAAGGACTTAGAAATACAACCAGAGACCCTATGTCTAATAGATTACATTTTTTAAATGTAATTATGTTTTAAAATTATAATTTTGTTTCTGGAATTTGGGCTAGAATGTTTCCATAGTCCTTCACAAATTTAACATGATGCCAGTTGCGTGCACCATGAGATCATTATAAAAATTTATCTTTTTTTTTTCATATGCATAGATGTGCTCATTGTGCTATGGAAGACATAAACAAGTAGGAGATCTTAATTACACCCCAATATAAGTTCTTTTAAAGACAATAATTACCAAATATGTCTCCCATTATCCCTACCTAATATTTCAATTTTGTCAACATTGATTCAACATATATTTATTGGGCATCTAAGATGATAATACTAAGAAATTCCAAAATAAATAAGGCTTACATTTAAATAAGCAAGAAAAATTATTTTACACTTGAACAGAAAAAAAATGTATGGCATGAATATATGAATATGGGAAAACAATGAATAAATGCATGATAGAACTCAAAAGTGAACCCTGGATCATGGGTTAGACCTTAACAGGTGGAAATGGAGAATGAGTATCAGGGGCCCTGGTTAGGAGGTAATCTGCCACCTCAGTGACCTTGGTATCTCCTATGTAAAAGAGGAAGAGTGTGGAATTTGTGGGAAAAATTGTACTACATTTGAGTGACCATATATTTTATCAAAACTGGGATATTTTGAGAATTAAAGGAGAGCATTATTAGTAATTATCATGGGGAAGCAGGCATAAATTAGGTTTGCTTTGAACACACTGCAATTTATGACCAACCTTCTGTGGTAATATGATAAAAACTCTGGACATGAAGTTAGAAGTTCTTTGTCCACATCCATCCTAATTATTTGAACAGCTTTTCTTTCTCCAAACTGGACTTTTAAATTACAAATTACTATTTCTTATTGAAGTACCCCCAACCCAGAAGAAACTCACCATAATTGTTCTTGTTAACATTCTGCAAAAGAGCTCAGTGTGGTTAGAACTTCCTATTTTCTCTTGCCCTATCTTGCAAAATCTAATTTTAATGACGGACTTGCTGATGTTACTCCTGCTTTTGTGGCAAAACGTTTAAAACCTCTGATTATTCTTTAAAAAATGAAACAAAAAGCACTTTGGGAACCCAAAGAAAAACATTACTTTTATTTAGACTCCTGCAAAAATGTAAACCTCCAAGCACCTCCACCCCCAGATATAAAGTTCAAAGAATGTTTAGACTCTTGGTCCAGAAAATGATTTGGGCAATAGCCCCTCTGAACCCTGGAATTCAATAAACCTTCTTCCTTAAAACCCCTTGGGGGCTGGGGATGTGGCTCAAGTGGTAGCGCGTTCGCCTGGCATGCATGAAGCCCGGGTTCGATTCTCAGCACCACTTACAAACAAAGATGTTGTGTCCGCCGATAACTAAAAAATAAATATTAAAAAATTCTCTCTCTCTCTCTCTCTCTCTCTCTCTCTCTCTTTAAAAAAAAAAAAAAACCCTTGGATGTCCATGTTCTTCTGTCCTACATCATTATGACTTTCAAGTCAGGCATTCAGGTACGTTGAATTCCAGGGATTTTCCTTTTGATACTTTAGGGAAAGTCACACAGCTAATTAAGGTAACAAATGAAGTTCAGGCTCTTTCCCTAAGAGACTGGATATTCAGCATGTCTCCTGATGTTGAGGTTAGCCCAATGAGCATGAGACTTGGAGTCAGACAGGCATGAATTGTGGGTCTAGTCTACCTCTTAGTATCTGTGTGCCTTTGGGCATATTATTGCTGTCTTCAAACATTAGTTTCTCCAGGTATAACATGGTGCTGTTGTGAGAATTAAATAGATGAGAGATGTATAATATTTAGCATAATGTTGTTCAAATAATATATGACCGTGTGCAGTCAGTGTTCTTTATCACTAGTCTCATTAGTTTTCAGCCTTTTCCTACCTCATGAGAACAAAGATAAAATATTTCTAGCTCTGACTTTTCCCTTGAGATCCATATATATATATATATATATATATATATATATATATATATATTGCTATATATGGATAGCTAATATTACTATATTAGATATAAAGATATATATATATATATATATTTTGATATTGATATACATTTTCATATCTAAATTTATCTGAATTTGGTTGTCTAACAGATGCTACAAACTTATAGAAACAAAAAGAATTATTTGTGCAAGATAAAGCACAAGGTGAGCCTCTGAAAGTCCTTTCCATTTCTAGAAATTGTACCTCTGTTTGCCCAGATGCTGAGGATAAAAAGAAAACAGGGGTTATTCTTAACCTGTAAGGTTGCCGCCCCAATCTATCCCCTATGCCACTTGTAAATAATAACTATTGACTTTAGCTTCCTGGATTTCTCTAACTGACCACTCCTACTTTACTGTAAGGACCAGTCCTACTGTACTGTAAGAACCACTGTAAACAGTTTAATGCCAGAACTACTGCAATTGAGTCTTATCTGCTCTCTCTGAAATCTTTACAATCAGAACAGCAAACATGAAATTTTAAAAACTCAATTCAGATTACTCATGACCAACTTTAAACACTCTAATGCATTTATCCATTTTTACTTCATCTTCTATATATTTTTAAAATAAATCATGACCTACAAGGTTCCCTTACCTTGTATAGGTCCTGCCTACCTCTCTGGGGCTTTGAAGTTCCTATTACTTTCTGGACAATATTTCTGCACTTTGGGTTTGATAACCATGTTTCTTCTCAGGACCTTTTAATTTTCGATCTCTTAGGTCTGAATTGTTTCCTTTTTAAATACTCTCAAGAAAACTATCTTCATATTTTTGTCTCAGGTTAACTTTCTTTATTCTTTTTTTTAGGGGCATTCCCTAACCATACTACATAATGAAGGATTACCCCATCCTTTATAAAACATTTTTATTATGTATTTTCATTCTGATTACTAGCTACTAACCTGAATGTGCATGTTGCTTGTATTTGTATGCTTGGTTTAGTGTTTGTTTTTCCACAGTAGAAAATAGGTTCCATAAAGGCAGGGACTTTGTCTTTTCCAGTTATATATTCTCAGCATCCAGAATATTCTTGGCATGTAGTAAAAGCTCAAAATACAGTTCTTGAGTACATGAAATTTTAATGTCAATTCTGTGTCTGAAGCTTTCCTGATTATCTTCATATACATGCATTTACCAAGCCTACATAACAATATGGAGAGTAAAACACAAGACTCCTCCTTCAATTTTATGGACTAAAATATTCTGCTGAAGGAATAAGTAAATGAATTAACATTGCTTGGTGTTGATGCAAGCTGAATGAAGAATACAAATGATTGAGTCAGGAGGATATTGACAACCTAAACAGACCAATATCAATTGAGGAAATAGAAGAAACTATCAAAAGACTACCAACTAAGAAAAGCCCAGGACCAGATGGGTATACAGCAGAGTTTTACAAAACCTTTAAAGAGGAACTAATACCAATACTTTTCAAGCTATTTCAGGAAATAGAAAAAGAGGGAGAACTTCCAAATTCATTCTACGAGGCCAACTTCACCCTGATTCCTAAACCAGACAAAGACACTTCAAAGAAAGAAAACTACAGACCAATATCTCTAATGAACCTAGATGCAAAAATCCTCAATAAAATTCTGGCGAACCGGATACAAAAACATATCAAAAAAATTGTGCACCATGATCAGGTAGGATTTATCCCTGGGATGCAAGTTTGGTTCAATATACGGAAATCAATAAATGTTATTCACCACATCAATAGGCTTAAAAATAAGAACCATATGATCATCTCAATAGATGCGGAAAAAGCATTCGACAAAGTACAGAATCCCTTTATGTTCAAAACTCTAGAAAAAATAGGGATAACAGGGACATACCTCAATATTGTAAAAGCAATCTATGCTAAGCCTCAGGCTAGCATCATTCTGAATGGAGAAAAACTGAAGGCATTCCCTCTAAAATCTGGAACAAGACAGGGATGCCCTCTCTCACCACTTCTGTTCAACATAGTTCTCGAATCACTGGCCAGAGCAATTAGACGAAAGAAATTAAAGGCATAAAAATAGGAAAAGAAGAACTCAAATTATCACTATTTGCAGATGATATGATTCTATACCTAGCAGACCCAAAAGGGTCTACAAAGAAACCATTAGAGCTAATAAATGAATTCAGCAAAGTGGCAGGATATTAAATCAACACGCATAAATCAAAGGCATTCCTGTTTATCAGCGACAAATCCTCTGAAATGGAAATGAGGACAACCACTCCATTCACAATATCCTCAAAAAAAATAAAATACTTGGGAATCAACCTAACAAAAGAGGTGAAAGACTTATACAATGAAAACTACAGAACCCTATAGAGAGAAATAGAAGAAGATCTTAGAAGATGGAAAAATATACCCTGTTCATGGATAGGTAGAACTAACATCATCAAAATGGCGATATTACCAAAAGTTCTCTATAGGTTTAATGCAACGCCAATCAAAATCCCAACGGCATTTCTTGTAGAAATAGAGAAAGCAATCATGAAATTCATATGGAAAAATAAAAGACCCAGAATAGCAAAAACAATGCTAAGCAGGAAGAGTGAATCAGGTGGTATAGCTATACCAGACTTCAAACTATACTACAGAGCAATAGTAACAAAAACAGCATGGTACTGGTACCAAAACAGGCGGGTGGACCAATGGTACAGAATAGAGGACACAGAAACCAATCCACAAAATTACAACTATCTTATATTTGATAAAGGGGCTAAAAGCATGCAATGGAGGAAGGATAGCATCTTCAACAAATGGTGCTGGGAAAACTGGAAATCCATATGCAACAAAATGAAATTGAATCCCTTTCTCTCACCATGCACAAAAGTTAACTCAAAGTGGATCAAGGAACTGGATATCAAATCAGAGACATGGCATCTGATAGAAGAAAAAGTTGGCTATGATCTACATACTGTGGGGTCGGGCTCCAAATTCCTCAATAGGACACCCATAGCACAAGAGTTAATAACTAGAATCAACAAATGGGACTTACTCAAACTAAAAAGTTTTTTCTCAGCAAAAGAAACAATAAGATAGGTAAATAGGGAGCCTATGTCCTGGGAACAAATCTTTACTCCTCACATTTCAGACAGAGCCCTAACATCCAGAATATACAAAGAACTAAAAAAATTAGACAATAAGATAACAAATAACCCAATCAACAAATGGGCCAAGGACCTGAACAGACATTTCTCAGAGGAGGACATACAATCAATCAACAAGTACATGAAAAAATGCTCACCATCTCTAGCAGTCAGAGAAATGCAAATCAAAACCACCCTAAGATACCATCTCACTCCAGTAAGATTGGCAGCCATTAGGAAGTCAAACAACAACAAGTGCTGGTGAGGATGTGGGGAAAAGGGTTCACTTGTACATTGCTGGTGGGACTGCAAATTGGTGTGGCCAATTTGGAAAGCAGTATGGAGAGTTCTTGGAAAGCTCGGAATGGAACCACCATTTGATCCAGCTATTCCCCTACTCGGTGTATTCCCTAAAGACCTAAAAAAAGCACACTATAGGGACACTGCTACATCCATGTTCATAGCAGCACAATTCACAATAGCAAGACTGTGGAACCAACCTAGATGCCCTTCAATAGATGAATGGATAAAAAAAAATGTGACATTTATACACAATGGAGTATTACTCTGCATTAAAAAATGACAAAATCATAGAATTTGCAGGGAAATGGATGGCGTTAGAGCAGATTATGCTAAGTGAAGCTAGCCAATCCCTTAAAAACAAATGCCAAATGTCTTCTTTGATATAAGGAGAGTAATTAAGAACAGAGTAGGGACGAAGAGCATGAGAAGAAGATTAACATTAAACAGGGATGAGAGGTGGGAGGGAAAGGGAGAGAGAAGGGAAATTGCATGGAAATGGAAGGAGACCCTCAGGGGTATACAAAATTACATACAAGAGGAAGTGAGGGGAAAGGGGGAAAAATATAAGGGGGAGAAATGAATTACAGTAGATGGGGTAGAGAGAGAAGAGGGGAGGGGAGGGGGGGACGGGGGATAGTAGAGGATAGGAAAGGCAACAGAATACAACAGACACTAGTATGGCAATATGTAAATCAATGGATGTGCAACTGATGTGATTCTGCAATCTGTATACGGGGTAAAAATGGGAGTTCATATCCCACTTGAATCAAAGTGTGAAATATGATATATCAAAAATTATGTAATGTTTTGAACAACCAACAATAAAAATTAATTTAAAAAAAGTTTAAAAAAAAGAATACAAATGAGAAATAATACAATAAGAAAATAAACAAAACCAATATAATAACATTTTTTATGGATACGGTTGATATTGGAGAGCATATCTCCAGAAAAATGAGATTCTTAATACTGAATTAGACAGACAATGAGCAAGCCTCAGGCATGGGTAATAACCATAGTCTTACATATGTCCTCCAATGATATCAATTTTCCTGAAATGCTAGGATATCATTCTTTTTATGGCTGAAAAATACTAAATTGTGTATATGCACCACATGTTCTTTTTCCATTTGTCCACCAATCAGCATCCAGGTTGATTCCATATTTTACCTATATGTGAATGGGGTAGCAACAAACATTGTTATGTAGTTGTGTCTTTGAAAGGCTAATGTCAACTTCTTTTGGATATATACTCAGAAGTGGGACTGTGAAATCATATAGTACATTTATTTATTTATTTATTTATTTGTTTGTTTTTAGGAATTGCTATACTATTCTCTGTAGTATCTCCTACCAGGTGTCAGAAACCACTGCTTTTCCCCATCCCTGGAATCCTGCAAAGAATCCACTACCCTGGAACAGGGGACTGCAGACATAAAAACTCAGCTTGGCCTAGGAGAGCACCCATGGCTCCAACAGGTTGTTCAGGGTTTCCTTTAGCATGTACCACTCAGATTAAGCCTCTGCTTCCCCCGTGCAGAGACATGAGTGAGAGAGCAAAGCAACAATGATATATACGAATACATTGAACAAAAGTATCAGAAATAGTAAGAGAATATCTCCTAGCCTACGAATGAAATTTTTTCATAATGTACTTATTTTTCTTAGATTAATGCTCATATGAGACCTTTTCTCATTTTGAACTTAAAATTCATTCCTTAATCATGAAAGCAGATATTTCCTTGTGTTTAACATTCCAGACCAAGATGAAATGGCCATAACTTTAAGAAATTGAGTGATCTTTAAAAGTAGCTTTCTAAGATATGATCATTGGCCATTATCACAATAAGGCTAACATTTGAAATGTATTTTAACTCAACATTTTAATTCAGTAGACACTAAATGGAAGCTGAAATGAAGAAATTACCCACTTTCATTGAAAACTGATTGCTTATAATGACTAAATTTGGGATTTCTGCATTATTTACTTAGTGAGATAAACATACGTTAAAATGTTCATCACAAAAGAAGGTCTTAGCTTCAATTTTATCTCTTCTTAATAGATTGTAGTGAACATGTGGAAGTGTTTGAGCTTAGTGTGATTTATATTAATAGTACTAGTTTTTCAAGTTGAAAACAAAGTGGTTCTATAATATTTTTTTCAGAATTTCAGTTCTTTAATTTTCAAAAATTTTTAGCATCTATGATTGAGATGATCACTTATTTAAAACACCATAATTGATGACTAGCTAAGAAATCAGGACAATGTAAGTTCCAGGAAGCAGACAAGGCACTGCTAGGAAGTGGCCATGGCACACTTCCTCAGTTCATCTCTGGAAAAGACTGGTAACCTCAAATTGGCCCTACTCTTTCTAACCACTTTCTGTGTTCTATATAGTGCATCATTTCCTCTTTGACTATATTTCTTTGTCAGACAGTTTGCAGTAAATAAACATTACCATGTCACCACACTTCTTTCTCTTTCTAACCCTGTGTTCAAGACCAAGTGTGGGTCTCACCAATGACTTCTGTAATCTCCATTGGGTTCATCAGGAGCAAGCAGATTTCAAATAATCCCCTTTGAGCTTGCCTGCCCTGCTGTGCTGTTATTACAGGATGGTGCATAATCTCACTGTGGGTATGCATGATACTCCTGCTTATCCTGATCTGGTATCTAATGAGAAGATAGTGTGAAACAACAGGTCCGTCCATCATGCATGGCCAATTAAATACTAGATTGAAGACACTGGAACTTTTGCTGAATTCCATTGAGGCACTGGCCATTCTAATAAATTAGAAGATTGTCACCAGGTCATGAAAGTAATTCTAGAAAGAATGACTCATTTAAGAGCACAGTGAATCTAGTTCTTGGTGTGCTCAGCTGTAGGAATGAACACATTGTTTAAAGTCAAGTGGATTAATGTGATCATTTAATTAACATAAGTATCTCTTATCAACTCTCTAAGGAAAATAAATTCCAGGAGTTTGGGAGTAAAAATACCAAGTGATTTGTGGTATCCTTTAATACAAACTGTCCATTTTTTTGGATCTGGATTTGAGCATCAAATTAGCAGAAGTATAAGTGGTGCAGTGACTTCCAGGGAGACTAAGAACCATGGACATAAAATGAGCACATTTTGGCAGTACAAAGTCCACCACAAAAAATCCTGGGTGCTCATGGGGGTTCAGAAAATGATCAAAAGTGTGTACTTAGTCAGTCCCTAGTCTGTAATGGGGGCTGAATGGAATCTAATCTCCTCCATGGATTGCAAGTGACATTGGAGCAAATTTACAGGCTATGTGGCTATGTTTATTAGCCCATGACAAATATTGTGATGTGACATGGTATGGTTTTCATGCTTAGCAGTAAGGGGTAAGTGTCAATTGATGTGCTCCAAGGCAATGTGTTCATTACGAGCCTAAGCTTGAGAAGGCATAAATAATAATAATAATAATAATAATAATAATAATAATAATAATAATAATACATGGTCCTTTGGTTTTTGACATCTCAGAAACTTTCATATGAGTTCAGGTGAACTGAACCCATTATCAACTACTGGCAACAGTTTGTTATAGGCTTGGGATTGCAATGCAAGGAATAAGAGAATGAGAAAGTAGATCCCAAATTTCAAAGGGAAATTCAAGTAATAATTTTATAATTATTCTATAATTAATCTTAGAGTACTAAGTGATACAATGTAAATGTCTTATAACTTTTTATACTATATCATTTGATTTTGCCAGCAATCATGTTATATATACTGTGTTATTGTTCCCATTTTGTAAATGATGTCACACAGGAATGAAAAAATTAAGTGAGATGTCTAAAATTGAATGAATTGTAAATAACAAAAGAGGATATTGAATGCTGCCTGGCCAGCTCCGAAGCTCATTTTCTGTACTACCTTGGCTTAGCATTTGCTTTGTTTTCTACTAGGGCTATGAAGGAATCACAGAAGTGGGCTTTGGACCTTGCTGTGATTCTCCTAACTTCTTGATTTTCTGAAAATTGCTTAATCTAAGCTGCAGTTTCCTTACTGGTAGAATGGGTATATAGTATCTATTTCAGATGTCATTGTGAGAAATGTGTGAGAATATGAATACGGTGATCAGTACAGGGCATGGAACATGCTAAGTACTCAATAAACAGTGAAGGGAAGAAAGAAAGAGAAAGAGAAATGCAAGATTGACACTGGAATACAAGCAGCTCATTTATAGGAACTCCTTGGCAATATTTTCCTAAAGGCAATATTACTTACAAATTTTGTCTGAAAAATCTGGATTTCCATGACTCTTTTTTTTCATAATGCTATAATTATTTTCAATATTATCTTTTACTTAATATGGAATTTTATTATTTGATATCAGATCATACAGCAAATTAGAAGATACTAGTTTCTGATTCTGGTCCTTCAGTTTGTTTTTTATTTTTATTTTTTTTATTACATTTGGTGTTACTTGGCCTTTGACTCTAAGTAATAAGACAATGAGCAGTAAAAGATAGCATGATCACAAGGCTGTGCTCTGCTTTTTACATGTGCAGAAATAATAAGACTTAGATGCTCATAATTAAAAAACGTCTTTTACTCAAAAATATTTATGCCAAAATATTTGTTTTTAGTATCTGAATTTTGCATTTAAACTAAATTTGAAACATTTGAAAGTGAATATTTTTATAGAGATGGCCTTGAAAACACTTTGCAACATTTTAATGACCCTATATTACTTAATTACTACTGTTACACAATTTTACCAAGACCAACATTCTACTTCATTAAGCTTTTATCTGTAACACAGTATTTTTCCCCTTGCACTTGAATGCTTAAGGCATTTTATAGCTTCTGCTACTTCCTCTTTAGCAAAGAAAAAATTAAACTTTTTTCAAAGAAACATTTTTAGTTAGTTAAAATAAAGTGTTATAGCAGAGATAGCCACTTGTAAGATCTCTTTACAGAAATCACTCTTCAGTTAAGATTTCAAGCATAAGACAATATGACAATTTTGTCACCATGCAAAATGTGAAAGCTGTAATTAACAGAAGGCATTCTGCGAAAGTATGTGACAATATAAATGGCAATCAGATCGTGAAATCCTGTAGGAGAAAAGGGGGAAAAAAGCACTTCACATTCCATCTTCATAGAAAGTATAAAATGTCTTTAACAATTTGGCATTAGTATAGCCTTGCTAGAATGACTACAAGCAACTCTAATTCCTTAGAGCATTTAGTTATTTAGCGTATAGAGCATAAAGTTACTATTGAAACTTTATATTTTCAATAATGTTTTTGATGTTTTGAATTAATTATACAAATACTTTTGTGGTTTTGCTCTTTAATCCTACCTTATAAATACATTCTCTAGTGCATCATTTAAAAATGGCATTCTCTAATTACTTAGTGCCATTTATGGGATTTTTTTTTTTGTAATGGGGCTCAAACCCAGGGCCTTGTGCATGCAAGGCAAGAACTCTATCAACTGAGCTATATCCCCAGCCCAGTGACATTTGAATAAATACATTTAATCCATTTTCATTTAAATAATTTGGTAATATACTAATACTCAAATAAGTCATCAGTATATTTACATGTCTTAATTCATTTAAATAAAGGCATAATAAAATTATCAAGAAACAAAAAGTGTATACCATGTGTTATTTAAAAATGAAGCTCAGGATGTAAGTGGATCTGAATATGGTGACATACATGTCACTATAACAATAGATAAAAAAACAGTGTATCTTTTATTCTTAGAATGCAAATATTTAAATACTCACCAAAAGATCATTAGAACATCAAATTAATTGTATACATTTGAATTTGCAAAGGATCAGGAAAAATGGATCTGATATGTTAGATTAAAAATATTCTTCTGGATTTCTTAGCTTTAGTACAAAATCATGGGTTAATATTCTGGCTCTAGTTCATGATGGCTCCCCATACTTCAAATTCCTTTTTTTCAATACATTTTATGTATAGCTGGTAGGTGAATTGTTCTGGCATGTAGCTGTTGTCACTACTCTGCTCAAGAATTATAAGGGGCTCCTTACTGCCTGTGCAGAGTCTAAATGCTTCAGATCGACATTCCAACCTGCCATTTCCTAGCATTGCTCGCTGTTCTTCTCCAGACTCTTGTGTTGCATCTAAACTGATTTTCATATCGAGTCCAGACCAGTGATATTTCCCAGCTTCCACACATGAGCCAGTTTAAATACTCTGTCCTGATTCATCATGGAACAATAATGTTGCCTCCTCAGATTTGCCCTCACCTGTAATCATTATGGCTCTTATAACTTCTCCCTACAACCGAATGTGGTGGTGCATGCCTGTAATCTCAGTGGCTCCAGAGGCTGAGGCAGGAGGATCACAAGTTCAATCCAGCCTCAGCAACTTTGTGAGGCCCTAAGCAACTTAGTATGATCCAAAATAAAAAAAATAATAATAAAAAGGACTGGGGATGTGACTCAGTGGGTAAGCATCCCTGGGTTGAATCCCTTCCCCCTCCCCCCCCACCATAAAAAAGAAAAAAAAAGAAAAAGATTTTTTTTCTTTTGTTATGGGAATTTTTAAAATCTCTTCCCACCTTTTGAATGTTTAGCCATTGAATGTTGTAAGCTGGTATATGTGTTTCACTCAACTTATAGCTATTTAGAGAAACAATGTTTTTCTACATTTTCTGTTTGCTGCTTTCTCCTTGCACTCCACACTCTATCAAAGAATAAGGATATTTGAGGAAACTCCATACTGTTTTCCAGAGTGCTTGCACTAATTTGGAGTCCTACCAGCAAAGTGTAAGCATGTCTTTTCCCCTACATCCTCACCAACATTTACTGTTACTTATATTTTTCAGAATTGCCATTCTGACTGGAGTGAGATGGAATCTTAGGGTAGTTTTAATCTGCATTGCTCTAATGTAACCACTCTGGAAAGTGATATGGAGATTCCTCAAAAAACATGAAATGGAACCACCACTTGACCCAATTATCCCACTGCTAGGTATACATCCAAAGGAGTTAAAATTAGCATAGTACAGTGATGCAGCCGCATCAGCTCCATTCACAATAGCTAAGCTATGGAACCAACCTAGATACCCTTCAATAGATAAATGGGTAAGGAAAATGTAGTATATATACACAATGGAATATTACTCAACCATAAAGAAGAATGACTTTATGATATTTGCCAGCAAATGCATGGAGCTGGAGACTCACACTGTAAGTGAAGTAAGCCAGTTCCCCAAAACCAAAGGTCGAATGTTTTCTCTGACAGGTGAACGCTAATCCACAATAAGGGGGGCAGGTGAGGGTAAGAATAGAAGCGCAGTAGATTAAATAATGGGAAGAGGAAGAAAGGGATGGGGGATAAGCAAAGGAAAGACAGTGGAATGAATCTGACATCATTTCCCATGTATGTATAGGAAGACAACACAGTGAATCCCACCACTGTGTATATCCATAAGAATGGGCCTCTAATTAGAATAAGATATATTCCATGCTGGTGTAATTGTATCAAAATGGATTCTGCTGTCAGATATAACTAAAATGAACCAATAAAAAAAAGAATGAGAATATTGCTCAAGAAATTTCCTGACTAGGCAAGGAGAAGAGAGGGAACCTCTCTTCTTTTAGCCATACATGGATGGTGGAAAGTATTCATGTGGCAGACGTAGGAGAGGCAGACAAGTGAGAAGGCGACCATGGTCTCTTCCTCCCAGGTCTGGTTGAAGATGGAATCTTTGCATGGTGGGTTTGACAAAATCTAAAGGAAAATGGTTTTTGCCTCATTTCTCATCCTTACAGTCCTAACAAGGAACAGGGACATCAGAGTAAAATTGGCAAGGTGACATGTGCTAGACACAGTGAAGGCCTGGGTGGCATGCTCCCGTGTTGTCTGGACTCCTGAGTCACATGTGGACAGTATCCTAGAAGTTCCTATCTCCATGGAGGAATCTTTGTTCAAGCCCACAATACTGGCTAGAGACCTACTGTGTAGGTCAGCTTTTGATCATTGTGAAAAATACCTGAAAAAATCAACTTAGAGGAGAAAACATTTACTTTGGTTTTAGGTTTCAGAAGTTTCATTAAGTCCATGGTCTGCTGCATCCATTGACTCGTATACAAAGCATAACACTCACAATGGTAATGTTGGAATGCCCATAGGTGTGGCTATTAGACTGAATGGTATTATAACTAGTGAGAGTTTTTGTGACTTAAAGCTAATGCTTATGTGGATTTGGCAAAAAGGCACATGTGAAGGCAAAGGTACTTTAGGAAGGGGATATCACTGACCATGTCCTGCCCCAAACCCACTATAAGGAGGAATAAAAGAAGCACCCATATTTACCACAACATGCCTGGGAAAAGCTCCTAGAAATATCTAAGAATCACTATATTTTTCCTGGTCAGTCCCAGGATGAGCAATGTAGCCTGAACAGATCCACAAAAGAAATGTTAGTGAACTACCCAGCTCTCAGCAATGCAAAAGGCCTACCTAACTCATCTACCTCCAGATTTTAAAGGGACAATTAAAATTCAGTATCACACTAAAGAATGTACTCTTTTCCCTCAACAAGGGAAATGAAAATTTGATTAGAATGTTATATCTATGTTACTGAACATCTTCATTATAAAGAAGGCACAATGTGTTTGGGATTTATTTTTCTTCCCTTCAGAAGATCGAAACATATGACTGTGTGAGGAATTTGAATTAATCCTATTATAAGTAAGTATACTACATCTACATTCCTAACATTTCTCATTGTCACTTTCTAATATTCTATTAAATTGGTGTTTATTAGGGTTGCAGAAGGATAAACTGTGCAAAGCACAGCAAATAAAGAAATTTTACAGTAACTACATTATCTGGAAAGATACTTTCAAGCTGTGTAATAAATCTTAATTACACAGAAAAAAATGTAGATTACATATTCCTACTGCCTCACTAAAAACTAATCATTTGTTTAGTCTCATTCTATTGAATGGTTTAAATACTCCATTCCTCATCTCATAATTGTAGGAAATGAATCCCAATTTTTAACTCTCTCTTAAGTATGTGAAATCATTTAATAGAGAGCATATGTTTTCTTTACTTCCCTTGTCCACAGCATATAAAACTCGAATTATTAATTTGTTATTAATTTTTATTCTGATTATAACTGAGGACAACTATTTCTTTTATATTCAATTAACTGGCTTCCCTGAAATATTAGTATAAAGATAGCTTTCTAATTTCAACATATAGCATTAAAGTCTAAATTTTATTTTTTACTTATTTTAAGACAGTAAACTTCTTTTAATCATATTTCAATGATGTGGAGATTTTACAACTTGGCCTTCAAGCTCTTTGACATTCTTCCTATTAATGTCTTCCAGAGCTCCAGGTCTTCTCCTTTCAAACAAGTGGGCTTATCATTTTTTTGTTTAACAGGTAAAGAACATGTTGTAGGTAGACCTGTGTGATTTTGAGGCTAGGTGATAAAGAACATTGCATATTTATTATTGGGTTGTTTTCCTGGTATTAAGATTTTGAGTTCTTTATATATTCTGGATATTAATCTCTGGTCAGTGGAGTTGGCAGGGATTTTTTTTCTCATTCTGTAGGCTCTCTCTTCATTTTAATAATTTTCTTTGCTGTTCAAAAGTTGTTTTTTTTAATTTGATGGCATTCCATTTATTGATTCTTGGTTTTATTTCATGAATTTTAGGGATCTTGTTAAGATTGTTGGCGACAGCATGAATACCATAGAATGTTTACCCTACATTTTCTTCTAGCAGTTGCAAAGTTTCTGGTCTCACTCCGAAGTCTCTGATTTACTTTGATTGGACTTTTTGCAGGGTGACAGACAGGAATCTAGTTTCATGCTACTATATATGCCAATCCAATTTTCCCAGTACCATTTGTTTCAAAAAGGTATCTTTTTCCCATGTATGTGTGTATGTATGTACACGCACACATGCGCACACACACATGCACACGCACACACACATATATATAGAGATGTTTCTCTCTCTCTCTATATATATATATATGTGTGTGTGTGTGTGTGTGTGCGTATACATACATACACACACATACATGGGAAAAGATACCTTTTTGCAACAAATGGTACTGGGAAAATTGGATTGGCATATATATATATAGATGTCTATATATATATATATATATATATATATATATCACCTTTGCTAAGTATCAAATGTAAATGGGAAAAATAACTAAACAGACATTTCTCAAAAGAAGAAATACAAATGGCCAACAAATATATGAAAAACATTCAACATCTCTAGCAATCTGGGAAATTAAAATCAAAACTACACGAAAGTTCATTTCACTCTTGTCAGTATGGCAATTACCAATAATTCAAATAATAATAAATGCTGGCAAGGATATGGGGAAAAGGTACACACTGATACATTGTTGGGGGGATTGCAAATTAGTACAATCAGTTTGGAAAGAAGTAGGGAGTTTCCTCAAAAAATTAGGAATGGATCCACCAATATGACCCAGCTATCACACTCCTTGATATTTACTCAAAAGAACTAAAATCAACTCACTGTAATGATCCAGCCACAACAATGTTTATAGCAGCACAATTCACAATAGCCAAATTATGGAATGAGTACAGATGCCTGTCGGTAGATGCATGGATTAAGAAAATGTGGTATTCATACACAATAGTTTTGCTCAGCCATAAAGGTGAAATTATGGCATTTGTTGCAAAATGGATGGAACTAGAGAATATCCTGCTAAATAAAATAACCTAGACTCAGAAAATTAAACATCAAATGTTTTCTCTCCTATGTAGAAGCTAGAGCAAAGTAAAAAGGCTAAGAATGAGGGGTATAAGATATAAAGAAATAGGGAAGATTGGCAGAGTAGAAGGCAATCGGCAGGAGTGGTGGGAAAGTGGGGGAAATGTGGAATGAATTTAACAAAATCATGCTATGTGCATATATAAATATACAACGGGGAATTCCACCTCTGGATATGTAGAAAGCACCAGTCAAAAATAAACAAATCAGCAAAAGGAAGTTCAGTAGAGGAAGGAGAATGGAGGAGGAAGAAGGGAAGGGAAAAGAGGGGGAACAGAAATGGAATAAATCAAATTCCATGCATGTGTGATTTTGTCACAATGAACCCAACCACCATGTAGACTACGTATAAATATAATGCTTAAAAAAAAGAAAGCATTGCAGTTCTTCTTTGTCTTCTTGCACCTCATACTATGCTTAAAGCTCTCTGGGGCCATGTAAGAAGTCTGACTACATGCCTGAGGACTCAGCATGCTAGAAGGAAGCCTTCAAGCACAGTTCACTTGTAGGTGCTCTGCTTGACAGCAGTCCTGCTCTTCAAGTCCTCCTGCCCATGTGCCAGACTTGTGAGTGAATGAAACTTCAGATGATCACTCTTCTACCCATGGAATTACTAAGCTTGGAGTCTTCCTAGGTAAATCCTCAAGCATCTTAGAGCAGAATTCCTTACCACAGAATCCATGAGCACAGTATCATTTAACACCATTGTTTGGAGAAGGCAGTTATATAGCAATAGTAACTGGAACAGTAAGCTTACCATTATTCTTGTTTCTCAATTCTTCATGTTTAAAAAAAAAAAAATCAGCACAGATTAGAGGAAAAGGGAAAAAACTAATACATAGCTTTCTTTTGACATGTTTTCACTTGTAAAATGGTAGGTTTTCTGAGATAATTTACTAAAGTTAACTAAGGTTTATATATTCATAAAATTATTATATTGGCATGCTTATAATAACCCATATTAAATATGATTGAAATTTTGAAAATATTCAACTTAATGTACAAAAACAATTGCCAGAAAATGGGGACTAAGATCCAAGTACAGATTGAATATCCTTTATCCAAAATGCTTGGGACTCAGAAGTGTTTTGGATTTTTCTCAGATTTTTGAATATTTGCATATACATAATGAGATATCTTAGGAATTGGACTGCAATCTAAACATAAATTCATTTATGTTTCATATGCATCTTATAAACATATTTTTAAAAAGTTTGTGCACAAAACAGTTCCATGGTGTGGAATTTTCCATTTGTGGCATTATCCAGTAATAGAAAATTTTTGGATTTTGGAAGAGATGCTCAACCTGTACATTTATGCACTCTACTTGATATTAAAAGTAAAATGTATGTAAATTACAAGTTAAAGTCATTAATTTAGAAGGATAAAATCCAAATGTTTCATAAAAAAAATCTGATCAGGCATTGATCATAACTACAACACTGGTTCTTTTAATGTCATAATCTATCATCTTGGCTTAACATCTCTTCAGAGTTTTCTCTGAAGGCTGATAATTTGGTCAAATAGATAAATGGATTTTTATTGCCATTGTTCTATATTATACAATCTGTCACTGCACAATTTTATTCAGAAATGAATTGAACTTCCAAGAGAAATCATCAGAGAAAGGTGAGCCAATATGATAAGTTTGGTGGACACAGTCTACTTGAGCACATTCATGAAGTTTTTAAATAAATAGTTATTGTATACAAGAAAGGCAAATTAAGACAAAATAGAAAATATTTAATATTTTAAAATATTATCATTAAGAAATGATAATATTTATTATTGGTAAGGTTTTAGGGAAAAGAGCAAAGTACATTCCCTACAGGTACAAATTGATAGAAACCTTTCTGAGGAATTGAGTACTACTGATAAATAGCCTTATAATTTTGCTCTTTTCCTTGATTTAAAAGTCCCTTTTAAATTCATCATAAGGAAATTATCATAATACAGGCAAAAACATAACTGCAGATTATGTATTATAAAATTTGTACTATTGAAATATTGAAAGCAACTGTTGGCAAATGGCCAAGCTTGGATTATGAAACCAAATTGTCCAGCTGCAGAATCCATGAACTTAATAATTTGTATATCTGTTCTTGATCTATTGTAAAAAAAAAAGAATAAAGTATATTAGGAACATTATAATCCTATTTTTATAAAAAGATTTGTATAAAAATGATGGGATATACCACGGGGCAGAAGGATTGAATGATTATTTTCTTCTTATTTGCTATCAATATTTAAAAAAAATACTCTATTTTCCTATTAGCTATTATTATTCAAACAAAGAAAAACATCTAAGATTATATAAAATATCAAATAAATTAAATTTGTTGTTTTTTCTTATTAGGATAATTGTTGCAGTTATGTTTTTAAACTATGATGGATGGAGACTAGTAAAACTCAAAAGAGTAATTGCTCAGTGGAGTTTTTGCAGAGAAAGGCTTGAGGTTTTGCTTGAGGTTTCGTTGAACACTCTTGCTGTGTACCTACTGCAGTCTATGAGTTGTCCTGAAAGATAAGTGAGATACTAAGTGTGAAACAACCTTGAAAAGTACTTGAAAGCCAAGGTGAGCCAGATGGAGATATGGGATATGTAACACATTTTCCCTATAGAAATAAGGTAATTAACAATAGTTATGTCACCAGACTAGTCAATAAAACCTTTAGCACCTAAATAGTTCATGCCCTTCTAAATGAAAAGGCAATCCACATTCCAATTTGAGACATCTCTCCCCTCCATGCACTTCAATGGAACAATTGCGATTCTCTCAGTCATGATTAATGTTCCTTCCATTAAGGAACTCAGTTCCAGGGACAACAGGAAATGGAACAAGAAGGACACAGTCACCTTAAGGAATGGAACTGCATCCCTAACTAGGGCACCTTTCCTTAAGTCAGACATTATCTATACTGTAAATGATGTGATGTAAATTTACTTTAGAGATAATATGTGATCATTCCTCTAAATATTCTTAGTATCTCTTGATGGAATTTCAAAAGAATAATGAATAAGTTAGTAAAATATTAATAAAGGAGGATAACCCTGTGGTTTGGAAAGTGAAATTTGGTATCCTACAGATGTGCCTTCAAACTTGATAATTTTGCCACTTAGAATATGTGTTCTTCTAATCAAGATACTTGTTTTCTCTTAGTGTCTATGTCTTTAAAATAGGCATTGTATGTAAGAAAAGATGATGGAGTTTTAGCAGTGATAGTTAATGCACACAGTAAATGCTCAACATTTTGATCATATTTGCGGTTTCACTTTTCTAAGAATACTGTAACAATGACAGATTAGGAATAAAAGCCCTTGGAGATGGCCTTATGTTGAATTTCTCAAGAGTACAAATTGATTATTTTGAATCCAGTGCCCAGGGAGCACTGGTAGAGGAATACGGAAATGAGGCAAGGAAGGGAAGGAAGACAATTCAGAGTGCAAGACAAGCAGGACTCAATCTTAGTGGAATGTTAATGGTATAGACCAGACTATGTCTTGGGGTTCCCCATCTATGGATTGACAAAGCAGAGGTCCTTATTCATCAACTCTTAGCCATTCTGCTTGAAGGTTGGTGTTCACTTCCCAGACAAGCACTTCCTGTGCTGACAAAAAGGACCTGTTTACAAAGAGAAGGATGGCATGTACCAAAAGATTATAGGGACTACAGGTGGAAAACTGACAGTCAGCTACAGTTAGCATTATGATATCCTTTTACCTGTATTGCCTTAAACATTACTCTGGATATTGCTGGATGTAGGGAAATCACTGCAGGATTATGGATGGATCCACACAAATGCATTGTTGCTGTGATAAAATTAAAAAGACAATAGAATTCTTTTGACAATATGGTAGCAACTTCTTCAATATTCATCAGTTGCTTACAGCTTTCTTATTTGGTGATGCAAAATACCTGCAATTCAGCAGGCCTTGGGCAGCTAATAGCGAAAGACAGTATAATAACAGCTAAAGAAACATTTGCTACTAGATTCCTTTGGCTTCAGTTTCACCCAAGGTTGTGAAATATCAGTTACCTGACAGACAGGGCAGTGGGTAACAGCATGTAGTCGGTTCTTGGAATTTCATTAAACAGTGAATAAACTTTTCATAAAAGCCCATTTACAAATGGCTTTTTGGCTTTCCAGGATCAACAAATCATTTCTGAAAATTCAGCTCAGATTTCTGGAAAATACAGTCTCTATGCCCTATTCAATCTCTTACTATTTAGTCATTCTGATATGTCCATAATATTTATTCAAGGGAAACAATCATTTCGGATTACTATTGTGGTTCCCAGCATAAATATATCCTACACAAATGTCATTGTTTTTTCCTTTCAGTAGGGACAATCACATTTTATGGAAAGCTCCTTGCTTGATGTAGTTTCATCAGTCTTAATCTTCTAAAACGGGAACTGGGAAGATGGTTTCTATTAAGGTCTGTTCTGTTGACTCGCTGCACTTCATTCCAACGACTCAGTTCCCTAGGGGATCACGACACCAAGTCTTCACTTCCTAGCAAAATTAGGAATGCCTTTAGTAGGTGCCTGCAGCAATGAAAGAAACTTGGTACTAGTATGCTAAACATCCAGGCCCCAGGGACTGTCAGCAGGGCCAGCCTATTTCGCTCCTCCGTTTCCGCCGGCAGATGGCAGCAGCGGGCTCCGAACAGCGTCTGCAGGTAAGGGTAGTAGCTGCACAGCTTCGGCCCGCGCTCTGCAGCGGTGCTGGTGTAACACAAATAGATGCACAACAGGCCGGGACGGTCCTTAAGGCTTTAGTAATAGGTGCTAATGAAATGGTCTCTGATCCTTTACATCTTTGAGTGAAAACAGTTTAAAGGAGACACAGCAACTTATTGCGCCTCTGTTTTCTCGGATTCCCCAAATTTCTCAACTCCAGCAGCAACTCGCTCCCTTTTCCCAACTACCGTCCGCTCGGTTAACTCCACGCTCCGGCCCTTCAGATCTTGGAAAGCCAGGCATCCGGCACCTGCCAATGGGTTGGCCGCCGCTGTCTCGTTTCCTCCGGCCTCTGCGCCACTCGGGCTTTTTGGCGGGTCAGGATGCCTCGGTTGCCCCCTGTTTCATCATCCCATCCCCCTTCCCTAACCCTTCTTTTGGTCCCTTCTCCCCCAGGCGCGCACACACATGCTCACGCAGCTCTCTCGCGCCTAGTGCTGGCTCGGCTGTGGGAGCAAGACAGACACCAGCCAAGCAAGACACGGTCATGCCACCAGATTCCTCGTCCCGAGCCCCCATGGTGCCCACCGCTACCACCGCGGAAGCCTCTGTTCCTTCCCGCCTAGACACCGCGCCAGCAGCCGGCCGGTCTGCAACCCTGGCAGACCTTGGAGAAGTTAACGCCTTGGGAGGGGGCGGCGGGGCGCAGGTTGAAGGATTTGTTGGAGGAAGAGGATTAATACATCTGGGCGAGGGGAGGGGCAGCTCCGCTGCAGGGACGCGGCGCGAACCCGGCTTCACTGAGCTCTGCAACGCCGCGGTTGCTGCCGCCGGGGACCGCGGAGCCCGGCCACCCCCGCCCCGACCGCGCCCCACCCCCGCCCGCAGGGCCCCGCAACGCCGGGCGCAGAGGAGCCGCGGGCGGCGCAGGGAGGCGGGCAGCGCCCCGCGCGCGCTTCAGCCGCCCCCGGAGCCGGCGCGTCGAGAGTGTGGGGCGAGCGCGCGTCGGGCGGCGGCCGCGCTGGGGGCGTGGGGCGAGCCGGCACGGCGAGCGGCGGGGGCGAAACTTCGGGGGCCAGATGCCCGAGGGCGCGGCGGCACTGCCAGGCTGCCGCTGCTGCCCCTGCGGGCCCAGGGCGCGTCTCTGCAGGCGGTGCTGCCCGCGGCGCGGCGTGTGCACCCAGCGAGTGAAGGTATGTGTGGCGGGCGCGGCTGGAGCTGCTGCCGCCGCCGTCGCCGCCGCGCCAGCAGGTCCTAATGCCTGTCACTTCCCAGGACGTTGGCAGTGGCAGCCCGGAGCCCCCGAGCCCTCGGCAGGTTTGCCTGTCCTTCCCCGCGATCTGATTGGATAAAGTGGGGGCTCGACGGTGGCCGACGTGGGACAGTCTGGCTGTGGCAGGGGTCTCGGAAACCATGGGTTATTGCAGTGGCAGGTGCACGCTTATCTTTATCTGTGGCATGCAACTGGTAAGTGACACTTGGGTCCTCTTATTCTGTAATGTGCCTTTGAGATAGTGGGCAGGAGAGTGCAGTAAAGGGTCTGCCATTGATTAGAGTGGAAGAAAAATTTAAAAAGAGAAGGTGACAGATATATTGCCTACATTTAAAATGATTTCAGGGAGACGCACTGTGGGGTACAGGAGAGGTGATCCTTTCCGCCCCCACCTATTTCTGTCCCTCCAAAGACAGTTTGGCAGGTGCGGGTTAAACTTGTTGTCTTTAATTTCTTCAAGCAAAGCAAGATGTAGCTCTTGTTCTTTTATGCTTTGCATTCCTATTAATGTAACAACGTGATTATCGCATACATTTTAATATACAGGTGTTAAACAGAGAAATATAGAATTTCTGACTTTTCCTCTATGTATTAATTTTACAGTGTCTTTGTTTCTTCATTGATATGTGTTATTTTTCGAGGAATATGTTGTCTTAGAATCACAATGCTCTGAAAACCCGCTATTTAGGCTAAATGGTATTCTTACAGCAGTTTGATCTAGAAGCCACATTGAGTTTTAAAAGTATGTAGATTGAAGAGAACGACTTTGATGAACTCAGCAACACCATTGCCATCAACTGAACCAGTAACATTTAAATCACAATTATTACAAACAATTCCAAGAAAAAATATTCTGTTTTACATTATGTATGATACTGCTCCTGAAATAGCTACTGTTGTCTGATCCCATAGGATGGAGAATTATATGTACTTTTTGAGGAATGTCATACAGTTGCAGAGGCAAGGAACCAATAATGGAAAACGTCATATATCTGAATTTCAGTTCCCTAAGGGTGATGGAAGGAGGGGCTGAGGAGACAGAGTAGAGGTGAAAATTATACCACCTTTAAGTGGTTAATCTGAGGTAGGAGGTTCTTGCTCACGTGTCATCAATAGCTTTCCTTACAAAGTATAAATTAATGTGAACAGTCACCCACATTTCCAACAGTTGTTTCATAAAGGCTGAAAGGACCGCGAGACAGGAGGAGATGTTTTCAAGTCCAATCAGTAAAAAGTGTTTGAAAGATCTAGGATGTGCAGTTAAAACTGATAGAAGAATTCCTGAAGTTTTTTTTTCAATGTTTATCATTCATTTTGAAATCCCCAAGTGTTTGTTATTGTTCTGTTTAATATTTAGCTGAAGAGGTATATTTGTAATGGAGTGTATCAGGCTGTTTTTCTTTCCCAGGAAAGTTAGCTGATGATGTCTACTTTGACCTGTGAAAATGGGACTATAAATATAATTGTAAGAATGTTATATTTTTCTCAATGATGTATAAATCAATTTATTTTTCTCTACCACAGATTCATATTAGTTTTGTAAAAATGAAATTTTGCTCTTAATGAATGTCTACTAGTACAATGAAGTTTACTTTGTTAAACCACCCATACAGGCCAAATATTCCGGATTGTATAAACATTTTCAAAACATTCTTATTTTTATATATGATTCAGATAAGATTTTACTGATTCACATCATAAAAGCATAAAACAGAACAAGTGAGTGGGTAGAGCATCTTATGCTCTTTTCAATTTGAAAATGTGACATAACTTTTAAGCATTTAATGTCATGCGGCTTTATTACTGTAGTACGTAAGTGTATGTACCTAGATCAGATGACATTTTGCATGGTGAACACAAACTTCTCAAGAACTTGAACAATTTTAGAAAAAAAACCACATAAATAAATGAATGCGGAAGCTAAATACACAAAACAGCATGATAAAGCTGGAGATTTCTTTGTGCATGTGTGTGTGTATGAGTGCTTGTGTACTTGGATATATGCAGTGGTGTATTGGACAAGTGCAAAATCACTTTAAAACAAATTCTGAACCATAGCTAAGTTTGCTAACAGAATAGAAGTAGCACTAGTACAGGTATGTTCATTTGAAGCAAACATACATTTGAATCATAAGGAGTATTTTATGTTTTATAAGAATCATGTGATTTTTCCTATTCACACTTTAGGTGCCACTAGGCTAATATAATTAGCAGCCATGTTAATGCAGATGCAGGAAAAAAAAAAAGCAAAGAACAAAGAAAATCCAGTTGTTTTGATAAGGTGAAGTGATCAAACCTTAAAGGACTTCAGGGTCCTTGGTAATTGCTGCTTCTTAAAAACACATTATTTAATTTTGAGCAAAATAGTTCTTTTGAAAATTGTTTTTTAAAGCACTGCAATAAAAAATAGGTGGAAGTACATTTTTTAATTTTTTATAGACTATTGTAAACTTTGTGCATCTTTAAGCTATTATGAGTAAAAATCATTCCTCCAAATATATCAGTTTTGTCCACTGACATTTATGACTAGTGTCCCATTGACTGACACAAAAGTTCACTCAATTTTTTTCACTACTGAAGTGTCTAGTGTGTGTTTTTGTAATATTTGGGCATCTTTGTTTTGTAGCTGTACAGAAAAAAAAACTGGTTTTTCAAAATTAATTGAAGGAAAAACATAGTTTCAGATAAAATCTTTTAACGTTTTGAAAGCATTAGTCTAAAGTTCTGAAAGCAGAATATTTGTTTTTTAATTAAACTTAAATAAAAAATCATATGTACCATCAATTTAATATGTATATGTACATCAATTTGCAAGTAACCTTAGAAAAGGAAGATGCAACTTTTGCATTGTAGAGATAGGGGCCTCATTCATCAGATTACTTTAGTGCAGACAAAGAGTTCTGACCATTTAACAAGTGAAGTACAGAGACAAATGATCCACAGAAATTCATCAATCAAGATTTATGTCTTTGATTTTTAATTCTATTAAAATGTGCATTTAATTTAATGTTTGACAAACTACAAGTATAAACACTTAAAAATAACTCAGAAAAATCAGTTAATAACACAAGAAATTGGAACTCCATATCATAAAAGTTAAAAAATAAACTTGCATCTTATGAAAAACTGTGCCTATATATCACAAATTAAAATCTTTGGGCTGTATAGTTATGCCAGCTTCAGATTTTAGGGTGATTTCTACAAAAAGGGGTGCGATCTCTGGAAACAGATTTGCTCCATGTGCAGAATCCAGAGTTTAAGCTCATAATCTCAAGAAGGTAATTTTCTTTTTATCATTGCTGTCCTTAATGCTCAGAAACTGAAGATTTCTGATAGTAACAAAAATCATCACTGCATTTGCAGCAGTGGATTTGAAGTATAGGACAAGAACAGTTTAACTTCTTATTTACAACTTTCAGCAGCTTGTGAAATAGTTTAGCTTTTTTTCCCCCAATGTTTGGTTGACTCAAAGAGTACTTTATATAAATGTTGAAAAAAATTACTCTGCTAGTTCTCAGTGAAAAAAAATCACTCAATTATAATATGGAAGAACATAACTTATTTTAGATTGAAAAGACAGCTTTGTTTTCAAGTAAGGAAGCTCAAAATCGCCCACATTTTTGTACATCAGACTCCTATGTGGAACAAAGTGTATGTGTCATAAACTATTGAAAGAAAGTCTAGATTTACATTCAACAGATTAACACTTGAAAATGTCATTTTTGCCATGTGCTTTATGAAATATTGTTAACTTGGAACAGGTGCAACTAACAATTAGGTTAATACACATGTGTGTGCAGCTGTGTGAAGCAGCACATTTGAAACTCAATTAAGAATGATCAGTTGCTCTTTACTGCACAATTACTAAACATTTTCAGATGTACAGATTTATTTTAAAAAGGTCATGAGTGTAGAATAGACTGAATAAAAACCATTTTATTATAATTATGGAGTATCGCAGAGATTGTGATTTGATGCAGTGTTTGTAATTACATGCTATTTGATTATGTTTTACAAATTAAAGCACTGACAAGAAGTGACTTGAAGAGTGCAGGTAGAATCTTATGGTTTTCCTAGGATAATTCTGATAAGTTTGACAGTTCTTTAAAGTTAGCTCTTTTCCTACCTCACAAATTCTCCTGCTCAGAAAAATTTAAATTTCAGATTCAAATGCCACTGGTCAAATTTTGAGATTGTCATTGATCTGATGATCCATGGACAAGACTGAAAATTGCCATACAATAGTTTAGGAACTGAGGGAATAGAAATATGCTAAGAGATTGCTAAACTATACAATAACTTCCTCTTTTATATCATCTACTCTTTTACAGAAACATTTTGAGACATGTTTTTGTTTAAGTTTTTTTCTTTCATTCTAATTCAATACTACTCTGTCTAATGTTTACCAAAGAAAGCTTTTTTAGAAATGTCTTCCAGAGTCCAGCTGCTTAACGTCTTATCAGTGTCATACCTAAAGTTTCAGTTAACCTATGGAGAGATGCTCCCCTGCTTTCTCAAGTAAAGACTTGGTTGGGCAGCATCCTCTGCAAAATGGGAGTCCTTTCTGGCATGGGACCCTTGTGTGGATAAGGTCCTGGAAATGCAAATGGGCATTGCCTTCCCCATTCCCAACCATGCTGCTTTACTTTGGGAACAAAGTTTCTACTTGCCTGGTGGAGAATTTCTGAATGGAAGTCAGGGATGTTTTAAAATGAGAAGTCATAATTTTTTGATCTGTTCGTTTTTTTTTTTTGTATATATGTGTGTTTAATAAAAATACAATCTGAGCGATTGAAACACATTTTTATATTTCTGTGTTTATGATGGAAATGAAAGTATTTAAATTATGGCATTAATTACATTAAATATTTGTATATACTGCTAGTGCCTAACATTTAAAAAAATGATTTCAGTTATGCTTTTTTTGGTAGAATTTCAAGCAGTGCTATATCATTTTCTCATAAATAGTTTTGAAACTAATATTATTAATAATGGAAATTATCCCATTTTCATGCCTTGTAACACAGAAATGTCAGACATCAAACAAAATATTTCTATGCTTTTTTTTTCACCTATATAATCAACTCTTCCAATTTAGGTTCCCTTTCCCAGTGGAAACTTGATAGTTGTATATTTTCAATATAGTAAAGTATTGTCATGTGTTGTTTATTAATGGGAAAACATTCCCAGAAAGGCATCATTTAGCTTTGTCATTATTGTGTGAATGTCCTAAAGTATACTTAAATCTAGTGTTCTTATGCAAGTCTGATGTACACTAGGCCATGTGTCACAGTCATCATCTCTTATGAATTTGTTACTGATGGAGACATTGTTACAGAGTGCATGACTGCTCATCAGTACAGGTAGGATTTCTTGTTTTGCCTCCTGTTTTAATAATGATAGAAATAAGTAATGTTTTCATACATAATTTCTCTAGGATGGAAACAGAATTTTATGAAGCATTTTCCCTACTATTTTCAAGAAATTGAAGGACATTTAAAAATTATGAAGGAATAAGATAAAATTATATCATTTTCTTTCATTAGATGAGGGAGGGAAATAAAATTTACAAATTCTTTTCCTCTTCTTTAATATTTCAGGTATATTCAGACATGAAAGTTCTTAATCTATGAAGGAATTATTTACTTTATCTCCCTAAAACTCCTGTTTTTCTTTTTCTTTTTTTGAACTCTAAAACAGGCACTGAATTTAACTGAAGGAGCATTCTAGCATTTAATATTATGGAAGCTGTAAAGTTCATTTTTCCATCCTGGAACAGGAATAGGGTGACTTCCAATGCTAATAATTTTACCTTTTCAACTACTTGAGGGTCACATGATAATTTTTATCTCTTTTCAAAAGTAATTTGTATGCACACTTTGAAATAAATTGGTTTTAAAAAATTGTGTGGTTTTATAATCTGGTATGCCTTTAAACTTTAGCTTTGTAAAATAGTTAAACAACAATCAAGACTTATTTATTGGACCCCTGTTTGAGGATACATATTAAATCATCATACTAACTCATGCTAAATATATTACTGAATCCTCTCCATTAATTGTCTAAGGAAGGTAATAGATATTAAGAGCCCCGTTTTACAGAAGAGGAAATGGAGGACCTAAAAGATTAAGCAACTTTCTTAAATCACTCCCTTAGTAAGTGGTGGAGCTTGGATTCAAACCCAGCTCTATGGAGCTCTGAACCTGTGGCTGAGGCTGTGCCCCAGCACTTCACTGCAATCTTCCATGTAACAAGAAAGTTTATCAGTGTCTTAAGTTGGCTTTATTAACAAAGTAAGTATCTACTTACTTATTCCTTGTTGTCACAATAACTAACAGAGGACTACTGAGGCTTAGAGAAGCAAAGTTCATGTCAGGCTGTTGTCCCAATCTGCCTTGCCTGTGTAATCTGAGAGTGTCCCAAATAGGAGCTGCTGGTGTGTGCACTGGAGAATGAAAGGGTCAGAGAACAGACTGCCCCTGCAGGGGATTTTTACTCATGCAATAGCTGTCCCTGCTGATCCCACTACAGTTCAAGTGTGCCCAAGCACTGTGAAACGCTTATAGCTCTACCTGAGAGAAATAATCCCTGGCTATGTTTCTGTGATGATTTAAGGGGCCGGAATAAAAGTTATAGCTGTTGTATATTTCTGACCAATTTTTAACAGATAACCCAACAGATAATAAGGACTTGGGAGGTTGATAGGTATGCTTAATATAGACTATGGGAAGAAGAAATGTATTCATTTTTCTTTTTGAAACCGATCCTTATTGGATGACTAGAGCATGTTAATACTTTCTCATAGTGGTGTTATTTACATTCCTCAAATCCTAAATCCATCCTAATCACTATCAACTGAAAATATTTGCCAAAATTGTTGATGGACTTAGAGTAAATAGGTTATTTAAAATATGTTAATATGCTAGAGTTCACTTCTTGAACTTGAATGTCCATCCCAATCATTTATAGGGCATTTTAATTCAGATCTCTGGGCCTCCTCCCATATTTTCTGACTTTTTAGGCCTGGGGTAGGGCCAGATAATTTGCATTTATAAGTATTCCCAGTTGATACTATTATTGCAGGTCTTGAACCAATCGTTTGAGAACTACTGGCCTGGAATATTGCATGAGTGGTAGTGGTGTTATATGAGTACATGGAGCTGTTTTTGAAAATTTCCACCCCTGTTAGATAATGAACTCATTTCTTACTTTTGCCTACTACTAGGTGAAAGAACACTTCTGTTCTGGAGCATGTATGCCTATTTCTGTCTCCTAACATAGTCCTATTGAGAAGTTTAAGTAAGAGAAATGGAAGGTCTTTTCACAGTATTTGTGTTCTTGCAATGAATAGAGATGTACAAGAATCTGAAAGCACCCTTATGCCTGGTCTTGCTGGAATGGAATTAGATTCTTCAAATGCCTTCTTTCCTAGACTGGCACCCAGTCTAAATTTGTAGAATAGCACAACCCTGGGAGAGAGTGGAGGGAATATTCTGAAAAAGCACTGGACTAAGTTAGAAGCCAGATTTTTCTCTACTCTAATGCTCCTGTATTACTCAAACAATTTATAGTCTTGGGTTCAGTTTCTTCACTTGAAAAATGGGGCAAATAATTCCTGACCCATTAATCCTACAGGATGCTTTGGAGCATCTAGGGGAGAAAGTGTGCTCGAGTTAAAATCACTATGATTATTAATGTTTTGATCTTTTAGAACTGTTCATCCATTGAGCCTAGAAGGAATAATAGGTGTGCTTACATTCACTTGAACAGTAGCCCTAGTTACAACATCTAATTTTTTTGAAATATCTTTTTCTTCATCCACTTGTAACTTTGGGGAACCTATGAAGGAGTATAGTGTTTGGGGCAAATAGTTTGGAATATATAAAACAATATGGCTATGTGTCTGATGTGCATACTTTGTGTATTCATTAAAACTTAAACATGGTTTTCACAAACTTCTCAGGGTACTCCTTCAAACTATTTCAAAAACTGTTTTATGTCACTGAGAAATATTCTGCTAACCCAGAGCTCTTATTTCTCACTGCCCCTGCCCCCAAGGGTCACAGTACATATTGGTATACTGAGAGCTAAAGGAATTTCTGCACTGAAGAAATCCCTGCTTAATTCCATTTAACTCAGCTAATATTTACAAAGTGCTTGCAATGATTGAAGAAAGTTCTTTCTCTGATATCCCCCATTAATCTTCCATGGAACTAGTATTTTCATTGAAATATTACTCAGGGCTAATGGTTAATATTATATGATTATGCAGTCTAATGGTTAATATTATATGGTTATCTAAATAATACTTAAAAACTTAAATCCAGTATGGAAACAATCATTTGAACATATTTCTAACAAATAATGATACATAAACATATCAAATAATATTACACTGTTAAAGGAATAGAACCTTGTTTTCAGATATTTGGCTCTATGTTTCTTTGTTTATTTGCGTTTCTTGAAATTGTATTTCAGCCATTGACTTTGAATTTTAACTTGAAATTTAGTCAAGTTCAGTTGCTGATTTTGCAAGGAGTGTGATGTGTTGCAGCAATTGTGGTAGATTATTTGGAACTTTAGAACATGGAGGAGAGGATGTTTGCAGAAGCACTTTCCTTTGAAAGTGGTGGATGAGGAGCAGCATCTGTATCCTACATCTGGAACAGGGCTGCCTCCTCCAGCATCACCCCCTATGTGGTTGCCTTTGTAGGGCAGGTGGTGAAGAGTCCTCATATGGACTTTTGTTTTCTAATAAATACATACACTCCGAAACAGTAACACATTTAAAACCCCTGACAATGCTTCATTCTTTGGAAACAAATGGGTCTTGGTTTGGAATGGGGGAATCAAATCAGTACACCCTATTCTTGTTCACAGAAGTCTTTGTGTGCATCTGTATTATGTTAGTTATACAATAGAATAAGGAGATATTTCAAATCCTTTAAATGACAACTGTGTGTCAAATGATGGAGGAGTCAGTGTTATGTCTGAACTGTTCAATGATAAGGAATTCATGTGATCCTAATTAGAGGGTATCTAACCAAGGATATCCACAAGGTGGATCTCCAGAGTATTATTTTTAGAAAGGACAATTTCTGACACCACTGAGAAACAAAAGTGGGAATGATTTCCACAGGTGCCCAGGAGAAGAGAAAATTATATCCTGGTGGTATGCTGCCTTCTGTGGTCTTGGCCCCTGAGAAAGGACCGCACTGAGCAGGTCTTTCATTATTTCACTTGCAATAATGGTAGGAGGCAGCTTGTTCCTGGGGCCATAATTCACTGCTGCAGACACAGTAATTCTGACCCCATTCTCTTAATCTATAAGGTAGAAATGATGAACCACAAACCAGATGGTGTATTCAGGTGTTACCCGTTTGCTCCATTTGAGTGCTGTGCAGTTTAGGGCTGATATTAGGGTCTGTGGATATGTTTAACTCTAGTTATTGGGAACAATGAGAGAGCCACATATTTGAAGGTTTTAGAAGCTGAATTTGATAATACACAGATGGCACATAAAGAGCTCTCTGTCTCTCTTTTCTTTTAATAAAACTTAAGCACAAATTCGATGATAGTGGACCTATAACTTGTGATTTTCTAAAATATCAGAGCTTTGTATAGGATTATGTATTTCTTACTCTGATTGACAGGAATGAATAGACTTTCATTTCTGTCCATCATTTATAAAATGATCCATATTATTAAAAGACATTAGTTCAATTTTGGCTGTTCAATAACATTTACCAACTTAAGTTTTACTTTTCTGTTGGTTGGTATTAAAGGCTTCCTTCTTTCTTTTAAAGATGAGGGGAGGGTAGAGGAGGGAGAGGCTCCTGAATGTCCAGAGCTTAAAAGCAAGTAGGTACTCCTCTACTTAAAATTATAAGTCTTAAATTTTATTTTGAAGGTCAGTCCATTAATGAATTTTCTCAAGAATGCATTTATGGTTTTATAAAAACTTCCCTGGAAAGTTCCACAGTCTCTTAGAGATATGAGACAATGATTTCTTAGGTTCAATTTCATAGACTATCGTAAAATAGATGTATTTTCATTCAGAAAGGTTTCCCTAAAATCAAGCAAATGGCATCCATCAGTTTACATTTAGGAAGTGTCAATTTTGTAAAAACTATGTTTGGTGACATTTAATAATTTGCCTTTTTTAAAATTATTATTATTGTTCAAAACATTACATAGTTCTTAACATATCATATTTCATACATTTGATTCAAGTGGGTTATGAACTCCCATTTTTAATCATTTGCCTTTTATCTTGATCCTTGATGGAGACCTGTTGATTGTTCTGTTCTTTTCATGAGAATATGGTGGTTATTATCACTTATTACTATACCTCCTTTGACTCATGTTTTGTTAAATATCATAATACAATATTTTACTTTTACAGTTAAATTGAGAGAAATAAATGACAATGAATTTTTTTCCCTGAGATTTATGTAGTGATTTGTTGCAGAATTTACATGTGACCTAGTTTTGCTGCATATTTGCTGCTGGCAGGACCATCTTTTAATTTAATCTTTCATAATGTGAATAAAAGTGTTACTATAGACAGAGCGCCAGCTGTGTATAAGGCCCTGCTGTGAGTGTTGGGAGATAGGGAAGACCCTGTAAAACTTTTACCTGTAGTTGGTTCCTAACCTGCAGTGCTGTGTGACAGAATAATTTTAAAGTGGATGAATTAATAAATGAATAGTGGGAGGAAATTAAGTAATTACTAAAGTAGCTTCATCAAGTAAGATTTATGAAATGTCCACTCATGAATAGCATAGTGAACATGTGCTGAATAAATTGAGTATATGTTTCTACCTTTTTGACAATTAGAATATGATTTAACTGAAAGGTATGTCAAGCCATGTATCCAGTGGTCATGATAATTCAAGATTAGTTTAAGTTACATTCCAATCCTTACTCTTTATTTACTAAGATGTGATAAAAGCTTTCAAATGTTCTATTGGCGTGTGCCATAAAGTTAGATTCAAACTTACTGTAAATAAGATAAGTATTGGTGAGACATAAATGTTATTGTAAGCTGTGCCATTCTGTTTCAGCATTTTTTTCTGGTCCATTTTTAAAATGTTAATTCATATAATATCAATTTAACATTATCTTGTGTTATTTAATCTAGCTACTACAACTTTATTTAGATATTCCAAAACTAAATATTTGACCAGAATGTAAATAATAAAGTGAATGCTGTCTTTCTATTCCATAACTCTTCAGCAATAATTTTTAACTTTTTTTATGTGTCATGGGCTTGTTTAAGAACCTGTGAAATCTACTGACTCAGCAGAAGAATACTAAGATAACTTCAGAGGACTCAAACTTCTGATCCCAATCCGTAAAACTTAGGTGAAAACCCATGATCTAAATTTTCTTTGGTTTGCCATTTCATTGAAAACTTCTGCTTATCAACAATTTTGATTTAATTATTTTGAACTCAGGAAACATTTAAGGGTCAGGTAGTAAAAGCAAACCAGACCTATGTCAAGAAGATTAAGTAGCATATTAGATGTGTACAATGTAATACAGAATGATTAACTGTAAGAGAAGTAAAGGTACTATAATCCCAGCTACTGAGAGGGTTGCAAGTTTGAGGTCACTTACCAAGATCCTGGGCAACTTAGCAAGGCCCTGCCTCAAAATGAAGTTAAAAAAGTAAAAGTGTCTGGGGTGCATCTCAGTGTTAGAGCACTTGCGTAGCATGTACAAGGCCCTGGGTTCAATCCCCAGTACTGCCAAAATATGTACAAAACAGAGTCATGGGAAAGATTAGTTATAGCCTCATTAATGGATCACACAGCACCCAAAGCACTGTTACATGATACGTAGAATCTCTATAGCTAGAGATTAGAGGAAAGAACATCATAAATAGAAGAAATGGTAGTAGCAACAAGGTGAGAATGAATGAATCTATGTGTGGAACAATGCAGAATCAGACTGGCAAATGAAGAAGTACTGGCAGGTAAAGTGGAGAGTGGAAGGAGATGGACCTTAGGCCCTTGAAAGGGTCTGAACCTTGCAGGATAGGATATTGTCTCTGTAGATTTTAATTATTGGAGTTAATTACCCAAGGCACTACAGGGGCAAGGGAAACAGCATAATATGAGAATGAGGGCCTGAGGTTTGGAGCAGGATTTGTGAGAAAGGTGAGGGCAAAGCAACAGTAAATTATAGGCTGAATTGCTTTAAAGGCCTTAGTGAAATTAGGTGGCATGTATTTGTAGTAGTACAAATTAATTTCCTATCATTTTCTAACTTTCTAGGAGTTGGGATGAAAAAGCAGAAAGTTGAGTTTCTCTGTTCATAGATAAAATTCTAAGATGAGAGTAAAAATGGGTGTGTCTGTGAAACTGATGACAGAATGGGAATGGGGAGGTAGGTTGTTGGAACTCTAGTGCAAATCCCGAAGAATAAGGAGGTGGATATAGCAGAAGTGAGGCAAGAGAAGAGGCAGGAGATCAGTGAGGAGATTGTGGTGAGAGCCAGTAAATATAGAAATCCAGATCTTGGGAGAGGAACACTTCCTGTATGATATAGAGTTCTTCCAGTGTGATGGCGATGCCCACCAAGTTGAGTGGAGTGTTTAGTTATTGAGAAGCATAGGAGCCTATGAGGCCCACTTTTACAAGAAGCATCATTGTGTGTTTTTGGCTTTATTAAAGATGTTTGGAAATAAGAGACTGAAGAGGAACACAGTGAAGAGAGAGTGGGGTTATCTTATGGATTGTACATAGTGGTGAGAATTTGGGGATTTATTTAAGTGGGTGATTGAAGCTGGAACAGAATGGTTAGGGAAAGTACAGAGGCAGCTGGGTTGTGGGGGGTTGATTTTGGAAGAATGGACACTTTTAATAATAATGTAAAGGAGAAATTATGGAAATAGAAAGGTAGGCTTCAGGTAAAGCATCTATCTCAGCATGGACAGCATTTGTATTTTGGACTGTGTGACGCTTTGTTGTGAGGGGCTGTTGTGTGCCTTACAGGATGTTTTGCAGAATTCCTGGATGCTACACATTAGATGCCAATAATGAATATCCAGTTGCAAAAAACAAAAAAAAAATTGGCTTTACCAAATTGTAAAATAGCCCTCTTGATGGGATCCGCTGAGCTAAAGCAAAAATATGGAAAAATCACTTCGAAATAATAATAAATACATTCTTTATCACAGATTTTGAGGACAGTGGAGAGGTTTGTGAGGGCAAAGACAAGACTTGAGGCTGGGCACTGCAGATCCATGAGAGTTATGCCCTGTGTACCATGGCCCTGTGTCACATTCATCTGCAGCTTTGTACAGGGTCAGTACCAGCACCCTTCCCCCAACCCCTTGATCTCTGCAGGGCAACCCTAGCCATAGAAACATTTAGAAAACTGTAGATTATTTTGGTGTATGTTCAAGTAGTATTTGAGGCAAACAAGCAAGTGGAATAGCAGCTATGAAGGCTTATAGGGAAAGCAGGATGGAAGGAAAAGGAGATGGGGAGGTAGGCTGAGACATATATTAGGAAAGAGGGGTACCGAGAAAGCATTTGTGGGAATATTGACTGGAAGGCAATGTTGAATCTAGATTTATTTGAAAGCTACTTTTTATGGTCAATTATGTTCTCAAGAAAGCTTTTCACATTCTTAGCTTTTTTTTTTTTTTTCCTCAGTTCAGTTTGAGCCAGGTGGATTTTATCTAAGGCTCAGTGAATGTCACCTTTCTTTTAATGCCAATAAAGACTGCTGATGGATATTTGACACTTTTAATGTATCTTCTCTCAAATTGTGATATTTGCTACAATATGCCTATGGTAAATGTTTGTTCATGAAAGTATTAATTAAGAAAGATTTTAGATTAGGGCTGTGTACTATCAGATAAACATATAATTATTTACATGAAAGGCAAACACTTTTTTCTAATGTAAAAAGTTTTGGGTCAAACTGTGAGTTTTGATTCAATAAAATATTTAGATAAGAATAATATGGTTTTTAATGAAGAAAGTAATCATGTCTCCCAAATCTGAAGAATTTTGGACTTTTTCTTGTTCCTGAAAACACACACACACACACACACACACACACACACAGAGACAGAGAGAGAGAGAGAGAGAGAGAGAGAGAGCCACTGTCCTTCAATTTTACAATTGAAAAATACTTAAGCTATTAATATTCCTTAGGTGCTTTCTCAAACCCCAGAATATTCAACAAGCATTTTAATATTTGATATCCTGATTCACCAGAAGGCCCAGTTATTGCCAAAGAAATGTAGTAAAACAGGAGAGATTTATCTTTTAAATTATCCTATCTGCTGCATAATTTCTCTTGATCCAACTTGATTTCTTTGGGTAACAGCCTTTTGGTGGACTCTAATTTGCATGCCTGGAGGAAGAGGAGTAAATTACATGACTTCTTGAAGGTCCTTTTAGCTTGATGGCTTTATGATTAAATCTTGCATTTTAAAATTGCCTTTCTCTAGAAGAACCAGGCCAGAAGATACTTTTCCGGCTCTATATTGGTATGGAGGGCAATTAACATATCATCTGATGCATTTCTGTTTTTCTCTAGGACATACTGGACAGAATAGCAAGCATAGAACACAAACTAAACTACCCTTAAATTTAAAACTGGATGGAGGTGAAGTTTGTCTTTTATGAAATTGTGTGCAGTACACCAAAGATATACTTGTGTTCTCTGAATATCTAGGTGAATGGAAAGTTGTGTGTGTGTGTGTGTGTGTACTTGTGTGTGTGTGCACGTACTGGGTATAGGACAGGAGCAGGAATAAAAAGTATGCTCTTCATAGGAGATATATAGTCCTGCATATATGTGTGAAGAGAGAATTGGTTTTAGTTAGAACACACTCTCCATTTCTTAGAACATCATTCTTTTGGATATGGTAGGATTTCAGCAGGTCTTGTTAACAGATAATCCAAAGTGTTCAGGGTAAAACACAGGAGTGTTCAATTTGTATGCCTTCCAGAAAACACCAGGGCAGAAAAATACAGATGGGGATTGGAGAAGCCTACTGAATTCATTTAAAACCAGTGGAAGTTTGCATAGGCCACATTGCAATCATCCCCTGCTGGAATTTAGCCAGGGCACACATTAGTGCATGTTCCTTTCTGTCTAGCCTAATTAAAGAATTGTTGAGAACTAACAGCGCTGGCTGACTTGCAAAAGTTGGTGCTTACTAAAATTTGTAAGTTATAAGTGCTTAACAATATGACCTGATTTTTATGCTGGGGTCATCTTATTAATTACAGTTTTCCAATCATCTAATTAGAAAATACAGTCTGAACTGAGTCTGGAGGATTCCCAGTCTTAGTTTCTAATTTAAAGAAAGTGGAAAGAAAAAAAAAAAAAGCAGCACTCAAAGCAATACAATGAAAAGTTAGGTTGTAGACAAACCTTCAGAGATGCCCCATGCCAGCCTGGTAATTATTTAGGATGCACTTCCAATAAGAAGACATTAAAGAGACACCAGTGAGTTAGCTCTTAAAAGTAGAAATCTGTGCCAGTCCCCAAATTGCCTCTTGGACTAGAATGGAAAGCTGGGAAGCGTGACCAGCAGTACCAATTTAAAGTAAACAGTTTGCTCATTGCCTCAGATGCTATACCTTATTTTTCAGCTTAAATAATACTTTGTCAAAATAGCAGAAAGAGAAAGGACAGTCTGCTAAGATTTTAGGTGATTACCCAGCACTTAAAAAAGTCTTTTCTCCAAAGAAAAAAAGTAAATGAAGTGCTGTGTATTTTCTCAAAGTTAGGTCTTAGAACTGAGACATCATGCTTAAGTCTGTAATAGCCTGGAGATTAGCTGTCATCTGCATCTTTTTAATCATATTATACCTAGAACAGTGAAATATTAAAAAAAATCTCTCAAAATGTTCTGTTTACCATTATTCATATGCCTCTTTATGGAGTAAAGAGAAAGTATTAAAAGAAAAACCAAAACAGTGTGCCCAGTGCAACTGCTGATATATTGTCAGTAAATATCTGACAGTTTAATAATTAATCTTCATTTTTTTGTTCTCCTACTTAAGTCGTTAAAATGAACTCTTAGTGTTTGCATACAGGCACTAGAAAATATGGCATTGGCACAGAGAAGAAAAGTGGAACAAGAAGAACAGAAGGGGATTTTTAAAAATTTCTTTTAGAAATTTCAAACAAGATGTCTATCATAAGACACATATTTGTATATGGATTTCCTATTTATGTGGCAGCAACAGATTACTGCTTGGTGGAAAAAGTATGTTCTCTTTGCCTTTCCACTCTGACTATCCAGAGGCTTCACAGCTGAATAAATTTCATAGGAACTGGGTGGCTACACCAATACATAATGTCTCCATGATGGCTATTTTGGACTTCATAAGTGTAGATCACAAGTTTACTAGAATGTATTTATTCATTCTGAATTGAATTTCTTCAAATTTGATCCTGGCTTTGAAATAAATTAGGATACTTGTGTCAGCCTTTTGCTATTATGTCCTTCAACAATTTTTGTTTTGTTTAAAGTCTATGTGATGATGTTACCTAAGTTAATATTTGAAAGTTAAACTATTGCTTCTACTCATTCGTCCATATGCGATTCAAAAATAATACATGTCAAATTACAACTGCAGTTTTAGGACTCATCCAAGAAGCAATTAGAGTAAATATATCATAAACCATAGGGGTAAAAACCTTTTAGCTGTCTTTCAATGATTTGGCCTCAAAAACAGTGCAGCTGATGGTTTATACCAGTGACATTGCTCAGAATTCATTTGGACTATTGCTACTGCTTTTCATTGAGTAATATTACATGCCAGTCTATCACATATCACCAGATCATTATACAAATTGACAGTTTAAAAAAGAAAGAATACCAATCTGAAAGGGTAAAGTGGTAGAACTGAGGCACTTACGTAGCCAATGAACATTCACATACATGTATCATCCATTTTTCTTGCCATTGAGAAACAGCTCTTTAATGAAACATAGCTCCTTTATGTTGACCCTCACTATTTTAGATCAGGCATCTTATTTTTAGTTTATTGGATGAGAGCAGCTGGTGGAAGGCCAGGTGCTGATAGGAATAATGTTGATGCAAGACACTGTTCAAATGGATAGTGCAGAGGGAATCATTGTCCCTTGATTTGATCATGCTGGCTCTAAAATTTATTTTTTGATCTGGCATTTGACTTTGTATTATACTCAGAGTTGGAAATCACAAAGCTGTGCAGCTGCAGCAGGTAGACCCTGTAGCAGATCCTGTAACATTACCTCCAAACCCAGGAATCACTATTAGCTGTCTTTGTAAATGGAAGAATCCTGTTGTGTAACAAAAGTTTTTTAAAAAATTTATCCTGTACAATAATCCTGTAGTTTGACTCCACTGTAGGTGTTTGGAGGGGCTCAGGAGGAGAGTAGATGACTGGATCAAGGAATGGGGCTGAGGAAGAGGAGAGAAATTTGAAGTTCAAAAGCACTATAAACTTTTAAGATTTCCTCCCCCTTGAATATCATGGGTATGAATACAATTATTTTTGCAGCTTATACGATTTTAAATATTTTTCTTAAAACTGTTAAGAATAAATGGGATAAGCTACCTAATAAACAGATAAATCACAAGTCAGTTATTAAGCATAGAATTAATTAATTTAAATAATTTTTTTCAGCTATCACTTTTATATTGATTTTTCTTTTTAGAATGAATAAATGATTTAAATCAAAGAGTCACATAGGATGAATTAACTCTTTCAAAACCTATGTGGAATTAAGAAATATTGCATGGAAAGCATTAGTTTGTGACTTATTATCATATTCAATGAATTCATTTACCATATTAAGGCAAGTAATTTATACAAATGCCATAATTTTTTAAAGTCAGTTGGCTGTGAAAAAAAATATACACCAAGCTCTGAAAATTCATTTTTATTCTTTTCTTTTTGTGCTGTTGTCTTCTTGCTTCCTAACTTTGGGCATTTTTGTAGCCTTAGTTCTAATTTTGCTATTATTTTAAGTTTTCCCATTAGATAAACCAGTTGATTGGTAAAGAAGATTGATTTATTTATTGAATATAAACAAATGAGACCTGTGCACAGCTTGGTGTTGTGAATGTGAGGAAAGATGATATGGTATGGAACTTTTTACCTGGTCAGCAACACTAAAGAATGGCTAGTATCTCAGGAGGTCTAATGATAGGGTAGGTCCAGGTGGTTTTTGACAATAGATAAAATGTACATGATTTAACATTAGAGTTGTAACAGAAGGTTTAAGGCTGCATTGATCTGAGACATTATCACCCTTTTTAGACAAATGTATCCCTAGAGGTGTAGTGAGGGTTATGAATGGATAGTCAGAGTTGGGTAAGATTATGGATTTTAGAGTATAATGCAGTTTTGAAGATCTTAGTTGCTGTAATCAGATTCTCAATCCTGATATTTCAGTGTATGTCACCTTACACAAATTACTGAATATTTCTATGCCTTCCTTTGCTACTCTATAAAATGAGGGTGATAATGCTGTTTACCTCATGCAGCACTTGGAGGAAATAAAATAGTTAATCCAGCCATCTAATTTGCCTAAGACAGTCACTGGTACCTACTTAGCACTCAATAAATGCTACTTTTATCACATTAAGAGTTTTAAAATCTGCAGTTTAAATTTTATGATATGTACCTTACAGTTATGGTTATTTCTTTATTTTATAGTGATATGTTCAAGACAACATTTAAGAAAAGTAGGTAGAAAACAAGACCAGTTCACATGGAGAGAGGTGAGAGATAGTAGCCCCCTGGGTAAGATTTGAAGATAATGATGAGAGATTGAATCATAGTTATAATAAAAATGATGATTAATAAAACAAATACCTATGTTTTCTTTACATACAATTTGAAATTATAGCATTTCCATTGATACAGTATCCCCAATCCCAATTATGAAGAAATGGGGCCCTTGGATCTAGCTTCCATCATGTAGTAACCTCATGATAGAGGTTGAAAGTTTGGTATCAGAAGAGCTTTAGAAGAGTAATTGTTGACGTGTAATGACAGATGAAATGGTCCACAGAGTGGTGGAGAGGACAGTAGGTCAAAGTGCTCAGAGAAAGAAGCTGAGAGGAGTTGTTGGGAAGCCATCCAATTGGTAGAGGAAAACCAATTAAGCGAGAGTAACTAGAAACTTGTTTTGAATTCTTTGGCACTTGAAGTGACAGTAATAAGGGTGAGAGCAATGTCCCCAGGAAGTTGCAGAATTTGTTTAGAGGTCAAACTTAACAACTCAGTCTTGGGTCTTATTGGACTAGTGGAAAAAAAAAAGAAAAGGGCTCAGGGCCATGTTTTCCGAAGTGCCACTTGTGGGATTTGAAGAGAAGGAATTATCTAAGAGAAAATAAGTGCTTGGAGTATCTGGAGAAGTACCAGATAGTATGTCATCAAGAGGTTAGGAAAGAGAGGACAAAGGAGCAACCAGAGAGTGAAGCACCGAAGACAACATCAGGGAGGAAGAGAGCTGGGGAAGCATTTGGATTCAAGACTCAGGGAGATTTTGTTAAAGCAGTTTTATTAGAATAGGAGAAATCCATTTGTGGGACTAGGTAAAATTAAGCTATTGGAAAAGAAGGCAAAATAGATAACGTATTTGTTAAGAGGTTAAAAAAATGATTCTTGGGGTTAAATTTATATCTGCAGTTCCCTGTCAGACCTTTGACATATGTCTGTAACTAACATAATTTGTCTGCATATAACTGAAAGGACATGTTTGTTGTTTAGGAACACTTTTGACCTTTTTGACCATCTTAATGTATATAGAAATACCACACATAGTTGGTTTCTTGAGAAGAAATGGAAGAGGCCCCCAGGCATTCAGGCAGACAGATCTTATAAAGTCTATGCATGAACAAATATGTGCATGCACTTTGCCAATAAGCAAGAACCAGAGGTCTTCAGTGAAACCACCTTGTTCTCTGATTGAAACTAATATTCATGGGCATGCATTCATTGTAAAGCAATGTAGACTGTCTGAAGGGAAGAGGTGAAGAAAGATCTTTGTGGCAGCTTCACTGATGGCAATAAACATTACATGACCTAGAAGAAACTGAAGGACAGACAGTATTTCTAGCAACACAAGAATGAAAGTATAGCAGTTTGAGGATATTTTAAAGGAGTGTTACCATCATCTCGAAAGCCTCTGACTTGCTTTTGAGGACATTATTATAGGAACTTGAAGAAATTTACAAGGTTCAGGACTAGTTTGAACCCAGGACACGAGCCACATTTCTCTTTTCTATCTGGAGAAAGGTTGGGTTTGGGGCTCATTTTCAGAATGCACAGATGTGTGTAATATAGTTTTTGAAAGATTACCTGTTGATCTGGCTGCTAAAAAAAAAAACAAAAAAAAAACACTGGGTGTCTTATAAACAACAAAATTTGTTTCTCACAGTTCTGAAGACTAGGAAGTTCAAGATCAAGGTGCCAGGAGATTGGTTGCCTGGTGTAAGTCTGTTTGTTTGGTTCAAGATGGTGCCTTCTTGGAAGGGGTGAATGAATGCCCTTGGGTCATTTTTCTAAAGGCACCAATCCCACTGTGAAGGCTCTGCCCTCATGACCTCTTCACTACCCAAGGGCCCCCGTTTCCTAGTACCATCACCTCTGTTACATTTTAACATATAAATTTTAGGGGACGACATTATGAGACCATGGCATAGTCATTAAAGCTAAATAAAATAGATTTTTTTATAAACATAATCGTCCATCAGGGAAATAGCAGTTGTGTTCTAATAAACTTAGAATAAATTATTGACATTAGTTAGTTGATAAGATTTCTCTAACAATCTATTTTCGAAGTACACTAATATATTGGTGCCTACATGGAACAAAAAGATATGAACCAGTGAGGTATCCGAATCCTGAAAAACTACTTTCACCAGCCCCACATCTGCTGACTATTGTATACCATTCTCATAATGTTCAAAATGGATAATTTAGTTTTTCTGAGATGCCATAAAAGGAATCATTAGAGTACTCAGGATGGGTTAAAATGGGCATATTCAGCTGTCCCAAAGCACAATTTGAAGCTGAGCTTTGTATTGAGAATCACTGAAACTGACTCAGCTGCGTAATTTGGTAACTGTGGACATGTCAAAACACCTTATCTTTCCATCTATTACAATCCCTCATTGTGTGTGTTTAAAGATTTCCTTTGCTTTCAAAACAATGATAAAAACCCTTGTGCAGCATTCAGGATGAAATGTGTTTTCAAACTGTAGCCCATCTCATTTGAAGAGATGGAATAAGTATCATTAAAATGGTAACTCAAATCAGTCAAAGCACTTTGCTGGAAGACTTAGATTAAAAGTGATTAAGAACTGCTGTGGTTTGCCAATAGCTACTATTTTGAATTACATTAATTTTTGCATTTAAAAATACATGACTGCTTTTAGTGTTTTAGGAGATCATTTAGCATCCACTGAAATGCATGGATTTAGTGGGGTGATCCCATTACGTAGCATTGTTTGATCTGAAAAGAATGAGAACACTGCAAATAGATGTTTGTGCAAGCCTACTCTTTCAGCACCACCATTAACAGATGCAAGACAAAAACTCCAGGGAAAGGAGAGATTTCTTGGTTTTTGCCTCCAGTGTGACTGAGAAATCTGAAGAAGAAAAATATTTGAAGAATCCCCCAAATGTCATTTTTTAATGTTTTGCTTTAGTAGTACAAGATATGATGATTCAGTATTTCCTTTAAATTATTATAAAATAGAAATAACAAAATTTCTATTTTAACCATTTTATTTGTAGAGTTCAGTCACATTCAGTACCTACCTTCAATTTTTTTTTTCATTTTCCCAAATTTGAAACTCTATAGTCATTAGGTAATTCCTTATTTTCCCCTTCCCCAGTCATTGGCAGTCCAGCGCTGTGTTCCCATGGTTGGGAGGGAAGATTGACCTCCCTTGGGTCATTTTTCTAAAGGCACCAATCCCACTCATGAAGGCTCTGCCCTCAGCATCTGATCACCTCCCAATGGCTCCATCTCCTAATACCATCACCTCTGAGTTGAATTTTTACATATAAATTTTAGGGGACCAAACTTTCAGACCATAGCACCATTATTTAAGCTAAACAAAACAGATTTTTAAAGAAATAACTTCCATCAGGGAAATAGTTGCTGTGTTGCCACCTTACAATACATTGTTTTTTGTAATCTGCTTTCTACTTTCTGTCTCCATGATTTTAACAGCTCTTAAATATCTCATAGAAGTGGAATCTCACAGGACATATCTTTTTGTGACTGGTTTATTTCACTTAGTATAATAGATTCAGGGTTCATGCATGTTGTAGCCTATGTCAGAATTTCCCTCTTTTATTTTTAACACCAGTATGTATAGTCTACATTTTGTTTACTCATGCATGTGTCCTAGACACTGGGTTGCTTCCATCTTTTGCTGATATAGTAATGCTGCTATGAACATGGGTTTACAGTTACCTATTCCAGTCCCTGTTTTACCAGCTTGAATCAAATGCATGAAATATGATATGTCAAGAGCATTGTAATGTTTTGAACAACCAATAAAAAAAGTTTGGGTAATATAATGGGTCTCTTTGATTATTATATCTTATCAATGTTGATTTAAATTGTGTTTACTTAATGTTACTTAAATATGTAAAAGTATAAAACTTGGCCTGAATACTTTATGCTTATATGGATTGTAAAATCCCACATAAGCAAAGTAATGATAATGACATGTTGCTGCAAATAAATTGTTGCTTGCAGCATAAACATGGTACTAGCCATTATGGCATGGGTTCTTTTGAGTCTGACATGCTCAAATGTATGACTTTGTCCTTTTTTTAAAATCAGTGCACAAATATTTAAAGTATTACTGCTTTATACAAACTTGATTGTGAAAATAAAATAGGCAGTGCTCAGTTACAAGATGGTTATCCAGATGATTCAGAATATATTTGTGCCAATTTCTTAAAGATTAGTATTGCTATAGTGACATCAATCAGAACAGTGGTTATCTTTTTTGGGGGTGATTGACTAGAAAGGGACCCAAGTGAAATTTCTGGGATGATTAATATATTTTATGTTGATTTAGGTATTATTTTTATGGGTATACACATTTATGAAAACTTGTCAAGTTAAATGCTTAATTTCACTGTAATAAATTTTGCCTTAATAAAGAAAAGTATGATTATAATAAAAGACACATTTAAAAAAAATTTGGAGGGAATCTATCTAGAAGTGGAATTGCTAGATCATATGTGAATTCCATTTTTATTTATTGAAGAAGAGCTGCCTTTCCATTTTACATTTTAGCTGCACCATTTTCCTCATCAGCAGTGCACAAGGTCCCAATTTCTGTATATCCTGGCCAACACTCCTTATTTTTTTTGTTTTCTTTTGTCTTGTTTTGCTTTTTGATAATAGCCATTCTAATGAGAATGGAGTGCCCTCTCATTGTGGTTCTGATTTCCATTTCCCTAATGATTAGTGATGTTGAACATCCTTTCATGTGTTTATCATCTTTTTTGGAGAAATGTCTATTCCCATCCTTTGCCTATTTTTGAATTGGGTTGGTTTTGTCTTTGTTGTTGTTGACCAAAACATTGTTTTGAACAGAAGTGGTTAGATGTGTGGTATTAAAGAGTGTTAATAATCTTGGCAAGAGACCAGACAAATTAAACAAATGGATTTCCTGCCCCAGTGTCTTGATATGCAAAGACCTGCTACTTTGCCCCCAAAACAACTCTGGAATAACTGCAGCTTTTATTCATTTGCTTCAATTAGGCTTTTTTTTTTTTTTTCTGGAACATTTCTTGCTTATGCACATACCAGATTAAAACAATAACAATAGAATTCAAATGCTTGATAGATTTTATTTTTATTAATCGGCATTAGCCATTAAGAAATACCAGTTAGCCAGTAGATAAGTGTATGTTATTCCTTTGTACATAGGTCTCTTTAATATGTGTGATTTAGAAGAAATAGAACATGTGAAAATATTAAATTTTAATGAAAGTATCATTTGAATTTGAGCACTTTTAAAAAAAAGATTCTGTTATGATTAAAATTGTAAAACCCAGAAATATTTAAATATATTTTCCAATGTCTTTCAAATTTTGAATGGGTAAAGGATAGAATTAACGAAAAGGTAGGGATAAAGGAAGAAGAGATAAAATACTGTTAATCTGTTAAAATATTTTTATACAATAGTAATAGGATTTCAGAATATCACAGGATAGCTTGTCCATACTTTGCAAATTAAAAATGCACATTGGCATTGTTTATAGAACTATAAACAATTTACATTATTTTAGAAACAATTTATTTTATATTATATAATTTTACATTATTTTGTAGAATTGTTTATGAGGTTGAAGTAAAAATCAAAAAGTAAGAAAATCCACTGAATATTTTAAAGATTATTTTTTATATTTAAAAATATTGATGTGTAACACACTAAAAATTCCCTGTGTTTTTATATTAAACTTAAGGGAAATTTCAGATAAGTGCATCCCTGGGCTCACCCCTCCCTCAGCTGCTATTTTTTTGTGATTGTACAAGAGACAGCAATTGTCTATTCCACTGCTCTAAGTTCTCTAAGTTCTGTTTTCTTGCTAGGAAGGAAGTGGAAGAGGTATTGTGTGGCACTAGACTGCTAATGTGGAGGGTGAGTTGAATGTGTTCCATCAAAAATTGGTGGTGCTGAGCAGTCAGTATTCTAAGTCTTTTTCATGGACTTCACATACCGAACATGCAGTGTCTTGGCAATTTGCAAGGTATGGAGTAATCTAAGGCAAGGCAATATCCCTGATAAACTTAAATATTCACTAAATTCAGTAGTATTTAGTTTATACATATATCTGTAAAAGGCTTGGGAACGAATAGGAACTGAGATGCACTGTGTGATCCCTGTATGTCTAGCGCCTTGATCAAACTTACTTAATCCAGACTTTCTGACAAGTGTGTGGGGAAGCTTTTGTTGAGTTCAATGACTTGATAACTCTGAGTCAGTCCTTTAATTCTTTAAGAAAAAGCTGTGTGAAAAGCAACTCAGTTTCACATGTCATGGTTAACATCACCTTGGATCCTGATTATGCTTGGAAGTCCATTCAGACCAACCCTCTCATTTATAGTGAAAGTTGCAAAGGTGCAGAGGGGTGAAGAGACTTCACCAATACGAACTTCTTGTCTCTTTATTTTCTTATTTATGAGCCAAATATACCTTACTGAGATGGCTTCTAATGATGATGGGATGAAATCACAAAAGATTAAAAGATTGAAAAGAAATATTTTCCTATAGCAGTTCTCCAGGGCATCTTGTGTAGCATCCTGAAGTACAAGGTGACTTACAGATCAGGACTCTGATGCTCCCTGGACATGCAGAGGGATACTTCCTTTACTTGTCATGTTTGATGGCCCAGCATCTTACTCCTAGAGCAGAACTTTTAATTTGGAAGTAATTAAGAACCAATCTCTACTTTCAAGCTACAAATATTATTGAATTTTCATTTGTGGGTCTTACTTTCTCCTTTGAACATTTTCTGGAAACCCTTTAAAGTGTTATTTTACTAATGCTATTAGCATTAAGAAGTTACAGTTCCAAGAACATATAAAGTACTAATTTATTGGAACTTAAACCTTAATATTCCCCCTTGAGAAAAATTTTTGAATAAGATTAATTACATTCAAATCTGTTATATAATACTGTCATATTTGAAAATGATCTAGTCAACATGTGGTATTCATGTGTTTTAATAGAGATGTCATTGAACATATTTTCTCTAGAAATGTCCAAAAATGTGTGAGAGTGACTGTTGGAACTATCACAAAAAAAAATGTCCTTTTAATGGACGAGAGACTATGTAGTTACACAAGAGTTCTCACTTTTTGCTCCACTTGTTTGTAAATTAGTTACAGAAGCTCAATATTTTGTGAGGACACAGTCTGCTGTTATCTCTTCTTTTGCTGCATAAAAGTAAAGACTTAAAAAAATCACAGTTTGTTGAACTAAAAATGCCATAGGCCAGTTGAGGCAGTAGAGGGTGGGGAGGTAATTGCAATATGCTGTTGTGAGGTATAATCATAGACCACAACAATCTTGGAACCTCTCTTTTTCCTATTTTTTAAAAATTTAGGGTAACTTTCTCTGTTTTGCAAGGGGAAAAACATGTAGTTCATATAAATCTCATGCAGCTCCAACCTTCCTGTCTTAAATAACCATTCGTGAAGTTTTTCTTGTACCTGTGATACTGAAAGGAATCTGAAAAGCAAATGTAACTAATGGCCCATAAATATACTGTTTTCATGGGCTTCTGAAGTTTAGAGGAAGAATCCTCAAGCCCTTAAAAACAATTGCACTCAAGAGATTTGAGTGTGGGAAACAAAACATCCTTTGTGTTTTAAATCTGCCATTTGAACTTGGCCATGGGACTTTTAGGCCAGACAATTGTAACACTTTCTTCTCTCTGCAAAGTCTTTACTAGTAAGAATTTGCAGCCACCTCAATCCACTGTAATGTGTGTATTTTAGCACTTATATAAATATGCTTGAATTATTTAGGTAAATCCTTTAAACAATTTCTTCTTTAAAGTGACCTTTCCTGTCGCGACCCCTTGCCCGCAAGGAAGACGCAACTCAGGAATCTTCTTTCAGCAGTTTATTCAGGCCTTGATTTAAGTATCTTATAGTGACTCACTTTCTTTCTTCTTCCTTCCTTTCTCCTTCCTCCCGAGGGCCCAAGCACAGCCTAATAAAGCCTCCCACGTACCAATCTTAAGCTGCCGCGTGGGTCTTTCTTATAGGGTGGCAAGAGATAGCGCGCCAACTCTCCACAAAGGAATTTGATTTATCACAGGCCACAGTGGAAGCCGGCGCCATCTTCTAATGGCGGCCACAATTTACAACAATGGCTTACTACAGTTCCCCCTTCTAATTTATAAAACAATGCAGGCGAAAGTAGAGGTCCTATCCTACTGTGCAGAAGTGGCTGCAATGTATGGTTCAGTCCTAAGGAGGCGCCTTCCCCAGACCTGACCCCATATCAGCCGACGCCTTTTTTCGTAGGGCGGGGGTGTGGACGTCAAACCCGCATGCAATAGGACATGCTTTCCTTGAGGTCCGTTGAGGGATCACTCAAGTGCAGTGCTTTGCCTCGCATCCTGCATCGTGATGAAGGTGGACGAAGGGGGACAGCTGAGGCTGTTCTGTGGCTGTACACAATGACAAACGAGTTGACAGCACCCTGAAAGAAAGGCACGGACTTTAAGGCGATAGAGAAGTATTAGTGTGGAAACCCACCTGCGTGCAATGGCAGCAAGACCGGCAGAGTGCAAGGGCTTTCCAACACTAAGAGAATAACGAGGAAAGACATGTCGATCCCAGTGCAATGTTATAACAACTTGGGGTGCAACGACCATGTCAAAGATTTACTGTTTAAGCTGCGCAAGCCAGACTTGAGGTGAATTGCCATTTTCTAAAGCTGCAAGAGCTTGGATGATCATAGCCTTATCGTGAGCATTGCGGGCCTTGAGGCGACAGAGAAACCACAAACAGAGAAACATACCGAAGCAACACATTGCACCAAAAATGCCTACCCCCACCCACTCTTTAAAAAAGGAAAAAGCAGAAGATATCCAATCGGTGAATTGACCCAAAGTCACGGGATCAACACGGGTGTTATTCAAGACAGCTATCTGGGTTAGTTGAGACTGGATCATGTCTTCCGCTTCCATGGACCAATTTCCAGCCAAATATTCGCCAATGATGCGGGAAGCATTCCTGGAATCATTAAATCTGACAGAGGTTATGCATAAATGTGCACGTTGGTCAACACAACCCAAAAGTACTAAGTCAGCCAATTCTTCTACCTGAGCTTGGAGTAAATCTATTCTTTGGTTGGCAGCTAAAATCCCTGACAAAATATGTTGATTAATTGTATTTTGGGATTCAAGTATAGTGGAAGTTTGTTGGACAACTTGATTAATGGTGGCAGCAGTTTGTACTTGATTGGCCATAGCCATTTCGGCCGTAACCGCTGCAGCAGCAGATATCGCCATGGCTGTCACTATAGCCGCTGTGATTCCAAAATCTCTGCGGACTCTAAGTAGCTCAACAATAGGGAATTTATCAGGATCCGCAGTGACCGGGATTGGGACAAAAGTTGGAATTTTCATAACCACTGCTACAGTCCAGGAACCATTCCAACACTCAGATAAGAGACAGGTAGTATGAGAACAATCCAGCATCTCCGATGAGGTGGCCTCAGCCAAAAGGAATAAGAAGGGGGATTGGACACAGACCATTGCAGGAGGCAATGTGGCATTATACAACAGAGAGTTGAATGAAACAGATGTAAGTCTATTGCCTTGTTCACTTTCCCTAACAGTACCAGAAATATTAGCCAGCCAACTTTTGGCTCCTAGCAACTGAGCCAAAGCAGAAATATCGGCTGAAGCCCCCTTTTCATTGGAAATCAGCCACTGAAACCAGGACCAACCTACTCCTGTAGAGGAGCTGGCACTATTGTTAAAGTTATAAACATACCTCTTAAGAGAGGGGGAAAGAGAGAAACCTTTAGCAACCTGATGTTTCTCCCAAGAATGATCCTGACAAGGCGTAAATGTTGGGGGGAAACCAAGATTAGGGGAACAGTAAGGAGAGGCCTTAAAATGAGTGGCATTATAAATACTACTAGAAGAAGGAGGCACTGGGATTAGTACCTCGGAGATAATAGCCAAGGTAGTTATGTTAAGAGCAGAGCTGCTGTTTGCGGGGGTCTCTGAGCCTGATTGCTTCCCCGAAACTACTTTGCTCAATACAGCACTGATAATGCTTCCTGAGACCTGATTGGACCGCAATGGTTCCTCCCAGTTAGTCAAATTTTTGGTCTTAAGGCTAATGCAATTAGCGTTTTTAAGGCTGAAACAAAAAACTCCTGTAAGATTAACTTGAGATTGATTAAAAATTCTCTCCATGTCCCCTCTAGGAGAGGCACAGGGAGCAGACATCTCACATGAGGTAGAAAAAAGAGTGGGGAGGACATTAGAATTACCATGAACCGGCATCGGCATTGGCCAGGCCCGTGCCACTGCCCACCACCGCATTGGTGTCGCCTGTGCCATCGGCACCAGCACCAGAGCCAGAGCACTTAGCAGAATGAAGATCCTCATCACAGGATTGTTGTGGTATCTCTTGTTGCTGGTCAGTTGATGTCGAGACTCTTCTTGTCAAGCGTTCAGGGACCCACAACGGTTCCGTACGATCCTGGGGAAAAACACATACAGATCCTCGTGCCCATGTCAGCACGGGGTCAGGGCCGTTCCATTGGCCCGTAAGAACATTCTTCCACTTAACATAGCCAATCACAGAGGGCTGAGGGGACACATGTCTGTCGGCCGCAGAGCGACCATGAATATCCAAATTCAAAAAATTAATGGTAAAGAGAGCTAAGGACAGGCGTTCTTTAGGAGTGTGTTCAGCTCCTATTCCCCCTTTTTGTTTTTGTAAAGTTTCCTTTAAGGTGCGATGAGCACGCTCAACAATGCCTTGTCCTTGAGGATTATAAGGTAAACCATGAGTAAGTTGCACTCCCATAGTAGAACAAAAAGCTGTAAATTGTCTGCCAGTATAAGCAGGTCCATTATCAGTCTTAAGGGATGCAGGTGCACCCCATGCTGCCCATGCCTCTAAACAGTGAGTAATGACATTACGTGCCTTTTCTCCCGATAAAGCAGAAGCATGGATAATTCCAGAGCACGTATCAACGGAAACATGCACATACTTAAGGTTACCAAAGTCAGGTATATGTGTCACATCCATTTGCCAAACAACCAATGGCTTTAATCCCCGTGGGTTTACTCCATAATTAGGGGGATGAAGAAATGTGACACAATGGGGACATTGCAATACTATCTGCCGAGCATCCGCTCTTGAGATGGAAAAACGCCTGCGCAGCGTTAATGCATTAACATGGAAGTTTTGGTGAAACAATTTAGCCCCCTCTAAGGAGGAAGCCAAGCATATCAATAGACTTCTAGTGGCTAAGTCCGCACAGGCATTACCTTGGGATAACGGACCAGGAAGAGAGGTGTGAGCCCTGATGTGCATTGGATAAAAAGAAGCAGTGTGGTTAGAGATAAGCCGTTGAAGCTGAGTAAAGTAAACAGACACATTGTGGGCATCACTAATAGTTCCCACGGCCTCCAGGACTTTTAGTGCTTGTACCACATAACTGGAGTCCGAAATAAGATTAAAAGGAAAAGAACACTGTTTAAAAACTTCAATAACAATTTGTAGTTCTACCCATTGTGGATTTCCAGGAGCAAATTGATGCTGGATAGGGGGAGAGTCATTAATTACGTAGGCTCCCATTCCAGACTTGGAACCATCAGTAAAAATGTTAACAGCCCCCTCTATGTTTGGGCATGGAAAGCTCTCCTCGAAACACCCCCACCGTACGGCGGCGGGTCCGGAGGATTTTTTTTTTTTTTTTTTTTCTGAGCTCCTGTTTATTTTTGTTTCCTTCTCCCATAGTTAAACTCCCTAGCTGCCAAGACAGTCTCCCGAGCTCCTGCTGTTCATCCTCCTCCTCTTCTGACCCACTTTTGCATGGGAGTGTGCGCAGTGTACTGAGATCTGGATACAAGCGTTTCCTCCCCCGTTTCTCGCTCTGCACATTCCTTTCCTCCTGAAATATTTCACTCCGTGCCAGAGACAATCGCCTCCTCCCCTGTTTCTCGCTTCGCACACTGCCATCCTCCTGAAATACGTCACTGCCTGCCGGAGATAATTGTTTCCTCCCCTGTTTCTCGCTCCGCACACTCCCACCCTCCTGAAATACCTCACTGCCTGCCATTTCTGATTTTTCTTCATGTAATTGCTCTAAAATTTCTTGTCCTTTAGTAAGTGCTTCCTGACATCTGCTATCTGTGAGGCAACTACAAATCATCCTCCAAAGGGGTATCACCCCACCCTCTAATATGCCCTGCTCAGAAGCAAAGTCAAGGTCTGTGCCTAACTTATCCCAGCTAGGCAGAGTAAAGCTGCCCCAGAACGGAAACCACAATGCAGCAATATCTGTCTTTTGTAAAAATCTCTGTAAAGTACTACGTTTCACTTTTAGGCCCTTGGAACGTAACAGGTTATCTAGGGCCAGGAGAAGCGGACTTGAAGATACGGCACCCATGACACAACAAAAGACACACAACAAACAAGAGTGAAAGTAAGAGCAAAAGTACACAGTGCAGCTGCAATAAGATTTAATGCTCTCTCTGGCTTTACAGAGGAGCTGCCGCCTTGACAGCGGGTCCTAAATTACCTAGGACTAATCTCTGCTTTAACCGGGGTCCCAATTAACCTGGGACTAATCTCTGCTTTAAACGCAGGTCCCAATTAACCTGGGACTAATCTCCGCTTTGATGCGGGTCCTACTTATCTAGGACTGATCTTCCGCTTTACCTGCGGGTCCCACCTTACCTGGGACTAATTGGTGCACCACCCCTGACTGCTGAAAGTTCTGGTTCCCGGGTCTCTCGGCACCACTTGTCGCGACCCCTTGCCCGCAAGGAAGACGCAACTCAGGAATCTTCTTTCAGCAGTTTATTCAGGCCTTGATTTAAGTATCTTATAGTGACTCACTTTCTTTCTTCTTCCTTCCTTTCTCCTTCCTCCCGAGGGCCCAAGCACAGCCTAATAAAGCCTCCCACGTACCAATCTTAAGCTGCCGCGTGGGTCTTTCTTATAGGGTGGCAAGAGATAGCGCGCCAACTCTCCACAAAGGAATTTGATTTATCACAGGCCACAGTGGAAGCCGGCGCCATCTTCTAATGGCGGCCACAATTTACAACAATGGCTTACTACACTTTCCCAGTGTTTTATATCCAATTCTATTCTCTTCATCTCTCACTCTTCTAGTAAACTCCCAGGGAAAGAGGCTTGAACATTAGTTCTCTCCCTGAATTGCTTCATTGTTTCTCCTTCATTGAGAAATACTGCTATTCTCCTGAATAATAAAATGAAACTTTAAATTGTTAACTCTTGTATAATAAAGTTGCTTAATGTTTTTTTTTTTTTGGTTTTAATTCAACTACAGAAGAATTTTAAAAATGTATTTTTATCCACACACATATTTATGCATGTTTTCCTGAACACTGAAAAACCAGGGCTATTACTGATAGGTAGAATTAGAAATTCACCGGGAAAAGAAGATATTATGGATTATTTCCCTTAACAATTTCAGAAGGAGCAGGATGACACCAATATCCAGTAGGTTCTAAGTAGTAAGTTATATTGTTACTCTTTCATGGATGCTATTAGAAGACAAGAGAGTCCTGATTCAGAGACAAAAGAATTTATTATTCCTAGCACCACAAGTAGCATGTGCTTCAATTTATTTCCTCTGTGCTCAAGTCCAGGGTGGGTGAGGGGACAGATGACTCCATTGGCCTTAGTGGATGCTACATGTGCAGTAGGTTTGCTTTGCAACCTGAGAACATGAGCAGTCCTCTCCTAGACTCTCTTTTGGGTGAGAAGTCTTATGAGTGGTTCTAGACAATGGCTTGTGAGGGCATCTGATGATAGAAATACTCATATACCTAGATTAACATGACACATGGATAAAGCCAGTGGGGAAAATGGTTATAACCTCTATATTTTAATCATTTTTATCTCTTTTTAAAGGAAATTTCTGTTTTGTGAGACATTCATTATATAAATATATATTAACATAAAAGATTAGATAATGCAAGCCATTTTATATTAGTGTAACATGCATTAAAGTGTTTTTAACTGATGCATGATAAAAACCATTTTGTTGACAGCCAATTCACAGGATGAGATTTATACACTAAATACATTTATTGTGTTTTTGCTGCATGAGATAGGTGTTTTAGTTACTTTAATGGAGAAAACACACCAGGATTACCGATTGCTGTGAGGGAACATTCTCATTAGGAAATAAAGAAAAAATATATATGATATATATGTATAATGTGATGTGTGTGTATTAGAAATTGATGTGTATGTTAGAAAAAAACATCAAAGTAAGAGATGTGAGGTTTGCTATGTGTGGCCCTTTAGAGGGGTAGTAACTATGCTGATAAAAGACCTTTCTAGAATCAACTACCAATTCAGTGTTGATTTATGTATATTATGGAATTTGATTTCTTATTTACCTTTGCTTTTCCTTTTCTTTGGAACGTCACTCTCTGGTGCACTGTCTGTCACACTTTTGTTTTGTCTGCGTGGTGTTGACCACATATCATCTCTGCTCTGGGGACTTGCCTGAGTCTATGGGTCTTCCTTTGCTCTCACATGGTACTCAAGAGTCTGTTATACTGGCTTGTCATGATTTTTCTCTTCTTACCTCTACACAGTGAGCTTCTTAAGGGCCTACACCAGGTCTTGTTTTTCTCTGTATTACCAGGTACCAGTCAATGTTTGTTAAATGGATTAGTAATTAATAGTAAATGTGAGTTGTTAATTCCTTTTTTGAATTATTGGTTAAATTTAATGAAGGAATATAAAGACAACTCCAAAATTGTGTTGGTGAAGATTTGTAGGCTCTACAGTGGTGCTGTTTCTGACTAAGGGGTATTTGTATCAATAAGTTATCTGTAAAATAATGCTCAGATAACAAAGAAACTGAGTTAATAATAGCTCATATGAAAGTGTTTCCAGTCCAAAAGAATGGGAAACTCTGGCAGGGTTTCCTTTGAGACAATTTCATAAATGGTTGCTAGATTGTTAAGCAATTCCTAAAATCCTATTTAACACCACGAACTTGAAATCTAGATATGGTGTTGCCATTCTATGTCATTCCATGCCATAAAACTATCAAACTGTGTCTTGTTGCTTAAGATAATGTCCACAGTCCTGAATACAGTGCACATATGAATTCATTCCTACATCATTTTTGGACGTCCTCTCCCCTTTACCACACAGTCACTCTTTCACTTTCTATAGGGTCTCAAGCTTCTTCCCATCACAGGAGCTTCATGAAGCAACTTCTCCTGGAGATGAACTACCAACCCACTCTTAACCCACCCTCACTCAACCTTCAGGCCTCCGCTCTTAAGTCCTCACAGAAGCTCTCCCTGACCTTCAGGCCAGATGATGTTCCATTATAAGCTACTGTATGATCTTCCTTAGAACTTGATAAACATGGATTGCATCCACCTGCTCCAACCTGTAGCTGGTATTAAGCAGGTGCTCAATAAATACTCAAAGAGTAAAACCAGAAATGTATAAAGCTTGCTTGATATTATTGAATAGATGAAACTTGGGATGCTCATATATATGTTACACTTTACATCTGTAAGAATAAAATAACTTTATACTTCTGTCCCTGCATAAGTGAAATGTTACTAATATTGAGTTAAGGTTCTGTCCCCTCTGTTTACTCCTTAAGCAATCTCATCCATACCAGCAACTTTTAAAATCACCGTTACTCAGAAAACTTTCAGATTGGTGTCTTCAGTCCAAGGTTCTCCCTGAGCTCTAGATCCATTTTTCTAATTGTCTACTTGACACCTTTCCATGAGTATCTCAAAGGCACATCTAACTCTATTGTGTTAGTCAGGACTTTGCTAGTTATGGTCACAGAGATTGCCCCAAATTCTATTATCATAGCATATAACAGACCAGTTCAAGGTTTTTGGTCAGCAAGCAGATTTCTGCATAGTGATATAGGGAAGCTGACTTCCTCTGTCTCATAGGTTAACTCTCTTAAGGTTTTTAGAATTTTGCATGAGGCCAGAGAGTGGGAAAATGAGAGGATAAGAAAACACACTGCTTTTTCATCTTCGTGACTCAGATATGACACATGGTACTCTTGTCCATATTCCATTATTGAGAAAAAAATCACATGGCCCTCATTAATGCAGAGAGGTGGGGAAAGTTGGCAAATACAGATGTTCACTGAACACCATAGCTTACCAACACTGTATGCTGTAGATTGTCAGTTGTTTACCTTATTGATGGCATGGCGGGCTCAGAGCATCAGCTCACCACTGCTGCCCAGCATCATAAGAGTATTGTATTGCATATTGCTAACCCAAGAAAGGTTTCAAGTTTAAAGTAGCTTTTCTACTGAATGTGTATCACTCTTACATTGGAATAAAGTTGAGAATCCATCAGTAGAACCATTTTAAGTTGGTCCTGTAATCTGTTGCAGTCCTGATAGTGCTGCTGATTCCCACAGTAACTGGCCATTGTGGAAGGTCATGCAACAGTCTTGTCTGGCATTCATCTCTGACACATTCAACATGACCAAAATTCAATCAATTTCCCAGAATAACCAAAGTTACTAGCCAATTAAGAAAGCAAATATAGTCAAACCTTGGACCTCTTTCACATGTTCCTTGTTTCAAATAGTGCCACATTTCTGTATAAGCTGGGGACAGAGGGATTGTTCTTGACATCCTCTTCCTGTTAGATCTGTGATCAAAGAAGTCTAAGAACTGTGGCTTTAACTAATGACCAAATCTTAATGCCTCCTAAACAGTTTGACTCAGGCTCATCTCTCTCCTGTCCTACTTAACACTGCCACCCTCCTCCCCTGGACCATAATTGCCTAACGTCTCTTCCTCATGATCTCTAGCTCCCCTATTGTCTTACATAGCAGCCAGGGTGACTACTTAAAAGGGAGATCAAATAGCATTATTCCCCTGCTGTTAACACTTCAAAGCCATCCTGTCACTTTGGGCATAAAGGCAAAACAACAAAATTGACAAAGACAGCCAGAGCTGGCCCTTACCTTTTCTCACTCCTCTGTACTTTTTTTTTCCATCTGTGTCCAACCTATCTTGGGGTCTTCTCCATACTACTACGATGTTATTTTTTCCTTTCCTCACCTGGTTTGCACTCACCCACTCTTGCCATCAATGTAGGCTGTGTGTCACTTCTTCAGGAAGGTTTTTCCTGACCTCCTTAATAGGTCCACTTAACCCATTTAAAAATCTTAAAGCAACTAGTATTTCTCTGAAAGCGTTTTTGATAATCAGATTTCTGCATTTTTTGTTGTGTATTGGATAAATATCTGCATACTGTCTTTTTGTTCAATTTTGTCTCTTAAATGTCTCTGTCACAGTGCTTGGCAAATGATCAGTGTTAATGATTCGTTATTGAATTGTTGAATGAATGAATCAGTGAATGACAAATGAATTAAGTATTTTCTATAACAGGTGGTGTTACCAACCAGGTAAGGAGTAGTCAATATTTCTGTAGGCATGTAGAGATAGTAGTTTTTAAAAAACAGACCATCCTGATATATTTGTAGCTACATGTTTTTGTATGCATATTTAAGGTTACTGTATGGAACAATTTAAGTCTTGCAAAGGTCAAGGCATGAAGACCAGAAACAAATTTGTTCTACTTAAGAGATTTTACATCTGCTCTTTACACGGTTGAAACTTTCTCTCTCTCTCTCTCTCTCTCTCTTTTTTTTCTTACTGTTTCCTAGCAACACATGTTGCTAGTATTACAGGGTATTATACAGATAGTGTAAGTATTGCATTTATCTATTCTGAAATGATAAACTTGCAATCTTATTTCCTAAATATATAGTTACATTAGTTACATATAACATATATACATATTTATGACATTTTCTAAAATAGTTTTGTATATTTATATTGTGCAATATTTAAATATTTTGTAGATAAAAGTTTTCTTGGCAATAACATTTATTTTTAATTTCTGGTAAAAGTTTTCCAAGTGTCTGAATACTTAGTTTTACCTTTTTTTAATTTTTTTGCTGAGGTTGCCATCCTGTGGCAATTTGACTTTTCTATATTGAAGACTTCACTTTTCAGAGCAGTTTCAGGTTTACATGATGTTAAGAGGAAGGTAGAGAATTTTCCACATTCCTTCACCCCCACAAATACATAGCCTTCCCCATTAGTATTGTTCATTTTCGGGGTGGCACATTTGTTAACATGAATGAATCCACATTGACACATTATAATTATTAGAAGTCCTGAGTTTATAATAGAGTTCACTCTTGATGTATCTTCTAGGGATATGGAACATGTAATGAAATATCATACAATTTTTCAATGCCCTAAAAATCCTCTGAGCTCTACCTGTTTCTGTCTCCTTTGCTCAAACTGCACAACTACCTACTCCTTCAAAAATTTTTCTTTTTTTTCAGAATGTCATATATTTATGATCATATAGTACATAGCCTTATATGCATTTAAGATTTACCCATGTTTTTTCATTGCTTAATAGTTTATTTCTTTTTAGTGCTGAATATTTTTAGCAACAGAGGACATTGTCTGACTACCACAGTTTATTTATCCATTCACCTGCTGAAGGACGTCTTGGTTTCCCTCTCATTTTGGTAATTACAATTAAAACTGCTTAAACATCTGTGAGCAGATTTTTGCGTCAAAGTTTTCACCTTCTTTAGGTAGATGCCAAGAAGTGAGCACAATTACTGGATTGTATGGTGAGTGTATGTTTAGCTTGGTAAGAAACCATAAAACTCTCTTCCAAAGTGACTATACCCTTTTGCATTTTACCTGCAATGAATGACTACTTTTATGTGGGTCTGTTTCTGAGCTGTCTATTCTGTTCCCTTGATTTATATGTTCTTTTGCCAGTACTGCCCTGTCTTCATTATTGTAGCTGCACACTAAGTATTTGAAATTGGTTAGGTTCAGTACCCCAATTTTGTTTTTCTCCTTCAATATTGTGTTGACTAGTCTAGATATTTTGCCTTTCCATATAACCTTCAGACTAAGTTGTTAATGTGCTTAAAATAACTTGCTAGGATTTTTATTAAAATCCCCTTGGCTCTATAGATCAAATTGAAAATAATTGATATTATGAAAATATTGATAATAGGAAAATTATGAAGAACAGAAAATTATTTTTTTATTTTAAATATTATATTTGAAAATAATCTATTTATGAACTTGTAATATCTCTCAGGGTATGTTATTTTTCTTTATTTTGTTCATCAGAGGTTTGTGTTTTTCTTCATATGGAAAGATTTACAAGATCTACATGAGGAAACTGTAAAACTCGGATACACACAATTCATGAGTGTTTAATTTTCTGAGGTTTTTATGTGAATGGTATTGTGATTAAAATTTCTAATTCCATTTGTTCATTGTTGGTGTATAACAAAGAGATTGTCTTTTTCTTTTCTTTTCTTCTTCTTCTTTTTTTTTTTTTTTTTTCAGTGCTGGGGATCCAGGCCAGGACTTCAGCCATGTTAGGCAAGGGCTGTCACATGAGCTAAACCACAAGGCACTGACTTTTGTTTGTTAACATTATATGTTACAACATGCTATATTCAGTGTTTTAGGTCCAGGATTTTTTTCCTGATTTTTTCATATTTTCTACATAGACTGTCAAGCCATCAATAAACAAAGAAATTTTTATTTATTCCTTCCCACTCTGTATAATTTTTATATTTTCTGTGGGTGGAATGCTTCCTGCAAAACTCATGGAGAACTTTGGTTGCCATTGTGGCAGTGTTAAGAGGACATTGTAAAGTAATTAGTGCTGTGATTAATTTCTGTGGTGGGATTAATGTCATTATGAAAGAATGACTTGAGTGCTTCTTTGCCTCTTTGCCCTTTGACCTTTAGCCACAGGAAGACACAGTAAGAACTAGTCACCAGATGCTGGTGCCTTGGTCTTGGACTCCTCAGCCTCTAGAAAAGTGACAAAATAATATTCTGTTCTTTATAATTTACCTAATCTCAGACATTATGTTGTAGCAGCACAATATGGACTAAGAAGATATCATTTTCTTAACTTATTGAATTAGCTAATACTTCCATTATGAAGTTGAAAAAAGATAATCAGAGTAGACATTTCACCTTGTTTCTGATCTTAGTGGGAAAGCTTTCCCATCCTCAACATTAAAATGATATCAGCTATAGGTTTTAGGTAGATATTAATAATCAAGTTGAGAAAGTTATCCACATTTCCTAGTTTAGTAAGTTTTTAGCATCAATGGATGTTGGATTTTATCAAGTATTTTTTTCTGGCAGTATTGATATGAATTTGTGATTTTAAAATTTTAGCTTATTGATATGATGGATTACATTCATTATATTTGAATGCTGAGCTGGCCTTGTATACCTATTATAAATCTCACTTCATTATTGTGGATAATTATTTGTCATATTGTTGGATTCAATTTGCTATTATTTTGTTGAAGATTTTTGAGAAATATTGTTTTTCAGTTTTAGTTCCATATATTTGTCTAATTTCAGCATCAGAGTAGTGCTGCCTCATAAAATGAATTAGAATGTATCCTTTCTGCTTCCATTTTTTGAAAGAGATAGTAGACAACTGGTTTGATATTTTTGCTTTAATGTTTGGTAGAATTCGCTAGTGAACAAATCTGGGACAGATACTTTCTACTTTGGAAGGTTATTAATTATTGATATAATTTCTTTAATGTATGCATTCCTATTCAGGTTGTCTGTTTCTGTGAGCTTTGTAAATTATCATTTGAAGAATTGGTCCATCTCATATTGGTTATCAAATTTGTGGACTTAGAGTTCTTCCTAGTATTTTTTTTTTTTTTTTTTTTTTTTTGGTACTAGGGACTGAACCCAGGGGTACTTATCCACTAAGCCACATCTCCAGCCCTTCTTGTATTTTATTTAGAGACAGGGTCTCAGTGAGTTGCTTAGGGCATTGCTAATCTGCTGAGGCTGTCATCCTAGTATTCTTTTATTATTGCTTTAATATCTATAGGATCTATAGTGATGTCCCTTCTTTCATTTGAAGTATTAGTAATTTGTGTCTACTCTTTTTTTTTTTAGTTAGCCTTGGCTATACATAGCATTTTTAATGATCTTCTGAGGAACCAGCTTTTGTTTGCATTTATTTATTTATCTATTGATTTCTTTTTTTTCAGTGTCATTGGTTTCTGCTCTAATTTTTGTTACTTCTTTTCTTTATTTCATTACTCAGTTATCTCTTCTTTTTATAGTTTTCTAAGATAGACTCTGGTGTTAGATGGTGTTAGAGCTTTCTTATTTTATAGCCACACTGTGTTTTAAGTGTGGTAATAATAGATGTTAGGTTTTCTTCCTAAGGTCTATTGTTCAAGTGTTTGGCTCTGAGATCTTCATAAAGCCCATTTCTAATATCTTGGCTTTTATCTCACATTTCTATGTTGCTCTGTGAACACCCAAACAGGGAAAAAACCCTTTTTATGGCATTTAATTAATTGGAAATTCAGAAATTATTGTTTTTCTGCAGTTATAACTCTTATATCTTCCACCAGCTACCCTTTTGCTACATAAAATTTTTAAAAACCCAAAGGAAAGTGATTGGCTTTATGATTTTGTCATTTGACTCTGACAAGAAACACTGTTGTATAAGAAAGCATGGATAACCTTTTTAGTTCTTAATATTTTTTTATCTTTCTTTTCAGCAGTTTGGTCATGGATTCAGAATGAAGTATAGCATATAATTCTATTCTTTGTTTTCACAATAACAAGACCTTTATTAAAGGGAATTATATGATATATAGAAATATAATCAGGGTACTTCCTTTTGCATCTGATTCTTGGAATTCTAAACTAAGAGCCTAGAGTGGTGTTGCTTTCAGTTCTCAATGACTTGAGGTTGTTTAGTATCTCTGTAATGCTAGGAAACCTTCTCACTGACTGTACTCAAAGTAAACTGAGACCAGAACTGTTTCTTTATCTAAGGCATAGATTATATGTAGCCTCATTTGAACTGGAGAAATGAAAAAAAAAAATCAGGTTAAATTCATTAACTCATTTTACTGACTTTTCCCTATATCGAATTTCAATCAGTTGCTGTTATTATTAAATAATAAAACAAAAATGAAATGTTTTTGGAATTCAACCTTCCAATGGTTTATTAAGGAAACAGATCAATTTACTCATGTTTATATTCTCAGGCATCCTGGTCATAGTTATTATTTACTAATAAATAGAAAATGAGATTAATTTATCTAACATCTACCTATCTATACATCCAGTGAGAAAAGTTGTTACTTTCATTCATGGATATGCTTTCCTTTCACAGCAAAAGAGCAATCTTTTTTTCCCCTCATATTTATATATATTTTCTCTTGTACATTATGTAAAATATATGAGGTTTCTTACTCTTCAATTTTGAAGAGGCTTTCTATGTGAGGCACAGAAATACATCACATTGCATAAAATGGTGTATTCTTTATTTTGTGGTTTGGATCCTGTAGCCATTTTTCACACTAAAATTCAGTTAACTTACCTCCTGTATAAGATAGCTGGGTTGTCTTCTGCTACTGTTTTGTAGAATTCTACAGAAATTCTCTCTTGGAAGGTTATTTCACTTTAATCATTTACATTTTTGCCTGTGCTACTTAAGTTTCCCTTCTCTGGCTCCCTCTGGGGTTCTGGTTGGGTATACCATGGTTGCACCTCACCTGAATCTCTGTAGTAAATTTTGTGGTAATTATAAGCATTGAAGCACACACTCACCTGCAACATATTGATAAAACTATGCATCCTCCCTACTATAATATTACTGAAAGAATGAAAACAAAAAAATACACTACAACACAAAGAATAAATATCCACAAGTTAACCTTAGTATTAATAAATGGTAAAATAAGCAAATAAATGGGGTTGTTATGGTTTGAATGTGAGGGGTGGCCTAAAAGGTCTTGTGTTAATGCAGGGTTGAAATGATGAGATTACGAAAAACATGACCTAATCAGTGGATTGGTTTATTTGATGGATTAGTAAATTGGAAGTAGTACTGTGCTTGGTCATAACTGTGGGCACTTGGGTGTGGCTAGAGTAGGGGTGCCCTTGAGAACTTGCCCTTGTGGATTAAATCTTGCTCTCTGGATCCTCCCTCACTCTCTTTGCCTCCAGGCAGCTGTGAGCTGAGCAGCTTTTCTCCCTTATGCCTTTCTGCCACGATGCTCTACCTTGCATCAGGCCCAGAGCACACAATCAGCTGATCATGTATCATGCATCTGTAACCAGAGTTAAACTTTTCCTCCTCTAGGTTGTTCTTGTCAGGTTTTTTGGTCACAGTGAAGAAAAGCTGACTAACATAGTGGGGGTGACACAATCCTTCCTTCCGGAAAAAGTGTCACATAATTGATACTCCTGGCTCTGGAAGGTGGCTCATAATTCCCTACCCTTCAGTGTAGGTAGGAAGTAATAAACATTTATGTATGGAAAGTGGAAAATAGTGAATGCATGCCAGGGAAAGCTGCAGTAAGAAATCTTAAATAGTGGTCACTAGTCATGTACTCCCTGATACATGGTACCATCAGGGCACTGCATGTCTGAGGTGTTCTGTCACCACAACCTCAGTCTCATCAAAAGAGAATATCAGACAAATCCAAATTGAGGGACTACAAAATACCTGACCAATATTTTTCAAAACTGCCAAGGTCATGAACAGTAAGGTAAGATGGAAACCACCATAATTGGAAAGAGACGGAGGAGCCATGATGATAAGATGCAGTATGGCATCCTGCCTTCAGTCCTGGGTCTGAAAAAGGACATTAGTTAAATCCTGGTGAAATCTGAGTGGAGATGTAGCTTAAGTTAACAATATCGTAATAATATTGGTTTCCTGGTTTTTACAAATGTACCTTGATTTAGATGGGATGGGATAACTCAAAATTCTTTATTGGCTTCCCTGATCAAAATCAAATCCTTAAAATGCACTGACAGTTTTTTCCTGTTTTGTTCTTCAGTTTAGTGTTGAACTCTTTCTTAGGCAGAGGAAATCTGAGGTAGTGTTCATTTCTGGGTCACTGTGGAACATTCTGTGCTGTGGAAAGTGATAGGAACATTGCTTTTCAGCATATTCCAAGAGGTCCTTATATACAGAATTGGTGGCACTGATTGTGGGAAGTTTTGTAGAATGAACTTGCCTTTGTTTTGAGGTGAAGGACAAATGTGTAAAAGAAACTCAGGGCAGCTTTACCTGTTCAGTAGAATCTTGAGAAGAAAACAAGACTTTGAAGCAGTGGCACGTAATGGGAGGAAAACTTCACCTGAAACAGGGGTTTTCAGAAGACAATGGCAGAGTGCCTAATGCAATATTTCTTAGAAATCAAATACCAAAGTTTGCTTAATGAATAAAGTAGTGAGTTTTTAATTTTTACTTTCATCTTTGAGGGAAAAAGAACTGGAGTAAAGTAAATATAATACTTTAATAAATGCATAAGCCATTTCCTGAAGTCAACCATTTTTTTTTTGTTTCTTAAATACATGAGAAATGATCTGAAATGGTTTTGAATGCTACTTCATAAACTCTCCCATATGGACCTATATTTTTCAGCATTTATTACCTCATAAATTCTGAGGAATGATTTATATAATCTGAGGTTTCATTGTCCTTCCAGTGTTGATCAAGACAGCAATAAGCTAGTCTTTGATATAAAAGTTATAATCTTATTCATTCTGCTGCCATCTCAGTGAAGTAGCTATTATTTGGGTTGTGTCAAATGTCTGCTCTTACAAAGGTTTTTGATTTTATATTTGGAAAAAATGATGCCGTAAAATGCTATTTGATAAGAAATAGCTAATATATTTATTTCATTTCCCATACAGAGTCAAAATAAATGTGCCTCAGGCAAAACAGTCTATCACACAACACAGAAAGCAAACACAGTGCATAGAGGGATCATTATGTTAAAGCAGTGTTTTTTCATTGCATTTCTACTCAAGGGGGTTGAGGGATCTGGGAATCATTTTTAAAGGAGTAATTGCCTTTCACATGTACATTTGAAATCAAGTGTATCTTTCAAAGAGCGTGTGACTTTTATTCTATGTGCTAGGAAAAAGCACTTTACCTCCCAATGTTAAATTTCAAAATTCATTCTTTCATCCTTTCCATTAGGATGTTGCTAGCAATGTCAAGGATATGGATAGAGACTCTCTGTCACAAGTTAAGCTGTAGAGTTGCTAGTCATACCTGGCTTCCAGCTCCATCTGCACCGTCACTAATCCTGTTCTGCTTGAAGTCCAGGGGGCACAGTCATCCAGTGCTGCTCAGTGGGAGAGAGCCTCAGTGTCCTATTTCATTAGCCCAGGTGTCCATGGGCAGTACAGAGCACATGCTCCTACCTTATATATTGTAGAAAGAAACAGGGTTTTAGAGAACAAATGGTACTTCACAGTCTGAATTTTCGGGATGGGGTTGTATTTTAGTAGCAGAACATTTGCTTAGCATGCTTGACGCTGTGGGTTTCATCACTAGCAGCATACACACACACACACACACACACACACACACACTCTAAATCTAGATACTCAAAATGATAAAAAAAAGTCCAAGGGAGCCTTTCAGAAGAATTTTACAACTTATAATATTTACAATTAATATATTTTTTTCAGTAATTTAATAAAATTCTCTGGAGTTATTTAAAATGATTTATTCATACCTCATATGTAAAAGTTCTTTGAATTCAAATTGATTGATGGACAGCAGAAAAATTTTAGGCAATTTTTAAATGTGTCTAGCAAGAATATATACTCTACTCCTATGCTCTGTGTTGGGTTACACATAACAATTTAACATTTATAAAACCTTTTATCTGTTTGTTTTGTTTTCATTTAAAAAAAAAGAATCTGAGTTTATATTCCCGTTAATAGATAAATCATTTTTTATCTTTAAGGATTTATTTTCACTTCCACTGCTCACTAATCCCTGCCCCCCCCGCCCCCACCATATACTTGTTTTTAGCACTTCAGTCAAATCAGTCAAATTATGGTTGCTTGTAGGATGCTAGCCAGTAACTGTGCTTTTAATAACTGAATGGTTAAAAGTGCTTCCTGTCTCCTTTTTGACTCATGAAGTATTTATTGAGAGATTATTAACAGAGGGAATATAGAAATGAATATGACAGAAAATGTTCATATATTCAAAAAGTCACTTTATAATATCAGAAGCCACTTAAAGGATATAAGCAAATTTAACAGAAAAAAAACACCTCAGATGTCAAAAATAATTATCAAGATAAATTCCTTAAAAATAAAAATGTCCTGTTCAAAGAACTTTGCCTACATCTGAATATGATTAAAATGAGTTTTAAATTTTTTCCATGTTTTCAACTGCATAGGTGTTTTTTATGCAGTATTTTGGGTGAAGTAATAATCCTCTCTCAAATATTTCTTCCGTAGTTTCTTTATAAATTGTGTAATTCAATAAATATGGCAGGAACTTATAATTGACAAATGCTTTGTGTGTATGTTCACTTCCAAGTATGTTTGATTCTCTTTAATTACTACTATTATACAAAGACTACTTAGGCAAATATTGTATTCTTTGTGTATGATTTTATGATGATCTAAAAATATTTACTTTTTAAACCCTGAAAGTTATATTCAGAAAATTTACGTATAAATTATATCTCTTGTGCCAAAAAAGTTATACAACACATAGGAAAAAAATGAATCACAGTTTTACCTTTCAATCATAGATGTATTTTAAGCTTGCCAAACTGAAAGTACAGAACTCACATTTATAGCAAAAGAGATGTTAGATTGAAGGCAAACATAACTTTTTTGCCATGATTTTTTATTACTTCATTTTAGATATGTGTAATATTGGGTTTCATTTTGACATATGTTTACAAGCGTGAAAGAAGAGTCCCCAGTACTTCCCCTTTTCCTCCATACCTTCCTCCTCCTGTCCCCTTTCCTTTATGCTACTGATCTTTCTTTCATTTATTCACAGTTTTTAAAATTAGCACATTGTGGATATACATAAAGGTGAAATTCACTGGGGCATGTTTATATATGTTCATAGAAAAGTCTGATCTGATTCATTTCACTATTCTTCCTTTTTCCTGTTCCTCCACCCTTCCCCTCCATCCCCTTCTCTACTGATCTCTCTTCTATTTTTATGGAATTCCTCCCTCTCCTTTTTTCTTATTTTGGTCTAGCTTCTGCATAGAGAGGAACATTTGATCCTTGAATTTCTGAATCAAGCTTATTTCATTTAGCATGATTTCTTCAGTTCCGTCCATTACAAGCAAGTACCATTAATTTCATTCTTCTTTTTTTTTTTTTTTTCTTTTGGTGGTACTGAGGATTGAACCCAGGGCCTTATACATGCTAGGTAAGCACTCTACCAACTGAGCTATATCCCCAGCCCCACAATTTCATTCTTCTTTATTCTTGAGTAAAACTCTGTTGGGTATATGTGCCACATTTTCTTTATCCATTCGTCTGTTAGCAGCCATATAGGCTGGTTTTGTAGCTTGGCTATTGTGAATTGCACTGTTATGAATATTGATGCAGTTGCATCCCTATAGTATGCTGATTTTAAAACTTTTGTATATATACTGAGGAGCGGGATAGCTGGATCATATGGTGGTTCCATTCCTTGAGGAATATTCATACTGCTTTCCAGGGTAGTTATAAAAATTTGCATTTCCACCGACAATGTATGAGAACACTTTCACCGACATTTATTATTATTTGTATTCTTGATTGCAATTCTGACTGGAGTGAGATGAAATCTTGAAGTAGTTTTTCACTTCCCTGATTTCTAGATGTTAAACATTTTTTTCATATATTTATTGTCCATTTGTATTTTTCTTTTGAAGAGTTTCTCTTTTGTTCTTTTACCCATTTATTAATTGAGTTACCTCTCTTTTTTTGGTATTAAATTTTTGAGTTCTTTACATATTCTGGATATTGATCCATTATCTGTGGAGCAGGTGGCAAAGATCTCCCATTCTATTAGCTCTCAGTTCACACCCCTGTTTCCTTTACTGTTCAGGAGTTTATTAATCTGATGCTATTACACTTGTTGATTCTTGGTATTATTTCTTGTGCTTTAGGAATCTTGTTAAGGACATTGGTTCCTATGCCAATATATTAGAGTGTGGAACTTACATTTTCTTTTAGAAGTTGCAGAATTTCTAGTCTAATTTCTACATCTTTGATCCACTTTGATTCGACTTTTTGCAGGGTGAGAGATGGAGAATCAAGTTTCATTCTTCTACATATACATATCCAGTTTTCCCAGCACCATTTTCAAAAAAGGTTGTCTATTCTCCAACATAGGTTTTTGGCACCTTTGCTGAGTATCAGGTGACTGAATCTAATGTGGTTTAGTGTCTGTGTCTTCTATTCTATTCCATTGATCTTCATGTGTGTTTTGGTGCCAGTAACATGAATTGTGATGTTAGGTACTGTGATACCTCCAGCCTTGCTGTTCTTGCTCAGTATTCCTTTGGCTATTCTGGGTCTCATATTTTTCCAAACTAATTTTGGGATTGATTTTTCTAGTTCTGGGAAGAATACCATTGTATTGGGGAATATCCATACTGCTTTCCATACTTTTATGGGGATTGAATTGAGGATGTACAACATTTTTAGTAATAAGGCCATTTTGATGTTAATTCTGCCTATCCAAGAATATGGGAGGTCCTTCTATCTCCTAAGGTCTTCATTTTCTTTCCTCAGTGTTCTATAGTTTTCATTGTAGAGGTCTTTAAATTCTTTGGCTAGATTTATTCTTAAGTATGTTATTTTATTTTATTTTTGACATTACTGTGAATGGGATAATTTTCATTATTGGAGGATAAGAGAGTGCTAGATTTATGTATGTTGATTTTGTATCCTGCTACTTTGCTAAATTTGGTTATCAGCTCTAAATTTTTCTGGTGGAGTTTTTTGGGTCTTCTAAATATAGGATCAAATCATCAGCAAATAGAAATAATTTGACTTCTTATTTTTCTCTTTGTGTCCTTTTAATTTCATTCTCTTGCCTGATTGCACCTGATACAGTTTCAAGACCATGTTGAATAGGAGTGGTAAGAGTCAACATTCTTGTCTTGTTTCTGTTTTTAGAGGAGATGCTTTCAGTTTTTCTCCATTCAATATGATGTTGGCTTTAAGTTGGTCATATATGGCCTTTACAATGTTGAGGTAAGTTCCTTCTATCCCTAGTTTTTCTAGTGTTTTAAACATAAATGTGTGCTACATTTGTCAAAGGCTTTTTTTCTTCATCTATAGACATAATCATGTGATTATTTAAGTCTGTTTGGTGAATTATATTTATTAATTTCTGTACATTGAATCAGGCTTGCATCCCTGGGATGAAACCCATTTGATCATGATGTACTGTCTTTGTGTGCTTTGGGGTTCACTTTGCCAATGTTTTATTAAGAAGTTTTGTATTTGTATTCATGAGAGATATTGGTCTGAAGTTTGCTCTTCTTGAAGTATCTTTGTCTAGTTTTGGTATCAGGCTGATACTGCCTTCAGTATCAGTGAATTTGGCAGTGTTCCCTCCTTTTCTTTTGTGTGGAATAATTTGAGAAGGAGTGGAGTTCTTCTTTAAAGGTCTTATAGCACTTGGCTGAGAATCCATCATGTCTTGAAGCTTTTCTTTGTTGGAAGGCTTTTAATAGCTGCTTCAAACTTATTGCTTGATGCTGGTCTGTTTAGGTTTAGGTTTTCTACACCTTTGTGTTTCCATTTGGGTAGGTGATATGTGTCTATTGAAATTTGTCAATCTTAACTTGGTTATGTGTTTATAATTTTAACTAAGTGCTCATACAGGTATTAACATTCTTTCAAATGAAGTAATCATGGATATCAAACATCCAAAATATGTTTGAGTAATTGTCCTATTTTGAAATATACATTATAATGCTTAGAAAAATATAATTGAAATATCAAAAATGTACTCTGCCTTTTGGGGATGAAAATGAGGGGGAATGGTTCTGGGATTTCTATGTGGCGGGTAGGACCTGATGTGTGTGTGTGGGGGCGGGAGGGTAGATGTGTGTATTATGGTGCTGTTATTCAAACCAAGGGTTGAGCTTCATTATCAGTCCTTTTTTTTTTTTTCAATTTTGAGACAGATTCTTGCCAAATTGCTGAGGCTGGCCTTGATTTTGTGACCTTCTGTCTCAGATTATGGAGTTGCTGGCATTTTAGGCATATGTCACCATGCCTGGTCATTAGTTACATTTGATAATTTAGGTGCCTTTAATTAATGTATTCATTATTGTTGCCTGTAGGTTTATTAGAAAAATATTCTATGTATAATTTAGATAAGATCTTATAGCTTTATGAATTATTTCTAAATGAATGAATTGCAACTAAATTATTTTTTTTCTCTTAGACCATTAGAATTATTGTTCTTTCCATTTCATAATTACTTTAGGTTGCAGACCATCAGAATTTGTGTGTATGTATGTGTGTGTGTATGTGTGTGTGCAATGATATCTAATAAAAACCCCCAAACTAGGGCACTCTAGAACCATAGCATAACTTTCCTTTTGCACCTTCACTAAGAAAGTTGACTATTCTGAAAATGGTGGATGAGGTAAAGGAGGAGAACAATTACGCTGCTTTTTTTTTTTTTTCAGAGGGGGGCTACATATCTTTGGGAACTTTGATATAGCACTCTCATTGAGACCAGTTTATAGGTAAATGTATTTCATAACAAGGTACTTTAGATATTCTTAACTAAATTTTCTTGAATGGAGTCCAAAATAAACTGGCCTACTACCAAATTCTACCTTATAGTTAATGTTGTAGTTGTGAGATGTCAGAGTACTGTATAGTATAGACTTATTTAATAATTACATAATGATTAAGTATAGACAAGTAAGACTGAAGGTAGTGCCCTTCACAATTATATATAATGTATTTTTCTTTTTTTAAATGGAGCAGGTCTCTGCCATTTCACTTCAGGGAAGCATTCAGTTGTGATGGTAAGTCATACTTCAATAATTTTCCTTTATGACATCCATCCATCATCAATAGGAAAGCTGTACACATTCTGGGGAAGATTCCCAGATAAAACATTCTGGGTAGGGCTTCCCATCTCCCGAAGATAGTAATATAATAAAGAGTCAGATGAACCACTTCACTTCAGCTGCTAAATATTTCTCAATACCCAGACTGCTGAAGATATTTAGAACATTTCAGTCATTTTCATCAGCAGAAGGGAGAGTAGCAAAGCTCACAGATGCCATAGCCAAGGGATCCTCCATCATCGTTAAGATCTTGGCCGGAGTTTTCTTGGATCACTTGTCATGTAACCTTGTCAGTTATGCATTTTTGAAAGCAGCTATAGCATGACTTACAGAATGATAGATGCAGGATGGGTTCAGAAACTAGCTTTGAGAACTCCATTTTGTTGGTTTCTAAACTGTTGGATACTGTTAGTAAGAAATGAGCAAATTCCATAGTAGGGAAGTGGAAGTGTTAAGTAGCCCACTGCAACTTTAGGAGTTTCTGTCTATGGACATCAGTAGCCATTTAGTTTGGTTCTTTTCCCATATCTTCAAAGGGGAAACAATTGCTGACAAGATAAAGAACTTTATTTATTTTGAGAGATTATATACAAAAATTAATTTATTACATGCACAAGTTTCATGAGCTGTTGTAATAAAATGCCACTGATTAGATGACTTAAACAGTAGATATATATTTCTCACAGTTGTATAGGCTAGAAAATCCCAGATCCAAGAGCTGGCTAATTCAATTTTTTAAAATTTTATTTATGTTAATTAGGTATATATGACAGCAGAGTGCATTTTGATTCATTGTACACAATTGCAGCACATCTTTCATTTCTTTGGTTGTACATGATGTAGCATCGCACCATACGTGCAGTCATGCATGTACCTAGCCATCTCATTCCACCATCTTTCCTGCACCCATGCCTCCTCCTCACCCTTCTTCCCCTTTGCCTAAATCAAAGTTCATCCATTCTTCCCATACTGCACCCTCCCCCTGCTCCCATTATGGATCAGCATCCACTATCAGAACATTTGGCCTTTGTTTTTTTTTTTTGGGGGGGGGATCGGCTTACTTCGCTTAGCATGATATTCTCCAATTCCATCCGTTTACCTGCAAATGCCATAATTTTATTCTCTTTTAATGTTGAATAATAGTCCATTTGTATATATATACCACAGTTTCTTTATCCATTTCTCTATTGAAGGGCATCTAGGTTGCTTCCACAGTTTAATTATTATGAATTGAACTGCTAGAAACATTAATGTGGCTGCATTACTATAGTAATTTTAAAGCTGATTTTAAGTGTACGGTATATACTTAATTGGGTGTAGACCAAGGAGGGGGATATCTGGGTCAAATGGTGGTTTCTAAGAATTTCTATACTGCTTTCCAGATTGGTTGCACCAATTTGCAGTCCCACCAGTAATGCGTGAGCATGCCTTTTCCCCCACATTCTTGACAACACTATTTTTTCTTGATAACTGTCATTCTGACTGGAGTGAGATGAAATCTTAGAGTAGTTTTGATTTGCATTTCTCTAATTGCAAGAGATGTTGAACATTTTTTAGTATATTTGTTGCTTGATTGTATATATTCTTCTGAGAAGTGTCTGTTCAGCTCCTTAGCCCATTTATTGATTGGGTTGTTTTATTTTTATTTTTTATTTTTGGTGTTAAGTTTTTTGAGTGCTTTATATATCCTGGAGATTAGTGCTCTATCTGATGTGTGTGTGGCAAAAATTTACTCCCCAAATGTAGACTCTCTCATCACCTCATTGATTGTTTCTTTTGCTGAGAAGAAGTGTTTTAGTTTGGGTCCATCCCATTTATTAAATCTTGATTTTATTTCTTGCACTTTAGGAGTCTTGTTAAGGAGATCTGAGCCTAATCTAACATTATAAGTATTTGGGCATATGTTTTTCTCTGTTAGATGCAGGATCTCTGGGCTAATTCCTAGGTCCTTGATCCACCTCAAGTTGACTTTTGTGCATGGTGAGAGATAGGAGTTTAGTTAAATTTTGCTGCTTATGGATTTCTAGTTCTCCCAGAACCATTTGTTGAAGAGGCTATCTCCAATGTATGGTTTTGGTGCCTTTGTCTAGTATGAGTTATCTGTATTTATATGAATTTATTTCTGTGTCTTCTATTCTGTACCATTGGTCTACATGTCTATTTTGGTGCCAATAAAATGCTGTTTTTGTTACTATAGCTTTGTAGTATAGTTTAAGGTCTGATAAAGTGATGCTTCCTGCTGCACTCTTCTTGCTAGAGTTGCTTTGGCTATTCTGGGTCTCTTATTTTTCCAAATGAATTTTTAATTGCTTTTTATCTTTCTATAAGGATGGGATTTTAATTGGAATCACATTGAATCATCACTTTGGGTAGTATGGCCATTTTGACAATATTAATTCTTTCTATCCAAAAGCATGGGAGATCTTTCCATCTTCTCAGGTCTTCTTCAATTTCTTTCTTTAGCCTTCTGTGGTTTCATTGTAGAGGTCTTTCACCTCTTTTATTAAGTTGATTCCCAAGTATTTTATTCATTTATTTATTTTGAGGCTATTGTGAATGGGGTAGTTTTTCTAATTTGTTTTTCAGAGAATTCATCAATGATGTAGAGAAATGCATTTTATTTTATATCCTGCTACTTTGCTGATTCATTTATTTATTCTAGAAGTTGTCTGGATCCACAGGTGAGATCTACAAGACTAACAATGAAGAATTAATACTAATACTCCTCAAATTATCCCATTAAATAGAAAAGTAAGGAACCCTTCCAAACTCCTTCTGCTAATCTAATATCATCCTGATACCAAAACCAGGCAGAGACACATCAAGGAAAGAAAGTTTTAGACCAATATCCATAATGAACATTGATGCAAAAACTCTCAATAAACTTTTGACAAATTGCATACAAAAACATATTAAAAAATAGTGCACCATGATTAAGTCAGGTTGATTCCAGGGATGGGAAGGCTGATTCAACATATGGAAATCAATAAGCATAATTCATCACATCAATAGACATAAAGACAAAAATCATATGATTATATCAATTGATGCAGAGAAAGAATTTGACAAAATACAGCACCCTTTCATGTTCAAAACACTAGAAAAACTAGGGATAGGAGGAACATACCTCAACATTGTAAAAGCTATCTGTGCTAAACCCAAGGCCAACATCATCCTAAATCAAGAAAAATTGGAAGCATTTCCTCTAAAATCTGGAACAAGACAAGGATGCACTCTTTCATCACTTCTATTCAACATAGACCTTGAAACTCTAGCCAGAGCAGTTAGACAAGATAAATTAAAGGGATACAAATAGGAAAAGAAGAACTCAAAACTATCATTATTTGCTGACAACATAATTCAATCCAATTCTTGATGAGGATTGTTTGTGCTTTGTAGATGTCCAGCTTCTCACTGTCTTCACATGGTGCAGAGAACACAAGAGCTCTGGTGTTTCTTCCTCTCTTAGAAGGGTATTAGTCCTATTAAATTTGTGGCCCATTCTTAGGACCTCATTAGACCTATCTCACCTCCTCACAGCCCTGTCTCCAAATATGGTCACATTTCATAGTTCAATGTTTGAAGTTTGGGGACATGTAAACTTTCAGTACATGCAGTAAGTAAATGACAAGATTAATATATTCTTTTGGACATCACTCTGCATCTGGACGTACTTGGCAATAATGACTTATTTGATTCTCTTCTACCAAGTTTAGAGGACTCTAAACTTAGTCCCCAACCCCCTTAGAAAATTACCTGTGCCCATGCTAGAGGATCATTCTTGTTCAGAAACTAGGGACATCTAAGTGTCCTTAAGCTAGGAGTTCAGTGAAGCCTGAGGTCTGTATGTCTGAAGTTTTTGCTCTGAATTTTTACTTGGGTTTAGGAATGAGCCTCTTCACCTTAATCTAGCCAGTCCCTTATCTCAGCCCAGGAACTAAGTCTTATCTACTTAGTACTACAATCTTGCCAATAATCTCTCATGTTTCTTTATTAAGGAATCAAATGCTTATTCTTCTTCCATTGACCAGTTGCTGTCCTAGAGTTAAGAACCACAGTTGTAAATGAGAAATTCAGATTCCATCCTCAACATTTCTCTCTGGATTGGACACTAATGTTTTATTGGCCTGAAGTGATAGCCAACTAGCTAATTTGTTTTTCTGGTTACTCTCTTATGTGGTACAGATCTAATTAAATAGATAATTTCAGTATATCATGGTAAATGCTAAAATGAAAAGGGGGTTACAGGATAATATGATAGATGGTAAGATGACCAGACTTGACTTGGATGGTTGAACAGATTTCTGGAGAAATGCATAATTATAATGAAGATAAAGAGCAGTTACATAAAGAGATAGGAGAAGAGTGATTGTGACCATTGGAAGCACGTGTTCAGGGTATGTTGAAAAGATAATTGTTTGATTAAAGTATGGATTGTCAGTGAGGAATTATTTCTACCTAAATTTTTGAACATTATGATTTTGAATTTTCATTTTTGTAGGATTATATCTATTCACTGCCTGCATCTCTCACCCAAATCCCCTTTAACTGATGTGTTTTTTTTTTTTTTTTACCAAATCTCTGTAACTTGTTTCCCCTCCATGACTTCTAGGCAGCTAACATATCTATGTATTTTCTGACCAGATGAAATAACTTTCAGGCTATTCTAGGCTTATATTAACATTAGGACATATATGTGAGGAAGAGTGGTCAAACTTAAGCTTGGACATGTATGTGCTCATTCATCAGTGGTGTTGTCCAAAGGAAGCAGCCTAACCAGGTTTGATGGCAAAGCTTACCATATTTATTCATTATATACCAGCATCATAGAACTCTAATATTGGGAGTAGGAGACCATCTGATCCAAGTCTTGCTGTGTAAGTCTAATGTGGCAGTGCCTGAGGAGATACAGTTTTGTGTTGTTATCATAGAGCTACCACATAAATGGTCAGTGTCTATTTAAGAAGAATTTTGTAGGGCTGGGGCTATAGCTCAGCAGCAGAGCACTTACCTAGCATGCGGGGGACACTGGGTTCAATCCTCATCACCATATAAAAATAAACAAATAAAATAAAGGCAATCTATCTATCTACAACTACCAAATTTTTTAAAAGAATTTTATACAGAGGTATATTCTTCATCAAGAATTATTTCCAACTTGGAATAATTTGAAGGATGAATCACAGGCCTGTGGCTAAATCTCAATTAAGCTGAACTAGATTACTTAGTTTGAGTGACAGAGAGAATATCAAACAAAAGAGTTCAACTTTTTCAAAGAAAGAAAATTTGCTTTAAGATGTTATTTGAGAAATTGCTTTAAATACCAATTGAATAGGAATCTTTGGAGTTTTTGAGGGGACATTTTAGGCTTTTGAGATAAATTGATGTTGAAGTGGAATATTCTGATTATGGGTTTATACTTGGAGTAAATCAATATATGTATTTTTTTCTTTACTCTGGTAGCTTGCTACATTTCTGAATTAGGTCTGAATACAAATGCTATCAAATATGATATCTTCTGTGACATAGCACAATTCAATAATATAAAGAATCCAGTCATCTGTGATACTTTTTTTAAAAAAGCATTGAATTCAAATAGCTTAAAAGTCTTTTGACAGAAATAAAAATGTAATAACTTTCAAACATTTTATAAGTAGACATGTAGCCATCAAAAAGAATACAAAAATGACATGAGAAGTAGAGATTTAAATTTTTTTTTTGCTTTATGCAATCTTATCTTTTTATATTTTTGCCAAATACTTTATTATCTCAAGTGAGTTGCATAATTTGTATTTGTCTTTGTTGTCCTAATTTTAATGATATACCTTGTACTTCTAGATTAGTGATACAGAAGAGGTCACTATCTGTAAAGATAAAAAGTTCCAAGTAAAAATCTCAAGGGTAAAGTTATATTAAATGTGTGTTTCTGTTTTTCAACTTACAAAAAAACTAGTTTTTCCTAGCTTCTCCAAATATTCTACATTCTTCTTCAATGTAAACCTGACCAAGTGGTTCTGACTCATGTTCCTCTGTTTTCCTCTTTGAATTCTGCCCACTCTAATTTTATATAAGTATATTTTGAAAACTTGCGTTTTTGTGTGAATATTTTATATACGTCTTATTTTCTAATCATGTAGGAACTTTTAAAAAAAATTCTATCAAGAAAATAAACTTCAAGCAGCATATAATGTGTACATGATGATTTGGAATTAGGTTCTCAATTCTATCATTTCGGGTGTATGTAAACCTGAATGTGGTAGGAAAGATGAACGGCTGGCACAAATGAATGGTTTCCTTTGTTTACTTAATTCTTCATAGGTTAAGGGTATTTCCACTCACCTGACACCATACATAGGGTTGTTCTTTACCTCACTGCTTACAAAGTGAACCCAATACTTGCTTTTATTCTTATCAGATCATGTTGCCAAATAAGGGATACAGATATTTATAGTTATGGGCTGTTTTTATTTGAAATCTCTACCCCGTGGGCTTTGCTTAAAACTCTCTAGCATGACTTGTAGACATCTGTTGCAAAGACTCTAGTCCTTTGTGATTTATGTTTTGCATTTTAGAGGTGATATTATCTCAAGTGTGATGAAGTAAGTGGGATGTTAATAAGAATAAAAATGATTTTTATAGCAACATTGCATCAAGGAAAATTAGGTTGATAGAGGATGCGTGAACAGTAACATTCTTGAGAGAAAAAGTAGCAAGCAGTGTTTGCACATGGACTCCTTGTCATTCCAGTATTTAAATCCAGGCTTCTGGATGAGGATGCTAGTGAAGAATAATGCTGGAAATGTCTTTTCTATTGGTACTCCCATCTTGTTAAAGTATGAACATGTACACACACACACATACACACCACCTACCTTTGTCTCTCTATTATTGATCGTTTTAATCACAAATATTCAGTAGTGTCCAACTCTGTTCTGGGCATTGTGCTAGAGATAGGGTTACAAGAATGATTGTGACCTATGACACATTCTATGTAGCATTGTGTAGGATGGTTAAAATCAGAAAGAAATTGTGAACTAGGCACACATTTTTGACTTCAGAATTCTATACATTGGTTAAAATACTAATAACTCCAAATGTGCTCGTACTTCTTTCTGAAATAGCCACTGTCCACATTATCAATGCATATGTGTCTACCATAGTGAACAAGTGTACCCTCCTGGTATGGTGGTATAGATATGAGGTGTCCCCCATGTGTGAAACATGTAAGAATGTTCAGAGGTGAAATGATTCGATTTTGAGAAATGTAACTTAATTTATTAATCCACCGATATAGATTAACTGAGTAGTAATTATAGATAGGTAGGGTGTGGCGGGAGGAACTAGGGTATGGGTTTGTGACTTTGGGATTTATATTTTATCACTGATGAGTGGAGTTCTCCCTCTCTGCTTCCTGGCTGTCTTGTCCTGAGTTGCTTTCCTCTTTCAAACATTTCTGCCATGATGTTTTGTTTCATCTTGGGCCCAGAACCATGAAGTCAGCAGAATATGGACTGGAACCTCTGAAACCTTTTGCCAAAATAAACTTTTCCTCTTCTAAGTTGTTGTTGTCAGGTCTTTTGGTCACAGTGACAAAAAGCTGACTAAAATGCCTCCTAATGAACATGTACAAAAGGAAAGATTCTATAGTCTTTGAAGGCATTTTATTACAAACTGACTTGGGGGAATTCTCAATTTATGCAATGCAAATTTGCTGAAACATGTTGAAAAGGGATTAGATCTTACAGCAGTAATGACCTCGTTTTTCTTACCTCATATTAAAACCTTTCAGCAAAATAGAAAAAAAATGTATAAATAGTTGTAGTGTTCAGCAATGGGATCCGAAGGATGTTATTTTTCAGTGCGTCAAATCGAGTGGCACATATCCCAAGAAATGGGATTTTGTGTCAGAGATTAGAAGACCAGGTCCTGGTTATTATTGTATGATATTGAATATATCATACCTTCCTAAGAATTTCTGTCTTCTTATTGAAAATGATTAAAATAAATTCAATCAACACCATCTTTTTCAAGATTATTTGTGAAACATACCTAAAATTATACCTAAACCCCCCCCAAAAATAAACATACTCTTACTACACACACAAACACATGCACACAAGCAGACATGCACAATTAATTTGTGAGAGTAAATTTAAACTGACAAGAATTATACAAACATATCATTTTTTTGAAACTTTTGTGTCAACTGTAACCCAGAAATCTCAGTGTTCATGTTAAAATTGATGTAATTCAAAGTCAGATCTATCAGCCTAAAGACATGGTATTTTACACTGACTGGACTTAATAATTTCCTAAAGAGACTAAAAAATGGTACTGGGAACTGGATTGGAACATTTCCATGCTTACAATTACATCAAAACAAATCCCAGTATTATGTATAACTATGATGTACTAATGAAAAAGTTTTAAAATATCACTGCATAGGTAATAGTTATGGGATAGAGTAGGAAAGCCCTATTGTTAAAGCTCCCCCCATAATCCACTGTGTATTAGGGGGAGAAATGCTCCTTTAATTGTTAAATTCTTAAAATATATGGACTTTTGTAAGTGGTTAGGCAGCATCTCCCCAGCTCAGAAAGCAATGAACACTATCTGTAGCCAAGACATAAATAGCAAGTATTCTTCATCAGAAAGTCATCAAAATGGTGAACACTGCTGGATGAAGGTGGAAATATTGAAATTATGATTGTGAAACTGTTTACACCAATGCTTGAAAACTATTTGTTTTTTGGTTAAAAAATTACCTGTGATTTAAAAACCTGTACTGGCATATGTCTTAGATTGATAAAGAGCCACAGCCAGCAATGGAATACCGAGATAAAGAGATGAGGAATCTGGAGACTTGTGCCAGCACAGTATGATTCTAAAGTGAATAGGTAAATGGGTGCGGTGCTGCCCATTTTCCCAGATACTCGGAAGGCCTAGGCAGGAGGATCTCAAGTTTGAGGTCAGCCTGGGCAACTTAACAGTACCCCTATTCCCTCCCCCCCACAAAAAAAGGACTGGGGATATATTTTTGGTGCCCCTGGGTTCAATCTCCAGTGTTCAAAACTACAACAAAAACAGTTTATTTAAGGGCTGGGGATAATTTGTGTGTAAAGGTGTGTGTTCACAAGTCTGTGCACATTTAATAATGGCCCTCACTCTGAGTATTTGCAGTTGTTCATTTTTCTTTAGTACTCTTTTTACCCACATCCAAAAGTGGAGAGAGAGAGCTGTGAAATACAGCTTTTTTGCCACATTTGAAAAGGTCCCATTTCTATATCCATAAGCTAGGATGTCAATGATATTTTTGCTGAATTATTTAAGCTAAGACTTTTAAATCGTATGACATAGCCCTCTCTACTTAAAACCTTCCAGTAATACCTCACTTTCTATCAAGTGTGTTACAGGTCCATTTTCTTGGTAGTTTTGAGATTTTGGCAGCCTGATTTCCCTTTACTTTGGCATGGTTACTGACTGAATCTAACACCGATCCTGATACTGGTGGTTTCTCTTTTGAACTCTCTTTTGTAAAACTTTTTGGAAAATTATCTCAATCATCTTTGTATTATTTTCAATCATTCTTAGTCATGAAAGAAATTATATAATAATAGCTACCCCTGTTCGCTTTTTTCTATGTAACAAAATAACTGATATGAACAACTTAAAGGTGGTTTATAGTTTCAAAGTTCCAGTCCATGGTTGGTTGGTTCCTTGCTTTGGACTCCAAGTGAGGCAGAACATCATGGCCAAAGGATGTGTGGAGAAAATCTGCTCAGCTCATGGCAGGTAGTAAGGTGGGAGGCAATTCTTGCATATGGGAGGAAGAGGCAAGATTCAGGGAGACAGAGACTTGTGCAGATGTGGAGAAGAGGCCAGAGAGGATATAGTCCCTAAGGAGATGCTCTCAGGGACAGACTCCTTCATCTAGGCCTCACCTCCCACAGCCTCTAATACCTTCCAGTTATTCAGTCAGCTATCAGTGGATTATCCACTCATGATCCAGCCACTTAACAAAAGTCCTGCCTCTGAATCTTGTGATCAACATGGGAGTCTGTGGGAACTACCATGTCCAAACCGTAATACTATGTGTCTTTAGAAGCTGACCCTGAGATGGAACTCATGTGAAAGCGAGGGACTAGGAACTATTTCAGAGGAACCAGTATTAGAGTGGGGAAGTGGATGTGGAATGGCAGGAAGAAAAGCAAGGGTAAGATTCAGCCAAATCCCACCAGGGTGTGGGTATAACATGACTCAGTTCTGCAGGGTAGCTCTGAGGAGGCAAGGGACTGGTGTGGTGTGTGTGTATGTGTGTGTGTATGTGTGTGTGTCCCCACACTGTACACCCATTGGGTAAAGACTGAGGGTAGAAAGGTTGCATGAACTCCCTGCACTTGCCACTCTGTGGGTGTAGGCACAGCACTTCTGACAGTCTGAGGGAGGGCGCCCTCTGAACAAGGAGCTGCAGAGGCAGGCATTGGGAGTGGGACTGTACTTGGAGCTGGTGTGCAGGAGGCTGGTAGAGGGTTCCAAGAGGATGTGGGCAGCGATGTCATATTCTTTTTAACCTCTGTGCTCAATTACTTTTTGGATTGGAAACTCCTTGGAAGCGAATATATTATCTCATTTTCTAGACTTAAGTCTTACAAGTACCTTATCCAATACAGTAAAAATAGTGCCACCATAAATTTTAATCCAGAGATTGGATGGATGAGTCAGTGCTTTCTTTTTCTTTTCTACTTTTTTTCTTTAAATGCTTTATATCTGTGCTGGGGCTGAACATTAAGCTGAAGAATGTTCACGGGCAATGTTGTGGTTATGATCCAAACTCCCTCCTGGTACTCATTACAGAATACCCTCCTGGGCTCAGAGAGCAACAGTCAGAGAAGCCCAAATTAGCTGTTATGTGGGGAGCTGACTTAAGACACCTCAAGGTAGGAAAGACCAAATCACATTCCCCTCATAACTGGGAAAGACCATAAGAGAGCTGCTGATAGCAGCACTTTCAAGTTGCCAAAATGATTTTTTTTATTCTATTTAGAGCTGGTGGTATGTTAAGGTCTGTAAACAAGTCAGGATGGCACCTGGTATTTTGCCAAGAAATGTTAGAGTCTGTAAACAAGTCTACATGGTGCCTGGCAAAATGCCAGAGGGAGTGGTTTATGAAGTAACAAAAGCAAGCCATTAAGTGTGGAGATTCCTTATTGGTTGACTGCTGTATCTATTTTATGCTAATTAGATAAGCTGTGTAAAATGTATAAATACCACTCCTGTCCTACAATAAACGGCTCTCACTCCTGCTGTATCAAGGTACATAAGTCATTCGTCACCCCCCGGTTATTTTGCCCAGCCAGCCAGGCTGTGGCAGTGGTGGGTCGACAATTTAAAGTTACCAACAGAGACAAGCATTTTGAATCCAGACAGTGAATGATCTAAGGACATTGTACCCATGCTCATAGTGGAAACAACCCTTTTAGTGCTTAGGTGTTCTAATTCTTCTTTGCATGGGATACTCTCATTGTATTATAGTAGGAATTTCTCTTCCAAAGGATTCACTTTAAACTCTCCTTTTATTTGTTTTTCATTTTGTATGTTTTCTTCATTTTGTTCTATAAATATATACAAATTTTTTCTATTAATTTCTATTAATTTTTCTATTAATTTCTATTTTTGTTTTATTTTTCTCCATTTAAAGTTGACAAATATATATATGTGTTTTTCATATACAAAATATTATTTTGAAATATGTATACATTGTCATGTGCCTAAATAGAGCTAAGTAACACACTCATTTACTTCACGTACTTTCCTTTTGTGTGTGTGTGGTGAGGAGGTTTAAAATCTTTCTGAGAAATTCTTATGTATTATAATACATTATTATTAATTATAGTCATCAGGCTGTACCGATTTCTTGAACTTATTGCTGTTAATTGAAAATTTGAATCTTTGATTAAGATCCACTACCAGCCCTAGTAACCTCCATTCTGTTATGTGAATTCATTTTTTTTAAGTTCCACATGAGTGAGATTATGTAAGATTTATAATTACTAAGAGAATAGATTTTAAGTGTTCTTACTACTAAAAAAAAAAAAGAAAGAAAGAAAAGATATGAGGGAATGCATATGTTAATTAGCTTGATTTGGACATTCTTCAGTGTATGCATAAATAAAAACATCATGTTGTGATGTGATGTTGGGACAGTTTCTTATCTATGTGCAGGAAATAAAATCACTCATATCACACCATATACCAAAATTAACTAAAATTGGAATAAGGAGTTGAATTTCAGACCTGAAACTGTAAAACTACTAGAAGAAAACAGCAAAGAAAAACTGTGTGACATTGGTATGGGCAATGACTTTTGGAGATGACAAAAGTGAAAATAGGCAAATAGGATTACATTAAGCTGAGAACACAATAAACAGAGAGACAATCTATGCATGGTAGAAAATACTCGGAAACCATATATCTTATAAAGGGTTAAGATACAAAATACACGAGGAACTAAAACTAGTTAATAGCAGGAATAAAAGCATATATGATTAGAAAGTAGGTAAAGGACCTGAATAGATATTTCTCAAAAGAAAGCATACAATGGATACATGGAAAAATTCTGAACTTTCATTTAATTATCAGGAAAATGCAAAACCACAATGAAATATTCTCTCATCTCTTTTAGAATGGCTATTATCAAAATGATATAAGATAATAAGTATTGAAAAAACCGAGTAGAAAAGTGAGTTTTTGCACACTTTGGGGGGGAATGCAAATTAATACAGCCATTATGAAAACAGTGTGGAGTTTCCTCAAGAAATTAAGAATACATATCATCTATGAAATGTCACTACTGGAAATGTATATAAAGGAAATTAAATGAGTATGTGAAAAAAAGAATCTCTGCACTTCCAAGTTAATTGTAATGTTATCCATTTCCAAGATGTGGACTCAATCTAAATGGCCATCAACACATGAATGGATAAAAAGATGTTACATATGCACATAGTAGAATACTATTCAGCCTTACAAAGGAGACTCTAATTTGCAACAACATGGTTTAAATCTAGAAAATATTATGTTAAATGAAATAAGCTGGGTACAGAAACACACATATCACCTGATCTCACTTACATATGCCATGCAACTCTCCTTGTCCCCCTCATAACTTTTCTGTCACATTATTATGGAAATTACCTTAAGGGATTTTAGTGCATGGAATAGATGGGTAATTCTTTGAAATCAAGAGAGGAACAAGCCTAATGTGTACTGCTCTGCAGTTTCAAACTTTTAAAAAAAATTGCACCACCTTTGAGAGACTTGTAATATTTCCAGTCATTCTGGAGACCGATATCATTGTCATCATTTTGAGTCTCATCATTGATATATCCTACATAAGCACCCATGATTAATTCATAGCCTACATGTCTTTATATTGTGCAGCACAGAGCATAATGAAGTTATGTATTTTAATGTGAAGGGCAAACATTTTCTTTTCTTCAGTTTCCTATAACTGATTAGATTTACCTTGGGGGAAGAAGACTACCTTTTGACAGGGGAGTTTAGTAATTAGGCCTTAAAAAATATTCACCTTCATCTTATTAAATATAAATAGACAAATGCTAAATTTCAATGGCATGCAATGCTCTTTTTATACATAATTCACATATCTATGGCAGAGAAATTAAATGGTATCTTCTTCTTATGAGGAGTATATGATAAAAATATATAATAAAAATACCTTGAGTGTGAATTGTCCAATACTGCTAAATTAAGTGGTCAAAAAGATGATAAAACCTATGGGAAATTTAATATTAATAAAAAAAGAAAGCCAAGAAATAGACCTGACATTTCATTCATTTATCCCACACAAATTTATTACATTATAATGAAATCTTGGTTATTGCATTATCAGATAAGCAGAAACAAAGCACTATGTTTTAAACACTAGTCTTTTCATTGTATTTTTTAAAACATAAGAGGAAAAAGAAATGCAGTGATACTCAGGTACTTGGAACACGGACAAAAGGGAGAGTATTCGGTAGAGAAAAATCAGACTCATAAAATAATTCATCCATGTGATTTCTAAGTTTATCTGCACTTTACATTTGGATAGAATTGTAAAGGAGAAATTTCCTTTCCTTATTTTTCTCTCAGAGCAAGGCAAGGGTTGTGAAGGTGAGTCATAAGGGAAATTTAATTTCAGAGATGTATGGGAATCAATGCTTTCAAAACAAAATTTGAAATATACTTTGCCATGCCTTTTTATGCTGTAAAAAATCCATCATTTATAAAGATACTTATTCTGACAGTGCCTCTGTGCAACACAGGACGTAATGTGGAGCAATCAAAAGGCATTTTAATTTTTAAAATGCTCTCATCTGCTTTTCCATTGCCTTTGGTGACTTATACACTTTTAGAACATATGCTGCATGCCAAGATGACTGGCTTTATCTTCTCTGTAGAGGAAAAATGTCACTATAGCAATGCCTGACTGTTTGCTAGAAATGGAGATTTTCTGTGGCTCAAACATTATGGATATAAAAATATTAATAATACTGTTATTAACAAAATTGTTGTACTCAAGTAATTTTTATATCCTAGACACTGTACCCCATGCTTTATACATTATCATATTTTATCTTTAAACAGCCTTACAAAATAGTCACTGATACCTGCACATTACAGATGAGGAAAATGAGGCTTAGAGGCTTCAATAACTTGTGCAAAGCCCAGTGATCACAACCGAGAACTGCTAAAGACATACAGGGCCCTGAGAGAAGCTCCAGGATTTGGAGATGGTGTATGACTTTTTGAAGTTTTCCAGGACAGAATCATAAGTTCATCAACTTAATTACATCTTCAGATCTTTTCTAGAGGGATGCTGAAGAATATTGAGGTGGACTTAAAAAGTAACTTTGATCTTCTGGATCTTTCCTGGGTTGGAGTAGAACTCCAGTGACTATTTCTGTCTAATTCTTCCAGAAAAAAATGAAACATTCTCTTTACTGTCTTCAGAGCACCATTCATACCTCTATTTTTCCCAGAACATTGTCACCAAAGTCTTGTCTTTTCTATGAAATGTATGATCTAAGACCCAGAGTGGATTACTGAAGCCACAGATATACTGAACCCCATATATATTGTTTTTTTCTATTTATGCATACCAATGATAAAGTTTAATTTATTTATTAGACACAGAAAGAGAGTAACAGTGAAAACTATTAATAAAAATAAAACATTTTCAACAGTACTGTAATAAAAATTGTGGGAGTGTGGTCTCTCTCGTCAAGGTGTCTTATTATACTCAGTTTTCTTTTGGACCACAGTTGGCCACTGGTAAGGGAATCTGCTAAATAGGGCCTATGGTATAGTCTAATATAAAAGTTAGTTTGTAGAGATGAGTTTGGAAAGTGGTAACATATTGCATAAGAAATAGTATAAATGTATTCATTTTATATAAGCAAATTTAATATCTTATGCCACAAGCTGCATTAAATCTGGAATCCTTATTAATCACTTTGTTTCCATGGGTTTTCAACTTATTGTAGTTGTGAATTTCCCTAGTAGGATCTTATCTGTATTTTTTTATAAATTAAAATCTTGTGAACAAATATTATTGCCCTTCTATCACAATACATATGGCTTAGGCAAACATTGAGAAGTATTCTCAGATGTTTTAAGTCTGACATTTAGAGACTGGGTAGCACATTAAAAAAAAATGCTACCAAGGTGACATATTTTGTACTGATTCTGGAAACTAGCTTAAACAGTAAACACTTAAAGTTTTATTTTTATGTGAATATCATTTTAAATGGGGTTTGATCATTCCAGATTGATCCAGAAATTATGTGTGAAAAACAATATTATCTAACACTGATTCTTGGCGATTAGGTATATCCACATTTGTCAGAACACCGTATCTGCCACCAATCCTTGTTGCCAGACTATTATAGACCAGCCACATTTACTGGGTTACTGAAGTCTTCTGTCAGCCACTCTTATGTGCAGCACGTGCCCTGTCTGAGGATAATGGTAATGAGACAGATAAGCTGGTGTTTTTGCATTAAGGAGGCATTTCCTGAGTGACAAGGCTATTTGTGTACTCAGCACATAAATATCGCCTGATGATGTCTGAGTTCACATGGATTCACCATGGAAAACTTGCATAAATTCCAGAGAATTAATTGCATTGCTAAGGCTTGTTGTGGAACTATTAAAATGATGGCTATGTTTTGAGGAATCATAGTTTGGCCTTATTACTTGTACCCTGCAGGGTGTAAATACATTTTTAGCAATTATCAGTGTTTTACTATTTTGAAGTTTTACAATGAAGAGTCTTGTTCTCTCCCATAATGTATTTCAAGATTTTATTTTTTCAAGGGACCTGTTATTTAAAGACACAAAATTCAGAACAATTGTTTAAATGTTGCCTATATCCCTAATTTCTTTTTAACTTATCATAATGAGTTGTAAAATGTATATGGCCTGTTTATTTTATCCCTTTTAATAAAACTGTCTTCATTTTTCCCCTGACATGCAGGAATAATGAATGTTTGTGAATTAACTAGAAGTCTCATAATTTCTCGGAAAACTTTATGATCCTATCACCCTAACATTATAGGTATGTTAAAAATGTCTTTGTTAAATGAGGCACAGCCCTAGAATATAAAATAAATTTTATTTATGTTTAACACTCAATCTCACAGTGTCTGTAATCTGGATTTATGATTCTCTGGTTTTCATTTATAAATATTCTAGTAAATGGTATTTAATAAGATGGCCTTTGAGATTATCATTTGATATCCTGAAAAATTTTAAGTAGCCATTGCCACATAAAGTAGTCTTTTTTTTCTTAGATTATTTTATATCACATAGTCAATAAAATCTGTAGTTTCTTTTTTGTAAAAAAAAAAATGCAAATAAATAGACTCTTGCCTCAGAGTGTCTGGTTTACAAATTACAACACAGCACAAACCATTTGATGAGAAATTGTTAATGAATTGGAAGGAATGCAGTGTTTCTTGCCAGGTATTCTGTTGGCTACCTCTTTCTGAAACATCCCATGTGCTTATCAAGCATGCAGATTCCAGGCTACACTACAGTTCTGTGAAAATTCAGGGAGGTGCGGATATTCAGGATCTATTGTAACAAATCAGGTGATTAAGTCCACTCATTTTGAGAATTGTTGGATATCTTTCAGTACCTTTCTCCTCTAATCCAATAAGTTTTGACACATAGGTGATAAAAATAGCTTTGTGATTTCTGGTACATAAAATAAGAAAGCAAATAAATAACCCTCCCCCCCCCCAAAAAAAAAAACCCCACATAGTGGTGCTCCTAATTTTTCTTTTCTGAACATAAGCATCAGATATAGACTTAATTACTTATCTTCTTTCTTAATATTTTCATTCCTCCTAGGTAAAGTAGAGTACTCAAATCTTTTATTTATTTTTGATGGCAAGTATAATGAAATATTTAATGAAGGAAAACTGTGGAACCTCTGTTCTGAAAAATATACATCACATTTTTGTATACAGTGTCAGAAGTTTGTAAATAACTGGAGCCCACCAAATCCCTAAAATAAGAAATACTATTGTAGTAGGAGCACATAATATAAAATAAGCCTGTCATTTAGAGATTTATTTTTTTTCTTATATGATAATTGCTGGACAGTTAACCAGGAGACTTTGAATGTGTAAATTATTTACACATTATTCTATAATGGTTCAGAAGGAGCTATAAGCAAGTAAAGTTGTAATTATGGAATTTTTAAAAAGAATCCATGAAGTTTTTCCAATGGTTTATAATAGCACTGATGTGTAAACTTGCAGTTATATATATTTTAAGGTTATATTTACTCATTGGGCTGTGCTGATTTCAAAATTTGAAAGTTTTCAGAAGACTAAACTAAAAAAAATTGTATTAAATCAGGGCACATTGTTTTAGCTCATAAGACCTTATAATACATTTTAACCTGAGAATACTTTTTTTTTAATGTTTTAGACATTAATTTAACATAGGACAAACACACAATTTTAAGTAGAATTTCTGTAAGTTCTCCATGCTTAATAAAAGATTCCTGGATAATTGTTTTCTTGGGAAGAAAGAGCACACATACTGAAGCCCAGAGTTATCATTTGTATTTATCAGGTTCACTACGAGCTAGAAGATAAAAGTTTCTCCTTTTATAATTTCATTTAACCTCTCTCCAAAAGGTAGTTAGCTGCCCCATATGTCAGTACAATTATATTTGAAGAATGAGAATGACACAGATTATTGTCTGACAAGGGCTAACCTGCTAAACAAAGGCATGTCAGATTTCTCTGATGACTTAGAAAGATAGTGCAAACATGTTTTGTCTGCAATTTAGAGAGTGTATTAGGGAGATATGAAACTGATGAAAGAAAAATATCCTCTCCTGGGAAGAAAAGAAATGTTCCCAGGAGAGGAAGAAAAATTTTTCCCAGGTATTAAACTGTCTTTTTAAATATTGTCTTTTTCATTTTCTAAAACCAAATATAGAAGGGGAAAATAATTTACTCCAATATGTGTGTGTGTGTGTGTGTGTGTGTATGTGTATAATAGTACAGTACAGGATAACATGGAGTTATTGAGAAATGTGGACTGTTGTTAAGGCATGAAATTATTACATTTAAAACAATTCAGATAGTTTTCTTGGTAGAAAAACTTGGATGAGAATCTAAACTGATGGACTTCAAGTCAAACTTTGTGGCTCAAAATCAGACATAATATGGGCCAGTGTAAAAAAAACAGTGAGTGTGACATTTGTTCATCACACTGTTGAAGAGGCATGTTTGTGGAGTTAGCCGAGGTCAATACCTGAAATTCTGAGAAGAAGTGCACATTATTCCAGAAGCCTTTTTGACTCTGATGACTAAAAATGCTAAGAAAGGTGAACTTTTTTTCCATTTGAGATTTTCTTATCTGGAGGATAATATTTTTATCTATATGTCTCTATAAGCACATATAAACATACATGTGTTTCATGATTGTATATGTGTGTGTGTGTGTGTGTGTGTGTGTGTGTGTGTGTATGCATATTTAAGTTATTGGAATGTTAACTTGTTGTTACATGAAGAATGACCAACAGGGCATTTATAAATTATTTAGTAAAAATTAGTTCCTTTTTGTTAAGTGTCAAGAAATGTGATCACAAAATGTTATAAGAAATTTAGTCAAAAGAGAAATTATAAGAAATTCAATCACAAAGGAAAGTTATTCTTTTGAATCAAGGTTAGAATGTTCTGATGCTGTGAACAGAAACATGGGCTCCATATGACCAGTATGTCCTTTCCATGTGGAATGACTGGCATAGGATGTGAAGTCATAACCAAAGGGATAAGTGATAAGTTGGATGATTAAACAGGGGGCTGGTCCTTGCATGATAGTAGAAATATTCCAGTAGACTTTTGTTTTTCTGTAATAGATACACCAGATATGAATTTTGTAGGTTTGTACATTGCAATTCTTTATTTTAAAGAGACAACTAGTTCAACACTTGACAGACTCCCCCAAGTGTTGTCCAGCAGCATCTTCTAGAGTGTGTGGAATAGAATATTTTAGCAAATGGTTTATCCACTGGTTTTGTTGCCTACTTCCTGTTTCATTTGAAACACTCTCGCGTCCATCCTTCTTGGAGAACAGTGATCATCCAGGCACTTGTCTGTTTGCTTTTGAGAATTCAGTTTACTTTCAGAACCAACCTTTTTTCAGTTAGTTATCACAGTATGTTTGACTCATCCTTCGTGATGCACTTTACATCCTACGAGTATAAGGTGATTAGGAGATGGCGTCTGTTATGGAGAATTTTACCAAACATCAGCAGAGAATTTCCATACCTACCTCTTGAGTCTGGAGAGAAAGACATATGGACAAAAAATATGTTCCCATCTTCCTCCTGCAAATTTTTTTTCATAAAAAAAGCTAAAAAAATATGCTAAGAGGTATCTAAGAAATGAATAGTCTCCAAAAGAGTGAATGTAGGGCAGAAAGTGTGGATTGATTGAATTTAAAAAGTATTTAATGTACCTATTTATTTCTAGTAAACTTCCAGAATTTTCTACACGTGAAAAAAGCATTTCTTTCCTTGTCCTCTCCCACCCTCTATCCACTTTCTTGCATTTTCTCTGTAATGTTTCTTTGCCTATCATTTGATCCAACTCAGGGTTGACCTCAAGGAGCCTGACACGAGTCATAGCTCCCATTTTCGTGGTGCCTGCAGTGTGCCAAGGGCCTTGCTTGGTGCCTCTCCATGGTTCATACCACCAAGCAGGTATCTTCACAAGATGTCCAGTGCAGGGAAAGCAGGCTCAGAGGAGATACAGTGGACCCACAATGACAAGCTCCCAAAGCTATGTCCTTTCCACAACCTGTCACCTCTTGTGCCTGTTAAATTACTTGGGACAGATGATGATTTCCATATATGTGCTCAGTTCACAATTACCAACTGAGCCTGTAAGTCTCCTGTCTATTTTTAATAAATACTTTGAATAAATCATAACCCAAAGAAGCAAAGTAACTGTAACCCGAAGTCAGAAACAAATAAAAGGGATTCTTTCATTTCAGCAGCATTTCCTGGAGGTCAGGAGCACAGCTTTTGAAATCAACAGCTTTTGTTGAGGGTTCAATATTAATTTTATGGTATAGTGTATTCAAAATTAATTCAGTCTATAAAGGTCAATAATATAAAATATATTTATATGTTCTGGTAAAAATTTCATGATGTGCCATAATGTGATAACGTTTCACTAGTTTGCAGCCCTGATGATGCATGGTTGGAAGATATTCGGAAGTGATGAAGGCAGATGTCATCATTTCCTTAAAGAAACAGAAACCTTGAAAGTCATGCTGAATTTTACTGAGAATGTATACCTAGGTGACATTCTAATAAGTAGTTGTCTCTCTAGTTCTGTCATCTTAGGGAAATATCTAAGAAATGTGCCAAATAATCACATGGTTATGTAATTCTTTTCATTGTCTTCTGTGTAGAAAATTCTGGATTGTGAAACGCAGCCGCTGCCACTGCTGCTGCCGCCACCTCCTTCTCCTCCTTCTCCTCCTCCTCCTCTTCTTCTTCTTAAATTATTCTGGATGTTAACAATCAGGAACTTAAGTACAGTTATATTTCACCTTTATGGTTAAATTTTTATTCTGGTTTAATTTCCCTTTGATTTGCTTTAATACCTGATGTATGTCAAAATTTTATTTACATTATAAACATTACCAATTAGTTATTACACAAATGAGGAAAATAAATAGACTTTGTAGATTAAAATGCATACATATGATAATTTGATGTCAGTATATTATCTAGGAACAACTTTGGAATGAAAAGTATTCTTTTATTATGACAAACCTTGTCTTCCTGTGTGCTATATGATATATCCAAGAATGTTTCAAACCAGATTCCAGCTTTGCTACTGCAGTTCAAGTCGACCATATTCTTTAAGCCTCAGTTTCCCCATATGTAAATTGGGAGAATTGATTATTAATTTTTATAAGTAGGAGTGAATGACATAAAACAAGTGCTTAGGGGAATGTCTAGTACCTCCTTGTGTCACTGAATCTCAGTGCCTCTGACATGTCATTGAAATGCCCATAATAACTAACCAAACTTTATACATTCAGTTTTCTGTTGTCTAAATTCTGTTGCTGTTTTCCATTTCAATTATTGGTACCTTATTCCAGACCTATATCACAGCCTACCTGGACTATAGTAATTACACTGTAATGAGCTACTCTGTCTCCTCATTCCCAGTGTCCCAAAGGTTAAACACAGTGACACCCTTACCTTGTTCCTAAGATATTCTCTTTTGCACCTTGAATCAAATGTCCCATCTTAACATCCATGGCGCTCTATAATATGAACTCCCAGTCCCTTTATTACTGTTCAGATGCATAAACCTTGTTATTTAATTAACTGAACTTCCTTCTATTCCTACTTATTCTTTCTTACTCTTAACTTCTGCTCATGTTGGTCCTTTTGCCCATGATGTCCATTGTTAACTATCCATTTCTTATCAGTGATCCCACAGATACATGCAACATTTCTTTTGAATCTTCATAGCCTTTGGTTTTCCTTTCCTTATGACACATATTTATCCTTTTCCCTCCTGGTATACTGTAGACTCTTTATAGGGTAGAGATTGAACCTATTTAGCATTGAGTTCTTGAGAGCATCCAGTGTAGCATACATAGCAGGGGGTCAATGAATAATTATTTTATTGAATATCTTCAGCACTTTTATTAGTTCTGAAAAATTCTGTAGGTCTAAGATTATAATTTTGAGAGTAAAAGCTTTAATGGTGGTTGTTCTGTATTGCAAACTAGTCTCTAGAGGAAGCCTCAGAAACACAGGTACAGTCAGATCTCTGAGGAAATGGGAGGAAACAGTTATACTGAAAGGGCTTCCAGATTGGGAGTATATATTAAATGTATAGAGTAAAATTCAGTGATCTGATTCCTCCAACATAGCATCTTTTCCTTTCTGGATTCTTAAATTTAAGATTCACTCTTTAAACAGACATTTATTGAGTATCTTCTGCCTACCAAGAACTGTAATAGGAGCTACAGGTAGTGACCAAAACTGAGTCTTGATCATTTGTTTGAGACTGACACCATAAACTGATATTCAAAATAGTAGAAGGACAGAAAGAGAATTGGAGATAAGAGGTACAGTTTCATTTAGAGTTTTCAAGGTAGGTGTTTCTTGGTAATGTCATATTTGAATGAATCCTGATTTAAGTGTGGAAGGGGATGCTGGCTGTCTGAACAACGAACACTCTGGAAACAATAAATTCAAAGTTCCCAAGGTAAAGCTTGGATAATGTAAAGGTTTTTTTGTTTGTTTGTTTTGTTTGGGGGGTTTATTTTTTTGGGGGGGTGGTACTAGGGATTGAATTTGAGCACTTGACCACTGAGCAACATCCCCAACCCTATTTTGTATTTTTATTTAGAGACAGGGTCTCCTTGAATTTCTTAGAGCCTCACTTTTGCTGAGATTGGCTTTGAACTAGCAATCCTCTTGTCTCAGCCTCCAGAGCTGCTATAAGGTAAAGTTTTAACAATAATAATAAATTCAGTAAGCTGAGCATATTCATTATTTGGGTATTCTGTGTTTGCCTCTGAAATTTGAAACTGAAAAGTGGGCTAACTGAATCTCATTTAACCTCCTTAAATTAATTTGTTATATAGAACAATTAGCAAAAACATTACATCAACCTTTAATAATTAAGCTTTTACATAGCAATATCCTGGTTAATTATCTTTTCTTTGGTTGAGACTTTATTGTATTTTTATAGTCATCTCTGCTCCAAGAATACTTTCACATTTTTCTCTGTTATTTCTTAATTAAGTTAAATGAACTGTTCTCTGAAAAGACCAAACACTAGTTAGGACACTATTAGGAACAAAATAGTAAATGCAAAAAGAAAAACATTCTTTAAAATCCCCTAAAATTGTCAATTGGTCTAATAGATTTTCCAAGGTGAGAAGTGCATGACTATTTTGAAATTAATATAGAAAGTGACTATTGTATTATTTATGAACTCAGTCACTTGGAAATTTTGGCAGTTTTATCCTAGTGTTTAAATTTTTTTCAAAGAAATAAATTTGTAGAAGTTTGTGTGAAATTATCAAATGTTAATTAAAAGCTACATCCGATATTATATCAGCATAAATTATCTTTGATTTCAGTTCATTCTGGAGGAATCTTGATGGAAACAACCCTTGAATGGCATTTATTCCAGAGAGAAATATTTTGTACTCTATTAAATTGTAAGCAGTCTGCACAATTTTTCAGCTATTCTTACATCTCCTACTTTTTATGATATCTCCAAAATAAGAATTTAGAGATACATTATATTTCACTTGCTTTGTTATACATATCATTTTACATATAAGATAAAATGAGTTATCTTAACATTAATATTTCTACCACTTGCTTTTAAAAATGACAATACTGGCAATGAACTTCAGAGTTTGAGTTGGCTTTAATATATATTAGTTCAGTAGCTTTCTAGGAATCATGTAGTTCCATTGCCATTATGCCAACATCCATAGTGGTGGGGGACAATCAAAGAAAAGAAAGGCTTTTAAATATTGAGAAAACAGAAGTGCATAAATAAGTTATAGTGATGGAATTGATATACATATATAGTTCACTTGAAAAACGTAAGTATATAATGCAATAATTCTATTATTTTCAATTATACAATGTACCAAAATATTTTCTCTTTTATTTTATCCTACAATAATCTTACTCTATGAAATAGTAGAACATGAGTCACTGCCAAGCATGCCTAAGAAAGATGGTTTTGAAGGTGATTTTGGAGTCTTATCTTCTTAGTACAAACCGATAATATGATTTATTGCCTGAGTAGAGTTGACTTTTCCCCATAGAAGATGCAGCTAGAGGAAAACTTCACTCATTAATTTCACTCAAGAGCTTTGCTCACTTAGTTTCTTTTCTCGCTTGAACCTTTAATTTCTCCTTCACATTGACTCTTTTTTTCCTCTCCCCTTAATCACTATCCTCATTTGACTTCTAACCTCTTTCTCTTACCCTGGCACATAAGATTCTTAAAGACAACAATTGCATTTTTTTTTTTTTTTTACTGCATCAAGTCTCATTCCTTCTTTAACTTATTATAATCTCCTTCTCAAATATTCCAATGGTTTTTATGGGATCTCAGCAAATATGATACACAAGCTTTTATTCTTACTCATTTATTTTCTGAACCACATTCAGTTGCCTCATATTAATAATCTCTCCTCACCCTGAAATAAAAATTAGCATTGCTTTCTCTCATTTGCTTCACTCTCTCTTGGTTTCCTTTTTTACTTGTTTCTTTTTCTTTTTTAAAATTAATATTTTTTCTATCAGCAACCCCATTTAGGTTTCCACTTTTGCCATTCCTCTTTCTTATTTCTAAAATTTTAATACTCTTCCATGCTGAGTTAGTTTATAAGTATGCCTTTTCAAATGCTATGTATCTGAATGACTTCCATTCATATCTAGATTTTCCTTCAGACCTCCAAAGTATTATAGGTCTGTTCCCAAGCAAAGTCAGGGAGACACTTCAATTGCCTTTCTAACCATTCATATCTAAACAGCTACTAAGTTTTTTGACTGTAGGTCCTGAAAATCTCTTGATGTAAGGTGTCTTTAATCCTTTATTTGACCTTTCATCTTATCTACTATCCCTTGGAATTTCGTAGCAGCTTTTCTGGCATATATATATCCACTACCAAATTTTGAGTCAGGGAAATATTTACTAATACTTATTTGGAACAGGTCCCCGTTCCTTGGCAGTGTATACTACATCATTGTATGGCTGTGCTCATAATTTTTTCATTTATCATTTTACTTTTTAATTTTATTTTTGTGTTTCAAGACAGAGTCTTCATATGTTTTCCAGAGTGGTCTTGAGCTCTTGAGTTCAAGTGATCCTCCTACATCAACTTCTTGAGTACTTGGGACTATAGGTATGCACCCCTATGCCTGGCTTGCCATTTTGCTTTTATAAGTTTATGAAAGTCTGATATTGGTTGACTGGGGAAGAGCCAGGGTTGTGAAATCAGATCTCTTTGAGTTCAATACTAAATTCTATGTGAATTGCCTATGTTTGGTAGTATGTCTAAGCCTTTTTTTCTTTCTAAATATATGAAAAAAAAAAGAATTTACTTTACAATATTGTTGTATTCAATGAATGGGTTTTAAAGTATGTCTGGTATATAAACAGGTACTCAAAAATGTTATGTTATTATGTAATGAATAATAATTTTGTGGTTTTCAGTTTTTTATACTATTGAAAATATGTGTCTTTGTGTAAACCATTTCCCACAGAAGAATGTACATTTTCACCTTCACTTTATCATTTAAGATATAGCTCAAGTATTTCCTCTTCTCTGAAGTTTTCTCTAAGCACACTCCATTCCAGCTGCTTTCTCCAGTCATACATAGTAGTTGAAATGAGAGCTTTTGCAGTATTTGAGCATCCTTCTCTCATTCACAGTTACACTGAGTACTAACGGTTGACTTACTCCTGCTGCCTTCAGGAGGATGTGCAATCCTTGAGGACAAAGTTCTGTTGCACGAATCTCTAACCCATTAGCATTGCTCAGTGCCTGCTGGACTGAATAGATTCTTGATACATAGGAAAAATGACTGCTTGATGAGATAACTTAATGACAATTTGGAATATATGTATATATAAAGTATGTTTCAATAAGAGTATCTTTCCCACATTGTTTTGCCATTAGAGGTATTGTAATACTAATTCATTTTTATTATGAAACTGCTTATGATATAAGCTTATTACAAACAAAATATAATTCCCAGGTAATTTTTTTTAGTAAAACCTGCAGAGTTTGTTAGTAATATCACTTATTTTATAAATGTGAATAGATAAGTAGAATGATTAGAAATTATTCAGATTTCAAAATTATTTACATTCTTGGCTTTTACTTAAATGTGAACAGAGAAAAGCTGATAGCAAACCAAATTACCTTCTTAGATTTAAGATCATCCCCATTTTATGTAACATGGTTACTTCACCACATACCACTTTACCATATAATCAGAACTTTAAGTAATATTAGAAAATAGTGATAATGATAAGATAGTGATGGAAAGCATTTCATCAGTTCTTACTTTCATTTTGGAGATTTTAAGTAGTTTTAAAATAAGAAAAAAGATAAATGGAAAACAAGCAAGCAGCCTATTCAGGTTTAATAATTTTTTAAGAGAAAATTTCATGTCATGAATAAATTGTTATTGATTGGTCATATTTAAATTCTAAAAAAATCCAAAGAATCAGAAGACTCTAAAGAGTTAGTTTATTTAATTCTAATATAAAGCTCTTTAAATGCAAATTGAGAAACAGGAAGATAGGCTTTTAACAAAATGGAAAAGAAACACTTTAGAGAACGAAATTTGCTTTCAGTATCTTTATTTGTCATTAAAGTCAGTGACTGTATCCATTAAATAGGTCCATACGTGCTCTTCCTTGACCTCTTATCAGCAAGTGTTCAGTATGTTCAAGATGCAAAGGTAATCTACTTCTGCTGAGATTACTGCATTGTTCATTAGCTCTTTATAGCTATAAAACCTGGAAAGGATTATAGACTTTTCATCTTTGAGACTAACCACAACTGAGTGAATTTCCTTCTGTAACCTTTAAACCCCCTTCAAGAACTCTGAGATCATGTAGTTGTGAATGGACTTGAAAGCCTAATTATTACCTCTGCATCCATCTTGTTTTACTCTTTGTACAAAGAAGGAATAGGAAGAACATAGTGACACCCCCAATCATTATATTTGAGCTGAATAAATTGCATAGTTCTGCATATATAGGGACTCATTTTAAGTTATTTAATCGGATATATATTCTTTTTTTTTTTTTTGACTGACTGTACAATGTGTTTTCTGAAAAGGGGATTTTAAGGGAACATATGTCTTTCCACCTAGATTACGTACCAAAAACTGTCTCACAAGGGACTTGTCTACTAATGGCACCAACTTATCACAGCAAGACATTTGCTTATGATGGTTTTCAGGAAGAGTAAATAATTTTGAATAGCTATGGTGAAAACCAAAGGAAACCCACCAATTTTGAAGAGAGAGTCCTTAAAGCCATTCTTATACACAGGAAAAGGTGACTCCCTTTATGGACTCAGTAATTTCTGATTTTCCTCAGAAGTATTTTCTTCCATGTTGCCTTTTTGTGAGAACTGTAAGTAGTTTGTCAAAATATGATAATCTCTACAACATTTTACAAGGAAAGTAGAGTTGCCAACATAGCATGTTGGTAAAGACCTCAGATTGCAGATTCAGGAATTTTCACTAAATTCAACAATTATTTTTTGACTCTATTCTATGCCAGATGCTCATCTGAAAACTGGTGATAAAACAGGTAAAAAAGAGCCCCCAAATCCTTGCTTTTCAGGAACTTAACATTTAAGCGATGAGGCATAAAATAGACAATATAAATAAACCATATGGTATTTCAGTTGGAGAAGTGCTGTAGAGAAAATAAGCAGCCCTGAGGTTAGGGAAAGATGGTATGTTGGGTCGGGTGGGACCCGGCATAGGAGGTGGAGGTTTGTTTCCACCTCAATAGAGTGAGTGGTCATGGAATTCTCATAAGATGAGAAGGTTTCTATAGAGATGTGAAGGTTTTAAACTAGTGTGCCATGTGGATTTCTGGGGGAAAAAATCCTGGTGCTGTCATTCACTGGGTGTGAGAATGTGAGTGAAGATTTATATTATCTAAACCTTAGTTTTCTTCCCTATAATGTGGGGACAATTATAGTAACTCCAAGGAGTATTGAGAATTATGTTATATTGTATATATATTGTATTACATATACATAATAAATACTGGATAAATGTCAGTGTATTGTTATTTGGGATTCTAGAGTTTATTTCAGATCATTTATTCAAAAATTTCACCCTTGATTGGTGTCCTGTAGGAACATCAGCTCTTTCCAGTGATGTAAGTACTCAAACATTAGATCAGAGGAATTGCCCAAACTCTTTTTATTCTATTTTTTAATGTGTCATTTTACCAATTATATGCATAAACCAAGTACTTTTTAACCACCTAATCTGTATGTATTCCTGTTTCCCAAACCTCGGAAGAAATTATGTTAAACTCTTTCCAGCATTTTTCTTAACATTTGCTTAATATGTTTAAGTAGTATGCTTCCATTGCTGCTTCTTGAATTTTCAATGTTAAACATTATCTCTTGATTTCTCACCACAAAAAATGAGAATTTGTCTCCTTTTTTGCCATCATTTCTGTGAACTTTTCAATATTCCCATTTTACTATTGTATATTTGGTTGGATTAGTATTGAGCTGTCATATTTTTGTGACTATAAAGAACCATTCACAAAAGCACTGTGTAGTTTTATTTTTTTTCCCAGCGCTGTTGATCCCTTTTGTTAATGATTCATTTCTTTGGTTGCCTACTTTATCCCTAAATTCTCTTTCAAAAGTTTGTATTTCTGTCTATTATGGGTGTCCCCCTCAGTGGCTTCTTGTAGGAGATATTTTGTTGGAACATTCCAATTGGCCATAGTCTGAGCTGACTACTCTGCAGCTCAGCCTCAGAGCCATACTCCATAATTATCATTTCCTGGAGACCATCGTTGCTTTCTATCTCCACTTGGATTCTGATTTTTATATTTCATTTCTTCTTCTTCCTTTATTTGTCCTCTTTGTTTCAATAGAATACAGATCACTGAGCTTCTTGAGAAAAGGTGCATGAGACATGTATCTGGGCACTATTCATAAATGAATTGTCTATTTTACTACAATTAATAGTTGCCTGGGTATAGTATTCTAGTATGGAAGTAATTTCCCCTCAGAATTTCAAGGCTATTTCATTTCTAGTCTTCAACTTCTTATGTTGAACTTCAAATGTCCAGTACCATTATTATTATTTAATTAGCCATTTCATTTAATTAAAAAATATAAAAATAACCACTCATTTGCCAGTATTTTTGTTATATTGCCAAGGTTTTGGGGGGAATATGAGTGCTGACTGAATTTCTTGTTATAGTTTCATGTGAAGCACACTCATAGTATTTGTTCTATAATTAATAAGTTTGCTTTTCTTAGAAGTGGAGAATTGTTTTTCCATTCACTCTTGCATTATTGGCATGCATATTTGCATTTCGACATCTTTTTAATTTCATATTATTACTACACGAGTGCCCACAGTATTATACAGTTTTGGTAGCACCTCCAACAGTTATAGCTATTTTTAGTACTATTTTTTATATTTCATTTTGCAGAACCTTAGATGAGAATTCATGTGAGTGCAGCTTATTAGGATGTGGTCCTAGAAGAAAACTGACAGAAAAGAGAGGAAGTGGGCATAGCAAGGAAAAGAGGACAAACAACAGTGTTGACTATCAAGTGTAGTCCCACTAGGAAAGTTTAGAGACATGCAGAGCACACCTTTGTGTTTTTCTGTCATTAGCTTGGAAGCCAGATTGCTTGCACTTTTGTGGTCTTTGGTTCTTGCAGAAGGATGCTTCCCAGGAGGGCATAACTTCCCAGTCTATCAGAGGGCTGAGGTATGGTGGGATCTAGTAACTTGCAGCAACTCTCCTGTGAAAAACCATGAGAGCTGATGGACAGAAAGCACGTTAGGAACTGATATTCACTGTAATAGTCAAGAAATATTAAGAACTTGGGTAGACCACTGATAATCTGGTACATCATTTTATAAAAATTAGCTATGATGGTATACATTGTTGCCATGAACCCAGTAGAGCTAACACAATGATGATAATCATTAAGCCTGCTAAAAAGCAAGATTGCTTTCATCTGAGGCACTCATAATCTTAAAATTTTCAATTATGGAGCAAGAAAACAATAAGATGATCACAAGTTTTGTATCATTATTGGAATTGTCTAACAAGTAAGCTAAGTAATTATGGTGCTGTATACTATTTTTACTTATCCAGGAAGTGGATCCTTGTTTTAACATCTAAAGTGATTACTGGATAATCGAGCATTTTGATATTATACATCATTTTCATTAACACTATCTTAATTCTTTCAACAAATATTTTTGGAGGACTGAATCTGTGCTAGGTCCTACTTTTGGTGCTGAAGTTAAATCTTTGAACAAAATAGACACGTTCTCTAGTATTATAGAATATACCTTCTGGTGAGGAAAGACAATGTATACCTAATAACCTCTTTGAGTAATGACCACTAATGAGTAAACAAGGAAATGCCAGACATTAAGTACTATGAAGAAAATGGAATGGAGTGATATTAGAGTTCTAAAGTTACTTCTACTTGAATACCTCTGTGAAAAGTTAATATTTAAGCTGAGGCACAGATGTAAGAAAGCCAAGCAAGGGGAATCTGGGAAAACTTACTCCAAGAAGAGGGAAATCAGCTGCAAAGGGCAGCATGAGGCTGATGTGTGATAGAAGATTCGAAAGTAGGCAATGTGTTTGAAGTGTTGGAACAAAAAGATGAAATTCAGAGTTACACAGGGCCAGATACTGAAGGGCCTTGTAGGCCATGGGAAAAGATTTTGTGTTTTTTTTTTTTTTTTTCATTTTAAGAATCACAGGAAGCCACATGAGAAGTTTAAGCAGGGCATTGACATGATCTGCTTTATATATTTTGAAGATTCCTTTGAAAAATTTTATGGAGAATGTGGTCAGGTATAGAAAGAGGAAGACCATCTTGTATAACATTTCTTTAGTATACACTGAAAAGGTATTAGAGTTGGAGAGAAACAGGTAGATTCAGAAAATTATTTCAGGGTAGAGTTGACAGACTGGAGTGTGGTGGAGTGGAATAGATCAATGGTGGAGGACAGGGTGACTCAGTGACTCCTAGATAAGTGTAGGGCCATTTCTTGTCTTTCCTTCCACCTATAATTATGTACAGGTATTCATAAGCAGTGCTCCTATACTCTTCAGCCTGTCTAGAGCTTAACTACTTATAATGTACACTATTTATGCAGATTCTCTTTGTGTCTCATGGCTGATCATTTTTGCCTTTTTCCTGTTTTTAAATTTTGTTTGGTTAAAATATTTTTTTTTGACAGAGGAGTAAGAAAAAAATTTGCTCATATTATGCCATCTGCTTATTTTCAATTTCTTCCATGAAAATCCTCCAAGGGAATGTGTTGTCTCCTGGATGCCAATTTCACAGTCAGAGAGATTGCTGCACCCCAGGTTTTAACACTGGCCATCAGCACTGGGGCCATCCTTCCTTTTCTACCTTAATGAACATTTAGAGATACTACATTGCTGGCCTTTGAGAAAAGAGGTGCTTCATTTTCTTCTTCTGCTGAGTTCTGGCCTGAATTTCTGCATTCTGATTCGTGACACTGGTGTATTTTATTGTGTCTGAAAATCTGCAAAATATATTATAAACTATTTCTGATTTAAAAATCACATGAGTAACCTTCTAGTTTGTCTAGATGATCTAAGTAATCTTTTATCATTGAAGGCTAGATCCTGATCTCAGAAGTGTGTCCACCCATTTATTATACTACTAACTAGGAAAAGGCCTGGTTAAGGGAAATGGATGGAGATCATACACTATCATTACTGAATACATTTCAGTGGCTATGTGAGTTAGTGTAGTTAATACACAGCCTGAAGGGGCTTATTTAGTCTCTAAATGAAATAATTTCTTAGAAACAAAATTACTAATGCAATTTTAAAATATAACTCACTGTTCTAGAAATGTATTTTTCAGAATATTATTTCTTATTACACTGAGACACAAAAATATTAAGCTGAAAAAAGGATCATAAAAAATGAATGGGCTTATAAAATATTTTTATCATTGCTTCTGATACAAAAAATATGTCAACTCTAGAAAATTGGAAAAATTTATAAAGGTGTAAAGAAGAAAATAAAAACAGCCTGTAATCCAACTGAGGGAAGACAGGTGTTATTATGGAAAAATTGTTTGGTTGTTTTTCTCTACACATGTGTGTGTGTGTGTGTGTGTGTGTGTGTGTGTGTGTGTGTTGTACATATGTATACAAAATATATAAGCAATAAATATTTATGGCCATAAAGAGATTAATAATTTGATATCATACTATTTATGCTATTTTGTATCCCATTTTACATATAACTATAGGTACACTGGAAAATTTAATGATTGCATTTATAAGTTATGTACCATAATATATGCTTCTTTTGCTCTATTCAAGGACTTTAGGCTATTGTTGCTATGTTTTAGAAACTCCAATTATTCTACTATAATGTGCTGCTGAAATTAGTAGTTTTATAAATTCATACTTAACAGCTTTTCTGGTTATTTCCTTAACATTAATTCCTAAAATGGAATTATTAAAAATGTCTGAACGTATAAATTGTTAGTTTTGCTTATTGTCAAATAAATTCCTCAAGACATAAAAGTATGATATTTTTGTTAACTTTTGCCAACTTGATTTTTTAAAGGTAATTTACTTGTTTCAACTTGTCTTACTCTGATTATTAGTAAGATTAAATATTTATTCATGTTTATTTGGCATTTGTATTTCTTCTATGATTTGCCTATCCATATTTTTCACCCATATGTCTTATTAGTGTTTTGTTGTGATAGTAATGTTTTAATTGTTGATTTATAGAAAGTACACTTTTCTCTTTTTTGTTCTAAATGTTTCCAATTGGATTTTGCTGTAATTTGTTTTCACAAAACATCATTAACATACCTAGATTTTCAGATTAATATCCTATTAGTTTTTCCCTTGTAATTATATCCCCAATTTTTATGCTTAGGAGATCTTGAGTTGTGGAAGGTTTTTATTTGTCTTTTCTATCCTTATTTAAAATTTTAATCCATTTAATATTCATTTAATTCCTAATTTTTTGGACACCCTAATGTAGAATTGTATTTATTTGCTTTAATTGGCAACCAACTTTAGTATCATTTGTTGAATTATCTGATCCTTCATGGAATTTCCTTTGTAAAATAATTTTATTGCTGCTGTTATTATTATTACTATACATTATTATTAGAATTATTAGTTGTATTATTATTACTATGTATTATTATAGAACAAGTTCATATAAAACCTAGGAATTTTTATGACAATCTCTGTAGTTTTTGCTCTTCTATCATATGACCACATTGTTATAACTGTTTCCACTATATATATTTTTACATGCCACTCATTTCTCTTGCATGATTAGCTATTCTTTGATAATTAAATCTACCATGTAAATAATTCTTAGACTCTTATTTCTTTTTCTCACTGCTATTACAGATTATATAAAAATATGCTTTATTCCCAGAATAAAATGTGTAAATAAATATATAAATAAAATATATCAATAAATATAAAATGTAAAATATTAAAAATTCATAAAATATATAAATAAAATATTGGACACTAAAAGGAAATCTGTGAATGTCAACAAAAATATATTTCAACATTCTTTCCAAATGATTCTTAAGTTCCTGTACAAAATTTTTACACTTTATGTATATATGGATCTCACTGATTTTGCTAGAAAATTTTAGGTATTTTACAATTTGGGTGATATGTGAATTATAACTTATTTGATTTCTCCTTTAACAGGTTTTACTATATATCAGTATGTGCATATATGTGTATGTATTTATTTTTATTTATATATACATCTGTACAACATAAGGTTTATTGGAAGAACTGGCTTACCTGGTGGTAGAGGCTGAAAGTTCCACATTTCATAATTTAATATTTGCAAGGTATAGATTCAGGAAAGCTGGTGCTGTAGTTTGAAAGTCTCAGAATTAGTGAACTGAGAGTGGAAATTCCAATGGAGGTCTCAATGCCTGGGAACAATGAGCAAGCCTAGACGTCAGCAAAAGTTTGATGCTCCAGCTCAAGCAGGCAGAAAGCAAATTTCACGTTAAAACTTAATGCCATTTTAGTTTTTATTGAATTTATTACTTGTTCTTTCTCCTATTACTGTGAAATATTGGAGGAGTAGATTTCTGAATGTTAAACCATCCTTGCATTACTGTTATATATTTCTTCCTGGTAATGGTAGCCATTGCTTTTTTACTGTATTACTGAATATATATTATATGAATATGACACATATTCATCATTAATTATAATTTAGGTGGTTGTATAGAATGCATGAGAAATGGATTTTTAGGTCAACTACAATCTAATTTTAGTGGCAATAAATATTACTAAGACTATTACAAGGTTGTAGGTTTGGTCCCATGTACTCTGCCATAATGTTAGAAAATGGTTAAGTGGTGACAGAGCACCTGAAAGTAGAATACCCTGTAATCTATATTTTCCAACTATTTATCCTTCATGTTTTCCTCCTCTCATTTTTCCATCTTTTTTTTAAATACTTCTTTGAGCAAATTTTGGTTTTGAGGTGGAGTTATGCTTCATAAGATTAATTAGGTAAGCTTTTGTTTACAGAATCAAATTATGTTAGCATGTTCTTTAAAACTGAGAAGTATTTAGTAAACTTTATTTTCCTAGATGATTTTTAAAGTAATTATTGATAATCATTTAGAGATACATTCTTCCTTTACTTATTCAATTTGTTATTTCATTTTGACTGGCTCGATATTTTTTTGGCAATTTTCTGGATTTTCTAACATAATAACACAAGTTCTTGAAGTACCTTTTCTCATAACTTTAAAATAACTTTCATATGTTCACTTCTATTTCTTACTGAATTTGTCATTTTTCTCTTTTAATAGGTTCTACTGTTCTATTATTATTTTAAAAAAGATTTCAGAGATTTTTTTAGTCAGATGTCAAGACCTGTTATTGCAACATGAGACCTTTCAATTCTGTCTCAACTTCTATATTTTTTTGCCATTGGTTTTGTTCAGACTTGCATCTTTATTTGGGGGTAGGAGAAATGTTCAATTTCCAGAATGTTTAAAGACCCATTTACTCCTGGCCAGACCCCACACTATATTTAGTATAGTTGTTCAAACCCGAGCATGATAATAAATGTGTTTGCTTTTGTTGCTGTGACCAAAAACCTAACAAAACCAAAAACCTAACAAGAGGAGGAAATGTTTATTTTGGCTCATGGTTTCAGAGATTTGAGACCATAGTTAGCTGGCTCCATTTCTTTGGGCCTGAAGTGAGGTAGAATATATCCAGGAGGAAGGGAGAAGTGGAGGAAAGCTGCTCAGCTCATGGGAGCAGGGAAGGAGAGAGATGCACATCAGGGAGAAGATTAACCTTTCCAGGATATGCCCCTACTCCCTTACTTCCTCCAGCTACCTGCTACCTCCCCCTCTTCCCAGTCTTCCATTCAGTCATCAATGGATTAATCCGCTGATAAAAGCAGAACTTGTATGGTCAAATCAGTTCCCAAATCCTCTTTTCTGATTTTGAGGGACATTGCAGATACAAACTATAGTAGTTTGTTTATTTTAAGTTTTTAATTACTTACTGTTATTTTGGGAGTAAACTCAAGTTCTGTACCCTGGTCCCACCCACTCCTTGTGCTCTGAATGCTGCCTGTCTCTAACTATCTCCCTCCTTCCTGTGCTGTTTTTCAGTGTGGCTGGATCTCCATTGCTATCTGTGCACTTCCTCTCCTCTCTCCCCTTCCACCACACACACATATCCTTGCCTACCTGCCAAACCACTCCTTAGAACTTCACTCTAAAATAGCTTTACCATGGTGCATTTTCTTGACCTCTTTAGTAGTGAGATGCTTTTTTTTTTCCTACAATTTCCCATTATGTCTTTTTTTTTCTATTTCACTCCTGAAATTGTCATTTGAGTGGCTTTTTTTTCCTGCAAAAGACTTTTTTTTTATCTTTTAACCTCTAAAGTTAGAAAAGCAATGGTGTATATTATTACATGTAAGTGACTGTATTGAGAATTTTTAAAAAAATATTTTCTTTTTCTAGACATTGGCTACTTTCTTGGGAGCTGAATGGGTGCTGGAAAGTCATCACAGCTAAGTCCTTAGTTAAAGATCAAATGAAACTCAATATAAATAATCCACATGCTTTTTATGAATATGCTTTACACCTACCACTTAACTAGATTCATTGCCTTTTCATGAAGGATGGTTACCTTCTCACAAATATATAAAACTAAAGGGTTTAGTAGATGCATAATGCAGAATTTTATATTTTATCCTTCATGCTGTGTCTCACGATATACTGTATTACAAAGAAGGACAAGTTGCCAAAATATGGTAAATTTAAAAACATATCAATTCCATTGCTCATGTATTATTTATGAAGTGAGTGGTCCAGGTTGTTGGTACTCTGATCTCATGAGCATTCAAGAGCTCAGTCCCTTCTGTCTTGGCTTTCCACCTTGCCTAATGGCATGATTACACCAGGGACTTGCACACTTCCGTGTTCTTGCTAATGGAGAGGGGAACAAAATATTAGAGGCATTTCAGGCACAGAATTGGCATGTTTCTTTTGTGTACGGTCATTCTAGGAGACTTTAGTAATTGGAACATCTGCACTGAAAACTTTAAAATATAGCTGGGTGGCTATAGCACCACTGGGGTAAAGGGGAGAATGGAACTTCATGATGCACTGGCAACAGCCATTATGTATCTCTACTCAAAAAATGCCTATTTGAAAAGGACAAGAGACTGTGTGTTAAAAGAACTCTAGAGAGACATCAGTATGGAAAGTGTACCTTTGCTTTTATTTTAGAACTTACAGGATTTGTAGGAATAAAAATATTGCTTATGTAATGTGTCTTGATAAGCTTTTATTGAACCACTTGGGTATAATCAAAGGATGAAGTACTGGTTTTCTGAAAGTCTAACCTTTGGAAATACAGGTATTTACTTTAATTTTTTTTTACCTTAGCTTTCATCTTCAATTCCTATATTAACTGGAAGAGTTATCTTTGACAGAAAGGTAAATATTTCCCTAAAAGCATTTCTTTTGCAGAGATTCTTTAGTGAGCTTTATTGTGAATGAAAAAAATTACCAGATATTATTCTATAGGTTTCCATTAAAGTTCCATTAAAGGATAGAAAGGATGATCAAGAAAAAAGCCTAAGAAAGAGTACTAATATTTTGCTGAATAAGGTGTGACTGGGGAGTTCATTCTGAAGAGCTCCACAGAAAAACAGAAACAATTTGTGGATATCAAGAATGGTTTCATGTCTTCTGACCACTGAATGAGAATTCCTCTGGCGAAGCAACATTGTATGTTAAATGAAATGAGGCAGTTTATGGTGAAACCTGAAGTAGCATCTCTGGAGTTGTAATTTGGATTGCTCACTAGAGAGTTAGCTTGGTTTTACCTATGCAAAGCGATATTGGCTAACTGTTCGCATAGAAAATGCTCAATCTTTCTTTCATATAGAATTGTTTCTATAGTCTGTTTTGTGCATTTATATATAAAGTTTCACTGAAAATAATAAAAATAAAAATAATTGGAGTTCAAAGCATGAAATCATATAAGGATTTTGTAGTGACTAATATGAAAAGAAACTTGATCCTGGTGTTTCATTCTGTAAACTGCTATCATGATATACATAATGAAATAAATATATAAACATGTTAGACTGTATATAGACTTTCTGTCATACCCGAGAGGGCTGGGAAGGAGCCAGATCATTTAAACATATTCTTTAGATTTTAATAAGGTGCTATGATTAAAATTCAGTTTTACTGTTATTATTCATAATATTTTAAAAATCAGTATATCATATTACTAAAATAGAAGCCACCCTTAAATTTGGGTTAGCTTATAGTTTGTGTTTTCTGGACCATATTCAAATTCACATAAAGAATACATAGTACTAAATAGGCAATATTTTTCAGAAATTAGAGATTGTAAAATTTTTCATGTCACCATCGTTCATAATCACTAATTTACACCATCTGTAAAGATAAACCCCTTCATATAACTCAATGGTAATTCTTAATTTTTGCATAGTAAAATATGTCAATCAAATTTTTGAAAAATAAAATTATATATAAACTGTCATGGTGGGCTCACTCAAGTACCAGGAATTCTGGGACGTCAACCATTAATTATGAAAGAAATTATTGCTCTGGGTGAAAGATTAAAAGAGATAATATGAGAGTCCCTTCTTATCTTCAAAAAACTGAAATTTGATATTGAATGTATTACTAATGTCCTTTCGAGCATTTTAAAATAGGGAAGATCATTTCATTTTTGACTTTAAAGATTATCTGTGAGTTTTTATGGAAAATGAATAAAATATGTAATTTTCAAATACTGTTAATGAACTTGAATGCAAAATGCTTTGTGTGCTGTTGTGAACTGACTTTAATAATAATGCATTATGTAAACAAAATTTATATTTTATTCATTATGCAGGTTTACATGAAATGAACATCATAGTGAAACATTAGTCTTAAATAAACTTAGTGGACTTACATATATGCATGTATATTTCATGGACATCTTTAAACTCCTATTGTGTGAAAAAATACAAACTCTTTCTTTCACTAAAGAAGTTGTCAGGTTCCTACCATGTTATTCATGGTATAAAGTCTCAATAATGGGAAAGTTATAAGTACAAATTTACCATTCAATAATCATGATCATCTGTTTAGTGCTATATAATGAGTACTTCAAAATCTTCTAAAAGTTAAATGACAAAACCAATTGTGTAAGATAAAAAACAACAAAACAAAATATGTGTATATAATTGTATACTGTATTTCTTTGTCTTGTAATGTTTTTGACTGTAGTTTAGCTTATATTCTAAACAGTAGGCTTGAGTAAGGAAAATTTATCAATGACAAGGTAGTTACAAAAATGAGCTCTTTATATATTTCTATAATTCTGATAACCTGTTTATATATTTTTTTAGTTACATTTTAGAGATGGTAAAAGTAATTCAATGCAAATAATTAAAGCCCACTAGTCAGAGTATTGGATAGTACATTTACTCAAGGCAGTATAAAGACTGAAGTCTAAGTCAGTTTTAAAATAAACTGGTGCTCTACCATGCCTTAGATTACTATTACAACTGAGCATGAGACAGCATCTTGATTATATCCTATTTTTCTGTCATTTTAACAATCTTTTTATTTCTAGATAATTGATTATAGATACATTTCATTCTTAATGTTCTATGTGCCTATTGGATTTCTTATTATCTCAAGTGCACAGTATTATGGTTTTGATATGAGGTGTTCCCCAAAAGTTCATGTATGAAACACTGCAAGAAAATTTAAAGGTGAAATGATTGGCTTATGCGAGTCTTAATCTAATTAGTGCATTAACTCACTGATAAGGATTAACTGGGTAAAAGCATGCCTTTGAGGTTTATATTTTGTCACTGGTCAGCAGAGTGTCTCTCTACTTCTGGTGGTCATGTCCTGAACTGCTTTTTTCCACCATACAGTTCTGCCATGATGTTCTGCCTCACTTGGGCACAGAGCAATGGAGTCAGTCATCTGTGGACAGAGACCTCTAAAACCATGAATGACAAATAAACTTTTCATCCTCTAAAATTGTTCTTGTCAGGTCTTTTTGATCATGGAAGCAACCAAAGCTAACAAAACATAAATTGGAACCAAGAAGTGGGATTTTTCCTGTGCCTAATTTGACCACGTGATTCAAAAGCTTTTGGAGCGTTTTGGAATTTGTGGGAGGAATTTTGAAAAGTTCAGAGATGCAAACTAGGAAAGTTTTACAGTGTAGTAAGTGAAGCTTAATGGGCAATTTTGGTGGAATCCCAGAAGACCAGCATGCTTTTAGGACTGTGAACAGGAAAGACTGAGCTCAAGATGTTTCACAGGAAAAGCAGGACTCTATTGGAAACTGGAACATAAGGCATTCATGTTACATCTGGCTAAAAGTTGCTTACAGTTTGCCCATGTTCTGAGACTTTTTGTGAGACTGAATTTAAAGGTGATGGACAAATAAATCTGGTGGAAAAAATTTCTAGGCAGCATAACATTCAGGCAATAGCATGGATTTTGATGGAAGCTTTTAGTTAAGTTTACTGTAATAATCAGAATCAGGAAGCAGAACACAAAGACTTGGAACATTTAGAGTTTGACAAGAAAAGGGAGTAAAAATGGGGATAAGGAAATTGTGGTTATTAAAGGCTTTACAGGCACTAAACACAAGCCAAATACTTCAGCCAGAGACAATAGTAAAGATGGGAGAGAGATTGATGCATGGAGATGTGAGAAGGAAGCTGAAACAGCACTGGAGACTCCTGAGGATTAAGAGATGCCAATTCCATGGAATGTTTGCCAAGGAAAATTGCAAGAATTGAGCAGAGACAAGCCAAGAGAGAGGCCATATGGGCTGCAACCAGCCAAACCATAGGGGTGGAGCTACACAAGCCTTTTGGAGAAAACATCACAATGCCATGTCCCCTAGATGCTGGAAATGGAGATATAGGATTTGTTTACCCAGATAGATTTTGGTCTTGCTTTGGTCCCATCCCTTCCATCTTGCCCCTCTGTCTCCCTTGTGGAATGGAAATGTTTACTCTGTGCTTTTACATGTTGGATGTAGTAATTTGCTTTCAAGTTTTATAGAGCCTCATGTTGAGAGTTTGCCTTGAGTCTCAGAGAATGTTTTGGACTTGTACTTCTGGGGGATTGCTGAAACTATTAAGAGTGTGGGGACTTTTGGAAATGGACTACAAATTTTTTGCATTGTGAGATAGTCATGGAGTTGGGGGGCCAGGAGAGGAATGTTACGTTTTAGATATAAGGTATTCTCCAAAAACTCATGTGTGAGACAATGCAAGAAGGTTTAGAGGTGAAATGATTGGGTTAATTAACTTAATCACTTAGTGTATTGATCAACTGAATATTATTTGTAGGTAAGGTATAGTTGAAGGAGGTGACTCACCGAGGGCATACCTTTGGGGTTTATATTTTGTTCCTGGTCAGCAGAGTCTCTCTCTGCTTCATGGTGGTCATGTCCTGAGCTGCTTTCTTCAGCCCAACCCTTCTGCAATGAAGTTATGCACTTCAAGCACAGAAAAATGGAGTCAGCCATCTATTGACCGAAACCTCTAAAACTATGAGTGAAAACATACAAACCTTTCCTCCTCTAAAATTGTTCTTGTTATGTCTTTAAGTTACAGTGTTGAAAATGCTGAGTAAAACAAATAGGAAACAATTTTAAGTACCTTAATTCACAAAATTTGGTCCAGTTTTATGTGACAGAAGACAGTGATAATTTACTTAAAATGTACTCATATTTTTAAAATAAATTTGTAGATTTTGTGTTTTTTAATAGATTTACTCATGTAACAATGTATTAGCATTTTTGTGTATATATTTATCCAAAGCTCTGTACTCTGGAGGTCTCTCGTCCGAACAATGTCAACAGGTTCAGTTGTGAGCCCACTTTTTAATCAGGTTGCATGCAATAACAGTTGGTCTATGACAGGATTACAGGGTAGCTTTATATAAAATTTGCTTCTGAGTAGTAGCTACAAAATTTTCATCTCCTATAGCTTTGGTCTTTATCTCATATCAGTTATTCTCATATTTCCTCTGCAGTTTCTAAGTTTTAATAATTTCTGATGCATCATTATAGAAAAGGAAAAAGATGACCAGGATGGAATTTTTGCCATTGTTAATATTTGTATGTTCTAATATTCTCAGAAAGTTTTAGCTTGGAAATAGTTAATATTTATCTTGGAAGTATTCAGAAGTAAATGATTAATGTGATAGGAAAATGACTGGATACCCAGTGTAAAGAGCAGTCACAATGAATATCTAAATTCTATATTTGAGAGAGATATGTGTCAGTGATGCAGCCATTCTAAGGAAGCACAAGGAGATTTTGGACTGTTGAACTATTTGATACTACGCTTTGATTAGTTTTGTAGACTAATTCAGCCTGCCAATCAGAGGTGATTTTCAGTTCATCATCTCTTAGTGTGAATATCACATTTTGCACACCAAGAAAAGAAGGCAGCAAGAAATAGTGTAGTAGGAAAGGGAGAGTACTCTTTCCTTGAATTTTAATTTATGGCACCTCAGTGGCATGAGGCAATGTACAGAAAAAAAATTTAATTAAAGTAGAGCAATGATCAAAATAAAAATAAATACAAAAAGACTCTCAGTAGAAAAGTTAAAGCTTTTTGAAAAAGAGGCAGTAGTACAAATGGTTAGTAAACAGATGAAAAAGTTAAACTCAGTCACAATAAGATAGGCAGATTATATCCTTTGTACCCATCAAATTGGCCAGGACAAAAGCATACTCCCCAGGGATAATGGAGAACATGCAGAGGAGCTAATGAAAGTAAATATCCACACAACCTCTCCATACACATAAAAAGTTCACTCTTTTGAATGAAGGTATTTTAGTTTTAAGACTCTTTTCTCAATATAAATAAAAATATACATGATGATTTGTTTATAAATGTGTACTCAAAAAGTACTATATTACACTCACATCAAGTCATATTTTTTAGCCATTAAAATCATGTTTTTGAAGAATATTAAAGAACTGAAACATACTCAGTACATAATTTTTAATGAGAAGGACTTGAAATACACATAACTTAGTATCTAAAGTCTTTTCCATGGGAAAAGTATGGAGGGAAAATAAAGATGGCCTGTGTTCCCCTCCCCAAGGGCTTATGAATTTCCTACAAGCATGTTAATTGTAGAAAATTATGAAAATTCCTCATAAATTGAAAATTGAACATGAAGCTCAAGGAAGTTATAAAACCTACATATCTATCTAGAACATGTGGAATGGAAAGCAGAAAGTATATAAAGTTAATTTTGATGAAATTATCTACAAATACAGCCAATCAATTTAGTAAAAAGAAAAATCAATTTGTTGGTGACTTTTTTCAGAACAGTAAAACATTTTGTCAGGTGCCTAAATTAAAATGACTCCTCCATTGACTGTATCGACCAGCTGTTTGGTAGTTGTGAAGACATGTTTTTGGTGAAAAAAAAAAAGTTGCTGAAAATACTTAAGTCAGTGAAACTTAATAACAGGGCACAGTGGGAGATCATTAAAATGAAGCCTTTTGCTTCATTGAGACAATATATTGTGATGCAGATTGTATTGATTTATTGCAAATATCTATGAAATTGGTGTTCCCTTCAGTGAGCTCATATGTTAAAATATGTATATTTTAATAGTCAGAATGCAAAATTCTTTGATATAGTTTTAATGAACAACTAAGCTGGTTAGACTGTTTTTTAGTTATGGAAACATCTTTATATTCCTTTCTAGCATTACACAGAAATTCATTAACTAATTACATTAACTACTTTCTATCCCTAGTGGGCATTTAAAAGAAAAATGGGCAGTTCAGTACTTTGTCTCTAAACTCCTTGTAATGATGGTTCTGTATTTGTGGCATCTGGTGGAATTAACTTTATCCATTTTCAAGTTCTGTGCTGAGATATGAAATGCTTAGTCCCCATGGTTATGAAGGAGCTCTCTCTTGTCTGCTGTCACTTTAGCATGTGGCTTATTCACATAATTTCTTCACACTAACACTGCCTTAGGACACTTATCTTTATATTGAGCAGTCATTTTCAACCTTAAAATTGAATGGAAAATCAGGAATAATTGGTGAAAGCTGGAACAATTAAAAGGGCATTGGTTCTGAAACAGGTCATGTGGGGTCCATGTTGATGTTCCTTTGATATCTCCAGTCTCTGCGTGCCCAGGGTTGGGCCCTCTGTTGCTCCTGTTTTTAATCATTATAAATATATCTAAAGTCAAAAGCTCTAAATTATAGAATTTTAGAGGAAGACAAAAATCCTAATGAAGACTTTCCATTTTTCTAATGAAGGATCAGAAGTCCAGAGGTTTATGGAGATTGCCTCAGGTCAGATGTAGTTAGTGACAAAATTAGAATTAGATTTTTGTTCTGTTGTTCTATTACCCATCACTTCCTTCTGCATTCAAGGCTGCAAATTAAGTGCTTCAACAGCATGGTGATAAAAACCATGGGCTCAGGTGCCAGACTTTCTTGGTTCATAGTTTGGTCCTATTTCTTACGAGCGCTGATTTTGGGCAAATTACTTAACCTAGGTGTACATGGTTTTCCTTATACATAAAATGAGGTTAAGAATACTATTCATTTTTTTTGGGGGGGGTAATTATGCAGAGTCAATGAGCTAATATTTTAGGGCATATGAAGTAGTGCCTGGGATAAGTTAAATGCTCAATAAATCCTCCTTAATATAAATATCAAGAGGAAAAACAATCTAGACAAAGAGGACACATTATCTCTTAAGTGTGTGTGTCTGTAATATTGTTGTCCATGTTTGCTTTTACAATACTCTTTCAATAAAAAGAACCTTGGGCACCATATCACAGGAGTTCTAAAGATTAACAGAGGTAATATGTGATGTCTTCAATATCTTCAGTCCAGGCATGGTAAAAGGCATCCTATATTCTTTATTGTTTAAATACTTTTAAATTGGACCTTCTTTGAATGGATAATTTTTTAAAATATTTTTAGTTGCAGGTGGACACAATATCTTTATTTTTTCAATTATTTATTTTATAAGTGGTTCTGAGGATTGAATCCAGTGTTTCAAATGTGCTAGTTAAGCACTTTACCACTGAGCCACACCCAACCCTAGCCTGAATTGATAACTTTCAAATACACTTTTTCTTAAAATTTTATTTTTTAAATACACTTTAAATAACAACTATGACTCTTAAGCCTTAGAAAGTGTACAGAGGGAATGTGGGGAGAAGAATGCTGAGCTCTGTTTAAAAATCTGACAATGATTAAGTTTTGTTCTTTGTAATTTAGCATATGTATATTTGTATTTTCATTCTTTTGTCTTTCCCAACAGCAATCCCTGAGCAGTATTATTGGAATATCCTGTAAACAATATCAAATCAATATTGAAGTTTTTACAGGATAGCATAAGTTAATCTAAGATTTTTTTTTCAAATTTAAGTGACAACTGACTTTTTTTTTATTTAGTTTTAAGACTGTGTTTTTACCTAAGTGAAAGTCAGATGATCCCATCAATTTATACACCTTCAATTTTAATGTTGTGTATTTACTCCTGTTTAATGACCACTCTATGCAGAGAATAATTTATGGGGTAGTTTTAACCATTTCACTCAGAGACTGTTCACACTTTAGCAAAGTAGACTCTAGTTTCCTTTTCTGTGCATGTTTGAAATGCCAACTGCAGTGTCATGCAGCCTTCACATTCTTGAGCTATTTTCAGCTCTGGTTGCTTTAAAACAGAGTGGAGAGTGAAACAGCAGCTACAGAAGGGTGAGTTGGATCCTGCACTTTCAAGTGTAGAGCTGGCCTTAAAGAACAATCTGCTGAATGGCATTGAAAGGATAAGACCCAGAAGAGATACTATTTTCTCTATTTTAATGCTTTCTGAGTGCCTTGAAAGTGATGCTTGACCTGTGCAACATAAATCCAAGCCAGAACATTTCAGAAGAGTCATTTGTACCTTGGCTTTTCATGCTTCTATTGCATCCCATGACAGTGCATTTCATCATGTCATTAGACTAAGTGCTTCCTGAGGGAGGGGCACTGGGGGTTGACACGTGAAGTGAATTGATCTGAATAGCATATTCTAAGTGAGGTGTCCTGCTTAAGTCACTAACATTGACTTCAGGGACACCATTATATTTTGCCTTTGTCCACTTCAGAATGACCTGAAATGGAAGATAACTAGATTCATTCTGCTGAGAGTAAACATCTTGCTTTGCCCAAATTTAGGTTTCTTGGCATTTGTTCCAAGTATTAGAGGAGAAAAAAGAATGAACTCCACATTTCATTTGATAATAGTGACATGGGCATGCTGTCTCTGTATGAATAAAAAATGAGTGAATGCAAGTCAGAAAAGGAAGAAAAGAATTGTGGGATAGTGAGGAATATTATCGTCCTATATCTTAAATGAATGTCCAATTTATCTCAGGTAAAACGGACTCAAAGGAAAGGCTTATTTAAGGCTTTTCTTTGAAATAATACAAGGAGAACATGGTTAAATAAAGCACTGATTGAGTCACCAAGTAAAAGATTAAATTGACTCAAATTTGGGAATATATTAGAGATAGGGGGTTCATGATTCATGCCTTCTCTTCTCCATGTTTTCACGTGTTTTAAAATGGATTCTGGTTCATCTGTGCATCTTTAGACAAATTCAGGACATAGAATCAGTGTTTGAGATATTTTAATTTCCTTTAATTTGGGGGTGGTTTCCTCTTTCTTGCTACTCATTTTAAGCCACCAAGACAGCATACTCTCTATGTAAGGCCTGCCATTCATCTATATCTGTTCATTGTAAAAATATACCTGTGCTCTATGATTCAGCTCATTTCCTGCTTCATATTTGAAGTTCCTTGCTATGATCACAGAAATTCAACTTGGATGTTTCTGGCCTCAGTTATCAGAAACCCTCTCTGACTCTGACGCTGGCTTAAAAAAATAGAACAATTTATTACCTCATAGACAGGTAGAATAGATGTCAGAGTTTTTGTGAGTTTTGTCTGGATTACTTATTCAAATACAGGTTTAAGTGATTTTAGCTTGATTATGTCATTAAAGCTTAGGATATTTTCCATCTTCCTGCTCTGTTGTCACTAGAGTTTCAGTATTGTCCTTAGGCTGCTTCCTCATGCTCTTATAAGATGTCTGCAGCAAAAACTGGAATAGCAGGTCCTCCATTTATTGTAGGGGTGGAGGGTGAAGTTAAAAGATAAAAGTGATCTTTCGAGCCCTTAAAAACTTATTCTGTCATAGTGAATTGGTTCTGGATCAAAATCAGTCATGGAGACTACCATGAGATACTTGGGTGACCAATCAGCATCACTATCTTGTCCTATGAATGTGGTTGATAATGAAGCAAAATGGAATTATTTAGAAAGGAGGAAAGAAGAAATGTATGTGGGCTAAGTAATCAGCTTACTTACTCACCTGAGATAATTAGCCTCACAGTTTTGGAGGTTTCAGTCCATGATTGGTTGCTCCTCTTGCTTTTGGGCCTTTGGTGAGGCAGCATATTACTGTGGTAGTGGGAGGTAAAACCCTTCACCTCATGACTAGGATGTGAAAGAAAGTATGGGAAGGAGGCTGAGGTCCCACTGTCCTCTTCACAGCCATATTTCCAATGATCAAAAGATCATCCACTTGGCACCACCTCTCAAAGATCCTACCACCTCCCAGTACTTCCATTCTGGATATCAGGGCTTAACACATGAGCCTTTGGAGGACACTTATCCAGACCATAGCAGTATACAATCACTAGTCTTCATTTATATTAAAGGTCTTATGTAAAATAATCATTAGGATGACTACTGTTAAAATAAAAGTAACACATGTGGGTGAGGATGTGGTACTTATTGAAATCTTTATGCTTTGCTGATGGAAGATTAAATGTTATAGCCACTATGAAAAACAGTTTCACAGTTATGTGGAGTTACTGTATCACTTTGCAATTCGGTTCCTAGGTGTATAGATAAATTTTATCACTGTCTTAGTTCATTTATGCTGCTCCAACAAAATACCTGAGACTGGAAAATTTATTTCTAATGGTTCTGAAGTCTGGAAAATCCAACAACAAGGCACTGGGAGATTCAGTGACTTAATGAAAGCCTGTTCCTCAGAGATGGTGTCATTTTTATGTAGATATCGTCTTCTGGTGTGTGGATGGGGCAGAAAAGCAAAAAGGTCTACCTACTTTCCTTGCATCCTTCTATATTGGAATTACTTCTGTCCACAAGTGTTGAGCCATATAACCTAAATGTCTCTGAAATTCCTGACCTCTAAATACTGTTGCTTTGAGGATTAATCATTATGAATTGGAAGCCATGCTTAAATTAAAATCATAGGTAAAAGCAGTACATGCATTGATCATTTCAATAAGTGATGAGAACCAAGTAATTGATTTCTTCACTCTTTCTCTGTATTCCTGAACAAGGTAAGGAAGCATCACATTTGGAGTATTGGTTTAATATAGTTCACTAATACTTTTTTCTAACTTCCAAAGACCAGTGCCCATATATTGTTGTTTGTTCTTCATAGGGAACTTAGTCTTTTAGCTCTATAAATTTCTAATAAAATGACATGCCTTAGCAATTTCTATAATAAGCACAATTATGAGCTTCAGCAGTAAACATAAGGCTGAATGAGGTGCATGTTTCCATGTATTTCTAGTCTTAGTATTAATTTTCAAAGGTATCAGTCAACATTCCAGCTAGTTTGAGGCTGGAATGGAGAAGAAAATGCCTAGTCCATATTCCTTGGTTTATCATTTGAATTAAATAAAATAGCATTAAAAATAGAGATGAAGATAACTGCCTAAGTTTTGGTTATCAAGCATTCACCTCCATGAAGCAGGACCCTGTTAAGCTGTATAAAAGGGTGAGTGAGCCTTCCTCACCAAACCAGATGACCTTTCGTTTCCTTTGGAACATATCTGTGGACAGCCAGCTTTTCAGGACAGACTTTACTGGTCTTACTGCTCCTTTTCTTAAACGAAAAGAGAGAGCCTTCTCCAGATGTTCTTAAAAGGTGAAGACAAATAATGAGGAGCCAATAAAGACTGAACATAGACAGGTCAAGCTGTATTGTGTACCTTGCACTGGCTGCAAAGTATGATATAATTCCTAACAAAGTATGATATAATTACTAACAAAGTATGATATAATTACTATCTGGCTTTCCCCAGTCCAGAGTAGTGCTATTCCATGTTCCTTACTACCTTCATGGAAGGGGTGGTGGAGGGGTAACCAGTCTAAATTTTTATCTAATATTTAAGCCTGTTACCTTGTGTGGTGTACGGTGGGGATTGTACAGACCAGCATATGCAGGCCTCTTAAGTCTGTCTGACCAGCGTGCTCTTCTGCCTATCTTTATCCCCGTAGTATCATATGTAAGTAAAAGTTTCAGATGCCTTTTGTCTCAGTTTTAACTACTAACCATTGGCTAAGATCAGTCTTCTAGTATTGCTTGTGAAATGAAAGTGGTCAACAAGCAGAAGGCAAAATAAACTAAAATTCTATGATGTTGCATGGAAAATAACAACATGAATTTTGACTATGTTGAATATAGAACACCTTTACTTGCCTCTGTTTTTGAATAATTTGTATACAATAATTTGTATATCTGACTTTTACAGTTATTTTACTGAAGCTCTTTAGTGAAAGAATAACATCCCCTAAAAGGTTCTTTCAGCTCAGACTTTTTTTCTTACTGTACTGAAAACCAAAGAAATATGTAATATTATAGAATATTGAAGCTCTAACAGATAATACATCTGGTCAGGTGGATCTACTCCTAAAAAAGGGTTAGGTAATGATTTCTACAGCTGGTAAATGGTCCTCCGGTGTCATGTGGCTGCCTAGTGGTAGGGCAAAGTCCAGCACTTACCCTTTTAGTTAGAATTTGTTCAAACATTCAAATAAAATTTTCCAATGAAACCTTAGAAACAGAGAGCTATAATGTGATAAGTTCATAATCAATCCTTGGCTCTCATTCCATTATCTTCTTTGTAAAATTCCAACAAGGATTATCTCAAATAGGGCAGGCATATGTTACCATGGTGGCCTCAACTCCACAAAAGGCTAGATTGCTAGATTTTTAAATATAGGTTTCTGGCCTTCCCTTTTGGTGAGGTCCCTTAGAGCCAGAGAGAGACAGGTGGTATTGAGAGAAGAATACAATCACGTACTCTTAAAATTTAATTTTTACCTTTCTTTTCCCCCCAACAAATTTTGCAGTTTTGTCTGGGTGGTACAGTGTATTGCCTGATGTTTTCAGGTTAAAAGTATTAATATGTTAAATATAAGCATAAAATTTACCTCACTTTCTACGTTCTGTCTTTGGTTTGTTGTTTTCCTTCTAGTGTTTTGTGTTCCAGGTGTCTCAAAAATGAGCACTGTTGGGGTCTCTCATGAGCCCTGAGCATCCCTGTCCATAGCTGCTGACCACGTGACCACAGAGCCAGGCCTATGCTGCTCCATAGGGGAGGCAAGCCCCTCTGATGGCTAGTTGTCACTGGTAGAATGTTTAGCTGCTCACATCCTAGCCTTCCGAATCATAGCAGCCTTTCAGAATCTCTCAGAACACAAGAATAAGTGAACAAATTCTAGAAACCATTACTTTTTTTGGGAAACAGAAATGGCAAAGAGGAGTATAGGTTGTGAAGACTGGAGAAGGTGCTCTGGATGGTACCTGGATAGGCCCTGGACTTGTGAAATTGAGAAATCTTCAAGGAAGGTGTGGAAGCAGAAGCTATCAAAGAAAAGCAGAGAAATAAAAGGAGATTTGACAATGGAGAAAGACTTGACCAGAGGGACTTTTGCTAATGGTGGGCTTTCTGATGAGATAAGGCCCAGAATCCTGGGAAGTTAACTGTGATTCCATCAAGAAATCTCAGGTCTTTACAGTGTGATACCTGGACAGAGGAAAAGGTGGAGAAAGAGGAGGTAATTCCCCCGAACTGTCTCCAGGGTTGTCAAAAGCCTTAGGCAACCATTGCAATTCAGCACATCACACAGGGTGAGCTCTACTGAGGCAGCATATGCAGAGGTGTTTTGAAATCCTTTTAATGTATCTATTAGGCTAAGTTGACTGAAAGAAAAGATCTCAGCTCAGGAAAAATAGGACAATACATTTTAAAGTAATACACAGACCAGGAGTGGATCTATAAAGCCCTTGGGCCTCTGGGCATCTTTAGGGATCGATGTGTTTCTTCTCCCTCATTCACTCTCCTCACCCTCCCTCTCCTGTTCTGCTGCCTCCTTTGTTAGCCTTCTCTTCTCTCTTTTTTTTTTTCAGACCTCTCTCTCTCCTTCTCTGCATATCAAATTTATAATCTCTTCAATATCAGCTGTCTCCATTCTCCTTCTCTCCATATCTTTCTAGTCCTTTCAAACACTGGGTTGCATATAGTATATTTCACCATGACTTCACTACTGACTGGCACAGTTTCTTGTTTTAGTCTCTTTAAACATTTTGAAAACAAAGAATGACACTGACTTAGCTCTCCCTTTCAGACCACCCCACAGGCTATGTCATGTGCTATGAATCATCAGCTGTCCATCCATCTGGTCCTGATTCCTGGGCCACTCACCTAGGGGCATGACCATGGAAGAGTCATAACAGCATGAAAAGTGGATATTTAAACAAAGGAGACTGTGATTGGGTTGAGGAATTAGCAGTGTAAGCCTCTAGAGAGGCTTAAGCTCAAAAGTATTGCAAGATAACGGATGGAAATGCTGTATTCTATAACAGGGCTGTTATAGAATACAACGTGGTACAACACAGATTCCAGACTTCATTTATAAAAGACAAGGGCAGACACATAAGGAAGTTATGTTAGCAGCAAAAGAACAAACAAGCGTCGGACTTGAGAGGTTGATGAATCACTATAACATTTGTTTGTCTCCCTTATATGATATCAAATCTTAGAAAGGCAGCTGTTCACATTTTTTTCTGTGTGCCTGGTAAATCATCTCAAGCTGCTGCGGATTCAGTATCACGCATATGCATACGACAAAATTAGGCAAGTCAACTGTTTGTTACATGAGTGGTTCATTTCACCTGATGTTGTATTACATTTGCAACTGTGTCTGCATCTCAGACACGTAACATTAACTGATGTTCATAATGGTAACCCTGAGTCATTAAGGAAATGTTGTATTATGTCTGGTACAGTATACTTGAGAAATGAAGACATGCGATGGAGAAGGATCTAATACTTACTGAGTACCTGCTGTATTGCAGATATGGGGAGAGATGTGCTACTAATGTAATTGCTTTGAAGCAGCTGAATCCTGAGAGACAGGGACATTTACGCCCATTTTACAGCTGAGAAGATGTGTTCTCATAGGTTAAATAAATTAACCAAAGTCAAGTAATGAGTACAAATGCATTTTACTCTGGAACTTTATGCCTTCCATCACTAATGTATTTACTTATAATATAAAGAAATTTTCAAGTCAGGATTTAAGAATTACTATATTTAGTCAAACCTGAGTGTCCACATGGCTATGCAAGATGGTTAACTGTCCTGTGAACTATGCATTATCATCCTCAAGTTACAAGTTGAGAAAGTTGAAGTTCACTGAGGCAGAATGTCTTGCCCAAGGCTATGCACTTAGAAAGCTGTGGCTTCAGTCTGATTTGCAAGCTTCTTTTTCTCAGTCCACCACTTAAATGCCAGTTTTCTTAAGTTTCAGTTTTGACCTCAGCCCCTTTTTTCTTCTCCTTAATATACTTCTTTAGGGTAATTTCTGATGTAACAAGTCTGAAACTTTACAACTCTGCATTCTGCCTCTTTTTGTTACTTCCTTCTTCATATCTCATAAAACAATGAAAATCAAACTATGCAATTTGTTGTTTTCAACAGTCCCTAAGTTTGCCTCCCACCCTACACTACCTGTTTCAGTAATACCAGGGTACCTAGAAGGAAACCTCTGCCATCCTACTTGATTCAGGACATGTAGACTGACCATCTCCTACTGTCCTTGATGCACATCTCATCCTTCCTCTTCCTATCTCGCTGTCCTTGATTTAGGTCAATTCTAAACAGTTGCCATAGACTTCTTAGTCTTTCTCAATGCCATTCGGATGATCTTTCTATTGTGTTCTTTTGGTCATGTTTCCTTATTGCTCACAATTCTTCCCAAGACATAACTAGAAACTTGAGGAGCTTGCTAATGTTAAGGAGCATAAATTTTTCCTAGATTATGTAATCCATCAGTCTGGCCCTTATTAGAAAATTGTCATTGGTGTCATCATCACCCATCTGTTGAAATCAATTTACATAAGTAAACCCCAGTTGTAGACCTCAACCAGGCCCCAGTCCTGCATCTCTGAGTGACTTTCAAATTAGGGTAGCCTCCAATCCCATGGCCTGGAAGGGCCAAAGTTTCTGGGCTTCTTCCTGCATCCAGTAGAACTTTTGTATCTCCTCTCAGCTGCCTTCATAAATTCTGGAAACCTTTCTTGATTTCATATGAGGCCCATTCAGACTAAGCCATTCAGACTAAGAACTTCAGATGCTGTGAAAGATCTGTGTTTGCAGAGATGGGTCAGATTCCTTACTCTGTGGCTTGCTTCCGCTTGTTGGCTCCTTCTGCTGTCCCCGCCCCCCGCCCCACCACTTGCTCCTTGTCTGATTTCTCAGAATTTCTCAGAGTGTCAAATTCTTCTTCCACCCTGCTTAGAAATTCCCCTCTCCCATTTACCACTCACAATTTGTAGTGCCAGATACTCCAGAGTTTTAACTGACTAAAGAGCCTGCCACTTAGCACCCTCCATGAGGAGTTAACTTTATAAATAACAACAACTCTGTTACATATTCATTAAATACACACTAATTCATTGTATTTGTGAGAAAAAGCTATAAGATAGCTATGTTGCACATTGCTAAACTGAAGTTTAGGTAGATCAGTTGACTTTTCTCAAGATACTGACTAGTTAGTTGTGGCTAAAATTTGAATCCAGATTTCTGATTCAGAGGCATACATGAAAGCTCTTGACTTAACTGATCCTAATCCTGTTATCTGGTAAGCAAATATTTTTCTATTTCCTTCCTTTCTTGCACCTTACTCTCCACCCCTCCACCCCTACCTTCTTTCTCCCTTTTGTTATCTTCCCTCCTCTCATCCCCTTCTCTCTGTTCTCTTTTTAGAATTCGTAATCACAGTGTGATCTATTCAGTAGTTTAAACCCAGGATTTATAATTTACCTCTCAAACCATTTTAGTTTTACCTGAAAACTGGTCTCTGTTTTATCCACAGCATATAAGGTCTTCACAAACTCCATCCACTGGTAAAGGGGAAAGCTGCCTTCACGTGAAGGCAGATCCCAAGTTCAGAGTTCCTGACGATGTGAACAACAATCTCTCAGCTAGCTCTCCCTGTGCTTGCTAGTGTTCCTTAAGGCTTCCTGGTCTATAGGACGTAGGGAAGTGTGTCCTAGGAACCTTTATAGTGCTGGTGAAGAAAGAGGGTCTGCTGGTGTTAGGCAGGTTCTTTTTTAGCCCACACCTACAATACTCAACATACCAAAGGACCTGGCCTCTCTGGGGTAACCTTATATTTCTACTGGAGTCCTTGGATAATCAGTTAGTAATTTACAACCCACTAGAATTGAGCAGGGCTCAATGTCAGGGAGATGTCTCTCTTCCAGCCTGCTCCTCCATTGGCTTGGCTTCCTGATGGCAGGAAGTTGCATATACATTAAATATACATTTAATTAATATACACTCAGCACAGTGATTCCTTGTACAGTATTTGGTTGCATCTAGCAGAGAAGTCCCTGGCCTGGGTTGTCCCCTCACAGACCAGAGTCCCTAAATTGGAAATAAGAACATTTGTTCTCTCTAGTTTCTGCATAGGTCTTCTAAGAAATCTTGCACAGTGGGTAAAGGATGGATGTTCCTCCTCTCTCCATATCATTCTCTCCTTTTTTTTGACTCTAGTCAAACAATAGTGGCAGACCTGGTTAACCCTTGAGTCCAGTTTTTCAAGCTTGGCTGTTGACATGCCAGAGGGGATGTAGAAATTTGAAAAATGCTTTCTCTATAGGTTTGCCCTGCTTTAATGACTTGAAGACATACAGTTTTATGTGAGAAGTTGACTGTTCCTTTAGCTGTTCTCTGTATACACCTAAAACAAATCTTAGTTCATAAGCAGAAGAATATCTCAGACTGGTTAGGAACAACTAAAGAAAATAAAATTTGTAATATTAAAGATAGCTCCCTTAATTTAAAGGTATATTTATAATTTTTACTTTTATGTTTGATTTACACTGAGATTTTAAGACAATAGAAGCAAAATAACAGCTGAGAGATTAAACTTTTGATCCAGTACATGTTAACATTAAATCATCTCATATGTACAGGGATGATGTGTCCAAAGGACATCCCTGTGTCTTATAGACTAGAAAGCTATTGCTTTTTCTGGTGATTTACTTCTGTAGAAGTCATGTCTTTAGTTTTAATATCATTTTCCTAGTATTCTTAAATAAATTTCAGTTAAATTTGAACTACAATTTCCCTTAAATAACCACTAGCTTCTAATTTTAATTTGTTTATTTCTTGTTTTGATCTTCAGCCCCCTTTTTTGGCTGACTTTGTTAGAAAGTAGCTAGTGAAATAGATTTTGTTTGAATTTTTGTGATTTCATTATTTACTTATTAGGGTTATTTTCCATTAAACATCTACATTTGAAATTTCAGAAACTTTCATATTTATTGATGCGATTCAATATAATATTTCTTGAAGTTTTTAAAAATGTTTCATTACTTCTGAAATATGTGACTCAGTACAACTAGCATTTCTTTCAGTCCCTGCTCCCACCAGTTTCATTAGGGAATTATCTTATTAATCTAAGATTCCAATTACTGCCACAAAATGAAACATTATTTCTTTATTGGGTCACAGGTAAGTCTGTAGTAGACATTTCTCTCTGCTACCTCTACATATCAGTCTCTTTTCTACAAAGAAAGTGGAAATGGGAAATATTAAAACATTACACAATTCTGTTTCTGTGTAGTGGGCATCTTTCATGGATTTCAGTGGGGACTTTTATTCATTTTCAGATTATAAACAATGGCCCATTATTGTAATAGTTCTAAAGCAAGACTTTCTGAAATATAATTAATTGATAATTTTCAAAATTTAGAAAAGGAGATAAATTAAACCTTTTGTTAGGTGTAAATTTTTTTAAACCCTGAGATATGAAGACTTTTAAGTGAGGCTCATACTAGTTTTCTTAATATGATTCTTGGTTATGTTAAATAAAGTATTGTTGCAATGAGTTTTTAGACAAATTTTAGCAAAATAAAACTAGATAATAGTCTGTGTGTCTCTGTAAAAGCAGCCTTGCATTAATATTTGGTAATATAGAAGGGAGACAAACAATTTAAATATTGAAGGACACAATTTATCAATTGGTAAGTCAGGTTCAAATATGGCCTTATAAAAGGTGACTATTGGGAAAAGTATAAGTCAATTAGTGAGTTCCCTATACAGACACACATTGGGGAGCTGCCAAATATTTACAAAGCAATGTTACTTGGGAGTAGATGGATTTGATAATATGGAACTGAGTGGCCTGTAGATTTGGAAGTTTTTGTATTTATACTGCCTCTGTGCCTCAGAATTGGGTACTACCCTCCTCCCCCAAAACAGAAAAGAATGTTTCATTTTCTTTTTCTTATAGCAGGAATTCATACATCTGATATGAGGTTGGTCCTTCAGTGATTTCATTGTATACATTGTTAATGTTAATATATTTCTTGACTGCTTTCATATTAAATACCATTCCTATAAAGTACAATTAGCCTAATATTGGATTGATATCAAAACATTGATTTCTAGCCATTCAATTAATCTCAGTTAAGCATTAGTACAAAATCTGCAAGATCAGAAAGTTTTTAGTGCCATCTTGAATCCTAAGATTACAGAATTAATTTTAAAATACTGTTTGCAGATAATATATTCCAAAAAGAGATTTAAGAAGCGTCAGTTTTTTCAAAGGGGTTATATCTGCTTCATATGCATTCTTCAGTAGTACTGAGGAAACAGCTGTCAGATAAATTATAAAAATACATGATAAACAAAACCAGCTCATCTTTTTAATTGATTTTAATCTAGCTTCATCTAGGCAGCATAATGCTCTTTACTGATAGTAGGGTGAATAATATGAGTGCAATTACTTAGCAATTCACCATGACTTAAAAATATAGTGCCTTCATCTATTACTAACATAGTTAATGTCCAACGTTGCAAATTATTGGAGGAACTATTGAAGACTAACTGGTAATTAGTCATATTGCTTAGTTCAAGCTTAATTTCAAGGAACAAAGGAGGCAACTTGATTACTGGTAGTAATAGCAATGAATTATGGGAAATTGCAGCTGAATAATTTATTGATTGATAGTGACTGAAAGTCATTATCCTCTGATGGCTGTTTGAACAGCTAATGTGAAACCATGCAACTGATATTTGTCACAAAATGCCTGCCACATTCACTATTTCCTGATTGTTATCCCTCATTCTTTGCAGCAGACCATGTAACATAGATGGAGGAGCGCTGAATCTAAACCTATTTTATTGCTGATGGAGGAAGTTCTTTTCAGTTTTAAATGCCTGCCAAAACAAGAGGGAATGGATTTTATTTAGTTACCTGAAGAAATACTAAATATTAAATGATGAAGAGAATCAAGGTTTCTGTTTGATATTCTGTTACAATATTCAGCATCAAAGGTTAGCATGGCCTTTTTTATATAGAAGTCATTAAGAATGGCCCATGGTTTTACTGTGTACCAGATAAAAAGAGAGAAGGTTGACTCTGGCAACTGTCATTATCATTTATTTATTTTATTTCAAACTCACCGCTCCCTCCATGGGAATTGCCTACAGTCCTCTTGAGTTTTGTTCTGCTTACCACAAAACATCAGGATTCCAGTTAAGTTTCAAGAAAGAATTCACATGGAATACCTAATCATCTTGATATATTGGATATTGGGAATATTTAGAGATATAATCAAAGTTTAGTAATTTAATTTACATAAATTAGCTTCAAACTTGGCTAATAAACACTAATTTATTTACATCTATCAATAAGATTAAATCCCTTGCATTGAAAATCGTCAGCTAATGGTTTTACCATTAAATTGTGTGAAGCTACTCTAATCTGTTATGTGGAATTTTCCATAACAAAATAAGAAGCCGGGCATGAGGAAACAAGCCTATAATCCCAGTGACTTGGGAGGCTGAAGCAGGAGGATCGTAAATTGAAAGCCAGCTTAGCAATTTAGCAAGGCCCAAAGCAACTTAGGGATACCTTTTTGTCAAAATAAAAAATAAAAAGGGCTAGGGATGTTTCTTGGTGGCTAAGCACCCCTGGGTTCAATCCCCGGTACCAAGAAAAATAAAGTAAAATTAAAATAAGAAAAAGCAACAACTAACTCACTGTGTCTGATGAAGGGACTGAATTTTGACACCTTTTCTTTTTCCTAACAGATTGGGCCCATAATGGAAGTTTACAAAAGTATCAATAGGTTATCAAGGTTCAGTGCCCTCTTTATCTTTGCATTCTTGTCATCTTTAAAACTGAACACTTGTCTATTACCTGCCTATTTCAAGTACAGTGTTCGGCCATTATCATTGGCACAGAGACTTATCTATTGGTTACCTGCTCACAATCTTGCAGTGTTCTGGTTGCCTTAATGGTTTCTCACAATGCACAGGTACACCTTAAATGTGAGACAGGATACTTTTGTTCAAATGGTTTGTATATAGTGTGTGCAGTGTATGGTGGGGATCTGTAATTAAGTAAATAGACATCATTTAGTGAACATTTCCCCAACCTGACAGATACTTGTTTTAACATTTCAGAAATGACATTCTAAAGGATTTCTCTTGGTGGTGGTCATGGTTTGGATATGAGATGTTCCCCCAAATCTCCTGTGTTCAGGCAGTATTATTCATGAGTGAAGAGATTGAATTGTGAGAGCTGTAACCTAATCAGTGCACTCTAATTTGAATGGACAAACTGGGTGTAACTGTAGACAGGTGGGGCGAGGCTGGAGGATTTAGGTCACTGGGGGCCTGGAAGGGTACATCTTTTCTGTGGCCCCTTCACCTCTCTTGCTGTGCTTCCTTGTTGACAAGAGGGCAGCAACTTCAGTCTCATCATCCTTCCCCCTATGATGTTCTGCCTCATCTTGGGCACAGGGCAGTGGAGTTGGCAGTCCAGGGACTGAGAGCTCTGATACCATGAGCCAAAATAAACTTACCTTCCAAGTTGTTCTTGTCAGGCGTTTGGCCACAGAGACACAAAAGCTGACTAAAACAGATGTTGATTAACAGATTCCTTCTGAAATTTTTAGTCAAAAGTTTTCTCTTTCTCACTGTGTATAAGTTTAACTAGTTTAACTGAAGGTGAGAAGAGGAAAATGGAAGGGTTTGTTGATGTCTTGTTGGATAGTCCTGTAAATCTTAATCCTTCTAAGCTTAAATGACTGGCAGTTACAGATTTTAGAAAACAATAGTCATAATAATCATATAAATTATTTATATATTTATGAAGAATTATACATAGAATAGGCTAACTACTCTTTTGTAATCTTGAAAAATACTTAGAAAATGGATGAATCGCTAGGAAAATTTCTTTATTTTGCAAGAAAAGTTTGAATTCTATAAGGAGTGTGAAGTTTTGAGATTTTACCCCACTTTCAGGCTAACAGTTTAGCATGCTATTTTTTTTTTTTTTTTTGGCATATGCTGTCAGAAAACATAAAAGCCATATCAGAAACAAAGGCTTTTTTTTTTACTCAGTGCACATCAAGAAGCTTGAACTTCACTGTCCCTCCAAGTGCTTTGGGGTTAACATGAAGGGGGACCAGAACAATGAACATAGTTGGTTCATATCACAGCTAGGATCCAGAAGCTTAGGAAACTTTAATCTTTTATAGCAGGCAAAATGCAAATCTGCTTGAATTTGCTCTGTTCTGTAGAGAGTCATTATCTTTATTATAGTAAACAATCAAAAAAAAAAAAAGTCAAAATAAAAAAGCTGTGAAACTCTTGTCTTACAAGGTTGTTTACAAACACCCTTGTAAAGATAGTTCAACACAAAAGGGCAGTTTGTGCCTCTGCTTTCCCTACATGCCAGAAATGAGAGAGACTCAGATACCTGACTCCTTACATAACTACTCTGCACTAAGGACTGAGATTGCTTTTGGGAACATGAGGAACAAGACTAACGTGGTTCTTAACTAACATGGCTCCTAAGGTACATATTTTGATTCAGATAAAGAGAAAAAGAACATAGGGTAAGCAACAGAAATGGAAAAGAGTCCATTTTACCAATAAAATTTTCTAAATTGTATGACTTTAAGAATGAATATATTAGAGAGGCTAGTGAGGGGAAGTATAGAAATTAATTAGACTAGACAAAGGGGAATGAAGGGAGGAGAGTGGGGGTGGGAATAGGAAAGACAGTTGAATGAATTGGACATAACTTTCCTGTTGTCATATATGAATACATGACCAGTATAACTCCACATCATGTACAACCACAAGAATGGGATCCAAATTGGAATGGGTTGCATTCCATGTGTGTATAATATGTCCAAATATACCCTACTGTCATGTATGTCTAAAAACAACAAATAAAAAAGTAGTATACGATAAAAAAGAATATATTTAATCCAGTCTGAATTAATATGTGTTGTGATACATAATAGTGTTATTAATATTTTACTAAACCTGGAATATATATTAATCTAATATTGAAAGTTTAACATTTATATCACATACAATACACAATTAATATTGATTTTGTATTGTTTTCTTTCCTTTTAAAGAAAATGAAATTTTATTACAAGCACCTATTATGCATGGTAGGTGCTTGTAATATTCATCTGTCTATGGCAATGCCAAAAATACTGCAATGAAAAGTCAATAATAAGAAAGAATCAGTCTAAATTATTTTTTTGAAATAAATAATAATAGTTCTGTGGAGCATCTCTTGATCTTGTGTCTTCAGGTTACTTTTTAAAATATTTTTCTGGTCTTTTCATAATTCTTCAGTGATTTTGACAAATTATAGTCTAGTGAAATTTTTCACCTTCCTTCACACCACTTTTTAAGCAAAGCTAAAATGCTTACCTTTGCCCAGGTTATAGTCTTGTTAGATATGCATCATCTCACATAGTACCTATCTGTGGTAAATGGGACTTCAGTCAAATTGACATGTTCCCTTTGCTTGGTTTCCATGGAAAGTTTTTATCTGATTGTAAGATTTTACAACTTTATAGTAATTTTTCATTTATTCACAATTATTGGATTACATACTTTTCAGGTTCAATAAATATTCTAGTGAACTGAATATTGTAACCCCATATATACCAAAGCATTTAGAATGCATTTATAACAATTTTTCCAAAGACTCCTGTCCTTTGTTGCCATGCCTTTTCATGTAAACATGAGTTTTTACTTCAGTGATGAGAATAAATTTCAAATAGTAAACTCAGCACAGGCTTTACCTACAATACTTCTGGCTTAGCCAGGAGGAAGACAGTTTGATTAGCTACAATCAAGAGCAGGTAGAGCAACTATGTAAAGACAGTCCCTTGAATGTTTTCACAAACTTTGTGAGATGGTTTCTATCGCAGAGACATTTAATTTCAGAGATGTTAAAATATAAATGCTACCACACCACCATCACCACCACCACCACCACTACTACTAATGAAATCTGAGTCTCTGAATTGGTGAAATATGACTCCTCCTTAAGATTTACTAGAAGCATACTGCAAAATATTTCTTTTTGAGCAGTATTTTTTATAGAATACTCTGATTATTTACCTAAGAAGTTACTTTATCTCTTGCTAGCACAACCAAACAAAGGAATATATCTGGCATTCTTGATTATATTGTATATCATGTTCTGTTTTTATACTTTGCCACACGAAATGGGTTGCTTAGTGAATCCTCTTTAATACACTTATTCCAAGTTCTAGCTTGGGGTTTGGTAGGGTGCTCTTACTTTACAAAACTTTTTACATGTAATGAATGTAATGACCATGAATTTTAAAAAGTGGAAGTGGTTTATTCTTCACTATTTTTCAAAACTGAAATACATTTCAAGTGAACCTGATGTGTAAATCATTAAACTACTCAAAGTAGTACCCAGTTATGTATTAAGTTTATCCAAATCATGTTGAATATGCAGTAATAAGAAATTTGTTGTCCTCCTCCTCCTCCTCTTCCTCCTCCTCCTCCTCCTCCTCTTCCTCTTCTTCTTTTCTTTTAAGGAAAAAAAATCTTGGTTTGGAATGTGATGAGTCTTTATAGAGGACAGGAATTTAATTTCAAAGAAGTTTTCAAACTGCTTCTAGCTCACTAAGACATAATTATTATTTTGACAGTTACATCTCATAGACATTTATTTTAATTGCATATGTTAGCAATTCATTTTAGTATGACAGCCTCTGCCATTGTTGTGTTGCTGAATTATGCTTATGGAAAGTATGTCAGAAACTCAACAGGTGGAGAACAGTAATTAACCTGAATCATCAATTAGCTTTTGTGAATACAGATGTCCTATGAATACATGCTAGTTGTTTTTTTTTTTTCTTTATTTTCTAATTAAGTAAAATCTCACTATCCTGACTCTCTCTTTACCCACTATGTGGAACCTATCACTAGGCCTTCTTGATTGACTTCCTAAATCCATCTTGAGTCTGTGCTCTGTCTCTACCATTGTCATTCTTGACAATGTTAACATTATCTTTCCTCTGTTTTGGCATATGGCTTTTTGTCTCTGTTTTCTACCTGGAAAACTGAAGGCTTTCTGACATGCAGGTCTGACCTTCCCACACCTACTTGCTTGAAATGATTCTGAGACTACTTCACAAGAAAAGCCTAATGTCCTTAAGAACAGCTATGAGGTCATACATGATCAGTCCTTTCACCCATTGAGTCTTAACTGTGTGCTGACTCTTCCCACTGATGACATTGTCCTGCATTTGATGCTTTTAAGGTAGAGCCCCTTCTTCCCCCCTCTGCAGGCCCTTTGAACATGGAATTGTGTCTCCTGCCTGGTGTATTCTTTCCACCCTGCCTAGCTTCTCTTGGCTTCTCCTTCATTTCACACATCAATTGTCACTTTAATAACTCAGGCCTAACCCAGGGCCTTGTTTGTGTGTTCTAGTGAAAATATCACTCATCCTTTATTAATTCAAGCAGAGTATGTTTTGGGTCACAATAAGCTTCATAAAGGTTGGAATCCTTTCTGTCTATTTACAACAGTATATCTAGCCATTTGCACATCAACCAGTATAGAATAAGTGTTTGATGGTTGCTTGTTTAAAAAATTGATAATTACTGTAATGGAATGGGTTAAATTAAATCTAGGCTGAGGTGAAGTCAAGAAAAGTTTAGCATGAAAAATAATGTGACCATAGTAATTCTTATTTTTTAAATTGCCTTTGAGGAGTTTAATAATACATGGTTTGGAAGTACTTTTAATTAAAAATGTATCTTATCATTTTTGAGTCAGATACCTTATATATTCAGTTGGGCACTGCTACTTCCTAACCCTGTGAAGCTGAGCAATTAATTATCTTACTGAATCTGTTTCCTGCTCTGCTTACTCTAAACATTACTCTAAATACTTGCTTGTTGCAAAGAGAAAGTAGGTGGGGGGTCCAGTGTAAACTGTAAAGCAGTGTTTGTAAGGTTTAACTATTTGAGCGTGATCAGCAGGTACTTTTGGCCACTGATTTGATTTTTATAATGCACTTGTGAATGATTTCTAAATTTTAAAAATATTCTACGCTTCTTATTCTCCACTAATTAAAACTGACTTTACCTTTAATAGTCTAAGTTTTATATATTTTATAATGTCAGAACTATTTGCTTCGGTAACGATTATTTTTATTGAGGGCAATGCTTATAAGGTTTGCCTCATCTGGAAAAAAAGGCTCATAATGAATAACTACTAGTTTGAGAATATTTTTGGCTATCATATAAAATCCTTAATTGTACTTTTCAACTCTTTCTTACAACAAAACAGTAGTCATATCAGTAGATGACAGAAGACAAATTCAGTTAACTAGCCATTTTAATAATGTTTATACCTGGATCAAATAGTGGTTCCATTCCATGTTTTCTGAGGAATCTCCATACTGCTTTCCAGAGTGGTTGCACCAATTTACAGTCCCACCAGCAATGTATGATTCTACCTTTCCCCCAAATTCTCGCCAAAACCTATTATTGCTTATATTCTTCATAATTGCCATTCTGACTAGAGTGAGATGAAATCTTAGTTTGCATTTCCCTAATTGCTAGAGATGTTAAACACTTTTTTCATATGTTTGTCAGTCAATTGTATTTCTTCTTCTGAGAAGTGTCTGTACAGTTCTTTAGCCCATTTATTGATTGGGTTATTTGGTTTTTGGTTTTTAAGTTTTTTGAGTTCCTTATGTATCCCAGAGGTTAGTACTCTATCTGAGGTGTGTGCTGTGAAGATTTTTCTGTACCTTTGTCTAGAATGAGATAATCATATTTATGTGCATTTGTTTCTCTATCTTCTATTCTGTACCATTTTCTACATGTCTATTTTGGTCTCAATACCATGCTGTTTTTGTTTCTATTGTTCTGCAGTATAGTTTAAGGTCTGGTATTGTGATGCCTTCTGCTTCACTCTTCTTGCTTAGGATTGCTTTGGCTACTCTGGGTTTCTCATTTTTTCAATTGTATTTCATGATTGCTTTTCTAATTCTATGAAGAATGTCATTGGGATTTTTATAGGAATTGCATTAAATCTACATAGTACTTCTGGTAGTATATCCCTTTAATTAATTCTTCCTATCCAAGAGCAAGGGAAATCTTTCCATCTTCTAAGGTCTTCTTCAATTTCTTTCTTTAGTATTCTATAGTTTTCATTATAGAATTTGATTATATAGAATATGGTTTTAGAGTTAGAGGACTACAGAGGCCATTTATTCTCTTCCCTTCGTTTCACACATGATGAAAGTGAACCTTAGAAATGCAGCTAGCTGAGAGCGAAACACTGGGGCAAAATCCAGCTAAAATATTAAAACAGATTGGCTGACCACTTGCTAAATGTCAAAAATAATGATGAACTTTGATTAGTACATTCTACCCATTCCAAAGGGATTGGCAATCTAAAGTCCTGTTAAGAGTTTTTATTCTATAGTACATTAAGAAATTATTAAAGTGATTTTGAAAAAACAGGAATCCCAAAGCAAGAAAGGGTTGAACTGTTTGTTGCCTTCTTTTCTTGGGGAATCACAATTTTCATCATTAATTGAATGGAAAAAAGAATGTAATTAAGTTTTATGTTCAAAGTCCTTGAATTATAGTTTCTATGAATAACACTTCCTGAAAACAAAGTAAACTAGAAATGATATTATATTTTATATTCTTGTTTATACTATTAAAAAATGTTCATTGTTTCCTTAGTTTTTTTCTTCTAATAACCATTTTCTGGTCAGATTAGGATTAAAATTGTATTCAAAATCTGTGTTTTTTTCCTTCAACAACTGTTTTCTATGTTCTTTACATCTGGCAAAATGACCTCTACCATTGTGTCATTTTATAAGAGGCAACCAGCAGCTTTAAAGAAAAAAAATAATAAATTAATCTAAAAAGAAATATTTGAACATGAAAATCTGCATCATATAAATATTTGATATGGGAAACAGCAATAAAAATTAGTTTTTAGTTTTAAATAATGTTTATATTTAGCCCAAATATTGATCAGATTATGTAGGTTGCCATATTCTCATTTTGTAGGCATAGGTTCCATTATATATGTATTTTTAGAATGTCTAACTTTATAACAAAGCCTGTCACATGTACTTATAAAACTGTGAACTGTCTGAAACCTTTCTTCTGATTCTGCCCATGTACGTCATTTTTAAAGATATATAAAGGTAGAGGTAAAACATTTGAAATGCAAAGGTCAAGCCCCTATTTGATTAAATAGTCCTTAGAAATATGAGATAGTTTATAGTTATAAGTTCTCTGCTACCTGTGTAATACTGTAAAATAACCATATAGAAATATCTAGCCCTTCCACCCTGAAAAACACACATTTTTCCTACTTGGGTATCAAACAGATATTTTGCATTTTTCACTGAATTTACCTTGTGTTTGGGATTACAGTCTATAGTCCAAGGTTTATCATAATAAATTAGATGCTTAAGTAAGACTACTCATGTACTTAACCTTCTGGATGGTCTAGAATCATTAGAGCTCATAAAACCTTTCATCAAAGTTTAGGGAGATACTTTTAATGCTTAGCAAACCAACTCCCAAAATTTACCCCTAATAATTATAATTAAAATGATTAAAAGATTTTTTGTTACTGAAGTGACTAATTTTTTTCCAGTTTGAAAGATCTTCTTGAAAGAACTAAATAACTGATAACTGAAATTTATCTTTAATATAAAATATTACCATGAATTGGAAGTCTAGTACTGCAATTTATGTGTTTCATAATATGTAATAATATGTGTTTCATGTATTTTGAATTAGGATGTATGCAGTAATATAATTTAGGACACATTATTAAATTATTGCATTCAACGCTGAACATTTCAGTTTGAGCTACTAGAAGATTTGCAAGTTATTCTTTATATTTAAAATGTATTTGTTTTACTTTAAACAGGTTGTATTATTGTTTTTGTTAAGGTATTGCATTCAAATTGGTCTCTTTTAACTAATATTATATTGAATTTTGCATGTTTTGTCTTCTAAATTTATTAAATAATTCATCAAATACTGTGCTTTTGTTTAATGCTAATTATTAAAGAGATGCTGTTCTTATTTGTTGATAGTGCAAGTTCTGAGGTTCTTAGACACCCCATACAAGGCTTCGATGTTACCAATTCAGTATCATCCCACCTGCTAGTTCAGGCCAATATGCATAGGTCCATTTTTCAGATATGATGGCTAATTTGGTGAAACTGGTATTGCAGAGGTTGGATTTGAGGGAGCATCACATGCTCAGTCAAATTAAAATACTTCCAGTGTCATCTAACATTACTTACTGGGGGTCAAAAATGGGATGCATTGTAGGGATGATTAAAACCAAGGAAATATGAAAATTAATAGTGCCTACAATCAGCCATTAAATTAGAAATGATCAGAACAAGTTCTGCAGATGTTACAAAAGAGACTCAAAGGAAGCTAGATATGCTCATTTTCCTATAGAGAGCTATATGCAGAGATCACATTAGGTCATGACTCACCTCTGCTGTTGTTAGTGAACTGCCATTCTCTGAGTCTATTTTGATATTAATGCTGTTTTCAAAAAATGCTTTATAGTATTTAAAAGTAATTAGACACCTCCTACTACAGAGAACACTATTATTTTCATTATATAGATGGCTTGTGTAGGTAAATACTCATTGATGTTCATTTTGAAGGTGTAGAATAACCCAGTAAGATGTTAATTAAATATTTCATTTAATTAAATATGGTCTCTTAAGAGGTTGTTACCTTTTTCTCATAGAAACATTATTTGTAGCCTAAGATTTGCTTCAAAGTTTTACCTAACAAGATTCTAATATTTCTACTGGCTATATTGGAAATAATTCAGGGAATGCTTTCTTCTTTCACATGTATTTAGTGCTACTGAAAAAGAATGTGGTGTTATTTCTCTTCTAAAATTGAATTTTTGCATAATTATAGATTAATCTTTAGTAAATACAATTAATATCATGTCTTCCCATCTTTAAAGATTTTGTAAGACATAAAGTATTGGTCGATGCTTGAAATTTACGTGGGCTTTATAAATGGCTTTACTTACTTTACCTTTTTTCATCCTATAATAATCCTCTGTATAAAGCTGCTTAGGCTGCCACAGCAAAGTGCCACTGAATGAGTAACTTACACCATTGTAAAGTCTTTTTCTCAGATTTTGGCAGTTTGGAAGTTCAAGGTTAGGGTGCTGGCATGACTGAGCTTTGGCAAGGGCCCTCCTGCTTCAGATGGCTCCATTCCTATGGTGCGCTCACAAGCTCTCCTCTTTGTGCCAAGGATTACGAGCTTTCCAGTGTTTCTGCCTATGTGGGACGTAATCCTAAGAGGCCAGGGCCCAACCTTTATGACCTCATTTTTAACTTTGCTTACTTCTTTAGAGGCCACATCTCTAAAATGGCCACATTGAAGGTAGCTTGAACATGTGAATTTGTGGGAGACAGAACACACATTCAGCCCTCCAGGTTAATTTCTGTCTGAGTCATACCCAGTTTACAGAAGAAACAATTGAGGGTTTTGTGATTTGGCAGGTGTTACACACCAGTAAGTGTTAGAGTGGGGGTACAAAGGCAGGCTTTCTGTCTCACAGGCCTCCATGCCCTAAACTGCAGCTCAGTTGCTGCACTCACTTGAGATCCTAGGGCTCAGGTAGAAAGAGTAGAGAGAGACACATTGCGATATCAACAATAGATGAGAAAAGGCCATAGAAGACTCAGATTTCTTCCTTAAAATCTCTAGAGCTTATGAAATGAAATTTCTCTAATCTAGAAAGAAATTGATTCTGCTTTCTAATTTTTTTGTGTGTTTTGTGTCTGTTGGTTAGTTTTTGGCAGTGAAGCCTCTATAAGCTTCCCAAACCCCTTGCAAACTTACAGAATCAAAAGCTCGGAGGAAGTGACAGTCTGTGACTGCATTTTAAATAGTTCTCCATGTGATTCATATGTATTCTAAGGTATGAGAATCACTGCTTCTCAAAAAAGCATCCAGTTCAGGTTAGAAGACATATATTTGAAGGTGACTCATATTTGGACGAGGCAATGGGTAATGTTTAAACTCTTGCAAAATGCAGAAGCTTACTTTTAATGCAAAAAGGTTGACATACACCAAGCTCTTTGGAAGCAGTTCTCCCAGGAAAATGCATTCTTCTTGTGGGTAATGTGTCCATAGTGCCAGTATTTTTTCTTCATGTGTTTTTCCTATTTGCCTTTCTTTTTTTTAACCCCACGTGTCACTTCATTTCCTGGATGCTATTTTAATGTGTCTTTTGTCTTCCCACTGCCCTGCAACACCCACTCCAACTCCCTGAAAACCTACTCACTAGACCATATAATGCCCACTTCTTGCCTGGGGTGCATCCCCTGCATAAAACATTTATTCAAAAATATACAGCAAGCCAAATTCCACAATCAGTCTTGATTGTGGAATCACTTCAAGTTGATCTCTATCTTGGAGATAAACAGTGCATATTTAGCATAGTAAAACAAAACAAAACAACTTTAGGTTCTAGAAAGACAAAAACTAATTTGATGTACTTTAACCTACTAATCTCCAAATTTATCTGATTATACAACCCATATTTTCTGCATAGTAGTATTGATGTTTTGATGACCTTATGTTTTCTGATAACATTTTAGGATTTTAGGACTCTACTGCACTATGTATTTGTTCATTGATTGAGGTTTATTTTCCCAAAGGTCTTTTAATACAAAGAACTTACATGGCACAGGGGCATGGATCATCTCTAAGCACCTCTGGAAAAAAAGTTTGCTGCTGAGAATTGAAAAGACAAATGCCAAACAAGGAGAACTCATCTTGGTCACGTGTGGTTTGAGATGGGTATGGAACCATCAAAGAATTAGAATTGAGTACCACTAGATGTTCTGAATTAACCGTAGTATACTTGGGGGGAACATGAATGTATGTTATAGAAGAATGGAGAAGATGATAAAAGAAAAGGTGAATACGAAGATAGGAAACTTGAAAAAAGAGTTTTTGTCCTTCACAACGTTTTAGATGCTAACCTTGTCATGAAGGATGAGCATTGAAATGTAGATTAATACCTGTGTATGTGTCTCTATCTGTCTGTCTATCTGTGTCTGTCAGTAACTCTGTCTATCCTCTTCTATTATCTCTGTATCTATGTATGGATGTGTCTTTCTAAAGAGAGCTTTAAATTACTAACACTGATCATCTCTGGGCTCTGAACTTGAGACACGATATAGATGCCATAGGTCAGTCCTCTATAAAACTCTTTAAATTTGTAAAGTTGCTGAACAAGAGAAGGCCTGATATCTTGCTGGGTGTGAAGACTGAAGATCTGCTATAAATTAGAACATGGGGAGCTTTTATTTTTACTTTTACTTTCAAGTCTGTAATTTTTATTAGTCTTCTTAGAACCTTTCTCTGAAGACAGACTTTGCAACTTCCTGTTAAGTTTTTTTGAGACAGACTCTAATAAATTGAAAGCAAGTACAGAAAGCTCATATTTCATTGCTTTTTCATTTTTCCATTAGCATAGATATAATGTACTAGAAAAATTAATACGTGCCTTAGGTTGTGACTATACTGCTTGCATCATCTAAAGGCAAAAGTACTTTTTGAAGTATATATGAAGTATCCTAAGAACACTTCCCCTAATTTTAGCTTGAAATCAAAAGCCATCCACAGAATGAATCTTGTAGGTAAAAACTCAACTAAATAAATTTGCACTCTATCTGAAAATTTGTAGGAAAACCAAGCAAATGAAATTTCTCAATGTTTGCAACTACAACAACATATGCAAGACTGATCCTAACCTACACTTTGGTTTTATCACATTTTGCTTCTGTGAGAGTCTGCTCTTGGGCCTATTTTTTATTCCCCATTTGCATTCCTTTCCTACATTCCTTCATAGCCCCATGGTGTCTGTTCATCAAAGCCTGCCCATAGGAAAGGAGCTGATAGAGTTCATAAGTATTAATAACTGATAGGTACTAATAACTGATAAGGCTCCACATTACAGGAGGAGTTCATTGTGTTTTATTAATGTTAATTCTTAATTCCAAGTGAATTAAGGTATCTTTGTAAAGTTTCATCCACTTTTAGGAAAAGTAAGACTGCAGTAATTGCTGGAGCCAGCTGGATTAGCTCACAAGAACTGATGGTTAAAATTTTAGGAATGTTTGTATGCTGGTTGTTATTAAATATAAAATTATATAAACATAATAAAATAAATTATACATTCACTTTTGGTGGGGGGGAGAGAGAGAGAGAGAAAGCGAGAGAGATGAGTGCAAGAGCTGTGTCTATATTCTTCTGTTTCTCTGGGGAATCCTAATCTAGTTACAAATCCATGAGTTTTGAAAAAATTAAAAATATCATTGTGTAAAAATCAATTGGATGTATGAAATTTGCAATACATAATATCATTTTATAATTCTGAGTTGCATGCTACAGATTCTTCATATCAGTAACATGTATCATTAACTTTTATGTATGTACATATGAATACATATCATGGAAATATAAAAGACATATACATTCATGAATTCTTTGAGATTATCTCCCTATGTGTGAGGTCTGTTAAATGTTTGGAGCTGCTTGATTTTTCTATTTCCCCAAATGAGAACCAAACATTTAAATTTTTCTTTTCTTTTTATTTTTGGTTATCCTGGGGATTGAACCCAGTGGGTTATGCATGCAAGGCAAGCATTCTACCAACTGAACTATATCACCAATCGAAACATTTAATATGGAGAAAGAACATCCACACATCTAATGTTAGCATTAATTCAAGACTGTGAAATTTTTATTTCCAAATATGGAACAGAATTTTAACTGCTGTGTATATTTCAATGCAGAACTTCCAAAATAATTAACTGTAGTTTAATAAATATAGTATTTTCACAACAGTGCTGTTGGGATATATTTACTGAAAAGGCAAGATTCATGTGTGAATAACTGCAGGTGTTCAATTGTCAAAGCCTCTGAAAACACTTGATCATTGAAACCTACATGGAATTTTATCTTGTGAAGGAAGATATAGTTTGAGTGGATTCCACACTTGTTTGAAGTATGTGGTTTCATAATGCCCCAGCATTTCAAATTCAAGATTTAATAATCTCTCACCTGCCAAATCATCAAATGCCCTTTCATAACAGGATGCTGTAGTACCATTCATTTCAATGGCAGCCATGGATAATATGGTCTTAAGCCATTGATATTGATAAAGGACCTGGCAAGTACCAGGAAAAAGAGAAAGAAAGAAACATCCTGCCTGGACTTAATATGTTTTTGCTCTTTCAAAAGGCAGGAGAATATTAACTTTAATTTATTCAGTTATGCATTTTTTTTCAACTTGCTGCATTACCGAATGTGGAAAATAAAATAAAAAGAATAGATATGCAAAACATTCGTCGGCTCTTTGTATGAACAGTGCTTCCTTAATGTTTAGTTATTGATTTTCTTTGCGTGACTTGACTTTGCAATGAATATGATGGAAAGACGAAAATCAATATGAAATAAAATTTACATAAAAGCTGTTTTTCTGGGTGATAGAGATTTTATACCTTTCCAGAGCATGTATGTTTGTCTTTACAAAGAGGTTGAAACAGAAGTACATAAAGTCAGTGGTAGCAACAATGCTGGCAGAATAAGTACTTAAGTTCAGGAATGGTTACAATAGGGTATTGGTTTCTAATTGGTATTATAAATGCTATAAAGCATTAACATGTTTTAAATAGGCTGATTTTCAGTATACACTCCTTTAAGTATGCATGGATCTTAAATCCACACCCAGATTCAGTGCTGATTGGTCTTTGTATATAACTCTGTAAACAAAATATTTCCATTGTTATCATTTCATTTTAAGATGCACAAAAACCTAGGAAACAGGTGAGGATAAACAGCTGCTACCATTCTGTTTTACATGTGAGGAATCTGGCATAAAATGATGAATTGTCAGGCCTGAGGCTATGGTTTACTTCCTGTTCTTACCCCCAACCACCTAGTCATCCTTGTTTTCTCCACTAAGTACCCATCAAGGATAAGGACAATGGTTGACATTCTTTAATTCTTCATGTAACACTTACATTCACATTTTGGCTAGATCTCTTTAATTGTGTCTAATTCAGATAGGGCCTAAAGTTTCAGCTTCTTTAATCACCTCGCCTCTATCATAATGACTATGAGAAAAAGCAAAAATTTCATCACTCAGAAAATCATCTTTAGAGGTTGTAAAAAAAAAAAAAAAAGAGTCCTAGTATTGATACTGCTAGTTATTGTTGAAGAGTTCTGCTGAAGTACTCACCTGTTGAAGTATAACATTAGAGAAGCACTTGGAGGCAAGCATATAAAGCAGGATTCATTTAAAAATGGGTAACAGGAAGGGTAGCAGAATAAAATAGACATTAGTATTGCTGTATGTATATACGTGATTGTATGACCAATGTGATTCTGCAACCTGTACACTCAGAAAAATGAGAAATCATACCCCATTTGATTCAAATGTATGATATGTCAAGATCATTGTACTGTTATGTGTAACTAATAAAAAAATATTTAAAAAAATAAAAATGGGTAACAGACTTCTCCAAGGAGGGAGAAGGGGACCATAGCCGGTGTCTTGGTATCCCCAAAAGTGAGCATTTTCTGCCTTTTTTATGTCTTTAGGCTTCATTTTTTTCTCCCGCTCTCTTCCCCTCATCTCTCTCCTTCATGCAAGGTGACTGGGTCCAGGAGATGCTCAGTGGGATGGCCAAAAGGATAGAAGCCCATGGGCCGGAGGAGCCAACTGGAGTGATCTGGGCAGGAAGGGGGTGTAAGTAACAACTCCTTGTATGGAGGGAAAATCCCTGGGACAGGTTACCTTAGCAACAGGTTGGAGTAGGGGAAGGTTATCTTGATAAGGGTGGAGGAAGGGCTCTGAAAACATTAGTATTTCAATCCCTTTCCAGCAACCCAGACTCTGATATGACCTGATTTACCTATCTATACTGACTGCCTCTTTTAATTTTGGCTTTAGTATCCTCCCAATATGTATCCAAAAAGAATATGTACCTAGATGTATATTCACCTACACACACACATACATACATGTATAGATGGTGTTTTAAGTTTGGTTCTTTTCCTCTTTTGTTCATTAGGAATTAGAATATGACTTTGGGGTAGAATGGTAAGATTAAATAAATAAGCAGCTAAAGATTTGTTTAATTGTAATAGTATTTGCTCACAGATAAGGATTGGAAAAAGGAATGGAATTTCAGGGCACAGGGAAACATAAGTAATTACTGTCTTAAATGGAGAAATGAGAGCGCACAATAGAGAATCTCAAGGAAGAAAGGCAAGCACAGCATCACAGGGGTTTTTAAATGCTTACTTGAAGAGCAGTCCCTTCAGAGACAGGCAGAGAAATCAGGCATAGCTTCCAGTCACACTCTACCTTTTGAGATGACTGATTTCTAATATTTCATAGCTGTAATTTATAATTTTTCATACCTTAAAGCAAAACTCTACCTTGCAGTAATTTGCACCTAATTCTGTGATTCTAGAAAATTATCTGGCTTTGGAGATAATAAGCACAAGATTTGTGTATTAATAGAATCTTTCCCTCAGTCATAGAGTAAATAGTTAAGACTTCCTATGAGGTGCTAGGCATTATGCCAGGTGCTGATTATATCTAGTTACTTCTTTGTATGGAAGTCCTACAAATTTTTTGAAGCCCAGCAGCACCAAAGTTATTTGTTTCACCATTAATTTCTCAGATGGCATGATTCTATGAATTTCACTATCCTGGTGTTATTCCTTTTCTTTGATTGTATTCCTTTGTCATAAGGAAAGATCACAACATATCTTATAAAAGAGGAAATGTTACTATTTCATTATCTGTGGTATACCTTAATAATCAGAGATTACAGATTGTGCATCGTGTTTAAGAAACTCAATTTTGGCCTTATCACTTATGATCATTACTTCATCATTTTGTTTTGTTTTCAGGAGGTGGTGGTAGTAGGGCTTGAACTCAGGGGCACTCAATCACAGAGCCAGTTCCCCAGCCCTATTTTGTATTTTATTTAGAGACAGGATCTCACTGAGTTACTTATCCCCTCGCTTTTGCTGAAGTTGACTTTGAACTTGGGATCCTCAGCCTCCTGAGCCACTGGGATTACAATCATGTGTCACAATGCCTGGTCCCATCATTTTGTTTTTAAGCTTTGTCTCATGTTGACGATTTATAGTGCAATCAGTCCTCTGCATTTGTGAATTCTTCATACAGGGGTTCAATGAACTGCAGATCAGAAATACTTGAACAAAACATGTCTGTACTGACAGGTAGACTTTTTTCTTGTCATTGCTCCCTAAACATTACACTGTAACAACTATTTCCATAGAATTTAAATTGTATTAGCTATTATAAGTAACCTAGAGATGATTTAAAGTATATGGAGGGAAGTGTGAAGTATATGCAAATTCCACTCCATTTATATGAAGAACTTGAACATCTGCAGCTGTGGGGTCCTGGAGCAAATCCCACATGGATACTGGGGAACAACTGTAGTTGGTAAATTTTTCAATGCTTTTGTTTCATTGTTTGTGACTATTATGCTGGTGGCCATTAACTTATTTTCAGGTTTCTAATGTTTCATCTTCATTAGAGTGATATCTGTCTAAATATTTTCTTTTTATAAATAACAAGAATGAACTTGTCTGGGAACTTAATTTTCTTCTATTTCTCAATAGAGTGCCTATTTGAAAATTGTAAATATTCTTGGTTGATAGACAACTTATTTAAACAGTTAAGCAAGATTTTAAATTCCTCAGCTATTGAGCAGTATTTTATTTTAAATTCATGTTATGTAGATTTTAAGAACAAAATATATATGGAAATGAGAATTGGAGCGCTTGTAGACAAACTATGAAAATAAATCTTTCTCTGGATTAAGTCTCATCTATATGTGTTGTGAATTGTTAGGGACTGAACAGTTTTATATATGAAAATTTTGTTGGGTTTTAACAACATTTTGGCAACTATTGATTTCTGTAGAACTCTGCCCAGACCTACAAATCCCATAAATAATAAACTTCCATATTGATATTATAAGTTATGTATAATTGTTTCAATCTTCCCCTGTTTGCCCAGTGTTAGTATTTCTCTACATATATCTTTTGGTCAGTTTGGGATCAGGGACAAGCAATGCAAATTTTAAAATCATATGCTACAGTCCCCACAGGTCTGTAGGATCAAGAGTGTTCATGTCTTTCAGTGTATATGGAATGTGGTTTTACAGAGGAGTCCAGCATCTGTGTTGTTTTTTCTGCAGCATTTTTTTTATTTATCCCCTTGTCCTTGGAATGTGCATTAGGTAGAAGAGGTAGTTAAGAAGTAATTGCAAAACTAAACTTTTGGTCTGGGGTTGTGGCTCAGCCATAAAGTGCTCACCTAGCATATGCGAAGTGCTGGATTCAATTCTCAGCACCGCATAAAAATAAATAAATAAATAAAATAAAGATATTGTGTCCAACTACAACTAAAAAAAATAAAAAATAAAAACAACTAATCTTTTACTGAATTGACATCTCCTTACTTTGTTGAAAGGTAAAGCATAATTAACTTTTTCAGGTAATAATGGAGAAATTTAGTTTGCCACCATTAGAATTCAGTTCACTGAAAATTTCAGATGAAATATGTATAATTAATTAATGTATTATATTTGGTGTATTCCAAGAGCATGGTTTGCTTCTTTCTGCAGTTAGTAAGTTAGTTAGAGAAGAAATATAACTTTCTGGCTAAATTTGTGGGTTCAGGAATAGAAATACTTGGGAGTCTTCCTTGTTGGATGATATCAGTCAAGAGCCTTAATGTCTGCATTTGATTTTCTTTTTCTATTGATGTGGTCTTCAAGAGCAACTACTTCTTAGAGCTAGTCAAAGAATTAACTAAAAAATACATAAGAATAAACATGTTAATTTTAGCTACCACTCTTACAACTTACTGAGTTTCACCCACTTAATTTTCTTTGATTCCTTAATTATTTGTCAAAATGACCATCTTTTCTATTATGTATGCCATAATGGGTGTGCTTATTTAATGTATTAATTTTCTTCATAAGTATAATATATATTTTTCAACTGAGTGAATGATTTGACTATAGAAGTCAATTAGCTCTTTTTTTTCTAATTCTCAATACAAAGTTTGAAAATAAAACATTGTATTTAAAGAATTTGTATTCAACCAAAGGATCTCAGGATCAAACCCCCAATAAAAAGACACTGGATTCGGAAACACTAGCAATATTTTAGAAATGTCCAAGAGCTATAAAACAAAGTGGATTTGACTAGAACTGTTTTCAATTTGCACTTGCCTCCTGGGCATCTGTTCAAACCTGCTTATGAATAGACTCTGACTGATTTGTAAAGGGGGTTTGGTTTTGTTTCATAGCTGTGTGAAGCATGCTTGTATAAGGCATACCACTTTCTTGTTTTGTTATATATTACGCTGCATGTTGTCCTCTGTAAATTAAAAAAAAAAAAAGTCATAAAGACCAGATTAAAACTAGTATTTGTGGTTTGTTTAGGTTTGTATATGAAATACTTTTGAAATCAATATCCCAACTGCATTATTGAGGGTGCAGGAGACAATTCTGGGTGAGCTTCTTTCTGCTCCTAACGTTTCTGTGTTCTCTTCAAAGGTCTTCATCTGATCTTCTTTTTTGTTTGTTTCCCCCACTCATTCTTCTTTCCAGCTCTCTTTCAAGCGCTGGCATTTCACATACCATTCACCTGACTTACACTGTCCAGGCTGCTCTAACAAAATATCATAAGCTGGATGACTTTTATAATAGGAATTTACTTCTGACAGTTCTAGAAACTGAGAAGTTTGTGATCAAGGTGCTAGCATCTTTGGTGTTTCATGAGGGCCCACTTTCTGGTTTGTAGATGTACCTTCTCATGGTCCTCATATGGTGGAAGGGGCTAGGTAGCTGTCTCTGGGGCCTCTGGTATATGGTGCTAATTCCATTCATGCGGGCTGCACCCTCATAACCCAATCATTCCCAAAGGCCCCACCTCATAACACCATCACATTGATGGTTATGTTTCAATTCAGATCGTTTGTGGTGGGGGCACAGATATTTAGATCAGGATCTTCATTTGCTATACTTCTTGCTCTGCTCTTCTTAGTTGTGTACAAGGTTGTATCCAGAGCTGTATATATCACTAGCTTCATGTGTTTATGCATGTCCAGAAAACTAGTTGCAACTTCTGTTTGTGATCCAGGTCTGTTTTTAAGCACCGTGTGTTAAATGTAACTCTTGAATTCCCCTAGATTCCCACTGCAGTGTTCATTATCTTATTTACTGAAGGTAGAACTTTGAGTATTTTTATCATTTCCATTTTCACCATGCTCCAACCACACTATGTGTAGTCTCTTTTTAGAGATATTACCCAAACTTTACCTCTTCCACCTTTATTTTTATGTTCATTACTTTGTTTCAGACTATATATTAATGTTTTCCTTACCTAAACAAGGGGCTTGCTAAAAACTTCCCTTACCACTAGTTCATCTCCTGTCAACCTTTGTACATGTAACTAAACCCAGTTTTTTACATTCATCTTCTTCTCAGACCCCTTGCTCATCCTACTGAGGAAGAAGCTGACAGCTGTCCACATAAATCTATTCTACTCTTCATCCTAGGCCCAAGGCTCAGTATTCTTTACCATTAACATGTGGCCATATGATGAAATTCCTAGTAGTGAAATGAGAGCCTAAGTGCTATGTAACATCTGCTCCAAGACATTAGAACTTTACCCTTTCCTTTTCTACAGGTTGGAGCCATTTGACACTGGAGAAGATGACTATATAAGGAATATAAATGTCTCAATATTTCTTGGGAGTAGCTCCCATTAACCTTGACCCTTAGCATAAATAAATGGAAGTGGGGGAAAAAAGTCTGTTTTGTTTAAGTCACTAAATTCTTTGTAGTCCCGTGCCTGTAACCACTGTCTGTCTGTCTATCTATCTATGTATCTATCTACCTATTCATCTACCTATTTTTACTCAGTGCTGGGGATGGAGCTCAGGGCCTCATACATACTAGGTAAGTGTTCTACCACTAAACTACAATCTTGACCCTGCAATATTAACCAAGATTTTAAAATTTCTCATAAAAAATATTTTGTTAGGTCCCTGGGGATTTTATATCTTTGCACAATGAAGATAGTCAGAAAGCCTTATATTAGTTAATTAAACTCTCTTCATTGAGAGTAAATATATTTTTTGAAGATATGTTTACCGTATTTTCTGATGTAAGTGGTAAGCTCTATATTCACTGTTGAGGAATTTAAAGCTATAATCTGGTTCCTGGATTGGTGGAATATCCCACATTTCTCCATCTCTAGCTTTAGGTACATAGAACATAATTTAACATGCTTCAACAGATCAAAAGACAAAGAAGGAAACAGAAGGAAAATAGATGCTTATTTATGTAGTAATATTGAAACAGCTGGGGCAGCAAATCTGTTCTGCAAGATGAATCTTCATTCTTTGGGTCTACCATTCATAGATGTATTGTCCTTGTTCATGGGGTAAAAATGTGTCAACAACACTACATTCCTTTTAGCATTAATGAGAAGGGAGAGGAAGTGGAGAGCTCAGTCATTCTTACTAAGGAATCTATAACTTGCAGATGTTGTTTTTGTACGAATCCCATTGTTCACAACATGATCAGATGGCCATGCCTTCCTTCAAGGGAGGGTGGGAGATGCAGTTTTCAATTGAGAGGCCATGAGCTCAGTTATAGCTTTGTTTGTTTTTAATTGAAAACCACATTTTTAATTCTTGCAATATCCTGTTGATTCTGTGTAAAGAAAATAAAAGCAGACACAGAAACAAGATTCAGAGGCAGGAAAAGAAGAGGCTGCCCCTCCAAGAAGCCACATTTAGTTATATCAGAAGTTACATTAGGTCATTAGTGCCATGACTACATTATTATTTAGCATTCCTTTAATCCCAGGTGCTAGATAACTGAGGTCAAAGTCCAGACTGATTAAGACACAGATCCTTTTTCTCTAAGGACATTACCCTAGTTACTAGATACTGCACCTGTATTGGTTATCTTACTAACTTCAAGGAGAAACTGCTGGGCACTCCAAAAGTGGAAAACAGAGCACCTGTTACCCCCGGGGAGTTTGCTCACCAGAGGAATGCTTCCCTGTACATTTCCACGGTCAGAATACCTACAGCTCCCCGTTTTTGTTTTATATGGCTTTTTGGATGAATAACATTTGTTTCCTCCTTATGTTGGAGGAGGCAAAAATAGGGTAGGCATTGATAACAGCAAACACAACATAACAATCCCAATACTAGTGGATATCCACATATGAAAAATCGTTTAAGCCAAATAAAATTAACCACAAAATGAACCAATTCAATATATCTAAACATTCATCATCTTGTTGGACCTTTTTAATGATATCTTCAAGGTACTCTAACTCCTTTGAAATAGAACTACTATTATCACTTAAGTTGAAGCAACAAATATTATTAAGCTCTTGACATCCTTTATGATGAGATAATAACAAATAATCAATTGCAGCCCAATTTTCAAGAATGGCTTGACAATGTTGTTTTTGTTCTTCATTAAGCATACTAATTGCCACAGAGGTATGGTTAATATATGTTACCATAGTACAGGCCAGTTTCATAGTTGTTTTGTAAGTCCTGACAACTATCCCAGAGATACTCAGGAAGAAAAATGTCAAATTCTGCCTTAGAAAGAAGGTTTACTGAATCATCACAGTTTTCATCAAGGGAAATAAACCTTTTATGGACATGTTGTGCAGGATGGTGGCCCATCAAATCGTGTGGGGATGGTAGTAACACAATCTGCTAAGACAACAATGGGTACTATGAGACATAATAGCAGGTATATAATTAAAAGTATATGTTCCACAAGAAAAGAAGCATCCTGGTGGGAAGGGGATATAACCATTTCCATACATAATGGGCTCTACCTTAGTACAATTAAATGAGGTTCATCCTAAAGAAAAGTATCTATTTATACAGCCTTGAATTTCAACACAAGTGTCAGTTGCAGTTATAGCAACAGTGGGAGTAAGTAACATCATAGCATTAGAAGGCTTAACATACTGAGGATTTCCCCAATTTTAAGAATCTTTATAGGATATAGGTTTTTGGATACCTCCCTTGGAAAACATTGTCATACTCACAATTTTGTGTGCAGGATGGCACACAGTAAGCAGACAGGAGCCCAATATACTTCCAGTATTAATATCCTGGTGGATGCAAATCTCAGACGAGTTTTAACAGTTTCATCCAGGAGAATCCAGATATTGTAATGGGTTCTAGACATTAAGGAGTCTGACTATACTGAATTTCCCATGGCTAGGGTACAACATTATCATAAGGATCAAAATATTTACAGAGTTTTGTGTAAGTTTAGCAAACAAAGCAGTAACCAAATTTTCTAGAGTGCATTCTGATCCCATTTGAGCCAGCAGCTGCTGAGCTGAGGCTGTTAAAGATTTTTTTATCTCACCAAGTCACAGGAGGTCTAGTATCTTGGGGCCTTCTTCTAGTGTTCCTCCTCTTTTGAAGATAGTGATCACCTTTTGGTTCAGTGGAATTCTCCTCATCCAGGGTCAAATGGAACTTGGGGATTGGGTTGTGAAGTCCCTGATGCCAACTCGTACTTGACAGGTCTCATGTGTTGAGGTAGAATCCGAACAGGTCTTGTTGGTGTAAACACAACCCTCTATCCTTTTCTCCATGTGATCAGAGGCACAGGGTATTGTCATCCTGGGTCTGGTGGAACCCTATATTTTACATAAATTTTTGGTAATGGCTGTTTGGGAATAAAATGTCTGTCCAAAGCAGATGTCCAATTGTGAGTATTAACTTTGTTTTGGATGTTGAGTGCATTAACTGTAAATTAAATAATTTTAAAACCATTATTAATAGGAGAGAGGCTAGGAATTAGAGATCCAGAGGAAGTTAAAAAGTAAGGAAAACTGTTGTAACCATTTTTTAAAATAAGACTATTCTCTTAACAGCATGGTGTTGTAGTTTATATTTTTTCTGGAGAGTTATTTTTTTTCTTTGTGTTTTAAATCTTGTAATAGTTTCCACATATGGTTGAGTGTAAGTAATGATTTGTTATGGATTGGAAAGGATAGAGCATGGTAGCTTTTGGACACTTGTTTATTTTTGTTTTCTCTGCCCCAGACCTGGGTGGCCTCTTGACGCTGTGCCTAAGACCATACCATAAAAGTATTTATTACTATGACATTAGTATTTGTGTCCAATAACTCTGTAATAGACTGCTCATTTAAACAAAGAGTTAATTTGTCAACTTTAAATAACTGATAAACATGTTCCAATAATAGTAGAGTCAAACCTTATATTTTCTCTTTCATTTAAAGGTTGTTGATCTGAAACATGGGGAATTGCCGTCAATTGAGCAACAGAGGATTTGTGGGGGAGGTTGGAAAAATGGATCCCCCCTCCTTTTGCTGTGGGTCAGTAGATTGCAACTCTTTAAATACAGCAAAAAGTAACTGTTCATATGCTGGTTGGTTAGCATATGAATTTAGTTTATTGAGACAGATGGCTAAGTTATGAGAGTCTCCTTCCTCCACAGCTTGTCCCAAACACTCAGTTACTGCCATTGGTGTGGCTGCCACAGCTGGCCACAAAGGCAGTGGCAGTTAATTAGTTAATGGAGCCCTGCCACAGCTAGGGGCTGATGTAGCTACACTGCTGTAGTGGCAGCAGCTACAAATGGTTTAAAGGGGCCACATGCTTGGGCACAGGAGGAAAAGAACAGGCAGGTTGAGAAACAGAGGACTTTATTAATAGCATCACAACAAAGAAACCAAGCTTGTAGCGCAGGTATAGGTGCTCAAGGCTCATCATGAAGCATTTCACCTACCTTCTCCCAATCGTTCAAATTTAGTGACCCACTTTCTGCATAAAAAGGACAATAAGAGTCTATCTCTATCAGCAGGACAGCGAAATCAGCATTATTTATGGTATGCCCAGCCTTGCTAAGTAGGAGAGAAAAGTTCTGCCTTATGACATTGTTGAGCATCAGATAGAGAATTACCCATAGCTTTCTGACTAGGAATTGGTACCAGTCAATGAAATATGTGCGTCAAAAGCCTGTTCCTGGCATAAGAAAGCTACTCCCTTCTCCATTACCTGTCAATGTCCAGAAGTGGTGTCTCTATTAGGGCAGATTTTGTTGTCTGAAACTCTCTGTGGATTGGGAAGATGTATGGTGAGAGAACTTTTCTTGTGCCCCTAGTTGTAAGGAAAATAAAAGGAGACATAGAAACAAGATTCAGAGGCAGGAAAAGAAGAGGCTGCCCCTCCAAGAAGCCACATTTATTTATATCAAAAGTTACATTAGGTCATTAGTGCCATGACTACATTATTATTTAGTATTCCTTTATCCCAGGATAACTGAGGTCAAAGTCCAGACTGATTAAGACACAGATCCTTTTTCTCTAAGGACATTACCCTAGTTACTAGATACTGCACCTGTATTGGTTATTTTACTAGCTTCAAGGAGAAACTGCTGGGCACTCCAAAAGTGGAAAACAGAGCACCTGTTATCCCCGGGGAGTTTGCTCACCAGAGGAATGCTTCCCTGTACATTTCCAAGGTCAGAATACCTACTACAATTCTAACTCATTAACATTATGTTGATTATTTCTTCCTCCCCTCTGAAAATATTGCAGTGTAAACTTTCACCATCATCATCTTTCTCTTCAACTATAAGAGTGACATTTTAAGTAGTGTTGGGACTTTAATATAGTAGAAGGTGCCTCTCTAATCCAACCTCCAAGCCATAGTATTCTTTCTGAATTGCAAATCTGATCATTTTGCTCCTCTGCTAAGAGCCCTTTGATGGTTCTTCATTATCTATGAAATTAGCCCAAAATCCTTAGTAGAGTCTTCTGTGGTCTTAACCTTTATTATATAATATTTTCATCTTTATCACTTGTAATCTACATCTCAGCTCTGCTGTCCTAGTTTTCTTTCTATCTATTTTTTTTTAAAGGGGGAGCTATTAATACAAAGAGAGGCATGACCTTGGAGGGATTTAAAGAAGAAGAATTAAAGTGTCAGGAGCAAGCAATAGGGATTCTGGAGTCCTTGTGAGGTGGGAGGATGCAGATACTTAACAAGTCTCTTTTATCTGCCACCATCAATCAAACCTGTGCTCCTGCCCCACCCCAGGCACCAGGGAATCCCCCAGTATTAGAGAACTTCAGGCTGTTGATAAAACCCACTGGCTGAGGTGGGCAGGCATCGCAGGGAAGTTCAAGCTGCTGCAAGCTCTCTCCAAACTGCCAAAGCAGCATGCAGAAGCAGAGGGAACCGGTGGCCCCAAGGTCCATGATGAGCTCTATTCCTGGCTCCTTCTGTAGCACGTGAACTTGACACTTCTGGGTAAGTGGTTGCCTCTTGGAGATGTTCCATAAGGCCACAGAGCCATATTCCGTGCCAAACACTGTTGCTTTTTATTGAGGAGATCGATGCAGTCAGAAGATAAGTGAGTGTCTTCCATGCATGCACAATCCCATCAGAGCCCCAAGCTCTCACCCTTCACTCCCAACTCAGGGCTTCCAGCACAATCACAGAATTCTGGTGCCTGATAAGTATCTGTTCATAAGAATTCTCAACTATTCATATTCTATACCTTCACAGAGCTCTTGGAGGATGTGGTGCTGAACTGGTGGATGCCCATGGAATGACAATCCTGAAGTTCTGGTGTTCCATGCGGGTGTATAGGTACCTGAAGCTCTGGGTCTCTCAAATGAGAATAAACTTGCTGTGATTGCTCAATCAAAATACTAGCCACTGGAGAAGATGGCCATGTAGAGGGTATGGCTGCTGTGGTTAGGGTTTCCCTGTGGCTCTCCTCTTAGCTCAAGAAATCACATTCATCTTCTGTCTACTCTTCATGCTTCAATTAATGAGTGTACGTTCTTTGTGGGTGGAGAAGATGGCTAAGTAAAGGGGTCAGTAATGACCAAATGTGTGGAGAGCTAGGGACCCTGTAAATCTCACATGTTTCCTGGGCTAGAGCCTGGATCTCCTTTGCTACTGACTTCTGTGGCATGCTCGTCTGCTCAAGCATGTCCTCCTGCAGGTGTTCTGCCATCTGGTTCTTAAAGAATGAATCTTAGCCTTCTCATCCTTTTACTACCTGAGATGCTCAAAATGGAGCTTGATCAAGGGTGGCTTCTGTGAAGTCTTGTCCAGCAACTCCAACATATTCTCTTTCTCCTTGGTGCTAGGCTTTCAGAGTCATTGGAGAACTCTTGTCTTCCTGTTAACCTGTGGATGTACCCTGACCCCCAATAGAGTCATCTTTTTTGTTACCACTTGCCTGATTCTCAGCTGGTTTCCAAGGTTGGCTTGCCTGGCTTACAAGCTGCTTCTGTTGCTCACATGCTGCTCACTGGTATGCTTCTGTCACTGAAGAATCTTCTGTTCCAATTTTCTAACTTTGGCATACTGATAAATAATTTTGCTCTCAAATATTTTTTTTCCCAGAAAGCTACTTCCTTCTTGGAATCCATGGTAGAAAACCATCTTTCAAGACCAATCTCAATGCTGTCACTTTTAGGGAAATGCCTGACTTCTGTAGGTTTAGCTACTCAGTCATTAATGCCCACCTTTTGCCTTTTAAAGATGGTCATTCACAACGAGTATGAGCACATTTATCACATGAATTCCATGGAGGCAGAAATAAAATCATCACCTTGTAAATTGTTGTTTTGTTTTCTGTGTGAGGATTGAACCCAGGGCTTCAAGCAGGCCAAAGAAGTACTTTACCACTGAGTTACATCCCCATCCTCAAAACATTTCTTTATATTCTATCTTATTAATACAAATCCTGGATTCTTCTTTGTTTGTACTTCTTTTTTTATGTCTGTTACATCTACATGACTGGAAAATTCTCATGGAAAGATTTTGTTCCTTTGTGGGCATGAGAAATTAACATTTTTTTTTGGAATATAATGGGCATAGAGTAAATAATTCTTTAAATATCAAATAATGGACTCTTTTCTAATGCATAATACTTTAATATTTAATATAGATATTTTCATTTGTGAATGGACCTTTATTTTATTTATTTATATGTGGTGCTGGGAATCAAACCCAGAGCGTCACATGTGCTAGGCAAGTGCTCTTCCACTAAGCTACAATCCCAGCCTACAAATAATATACTCTTAATGATGGTAAGACAGGGAAGTGATTTAAATAGTCCAGCAACATTTACTAAAGTAAATCATAGTCTACTGTATAACCCAGTGATTTCATTTCTGGTCCAACAGAAATGCCTAAGCATGTTTGCCCAGAGACACAAACAAGGATGTCCCCAGTGACTTTGTTCATTATAGGTAAAGAATTGGGAAAAATACCCAGATTTCTATCAATAATTGATAAAGTAATTGTTCTCTATTAATACAACAGAATTTTGTACAGTAAAATAAATACCCAAAATGTAGCTATGGGTAATGACTTGGACAAATTTCCCTTTTTCCCCCAAAAGAAAGAGAGAGAGAGAGGGAGAGAGAAACATTAAAAAGCTTCATTCTATATGGTCTTATTTATGCAAAGTTACAGAATCAGGACAAAGTTTTGTGGGAGATGAAGGACATCGAAGGGACTGGGAGCAACACGAAGATGCCATTCTGGTGTCCTCTGATGTTCCTCACCTAGTTGTCAGCTGCACGTTCTCATAGTAGTAAATCATTGAACTGTGGATGTTATAGTTCAGCAAAAAAAAAAAAAAAAAGAAAGAATAACTGAATGATTGATATGCTAGAGTGAACAAGGATCTAGAGCATACGAGCTATAGTTTGTTGGCATGTCTTTTTGGAGGGGTTTCCTGATATAAGACCTGTGTACCTTTTAGCCTGGCCTTTTTTACCCCTTCTAGCCAGAAAAGGAGGAAGATTGGTCTGTGGTTACCATTGGATTCTATGCAGAAATGAGAAAGAGATGGAAGAGCTTTGCTTCATGTTTTTTTCGAGACTGCTTTATGCATTAGCTCATGTCAAATTAAAGGGAAAAATATTCCAACTTTTTATGTATTTATGTTTAAATCCACGTGCGGAGACACTTTGATGATAGGCTAACCTAAATGATAAATCTATTATAAACTATATACACAGCTATTAATTTGATTAACTTGATTATATTGAGGATCAAATAAATTTACTAGTTGACATAGTGAAAAGATATTCATGTCCCTCACTTTAGTATGCTATGCATATCTGGTGCAGATCCTTGTCACTTGTTATCTACTAATAATTGTTTGGCATTTCATAGTGAAAAAGAAATCAACAGCCTCAATACTTTCAGTTCATCCAACATTGAAAACCAAGACTGATGTATAACTCTACAAAATTCAAATTAATTTGAAGTAACTGTCCTTTGAACTAGGTAATGACAGTCAACACTGTTAAATCTTTCCTAAGTGTTAGACAATACTTTCAAATCAGATGCAAATTGAGGTAATTTTACTGATAATTATTGGTTATTTTACAACAAGCAGGTTTTGGTCAGAATTATTTGTACATATTATTTTGTTCGCAACAGTTTTAATGTAGATTTAGACAGAATACATTTTGATTTGAATTATCCAGATGACAGTTATTTAACCTGATTTTCTTAATTTCATGTTGTCCTTTGTAGAACTAATGGTAGAATTGGGAATAGAACATATAATAATCCTGCTTTCTTGATTATACTAGCTACTGAGTAATTGGACTCTACTCTGTCCTTAAATTTTAAAATGTATTTTAAGGATTTTTTTTCTTATATTGAAAACTGGTGCTGTGAAAACTCACTTTCAACTCCGCAGTATGGACTTTGAATTTATTATTATTGCTGTGATACTTATTTTTGCAAATACCACAATATAGTCAGTACACAATTTAGTAAAATAAGCACCCCAGAATGATGGATAAGAGAGCAATCTTTTCTTTATATATGTTTACAATACTTCTTCCTCTCCTGTCTGCTGATCCGGGAATATTTATTGTAGGGTCTTGGAGAGACACAGATTAAGCATAAGATATGCTTCCCTGTCCTTGAGGAGATTCAAGTCAGACGCAGACAAGACTCAGAATGAAAACAACTAGAGGAATGAGCAGAAGAGGAGGTAGAACCATGTAGAGCAAGCATTAAGAATAATGGCAATTCAGGAAGGAGGGTGATTATTGTATCTAGTCACAGTCAGGTGATTGATTTCAAAAGAAAAAAAAAAAAGAGCACTTAAAAGTAACTATGTGCTTTAATTCAATCTCATAGAACGTAAAAAAAAACAAAAAGGGAACCTGGCATAAATAAATTGCCTGAGACGGAGAAGGAGGGCACCCCAGGCAGAAGGTCAGAAGTCCTACTGATCTTCCCTTTCTGCATCTGTCGCGGATGTTCTTGTCTTCCTTCTTGGTAGCAGAGGTTACCTGTAACTCACTGAGATATCAAAGCTTTCGGCTCTGAGTTCCTTCATCTGAAACAGTTCAATACAGATGATCCTTGTCTCATTTACATGGCTCTGTACTCCACAAGTTCTCTGCTCTTTCCTGCTGCTCTTTGAAGAACAGGTATCAGTATTTTAATTCTTTGTCTTTCTTCTTCCCTTTCTGACACTATCCCTGAGTGACCTTTCCTGTGCATCCATTCTTCATTCTCCACTGAAATTTCAGAAAATTAAACATAATATTTCAGAACATTAAAAAATAAATATAAAAGTTTACTTATTTAGTTGCTCGTTTCATTATGCTCTTTACTAGATTTTACTTGTTATTTAATTATCAGTGGAATTTGAAATATATATCCTACTACAAGCTCACTGAGGGCAACACATTTATTTTCATTGTTTTCCTTAATGGCAATTTGGACACAGCAGTTATATAGTATTGGATAAGGAAAAGACTATATAATTCTTCATGCTTCATAATGTTTTATTTGTTTCTTCCAGCCATTCATCCATCCATGTACTGCTAGATTAAGTCAAGATATAGTATTCTATAAAAATAGGATAAAACATAAAAATAACGATAAAAATGTAAATACACATATTAATCGTTCATCTTGAAAGAAAATTTTCATTTCCTCTACAAATGCTGCTCACCTCTCTTCTGTTTAACAACACACAACTCAGAAGTGAGCAGTACCATCTCGGCGGCCCACTCACTGCCCACTCTATCTTGAAACTCTCTCCAGTCTGACAATTTCTGAAAAGCAGCTCTCTGGAAATTGCTTCTTCTATGGTCACTTGTCAGTGTATACTTAAAAATTCAAAACACTGTTATCTTTTCTAACTTCTTTTACTCTGTGGCATGCAGCATTGCTCTACCCAGTTATTCTGAAATACACTGACTTACAGCTTCCTTTTGCTGAGGGTTGCCATTTTAGCTCTCTGTAGGCCTCAGGATACTCCATCTCCAGTTTCCATTAGGAGGACTGGCTGCTCTCTTTGCTCCTGCTTCCTATGCTGTGATAAGTGGCTAAGGCAGGCATTTGCCTTCTCTTTCAACTCTCTATCCTAATGGTTTTATTTAATTCAATAGAGATTCTCAGTATTCATGATGGTAGCCAAATTTTTCTTCTCTTCTGCTGTATTGTTCATCAGATCAGTGGAGAAATACTCTTCATTGTCTCTCCTCCATTTAAAGATCTTCCATTTTAAAGGTGGAGACTTTGCATTTTCTGTTTTTTTTTTTTTTTAATAGCATTGCTGTTAGCCAGTCACTTGAGGTTTCAGTGTTTAGAAGTCACTTTTCAGTTTTTTCCTTTCCTTCTCCTTCTATTTTGAGTCAGCAACACTTCTTTAGATTCCCCTTTAATTTCCTTTCTTATCTTCTCCCTTCACAGTGACCTAGAGAAAGTCTTTGTTTTTTACAAGTCTCTAATAAACACATGCAACAGGTTTCCCTACATTTTTCTTTCTTACTTCAAGGGCCTCTATGGAATAAACCTTATGAACAGTCTCCCTTTTCAAATACTTTGCTGTCACCTCTACAAGTAGCTTCCAGCCCTGACGATCCCAGTTGTCTGTGCAGAGCCTTCCACATAATGTGTAGGGCCAAGTACAAAATGAAAACACGGGGTCCCTTGTTCAAAAACAGATAAAAGTGCCACTAAAGAAACTAGAATATTAAAAATTTTCAGATCTGTCATAGTTTTTCACTCAACTGTCATTTTTTTCTACTTAATATTGTGCTAAGAAAAATTTAAATTTTAAATTGTTACTGTGAATTTTAGTGTACAGTGATCATTCTAAATGCAAGTATAAGACCTTTTAAATTATGCAGAAACATTGATGTTAATATGTATCCTGTAACTTATTATGTATGCATATGTATGTATACATATATAAATTTCCCAACAGACTAGTATAAATGCTGCACAAAATTTCCTCATCTACTTTCGTTCAACTTTTTGCTACATTCTCATTTCACTGACTCTCTTATGCAGCTTATAGATGAATATCAAAGACTTGAAGCTAGAAGAACTTTGGGTTCTCTTTCTCTTTTCTTCTATAAAAGATGGAAAGCTGGAGAAGCAGTATAAGCAAGGAAGGATACGGCACAGACTTGGTCGCTTCTATCACTTAAAATGTCTTTGCTTTCTTTCTCATTAAAGCAAATTCTGGTTCAAGGAGAAAGCATGGTCTCTCGGGCCCATTAGCACCCCTGTTTCCTCAGTCTCAAGCATGGCACTTGGGCTTCAATTCATTTTGAGATTTGCTAAACTCACACATCTTGGGTCTACTGGAATTCCATGCATAGGCCATGTTAAACAGTATATATGAATGGAATGATAAGGAACGGCTGCAGACAAAATATTTTTGATAAAATTATCAGGAATTTCATGATGGTTATAGCCAAGTAATAAACTAAGCATGGAACCTGTGGGACTACACAGTGCACATGTCTGTGAGGCCCATCATCATTTCTAACTGTGGATCCTCTTAAAAACAGGCTCCAACCCCAGCCTTTTGGAATTGGAATCTTGCGGGTGGGACCTAGACATGGGTGTCTGAACTCAACAACATCTTCAGTAACTGCACAAAAATTTTGTGAACTTATGTAAAAATCCATAATCCCTTACACTAGCATTGGAAGATCTTTAAAATTAATTTTTTAACTACTCAATTTGATCATATCACCGGTTACTTTGAGCCCTTGTCTGTGGCTAAGTAGGACTATTTAATGCCTCTGGTTGTATTTTGTATTTTGTTCCACCTGTGTTGCTCACACCATTGTCCCCGATTTTAGTAATCATTCTCTCCTTGGTACTTATGAGAATAGTACCATCCTTTTTCTCATACACACATCAAAGCTCAAGTCCTCCATAAAATCATCCCCCACTACTCCAGCCAAGGGTAAACCCTCCTTTTCCTCAGTTTTTATAGGACTTATGTTCTAGGCCATTTATTTCATGTGCAATATTCTGCGGTGTGCCATTACTTCTTATTTTATGTGCGTGTTCCTGCTTTCTCACTAGATTCAGTGTGTCTTGAGCACCTGGTCTTCTTCTTGAGGTTTCAAATGGTCGTGTGAAGATCCGAGAATTTTTTATGATTGCTGTAGACGATCTTAAAGAAAACAACTGTAGTAAATAAGCTGTCTTCTATTTCTTAATTTGATTGGACCATAGTACTTTTTAGAAAGGAATTTCCATTCAGAATTTATTTTTGTCAGTCACCATGACAGTGCTTTAAAATCAATTTATTTCTGAAATTTAAATAAAGTCATTGAAAGGCCTCTGAAATGTGATGCCTTAGTTGTGCTGTCAGAAGTCTCTACAAGAGTTGCTAAATTGATTTTCTGCAGTAGTTTTTCTCTCCAAGTAATGTTTGAATAGTTTTCTGAAAAGGCAGAATTTTCAAACAAAATTAAGAAGCTCTGTTCAATGAATTAAAAAGGTGACTTTGTTAGGTTCTTATGTGAAAACTTGATTTGGAGCCAGAAACAAACACATGTAATTGAAATAGTTTAATCTTTTCTATTATTATTATTATTATTATTATTAAAATAAATGCTGCTATAGAGGATCTTCATGCAGTGATGCATTTCCTGGGGGAGAGTGAAAATTAGAAGATTGTCCCAAGTTTTGCTTGCCATTTATATATTATTGCCAACTCATTATTTTATAAAGCAACATTGAACAATATAATATATCCCTTCCCCCTGCACATGCATGCATGTGATATTATTATGATAAGAAAATCATCATATATGTTGATAAACTGTCAGTATATAGAAGTAATTTCTAATCCACCCCCCTTTGAACTTCAAATGTTGTTTTGTGACCATGAATGTGTTAAGTGTAGGAGTAGAATTTGTTAAAGCTTAATACTAATAAAAATCTTGTGATATGTCATTAGAAAAGTTTTTTTTATTTTAAAAAAGAAAATTCTATTCTAATACTATACCTTATGTAGAAAAATAGGTTGTAACTTCCTTTATCAGTTACATGATGTCATTTAACAAGACAGGTAAAGTGTGTCTGAGTTCTAACATAACACAAGATCCTCTTATAATTCAAATATTAAATTTTAATTTTCCAACCATGTATATCATGCTGCTTTCTAATCACTGGGAGTATTCTGGATATGCTTGTACTTTTTACTTAGGTATATGAGTCTATGGCTGTATTTGCTATGGCTATTCTTTTGTTCATCTTTTCTTTAATGTGAAAAATAGACCAAAAATAAAAGAATAAAAAAATTGCATCCTTGTCCTGGCATTTTGTGACATTTCTGCATTTCAACATCTGGAAAGTCTTGTGTGACAGTGACAACCAAATTGACAAAGCTACTGACTGCATTCACTGTCACAAAAATATGTGGGCACTAACAGCACCACTTTAATTCTAAAAAGCTCAATACACTGTCTTTTCATTTTGGCCTTGAAGACAGAAAGAGAAACCACATTTTTTGGAAGATGCATTCTGAGCATTGTACATCACACACATTGGAAAACAACAGTTTCAAAGAAAGGAACATGCATTATAGGAAAAGAGAAGAGAGCAGCTGCAGAACTGGTCTAATTGCAGATCCTGGATGGATTTGATAATCAAATGACTATTCTGCATAAACTAGATGCAAAATAGCAAAACATTAATTACTCCTATTATTGCCTTTATATATTGACATGAAGAACAAAATAAATGCACAAAACATTTTAAACTGAAAGCTAAAGGAAAATAAAATTTCCACATAGAAATATCTACCATGGTGAAGGAAAAAAAAAATGCCACATGAAGAAAGGAGTCCTAAAATAATAATGCTGACATCGATAAAATCTAAATTTTATTATATCTACAATGTGCTATCATTTAAGGAAGATACAAAATGAAAGGAAGAAGTAATTTAAAGATATTGTATTAATGTTTAAATGCACACATAAATGACAGTGGAATATATTGATTAATTGGCAGGAATTAAACAAGACTTCAGTATTTGGACTGATTATGTTAAAGTATTGTTATTTGTGTGCCACTAAATTTTATCATTTACCTCTATAAACTCTACCTGCAATTTAAGAATCTATGATATAGTTTTTCACAGAATAACAGTTAATACTGTTATTCTAGTGGAAATAACATGTCTCTGAACTTATCTCACAGTTTTTCTAACCTGTGAATCTCTTCAATCAAAATGGATATTCTTTTAACATTACTCAAATTTAAAAAGAGATTAAAAATTGAAACTGGTCCCCAGTTAATTTCTAGAGAAAGCACCATTAGGCCTGTCATTACTGTATAATACTGCCACTCCTAAAAATGCAATCAGATCCACATGTCAAGTAGCAGCACACCACCCACCACCGTCTCCACCACACACACACACGCACACACAAAACAAAACCAAAACACACACACACACAAAACCCTCTGCTCTTCTTTTACTATTTTGGGAAATGTATGCTATTAAGGACATTTTAACATAATGGCTTGATAAGCTCAAGTCTAGTCTCTGTCCTATATTCCAGGTCACCTCATGATCTACTCTGGATAGTTGAAACCATTCTGGGAAATTCAGCTTTCCATCACTGTGACAAAACATCTGAGAAAATCAACTTCAAGGAGGAAAGATTTTATTTTGTCTCATGATTTCAGAGCTTTCAGTTATATAGTGTTGGATAAGGAAAAGACTTACGATTGGGTAAAAAAACTGTGAAGGCAGAATATCATGGTGGGGAGCATGCTTCCTTTAGAGCTGCTAGGAAGCAGAGAGAGTGAGCCAGGGGCCTGGAACAATATATTCCCTTTAAAGACACACCCCAAGGTACCCATCCCAAGGGACCCACCTCTTTCAACTCAACCTTACCTCCTAAAGTTTCTGCTACTTCCTAGTAGCTCCACCAGCTGGGCATCAAACCTTCAACACATGAGCATGTGGGTAACTTTTGAGATCCAAACTGTGCCACATACTTTGAGTTAGAAAAAAATCATCACATAAATGATGATTAATCATCACTAAATCAAACTTAGCTCTTTTTGATTTCTTCAAAAGGTTTTGACCAGGATTTTGCTCTTTGTAAGGGGTAAAATGGAAATGGAATCCAGGTGTCAGAGTGCCAAGTACAGTAATATTTCATTTAATCTTCTAATTAAATTCAAAAGCTTTCTTTTAAAACTGAGATTCAGTCCTTGCATGGGTGATTTATTTGTTCTAGTTTATATTCTAAAAACAGAGTGCATCACTACATGTTCAAACAAGGGTGATATCTCTTAAAAATTGCTCAGTCATCACCTAAAGATCAAAAAATAATGGTATCTTAAATTTCACATTAAAATGTAAACTATTTATGAAAAAAGCGATAAATATTTACATTTCTGTGATCCTTTGGTTTCTTAGCTGAAAGTGACAAGAAGGGGGAAACACTGTGAATCCCTTACTTGGTACTCTTTCGCCCTGCCCTCATTCTTAATAAAGCTCCATTTGTTCTGTATCAGTGTGCCTACCACAAGCAATGAATTGTTCTATGTCAGTTAATCTTGACAATCGTTTCCTTCAATTTAACAGCTTTCTTTAGAGCTACATATGACCATGTGACTGTCTGTCTTCTCCAGTTTGTTTCTCTGGTGAAAGAGGTCAGATATGGCTAGCACTGTCCTTCTAGCATCCTTGCACCCTTTGTGTTTTTATCATGTAACTGTTGTACCCAGCTCCATCAGGAAATACACATACATAAAGGTGAGAAGAAACCCAGAAATCATATCCCTGAAATTTTTTTTGTAAATATTTTTTTAGTTGTAGATGGACATAGTTCCTTTCTTTATTTATCTTTATGTAGTGCTGAGGATCAAACCCAGTGCCTCACATGTGCTAGGTGAGCGTTCTACCACTGAGCCATAACCCCAAGCCCTCAGCCCTGTGATGTCTTTAAGTTGCTAAACCAATAATAGAAGTCCATGTTCTTCCATTCAATTTATCCTATCTTGTATGGTAAGAAAAAAACATATGTTTTAAGTTACTATTCACTGGGTTTTCTGTTGCTTACAGCATAAAGTATCCCTAGCCAAAATTCCATAACTTGGAGTTGAATAAGATCATTCCTGCTACTAATGGGAAAGATCATAAAAAGAAAAGCATAGCATGGTACCCCATAAATATGTACAATTTTGTGTATCAGTTAAAAATAATAAGAAAGAGAAATAGAAAGTATAAAGCCATGAAAACAAACTCCAAAAGTTACTTTGGTTTCATAGAAGTTTATTCTAGTACTTTGTACTTTACTGTAATTGTTTTTACAATTTCTTGGTCAAGTGGCCAGAGAAAGAGCAACATGCAGTTATTATAAAATCTGAACTCTGTAAGTGTTTCTTTTCTAATGCAAACACAAAGAACAACCAGAATCTACTGGTTGTAGAGTCCCATATATGGAATTGTTAAAGGTAAGTCAGGAAGATACCTTAACTCAGGCTTTTCAGATATTTAGAATTAAGCAGTATAAATTTGTGAAGAAAGAGCGTGTATTGCTCTGCAGAAATGATCAAACCAAGGAGGACTGGTTTTCAAAGGAATGGTCATTGATCTTGCTTAGACTATTCAAAGAAGATAGTTATGCCCAAGCTTTGCTTAGAGAAAATAAATTTTTAGTGGCTAGAATAAGGCAACTGGGGATTCTAAGAATTGTATGCTATAGTTCATGATATGAGGTAGGAATTACATCTGTAGTTCACTTTCAGAGCAGTTCACTTAGACTTGGGAAGTATGAGGAAAGGGATCAAGGATATGGAAGCAAGAATCTGGAAGGATCTGGGCAGAATGTAAAGGTACCAATTAAGAGAGATTTTGTTCTGGGTAAGTCTTCATTTCTAATGAAGTCACAGAGTGCCAAATAGGAAACAAAATCAGAGCTCAAAGATAGAGATACTGAGTGGTGTTGGCACTTAGCACACAGGTGTCCTGTGTTCCCCAAGGCACACCAGACATTGCTATACAGAGGCAAATTAATTCTTTGTCCTGCATAGAGCTCAAGGTGAGATTTTTACCACCAGCATATTCATTTCCATATTCTCTTAATCCCTTTACTCTGGGTAATTCATTCCAAAAAAAATTAAAAAATAAAAAAATGGAAATGCTAACTCAGCACTACTTACAGAAGTTTCTGTTTAGGTTATTGGCTTCCATTCATTTTAAACTATATCCTATGGGTAGACATTACATGACACACCAAAACATAATTGAAAATAAGAGTTTACTGTGAATGGTAATCTGTAATACTTTCTATTTTATTCAGTTTTGTCCTATTATTCCATGAAAAAGTCCCTGAGTCACAAAATTTATTTTATCACTTTCTAATTGGTTAGTGAGTACAATTTGAAAAGTCTGGAATATTTCCTATGAGGAGATGTGTTCAGTCTTTGGATTTTCTTCAGTATTGATTCTGCCAGCAAAATTTCTTCTGGCTATCATTTATACAAAATATTTTTCCAGCGCCGCCTTTCAAATACCAGTGTTCTTCATAGTTCAGAATTTGGTGTTCTTCATAGTTCAGAAGATTTCCACCTGTCCTTGAACTTCTTGAAGATCTTTACCTAACGTCTATTTAACTATTTCCTGGTATAAATTTGGAACCATCTTAACACAATTGTGCTGGCATCCTGTGCTGTGCACCATCTTTGTTTCCTGGTAGCAGGTCTTCCCTATAATTGTCAATTGTTATGGGCCTACGCTGCTTATCAGAAAACAAAACTTGTGACAGAACATAACATAACAGCAAGAGAAAAACACACAGGGCAAAAACAAAAACAAAAACAAACTAGTCAACCCAGGATAAAGTTGTAGAGCACATTGAGTTGAGAATGCTGAGTCTGGTGCTCAGGAGCTAAAAGTTCTAGTTTAGTCTGCTGAGCTGGCTGTCATTGATGAAAATCATATAGAAACATTTAAAAAATAAGAAATGTTAACATAAGCTGTGTTCTGCAAACTTCTGGAAGCATCTCTAGGCATTTCTTGCTCTAATTGAGTTTAAAAAAATATGGATAAAAGAAGTATCATGATAAATTCCCTTGCAGTTGTCTCTTTTATGTGTGGTACTAATTAATTCTTCTCCTGTTATACTTTGGGCATTCACCCATGAAAAGTTGCTATGTGACATCTTCTCTTTCTCCAAACTCTTCCTCAATAGAGTTTACTCTTAGACTTTAGCTTCAGTTTAATTTTATTCTGTGGCTCTGCACACCAGCCTCAAAGCATTAGAACAAGTTGTAGCACTTAGAAGAGTTAGTTGACTTGTGTTAACATCATCAGTTTATGAGTCTTTTAAAATTAGATCACTTTATTTTTTTATTTATTGCTAGTAAATCCCTACAACAGTTGTCTTTATGGTTTCATAATCTGAAATTTGTTTCTGATGAGCATATGAGAAATTATTTTCCATTTATAAAATGGAATGAAAACTGAGCATATTGAAACAGAATGTTCATTTACATTGTAAATCAGAGGACTAGGAATAACCAAAATAATGACTAATGTTAATAGAAAAATATATAATATTAATGAGATTTAATGACTAAATAAAAAACAGTGATAGAGTTTTCCTGTAAACAGTTCTAGACAATAAAGAATTTATTTAAAAGCATGATAAAATTCAACTATGATTATAATATAAATATTTTTTTTTTTAAAAAATTGTCCCTGGGGTAAAGTTCTGAATTATAGTAATGAGATCCTGTTGGGGATTTTATATTCTAAGTTATATTCATTGATTTTTTACTTTGACACAAGACTGAATTTTACCCTGGAGCTCAGTATTATTTTCTGCCATGTGTTAATTTCTTGCATGAATGCCTTATTTACCTTCATTTAGACTATGCTGCAGGTGGAATGTGAGCAGTACTTATTACTGATATTTTTGTTGGCCAGAGCTGAAGGACAACTCAGGGTCTTGCATAGCTCTAGGGTTGCATGTCTATGCAGGCGATTTTGAGGTGTGATTTGTCATTTTGGAAGATTGCCTTCTTAAATGTAATCCTATGAGCCGTGATTTAAATTAACAAACATTCTCTGTAGCTTTAGCATAGTTGGTATCTATTTTAAAGGTCTCATTTTTTATTTAAGACTTTGTTGCAACCACCACTCAGTTCATCCCTGTAGGAGTGCTTACTTATGTAATAATTGAGTCAACTACTTCTACTAAGCCGCTGTTATTTTAGCTGCTATCATGTAAGCTAGTTTTTCCTCTTCCAAAGCAGGCAATTTATAACATACTACTGAATCCATGTGCATTACAAAACTTATGGTCCTCAAATTTGCAATGTGGTTTTCTTTCATTCAAATGCATTTACTTTGATAGTTTTAATAATTACGCATTTCCATCAAGAGTAATAGGAAAGGAGTACAGTTGGCACTCTATTGTAGTAGGTTCATAAAAGAATGGGCTTATAAAAGAAGCTATGTTTATTATCACTGGGCTGTAATTATCAAGTGTGCACAAAGCATCCAGATCTTTCTAAGGTGCTTATCACCTATTAAATATGGCTGCTACTCTTTCCTCAAATGTTTATATATTGGGGCAGACATATAGCTTATTCATATGTTTTTATCCTAAATAGTAAATTAATTCTATAAGAGTTTTTGTTTTTTCCTCATGGCTTGCATTAGTGTTTGAGTTCTTCAGAAAAAGTGTCCATGCAAATATCTAATAAAGTCATGTTTAGGAATCCTAGTGCTCCTTTGGAGATGACTCTTACTTAGACTCTTTGTGGAAAAGGGACATTCATTGGAGTAGAAAAGCTTGGGCTCTGTTCTTGGCTCTGCTTCTTAATCTCAGCCTTAGTCAATGTTCCTGTTTTTAAAATAGAAATAACGCTCACATACTTCCGTGGTTGGGAAGATTTTCGGAGATAATATATCAAGTGTCTGACTCACAGTAGGTATACTATAACTATTAGTCGTTTCCCATGAAGAGTCAGTATGATCTTAATAGTTAGCTATGCTTCAGTGAAAATTACACTTAAGTGTACTAATGTCTCTTTGGTTATCCAGTTATTCTAGTTATTCAGTTGAACTGCTGGAAGATAAAATCAAAGATGCTTTATGGGGATCAAAATATTTAGCTTGCTAGTACCCTTTTCATTTATTTATCAGATGCTTACTGATGTGGTAATAGCTTTAGAAAACTCCAAACACAAACCAACACAGTGTTCACAGGATTGTTATTGATTCTCATTGAATTTAAGTACTTAACTCTTAAATATCTTTGTGTCTTCGTAGGTAAATATTTATAGCCACTAATTGATTCCAAAGGGATTTTTTGATGTTTGCTCTGTAGTCCTATGGGATAACTCTAGTTTCTTAAAAAGTTTTCTGAATTTGAAAATACAGAGACAAATACAAGCATTCTCTTCTTTTCCCTTATTTTTGCCTTTCTGGGGTACCTATTTTTAACTTCTTGAGTGCCTCTCCCAGTTTTTTGATGAAAGCAGTGAGTCACCTTCCTTCTTAGGAACCCTGTTGGTAGGATTTGGAATTCAACCACTCCTGAAGGTGGTAGGTCCTGTGCCTGAAACTGTAAAGTCAGTGAGGTTTCCACTTTAACCCCATATTCATTTTGGATATTGTCCCCTGCCTCCTAAGTCACCTTTGCCCTTGAACCCCACCTCTGTTCTCTTTGGTACCCTATATCCACCCTTTATGACCTTGTACCTTGTACCTTATTTCTCAATTAGCTCAGGAAGTTGCCTGGAATCATGTCCTGATGGTAGCAAAGCATAATTGATCACCTTCCTTGAGTTAATGTCATACTCATAAATTTTATCCTTATTCTTTGTCCTGTTCTTACTGATACCTAAGAAAGAAACACATACCTCCCTTCCTTCACTCAGCCATACTTTGATAAAAACAAAATCTGAAATTCATCCTTTATTCAAAAAATATTAGTTTTTTGTTTAATAGGAGAGCTTACTATTGGGTAAAAAAAAAAAAACTGTGAAACCCTCGCTTGGACTTGTTTATTCTGTTATAGCTCAGTAAGTAGAAACTTGGCAGGATTATTACCACAGCCTTATTATCTTAAAAAATCTTTCACTGAACTCCTTAAATTAAGGTCATAACTCTCAACTTGGATAGCATTACACTTGCGCTGTCGGGGTTTATTACCTAATCTAAGGGATAAAAGCAGAGTGTTTTAGAAGCTGTCAGACGATACACACTTACACACATACACATAGTGCACATACATGTATATGTAGATTTTATATGTGGAAACTTTGAGACTTTTGAAACATATTTTAGATATTTGCACAAAGTTTACAAAGATAGCAAATGATAGTGGTAGTTCATGAATTAGAACTGCCATTAATGCTTAACCTGATTAAACACTCATATTGAACTTTAATATCTCTTCTTTATTTATTAATAATTATATTTGGGACACTAATTTGGATCTTTATTATTAAAATTTACAATTCCCATTATGGGTTTACTGGAATCTCTCAGAGGTCCATTCTGGCCCAGCCACTTCCTTTGTTGAAGCTTCCACTGTATTGGAAGTTGAAGAAATGTCTAATACTTTAATATTTATGTTATATTAAAAATATTAATGTGAACTCCTCCTTCTTTCAGTCTTTCCAGTATATCTGTGACTGTGGTAAACTCAAAAACAGGTAATCTCAAAGTCTACATCTGAGGACTGGAAAAGTTGAAACTCAGACTAAATTGCTCTACATGACCCATGTGTGTTAGGATTGAAACCCCCAACCTTACCCACAATGATTGTGTGACTATGAATATGTGACCTTGGGTCTCTGCAGTTTTTCTCCAAATGAGTCTGTAACTAGAAGCTGGACTGGCAGCTGAACCACCCCACCATCATTCAGCAAATCCTCTTTCAGTGCTTGTGTCTGACACCCTTCCCTCTCTCCCACTTGTGTTTCAGTGAGTAACTTCTCATGACTTCAGTTGCCATGAACTGTCTGTTCGAGTGTAGAAGTTCTACATAACCATAGAATTTCTGAGATAATTCATCAATCGTTTCAAATTGAAACTTATAATCAAGTATCATTCAAGTGAGATTAAACCACATTTAGAATGCTTAGCCCTGATTCCCGTGGAGTAAGTCCTGAAGAAATCCAGTATGGATGACTGAACCTTCAGCAAAATTTCACTCTTAAGTTATTAGACTGTAATTTATGGCAACATCTGTTTCTGATACCATATCATTTCCTTAAACTGCGTGTTTTCCTTCTGTCAATATCAAGTTCATTCAATTTTTATTATGGCATCGGAGAATAATGTATAATTAGTAACAATTGTTTTAAAATCAGTAACCACCTATAGTCTTATTTGCATAATAAAAGGGAGGGTTATAGGCTGCACAACATGCTGCTATATTTTGATAGGCTAGTAAGGAATTTAGTTGGTGAGCAAAGTAAAGCATTTCATGTGGAATTAAAAAGAATTTTACATTTAAGTAATATTTTTTAAGAATTAATACCTTTTATTTAGGTGGGTATGTATCACTAATTTATCTGAAATTGTATTTATTTTCGGTATCTTCCCTTAAATGTTGACTTTACAAAATATTATTAAAATATGTTCTTAAAAGTAGTATGCTCCAATATGCATGATAAGGTAGATGAGCTTTAAGTGATATTTATAGGTTAGTTTTTAAACGTAATTTTACATGGAGCTTCAATACCTGACTGTGTTAATGAAATTATCATTGTGGAAATTTTACAATGTATTTCCCTTAAGGAACTTGTCTTTTTACTATCTTCAGATGACTTATTAAGCAAAAAGTCATCTGGTCTGATGATTATACCATTGATTATATTTTACAAAGGAAAAATAAATGGAATTGGGGTCACTGAATTGCCACTGGGACTACTGAACAAGGTCTGATAATGTGAAACTCTGATAGAGTAAACTGATTGAGTAAAACCTGTGCCAGGTGTGGTAGTGCAAACCTGTAATCCCCACAACTCTGGAGGATGAAACAGGAGGACCTCAAATTCACAGTCAGCAACTTAGTGAGGCTTAATGAAACAAAATAAAACACAAAAACAGTCGGGGATGTGGCTTGGTGGTTAAGCGCCCCTGTGTTCAGTCTCTGGTACAAACAAAACAAAACGCCTGTAAATTCTGTAAGCCAAATTATTGATATTCCTAAGAAAACTCTATGTTGACTTCCATTTCTTTTCCTTCCTTCTTCTTTGATGAAAGTGTTAAGGTTGAAGACAGTTGCATTTTTGCTGTGTCCAGTAGAGACTTTTCTGCCACACTGAGATTGGTGGTAAAGATGGAATGTCATCAAGGGGCTGAGGCTGTGGCTCAGCGTAGAGCGCTCACCTAGCACATGTGAGGCCCTGGGTCCCATCCTCAGCACCACATAAAAATAAATAAATAAAATAAAGGTTTTGTGTTCAACTACAACTAAAAAATAAATATTTTTAAAAATTTTTAAAGAAGGATGGAGTGTCATCTTGTGAACAGATGTCAGCTAATAGCATCATCAGTACCTTAGACTGGCAGCCCTACCCCTTGGAGAAACAATCTCTGAAGCCCTAACTTTGAAGGTTGCAGCTGATGACATTGGCAAGGAGGAAGACCTTTCCTGCTAGAGCCTCGGATTCCTCTAAACTTGGCTTCCTACACTCAAGAACAAGATGGGAATCACTTTCACAAAGACCACAGTGCTTTTAGGGATCTGTGACCCAACTGATAGGAAAAAGTAGAAAGGACTGATTAATTCAGCTATTTTTGTCCTTCATCTTCAAGGTCAGGGCTCTGATCTAGGTGGCATGTTATAGCTAATATACCTAAAGGTTTATACAAAACTTAGATTTTTCTTGATCTTACTGTGAACCTATTCAGTATAAACTGAACATTGTATCTGTGTTCTTACATGAAAAGCCAAGTAATGTAAAGAAAACTTGGGAAAAAGAGATAATGGAGTTTCAAATATTCTATTTGTGTAAAATTAACTTGTGTTTATTCCTCTCAAATCCTCTTTCATGCTGTTTTATTCCCTCCCCTTTAAACCAGAATATTATTTAGATTTGGGGGTTGCAGGAATTTTTAATGTAGGGTCTTTTAAGGACTTAACAGCATATGTCTGGAATGTCTACTTCTGTTAGCCATAGCTCTAGAACTATGGCTATGAGCTTTTGAGGCTTTAAGAATGACCTTTATCTATTCCTATGCATTCTCCCATCCTTTCCTTAATGGGTACTTCAGCCCTAGAACCAATGAAATGTTGGGTGTAGGTTTTTGGTTCTTCTCTCTGGCTTGCATTCATAGTTGGGTATCACACAGCCTACTTAATTTTCTGGCATTCGCCCTCAACATTGAGGTTGTTTGGTGCCCTGAGCTTTCTAACTAGGAGACAGGGAGTAAGAAAGTGTATTAAAAACTTTTCCAGTGAAGGAAGGTAGAAGCAGTGAAGAAAAAAGTGATTTGGACAAAACTTGACACAGGACACACAGAACAACATGGTGGAAGGACGTGACCTAGAAAACTGCTTTGGTCCTGGCATTTTGAAAGCAAAGGAGATGGCAAGTTACCAGTGATAAAAAATACAATCCCTAAGACATCCCCTCAGTGACCCAGTTCTTCCAGCCATGCCCCACCTGGCTACAGTTACCACCGAGTAACCCATTCAGATTATTAATCCATCAAATGGATTAATCCACTGATTAGGTCATGGCTGTCATAATCTAATCTTCTCATTTCCTGTATTAATACTAGAGCTTTTGGAGGGAAATCTAAATAATATACAAAAACTGATTACAGTAATCAATGAGAACTGTTTATGGATTGTAGCTAATTCTCATGTCAAAGGCTAATGATCCTGGATATCGCAAATGCATTTTATTTGATTTTTATACTAGACACTGTTAACATATATTCAATCTAGTTTCCATCTTTCATGGCTGATTGCTTCAAACTTAAATATTTTGGCAGTTTGTATGAGACCCTATTTATTCTTTCAAATTCTTCATTACTGAAACAATTAGGTAAAGAGTACTGAAGAAACCTGCATCAGATCAAAGTGTAATTCTGTTATTATCTAAAATTTACTGCAGGGATAAATTTCAGTATTTATACTCTAAAGTAATATTTCATTCATAAATTTTATTATAAATGTAAAATGTTGGTGATTTATTTTAAATATACTTGGATTGCTTGTCTTGGAAGACAGGAGGGATAGAGAAGAAAGGAAGTAGAAAAGGAAAACCAGTATGCGAGTGATAACCTCTGTTCTGGACTATCTGTTACAAATATAATTGTATCACCTCTTAATTTATATGTTGAAGCCCTAACACCCAGTTTGCCTTTGTTTTAAGACAGAATCTTTAAAGAGGAATTAAGCTAAATAAAATTATAAGGGTAGTTCCCTAATGATGGGACTGGAGTCCTTAAAATAAATCTGAGTGTGGTGGTACATGCCTATAGTCCCAGCTATTTGGGAGGCTAAGGCAAAAGGATTGCTTGAGCCCAGGAGTTGGAGTTCTGCCTGGGCAAAATATGAAGACCCAGCCTGTGGAGTGTGGGAAGGATGGGGGACATCAGAGATCACTCTGTGTATGTGTACAGAAAGGGCCATGTGAACCAGGGAAGAACATAGCAAGAGGGTACCATCTGCAAACTCAGGGGAATTGTCTCACCAGAAACCAAACCTTTTGGCACCTTGACTTTGGACTTGTGGGCTCCAAAATGATGAGAAAATAAATATGGCTTTTTAGCCATCCAGTGTGTGGTATTTTGTTATGATAGTCTAAATAGACTAATAAAATTGGTTATAATAAGCACAGGACTATCTCCTCTCTTGATGTCACTCCGTTCTAGTTCTGATTCATCTGATTCTCAGAATTTCTATCCAAGTTATAAGTGGAGTCGGGAAAAAGAAAGGCTTACATTTCAGAGCCGATATGGCATTTATTAGTGTTCCACTCAAGAGATCAAGGTATCATCTGGTCAGTTTGAAAGAATAAAAATGAATTCATCTAAAGTCTTTTGAGTACATCGCCACGTGTTTCCTTAAAGTCAGTTATTTTTTTATATATAAAACTTGAGGTCAGCCGGACGCGGTTTTGCATTCCTGTAATCCCAGCAGCTTGGGAGGCTGGGGCAGGAGAATGGAGAGTTCAAAGCCAGCCGCAGCAAAAGTAAGATGCTAAGCAACTTAGTGAGACCCTGTCACCAAAGAAAATACAAAATAGGGCTGGAGATGTGGCTCAGTGGTGGAGTTCCCCTGAATTCAGTCCCTGTACCCACTGTCCCTCACCAAAAACAAAAACAAAAACAATGTCAACTTGGGATCATTTGGGGCTGTGAAAGCACAGCATACTGTACAGAAGTATTTTCACCCCTTGGAAAAAATATTATTTTAAAAACCTCACTGATATTCAACTTAAAGATAAGTGAGTCATCACTTTAATGAATTCACAATGTCCATTTCCATTTCAGAAAGACTAATATGAAAACTACTTCTTTAATGTGTGTTTGAGCCTTAGTTCTTGTATCAGCAGTACCAGACATGATGCTACTTACTACATAGGAGTTCAATAAATTGAATTCAATAATTCAACACAGGAGTGTAATTAAATGCTATGTCTATGTTTTTTCAATAAATACAATATTTTCAATTACTTTTATATTTAACAGACCTAAATCAAATTACTTTTGAAAAAAATCTTTAATTGTAAGGTATGATTATGTATCTAATTATTTTTAAGCTTCTTCAACCCTAACAGCCACTCTTATTTTTATAACACAGTTTTCATTTTCAATTTAGATGTTTTCGAGTATGACCATGTAGTATGGTCTTGCTTCCTACAATAGGAATAATCTGTTTTTCTGTTACAGTTTATGTTTGGAGGAGTTCTATCTTTAGTAGGCTCCTGTTTAACATACTCCTCAGAAAAACACACTTTTCTAAAGTAATAAGTGCATTAAAAAATTAAAATTTAAATTTAAGAAATGAAATTTCTTTTTACATTAAATTTTAGTGTCTATTTTATGATTTATTTTGCTGAAATCACAGTCATTTAAAATAATCCATGGGGACATGCTGCTCTTATGATTAGCAGATTATGTTTTATAGAACAATCATATACAAGACATATTTACAAAATACAATGTGTTGTAATACTGGTAATAATTTTAGGGACAGAGACAATATGTGCTGCTAGTGTGCCTTCTCTTCATCAGAGCTACTATCCATTCAAATTCTGATCCTGGAAAGGCAGAATGAAGAGAGGTTTGAGGTCTCAGCTTTCTAGTAGCTAAGGCACTGGGCAGTGTAGGAAGGTACCCTTTGCCCTTTTTCTGCTGTATTTGTGACCTTACAAGTTTAAGAGAGCTGTTGTAAGGAAATAATTTGTATATCATCAGTAGTTATCAGAAAGAGAAGCAGGTTTATCAAATCTGAAACTATGTACTGACATGTGCTATTGTCCACATTCATGTGGGGAGCTTCCATGAGCTGAGACACGTGGAGAAGGCAGTTCCTCTGTGTGCACATTGGAGCATCTGTTACTCCTTGGCCTCCATGTGAAGTAAAGTTTGGGTATCCCTGAATTTTTTTATTCATCTGTGCCCTCTCGTAGCAGAATGGCAGAGGATCAGACCATTCTCAGGCCCCTTTTATAAGATCCCATTTATGAGGTCACCAACCCCATGACCTACTCATCTCCCAATGCCCCATCTCTTTAATACCAGCACTTTGGGAATTTGAATTTTGGAGAGACACAGACATTCAGACCTCACCAGGCACTTACCATTGACTGATAATCTCTTTCCTCTTCTATTGTGCAAGCTTCTTGAAATTGGGTGTGGGCTAAATTGTTTATCTCATCCTCAGAGCTTACTATAATAAACAGTGTTGGATAATTATTTCTTGAATGAATGAATGAATGATTATTCTTCACAAACCCATAAGAGAAGAAATTTTTATAAGCAAAAAAAGAAATTCCAAATAGAAAGCAGTTTCCTTGGCAGTGACAGGCCATTGTTCTTGAATAGACAGCTTACCTTAGTGAGACATTATCTCTGACATCAACACAGAATAGTCATCATCACTCCTAGGTAGTTGAAAGGTTTATGCGAGTATGTGTAGACTGGTGACTGGGAGGAGACCACTGAGTGAAGAATGAGTTGGGACCAGGAGCTTTTATAGGTGTATGGGCCCAGAACAAGAGTCAACTTTTGCCAACTTATCTACTTGACAAAGAAGTGGAGGATGGGGTTCTTCCTCTGGGACAATTTAATGCATTGAAAAAGCTAGTTGTGGCCTACATAGTGACTCTGTGTCCACAATTTAATATTATGGGGACACTGGAGGTTTTTGCCCTGAAGGACACAGTATATTAGGGAGACAGTGAGCCAGTGGCCTGTGGCTTCCTGCATTATGGCCAGCTTTCTCTGCCAGTACACCATCAGGTGACTAGAGAGAAAGGGAAAGTGAGAAACATAGAGTTAATACTAGCAACCACTGTACTCATTTTACAGTGCTTATTTTGGAAAGTGGTTGTTGTCAAAACAATTTGTATATGTCCTTGAACATGATACTTCTTCAGTTGCTGTTGTGATTGTCAAAGGGGTTTATTCATACTCCTTTCAAAATGAAGAAATGGACTCTCAAGCTCAAATTGGGTTTTGTGTTTCTGAAAACCTGTTATAATCATGCATGGGGCATAAATATATTAATTGAACTATGAAAATTCTTTCCATCTCAATCTCTAACTCAGGTTTCGAATGACTATAGTGGCAAGGGAAATGAGAATGATTTTCCACAAAGACGTGTCTTTCCTATCTTTTTTCTCCTTATTTTTTATATTATGGTTATGGATAAAACAATTCACATTCAGGAAATGTTAGAATTCAGAGACTGATACTTGTTTTCCAAAGAGGCAAGCATTGCAAGCCCCAGATGACCATTGTCATGTGTGTTTGCTACGATGTGACTCTGTACATTTTTTACAACAAATCTGGAACTATTATATTAAAATTTTATATTTTATATTGGAATATAATCCTTCTTTTTAAAGAAAAGACTTGCAGTATGACATTATGCAGAATGCTGGTCAAATCAAATGCAGCCATGAGATGTGACTGGTTTTTGGTCACCATTTTGCAATTTCTGATTGAATTCTAATGGTCCTCCTCCTCCACATTTCGGGGCCCCACACACATAATGACCAGTGCACATGTGCCCCCACCAACCCCTGTTTTTGTCACATGCCTTGTAGAGGGACCTCTTCTCACCTAGGTTTTCTCTGTTCCTTTTCCCTGAAGCAGTCAAGCAAGGTGTACATCACCAGGCAGGTTTTTCCAGAAAACTATTTCTATGGAGAGAGTTTCTTTTCCAAATTCTCAGCTGGATCTGGAGAGGACAAATGGAGGTCCTGCCTCCTGTGTGTCTACTCACTTGAGCTGTTCTTGAAGTGAGGTCTGCATATTATTTCAGCTCTCAGGCCTTTTAGTAGCTCTTCTCTTCCTCACCCTAACCCCTTGTCCCCTGCTCTGATTCCTGTGCTTGGATCACAGACACTTAACTATCTGTATTAGGCAGAAGCAGGACCTGATCCTTACAAGATGAAAGTTCGTATATGGCCAGGGGCCCGCACTAGATGCCAGACACTCTTTCTGTATAAACAGACTTTATACACTTCCTTGGTGAATGAGAACTCTAATTATGGACTTCTTTGATATGTGATGGGGAGGCTTATATTTATATTATTATCCAGGATGATAGAATTTTGGAGAGTAACAATTTTTGATGATAATATTGATGTCATCTGGAGTCAAAGCAGAGAGATGTATGCTTCTAGGTCTTGTTTCCAAAATGAAGCTAGACTATCTTTTCCAAGGGCTTCACTGATATTATAGCATGGACTTTTGCAGATGCAAGGGAAGAGAAGCATGTGTCTTTCCCCTTGGGTAGTTCTGGAGCCTGTAAGTGTAAGTATTGCTTTCAGGGATTGGAAATGCATGTTGGCAACTGTAAATCTGAGACTCACATTCTAGTAGAGAGGATAAAGCAGGAAAAAAAAAAAAAAGTAGTCCCATAAATGCATTGATTTCTCTCCTGTGTCCCATTTTCTATGACAACAACAAAAAATAAGTCTTAAAACTGTACATAAAGCCTTGCTTGCCATATACTACTATTATTCCTGATTCATTAAAGACTTTTGTGGCTATAATCAAACTTGTTTAAAGCTCACGTGCTCATGGGCTAGAAAAACGCTTTAGAAGAAATGTGAACAATCAAAGTACAATTGCCAGCATGTTATTATTGGTATTTTTCAGCATAATGCAGTTTCTGTTCCAGTCTACTCCCCTTTCTGAGCATTTTATGTCTGTAGGCATATGCAAATTTAAATCCCTAATAGAGTTCCTATTATGTCAGTACTTGGGCTATATTTACTTGCCAGAATATTCATAATATTAGGTGTCTTGTGAAAAACATCTTATTTTTGTGACTGAGGTTGTACTGGGGAGATGATAGCCTGAACCAGAAACGACCAATGCTACTTAACATTTGGGGAGGGATATAACCTTATTTTTTATTTTTGTTAATAGAGGAGGGCATATTTTGTAAATCTGTGAATAAAGTTCTTTCTCTTTCATTAATATCTTATTGTTTTAATGTTGGTTAGTGTTGGTGTTGAACTGTATAAGTAAGGAATGAAATAATACTTCACAAGTCTTAGGTTTGCACCAACCCAAACATCAGGCAATCTGAATGGGATTCCAAACCACTCTCTTGCCCACCCTTATCACAGAGTATCCTACCTTATCCTGTCATATTCTGCCCCATTGCACTTCATTTTCCATTTTCTCTCTGGGGACACACACACACACACACACACACACACACACAAACACGACAGATTGCTATCAAAGCAATTCCTAGATAAAATTTCTAAAAGATCAATTGTTCAAGAGGAAATTGGCTCTTGATCCCCTGCACTCAATTAGGGATCCCATTTTATTTCACCTTAAAACCCTTCAACACTATTGGAACAGCAAGCTAACTTGTAAAGTTCTGAAGGTCACAACAAATCTGTTAAATGGAAAGAATAATATGTATTCAAGAACAAAATACAAAGGAAGAAAAGATATGATGAAATGTTATGTAATTTTAAATAAGTATTGAATATGTGAATAATCTGAGGGACCTGATGAAAAGATAATTAGATTTAATATCTGTTTAAAGCTACATAGAAGAAAATGGAAGGAACACATTAAAAGATTCATATTTCTTACAGTTTTGTTACATTTCAGGGACAAATTTTTTGGACAATGGGTTTTTATATAGTCAACAAATAAATGGAAAAGAAAAAAATGAACTTTTTTGGTATCTAAGGATATACCTTTTCGTCTTTAGAGAGGTTGAATATTGAAAACTATAACTCTTGTATTAAATTGAGAGCTTTAAGTCTTTTCTATATAAAAAATAAGAGGCTGGGGTTGTTTCTCAGTGATAGAATGCTTACCTAACATGTGTGAGGAACTGGGTTCAACTCTCAGCACCACATAAAAACAAATAAAATAAAGGTCCAACAATTAAAATATATATTTTTTTAAAAAAATGCTTATATATATTTATCATGCATATGTTTTTCTTTTTCTGTAGGTGAAATTAGCAGTCAGATCCAATGTAACTCTTTTTCTTGTTAATTAGAAATTCACATGTTTGTCAGGGGTTAATATGGAAAATTCAATTTTATTTATGCTAATATTATTGTACAGCTTTTGGTCACAAAGTTATATTATTCCAATATGTATGTGTGTACACAAGATGTGTATATGTGTACATCATAAGCACAAATGGTTTAAAGACCTTCTTAGTGAGCATCATTACTTAAAACTGTGAGTGGCAAAAGATTTGGATATTATTTTAGGAACATATGATTAGCTCTTAAAGAATAATTTTATAATATAATTGGAAATATGCTAGTAGCTTTATTGAAATCAGTACTTCAATGGGTTAAAAAAAGATAATCAAAACAGAAAATAATTTTCATCTGTTCAACAAAGAGCCTAGATGTTCACATTGCTATTTTATCCCTTTTTTAGACTGGATATTAAGAAAGAGAAAAGGATAACATGATTTTATATGCAACGGAACCATTTTAAAATTACTTTTGAGAAAACTGGAAAACAAGTATCTTATTGAGCTCTCTGAATGTAAACCTGTGACATTATTGTACACATGCAAAATGTAGTTTATTTTTTAAAATCTCATTTATTGTGGAAGAATACCTGGTTTTCTTTTTGGGCACTTTGGCACACATGTTGGTCCACCAGTGTATTTCACATGAGGTCCCAAGAATTCACTCTTGAGTCTAGCATCTGTGGCTCAGGAAAGTCTTAGAGGCACTGATGAGTTTGGGAAGGGCATATCTGACATCACCATTTCAATCAGATGTGTTTTCATTTCCTTCTCTCTTCCCTACAGAACTGTTAGGATTGATGACTTTTTTCTTAGTCCTTTATAGTTCCATTTGTATTATCAGTTTCCATTGCCTCTCAGAATTACAGGTTCTCTCCAAGACTTTGTACATAACACTGAGGGGTTTCTGCTTTTACCATTTCTCATGTCTTTGCTCCCTTCCAATGCTGGCTTAGGAATAATGATATTTCATTTCACATTCAGTTCACAGTGATTTTATTCTTGGTCCTTGACGCTTACGTTGGTAGGTGGCCTTCATTCAGAAAGATGTACAAGAGGAGGGAAAGCAGTGGTTTGACTTGAAGTAGCTGCGCTGAAACTCCTGAGCTTGTAAAGGCTGAGGATCTGTGCAGCCCATGCAGCAGCTTGCTAGACCCTTTCCTTTGGCTGCCTTTTTGTGACTCCCTATTATCTTCCAGGTAACTTTTAAATGTTTCAGCGTGAGAAAATAAAAGGGGAAAAGGTGAACTAGTGAAGCAAAGGTAAAATTCTTCCCTTCAAAGCTTCACAAGTAAAGTTGAAATGGCCTTTTGAAGTAAACCATCTCACCTTTGAACAATTGCTCAAATGTCATTGGAATGCTTCTCCTTGTCACAGGGAAGTTTTGAGGGGGTTGGGGGAACAGTGATTGTCCACAGAGGTAGCAGAGTGTAGTGGTTTGGATTCTGGTTTCAAGTCCTGGCTTTGTCCCTTAGCTGTGTGACCTTAGACAAGTGTATCACTTCTCTCAGATATAAAATAAACATAGTAATTGCACCAGGATTATAGCATTATTGTGGGTATTAAATAAATACTCTTAAAATAGTAAACATTACACTCTACATATCCCCAACACAGGCATGAACAAAATGTCAGAAATAAAGCAGATATTCAAGGAGACTTCTAGCATGTCAAATTTTCAAGTTCCAAATAGTATCTTTCCAAAACAATCTATGAATTCTAAGAAGGTGCTCAATGTTTCTTGATTAAATATTTAAATAATGTTTATTATAGCTAGTATATTTACTTTTAGATAGGTCAGATTTATGAGGCAGTAAAGTTGTAATGTTGTGTGGTGTACACAATTTATAGTGCATCTGGGCCCCTTGTATAATCAACACGTATCGTGCTTTATGCCCATTTTATAGGACTGGGAATATAATGATGATATTTTAAATTATTATAGAGGCCTAACACTGTCCTGTCTTCGCTTTTATAGCATATTGTTGATCATATCTGTGATTTATTAGAAAAACGAATCCTTGTTCAGGAACACAACATTCAATTACAAAATTACTCCTTGGGGAAAACACAAGCTGTTTTATGGTGTGATTTTCAAAAATGCATTGTAGTATAAAGCAAAAATTACCTACATCAATCCTGTTTCCTTTTATTTATTTCAAACCCACCTCTGCCTTCAACCTTTACCTCCTCTGCTCTAATAGTTTAGAATTTAGTAAATAAGTCAGCATTTCCTTGTCCTTACATAGCTGTCCACTCATCCTTGGATTTTTTTTTTGTTTGTTTGTTTTGTTTTTGTTGTTGCCTTTGTCGGAACTTCCTCTCATTTCATTACATTTAATTAGTATCAATTCCCAGCGTCAGCAAAGTTAGATTGCTTTATAAGGCTGTATGAATATCCTCTTACAGCTTTAAAGTAAATCCTGGTCTTCCTGCTCTGAAGTATAAAATCTATGCTTGAAAGTCCTTTTTACTACACAGACATGAGTTGCTCTCATCTCTATATCATATCTCCATTTTCTCATTTCATTACATAAAGGACATGGGGATAGAAAGGGCATATGTAAGAGTTCCAAAAATGATTAAAGGTTTGAAAAGTAATTCTTAAGAGAAAATGTCAAATGGTTTTGGAGTGTTGCCCAGCCATTTCCCTGCACCCACATTCATCCAGTACCCATCCAGTTCTCCTTACCCATCTGGAAGCTCAGCTCCACTCCCGTTCCTGGAACCAAGCCAGCCCACTTTGAAAACTAAATGAGCCCTGTATCCATTTCTTACCTAACAGATCCAAGCTCAATGTGTTTCCTAGTCCCATTAATGGTGCTGTTTTTTTAAAAAAATTCCTTCTGCTCATTTTCTCACCATCTACCTGTCTCCTATTTTTCTCTAAATTTGATCCCTTGCTGTAATTCACTGATACAAAAGTAAACATTCTCCTGGATTTTATTGTTCATTTTTTGGGGGGGATCCCTGTTTCCTGCTCTCCCTCTTCCTTTCATACAAAATATATATCTGTTTATAGTTTCTACTTCACTTAATGTTTGGAATGTCTTCCTAGCACTAGCACCTGTGGTCTTTTGGTTTTTTTTTGTTTGTTTGTTTGTTTGTTTTTGAGAGCACTGTTCAACCTGCAACTGTCAGCTCTGATGAAAGATCTCAGTCTTGTCCTAGTGAGTTATGTATATGTAGTTATGGGATCCAGATAACCAGAGATGCCAAAAATCACAACCAGGCTCAGATGACCTTAATTTCCTTATTAAGAAGGAGAGACAATGAGTTTTCCAATAATCAGTAGATTTTAACTTACAATAAAATGAAAGATTGGAAATATTCTTACAGAATTTGGATCATTAGTTTGAGGAAAAGACTACAGATTGAAGCTCTGCAGCCATCATAGTTATCCTACCATATTAATACCCCTTGCTCCATGGTTAAAAATTTCTGTTGCCTGCCAGAACTGCCAAATTATATTCATATTCCCTATTAGAATCTTCAAGACTCTCTGGTCTGTATTTATTTCTTTACATTCCCACATACTTCCTTCACCTACTCATATCCTGTGATCTAACCAAACTAGTCATCCACTGTATTTCCAAATTCCTCATAATAGCTGCCTTGGTGCTTTTGTTCATTCCATTGCCTGTAGTTAAATTTATCCCCTCATGCCTATCAGAATACTATCTAGCTTTTAAGACAGATTTCAAACACTGCATTGTCCATGATTCATTTCCTCTTCTCTCCAATGAGATGTGATCTCTTCCTCCTCTGAATTCACAAAGTAATTTGTTTTGGCATCTCTTAGTGAATCTATTCATGAATTCTGTCTTGGAGTATTGGTACACAATAAAACCCAGTCAAATTAATTAGAGGGGCTCAAAACATTATTAAATGCTTAAAATTTGCCACACATATCATTGGAAAGCTAATAAAATAATTTTTTTTCCAGTTCTGGGGATTGAACCCCAGGCATCATGATTGCTGGACAATTGCTCTACCACTGAACTATATTCCCACCCCCAATCAAATAATTGTCAGTGAGTCTGTGTAGCTGGCTGGCCTGTGATTCCCAAGGAGGAGCTCACTGCTAACACCAGCCCATTCAGATCTTGGCTAGAGTTGGATCCTCCTGGTCAGGGTCCATAAAGTTTTAAATATCATTGGGGATGATTCTGTGTCTTATGGTTGACTGAGTTGCCTAAAATCTTCCACTGGTCTTCCTGTTCTCACTCAGTCATCCAGAGAGAAGAAGTTTAATTCTAGCCACATTCTTCTCCCACTAGTTTGAGGAAGGATTCTAAGCAGAACATAGGACTCACTTGTCAATTGTTAAACATCGTTATTTGTTCTTACTGCTGAGTTAGCTGTATATAGCACTTTCTATACATACTTTATAGTCTTCGGCACAACAGGGGATTGTCTCTGTCATCCATTGGTGAGGTGTACAATGCAGTTATAATACGTCATTTTCAATAGTTTTCTCTTTTTCTTGTTTTACTTTAATGAAGCTGAGGCTGACTTTTATGGAAAGAGGTCAAATTTGGTAGATTTGCTTTGGAAGAAATAAAAAAAAAAGTAGAGCTGTCAAAGAAACTTCACATCACAATTCATTGGCTGGTGTGGTAAAAACCCCAATAGATTTGAGCAACTCATATAACTGACTTCATCATCTTTAAAATGATGATATTAATCCATATTGCCCCAAACTAGTTTTCACACAACAAATAGATATTGATGACCTATCATTCTACGTGCTTGGTATTAGGAAAACCATAGACATACTCATGGCATTTTCATCCTGAAACAGGATTCTAATTTTGTGCTTTTTGTGTGTGTGTGTGGAGAGGGAAAGGGGTACTGAGAATTAAATCCAGGAGCTCACTACCTCTGAGCTACATTCCCAGCCATTTTTAAATTTTTACTTTAACACAGGGTCTCACCAAGTTGCCGAGTCTGCCCTCATACTTTTGATCCTCCTGCCTCAGCCTCTTCAGTGGCTGGAATTATGGATGTGCACCACCATACCCAGCTCTTTTATGCTTTAACTATGAAAGTACATAGTTTACATGAACATTATAAAATCCCTCTGCATCCTAAAGATTAGAAAAAATTTTGGAGTTTTCAGAAATGATCAGTATAGGAACACATATTCTTTTAATCCCTTTCACTAAGCCCCGAAGAAAACTAAAGCCAGGACTGCTCTATAAGTGTAACTGGAATAGGCAATGCTTTACCATGTGTGTCAAACGCCGGGCCCTTTTCTCATAATTTCTCTCAAATATCTGCCTTGCCTACCTGCCTGATTAGCTCACACTGCATTATCAGAAATACATTTGCATGAGTGAGTGTGTGCATGTGTGTTTTTTAAGCCACTGCAACTCTGAGAGTTTTCTTTGAAATTGCAAATACTCTTCAGGGGATAAAACACATCCAATTATTATCAGTCATGAATATAATTAGTTTCTCTGATGCTTTCCTTCATGGCACCTAGCTGAGATCACTGGGCAGCCAGCTAGTAATGTGCATGGCTAAACACCATGCCTGCATGGAAAAAAGCTAATATCATTTAAAAAAATTTTAATGTACATGTACCATCCTCTCTCTCTCTCTCTCTCTCTCTCTCTCTCTCTCTCTCTCCCTCTCCCTCTCCCTCTCCCTCTCCCTCTCCCTCTCCCTCTCCCTCTCTCTCTCTCTCCTTGTCCTACCATTAATTCCAGCTTTTCATTTTATCATTGATATTTGACACACAGCAATGGGGCTGGGAGAATTTTTCTGTGGCTTTTCACCTCCAACTAAGGGTCTATGAAGAGCATATAATTTCAAGGCAGTATTAAATAGGTATTCCAGTATTAAATATGACATTTAAAAAACACTTGCTGTCTCTCTCTCTCTCTGTGTGTATAATGTATATAAAGAAAGTATTAGTTCCTATACTTTCTGCTTACACGTCGGGGTAGGGATAGGATTCTTCTTTTGTCACTCCATCCCTCTGAATATGAACAATCTACCTTGAGATATTGTAAGTACACGAGGAAGTGGCACGCTTGCTCCCCATGGCATCTCGACACTTAACTAATTGTGCCTATAAAGTGATGCTCCGAGGGCTCACTTAAGAGGAGAAGAGGGTTCAGGTGCCTCTTAGGATGCAAAATGATGAATTCTGGATGCACATTTCCAACAGATGGACACAGCCCGAAGAAGGCAGCCATGGAAGGCAGCAGGTGGAGAAGGCAGCAGGAAAGCAAAGCCACTTGCAGGAGCACTTGACATTAATTACACCTGTTGGAATTCTGCTCAGCCTTTTGTTTTCAAATGTGTTCTCACTATAATCACTGTGTGGAGAGCGGGAAAAGAAAAGCAGCTGAGGATTGTAAACAGGAAATGGAGCACTTGTACTGTAACAGCAAGTGAAAGGGGGTGAACTGGGGGATTCTTTGGCTTAAGTTCTTCAATTAAGCACATGTCCAAAAATCAGGAGCCAGAGGCACTATAACCTAGAGTGGCCCATATGATTCCATCTTGGGATTGAGCAAGGCAATTTAAAAACCAAATGAAATTATAAAATCTGGAGTGTACATTTAGTTCATTAAAATTATACATGCTGATAGGTATCTGAAGAGATTAAATATATACATTTTCTGTTTTTGCGTCATCTGAACACAGTTTAAAAACACTGTCCTGGGCCCTTTGATGATTTTTTTTTTTTTTTAATGCTTAAGATTCTTTGCTTATTTGTGCCTATAGAATTCTACCCTAAATTTTCCTAACCTGTGTCCTTATTAACTACTGCTGCCTGCATCTTCTGCTACATTACAGCTCACATCGAAGGTCTATTTATAACAAACTAGGAGCATTGCTGTGATTGCCAGGGTGTTGTTCTCTGTTCATGCCCTTCTTTCTGTCTTAAGTGACCTTGTCCTCAATGTAAATTTCTGCTCATCATTTGATGTCAGCTCAAAATTTTCAGTAAACCAGTGATCTTTCCAGGCAGACCTAAACTTTCATCCTCCCACCAGTCAGAGGACCTTTCACATCTATCTGTGAGAATGTCTCACACCTTGGCCAGTGCCCCTGCCTCTACTTGACCCTGGATCTTGAACTCCTGAGGAGAGTGCCATTTCTACACCGCTGTAAGTTTCTGCTTGCCTCCCCGCTCATAGTCTCCTACTTAATAGTTTCTAAATAAATATGATTTGAAAAAAAATTTGAAGTCCCTCACCTGGACGCATAAACTTCACCAGTGCAAACCAGTGTTTTGGTCTCAGTATCTTTTGATAAAATAAAATATGGCTTTCAAATGAGTCAGTTGTCTTCATGTTCCTGCTCACTTTGTGAATTACCATGACTACTACTGAATTAAAAAAATGATAACATCCCTGCTTCTCCTTTGCCTGAAATGTTTTTCTGTAGTGAAAATTTTGCACATGATAGTATCATATGATGTGAAATAACACATATATTTTCATAAGGAGGATGAAGCTAAAAAGGGAGATTTATAGAAATGAAAGAAAAAGGGAATGGAAAAAATAGGATTATATAGAAATGGGTGTGAGTAAACAAAGAATCCAGGTGCAAATAAATAGAATCCTAACTAATAGTGCGTGATGGTTTTTCCTCAACCAGAGGCTGACAAACATTTATGCAGACATAAATGATGGTGTTGATGCACCAGCTCAATAATGTCAAAGTCAGCATCTGTGTAGTCATTTGGGTTTTCCCTTATGGCTTCAAGATGCCTGCCACAGCTCTGAATAGTATGCACATATTTGAAAGGAACAGAGGAGAGTTACGCGGAGAACTTTAACCTGTTCACCAGGAAAGCGAAAACTTCGCCAGAATCCACTCTCCGTGTAGCTGCCAGTATCTAGATGGGCTGATTAACATCAAATGGCCTCTTCTAGTGGGGAGAGGATAAAGAGAGAGGGCTGGTGCTTTCCTGGTCTCTGTAATGCAGGGAGATAGGGGAAGAGGGATTTGGAATAGACTTTCTGCTACACAGCGAGCAGTGTCTGCCAGGGGAAAAGATAGGTAGATGAAGTGAATTGATGGAAGGAAGTAAATTGAAAGAAGACATTCACTTATAGAAGGATATATGAGAAAAAGGAATAATTCTATTATAGGATGAAATAATGGTCATTCATATAAATGTGTAAAAGAGCTATGTATTGTACATAATATCAAAAACAATGTAAAATGATAAGAAAGCAAATATGTACAACATTAATACCATTCTACTCATTAGAAACACATATAGAACAGCTTTCTAAAAGTACATATGTTCAGGTATAAAAGAATAAACATAGACTGGAAGCTACCCAGTAAATATTACCTGGAAGTCACTTTCTTTGGGGAAAAAAGGGGTTAAGGGGCTGGGGAGAAGAACAAAAATATCTTTGAATTTATTTGTGGAGTTTCACTTTTATCACAACCAAATATGTGGCTGGATCATATACACAAGTTTGCTGTATATTCTATTTTGGGGATATTTTTAGGAAAAAAAGAGAAGAAAACAAGAGTTTAAATTTAGTAGTATCATTGAAAATAAATTCAAAGGAACATAGAATGAAAACACAGATGGGATACAATTGCTACAAAAGCCTGTGGTACAGAGACATAATATGCCATGGGAAACAATGCCCGATGAGGAAGAAGACCCAGTTTCAGACTTACTGAACTTAGAACTAATTTTGAGCCTCCTTTCTGCTTTCACAAACTGATAATATTGTGTTATTTATTTTTTTCTCTGTTGAGTTTTTAAGAATATTGGTCATTTTGTAAAAATATATGGTTTTAAAAATCTTTGCTCCTTGACTAATATGCAGTGGTAATTGTGTGTTTTATAATTTATCAATTGTATTCATTTCATTTATATTTATTGAAAATCTGTTTTATGCCAGAACTGTTTTAACATTGGGAATAGGTTTTAAATGAAGCTGAGGTTTTTGTTTCCGTGAAGGGGACATTCTAGTTGAGGGGAGATAGATAATATGTACATACGTGGTATTAGTGGCGATCAACTCTTAAAGTGAAATGTTTTGGTACTGGAGAGTGCTCAGGACCAGGTAACAGCAGTGCTACAGTTATGTTAAATAAGGTTTTTCTAACAAGGCACCATTTAGAATAGAAAATATACCAAAGTAAAATGTGTTTCTTGTATAACATTTTAGAAATAGTTTTTACTATTTATATATCATGTAAAACACATAATATACATTAGTACAGCCATCATAGCATCCCTATATTTTAATATGGGTTATATGAGCGCTTTTTCTCTTATTGTGCACACTGCTTTTCTTTGAAGCACTCTTGTCCCATCAAGATTGACACATCTTTTGTTTCTTATCAATCTCTGTGTCAGTTTTGATGGAGACCTGTTGTGTGATTCCTACACATTCAATGTTCTAGGCTGACATTCCCAGAAGAACTATAGCCTAAGTACCAGTTTAGGAAGATGGTTGTGCCCTCACTTCTGTGCTAAGCAGCTGTGGATAGAGTATTGGCATAATGTAGGGAGGCTTGGATTTTCTTATCAGTTGTTTCCTGGCTCCTGCATGAGTGAAATCTAATGAGCACCAGACAGGCTGTATATCTATTTTCCATTTGAAAGTTTAGCTTTTGCATTTAAGGATTAATATGGTTTGAAAATTGATATATTCCTAAAAAGGCTTTAAAACTGTTTTTTTTTAAAAAAGTCTTAAAAGTTAATTTTATTCGGGACGAGTCTGAACAACTAAGATACATTATTATCCAAATTTGACCCACATGAATTTTTAGTATGTCTTTGATTTTAGGTCATCACAGAACTCAAGGAGTTCTTGTGACAAATAACATAGCAGAAGGTTAATTGCAAAATGAAAAGGTCTTAATTTACTGTGAAAACTGGTGATAGGAACTCTGGTTTAGCATCTGAGTAGCTGAAAATACAGCCACTTAATTCAGCATCTGAAATGTAGTTAGATTGGATGATTGAAAGGGAAAGAAAATATGTAATTGAACTGTGGATCCTCATTGGATGCTATAGAAAGAGCTTAAAAGATTAAAGAGCATGGTGTTAGCATGGAGTGAGTCCCCCCTGGCCTCAGTAATGTTGGTGCAGATTTGCCCCTACCTAGAAAATATCCATCAATGTTAAAACCCACAAACATTCTCATAAGCTTTTAGTATTTGTCGTATCATTTAGCCCTACATTAATTACTCTTTGACTTCTAGGTAGAGTTCCCGAGCCTTCCCTGCTCTGGAGATCAGATGATTGTCGAATTTGGCCTGTCCTAAGTAGACACAAAGTTGTTTTGAGGTCTACATAGATGATCAAATACAGTGCTTAATTAGAATAGTGCCTGGTATCAAATAAACTAAAGATTTCAGACTAACAAAATTAAAGAGCAATGTATTTTGTAACTTTTATGTTTGCTTTCAGATTAATTTTGTTCCCCTGATATCAAAACAAATGCTGTTTGTATAACATAACCTTTAAATGTTTGACCCAGCAGAGTGGCAGCTTCATTTTTGAGCAGGCTTTTCGGTGCTTTGTACAGGCAGCACTGAGGAATAGAAACTTTTTTTTTTTTTTTTTTTCCGAAATATGTCACTCCTGCTGGGAACAATGGAAGTCCAACTTCACTAATAGAATTTATTTGTTTCTTCTGTCTCAGCATGCAGATAGCTTAACTCTCCATACTCTTGAAAGCCAATAGTTTATTGTCCTCCATTAGAAATAGCAAGTTAAATAAAACTTTTTTAAAAGAATGAGAGATGGGCTTCAATTTGGAGATATGAAGCAAACTTGGGAAGGGGAAGAAATGGGAGAAGCGGAAAGTACAGAAGGCCAGGCATGAGCCTTGTAGAGTCTATATCTTACTTATTTGTGTCTGGCTGGCCCTGATCTGCCTCTGTAGGTGAGGAAACAGTGTCCAATTACCAATGGATGATTTAAGTTGAAGATGTTTAGACTTCACATTTGAGGGTAAAAATCAAAGCTCATCACTCTAGCAAACTTTCTGGGTTCCTATCTATTCAGAACCACCCATTCCAAGTTCCCATCCATAGAATTTTATTTATTGTTTCTCTTTTTTTATGAATCTAGTTCATGTGTTTGATTTAGGGTCAGAAACAATTGGAAGAAGTGATAAAGAATAGAACTTGCCTCAGATAATTCAATGTTGCAATAAATTCATGCTCTGAAAAAAACAAAACAAAACAAAACAAAAAAAACAAAGAAAAACTATTTAAAATGGAGAGTTCCCTAAACAAAAATACAAACAAACAAACAAATTTATTTTATGGAGGATTTTTCTAATAACCATGTTAGGGGAAAAAAAATCCGTTGGGGTTTTTTTGAATTATGGCTAAAAGACATGAAACTTTTTGATTTTAGGAAGAAAGAAAGAAAAATGAAAGTAAAAGTACTTTCATATAAATGATGAAAATGAATCTGTAATACCTATTCATTCATCTATAGTGAATGTTATTAGATCAGAAGGAGAATGTTCTAATAAAGAAAGGAATTGAATAGGTAGGTTATGAAGCATTACGGAATGCACAAAAAATGGTTTGCATCTTCTACAGCTGCCTGAAGTGTGTGCCATTATATCTTCCCAAATTAGTAAAATTGTAATGCTTCCAGGAAGGACATGTTCCATTAAAGTTGAGAAAAAGTCAAGAAATAAGGTCTTTTTTTTTGATGAAACTTTGAAGTAAGGACAGCAGCAGGCTTTATTGGTTCCTGCTGTGTTCCAACAATCCCCCACCCCTGCCTTTGGATTAAAACTATGCATGTTTAAGGAGAAATGACTATGTTCTTAAAAAAAAAAAAAAGCATGTTTCTTCTGAGCATTCTTTTTCTTGTGATTTTGATAGAGGTCATAATGTTTTCAACAAAAGCTTTCGTGTTTGTATGTATGAGTAAAACCCAATGTCAAACTGTAAGCCTCCTGTGGTGACACATTTGTTTCAGAGACTCCTGCTAGTGTGGTCAAAAGACTGGCCATAATTGTGTTTTTAAGAATAAGTTTTTGCTGGGCAAAGGTAGTGCACCCTTGTAATCCCAGCAGCATGGGAAGCTGAGGCAGGAGGATCGCAAGTTCAAAGCTAGCTTCAGCCAAAGCTAGGTACTAAGCAAAACAGTGAGACCCTGTCTCCAAATAAAATAAAAAAATAAGGCTAGGGATGTGGCTCAGTTTTCAAGTTCCCCTGAGTTCAATCCCCCAGTACCCAACCCCTCTGCAAATAAAGGAAAAAAAAAAAAAAAAGGAATGAGTTCTTACCAGGAGAAGGTCAGTTAACAGTTCAACTGAGTTCACCTGTGTCGGTGGGAACCTTCAAAGGGGATTGATACTATGGCAGACATTGTCATCCAAGTCCTAATAAAACTCAGGGGAACTCGGAAAGACTGCATCTCTTACTAACAGTTTGTCTTGCTCCACAGAAAGTGTGCCCTGTATAAGGTAAGATAAAGCACACATAAATAATGGTATGTTAGCATTCTGACTTCTGTAGTTACCCATCGTTACATAATTAATTTTCTGGGCCTGAATCCATTTATTTCCTCGTTTTGATGTATGTTTGGTTACTAAGAGAAAGGGAGAGGAAAAGTTTTGAAAAGGAAGGAGAGGATCAAATGATTAACTTGTCTTGCCACCAACTCATTTCTAGTAATAGGGGAAACATTGAACTACTCCTTAACTAGTTTTTCTATAAGTTTACACAGCTAAAATAAAACAACCCATACTAGTAGGAGGTAACAAGTGGTGAATAAACTGAATTTTTAAGAACCCATACACTTTTCAAGGGTGTAGAAATGCTCAGGGAATCCATTACATAATTTATGTTTCCTATTTTTTTCACCTGAATCTGAAAAAAAGTAGAGGATTTTTCAGATGGATAAGAAACTGCAGAGGTGAATCATATCAAACTAAGATATTCTCATATACATAGAGAACTTTCTGAAGCACTATAATATATAGTTTTTTAAAAAAATATTTTGCAGAGAGAACTATTAGAAACTTTACTGGTGTACCTATGCATGTATTAGAGTTCTGTGGAGAAACAGAACTACCTTAGATTGTTTGAACATCTATAAAAAATGACATAATAACAGACTCTCATTTCCCACAGTTCTGAGGTCTGGGAAGTTCATATTTAAGGTGCCAGCAGGTCGGGTGTCTGCTTTGTTCTTATTGCGCTTTCACATGGCTAAAGAAAAGAACCCTATACAGCCCTTAATGAGGGAAGAAATCCCATTTACCAGGCTCCACCCTCATAACCTAATTATCTCCCAAGACCTCACTTCCTAATATCATCATAATAGGGATTATATTTTAAGATATGAATTTTTATTTTGTGACATATCATGGATTGAACTCAAGGCCACTCAACCACTGAGCCACAAACCCAGGCCTATTTTGTGTTTTATTTAGAGACAGGGTCTCACTGAGTTGCTTAGTATCTTGCTTTTGCTGAGGCTGGCTTTGAACTCATGATCCTCCTGTCTCAGCCTCCCAAGCCACTGAGATTACAGGAATGCACCACTATACCTGGCCAAGATATGAAACTTAGGGCATGCAGACATTCATACCATAGTAAAAACCAATAGTATGGATAAATTCAGACAATATTTTATTATGAGAGCTGTCAGACTGAAGACCCACGAGAGCCATTATTTCGGTTCCTGTCAGAATATTTTCTGCTAGAGAACTCCCTCTTGATCTGAGAGGCTAGTCTTTTTGTTGCTGTTGTTGTTATTCTATTTATGCCTTCAACTTATTGGACAAGGCCCACCCACCCTATGGAGAACAACCTACTTTACTGAGAGTTTGCCCATTTGACTGTAAATCTCTCCCAAATACAGCTTCCAAGTTGCCACATGAAATTGACCGTGGATATTATATATTACAAAATGACCAAGGATATACTATTTTCATATATTTTTGATATGCAGATGCATTGGAGGCAAATGTGTTCTTACAAGAAGAATGAATTAAAAATTAAAGTTTAAAATATTGTGAGTCCTTCTCCCACATCAAAATATTGTCCTAACTAGTACATTTTTCTCTGAGGATTTTGAGGAAGACATAAGAAGGTAGTAAGGTTAATCATGCTATTCACTGTCCTCTATTTACCATCTTCATCTCACTGTCTCTACTTTAGAGCAATTAAAAAAATGTGGACCTGGGATACTAATATTCCACTCATAAATGTAATTGACATTAAATTAATATTGACTTTAAATCAGTATATTCAACTCTGTTAGTGATTTAAAAATGGAAAAGAAATAAAACTTTCAGGCATGTGGGGACCAAATACATAAGGGTCACATTTTAATCAAAACATTTCTTTATGGAGAGGAAGGATATAATTCAGTAGTAGAGTTGGGAGATATATCTCATTTAGGAAAAAATGTGTTAACTAACAAGTATGTTAATTTCCTTGCTAATTAATGACCTGTGTCTCACCAGAGATCTTTCTCTAGCAGTTAATTTAATGAGCACCAGAGACCCTTTCTTCTACAATCTTGGTCATGTTGGCACTTCAGAGCAGTCAGATCAGGAAGAACAGGGTTGTGCAAGTATTTTTCCTTAATTCAGAATGTTCATCTTTGCATAGGAAACAATTGGATCACTCATATTTCTCTGTCAAACATTGGATTCATTTGTCCTCCTTTTATCATAACTCCCATGAATGAAAGCGTGTATCTATATTTCAATTTATTTGAACAAAGTGCCGAATTGCACAAATTTAGAATATGTTGTAAGGAACTTTTGAGGAGTGTAACTCCCGTCGTCTTGAAGAGGAATACCTCACACTCCATGAACATGATGGGCAATTGAAAAATTTTTGTATTAGGTTAAAACATTAAAATTCTGCTTTTGCCTAATGCCTATTTTTTCTTTTGGGAAACCACCTTTCCTTTTATGTAGATTTCTTGTATACGTTTTTAAATTTCTTTATGAAAATGTTTTGTTTGTTCTTTTTAGATATACATGAGGGAAGAGTGTATTTTGACATATTATACACACATGGAGTATGACTTATTCAAATTAGGATCCTATTCTTGTGGTTTTACATGATGTGGAGTTTCACTAATTGTTTATTCATATATGAGCATAGGAATGTTATGTCTGATTCCTTCTACTTTCTTTCTTGTTCCTCTCCCACCTCCCTTTCCTTTGTTTCCTTTGTCTAATCCAATGGGTTTCTAATATTCCCCTCCCTAACCTCCCTTGTTTTGGGTTAGTATCCAGAAATCAAAGAGAACACTTGGCCTTTGTTTCTTTTGGGACTGGCTTATTTCAGTTAGCACAATACCCTCCAGTTCCATTCATTTACTGGCAAATGCCATAATTTCATTTTTTGTTATGGCTAAGTAGTATTTCATTGTGTATATACACCATGTAGTCTTTACCCTTCATCTGTTGAAGGGCATCTAAGTTAGTTCCACAACTTAGTTATTGTGGATTGAGCTGCTATAAACATTGATGTGGCTGCATTACTGTAGTGTGCTGACTTTAAGTCCTTTGAGTATAAACTGAGGAATGGGATAACTGGGTCAAATGGTTGTTTAATTCCAGGATTTTTAAGAAATCTCCATACTCCTTTTCAGAGTGGTTGCACCAATTTGCAGTCACGCCAGCAATGTATGAGTGAGCAATTTCCCCCACATCCATGCCAACATTATTGTACTTGTATTCTTGATAATTTCCATTCTGACTGGAGTGAGATGGTATCTCAGTGTAGTATTAATTTGCATTTCGCTAATTGCTAGAGATGGATCTTGCTAATACTTTTTCATATATTTTTTGACCATTCATACTTCTTCTTCTGTGAAATGCCTGTGAGCCTACAGTATTGGAAAAAGCCTTTGCTACCTGAATATCATATAGAGCATTAATCTTCAGGATATATAGAGAACTTAAAAAACATAACACCAAACCAAACCAAACCAAACAAATAACCCAATCCATAAATGGGCAAAGGATCTAGTATATTATTATCTTAAAATTTTGGCATTAGAAATTATGGTTTTTTTTTTTTTTGGTTGTTCTTATTGGACACTTACCAAATAAGATCTTGAATTTACTTGTTTGTTGCAATCAGACTCTTAGTTTTCTCAAGTTACATACAGACCAATGCAGTAAAGAGAACCAGAAACCTGCTGAACTCAGAAGAATTTGTCTTTCAAAGGCAGTTAAAGTATAATTTAAACTTATTTCTAGTATGTGTACCACTCTCCCTCTTGAATGATGAGCCCATAAAGGCATGAGAATTTGCAATTTTAAGTCACACTATAGCTGCAATGAAACTTACTACTCTAGGGCAGAATATAAATATAGTATAGTGTGCTAACAATTATTAATGTGATATCAATGTCAATTCATACATCAAAGTAATGAAAACTCACTTTGTATCCACCTGTGTGATATACAGTGTCAAATATGCCACTTCTCTTTATCGTAGTGTCCCAGAAAACAAATTCCTTATTAAACAACTTAATTAAAAATAAGTCAGAAAAGTAACACTGAGCGCTTTTTGTTTTTGTTTTGTTTTTAATTTCTAAGGTTCATAATTATATGCATGTGTTCATGCATGGGTGAGTAGACATACAAACGCATTTTAGATACCCAGGTATGCATTATAAAAGCTTGTTTCCAAGTGATGACTTGCTTCTACAGGGAAGAGTATATTTTCAATAAATTCAAGATTTCAATATTAGGTATGCATTATAAAAGCTTGTTTCCAAGTGATGACTTGCTTCTACAGGGAAGAGTATATTTTCAATAAATTCAAGATTTCAATATTAATCAGGCCAGTTAGCTTCATGGTTAAACAGTTATGTACAGACTGCCTTCTGGATCAAAGATGGCATTTTTATATTTTAAAAAATTGTGTTTGTGTACAACTGATTAGGACTTTATCCTACAGGTTTGAAGAATCATTTCAATTAAGCAAAGGTTTCAATAAGATCTGAACCCTGCACTTTCTTAAGGAGATAACTCAGATGAAACAAATGTAATTATCACTTTCAAACATAAATTCTGAGCGGGCATGTTTGCTACTGTTTTCCTAATATTAAAAACATAAGATGTTCTCTCACATTAGAAATCAATTCTGATTTGATCTGGGCAACACCTTACTTTCAAATAAGCTTATATAATTTTTTTTTAAATAATACCAATTCCTTATAATTACAATCATTTTATATTTAGTTTTGTAGGTGCTAGCAAAGTGATGGTGCTTGTTCTTAAATGACTATGGTCTGATCACTCGCGGCAGCTGGGGTATAGTTTGTGCTGTGCGTATGTAGCATATGTGCAGACATCCTATATATCTGGCCTGTTTGCCTTCGACAACACATGTTGGTCCATAGTATATCACAGACTTCATCAGTATTCTGAGAAATTTGAAAATAATCACTTCTCTTAGACACTAATAATGCCAGGGCCCAAATCCTCTATTTGTGATAGCTGGCATTGGAGAGAATTATCCCACTGGCCATTTCCTTGGTTTCCATTTAAGGAAGTCAGAAATGGACTAGGACCATACAAATATAATTAAAAAGTAGTATCCCATTGCATGGCATTGCTTTATTCTTCATCTGTACTGTGGGTTGATTTCGGTTCTAATTGCCCCATACCTTTCAGAAAGCTCAGTTAATTCAAGAGTTGCTTTACAGAATGAGGTTTCAGTTCTCTGTGTCTACTTAAAATCCATCTGAGCTCCACTCTGGTTTGAATGGAAAATGAGAACAAGACAATGAGACCCGAGCAGAGAAAATAGCTCTTGTTTGTATTTGTTATTGTTTTCTCTTTCCCTTTTTCTCTCTGTGAACTTAAATGTCATCCAATTACCTCCTACAGATATCTACAGAATGGCTAGTTAGTCAACATTTTGATACAGGTATTAGACAGTGATTGGTCTCATTAGTTTGTGAACATTTGCCTAGCCAGAGAGCTCTTAATAATTTGGGAATATATTTGAATTTGATCTTCATATAGACTTTTTGTAACCTTGGGTTTGCTTTTATAATTGGTCTTAAGTTTCCAGTATGTTTCATTAAAGAAGCTGAAGTTATTGTTAATCATGACATTCAGATAAATACTTTATTGTTCTAGTAACACCCCCAAGAATAAAGAAGACTTTCCAGGTATCTCCTGAAATAAATGTCCTTTTTGAAGATGGGAGTCTCTGAAGCTGCTAATGAGATATGGAAGGGGCATTTTGTAAAGTGACAAGTTATTTTAATCAAAAAGGTCATGCATGTCAGATAGCATTATTGTTTCCTGAAGTGGCTTAACTCTGCCCAAGTCAGTGAGAATTAAGATTTCAATTATACATTACTAATGGCTGGGACACAGGGTTAGCAAGGTAGAGGTTTAAAACCTAAGCATGGCTGAAACGTCGTCTTGATTTACTGGTTTCACTGCTAAGTACTCTGTAAATGCCAGCAGTTTATACCATGTCACTAATGCCCAAGAGTAATGCAATGTTAGAATTATAAAATAGAAGGCATTCTGACGTTTGGGCAATGAAGTTAACTTCCAAACTCTATCTGAATACTAAAATGATTGTCCTATCTTTGAGGGGCAAAGGCTTCTGAATGATAATGTCAGATCTGTTTAATTATTTAAATGATACTTCATGGATACCAATTTTCTGTAGAAATTCTGATACCTTAACTGACTTTCACAATGCTGAGCTGGGATTTAAGAAGAATTGAGAGAGAGTATTCCACGTGTTTTTCAGTTATCTTTGTGTGTGTGTGTGTGTGTGTGTGTGTGCGCACGCGTGCACCCTTTTCTTTCTTCTCATGTTTCTTTTTGTACAAGTTGAACATGCTATGTGAAGAAGATTCTGTCTTTAAAGTGAAGAACATTTTACCCTATGAATCTGATATTGTGTATGCTAATGTTTTAATTTAGTTAGTGCTAAAGGAATGGTGCTTTCTAGTAGTGGGCATTATATCTAGACCAGAATAGTTCTGATAATGTAGAGAATCATTCAACCTTTAAAAACAAAACATTTCCAGGGACCTCTTGCACATCTGCATGCCCCATAAGCTGATTTCTGGACAAGCATAGGTCCTCAGATGCAGACTTCCCTGTAGGTGTTCCCTTGTTAGGGTCACTCTGGGTCCATCCCATATACAGACCAAGTTTATTGTCATCATGAGCAAGAGAAGAGAGAGCAAGCCACTCTGCAGTATGGCCTGTGCAGTCATCTCACATGTACATATCTCACAGCAGTTGATCCATGTCTCTTCAATGGTAAGGCAAATAAAGTTACAGGTGAGTGAAATATTATCCAAAGTTGATTTATTGATATTGAATATTGAGAGCAGTGAACTAAATGAAGATGATTAAAATGCCATGAATTTCCAGAGATGAGAATGGGAAAGAGATGGGGATAGGCAGAGGGAGCAGGAGGAGGGAAAGGGAGTTTTAGAGAATCCAGATCAGTATAAATCACATAGTATTAATTGAAGTTGATCAGTATCTAAGTGATTTGGGAGTGCTGATTAAAAATACTTGGCAATATTGTATTCAGGGTAAAGTTAAATTAATATAATCATTTTATAAGATGGTAACATTTGTTTTAGTTAGGTTAAATCTAGCAAAAATATTAGTGTTATATAATTTTTTTTTTGTTTTAGAAAAAATATCCAGCTTACTGTCCATAAAGCTGACTGACACTTATAAATTGTTGGCTCTGATCTGAGTATAGGACATTGAAATACATAGATGGGAAAACCCCAGTTAACCTTCAGTAGCCAATACCCTAGAGATGTATATTATGTGCTTATGTTAATATTGTATTTATTATTTTCAGATACAAATTAAGACTGTAATAGACTTAAGACAATTCTGTAGACACACAAAGAGGTGGTATTTCTTAATTCAGAAAGTGTCAAAGAGGGGTATATGGAAGTTGACTTTTAGTTTGCATATTAAGGGGGATTTAAATGCAAAAGATTTAGTTGAGACATAATTGGATTATTATATTTCAGCTTGGAAACTCAACATAAAGAAATGTGGCAAGGATACCTATTCCATTTTACTTGTACCTCTCTGTGACTTTAGTGTATATGTAAATAGGGAAAGGATTTGGTTATTGACTTGGGAACTGAAAAAAATAGAAACATAGAAACATATAAACACCAGAATTTTAAGAGCCCAAATTAAGTTAAGTTTGAATATTATTTATGAATACCAGAATCCATTAAATTTACTTTTAGAGAAGACTTGACCATAACTGGGAAAAAAAAAAAAAAAAGATACTGTAACAAGAAGGTAAGTTTGGTAGCAAGATAATACTTTTGAGAGCTAAAGAATGGTTGTGAGGTGGCAGGATACTTCAGATGGCTACTGAAGTAATCTAATTAAAAATAGAAATGCCTGGCCAAGGGCTAGCTCTATCAAAATGCCTAAGAAAAAAATGAACTCGAGCCTCAATTTCGATACACAATTGAAAGAAATTCCCCCATCCTCTCCATCTCTGTCCTCGCCATTTTCTTCTCTCCTTACTTTCCTCTTGTCTCTTATTTTCCTCTACATGTTGTTATTTAGTGCTTGTTTGTGCCAGGCTGTGGGAGTAGGGAAGAGATTGGATAAAAGATAATGCCAAAAAATCTAGCTTGGCTGAGTTGTAGGTCTATTAACTATGACAGGGATAATTTAGGAAAGGAAGCAATTTTGCAGCAAGGAATAAAATGAGTTTGAATTTGGATAGATTGATTTGGAAATGCTTGTGGGATTTTCTTATTGAGATGTCCAGCAAGGAGCCAAAAGGGCTCTCTGACATTCTTGTGGCCATGTCTGGAAGGAACTGGCTGCCTGGTGAGCAGTGAACTTCTGTCACTAGGGGACATGACTCAGTCACATGGCCTTGGGTCATCACAGCTAGATGGAACTCTGATGAGAGATTGTTATCGATCTTGAACCAAACAGAATTCAAGGTCCTTCCAGTCATATAATTCTGTCAGTGGATACGTGTGCATGAGAGTGAGAAAGCAGGACTTCTTTTGTCTGTGATCACATCTCATATAATAAGCATGTTACATCTGTTCATGTTTTCCCATATCACCTGTCTTAAGATCTTAACTTCTAAAGTGAGTGATGTCTAAATATTTCCTAATAAATATTTCCTAATATGTTCTATTTCCCCATTATTCATCCACGTTTTGTCTAATTATTAAATATTCATAGTCTTGACTTCAATCTACATATTTGGTATTTCCTATCCTCAATCAAGTTAGGACAAGTAGATGAGGATATTTTTTTCTAACCATAGTAAAAGTGTCCGGATAGTCTTAATAAATTGAATTCTGGAAATGTTATCCAATGACTGTTCCTGTTTTATTTATTTTTAAAAACTTGCTGATAGTAAGAATTAAATGAACTAGTATTTCATCAGAGTCTTTCCATTCATTACTGTGTTAGTGAAGGCACAGGTTGTGCTATTACCGTTATTGTTGTTGTTATTCCTATTAATTCTTTAGTTCCTGCTTTTTCTAGTAGGGCTTGTAGTTCTAGGGATAGTCAAGGCTTGAAAATTGTGTGATGTGGTATACTCTTTATAACTTCAGATAGCTATAAATACACCTTACTGTGATTCTAAATGTAACATTGATCTATTCTGTAATATCAAGAAGAAAAAATGGTATTGGGCCTGTCTTCTTCATTTGTACATGTTTTTCTGAAACTGCTTGCCTCTTACACATAAAAGTTGATATTAGATCCTGTGAGGTTTTGTGCTGTGATAGGTTTAGTTTAAGCCAGGTAACTCCTCGGGAAAACTGTTAGTATTGATTTATCTTCTATCAATGAGTTAAAATTTAAAACTTTTAACCTAGGGAACTATTTTGCATTATTCAATTTCCACAGTTTTATAATATGAATCCTTTTGGTCCTTAGCAAATGATTCACAGCCATTGATACATGTATTAATTAAGATAAATATAGATGGGTATTTATAATAAACATATAAGAATAATATTTGATAAGCAAAATAAAAAGAACAAAATAACATACTAATAATGGAGGTATAAATTGGAAAAATCAATTTCTGGAGAAAACTCTGGTAAACTATATCACAGATTAAATTATAATCATTTACAAGCCACAGTGGCACATGCCTATAATCCCAGTGACTCTGAAGTCTGAGTCAGGAGGATGGTAAATTTGCGGCCTCCCAGGGCAATTTAGTGAGACCCTGTTCAAAATAAACTATATAAAGGGCTGGGAATGCAGCACAATGGTAGACCAACCATGGGTTCAATCCCTAGTGTTGCAAAAAAAAAAAAAAAAAAAAAAAAGTAAAATAAAATTACAAATCTTTCAGGGCAGTGTACTCAAGGATTTTGAGAAAGTAAATATATGGATGAAAATATGTATGTACAGGGATGCTGACTGCAGCATGAGTTCTTCTGGTAAATAATTCTATGAAGATAATTGTTTAACACATTAAAGTCAAAATTTAAAAAATGAAATTCTATAATGTTAAAGAATGTGATAGGTCTGCATGTAGCAATGTGGAAAGAAACATGTCCTACTGTTGAGTGAAAAAATAAACACAGTATATGTGGTATAATCCCATGTGTATATAAAATCATTCAAGTGTGAACACTTTCACAGATATATGTCATACTATTAGCATTTCTTCATCCATTGAGTGTTTGATGAGGCCTTTTTGCACTAAGCACACAACGCAGTTATAAAGGGACCCATTAAACAGTTAATGAAAATGTGCTATGTTGTATTATAGAATGTTTGGTTTTAATTGAGCTTGCAAGATTTGCACGTGGGTGGGAAACCCCATTCTGGGCATCCGGGAAGACATTTTTTAAAAACTCCTGTTTTCTCTGAAACCAGAGCTCTAAGAAAGAATTCACCAAGAAACAAATTGTGCCACACTGAAAGAAGAGCATCTAAGAATAGAGGTAGGAAAGAAATAAGATAGGCAAGAACTGAAAAAGCTAGGTGTCATGGATCAGAGTATAAGTGTGTGTTGTTACCTTTGGGGTTGGAATTGTACATGCACATTTACTTTCAGTTTTATAAATTTAACTTTTTTGTCAATAAAGATATCCCCCCTAACATGTCAATAAATCAAGAACTAGCTAATTTTATCACAAGCCAAGGGGAAAAAAAATAAGGAAACACTTTAAATAGTCCACAGAAAAGTAATGAGAAAAGACAAAAGCAGTTGAGAATAACCAAGTTGAAGTATAAAACAAAAGGGTAATATTTTAAGTGCACAAGCAGGATGGCAGGCATTTGTAGTTCCAGCTACTCAAAAGGCTGAGGTGGGAGGATTACTTGAGCCTAGGAATTTGAGTCCAACCTGGGCAACATACTGAGACTCATTTCAAAAAAGTGTGTGTGTGTGTGTGTGTGTGTGTGTGTGTGTGTGTACGCATTTATAAAGCTACGTTGAAAGACAGTTATAAAACCAATGCTTTTAGGAAATGAAAATGCTTCTTTTAAATAGACTATATAAGAAATGTTAAATAAAGCAATAGTGCAAATCTTTTAAAATGAGACTCCTAGTGTAGAAGGGCCCACAGCAATATTTGTACCTACACAGCTGTTAAACATTGAGTTGTTTCAGCTATTCCACCTTGGCCCTCCCTGCCCAAGTAGGAATCCTGGACCTCCAAATTAGTTATGTTTCTTGTTCCTGTTGCTTACAGTACTGTAATCCTGTAATATTTTTCAAAGATAAGAACTAACTTTGGATTGATGGCTGCCAACTTTGGCACTGTGTTAGAATTACCTGGAGAGATTTAAAAAAATGATGCTTAGACCCCACTTCAAGCTAATTAGATAATTATCTTTAGCATAAGGACCTGGACATTAAATGATTTAATGATCCCAGGTGATCCCCATGTGCAAGTGAGACTGGAAACCTCAGAGCTGTAGGATGTTTCAGCCTAGGTTTCACATTTTCATTGTGTAAGCTAAGTTGCTTGGCTGAAAAAAATAGTCAGGAGCAACTTGACTCAAATGGATAACTCCAAGGAACTCAGTCAAGAATTAAGAATGACAGGCCTCATCCCTGACTGCTCTGTTGATGAGGTTGTCTAGGATAGGGCCATTTAAATGGTCTCAGGTACTGAGTGAAAATGGAATCTTTGATAGTTTTTCTACCTATAGGAGGGATATAAAGTTAAAATATTAAATATATACAAGGTAAGCTTAAATCCATAAGACTCTTTAGTTTTTTCATCTATGAAATGAGGATGTAATTAACTCATCATGATGTGTCAGTTAAATGAAGTAGTGTTTATATAAGAGAAGGGCTTAGTATACAAGTTCACTCATGACTCAAAGTCTCAATAAATAAGAAATAGAGAAGGTGGGAGACCAGTTTCATAGTTTTTCAAATGTATTATAACTTCAGTTCTTGGTTTCCGCAAAGTTATTTTCCTTTCAATGAGATTTTATTATCAATATAGAGCCAAAAATAATAGACAATATAGATATTGTTTTGCATAGTGACATGGTTAATCTTGGTTGCAGCTTGACTAGATTGAGAGACACTTAGAGAATTGGTGAAATGCTTCTGGGTGTCTGTGATGGTGTTTTTGGAGATAATGGGCATACAGTTCATCGAACCCAGAATGTAAGACCCACCCATAACGTGGGCAGCTTCCTCCAATAGGCTGGAGGCCTAGGTGGTACAAAAAGTGGAAGAAGGGGAAGCATGCACGCACACGCACACGCACACGTGATGTCTGTTCCTTTGAGTGGTGCGTTTCTTGCTGAGACCCTTTTCTGTGGCCATGCAACTCCACATTCTTTAGTCTTTGAATGCAGTTTCATTCCAGTGACTCTCCAGGAAGATTCCATGCTTTCGGCCTTGTACTGGGGCTGTGTTATTCATCTGTCTTTTTCTGAGGCTCCAGATTCGTGGACTGAGTAGCTACCAAGGGATGGCTGCAGTGGGACTCTCCAGCCTCAGATCAAGTAAGCCAACCTAATAAATCCCCACTTAGACTTCTATAGACATTTATTTGTCTTGTTCCCATCAGAACCCCAACTAAATCAGACAGGTTGAAGGACAGTGGCATTTCAAACATTTTGAAGGTGTTGGAATTTGTCTAATGATCAGTGGGATGCACATAATTTTCTGTTGATACATGACAAGTTATTACAAATTTGGTATCTTTCACCATCTATTCTGCAGATAAGAAGTCTTGTCTGAAAGAGGGTGATTTCTCTGCTCAGGGCCTCCCAAGGCTAAATCAAGGACTGGATGTACTATTATCTGGAATTCAGGGTTCTCTTCCAAGATCCTGTGACTATTCTTGCAATTGTAGGAATAAGGTTTTTATTTTCTTTCTGGCTTATTGGGGCTCAGCATTTCGGAGCAACCTGCATTCCTGTCTTGTGGCTCCCTCCATTTCCATAGCCACTGACAGTTTTCCTCATGTTGAATCACTCTCCCTCCTTTTTTTCTCTCTCCCTTTTGTGATTACAGAAGACCCACATTGAACCAGCTGTAGCATGTAACCAACTCATGAGAGGGCTGGTGCACCATATTCATAGGTGTCTTTCATAGCAAAGGTGGTATAAAAAGATGTGGGTTGCTAAGAATTATCATAGAATTCTGCCTACCCCAGTATGTAAGAATGGTAAAAGAATTGTGTCACATTTTAAGGTGATTTTATATAAAACAAAAGAATCATTACATTTAGTATAGTGGGTAAAATTATTGATTGAAAATGAATCAGCCTTGATTTATTTCTTAATAGAAAAATGCTTAGGAAGACGTAAATTCATAAATTAAAAATGCAAACTTTTTTTCCTGTAATTTTAGTGACCTAGAAAGACTATGTATGCTTTTATATCTTATTTTCTTTCTTTTTCATTCTTAATAATTAAAATTTCTTATTTTAGTCTTATGCTAAGTGTATGCTAAAGAAAATCATCATAAGGAGCTATGTTTCACAAATAAAAAATTGGTACAAAGTTATTGTTTTTTTTTTTTTGTTTGTTTGTTTTGTTTTGGAGTGTGGGAAGAGGCTGTTGTTGAACATGAGATGCAGATAGCAGCTCATTGGTACTCTCAGGTTTTGTTGGTAGTGAGCTTATCAGTGTCTCAGCTCCAGGAATTTACCAAGACCAGGAAGAGCATCAGCTTCAGAATCCAAAAGCTGTAAAGCTGCTCAGCCAGTGCTTCTGGTGCTCAGCTGCTTCTGAAGAATGCCTCCTGACACTTCAGGATGTTTTTTGATGTTTATAGTCAGGAGAGTTGTTTATGTTTGGGCCAATTTTCTATTTCTTAGAACCCAAAAGGAAATTAGTCTACTTGCTTTTTGAAAATTATAAATGAATGGACTAAAAGGCAGTACTGATAATGCCTTGTAATCTTTGGATAATACAGTCTTGGCTGAGAAAATAAATCATGGCATTCTTTGGAAGATCCTTGCATATAGTTTGTATTTAAACTGAATTAATTGCTATAGATACTTGAAACATAAGTGTGGTTGTATGTATGTTTTTTTCCTGCTAACAAGAAGATCCTTGGGAGGAGGGTTTTTATGTAAAGGTGTTATTTAATTCAAATCTACTATAGTCTCTTTTAAACTACTAAAATAATTTTAGGAAAACTAAACACATATGAACATAATATGAAGTAATTGTTGTGGTTTTTTGTAGTAGATTGTAAACTTGTGTATGTATATCTCTGGGGCCACATGAAAAATTTACCATAATGTGGTCTCTGCTAGCTTTGAGGATACAGAGGGAGATAGAAAGGAATTGTTTTGTTGTAGCATTGACAAATGGAATGACTCTGATGACTGGATAACAAATCCATTTTCAAGTTAGATAGTTTCTAACTCTCTAAGCAAAATTACAGAGGGGTCTAATTGAGTTGTCAGCCAATATATGATCAAAATAGTTTTTGATAAAAGATCACTATCTTTTTCATGTAACCCAGAGACATACATACAAGTTTAAAATCTACTACACAAAACCACAACAGTTACTTCATATTGTGTTCACATGTATTTTGTGTTCCTAAAATTATTCTAATTGTTTAGAAGAGAATAGTGTAGATCTGAATTAAATAACACCTTTAAATGAAAAACTTCTGATCTCAATTAAAAGAATACAACACTTTTCTAAAATAACATTATTTTTAGAATGCCACAACTTATATCCTTTGCTATTTAAATTTATCATGAGGACAATTAAACACCAACTTCACGTTTGGAGAGTCCGTCTTTTTTATAATATTAGGAGATATCATTAAGTTTTGAAGACGAGTGCTATTGTGGAAAGGATTCTTCATGCCCCTGTTGATATTTTCAATGCTGCCATAAGGGTTTGGTGTGGAGACTAAGGTGTTGACTCTGACATTGATGGTAGCTCACTTTCCTCTATACACCTGTGGGCCTATAATCATCCCAAATGTTTGATATATTTTTTGTGTCTCCTGTTTTTGATTCAGAAGCCAAACCACAACCATTCTAACTATATTCACAGCTCAGAGAAATTGCAGGTTCCTAAAGATGCTTCTTATTGTAAAACACTACAGTAAAGCAAAAAGCTTGTCACATGAAGTTTTTGGTTTTCCCAGGCATATAAAAATCATGGTTACATGAATCATAATAAATACTAAGTGTGCAACAGTACTATATCTGAAAATAGTGTGCATTCCTCAATTTAAAGTGCTTTATTGCTGAATTGTTATGATCATGTGAGCCTTCAGTGAGTCATAGCCTTTTTACTGGTGAAGGGTCTTGCCTGGATCTTGACAGTTGCTGACTGATGAATGTGGTTGCTGAAGGTCCGGTGGCTGTGGCAACTTCTTAAAATGAAGCAACAATGAAGTTTGTGGTGTTGATTGACTCCTCCTTTCACAAAAGACATCCTTGTAGCATTCAGTGTTGTTGGAGAGAATTTTATTCATGGACCTTCTTTCAGAATTGAAGTCTGTCTTCTCAAATTCTGCCTCTGCCTTATCAAATAAGTTTGTCACATTCTAAATCCTTTGTAGTCATTTTAACAATGTTGAAGGCCTCATCAACAGAAGTAGATTTCCTCTCAAGAGACTGTTCCCCTTGCTCATTTGTAAGAAGCAATTCTTCTCCTGCTAGAAGTTTTTTTCTTAAGATTATAAGAAATTGTTCATATCTTCAGGCTCCACTTGTAATTCTAGTCTTTACTTTTGTCACCAAATCTGTCACTATTTGTTATCTGTAGTCTTGAATTCTTCAAAGTCATCCATGAGGGTTGGAGTCAACATTTTTCAAATCCCTGTAAATGTTGATATTGTTACCTGTTTCCCGAATCACAAATGTTCCTAATGGCATCTAGAATGGTAAATCCTTTCCAGAAGTTTCTCAATTTATTTTGTCCAGATCCACCAGAGAAATAACTCTCTGTGCCAACTACAGCCTTATGAAATATGTTTCTTAAATAATAAAACTTGAAAGTTGAAATTATTCCTTGATCCATGAACTACAAATTGAATATTTTGTTAGCAGGCATAAAAATAACATTAATCTCAGTATAACATCTCCATGTGGGTCTTTCTTGACCAGGGGAGTGAGCACTAATATTTTGAAAAGAATCATTTTTTTTCTGAGCAATAATTCTCCACAGTGGGCTTAAAATATTCAGTAAACCATGTTGTAAACAGATGTACTGTCATCCAGGCTTTGTTACACTTGTAGATAACTGGCATAGATTTAATAAAACTTTCAAAGGGCTCTAGAATTTTTTTTGAAATGGCAAATGAGTATTGGCTTTGCAAAAAGTCATCAACTGCATTAGTCCTTTGTTTGTTTGTTTGTTTGTTTTGAGGTACTGGGGAATGCTCAGGGGAGCTTTACCACTGTACTATATCGCCAGCTCTTTTTGTTTATTTTGAGACAGTCTAAGTCACCCAGGCTGGCCTCAACTTTGCCATTCTTCCTCAGTGTCCTGGGTAGCTATAATTACAGATGTGTGCCACTGTACCTGGCTGCATCAGTCTTTAAAAAAAGAGTTACCTTGTCTCTGAACAGTATTGAAGCCAGATATTGACTGCTCTCTAGTTATGAAGGCCTTAGATGGCATCTTCTTCCAATGTAAGTCTGTTTTATTTACATTGAAAATCTGTTTAGTGTGGCCAACTTCATCAGTCACCTTAACAGGGTCTTCTGAATAACTGCCTACACCTTCTCCATTAGCACCTGTACTTTAGTGGTCTGAAGACCTTCTTTTTAGAAACTCCATGACTCAACCTCTGCTAGTTTCAAACTCTTCTTTTGTAGCTCTTTCACCTTTGTAAGTCTTAATTGAAGACAGCTAGGGCCTCACCCTGAATGAGATTTTAGCTTAGCAGAATGTTGTGACTGGTTTGATCTTCATCTAGATCCCTAAAACTTTATCAGAAATAAGGCCATTTGTTTTATTATCATATCTATGTTCAGTAGAATAGTACTTTTCATTTCCTTCAAAAACCTCTTGGCATTCACAACTTGGCTAATGCTTTCCTTACCGAATTCAACCATTTCTAGCATTTCATATAAAGTAAGGGATGTACATTCTTCCTTTTAATTGGATACTTTGAGGCCAATGTATGGTTGTTAATTGGCCAGATTTTAATAGTATTGCCCCTCAAGAATAGGGAGGCCTGAAGAGATGGATATGGAAGGAGGAATGGCCATTCATGGAGCAGTCAGAACACACACGACATTTATCAGTTTATCTTGCCATCTTATGTATAAGCACAGTTCCTGGTGTTCCAAAACCATTACTACATCAAAGATTTCTAATCCCAGATCACCATGTAGACAGCATAAAAAATAATTTTGAAATATTGTGAGAATTACCAGAATGTGACAGAGACATGAAGTGGGAACATACTGTTAGAAAATGTGGCACCAATGCAGGATTGCCAGAAACCTTTAGTTTGTAAAAAGCATAACAGCTAACACAGTAATCCCAAGTTCATAATTCATACATTGTTGCTGATAGTCAGACTTCAATGTTGTCAAAGATATTGTGTGTGAGACAAGGAGTTCCCATAGTGCTCTCTCAGTCTAGTATCCTCTAGTGTAATCAGTTTGCCACCCAAATTTTGATCATGTGGATAGATATTGGCTAAAATTTGGGCAAGCTCATAATATATCATTAATAAAACATCAAGGTTGGTTTCAAGGTAGTTGAACTTCACATAGTAAAATAACATTTTGTTATGTTATTAAAATAACATTTAAGATTATTACTTTACAGTCTTCCAAAATCATAAACTTAAAAGATATTTAAAATACTTCCATGTACATACACATTGTATGTTTTAATTACAAGGTTCAAATAGATTATACCAGTTATAGTAATAAAGTGAAATTTCTTCAATGTTTTTAGAGAAATAAGACTGCTGGATGTGGTGGCTCATGCGCACAATTCCAAATGCTTGGAAAGTTGAGACAGGAGGTTCACAAATTCAACTACAGCCTGGGAAAGTCAATAAGACTTTGCCTAAAAAATAAAATTGAAAAAGTGTGAGGATGTACCTCAGTGTGAGAGTTTATCTGGTATATACATGGACCTGGATTCCATCCCCAGTACCACTAAAAAAAAAAAAAACAACAACAACAACAACAAAAAACTAATTTGAGTCAATTTTTATGAGAGGAATATCCATTTGTTTTATTTCATGTACTTTAAAATTGTATAATTACAAGTTCCATAACAAATACGTAATGAATACTTAGATACTGGATGCCTGCAGTTCCTGAAGGGTTCTGTGCTTGACATCTGGTCTTGCCAAATGAAGTCAATGATACAGAGATGACATTTAGAGCCACAGGTAGGAATGAGATAGAGTACCCAGAGATTGTTCTGGAAGAGTAGAATTACTCTGAGAAGTAGAGGCCAAGGAGGGGAAGAGAAGCATGGAAGGATATGAGAAGGACAATTAGAGAAATCATAAAGCATAATGAAAATTCCAAAGCAATGAAATAGACTGCTCTAGGGAAGACCTAACAATAAAGTAAAATGTTGACTTAAAAATTTATACTGGAATTTTTTAAACTTAAAATATTTCCAAAAAAGTCAAAGGGTAAAAAAAAAGATAAAAAAACAAACAAACAAACAAACAAAAAACACCTATTTTCTATGGATTGAAAAAAAATTTTTAAAAAGTTTGGGATGACTTTTTGTGTCAGTTTTGCCTTGTTAGGGCCAATTTATAGTAAGAAAGCAACAAAATAGAAGAAATCTCTTTGAATGGTGTCTGCTATGGGCAGCTTCTGTGAGCTGGAAGGGGGAGGTGGTGGGAGAGGTAGAAATGTAGAAGGAAGTGGTCTAGAGGGGAGGATGGGCTCTTCCCTAATGACCTCCTGTCCATGTCCTTTGATTTCCTTTTCTCTTCTCCCAAAAGAATGATGTAAAATGAGAGAAGGGAAAACACGTCTTTCATAGACAAAAAGCAAAACTTGAGGTTGTAAGTGGAGAAAGGAATGGATAAAGGTGTTGACAGTATTTTGAGACTGAATTTGGCTTTGTTTTCTAAGAAGATATCTCTGACCTAAATTAAGGGAGGAATGGGAATACTGTGCAGAGCTGGAGAATGAATTGCAGAGGATTCAGCAAGATTGTTGGGCTGAACAGATGAAAGTATAAAATATCAAACGAAATTAAAACACTTGAAGGAGAAAGTAAACTAACCTAAAGGCACATACTAACATCCACTGAGATCAGAAGAATACACATTTATTGAGTTTCAGACATTATTGATTGTAGTGATTTTGAAGGGATAAGATATAAACCTATCAAAGAGTACATAACAGGAATCCAATCAATTGCTTATGTGTACAGAATTCACACATAGCTGGTTGACAATGAAGTTTTTAATGGCTGGCATAGCTGGGACTGGAAGAACCAAAGCTGGATGATACGAGTAGAATGATTCAAATGGCAGAAGATGATGACCTGTGTTGGAGCTTACTTCCAGATATACCCACTGTCTATGTTTCTCCCTTGTAGTACTTAATAAAGACCACTTTTTTTCTACTTCTAGAATAGGTTATGTAGCAAAATTAGGAAGAGCCCATGATCTATCAGATTAATTGGAATTGAAGCCCTATTCTACTCCTTATCAGCTCTGAGAGCATGGACAAATATCTCTGCCTCTATGGTAAAATAAAAATACTAATATATCTGTCTCATAAGTATTATGAGGATTAAATACAACATACTGTACAAGAAGCTTAGTACATAAAACCCTATTCAGTATTTATACCATGTATTGCTATTAACTTTCCTAATAGAATTTTTAAGTCACTAGGGCTTTCACTTCTTTCTGTCCACATCTTTTTTCTTTCATTGTTATACTGTGCTTATTAATTGAATTCATTTTATTAAAATTAATAAGTTGGGATATAGCTGATATATGAAAATCTCATTTTGATACTTAAAAAGGAATCAGAATAGTCACAGCTATTCAGTTCAGCATCTATTGATGCTGATCACTAGTGGTTTATAAATTCTGAAATTTATTAAAACAGTTGACTTTTTTGTTTTGTGGTATTTTGGTTTGGTTTGTTTGTTTTCTTTGTGAAATGGGAACCCAGCATGCTGACAAAGTCCTGGGCTCAAGGGATCCTCCTGCTTCAGCCTCCCAATGCATTAGGTCTACAGGCAAGCCTCACCCTGCTTGGTTTGGGACACTTTCTTTTCAGGCCTGAAGATATGTATGAGTATAAACCATGAAATGAACCTTTAATTATCATCCTATGTGCTCATTTACTGTCCTTGAAATAAAACATTAAAAGTTTGACTCTCAGTGAATATTATTAATATCACAGATTAAATAAGAGCAAACAGTTAGTTATTTTGACAATCAGTATTTCTAGGGTGATCCATATCCAGTGTGCATTTGACTTAGAGTTGCAATACATATAAATGTTATTAATGGCTCCTATAAAGTTTTATATCTAGTATTTTTCAAAAGACACCCTTTATGTTCATGTGCCTGCTCTCAGTTATAATGATAATTGTCCATTTTGTGTTAAAATCAGATTGAAAGTAGTTTTATGGTATTTCTGAATGATAAAAAATTTTATTTCTATTCCAATATAATGTGCTACAACCAAAATATGTCATGGCCATGCAATAAGCTAATTGTAGTAGAAACCATAATTTGGGTGCCTTCTCATCTATTGGAATGGCTAATGAAGTTCACATTTATTGAGCAAGTAGAAATTTCTGGTGTGGAATAAGATTGCTCCCAGTCATTACAGCTGCTTCTCCAGAGAGAGTTCAGAGTATTAGGAAATTTTCTACTGAGACTAGAATATGCTTGTCCTTGGGCGATGGTGGCTGTGAATTTGGTTGTTTTGTCTCCAGGGTTCCCTGAAACAAATTTCAGTTTGGAGAAGGGAGTGAGACAGAGAAACTAAGATTTCTTTTTTCCCCCATATTCTGGGATAGCATCCACTAACCTGCTTACATACCTCAGGGGACCCTGAGCAGTGCATAGAAAGGCTGTTTGTTTTTGTTTGTTTAAAAAATCAATTTGCTGCTAAACTTCCTCAAATATTTACTACCTTGGGCAGAGGAAGGAATTTTTTTCCCTCTCACTTGCCTTGGGGAAGAAACATTTCTGTGCTTTCTTTCCAGCCCAAAAGGGAGTACAGGATTAGAATGTCTAATCTAGACAGAATTTACCACTTTATTGTAGGTCACTTGCAGCTGCTCTGTAAGCAAATAGAGGGACTCTCAGGGTATTTTCTCCAGAGTTGGAAATATTCCCTTATACCAGGGAGAAAAGCAGGACCAGTTATCGCTGTTGCCCTCTCACATCTGTCTCCACTGCCTCCAGTAATAGGTCTCTCCCAGCTAAGCTCAGGTGTCTATCCCCTCTGCATATTTTCTGTTACCTAAATAAAAAGCAGTCTTTTTTAAAGCATTAATGCTTATTTACCATTAAATGCTTATTTTTCCTTATATTCCCCTATTTATGCTGTAGATCCACGCCTTTACAAACCTCAATGGTTATATGCATTGCTGTTAGTCATTATAATAGAAATAGTTTAAAGTCAGTGAACTACGTTAGGCTTCTTTGGCATCATAGTGAGGCTCCAAGAAACATCACTCTCTGCATTACTTTGTATTTATGTGAAAGGTAAATGTCATGTCCAATTTTTGAGGTGAAAATCAAATGTAATGAAAGACTTATATAGTCAAGTGAGATCCAACACTGGTTTTGATAAAGGGAAGGAAAGGTGGAGGAAGAGGATTTCGTTAGTTCTGTTGTCATTTGAGGAATATTTACCATGTACCGGGCCTTTGGCAAGACATCCAGAGGCGGGGATGGCCACAGTCCTGTCTACAGGACCTCAAGGTGTTCCAAGGACAATGACATAAATATTTTTGGTAAATCATGTGACAGAAATAGACATCATTGACATCAAGAATAAGAAGGAGTCATCCAAGCAACAGAAGGTAGAAATGAGAGAAAGTAACAAAGAACCTCGTGTGTAAAGACAGACTCATCCCATTATCAAACTGTGAGCTGAAGTTTCCAGTAAGTAAACAGAGAACTAATAATTCTTGCCTCCCTAAAGGGTTTCTGGAGTGTTAGGTAGAATAATTTACATAAAATACCAGGCCAGGTTATGTGGAGATCTCAAGAAGGTAAATTCCCTTTTATCCCCTTAATAGAGAATACAATATTTTTAAGAAGATGCAATTTAAATGTTATCAGATATGAAGGAGTAGTTAGATGATGGCATTGTACTCAATGCCATCAGAGAAAAGTCCTGAATGACTTCCTTTGCTAATAACAAGTAAAACCATTGAGACATTGTTAACTTTTTGGAAATTACAAAACAATTTATCTCTCAATATGTTTTTGATTACTTTTTTGGCTAGATGCTTTAATAGCAACTAAGTACTCCACAGGTTTGTTATTATGATGATGATTTTGGTACTGGGGATTGAACTCAGAGGCACTCAACCATTGAGCCATATCCCCAGCCCTATTTTGTATTTTATTTAGAGACAGGGTCTCACTGAGTTACTTAGTGCTTCTCTGTTGCTGACGCTTGCTTTGAGCTTGAGATCCTCCTGCCTCAACCTCCCAAGCCTCTGGGATTATAGGTGTGTGCCACCATACCTGGCTCCATAATTTTATTATAAAAGAAAAATATAAAACCTACAACATACCCAATTGACTGAGTATATATTCTAGTTATGCCTTTCATTATTCTTATTGTATTTGTTGTTATTTTAAAGCATTAATAAAATTAATTGCTGGATTTAAGTATCACATATACTCAAATGAACTTATTTTGATATTTGTCAATAAATTATTTTGCTTCTTGATGTATACAAAAGTTTTACTTTTGATTACAGTCTTCATCAATCAGTGATATCTAGGTATAAAGTCCAAAAGTTTGCATACAGACAATATTTGAAGCAAAGGAATGTTGTTTCAGAAAGAAAAACCATGATGTTGATAGATGTGTCTAATGAATTGTTTGGGTGCTTTCAACCCTTACTTTGTATTTCCTTTCTTTCCACATTGACTTGTGTGCCTTTTACTCAAGGATAAAGTAAATCTCAGGTTTACTATAAAGCATGAATAAAGCATTTAAAATTTTTTTTTCTACTAAGACCCTCAGGATTTGCTCATTAGTATTAACTGTAGCCTATTATCCAAAAATTCAAGTTAATATTATGCCCTGTATTTGGAAATAATCAGGTGTGTCTCAATTAAGAAATGCTTTCTTTGATAGTTGGAAAAATTGCAAGTTATAACAAGCTTGTAATATTTCATATTAGTATTAAAAATTACAAAATAATCATGTGTATAACAACTTTTACATTTCAATTTGATTCTTAAAAGCTAATGTTTTCTTGAAGAATTTCAAATTATCACATATTACACAAAGTGTTGAAAATGTAATCTTTACCATATTTCAATAATAAATGCCTCAGTCTTATTTATATTTGGGACATCTGAAAATGCTTTGCTTTTATTGATATAGATCATAGATTTTTTCTGTTTGCATATAAATTCCCCAATTATTTGTTCAAATTAACACATGTGGGGAATATTTCTTAGAAGCTATGTCTTGCCAAATCTTTTAAACTCTGTTTTTTTCTTAGAAGAAAAATTTCTCCAGGAAACCCTTTGAACTTTGTTTCAGTATATGTCCACTTAGTTTGACAGATCATTTTATCTTACTAAGGTGGTAAAATGCAGTTGAACCTCTTTTGGAATAGAAACAGAACATTTTAGTTGTGAATAAATTTTGATGCATCATATGAAAGAGATGATTAGAGGTACAGACTTGCATATTGTTCTGAATTATATATTTTGGCCTTAAAAGAGTATTGGCAATTTAATGTAATCAAGCTATGTATATGTGATTTGTAGCAACTTTAAACACACAGCAACTCTTCTGTGAACTGTGTCAGTAAATCTTAAATAATGTGTGATCAGAATATAAAACTATTAGGACATTTAAAAATTATTTTAAGCCAATATTTTTTTGATAATTCTAACTTCATAGACATCATGCAGTAAGTACTGTCTGTGGTAGGTATTTTTTCATTCAATACTCCTGTGGCTGTTCTCTACAAACATGGCCAAATGGAGCTAGCCTATAAAACATGTTTCATCTAATTCATTGCTACCCATTTATGGCTGCACCATGCGGTAGGAATCCAGAAACATCAGGGCAGCTGTTCTTGTAACACTCAAGTGGCCTCCAGGTGATAGGCATAGCCAACTGTCTTGGCCCAGTGCCAATTCACAATGGCCCTATCAATGAGCAATGCTTTGCAATTCACTGAGGCCGTGAACAATCTCATGTGGGCACTTTTAAGTTTTTCTCTGTGAGCAAGAATTTGTCACTAGCTAGAAACTATTGCTTTATGTTGAAAGGATGTTTGCTTTTTTGGCCTCTGTGGGTGGTTTCAAATGGAATGATGGGAACAGTTGTGAGCAGTTCTCTTAATCCTTTATCTCAATTTCCTCCACACTCTTCACCCAGGCTATTTTTATTTTTTATTTTATTGGTCATGTTCATTTTATGTTAATTGAAACTGTGGGTTTTGTTCCTTAAATAACTTGTGTTGATTTGACTTTGGTCTTTGTTAGAACAAAAGCAGGAGAAAAAAGTAGTCTTTTAAAAATCTAATTTGGCCAGCTCATTGGTATAAAAGAGATATTTTATACTGAATTTCTCTCTCTCTCTCTCTCTCTAAATATATATATATTAATGTTGTTAGAAGATACTTTCAAGGGAAGAATGGGTATTTAATAATACATCATTCATTTTAACTATATTCTTACTTGAAACCTTTATGTTCTATATTAATGATTAGTAAATATGTACAGGAAATGTCAAATTAAACAATGAAAAATCTATATATTCTGTTTTTGCAGTGGAAAAGTTTATCTCTTGCCAAATTAATTCCTTAAACAACTTGAAGTGTAGAAAGCTATGCTGGGTTTTATACTCTCAAAAGAAAAATAAAATCCTCACGAAATTCAAAATTATGACCAAATCTTGGCCCTAAAGCTCAAGACATTTGATAAAATTGGTATCTAGCAAAATAAGAATAAGTGGGAATTAAAGGTGCAGTGAAAGAGCAATGCAGAAAACTCTGAGGATTATTGCAGGTAAGAGTGGTTTGTCCAGGGCCAATTCTTCCTGAATGTTGGTAGTCACATGTATTGAAGTCCAAGTATTAGAAAAATAGGGTCAAATTAGATAGTTCTCCTATTTGAAAAACTTATGGTTGATATATGTAAAATGTGAAAATATGTGTACTACAAGTCAGTTTATAATCAGGGTTATAAGAAAGATATGCTATGTGCAGGTGTTGATGCTGTCACAGTGAAGTCTATTAATATGTAATTATAATTCCCTAATAAAAATATTTCAGGGCTGGGGTTGTGGCTCAGTGGTAGAGCACTTGCCTAGCATGTGTGAGTTTCTGGGTTTGATCCTCAGCACCACTTAAAAATAAATAAATAAAATAAAGATATTGTGTCCAATAACAACTAAAAACTAAAATATTTAAAAGATTTCAGAAATAAAAGCATAAAAAATAAAATTGATTATTACTAATTTAAGGCAATTTAAAAATATTTGGTCATCCCTGACCTGACCTGAACCCTAGATCCTTTTGCTTGGTAGTATTCCTGGTTTATTTGAGTTAACATTTAACTCAAATAAAAAATAAAAATTAGGTTGTTTCCTAGACTCCATGTGGTACCAGATCAGACATCACTTTTGAGGGATTGTAGTGGGTATTGGTAACAAAAAAGAGAAGTGAATGCTATACAATTATTCTTACTTTAAGTTTTCCTTTAATTTACCTTTTTCAAAATTAAATATCACCTATCAATTGACACTGGTTTCATTGTTTAAGATTTTATAGCTTTAATTTTATATTAATTGCCTTAATTATATAAGCATTTGCTTGCTTTTAAGAGCAAGGCATTGGCTACTAAAGTAAATAGTTCATTAATGTTTATGCTAGTCTTCATGCTATTTACATGCATACAAATGAAACTAAACTACCCCAGGGAACTTGTAGAGGGTTCATTTCAAATCCACGAATTAATGCAAATGGTAAGGTTACATCATTTGAGTATAAGCTATAAGCTTTGGAGATTGGAGAATAAGCAATCATGGTAAAATAGCCCTAGTGCCTGCATTATTCATGAATCTGAGATCCTGGCATTTATATTCTAAGGTGATGTTATAGGAGATAGAGCTACCTATTTGTGCAGGTACACTACAAAGGTCAGTGTGAGTTCCGGGTCAGCCTGCCATTTGGACAGAAAAACAAGTCTGCTGTATCTTTATTTAGAAGAAATCCACAGGGTTTTCCTTGGCCTACTATATTTCTAATGTTTATTGCCAGCATAAGTGAAATACCTACAAGTTGAGAGCAATCATATTTCATCCCCAAGGAGCATCAGATGAAAGATGTGTTAGGTTTAATGTATCACTAAGAAAGGGAAAATGCGTCCAATTAATGCATGACTTTTTATAAAATAAAATTTTATCCCAATTTTGATGATGTTAAAAACCTGGAAAGACCTACCTCACAGTTGTTGAAATATAATACTGCTTTTATTTTATCAATAGTGCTGCTAGTGTGGGCTTAAGGTTAAACACTATTTCCAGAGGGACATTTTGGGTAGACACAAATATTTCCCTGTGGGGAATGGAAGGTTAGAGACTGTATCTGTCCCATTAGTATATTAGAGAGAGGAATGTCAAAATATTAGACCTAACATGGTAAGTTGCTCAAGATTTTTGCCTCTGTATCTATGCCTTCCTGCATTTAATTGCTGCCATTGACTTTTAGTAGGACACAAAAAAACTTAAGGATACTTCAGCAGTATTTCACCTGCTCCTATTTTATTAATGCTGTATTCTTAAGTTACTAATTGATTTAAAGTAAAAGGATCAGTGCAGATTCTTATTAAGTGCCTTACTTAATAAACAGGTTTCTAAAACTGTTTCTAGAAATGAGATGTGTTTCTAAATTCCTGATTTTTAGACAAAAAAAAAAAACCCTGAAAAGACATTTTCTTACAAATATTGAAGTGACAGGTGATATCTGCAAGGATATGACAAAGGGTAATGCCTACATTTTTGAGAGCCTCAGAATTTTGGTCCTTGACATCATTACATACATTTTGTTAATTAATGCACAAAGTCCACAGACAAAATGTAGTACCCAGAATTTGAATTTTAATAAATGCTGATGAAACAAAGTGAGAACAATTAGCTGAGGTGTCAAGATGAAATATTTTTTCTTGTGTTTACCTTGGAGTTCATGACCTTTAGCTCAACTATGACAGAATTCTCAAGAGTGAGAATACAAAAGAAAAAAATTATTCCAGGAATTTGAAGTAACGAATATACTCCAAAAGTACTTTGGATTCTGTGTGGGGGGAACAGCATAAATTCCATAAAGCCAGTTGAAGAAAGAAGACTGCCTACTAGGTGTTAGGGGATACATTTTTATTTTTAAACCCAAACATTCTTCAATTGCTGACAGTTCTTCATATTACTGAACTAATTTCTGTTATTTGCTGCTATTCATTAGGAAAGATGTTTGAAATGACACAAGAAAAGTGCACATTTTGTTAGTTATCAGTGGCATACAGGGTCCCTTCTATTGGAATGTGGTTTGTGGTTCTCTCTACTCTACCATTCTGCATAATCAACAGGGGTGACTGCTTGTTCACCATTGAAGTAAATATTAAATCACCAACACTTCACACCAAGTAATTCATTAAAATATCATATGAGTTGATTTCAGTAGACTTGATATGTGATAAAACATCTCTTTAAAATAACGTAGCCTTCTCAAGTGGAGATACCCAAAAGTCTGATTTTCCTTGATTTGGGGATAAATTTGGTTTGTAACACTTTTTTCTTCACTTAAGTTAATTTTTTGTTAACAGATTAATTGAATTCCTAATGAGACTCAGTGTTTCATTCCCATATATTCATACTGTGGTCATTGATCATATCCATCACTCTTATTCTCACCCATAGTACCCTTCTCAGTCCCCAGTGATCACTATTGTACTTTTAAGTAGACTTAAAAAAAAAATTCCATATGTGAGAGAGAGCATGTAGTTGTCTTTAGGTCTATTGGCTTATTTCATTTTTCATGATATTCTTGGGCTTCATACATTTTCCTGGATGTAACAGGATTTGATGTTTCCTTATAGCTCGATATTACTCCACTATACACAAATACCACATTTTCTTTATCCATTTATTTGTGATGGGCATCTAGCCTGACTCCATATCGTGCCTATTGTGTTTAGTACTGCAATAAAAATGGGTATACAGGTATCTCTTCTACTTTCTGACTTCATTTCCTTTGTATATATGCCTAGGAGTGGCATACCTGGATGACATGGCAGTTCAGTTTTTAGTTTGTTGAGGAACCACCATACTGTTCTTCATAGTGTCTGTACAAATATATATCATCACCAACAATGTCCAAGAGTTTTGTAGAGCAGAAATTGGACTATTTCAAGAGACTGAAAAATGTCATTAGCAAAGCTATGTCTCTATACAGAAAATTTTTTAAAATGATAAACAATTTTATTATGCATTTTTACTGGTAGGATCAATCATATAGAGTTTCAGTTGTCTAGACCCGTAAAGATAATTGATTTAATTCTTATTTGCATGTAAATACTTCCAATATAGCAAAGAAGTAAATGTAACATACTTTTGCTTCAATTATTGACATCTACCTACATGGCACTATTTTTTATTTATGTACCAATTAATTTAAAAATCACTACAAATCAATGTATTTTCTAAAATATTCCATTAATTTCCCAGCTAAATAAATTTATGTGGACATATTTATTTGGGTTCCAAATCAACAGATTTCTTAAAGAATTTTTTTTGTTTGTTTAGAATAATGAACAATATACCATTAACATAAAAATCAATTTGATTCTAAAAGGAGTAAGTTATTATGCAGTCAGTCTTTATATCACTTTATCACTTTCTAAATGTAAGTATATGATGTTATTTAGATTTTTGTTATAATATATATGTGCACTAAATGTACATTGCAAGTAAGGGTTAGATACTCAAAGGAAAGAGCAGTATTTGCCATGCACTGATTATGATCATGTGGGTATTTTTACATTCAATCATAATCATTGTTAATTTCAATACAATCATATAATTTATTCATTCAAGAAATATTTGTGGAACACCAGGAAAGCATCCAGTGCTATTGGAGACCAGTTATATTCTGAAGGCGATTTCAGTTGAAGGTGTATAGGACTTTATATTTGGCTTTCAGTAAAAAGCTAGTACATTACAACAATAAACCAATTCTACTGATATTGCTAATAAATTCCACCTTTAATAACAACAAACACATTTGGAGGCATCATTTAAGTGCATTGAATGTTCCAGTTGTTATGTCTAATGGTTGAATAGCATTAAATATTCTAACATAGTAACATGTTTGGGTATAGAGGGAAAACAGTAAAACATGGTAGTAACAATATGAGATAGTGTATATTAGGAGTTCCATCCATGGCTAATGAGAAATGGAGAAGGAAATCTTTCTGATTTCTGGATCACTGAAGAAACAAAGAACCAATCTTCCTCTTGTTTTTGATATTTTCCTCCTATGCATTCCTTTGCTTTTCCATTACTAACTGTCTATTCAGACTTCCTTTTATTGTTTTCTTGAATTATTCTCCTTGAATATTGACTTTACTCCTACATATTACCAAACAATTTGTTAATAGACTGCTTTGGCCCCCGAGTATTAACTCCATCTGCTTTACTTTGGCATTTAATATAGCTCAAAACTTTGCCTGGTTGTGTTACTCATTTTAATTTAATATTGCACATCCTGAAGAAAGTGCTAAATTTCATTTCTACTTATTACAAAAAGTTAAAAATAAAATAAAAAGAATAATCTTGAAAAATAATTAGTAAGAAAGAGTTGACAGCCCTTGCAATATTATACTGTATTGAATTCACAAACACCGAGGATGAGAATGTGCTTCGTACGTTTTATAAATAGACTGTGGCAAGCTTTGAACTGCCCACACTGTTCTGGGCTTTGAGCAACTCTCTGCTGTCATGCTGAACCAACTTCAGCTCTAATGTGGATTATAATAAAAAGGATGAGCAGCTCCATTTGGAGCATGGTGCTAGCGAAGCAGGTAAAATGCATTCATGTTTAGATTCCCTCCTACTCACATCCCTTTCAATACTTAGAGGACAATTTGGTATCTGGTCTTCTTGACCTAAAGCAGGCAAATGCTACTGTTATTCTTTATGGAAATTATGTTTTATTATTTCAAGGAACAAAATGAAATAACAAGGATACATTTAACTGTGATTTAAAGTGGTAACATCAGGGATATAGACAGAAATTCGGCATCACACATTTATAATGACATAAATTTAGATACTTAACATGTGTAATGTTTTCCTAAAAATGTATTCATGTTAATGTAGAAATATATTACATAATCTTAGATATTTATACTCTTGCCATGGCTATATATCCACACTGATGATGGTAATATGCACTGAACATAAAAAAAAAATTACCTTTGATAGCATCATCATATTAAGACTTGATTCTCTCATCTTTATAAAGTCAGCCTTGTTCAAAATTTCTAATGGAATGCAGTTGTTCACCAAATCCTTTTATGGAGTACTTAACATTTATCTGGTATTATTTGCTACCTGGACGCTCTATGTATAGGGACGTTAACAAGATGTAATTTTATAGACATAAATTCAGGGCTGCCTTGGCAAGGTGTATAGAAATGACCCCAAAATGTATCTTGTAGTCTCAGTGGGTCAGGTGCCGGGGAACACTACTATTTGTAACTGGTGCCTAATGATATTACATTAAGACAGAACCAAGGGCTCAACATTCTCAGATCAGCAGCAAAGCTAAGGGGGCAGTAGGGTCCCAGCATGTGTCAGCCATGGGATGTTCTGAGTAGATGCTTAGATATAAGTGAGGCAGAGGGTCACCACAGTGCTCTGGCAAGACCACCAGACTTCAGATATTGAATACTGAGACTAGGCTAGAAATTGAAATGGGAAATTATAATACTGACTTGAGATAAAAATATACAAAGTGAGTATGTGATTCTTTTTTTGTGATGATGTCCATAATTTGGATGAAAAATTGGAGCTAATTCCAAAGCAAGAAATACCATCTACTAGTTAACACTTTTAGTCACTAACTTTATTAGGTAAATGAGTTTTAGAGCTTATTGTAGCCATCAAGATAATATAGTGGTGGTACTGCTCAGTTAAAGGAAAAACTAGTCAGCATAAGATCTTTTTTTTCTTAAAGATCTGGTTACAGGATTGATCTTTAGTGAAGAAGAATGGCCACAAATTACTCAGATACATATTAATTTAAAAGAGTGGAACTTTCCTAAGAAGCTATGCTAGCAATGAAATGCTGTTGACCAAAGTGGTTCCAAAGAAATGGGGGGAGGGAAAGAAATAGGAAAGGAGGGCAAAAATAGAGAAAATGAAATAATTGGCCAGACACAGATGCATGCCTATAATCCCAGTGATTTGCGAGGCTGAGACAGAGGATCATGAGTTCAAAGCCAGCCTTAGCAATTTAGTGAGACTAAGCAACTCAGTGAGACCCTGTTTTTTTAAAAAAAAATATAAAAAAGGCTGGGGATGTTGCTCAGTGGTTAAATGTCCGTGGGTTCAATCCCGGATACAACCCCTGCCAAAAGAAAGACAAAACAAAACAAAACAAAAAGATTCTGAGTGATAGAGCCCTTTCCTAGCATGCAAGACATCCTGGATTGGAGCCCAGGACCACAAAAGTAAAACAAAAACAAACAAACAAACAAACAAAAAAATGAAATAACTGAAATTTATCAACTGCTTTGTTTCAAATATGAGTATAAAGATTGAAAATTTCAGGAAGGCAGAGCAAAAGACCTTAACTATTTGCACTTGTAATCTAATTTAGGCAAATGCATTTTTCCCTAAATAATTTTATAATAGCTTTGAGAAAATATGTAAAGTCTTCTTGTACATATCTGCAAATACTCAAAACATACGACTCTAAATTAATTCTTTTTAGAACAAGTTAACACATTTCTGTTTAATTAGGTATTTACATGTATCATGGTGTTATATAATACACACACACACACACACACACATATATATATAGATATATATATATATACACACATATGTCTATGTATCATATATTCACACATATATACATAGTATATCATATTTAATATATGAGTGTTAGGTTTGAAATAATATCCATTTTTTGTCTTATTGCCTTTCTCATCTATTATTTTTGCAATAATTTTTATAAAATATCTACCTATTTGGCAAGAAAAATGTTATTTACATAGTAAAAATCAAAGTCCTATGTATTTCTACTACCAATTCTAACCATTTGTTTCCTTTAAGAAAATTCATAATTTAGTGTTCATCAGCATATGAAAAGAATTTTATTTCTCTTATATGATATTGGTATGCCAGCGTGACCATGGAACAAAATTCTGAAAAACTAGTTTTTGGTACTGTGTTTAGCCATCTCAACTGTTTGGACAATCTGTCACCAATCTTGTCAGTCTCCCCTGCCTTTTATATTATTTCCTTCTCTTCATACCTGCTGTCACTCTTTCAGAAAGACACTTGTCATCTCACCATGGGATTCCTGTGACAGAGTTCTGACATGTTCCCTGCCTCTTTTTCTTCCTCTGCTTATCCACCTTTACACTACAACAAATGCTGCTGTTATATTATTTGTATAAAATTTACTTAGAATAACACTTCTGTCTGTGTACTCTAAAGCCTCACAGTGTTTGAAGAGGAAACCTGAAGTTCTTAGGAGGGGAAAGGTGACTGAGGATATTTAAAAAATAATAATTATAGGAAATTACAGAAAAATCAATAGAGGGAAGGGAGCAGTGGGTGGAGAGAGGGAGGTGGAGGGAGAGGTATTGGAGTCCTCAATTAGAATCAGATAGGTTTCATGCTTGTATTATTTTCTCAAAATGGATTCCACTGTCATATATGACTAAAAAGAACTAATAAAATAAAAACAATAAAAATTAATTTTGTCTTAAACATAAATAAAGGGACATGCACTTTTCTGCATTTTGTTTAGAGCAAATAGAATTTATGTAACCATTTTCCAGGGAAGAGCAATATTATGAGCAAAGTTTCAGGCAATGGGTTGAAACTCATGGCTTTTTCAAACAATGGGGAGCAAATTGAAATTGAAATCCCAGTATTTGTAGGAGATAAAGTTGTTCCATGAATCTAGGTTATATTGTACCTGGAAAGAGTTATTTTGCCATATTGGAGTTTCATTTTATAAGTTTCAGAGGGCAGGGTAAGGAGGGGAAGAATTAGTTAGTACTCTGAATTTTGAGTAATAGAAACATGACTCATTTCTAGGTTTCATGACTCTTATGACAAGAATGCTTAAGAGAATCACTGGTATTAGGTCATGTTGAGTCAAAATGGCCACATGAGAACATTAGAAATCACACTTTTTGTTTCTATTTTTTCCTTGACTCCTCTTGTCTCTATGACCCTGGAGAGTTATGTCCTTAGTGCTTGCAGATATCATGCTATTTTCTGATGGTTTCAGCAAAAATCCTGGAGTTGATTCTAATGGGACCTGTTAAGATGTGGTTCTCCAGTGGTTTTGTGCTGCCCATCCTCCATACCATGTTAAAATCATGGACATCTAAGTCAAATGGAATAATAGGAGAAGAGCTCTGATCTCCCCAAAGGGGTAAAAAAAAATCTATTATTGAAAGAGTGGTTTGCGCTGTTGAAATAGAAGTCATTATAAGTTTCTTAGTCTCTATAGGTTAGCATAAAGTAAGATATGCCCCAGCTTCCATAACCTTAGGGTTGCCACCAGTGAGTACTTACATTGAAATCAGCACCCATATTAGATTCTGCTGAAGTACAGATATTTGTTGTCAAATCATCACAAAAATTAAAAATGCAGGTTTTTCTCATAGTTCAAGGATACCTGCCCTTAGTGCCTACAGGCTAGGGTCTTTTGTTGATGGTTTTCTCTATGGCAAATGCACTGATCTTCTTAAAGCAGGATTAATAAAAATTCAGGGTGCATCAGGTGACAAAGTCATTGGTGAAAGAGTGGGAGATAGGAACAGTGTGATTCTGGGCCTTAACCCTCTAGTAATATAACCATCTGGGAATGATCCAGCTCATTCTAAATAACTACTACTGATGCTAAACACCACTTTTTTGACCAATGTGTGTATTTGTATCCATTAGAGACTTGATAATGTGGTGAAGACTTCCATAATGACATGTGAAGCCCTTAATTCACTATACCAGGGCTCATTCCTGTTCTGGAATGCATCCCTTCCACTGAACTTTTCTCTACCCTGCCAGCTTTATAAACTCATGGCTGTCTGGGACTTTGAGTTTGGGATTAAAGGTAGAAAGACAAAGAGATGAGCAAAGGGATAAAAGACAAAAAGTGAGTTGTGCAGCTGATGATTCTGCAAAGAACAAGTAGACAACAGCTTAGTGCCATGTCTGTCTATGAAAAGCCCCATTCCACCATCTCCTGCTGGCCACACTGACATGGCAATGACCTATGAGTCAGTCCAGGGCAAAGTGCATGGCCAGAATAAAGAATACTTGGTTTTGTTGTTTGTTTAAACTGGAGTTCTCCAATAGCTCTGCTTTGCTCTGATACTTTCAGAGGTGTCAAAAAGGGAATGTGATCTTTCATCTCAGGTGTTCTGTCTTTCTTTCACTCTGCATTCTCACTGCCTGCAGGCAAGACTGTGTTTACAAGTGACAGTTTCTTTTTTTTCCTCCCTAAACAACTGAAGGTAGAACTGTTTAACAAACCAAACAAAATGTAAACATTTTTTTTCCAAAGGGAATCCAATAATTGTGGGTCATGGTTTGTAAGAACTGAGCTCTATATCATGTGCAGCTCTAGGTAGAATACTTAAGGATCATTAATTCAGTAAATGAGTGAATGTGAAAGGCATTTTTTATTCCCTTAAAGAGGTTGGTCTGAGGTAGGAGAGGAAATGGCATATGTGAAGTAGCTCTCAAGAATCATAACAAATCCCATTAAGAGGCCTCAGAGAAGACCAGCATTAAGTTAGTAATTTAGAACTAGTGAGGACTGTGACCACATGTGTGCTTAGATGTATGTTTATGAAAACTCATGCTTATCTCCTTGCTTCTAAAAGAGACATTCAATAACTAGAAAATGGGTCAAGCTTTAAAGCTCATGTTTGACTTGTCATGCAGCCCAGGTGGACAATAGACAGTTGTTCCTTTATCAAACCCTTTGAGGTCAGAACCCAATATGTGTAATTGTTAAAAAATGGGGATAATTGCACGTTGCCAGTGGCTATGGCTGTTCTTGGAGTTAAAATGATAAATTTCTCTTGAGATGTAGGAATGTGCTGAAAGATGGTTTCTGTATAGAACAGTAAATTTTATATTAAGATTAGAAATGAAGTAGATGCCTGGACTCTATTGGATATACAAATTAGTCTTGATTTTTTTTACAAATTTACATTGAACACTCTAATCCTGAAATAGAAGCCTTTGTTCTTTTCCTTCTTGGATTTATTTAAGGAACTTGTTCGTCATTCTGAACTTTCATTAAGAGTTCTTTGTCCCTTTCTCGTCCATTTCTGTTTCTCTCTGTTTGTCCTCCTCTGTCCTCTGTGCCTTCCCTATCTATCTATCTTTGTGCCTCTGTATCTGGCTCTGGCTCTTTCCCATGGTCTGTGTGTGTGTGTGTGTGTGTGTGTGTGTGTGTGTATGCACGCGTGTCTTTCACTCTCTTCTCTCTGAAGATGACTGCCAGATATTTAACTATGTAGCTGGCTCTGATTTTCAATTGCTAGTAGGAACTTGTGTTTTGTAAACACAAATGGTAAGCAGTCATCAGAGCTGACTTTTGCATTCTAAAGAGATCTAAGTCTTGAGTTGTCTGCTTCACTCCTTGCCCTGCCAAGTTCTTGGCATTCTCTTCAAAAAATGCAGGGAAATAATGGGGAGTGCAAGCTTAAGAGGACCATCTGCTCGAGCCGCTGCATACCCTGAGATGTCCTGTTCCTCTCCCTGAGCCTCCAGACCTGCAGACTGGTCATGGTGAAATAGGTACTTCTGACTTTCACTGTTTATACTCACACACTTGCCTTCACACTGCTGAGGACAAAATATTTTCTGTTGACTCTAGTCACTTTATATGCAGACGTATAATTCTAAACTTCATTTTTCTTTATTTATTCTTTATAGAATAAATAAAGGATTGTTTTAAATGGATCTGAGCAACACATGGTACTGAGTAGGCTTTATCAACTTTTCCCAATAGATTTTAGAAAGTGTCTTTTATCTACAGGTGTGCGCACACACGGAACTTTTGTTCATAAATCTTTTACTCTGTTTGCTTTGCTAACAATGGTTAATGTGTCTTAATAAACAGGCACATCTGATTTAAAGAAGAGAGAGGTTGTCCCTTTCATGTCCCTTGTTAGCATATAAGGTTTCAAGGTCAGAATCATATTATTTCTAGTACTATGTAGCTGTATATTCACTTGCCTGACATTGTTGTCTAATGGTAGTTCTCAGAGTATGATTTGTAGACCTTTCAGAAAGTCGGGAAGGTCAAAACTATTTTCCTAATAATACTGAGACATTATTTACTTTATTCACCTCATTGACATTTGCACTGAGGGTGCAAAAAAGAGGTAATGATGGGGCAGTCACCTTAGTATCATTTAAGGCTGTTGGTACCATGAGCTTACAGAGTGAGAAAAGTAAAAAGGAAAATAACAAGGAAGTTTTCCTTAAAATTCCTGATGAGACAGTAAAAATCATTAATGTAGTAAATCTTAACCCTTGAGTAGGCATCCTTTTTACTCTTCTATGTGACAGAAATGAGAAGTGTTCCTATAGAACTTTTACTGTGGGCAGAAGGTTGTTTTAAAGAAAGGACTTGTGCATTTGAGTTGTAACTTGGACTAGACAATTATTTATTTTTTCACATAATATCATTTTTACTCAAAAATTTGCAGACAAATTGCCTATTTAGACTTGGGTATTTTTAGAAATTTTCTTGAGCTGAACAAACTGGGTCTACCATTTTAAGGACGATAACTAATGATATTTTATATCAATGATGAAATTTGAGTTTTTACTTTTTCTTTTTGGAAAATTCACATCTGCTATTGTGAGTTTTATAGCTTCCCCTTACTTGAAGAGGTCTTCCAAAGTAATTGATGATGATATTAATGAATGTGACTTTTGAATATTGTTTAGTGAAGCAGGCCAACATTTGGAATATATACATTAGTCAATGAATTATTATTTTTAAATTACCAATTCAGGATGTGATAAACCTATTAAGGGCAAAATAGCCAAATGTCAAGATATATCTGTTAATTTTAATGTTGAAAAATATGAAAATTTTATTGGTATAATTCCCGATCCTTCATTGCAATGTAACTTAAAAAAATACAGTTTTCAACTTTGGTATAGTATCAAGATATATTAAAAATCTGTTAAAATACTATTTTTTTCCAGCTGCATAATTGTGTAAAACTGGATATATCTCTCTATATATACATATATATAGAGAGATTTATTTTCTCTCTCCAAGGACAAAATATATACACCAAAGGCATGCTTCATGCCTCAATTACCCTTCTCTTTGAGCCACACCAGACATGCCTACATTCACCACCTAGTTAATTTCTATCAGAGGATTAATGCATTGATTAGATTAAGGCTTTTATAACCCAATCATTTCATCCTCAAAACTCTTTATTCTCCACAGTTTTTATTGGTATGTTATAGTTGTACATACTGATAGGATTGTTATTACATATTCATTCATGCTCAAAATACATAATATAACAATATTGCCCTCTAAAAGTTCTTACATTGTCTCACCCAGGAGCTTGTGCTTTTGCACAGACCCCTAATATCTAAACCCTAACACTAGACTACTTATAATAATAATAAACACTAGACTACTTATAATACTAATAAACACTAGACTACTTATAATATTTAATATGATGTATATACAATACAAATAACTGTTTAGGGAATAATGACAAGAAAAAAGTCTGTAAATGGCTCTAGAGATATAGCTCAGTTGCTAGAGTGCTTGCCTCACATGCACAAGGCTCTGTGATTGAACATACATACACACACACATACACACACAAAAAAAAAATTAAAAAAGTACGGACACCTTTTTAAAGTATTTTCATTTTGTTGTTGTTTGAACCCTTGATGTGGGGTGGGGACTTTTATGTATGAAGGGCCTACTGTTCTTCAATAGAGCTGAAGTTTATTGCATTAAAGCCTGCTATTTAAAAATTTCAAACAATGTAAAATAATGAAACTTGTCTTACATTTTAATTTGCAGAAGTTGTTATTTTTATATATGTATAATGTCTAATGTGTTTATTTCTTGTTATTTAAAAATAAACATATATTTAAAATTTTCTTATTTATGATATGGTGATTATCATTAAATTGAATTTTAATCTCTTTTAGATCCTCAGTAATTCCTTTATAGTCTAAAGGCGCTAAGACCAAATAATTTAAAAAACAACTGTTCTTATATATCTACTCTGAAGGAGTAGTTCTTTTTTTTTTTTTTTTTTTTTCATAATAGCATGAAGAATTGTTACCAATAGTCTGGAGGTTATATAATCAGCAAAGAAATTAAGTTGATTTTACAGTTATATGTAAAGTAAGGTAATTCTATATCAAAAGTAACATCTTGGCTATTGTCTGTCTCTACAGAAATCTCTTCAAAACAATTCTGTCATCCTCCAAATTAGAGCTTATCCCCTTATCCTGATTCCCTTGTACATCAGAGGGCCTACTTAGGTATTAAAAGACCCTGAACTTGCTTTGAAATGACTATGCCAAGTTTTGATTTAGCTCCTTATGGGACCAACACTACAAAATGTGCAATCTTAAAGTCTCAAGGAAGAGCAATTTCTTTAATAAGAGATATTTCCCTCTGAATTGGGTTGGACCCACTGCAATTTCTAATTGAGATGTTGCTGTCTGAGAATTTAAGGAATCAAAGGGACTTTGTAATATGACCTTACTCTCCCTTGAGCACAGATCAAAGTGGCCCCTGGGCATATTTTAACTGACAAAGGTCTACCCTACTTCTGATACTGATGTCCAGGGAAAGTACGTGATAATAGCTGAAAAATCATCATGCCAAGTAGTTCGTAGCTCCGGCCTTGGTGAATTTTTACATCGTTTTTTCATGGATAGGTTAATATTTTAAGTAATTTAATACTTTTTTTTTAATGTTTTCACTGCAAATTTAAACGAGAATTCCAGGGAGAAAAATCTCCGTTCTTCAACAGAGCTGAAGTTTATTTCATTAAATCCTGTTATTTAAAATTTCAAGCAGTTGTGTATCTGATCCTTGATTCCTTTACAGTCTTTGTAGTACCTCAGAGTCCCAGCCAAGTGTGTGGGACTGTGTCTCCATCACTTACTCATTATAGGTAAGTAGTTGACCTTTGTTTACCTCAGTTTCCTCACCTACAATATAGGAATAATAACAGGGTGCACACAGTGTGAACCTTTTGAAGGTTGTGTGTGTTCATTTCATGAATGGTGACCAGAACATAAGAATTTGCTTAGTAAAGTTAGCCAGTATAGTTTTTGATATAGTGATAATATTTAACTGTTCTTAGATTTTTTTTTTTCTAAGAACAGATGGGATGCAATATTTTTTCTACTTTCTCTCAGGTTTTCTTCTTAATTTTCTGGATGGCACATATTATACTTTTTTCTTTACCATCTTATAATTTTCATGGATCCTGCTATTGACACATTTTAAAGGAGTGTTCCCTAATCATCTCGACTTTTTTTGCTTAACTCTAATTTATAAGTTAAAGTGTAAATTAGAGTTTTAGTTCATGAGAGTCTAGGTCAACCTGTGTGCTTCAAGTTTTTAATATCCTCATGTTTGCTGACTCCATAAACTATTTTGTCTATGTTTCACAACCACTTAGCTTCCCTCTGACTGCTGTTACTCGTCTCTTATTTTGATTCTTCTTCTTCTTTCTTGAGTCTTCTTCCTTAGTGTTGGGTAAATTATTTTTCTCCACCTGTACCCTACCCCACTCCTTGATGTTTTCTATATGCTGAAATGAAATCACCTTAATTTCCATTTTACACTCTGCCTGGGTGATAAAAATCAACCTTTCATTTTGAATTCTTATAATGTTAACTTTCCTCTCTGCATTTCCTGGCCCAACTTCTAGTTTTTAGTTCTAGACTTGTGTTTTCAGCTGAATTCCAGTCTCCATCTGAATATCAGTTATGCACCTCATGGTCAACATGTCCAAAACTCACTGTTTTTTTTTCCTAAACTTTTTCTTTTAGGGTCCTTCTTTTATATTTTAGCTTTAATAATATCACCATGTAGTTAAAATCCAAATTCGGTTTATCTTTAATCCATCTAAGTGCCTTCACATTTAAAAATTCACCAATTTTTATATAATGACAGTTTGGAATATTATTTTTATAAAATAACTAACCTATTATATATAGTTGTATGAAATTCTTACTCATGTTGCTTTCCTTTCTCTTGAGTGAATACCTAATAGTAGAAAACTGGATTATATGGTAGAAATATGTTTTACTTTTTAAGCAATTACTACACTCTTTTACAAAACAGTTGTAACTTTTTACATTCTCAGCAATAATATAAGAGAGTTCCCATTTACCTTGCCTCCAGTCCAACACTTGATATAGTCAGTCTTGTTAATTTTAACAATTTAAATATATCTGCAATGTTGCCTTGTTATGGTTTAATTCATACTCACCTAATGACTAATGATGTTGAACATATTTCATGTGTTATTTACTAGATTATTTTTCTGGTGCATGGTTCAGTTAAAAAATTTGAACATTTTAATTGGATATTTAAAATTTGCATTCTAGAATTTTGAGTGTTTATATATATTCTGAATATGGTTATCAAATATGTTTACAAATATTATCTCTACATCTGCTTATTCATTGTTTGAATAGCATTTATGAAGAACAGAGATATTTAATGTGATGAAGTACAATTTATCTTTTATAGACCGTATTTTAGTTCTATTCAGGGAATGTTTGGTCAACTCAGGGTCATAAATGATTTATCCTATATTTTCAATTAGTACACATAACTCATCATCAAGATATGAGAAATAAGGTAATGCAGGGCAATAATTAGTGAATGAGTTGTTTGTAAATTTGTTTCAGTAATAATGGCCATTTTTAAATTAGGCATCCATCACAATTTGTGTGGCATGCAGATATTGGTCCCCAAAGGTGTCCAAACCCTAATCCTGAGAACTTGTGCATGTTTTACATTAAATGGCAAAAAGACTTCGGGGATGTCATTAGGTTCTGGAACCTGAGATGGGAAGATTGTTTATGTGTGTCCATTTGGATCACCTGAGTCCTCACAGAGCAGAGAACCTTTCCCTGCTAAGTTCAGAGACACTTGAAATCACTGAGAAAGGGTTAGAGGGATATGAGCTTGCTGGTCTTAAAAGATGGAAGGAGAACCCAAGACAATGAATGTGGGAGACTTTTAGGAGTTGTAAAGGAAAGGAAACAGATAGTCCCCTATAGTCAGTCTCCAGAAAGGAGCTCAGCCCTTCATACATCTAGAGTTTAGTCCACAGGATCCTTACCTGACTTCTGACCTAAAAACTATAAGGCCATAAACTTATCTTTTTAAAGACACTAAGTTTATGATAATTTGCCTTTGCATCAATACAAAACTAATATGTTGTTAATATGTTAACTGTTGTTTCTTTTAGCAAGTATTTTTTTCCCAGCAAATAAAAGAAAACTTAAAAGTGAATATTCATGATACAAAATTGAGAGAACAAGAAAAAAAAATGAAACAATAAAACAGATTCCATGGGTATCTTACTGCTTAGAGAGTATGTCTACACATATACATATACTTGTTTTATTTTTTGTTGTTTTTTTTTGTTTGTTTGTTTGTTTTGTACTAGAGATTGAACCCATGGGACCTTTACAACTGAGCTACATCCCCAGCACTTGTGTGTGTGTGTGTGTGTGTGTGTGTGTGCGCGTGCGTATTTTGAGACAGGGTCTTACTAAGTTGCCAGGGCCTTACTAATTTCCTGACGCTGGACTCAAACTTGCAATCCTCCTGCCTCAGCCTCCTGAGTGTCTGGGAATCTAGGTATGTGCTCACTCCTGGCCACTTGTATTTTTTAATGGCAATATAATATGTGTATAATATTGTAACTTGCTCTGTGACTCATTATATGGTGGCCATCTTAATTTGTCAAAATCCATATTTTTACAGGGTAATTTTATCAGTTGCCCTTATATAAATTTTTTGGACATTATTTCAAATATATTGATGTTCCCAGTATATTTGGCTCTTTTAAAATGCATACATGTATTGTCTTTAAAATTCAGAAGTGTTTTTTTTTCCATTTCTTCCATACTTCCTTCCTCCTTAGACATAGGAAGTCTTTTATTTTACCTGAATAAAAATATATATTTATAAAATACTCTTAAAAATAAAAATGTGATATCAAATATCTGGGACTATTGTTTTCATGCATATATTTATCTAAAAAAGAAGTTTTAATAGGATTGTTAAACAAGCCATCCTCAATATTCCTACAAGTTATTGTTTTGAAAGTCTCCATATTATTATTCTGCTATTGGTTTAATGTATCCCCTAATAGATATTTTTTCTCATTTTTATATTACTATTCCTGAAATGAGTGGTCTTATATGTATGTTTTTCCATATTTTAGTTGATAATTTCTAATAATAAAGTTTTTCTATGTCTTTTTTCTATTTCAAAGGTATGTATCATTTGAAGGACTTGTATTCATATTTCCAAATTATCTTGAAGAAAATTTTAATTCAGATTATTACTATCAGAGTATGAGGGGCAGATGTTGCATGTCTTTGGACTATTTTTTCTACTTATGGAAAGCATCCTATATTCAGGTTTCCATATTTCAAGGAAAATATGTAAAGGTGTAAATTAAAGTCAGCTATGGTTAATCACATTCTTTGTCAGTGAATGTTTTAAAAATGGGATCATTAACCACGGCTGGCAAAAATCTTGAAAAAGATTTCTTTGCTCTTAAAAAGAGATGTAAAAAACGCCTGTTTCCTTCTGCCAAATTACATTCACCCATATTTCTGATAATTTCTATAGGTCATTTGAGTTTTAATTTTTCATTCACTTAAGTTTTCAAATTGGGTCCTGGCTTCTTAAATCCCATCTCCATGAAGTCACACACCCATGCCTCATGCTTGAGAGTATTTTATTGGATCATTTCATAGTTCATTAAAAGAAGCACATTTTAAATAGTTCAGCTGAGAATAAAAACACCATGAGGTGCTGCAAAGCTGTTCTGTAAGTTTAGCATAACTACCCAGGTCTCTGGTTAGCCATAAAACCAATAACTGTGACTGGGTCATTAGTAATGATAACATCTCCTTTGAAACGTATGTATATCAGTTCACAGAAGTTAAGTTGGTTTTACTCTATGGCTCTCACATAAGAGTCAGTGTATTTGTGAGCTTTTCTAGTAGTGTTGTCCTCTTCTCTTGAGAGAGTACTTAAATATTTGGAAGTACTTAATTATCTCCCTAAGAAAACTGGAGTGTTCCACCATCTGTAATGACCAGCACTGTTCATTGGTATGATTACTGAATTGATCTCCTGAAATACACCTTGGAGCCCTTCTTCCTGGTGTGCAGTCTGCATTGCTAAAGTTCCTTTAGTCCATATTGCCTTTCAATTTCCTCTCACACCTATTTACAAATCTAAGATTTTTTTTTCCTTCCATCCAATTAAGGTATATTATTCTCAATTTTTATCTGTGGATTTATGGACCAGTTTATAGATGCAAATTTCAAAAATAATCTGCATGAAAAGTATTTAGATTGTGTCCAGTGGTTATACTATTTAAACTTTATATGGCAGTAGATGTAGGGAATATTACTTGTATTTAACAAATGGAGTAAAAACTGCTAGTATCAGACCTCTCTTGGCAAAAGTTATATGTATGAAGAAAACCAAATGTTAGCTTTTGGTTACTGTTACAAGTACATGAGAAAAATAAGCTTATAAATAATAAAAGTTGTCTTTTGGCTCACAATTTTGGAGGTTTTAGTATATAATCATTCAGACATATTGCTTTTTAGAATTCTGGTCATGTTGGCGGTGGCAAGAATGCATATGGAACGAAATAATTCACTTCCTGGCCAAGAAGTGGGAGTGAGAGACAAAGAAAGGAAGTGCTTAGGGGGTCCCATAATCTCCTTGGAAGGAACATCTTCAGCCATGCAGAGACTTCTTACTAAGTCCCAGCTCTGAAATCTTCTACCACCAGCATGGTATTGGGGTCTATGACTTTAACATATTGACCTTTGAGGGACAATCAGGTTCAAACTATAACACCAAATATACTTTTATTACTAAAAGGTTAGAAAACCACAGTCAGGTTTTGTTTTTAAATTTTCAAACTAGAAACACTTAAAGAAATTCCTTAAAGACTCAGGCAGTTATACTGTCAAAAACTAGTTAATCATAAATATAATAATCTAAATTGCTCTTAGTTTTTTTTTAATGCATTTATATGCAACACTTGAGGTACCTCGATTAACTTGGAAGTTTAGTACATGTTTTCTCCAATAGTAGAGATCAGCTTTTGCTCAAAATAGTTTGAACTCTTATAAGGATCCATGCCATAGTCCACATGCTAATCAGTTTTGAAAAATATACATTCAATATTTTTAACTAGGCTTTTAAATTAAATGCCAGCTTTTTTCAGCTTTGTTAAACTTTTTTCCTCAGGTAATTTCATTTTCTCTGAGCCTACTTCCCTGGACCATAGGTCTCTTCTATATACACAAATTACCTTAATAATAATGGCAACAATCACATTAACTATAAGTAGCACTTACTGAGTGTTGGTTTTGTTCCAGGCACATGTCTAAATATTTCACATACGTTATATCATATAATAGTCCTCCTATTATTTCTACTCTACAATTAAAAAAATCCAATAACTAGTTAAACTCTGTGGATTTTACCCTGTGGTAAACTTATTTACCTGCTTAAGGTATGTGATGGAGCCAGCATTTGAATCCAGATATTTACTGCTCTGAATGCCCAATGCCCAATGTTAGACTTCAGTGACACCTCCAGACCTTCAAAAGCCTTTTACCTTATGCAAATCGAAACATACCTACTCCAAGCCTACTGTGGTACACTTTCCATAAGATATAATGGGATAGTGATAAAGTATTTTTTCTTAATATTCATACCTCCATGTGCACTTCTTAAAATATATTAATTTAAAATGCTCCCTCAATTTATTAATTTAGAACATAATTTTCCTGCTTCTCTCACTGTGGTGGTATACAAAGTATTGAAGTTAACTTCTTTTTTTGGCATTTGAATCATCAATCCCTGAAATATTCTTGTTTTAAGGGAATTTGATCTTATATTTAGTATGAATTAAATCAGGTTTAAAAGCACAACTTTTTTGTTCTAAACACTTATGAGTCAATTTTCTAAAGTAATAAACTCTTCTTGGCCACTTGTTTCAAATGTCATCCATTTGTATAAAGAAAGAAATATCTTAGTAAAAGCTTTTTAAATATCATGCATCACCTAGAAAGGATAAAGATTATAGATCAATTTCAATTAAGGATGTCTATACAGGGGGAAATGTTCATCTCAGTTATGTAAATTTAGCTACTTTGTCATCTGCATTGAGATAAATTAGTGCATTTCATATTATCTGAAACTTTAACACATTATAGCATGATCATATTGAAAGATATACTTTTCCTCCCTACCACAAAGGGAAAAACTACCCTCTTATATTATAGCCAGACTTCTCTTGACATGAAAAACATATCTAGAAACCCATACAGATAAGAAACGTTGTTCAATGGAAGAGATTACCATGCAATTGATTAGTGGTTATTCTTGCTATTAAACTTGACTATGTAGGTGTTGTAGAAGATAGGCATCCTGTTTCTTATACACATTTCAGTCTAATATACTATCATCACTTTGAGCAATCTGTCCTTCCTGCTTGACAATGTCCTAATAGAGAACAGAGGGAAGCAGAATCTTTTCTCACCAAGATTCTCTGAAGCGTTCACCTTTGTACCTATGTTATTTCCGCTTCTCCCAAAAGCCAGTGTAAGAGTAGGTGATTGTCTTATTGTTACAGAGGTAATAGTCTTCCTGCCAAAATTACTGGATATCAAATCAGTTCCATCTTTGAAACTTTACATATTAATATGAGAGCATCCTTTTCATGTTAATATGAGAGAAAATTTTGAGATTGTTTTGTTTTAACTGATTCCATCCCCTTTGTATCACTTCTTACTATGATAGTTCCTCCAAAGTGGAGATCAGGGACAGCCCAGCTCAATGTTCTAAACTTTTGTGTTTGTACCTTCATCATATTTTTAGACTATAATAGATATAATATCTGAGTTTCCTTCCTCAACTTATATGTATTTCAGGAAAAAATTTTGTTATTGTAATCAATAAAAAAGAAAAATCAATTTTAAAAAATAAAATACAGATTTAAACTAGACTAAATTGCATAAAGCAGAATGCACTTGATGATGAAATATATTAAAGAGAAAAATGAAAGCTAAAAATATTGTACCTGAAAGTATTTTTTTAATGGGTCTGGATTTCTATTGTACCTTCCCTAGAACAGTTAGGCACTAAAGAGGAAACTAAGGCAGTGAATTTAGTTCTTTTTAAGTGTTGATAAATTTGCATCATTAAACCTTATATAAAGTTGAAGGAAAGATATATAAAAATGCCTGAACTTTAGAAATAAATAAATGATCAACACATCATTTTTTTTTACTTTAGGATGATTAAAATTAATACCTTATAGATGGTAGGCAATTACTTTGCCACTAAGCTACACCCCTAGATCCAAGACATCTATATTTATTTGTTAAAATGGAAGAACTTGAAACAGTTTTTTTGAGATATTATTTTATTTTTTAAGTTTGATTGGAAACATTTTTTTTTAAAGAATGGGAAACAGGGCCATTGAACATATAACCACCAGTCTGTTAAATTTTGATTTTCACAAATACTGAATCCTGTTTATTGCAAACAAAACTGATTTAAAGACAAATTCCTTGGGTAAGTATTCACTTTTATGGAATCACCTAACTCATATACTATACTATTATCCAATAGAAGAAAGCATTATACCATGACTAAACATGTATACATTAAAATTTTGACTAGTTTGTTCCTGTGTTTATATGCATGTATAGAGTGCATTATGTGTAAAACCTGTTGTGTATTTTTTAATTTTTCATATAAGAACAATTTTTCACCTTTTGAAGGAGGATGAAAACTAGCATAAAGACATTTATCTTATATTGACAACTATGTGACTTAATGAATCAAGAATATTCATTCAGCAAATACTTCTTGAGCACCTGCTATATCCTGGATACATTTCTAAGTCCTGAAAATAGGATAATCAATATTAAAAATATAAAGCTAAAAAGCAACCAAGACAAAATGTTTCTTTCAAAGGCTTAAAGTTGAGTAATAATTGTTATCTATATTTGTCATTTTTATCTGTTACATGTCTCATTATCTCTTAATATTTCATTATTAGTGTAAATACTATCTTCTCCATTCATTAGAATTTTTTCTTGTAAAAGTGACCCAGAGAGAAAGCAAATTTTATATTTTTAACTCTAGACTTTTATAGATTTTTCAATCATATAAAAGTTTAAAAAGAAAAATAAATAAATATTTAAATTTTTAGACTTATAAATCTCTCTCTCTACACAAACATATGCATTCATCATATTCTTCTGAGCAATTTATTCAGGAATATCCCCCATTTACTGATTTTATTTATATTATTAAAATATATGGGCTTGAGATTTTTCAGAACTCAGTTGAACTGATGTAAAATCTAGCCATTTGTTGATCATATTATTTGAGTAGGAGGATATACAAGTGAGCTCCAATTCGACTGTGTCTAGACATTTTTGACCATTTATTTGTTTTTTAGATGAAATAAAAGGAAAATAAATGATAACTTCTTAAATTCTCTTCTAATTACAAGCAAGGTTTAGAAAAGCCAAATTCAGTCAGCCAAAGATGAGATATCTACAAATGAGCCTAGTTGGAAACAGATTAGCAATTATAATGACTAAGTTAATAAGATCCAATTATAGCTAATTTGCCCATCCTTTCTTTCCCTTGCCCTCCCATAGGCTTCAGAGTGTGAGTGCCTTACATGAATTCCTTGGAGCAGAGGGGAGGTTTGTGGGGAGGCAAGTTTCCAGGGAGAATATAATGTCTGATTTATGACACTTGCTGCAGCTCTTCTTGAATCGGCCTGCCAGGAGCATGTGTGGACACCAACATAGCCCAAGTTCTTTGGAGTTGTAAATATTTCCAGTAATGTATGCATGTGTATGTATAACTGTGTATGTCTCTGCATATATATGTTTAGGTATGTGTAGATATACATGTTCACACTACTTCAAATAATGCTCACATTCCTTGCTGTGGTTGTTTTCTCACATTTTTGACTTAGCTTTCCTAACATTACTTCAGTTTATCATTTTCTCCAGTTTCTTTTCATGCTGCCCATTTTCCTTTATATTTTAAGTCCATTTATCTTTTAGCAATCCCCTTCTATCTTTTAAACATAGGATACTCCAAATCTATGCCTTCAGTTTTTTTGAGTACCTTTGTTCATTTTTTTATGTCAACAAATTCGGCCTAAGATGTTAATTCATTGATGCTAATTAATATTCTTTTTATATTATTTTAAAAATGTCAGTGTCAGTTGAAATAATCCATGAGATTTTAGAAAAGTTCTTATTATTACAGGATAGATTACACTTATTTTTCTCATTACATGTGTTAAAATACAGGGGTTTTTGTGTTGTTGTTTTGGTTATTTTTTTTTTTTAAGAACTGTGTTGCTCAAGAAAGATACTTACATATTCATGTTACATTTTTAATTTTTTTTTATTTGTCACTGGACTTTATTTTGTTTATTTACATGTGGTGCTAAGAATCAAACCCAGTGCCTCACACATGTTAGGCAAGCACTCTTACCACTGAGTCACAACCCCAGCCCTCATGTTACATTTTTGAAATTGAAAAGCTATAGGATATAAAGCCTAATGATCCAGAGATTTCATGTTAGACATTATGAAGAAAATTAACAAGTGTGACCTCTTGAGCTTGGAAGCTACATTTACAAATAGTGTACCAGATGGGGGTAAGGAAAGGAAAGAGTTGGTACAGAAAACACATCTGAGATTAACATTTAGTTAATGTTAAGAGCAAGGCATAACCTCTTTAAGAATTGCAAAATAGGGGTCTGGGTTGTGGCTCAGTAATAGAGTGCTTGTCTAGCATGCATGAGGCACTGGATTCAATCCCTGGCACCACATAAAAAATAAAATAAAAAAAATAAAGGTATTGTGTCCATCTACAAATAAAAAAATATTTAAATTTTTTTTTAAATTGTAAAATGATTTAAATGTATTTTAGATTATAAAGTAAAAATGGGATTAGGGGATGCAATTAGCTGAGGAGAAAAAGGAAGACTTATCACTTGTCAACAGAGAAAATAGGCCCGGCACTCATTGTATATATCAAAAATCATGTGGACCTGAAGAAAAGCAGAGGGTTTTAAATTTGCTAATTTTTAGCCTTGTTATGTCATTTATTTCAATAAGCAGATTTTATTTTAGTGATTTAGGAAGTGATAAACATTTCAACATATATAGCTTAATATAAAAAAGCCTATCAGACTAGTCCTCAGAAAGATTATTGGATTAAATATTATATTTAGCATTATCTAGTAGCTTTAAGAAAGGATTTGTAATGGATTAGAATGCCAGAATAGTGAATTATAGATCAAAACTACCTATAAGTTAAGTCAAAAGAGCCTCCTCCCATACTGGAGAATCCAATCTTAAAAAATAGAGGAGAATTAACAATTCAGATATTTAATAAATTAATGTCAGGATATATGTATGGAATAACACCTGTATCCATTTAATATATACTTATGCTCATTTTTTTGTATTTAAATTACCAATTACACATATAGCAGACTTTAATACATGATTTTCAGATAATAGTAATGAAGATGGAAAAATATAAGTAAGAAAATTTGTAATTTGGCCACTTCAACCACGTACATTTTCTAACTGAATGTTTCCAGTATGTTTTGTTATAATTCTTTACTAGGATAAGCTGTCTTATTCTATTTCAAACTAGAATACATGGAGATAACTTTGGTTTTGACCAATCCAAGGCAAGTTTTTCAGTAGGGTTATTTTATATAACTCACTAATACATTGTCCTTTTTCTCCGTTTCTTTGTTGTTGAAATTAAACATTAGCAGTAGCTATTTTCTTCCTACTGCTGAACTCATGAATCCCAGGATGTACTCGTAGTCTGGGACATGTAATAGGAGGCTTATATCCATGATAGTGAGGATTTGTTCTTGATCCAACTCTAGAACAATAGTGACTTAAATATCAAAAAGACTCCCTTCTCAGTTTCTTGACAATAATGTCTATATAAAAACAATGAATAAAATAAAATAAGCAAAAGACAGCCAGTAAGAAATGCCCTAAAAGATTAGTAGTACTCCTGCTTCCTTGGTCAGACCTTCAAACACACTGCCAATTGGCCCAAGGATACAGTGTTTCATCTTTGTAGGATGAGCAAGTCCTGGAGATTGATTATACATCATGGTGACTGTAGTTAATAATGATGTATTATATACTTGAAATTTTCTTAAAGAATCAATCTTACATATTTTCACTACACAAAGAACTATGTGAGGTGATGGATATGTTAATTAGTTTGATTTAATCATTTCCCAGTGTATTCATATATCAAAAAGTATATATTATAAAAAGTTAGGAAAATCATGCCTTGATATTCATATTTTTGTTTCACCAATATTCTCATAACCAACTGAGAGTTTAGGAAAATCTCTTTCTCTAATAACTTTGTTGATTTTGTTACAGTAACTCTTGATGAAAATTGCCTTGTTCTTCAACTGTCCTTTCATTTTATAATAAATAAGCTATAATATTTACTACTATTTCTAATGCTAGCATCTCATCTATTAATAACCCTAGACCCCTAGAAGTTTGGAATAACCTCATAAAAAAATGGTACATTTAGCACATTCATGTTGCCATTCCCCTCTATCACTTGTAGCAGATGCTCATCATCGATTGTTGCTTTTTTGATCCAGGAGTTACACAGGCATTATGATGTTCTTGAGCTTGTACTCAAACAGCTACTACTGATCCATCAGTGTTAGTGCAAAATAAAACATGCATTAAATCCATTTGCTATATGTGGCTAAACTTTACAATTTTGAAACAAAACCAAACCTGAACTCCCAGTTGTACTTTAGTTATTCCCCCTTAATTTTCCCTTTGCTAAGTTTCTTGTAAGAGTGTCTGTACTAGCTGTTCCACTTCCTTCTTTCATATCCAATGCTCAGCCTGGTGTCTACTGCTCCCTTGACACTGTGCTGGCAGGTCTCAGATAATCCTGAGCCTGCCTTGCCTTCCAGGCCTGCGGAGCTACTTGCCTTTATTCGGTCTACCCTGGGATGTGTCCTACAGTCTCCTCTATTTCTCTTCTTGCCTATCTTCTGACAACCAATGAGCTGCCCATTCCTTAACAGTTATTTATTTCCTCTGAGTTGTTCCTTGTCAGTTTCTCTTACTCTCAGGGTTTTAATTATCACTCACAGTTTAAAGTCTCTCAAATTTAGATCCCCTGTCTAAGCTTCTCCATTGATTGTTTAGTCTTACATATCCCAAATCCTGGAGGTCTTTCTTCCCAGTAGCCCCAAGGAAACTTTTATGCATCATTTTGACTTTCTGTAGCCTCCCTCTCAGAAGGATTCTTAATTAGCCAGTCAAGACTGGTTGGTCAGGCACAGGCATTGTCCATCACTCTCTGACATACCTCATTGAAGTTAGCTGTGAAGTTCCAAATTAACTCCAAATAGTTCTGAATTCTTCCCTTCCTTTCCATTTCATGTCACTGCTATCCTAGCTCAAGGGTTATAACCTCCTGAGTAGTCTATTAACTGATTCCCATGTATGTATGTATATATGTATAAAATATATATCTCCATTCTTCACAGTGTAAAAGAAAATAAATATATTTTAAATGAAAAGCCAACTATGCCATTCACGTAATCAAAATATTTAAATGTCTAATGTATATGGAATGAAGGCCAGTCTCCATAGCAAAAATAGGTAGCTCTCTGTAATCCAAATCTTACCTAATTGTATCTATGAATCATAAGCTATAATGATACTAGAAGATATGTTCTCTGCACAAATTATGGTGTTTCATAACTTGGTATCTTTACCCTTAGAACTCTCTAGAAGATGACTTCTTTCTTACACATTCTTTAAGACTCTCTCTATATGATTAATCTACTTTTTTAAGTCATCACTGAGGTCTCAATCTAGTTCAAAACCCCTTTCTCTTAATCCTGATGTGATTGTTTTTCTTTTGACTTGCAGTGTGCTTAATCATGCGCACATTTAATTTAAAATGCTAATTTTAGAATCTGTCTCCCAGTGAGCAGTCAAACAGGACTGAACTCATCATAACCAGTGTCCAAGATCCTGACCATAATGGCTATTAATAGGGTCACAGAAAATGGCATTAGTTTGAACAGACAAGGAAACAAATGACCCAGTCCTTTTATATTCTTTGAAAAGTGGTGGATCTGAGAAAGATTTATATCAATTTAATGGCACCTACTATGTGCCAGGCCTTAAATTTGTTGTTTTTAAACTTAGTGAACAAACCTTTGCTTAGTTTACAAATGTGTGATTTAACACCAAAGACTGAATAAACTTGAAGGCAAGCAGAGGCTATTAAAATTATGCTCCACTGTCTCTACATTGACATAATAATTTAATAAAATCATGAACACAAAATGTTGCCTGTCCAGTTATTTTCATAAAATTTTGCTTTTGAGTCTTCCTTCAGTCTTTCTCCTTAGTTTTTACAGTGGTGAATGTGAAATTATTAGCCAGTAATGGTGTACTGGATTTCATGGATGATTTAAAGTATTTACAAGAATAATTTTGTGTTTCTATTCCAATTGTGCTTAGAGACTGACCTGCCTTCGGATGAGAAGTCAGTCTGAGGTATAACTTGATGGGAAGATATTTGCCTAGGATGCATGCAGCCTTGGTTTCCATCCCTTAGAACCATTATAAAAAAGAGAGAGAGAAAAAAAATATGAAAAAATAAAGCCAAGATGCTAATTAAAATGTAAACATCTGTTGTCTGATAAAGCAAGCTTCACTGATAACTTCACACTTACACAGGACACTCCTGAAGTTCATGGATATTTCTTATGTATTTCCATAGACTGGGATTCCAGCTTAGTGCCTGGAATGAACTAATCTATCAATAAATCTTTGTAGAACTAAAATAAACAGGAGGTTAACACTACTACTAGTGTACTGACTAGAGAGAAGCCACCTGTTCCCTTTAATTGTTAACCAAACATTGAATCTCATGTGGTGTTTTTTTTTTTTTTTTAATTCCTTTAGAGGAACCAGTCACTTTTTCTGGTGTGTGAAGAGACAGAGCTAGTAGAAGGCCAGTATGAGATGCAGAAGCCCTTTTAAAATCACTTTCTGGCAGAATGCAAAGGCAGATGAAAGATGAATCTGAAATGTATTTAGGAATGTAGGAGGTTGGGTTTTAAAAAATTTCAGATGCTGAAGGAGCACAAACATAATGTGAAATAGTTAGGATTCTAGATGAATACTTTCACATGTTTGCATATATGCTTTAGGTTAACAGGAGATGGCCAGGAGGTAATCATTCCACTGATCTTCATTGAAGTGTGGAGCCCATCTTTTTAAGAGCCTTCACAGGCCTCCAGAGTTTCAGAGCTTCGCATGGTGATAGCAATATATCTTTATCAGATTGCTGTTGTCATTCTTACCATTACTTGGTAAAAGTAAGTAGGTAAATAGATAATTAATTCATACCAGGACATTCACTCAAAGCCAAGCGGGGAAGGCAGCTTTCCAAAGCTGGGACCACAGAGCGATGTAAAAATGGTCAGGGTTGTCATTTTAGTATAATGGGGGAATAATTTTTTTTAACATCATTAGATTTTTCCTCACTAAAAGAATGACATGTATTTTTAAAACAAAATATAAAAAGGTAAGTTTTTTGTAAATGCATATAAGCTTTCCTTTATGGTATCATCATTGCTTCAAACCAATGAAATTATATAGCAATAGAATAATATTCTCCTTCAGGTAATGTTTGCTTAGTGCTTTAGTTTTGTACATAATGCTTTATTTGGGAGTTTGTTCTCTAGATGAAAAAAAATCAATAAAGTGCCATTGATTAACATCACCTAACCTACATGTTTTATCAAACCGAATCACTTTTCCTGTTGATGGTGTGGTAGACTCTGTTTAGTATAAAATGTTGAACCAGAGGAAGCAAGCAGTTTCTCTTTTAGAAAAACGTAGACAATAGAGAGGCAAATGATTCACAGTATAAGAAGTTAAAAACATTAAAAGTCACTCAAAGAATTAGTCATTTATACATGTACAGGAACATCATATTGTCTGCTTTTCAGGGACTTAAAGATTAGTGTTCTATTATGTAGTGTTAAAAGTGTTGCATTAATGCCTTAAAATAACTTGGATGGTTATATAAAAACCAGTTTTAAACCTGTTTGAAAGTATCTCAGGAAAGATCATTTTGCTCTCCTCTAACCAGTTATAATACTCAAGATACATTATTTAAAGTAAATTAATGATATATGAGTAGGGGAAGAGAGCCTAACTATTATGTTTTAAGTGGCTGCTTATTCAGAGCCCTTGGACATCAATTGTATCTCTCAGTTATAAATGTGCTACTTAAAGTAGCTTCCAGTGGAAAATAATTTGAGAATTGGTTAACAAAGGTTAAATCACAGTTGGGATATTGAAAGGAAAATTGATGAACAGATTGTTGATGGGTGATTCCAATCTCACTAAGAGAACATCATCCCACCAAAAGAAAGAAAGGCCTGTGCATTATTAAAAGCCTGTTATGCAACACTGTTGGGAATTTGGTTGGATCATGAATGCTGGCAGGTTGTCAGGGAAACAGAAATAGTACTATTGAATACATTCTTATGAAATGGGTCTAACATTGCTACTTTTGATTTTCTAATGGCTAATATGGAATTTCTAATAGTAACTTTAATGGAGAGGAACATACATTCTAATTTAATTACATATACCTCTCTGTTGGTACAATAGTAATGAAGATATTTTCTCTATGCATATAATACTATGTTTATAATCTGAAAAGAAAATGCCTTTTACAATTGAAGTTTGAAATTTATGTTTTGATAACTAATAGTGTATGTTATTTGTTTGTTTATAATGTTATTACAGACCCATTATTACATACTGGTATACTTTTTCTGTAACAGTAAAGAGACTTTTTCATGTGTTTATTATTGTTATGATTTTGTGGTGTTGGAGATCAAACCCAGGGCCTCATGGATCTGAGGTGAGGCAAACATCTTACCATTGAGCTAAATTCTCAGTCCACCGGTTAATGTTCAAGTCAACCTTCTTTATGTTGTTATGGCTCCTTTTTCAAATGACTGCTGTGTAGAAAGTCCCCTGTTCTATTTCCAGTTTTTTTGTCTCTAAGAAAGACTTTCTGATAGATGATTTAACACCCGCCCCAATAACCACAAATGCAAGAAGACAACATCTAGTAATATTTTGATCACAAATATTTGAATAACTTAGAGTCACAGAAATGCAATAAAAATTGGTCTTTTTCTCCAAGAGATGCTAAGAAAATCGGGACTGGAGATATAAAATGGTTGTTCATAAGATTGTATTTGACTTTTGAAAAATAAAACCAATCATACGACCATAAGTAGTTAAATATTTAAATTATGGTGCTATTAGCATTGCACATATATTAAGAAAGACTTAACATTATATAATAGTTTATGGATATGGAAAATTTTTCTCATGGAATACTTTTTTCCCCTCAGTCTGCTTAAGAAAATCTATCATGTCTTCATAATACTTACAGAAGTATTATTCACTTAATCTTGGCATTTAGGACCTGTCTGTTATAGGTTCCCCTAAAATTCATTCTTAGCTGTTCTCCTCCAGGGTTCAGGAGCTTAATAATTCTGATACTCTACCCTGTTTTCCAGCTATTGAACTTGTTATGTGATTCTATGCAAATTATGTCATTTCTACATCTCTTTATCTATGACTTGATATAAATAATAGTGGTTAAAATTACAAAAGTGCCTAATAACTACTAACCTTTAAAAAAAGTCACCATTCCCAACTATCTGACTTATTTATGCAGCCTCTGTCTGCAGTGTCCTATATTCCTCAGGCAACCATTCAAACTGTCACGTTTTTAAGTCATATTAAGTGATTTTTTTCTTCAGCATCATTTGTGTGCAAGAAATCCAAGACCCTGTCACTGTATTTTACCACTACTTGTGAGTTGGGAATAATATGTTGCATTCCCCTGTGATAGCAGAAGGGGCAGACAAGGGTCCCAGTGAGGCTTGTCAACCAGGAGCACTGGAGGGAAAATAACAAGAATGATGTTAGAAACGTCTGTTGAAAAGCATGCCAATTTTGAAAATATAGAAACCATTCGGAATAGCTTGGTATTAAACAAATTAATAATGGATATTGTCTCTCCCTTAAGATTGATGTCGTGTGGATAGAGTGTAATTAGGAATTCTCTATTATACCTCAGGCCACATGTTGTATCCATAATGTCATTGATTTGATAGCCACAAAGCCCACATTGTATTTAGCAGGCAGGTCTTTTCTCAAGGCCACATCTTCAAGTAGAAAATCTTTTAGAGCAAGGTAGTTGGGGCTATGAAACTGCCTTTAACTTCCTGTACTGTTTACAGACTGGTGTGGCATTTGAGTTGTGTGTTTGGTTTGAAGCACAATCTACACCCCCTGCCCCTCCACACACACACCTTGCCAGACACACCTGGCAATAGGTTACTTGTTTTTATTCACTCATCTGTTTGCTGAAATGTAAGGGAAAGTGTAGATTCTCCTGGTTGCCCTCACCATTGCAACTTTTCTATAGTCTAGTCCAAATATTTTTATACTGTGTTTGTTTAAAAGTGAAGATGGCGCCTTTACATCCAGCCTAAGGGAATAGTTTCTTTAGAAAGAACCTTTCATCTCTTTTACTCTGAATATAACAGATACTTATCTTTTATTGAGGAAACTAAATGTAGAGTTCATCAGCTAATCTCTCTCATGTATATCTATTTTGGTTCCTTTACAAACAAAATATTTCACAAACCCAAGCGCAGTAAAAGAAATCCCTGACCTTGTCTATTTTCCAAAGAGTAGGAAGTTAAACTACACCCCATAGCAATCAGTCGTCACAATCATTTCTTTTCTACTTCAAAAGTGTGTATGTGGTTTTTTTAAACTGCTAATGAAAGCATTACAAAGATTAGCTTTTGAAGTGGTGAGCAGCTTTCATTTATTTTCCTTGTGGTATTCCCTCTGCCTCCAGCTAAAATTTAGAACCTTAAAAATGTTGCTCTTCACTACTAAATTCAGTTGATGTTCTATCAAAGTGCATTTGGATTATCAAAGCTTCATTCTTATCTTGCAGCTCGGTATTCCTAGGAGAATGCTAGTCAGGTTAGAATTGACAAGCCTGTGTCTCCTTTCAAACTAGAATATACTCCTTTCCCTACCGCATGCCTGCCTACCTGTGCTCTTTGTCCTGCTGCCCTATGGGAATGTGATGTTGGAGAAGGCAGTGTGTTTCCAGAAGCCAAGGAGTGGCTCAATCTTTAACGCAGGGGGAGAGAGTCACACAGAAATTTCCAGCAGGAAGGGATACATGATGAGATAAGTAGATTCACAAAAATTCAGTGTTGAAAGCTTTTATTTTTCTGCATGATTTTATTACCTAAAGATATTATATTTTTTTTGGTTCCTTTAACAATTTCTGACATGAATAGATTTGGACCATAATTATTCCAGTGATGATTTTAAGTGAATAATCTTTCCCTTTTTGAATATCATAAATCAGTACCAGTAAAATTTACTTTCCTAATGTTTCCCAAATGTCATTTTCCCCTCTCAATCTCCATAGTAATTGACTCCTGAAAACATGTAATTTGGAGATTCCCTACAAGTTGTTTCAGTCAAAAAATATTATCACAAATTAAGTGTAATAATATAATTAAATCATATTAAACCAATCTTATTTCCCAAATGCCCTAAATAGCATCTTGAGGAAGATTTTGAAACTACAACATCTTAGTTGGAAATTTTGTAGATCCTTGGATACCATATTTCAAACTAGAATTAACTAGTTAGTACTAGTTAATACTAGTTAACTAGTATTAACATTTATCCAAAGACTAAAATAACTGATTAGCATTTAGAATTCTGCAGTTTTGTGGGATTATGATAAAACAAATTTATTTAGAGTAATAGGAGCAAGATTCAGCTTTAATGAGCTAAAAATGGAATGTAGTACAAGAAATGGAAGTACTTATTGAACCTTGAATATGTTCAAAAGGTTGGCTCTAAAAGTCCTTTCAAAGGAACAGCAGCTCAAATAAATGAACTTCCGAATAAACCTACTTTTTAAAAACCCTTGAGTTGTCTGGGGAGTCCTGTGCCTAAGGAAGTTCTTCTGTAGGAAGACGTGCTTGTGTGAATTGAGGACAGTGAAAGTGGGGTTTAAGACACCCTTGTCATTATTATCTTGAAACCAACCAAAGCAGACAACAAATTTCAGATAATTTAGATGAGGTGAAAATATAGTAGGTAATTTAGTGAAATGGCTCTCAAGTCAGCTGGTACAAAACTTTCATTTTCATTTTGTTATTGATTATTTCTACCTGAAACTGATCAGGACATTTAAATCCCATACTCTCAAATAGAAATATGAGACCCAAGAAGTATCTATGTATTACACATTTAATTATCTTTTCATTGTACTTTATATAAGATTTGAGAAAAAAAAAACCCAAAAAACTAAGAAATCCTTGAAAGATACAGAATACTGATTTCCAGTACAACAAGGATAGGATCATGTCCTCCTCTTCCTCCTTCTTCTTCCCCACTTCTCTGTCCTCTTTTCTTTCAAACACATGCACATATACATTCAAGTACAAGTTTATTTTATAATTTCTATAGTACAACTGGCTCAGACAATAGATTCTAAGGCAATTTTGTGATATATGACTTTAATGAAATGCACCCAAAGAATTTCATTTTAATAGGTGTGTACATAAGATCCTGGTCCTTTATTAGAACTGTGTACACATTGATACTTTCTGGTGTCTTCAAAGGCCAATTGACAGAGAGTTCAATATTTTATAATTCATCTACTTAGAGTCAAGCATGTTTAACCAGCAGTGTCTTCCCTCAGGAGATCTGACAACTCTTAAAAGTCTACTTTCAGATAAGTTTTCATGGTCAAGAATGATAGTTGAGAGTTTAATTCTTATACATATGCTGTTTCTCACATAAAACAATATTCTTTCATGAAATTTTTCAACATCTATTTAAGAAGATTTTTACTTAATTGAGACATACTTGTTTTAAAACAAGTGGCTAAATATTACGAATAAAAATAATAATCTAAAATACCAGAACTGAAAGCTATCTCTACAAGTAAGGCAATAAATAAGTTCATTGCAGCTCAGGACAATACTGTTTTGGCTATCGTGGATTTATAATACAAAATAATATAGAACAAAGGGCCCTCAGTAATCTTGTTTTAGTTAGCTTTTGCATCAATGGGACAAAAAGACCTGACAAGAACATCATAGTAAAGGAAAAGTTCATGTTAGTTCATGGTGTGACAGGTTCTGGGCCCAAGTTGAGGTGTAACATCATGGCAGAAGGGTGTGGCAAAGGGAAGCAGCCCAGGATGTGCAACCACAAAACAAAGCTAGAGTTATGCTCACCAGGGACAAAATATAAACCCCAAAGACATTCCTAGTGAATCATATAAATAACATAATTTTAAAAATAGATATTTGTTAATTTCTACTAGGAAAAAAATTATCAAGAAATACCTTTTTATTGAAAATGTTCACATACATTTTACTTAAATTTGAAAATTACATCTTATTCCATTATCCATATCTTATAATTCTGTTTTCTAATTTCAATAACTTATCTTTCCAAAATAACTCAAATTAGAGTGGGCCTAATTATTAAAAAATTTTTTATTATTTTCAAGGCATGACTTTGGATTATGTTTTGAAATTCACTAATATACAGCCCATTCTTAACTTTTCTCTATTTCTGCCCTGCCAAAACATAGACACAAACAGCACAAGTGTGTGCTCATGATAAACAGGTATTTATCCATTTGTACCTATATTCAAAAAACTTTGTATTTTTTTTTGTCATAAGAACCTGCTGACAATTAAGAAATTTTTACAAGTCACTTAATAACAGATTTCCTAACAGAAACCTACCTTTAAAGTTTTAAACGAAGCCTCAGAACCCTCACTCAATCACATTTTAACATAGTATCTCATTGTTAAAAATTTTATTTATAAATTTCATTAATATTCCTAATGGTTATTTTTTTTAAAAAATTAGTGATGGATCACAATTAATGAGATTTTTGTGGCATACTCATAATACAGGTAATATGATCAATTTCATCTCTCAGTACCTCATCCACTCTTGATCCTCTTCCTCTACATTTCTGGTCTCCCTTTTATTTTCATTATGTCTTCCATTTTCCCTCTTTTTTCTCTCAAGCTTCCAACTATGAGAGAAAATGTGACCCTGGACTTTCTGAATCCAGCTTTATTTCACTCAACGTGTAACTTTCCAGTGGCATCCATTTTCCTGCGGAGAATTTCATTGTTCTTTATGACTAAATAGAACTCCATTGTGTATTTATGCACATTTTCTTTATTCATTCATCTGTTGATGAGCACCTAGGCTGGTTTCATAACTTGACTTTTCTGAATCATGGTGCTATAAACATGGTATGGACGCATCACTATGAAATGCAGACTTTCATTTTTTTTTGAGTGAATATATAGCAAAGTCATATGGTTGATCCATTCTTAGTCTTTTGGGGAACATCCATACTAATTCCCACAGTGATTGTACTAATTTGCAATTCCATCAACAGTGCTTTATTGTTCCTTTTCCCCTGCATCCTTGCCAGCATTTATTATTGTTTGTACTCTTGATGATTGTCATTCTAACTAGAGATGAAATTTCAGTATAATTTTGATTTGCATTTCCCTGATTGCTAAAGATGTTGAACATTCTTTTCATTTTTTCTTTTTTCTTTTGAGAAGTGTCTATTTATTTAGTTAATTTGCACATTTATTGAATAGTTTTATTATTATTATTATTGGTGTTAGGTTTTTTTTTTAATTCTTCATATATTCTAGATATTATCTGTCAGAAGAGTAGTTGGCAAAGATTTTCTCCCATTTTGTAGGTTCTCTATTCATGCTACTAATAGTTTCCTTGGTAATATTTTCTGAGCTTCAGGAGTCTTTTTGAGGAAGAAATTTCCTGGAATTATATGTGAGAGTGTTTTCCTTATGTTTTGTTCTAGCAGCTTTGAAGTTTCTGGTCTAATTCCTAGGTCTTTGATCCACATAGAGTTAGCTTTTGTGCAGGGTGAGAATTGAGGGGGTCTTGTCCTGTTCTTCTACGTAAAGATAATCAGTTTTCCCAACACAATTTGGTAGAGAGGCTGTATTTGGTGTCTTTGTCAAGTATCAGAGGACTGTGTCTTTGTGGGTTTCTTGGGTCTTCTTTTCCTTTGGTCTAGGGGTCTTTTTTAATCCTGGCATCATGCATTTAGTTAATATAGCTCTTTAGTATAATTTGAAATGGGGTATTGTGATGCCTCCAGTATTGCTCTTTTTATTCAAAATTGATTTGTCTATTCTGGGTCTTTTACTCTTCCACATCAATTTTAGAACTGTTGTTTTTTTTTTTCCCTAGATCTGTGAAGAATGTCATTATTCTGATGGAGACTGCCTTGAATCTGTAGGTAGCTCTTGGTATTATGGCCATGTTAACAATATTAATTCTGCCTACCCATGAACATGGAAGGTCCTTCCATGTTTTCCATAAATTAACATTTTCTCTTTATTTGTCAATGTTCTGTAATTTTCATTGTAGAGATCTTTTACCTCTTTGATCAGATTTATTCCTAGATTTTTTTTCTTTATTTTTTTCAGGCTATTGTAAATGAAATTGTTTTCTGATTTCTTTATCAATGGATTCATTATTGCTGTGGAGAAAAGTTACTGACTTTTCTATGTTGAGTTGTGTATCCTGATACTTTACTGAATTTGTTTATCAGCTGTAGGTGTCTTCTGGTGGAAATTGCAGAATCTTCTAAGTATAGGGTCATATCATCTGTAAATAGTATAATTTGATTTTTTCTTTTTAATTTGTGTGACTTTTATTTACTTCTTGTCTAATTGCTGGCTAAAATTTAAAGTACCATATTGAATAGAAATGTAGAGAGTGGATTGGATGTCCTTCTCCCTGATTTTAAAAGAAATGCTTTTTTTTTTTTTTTTTTTGACTTTGAGTTTGTTGAAGCTTTTATGATGCTGAGGTCCTAAGGGTGGTTTTTTAAAAAAATAATTTCTAATTCCTTACTCTCTGCCTTTACTGTTATTACATATTCCTTCTGCTTTCCTTTGGTTCATTTTGTGATTCTTTTAAAATTGTTTAGTAGTTATTTTCCTGTTTTGTTAATTTGTATGACCATGAATTTCCCTCTATATAATGCTCAGTCATATTTTGAAGATTTTATACTGTTGTTGTTTTCATCTTTGCCAAAATTACCTCAGATATAATTTTTATTTTGCAGCCCTTTTGATTTTTGGGGTTTTTTTTTGTTATCTCCTGATTTTTTACCATTACTGACTCACTGCCATCATTGTTGTTATTATTAACATGCACTAAATATTTACCAAGTACCACATTCCATGCTAAGATTTTGGTTGATGGTATCATTTAATGCTCACCAGGAAACTATAATGTAGATACTTTCGAATGAGGTGTAGGGGGCTCTTATATGGCATTTGTGTTTAAGCATTAGGCTCTATCTGTGCTGAAACTTCCTAGGTTCAAATATTTTAAACCGTATTGTCATCAACAAGTTACTAGCAACTTTGATCTTTATATTTAACGAAAGAGGATGATAACAAGTGGGGACACAAAATTGAATGGTATTATGTTCAAGTTTTTAGAATTAATGATTGGCAGAGAGGAACAGAGCCTGATTCTGGTGTTGAAGGTAATGTTGTGCTACTGTTGTTGGACTCCATTCATGGACTGCAAATTTGTGTACATTTATTCATTTGGGATAGCTCAAAAATTGAAAGGGAAATTTGTAAATGTGCATCAACAAAAACATTTTAGGAAGTCATGTGCATACACTTTGGATTGAACTGTTGTTATAAGAGAGGGTGATGTGATTTTCACTTTGTGTCTACTTTAGTGTTATTGCAGTATCTATTGAATTTCTTTAACTTGATTCATAAGCATGAGCACACCCCAGTGATTGTCTTCAACTGCATGTCTTTATACTTTTAACAATGATTATCTGGTTATCATTTCATACTATTGTGAGGACATTGCTGCCCTAGGGCTGTAGAAACTGATGCAATAAAGGAGACTTCTGCCTTACCAAAACCTTGTTGGATTAAAAGAAATCCTGAAAGTTTAAAGTCAAATTGAGTTAGTTCAAACTGTATGCAAATATTTACATTTTGTTAATTTTATCCTATTGCCATTGAATGAATTTGATATTCAGTTTTTTAGCCCTGCTTTCATGGTTTGAATGTTATTTCAAATAGATTAGTGTCATATCAGCTAAAAGGAATTAAGATTTTACTACAATCCAGAGGTTAAAAATTCCTATATTTATGGCTTGAGTTTGTTAATTTTACCAATGTTTTGCTATAAAATATTTACACTGGACAATATTAAATAACTTTTTCTTGCTATTAATAATGTAGAAAGGCTGGTCAGGGCAGAAAGTGAGAAAAGGAAAAGAACGATTTATGAATATGTTCATTCACTTTCACATTATTTCAAATTGGGTAAAAAATGAAATCATTGAAGTCTAATGCTTTTTAAAGTTACTTGATAAGAGTATTCTGATTTTTTATCTAATTCCTAGGCATTCTTCATTGCCAAAATTTCCTCTAGTAACTTGGCATTTTAGTGAACTATATTATTGCAAAGACATATAAGGTGTCCCTGCCTTCTGTCATTTGCATAAACTGCAAAGAATATATTATTGTTACTTATGAATTCTAAATAAAGTGGAAAGATTTGAAATAAAGTTGAAGGATTCCTTTGCTTCCCTCTGAATGTTTAGAAAATGCCACAGTGACTAGATTTGCTTATATTGGGCTTGCCACTGAACAGAAAACTTTGGATTAAAATTATGGTTCAATTAATGATAGTATGCCATCATTTATTCTTAAATGTATAGGAACAGAACTTTACATGTCTTTCACTGTGTCTTCATGTCATTACTCATGTATCTCGTAGACAGTGAGCCTTGTTCATTTGGTAGTTACCAAGATTTTTGAAGCCTGAACAGAAAGATGCATGGTTGGAGAAATAATATGGCACTTGGCAGTGGTATTGATAGCTCTCTTAACTTCACATATGGTTCCCAATGCTCTAGAGCATGTGGTTCTAAGACGACACTAATGGGTGGCCCCGTCTAGTCTCCAGTTTGGAAGTTGCTGAAGCCTCCAAACCTACTGCAATAATTAGAAAGCTCAAGGCTAGTTTTAGATTTCTTCATTTTACTGACACAACTTGGGAAATATACATTGGTTTCAGGATTCAATTTGCTGATGTAAATAAAATAACCCACAGGCAATCTCTGGGGAGTATACTAACTTCGTCTCATATCTACAAATTTTGTGGTGTGCCTCCATGCCTTGCACCACACTGAGACCAAAAGGTTCACTGGCTGAGAGACTCAACTTAACTGTATTAACCCACAGAAATCTTGAAAGCAAATGAATATGCAGTATAAAGCTAGTTAAAAAGGAATAAACAGAATATTTAATTTTCTAAATTATTTAACTTTCAAGCAACTATCTCTGAGACTCAGAATAAATTAAATTTAATTAATTATCTGTTTATTTATTTATTTAGTACTGAAGATTGAACTCAGAGGTGCTTGACCACAAGTTACATCCTTACTTGGTTTTATTTTATTATTATTATTATTATTATTATTATTATTATTATTATTTTAAATTTTGGGATAGGATCTCATTATGTTGCTAAAGCTGCTCTCAAACTTGTCATCCTCCTGCCTCAGCCTATCATTTCCTTGAATTTATTAGGCATAGGCTGTCAAATTTAGCCAGAATACATTTAAAATGTGAATGGTAATGATTAGATGTCAAAGTGAAATGAAGAAAAACATATAGTTTGAAAAAGGTTTTGTATTCAAGTTTATTCACATGAGCATCTTTTTGAAAGGAGTTTCTCATATTCTGTTAGGATGAATACATAAAGTAAATTAAGTTAATTCCACCTGGAATTGAATGCATAAAGTAAATGAAGTTAATTCCAAGTGGAATAGCTTGCATTGTGGTATATTTAGCACATAGAATAACTCCCTTAATAAAATGGAAAATTAATTTTAATAGAAATCTTTCCTCCTCTTTCTACTAAATAAATACTAGGCAGATGCCTAAAGGATATTTATTTGAAGGGTGCTAAAACCTTCCTAGCTATTTACTACGAAAGTTCTATCTTGTATGACAGCTACTACTTAGAAAATGTTGTATCTACTATAGATATCAAAGCTGCTTTATAAAAGCGAAAGTGCAGCATTTCTTATAAACATACACAAATAGGGAGTCCTATAGTCTTTTGCCAATGAAGCTCTACTTTGAGAATTTTAAAAATAATACCTCTTAAAACAAAATTTGCTAATATACCTATAAGACCAAATAACCAGATGGTAGCTAAGATCATGTGTCTTTAGAATCAGGATTATGGAGTTTGAAGAAGATTTTTCGCAGCTTGTTTTATATTTCTAGAATGCTTAGCTTTCAGATAAATTTATTTTTTTCCTTCTGATTTAGTTTATTATTTTTAGGTAAATTTTTTGGTATATATTTGAGGTTTAGAACATGATGTTATGGTATACAAATAATAAAATGGTTACTATAGTTAATGAAAAAATGTCTATCATGTTGCACTGTTACTATTTTTTAAAAGAGTATTTATTTAAAGTCTACTTATTTAACAATATATTTGATACATTGCAATTTAGTCACAACAGTCCTCATGCTGTGCAAGATCTCTAGATTTCTTCCTTCTATGTATCTGCTTCTTAGTATTCTGTGAACTACATCTCTGGTTTCTTCTTTTTCTGTTTACTCCAGGTAACCACTGTTTATTCTCTGTCTATGAATCTTTGAGCTGTTTTTTGTCTTTCTGTGTATAGTTTAATCCACTGAGCCTAATGTTCTCCAGTTCCATCCATGTTGTGGTCAATGGCAGGATCTTCATCTTTCATTTTAAGGGTAATAAGTAGTCCATTGTGTATATACAACATTTTATTCATGTACTCTTCCACCAGTGGATACTTTAGTTCCATATTTTGCCTATTGTACATAATGATTTAGTGAACGGGGAGTGCCACTGTCTTTACAAGGGGCTAATTTCTCTCCTCTGGGTAGACAGGGTCCTCACATGTGAGATCACTGAGTGGTAAGGTAATTCTATTTTTTATTTCTTTAAGACTCTCCTATATAATTATTATGTTTTCCATAATGCATACAATAATATATATTCCCATTAACAGGATCCTAGGGTTCCCCTTTATTCACACCCTTGCCAAAATTTATCCCTATCCATTTTTTTTTTTAAATAGTAGCTGTCCCAATGACTGTGAGGTGATACCTCATAGAAATTTTTGCATTTTCCTGATGGTGAGTGATTCTGGGCACATTTTAATATGTCTGTTGGCCATTTTTGTGTTATTGAAAAAAAAGTCAGATCCTGTGTCCATTTTTAAATTAGATTGTGTTTCATCTTTCTACTGAGTGTAAATGTTCTTTAGAAATTTTAGTTACTAACCCCTGATCAGATATGTGATATGCAAATATTTTTTCAAAGTCTAGTGATTGCAGTTGCATTTTGGTGATTTTTTTCAGGCAGAAGCTTTTTAATTCAATATAGTCTAATTTATTTATTTTTACTATTATAGACTGAAATTTTGTGTGATATCAAAAATTACTAAGTTAAAAGTCACTAAATGCATCTTCTATGTTCTCTTCTAAGAATTTTCTAGTTCAGTCTTTACATTTAAGTAGTTTATCCTAAATGTGTATTGTGTAAAATAAGGGTTTAATTTTATTCTTTTACATGAGGACATGCAGTTTTTCTAGCACCAGTTATTGAAGAGACTGTTCATTCCCCATTGTGTCCTTTTACTACTCTTGTTGAGGGAGAGTTTACAATATTCATTAGACTACTTTCTAATGTTTCATTAGTCTATGTTTCTATTTTCATGTCAGTACCATATGTTTTGTTTACTGTAGCTCTGTTTTATAATTTTATTTTTCACTTACTTTTTAATTTTTTTATTTATAATGACAGTGGAATGCATTAAAATTCTTATTATAGATATAGAGTACAATTTTTCATATCTCTGGTTGTATACAAAGTATTTCACACCAATTCGTGTCTTCATACATGTACTTCAGATAATAATGTCCATCATATTCCACCATAATTTCTAACCCCATGCCCCCTCCCTTCTCCTCCCACCTCTCTGCCCTATCTAGAATTAATTTATTCCTCCCATGCTCCCCCTCCATACCCCACTATACATCAGCACTCTTATATCAGAGAAAATATTTGGCATTTGATTTTTTGGGATTGGCTAACATCACGTAGCGTTATCTTCTCCAACACCATCCATTTACCTGCAATGTCATGATTTTATTCTCTTTTATTGCTAAATAATATTCCATTGTGTATATATGCCACATTTTTTGTATCCATTCATCTATTGAAGGGCATCTAGGCTGGTTCCACAGTTTAGTCATTGTGAATTGTGCTGTGTCCCTGTAGTATGCTGTTTTTCAGTCCTTTGGGTATAGATCGAGCAGTAGGATAGCTGGGTCAAATGGTGGTTCCATTCCCAATTTTCCAAGAAATCTCCATACTGATTTCCATAATGGCTGTACCAATTTGTAGTTCCACTAGCAGTATATGAGTGTATCTTTTCCCCCGACATCCTTGCCAACACTTATTGTTGTTTATCTTTATAGTAGCTGCCATTCTGACTGGAGTGAGATGAAATCTTAGAGTAGTCTGTTTTGGTGCCAATACCACGAACTACTCTAAGATTTCACTCACAATAACTAAACTGTGGGACACTTACAATAACTAAACTGTGGAACCAACCTAGATGCCCTTCATCATATATTCAGTAGATGAATGAATACAAAAAATGTGTCATATGCAAATTAATAGAGGACACAGAGACTAACCCACAAAATTACAATTATCTTATATTAGATAAAGTGCCAAAACATGCATTGGAGAAAAGATAACCTCTTCAACAAATGATGCTGGAAACACTAGAAATCCAATGCAACAAAATGAAATTAAACCTCTATCTCTCACCAAGCACAAAACTCAAAATGGATCAAGGACCTAGGAATAAAATCAGAGACCCTATGTCTAATAGAAGAAAAAGTAGGCCCTAATCTCCATCATGTGAAATTAAGCCCCAACATCCTTAATAAGACTCCTTTTGCGCAAGAATTAAAATCATGAATTAATAAATGGCACAGACTCAATAAAAAGCTTCTTAGCAAAAGAAGGAATCTGTGAGGTAAATAGAGAGTAAACATCTTGGGGGCAAATCTTTACGCCTCGAACATCAGATAGAGCACTAATATCTAGGATATATAAAGAACTATTGTATAATTTTAAATCAGCAAATATGATGCTTCCAAGTGTGTTTTTCTTTCTTGGGATTGATTGGTTATTCAGGTGTTTCTTCTTATTTTTATTCCATATGAATGTTAGTAATATCTTTTTACATTCATTTAAATTTTCATAAGGATTACACTTTATCTGTGTATTTTGTTTCCATAACATAGGTATTACCAATGTTAAACTTTTAGTCTATGGCTATGGGATAATGTTTCATTTTTGTGTGTGTTGTCTTCAGTCTCTTCCATCAGTTTTTATAGTTTTAAGTGTACAGATCTTTCGTCTCCTTGATTATATTTACTCCTACATACTTCATTTTTATACTATTATAAATGAGATGACTTTCTTTATTTCTTTTTCAGCTAGGACATTATTTCTGTATTAAAGTGCTAATTTTTATGTGTTCATTTTTAATAGCCTGCAATTTTATTAATTTAGTAGTTCTAACAGGCTTTTTTTTTGATGGAGTCAGACAAATCTATATTAAATGTCAGTGTGTACAAAGCACAGTGTCAGGCATTGAGGACTGGAAAGGAATGCTCTCCACTTGAAGATCCTTTGTATGTGGGGTGTTACACACCTGTGGATCACACGTTATTAAACACTGATTCCCCTAGTAAATGCAAGCAAGATGTCCTGTGATGAATTTCAAAGTTTGGAAATACGTTCTACTACTTTGTTCATTTTTATCTAGACAAGCACGTGGACTCAGAACTTTCACTTAGGTGAATCAGCACAGTTTGGGGACAAGACAGTTGGATATGCAGGCAAGACGCTGCTTTCAGTCCTTAAATAGCTACTTGCAACTTTTAGCAAATTGCTTAATATTTTCACAGTTAATAGTTTACATTGCACCAGAAGAGGCTGTGATTTCTAGGATCTTTGAAAAACATCTGGGTTCTGTTTTTGTACTTGTTGTTTTCTTTTTTTGTTTCCACTTTATTAGTGCATTTGCCAACAATGTCACAATTTCTCATAACACATAGTAGGATTTTATAAGACATTACATATGTTTTATTATAATTATTAACATGCATAATTATAAAAATTAATGGGGTTCATTGTGATACTTCCATATGTCCATCCACCCTTCTACCCTTAATACCTCTGCTCCTGCTTCAGCCCCTCCCCAGCACCCTTCCCAGTCTTGAAAAGTCCCAGTTCTTAATTTATTTCTGTTTAGTCCCCCATTTCCCTGTCTCCTTGATTCCATTCTGTACCTCCACAAGGGATGTCCATAAATGAGTAAGAATGTGGTATTTGTTAGTGTCTAGATTGTTTCATTCAACTTAATGATCTCCAGTTCTATCATATTGCTACAAATGACATAGTTTCAGTCTTTTTATGGCTGAATGAAAAATATAAATGTAAGGCATTTTCTTCATTTATCGACCAAAGGGCATGTGTGTAGATTCTGTTTTGTGTCTGCTATGGCTGTTGCTGCAGTAAGCATGGGGGTGCAGTTGAATCTTTGGCATAGAGATTTAATTTTCTTTGAGTTTATACCTTGCAGTGGAATTACTGGATCATATGGTGGCTCTATTTTCAGTTTTTTGAAGAATCTCCATACTATTTCTCTTAATTAATCTACCAATTTATATTCCCACCACCATCCTATGAGAGTTCTCTCTTCTCTCCATCCTTGTTAGCATTTATTTCTCATTTTGATCTTGTCCATCCTAACTGGGATGAGATGATACCTTGTTGTAGATTTGATTTGTATTTCTCTGATAATTAGTGGAACTGAGAATTTTTTTTATATATTTGTTGACCATTTATATGTCTTTTGAGAAGTATCAGTTTAGTTCTTTAGCCCATTTTTAATTGGATTATTGGTTTTGTTTTGTTTTTGGTTCAGCTATTTGAATTTCATGTATATACTTTGGACATCAATCCCTTGTCACTTGTACTACTTTCAAATATTTTCTCCCATTCAGCATATTGTCTTTAATCCTGTTTTTTATCTCCTTTTCTGTGTGTATGGTTATTAATTTGATATAAGTCCATTGATTTTATTTTCCCTTTAGTTACTTGTACTTTTAGGGCCCTGTCTTAAATTGTTGCATACACTGATGTCTTGAATGGATTCTCCTGTTTTCTTGCTGGAATTTAATAGTATTGGGTTTATTATTTAGGTTTTAGGTCTATTTTGAATTGATTTTTTGTGTGTGTGTGTGTATGATGAGACAAAAGTACCTTGTTTCCTTTTATATGTGCATTTCTATATTCTCTTCCATTGGTCTGTGTATCTGTTTTATGCCAGTACCATGCAGTTTTAGTAACTACAGCTTTGTAGTATGTTTTGAAGCCAGGTATTGTTATGCCTCCAGCCTCCCTCAAACCCCTCCCAGTTGCTTTGTCTGTTCTGGGTCTTTTGGAATAGCATATGAATTTTAGGATTATTCATTCCACTTCTGTGAAAAAAGTCTTTGGCATATTGGTGAGAAATTCATTGAATCTATACACAGCTTTGCATAGTATGGTATGATAATTTTAACAAAATTTATTCTTTAGATCTGGGAACATGAGTATTCCTCTATTTTTGTTTTGTTTCATGTCTTGTGTAATTTCTTTGACCAGTGTTTTATACTTTTTGTTCTAGAAATCATATACTTCCTTGATTTATTCTTGAATATTTACATATTTTTCTTATAACTATTGTGAATGGGATTGCTATCTTAATTTTTTTCCACAAGTTTATTATTTCTGTATTGAAATACTATTGTTTTTTGTATGCTAATTTTTTAAAATCTTGTTTTGCTGAATTTGCTTATAAGTTGTAACAATTTTTGATGGAGTATTTTGTTTTTTCTATGTGTAGAATCATGCAATCTACAAACACAGATAATTTAATCTGTTGTTTCCAATTTAGATGGCTTTTTTTTTCTTCCTCTTCCCAACTTTTGCTGACTTCAGTACTCTATGAAATAAGAGTGTTAAAAGGTCCAAATATTTTACATAGTCACTATTAGTGCTGCAATTAATTTGCAACCAAAGCAAAAGTAGTAATTTTAACCACACTCTCCCTTTAGTAACTGCTGTTTCTCTAGAACAGACTCTTTTCTTTCTTTCCTTTTTTTTTTTTTTTTTCCCTTTCTTTGTTTCAGACTGTGAGTAACAAGTTCAAAAGCCTGGAAGTTCCTTCTGAAAATTGGACCCATTTGTCTCATGATTTTTTTTTTTTTTTTTTTGTGGGATGCACAGTCTGCTATGATTTAGCATACAATGTAGGGCGCCTGGGTCTTTCATGCTTTTTCAGCACTCTCTGCGCATTAAGCAAGGCCATTCACCTGGACAGAATTTAATTTGTATTTTTGACCTTCTCCTTTGTGGGTCAATTGCCTTGGCAGAATATTAACCTTTCTTCTGGGTGCTGATCAGTTATTTTGTTTTTTGCACCATCTTCAGATTATCATTTAAGTATGTTAAGGATGGAGTTTTGTTATTCACAGTAAAAAATGAAATCAGAAAAAAACTTGCTTTAAGTAATATAGCTGAAGTTGAATATGCATAATCACTATAAAGAAAAGCATGGCATCTTTCACTATTCACCACAACTTGATGCCCATAGGCACCCTAAACTGAGTTTTCTGAGTCTTTGAAAGGATGGAAGTTTTTGTGCCTGGAATTACACAACTGAGATAGTGAAACCGCTGTTGACGGGTGACGAGTTCTTGCTTCCCCAATGTTGAAGAATAACACCAGAAAGCACACGCCGAGGCAAGGTCAGAGTAGAAATTAGAAATTTATTAAAGGACAGCAGAAAAGACTTCTCCCGGAGGAAGAAGGGGACCCAAGAGGTGGAATCCGTGGAAGGGCTGTTCTTTCCCCTTTTTATAGTTCTTTCAGTGATGGAATGTAGGTTGGAGGCCTACAGGTGGGCTTAATTATCACCTTTTGGGATGGGCTATCTCCTAGTCTGTTGGGGCTGTTTCCTGGGCTCCATTAACATTTCTTTGAGGTGGACTTTGGCCTAGGGCCTTTTCAGGACTTCATTAACATTCCATGAGTTGTCCTGCGTTTTCCCTGAGTAATTCCTAGCATGGCCTCCATTTTAGATTTCACTCGATATTAGACCCAGATTTACCTAACTACACTGACTACCTAACTTTAAATCCGGCTTCAATAGTTTGGGGAGCTCATCACAAAGTTTTGCCTTTCTTAACAAAGCTGTGTTTTATGTCACCATTCACCTCTAGAATTACTTCCTTTTATGTTAAAACCATCTTACTAGAATATATATGTATATAAATATAACAAAATATTATGCATATATATTCTAATGTATGTTTCTGATTCTGGTGTTTTTGCTGTTCTCTGGTCCATTAGGCTCTTTCATATTATTAGAGCTGAATAAACACTGCTTGAATGAATGAAGGGATCCATAACACTTTGCCATGGAAAAATGAAAAGGTTTTTATGGAATTTATGTAATGCTATACAATAAAAACTGCTCTGTTTCACACGTCTGATTAATGTTAAACACATTTCCAGAGAGGGGAAATCTTTATAGATGTGGTTATAAATATAGTTTATAACCTCTTATTTAGAAAACAATTGTGTCTGCCCTTGCATAAGAGATCAGTTAAATCCTCAAAATTAAGCACTTAATGCTCATCAAATAGAAAACAAGGTCTGTAGCCTAGTAACCTTTGTATGCATTGGAGGATTGAAATGAGGCTAAGTGGTGATTCATGGAGATGATGATTATGTGTTTTAGCTTATTCTAATGTATAAATGACATTTAAACCATGTTCTGTAATTTGAAAGTGATATATTATGGCTTTAAAAGGTTAGTAACAGTAAGTCTTATCAATCTCTGACCCTTTCAGTAAATATCCAATGTTTAACTTAATAGCTTAATATTCTTTTGATATATTACTAGAGGGACATGTGTGAGTTTAAATTGAAATAATTATGAAATCCACAAACTTGAGTTAAGAATTGGGTCTGTCGAGAAATTGAAACTTGTAAGTCTTTTGTGAGCCTCTGGCTTAGCCTTCAAGTACAGAATAAATTAACTAATTAGCAGGCATTCTAATAATAACTATATAGTTCAAAAGAGAGAAAAGAACAATGTATTTTACTTTTTTCCTGCAGGTTTTCAGGAGTTTTGGTTTCATAATGGGTTTAATGAAATCCGACTTTGGTTGTGGGCTTAAATCTATTAGGGTGAAGTTATTATCTTCAAAACTATCTATCTATGGAATATCCTAACATACAATGAATACCATTTTTTATTTAAGTTACTTAGATGAAAGATTAATTCATACCAAATTTAATTCAGTCATTTTAAAGTCCTACCGAAAATGATATTATTTCATATGTTATATTCCCAGAGTACTGTTTTCTATAAAAGAAAGGATTCCATAATGAAACATGCTATATAAATGCTAAATACCATTACTATTTTGGAGTTTCACTATACACATTAGTTCCTTTAATACTCTAATAAGTTTTCCAAAAAATAAACTTGTTTAACTTAACTATTTCCCAAATTCTTTTGACCCCTTGATTCATTTTGATTCTGTATAAACTCTTTTAACATTTCTTAATGTGGTAGGTTTCAGGGGTGCAGAGGTTGAATTAAATGATAGAGTTAATTTTATATATTGGCTTAGTTCCTCCTCCCCTCGCCCCATTCATTAGGAAGAGGAAAATATCTGTTCTTCAAATATAAGGAGAGGGTTGCTCAGCTATGAAGTGAATCTCTAACAATTGTCTCATGACTCCAGCTTTCAATTAAAATATATTTTGTGGCAATAGGGAAAAGAAAAGGAGGGAGGTAGAAGTGAAGGAAAATTTAATGCATAGGTTAGTCACTGAACCAGGGTGTAAATTTCAAAGCCCTATCTGTAGCAATGCTTCTCAAAATGTGATCTCTGAATCACCTAACATCTTGTTAAAAAGGCAAAACTACCAGATTTCCTGTAACAGAAATTCTAGTGCCTGTTGACTGCAAGCTGAGTTTTAATAAATTGTGCACGTTCTTCCCATGGATGCTAAATGTTAGAAAGGACTGGTCCATAGGTATAATGCCATGAAAGAGAAGATTCTGCTGCGCGAGCAGGATAGTATGGATTGAGCTCCCAAGTCTTATCCATGGGATGAGTGAGCTCTGAAGTCTGATTTCTGAAGTGCTTGTTAAAAAGCTGCCAAGAAGCAGAGTGGGAGTCCTATGGTGTTGGTAATGATGATAGGGGGTATATCAAGCTATGAAAAATGCCACACCCACTTTGTAAACAGAAACCCATTCCCCAAGTCAGACCAGAGCTCCTAAGTCCAGTCTTTTCAGTTTGGAGCAAAAGACTAATACCTGAACCTGAACTGCACCATTTCTTCATGATGTACTTTCTTCTTAACTGTTTACTTTCTTGTCTTGAGAAACCCTAAGAATAGTCCTAGTAGTGGAGCTGTAGGTCTTTGTATTTGCCACATGACACATTTTTCTTCTCATAGGAACCACAACGTTAATGGAAAGAAATTGAACTACTCAATTTGGAGCCCCTCAAATCTTGGCCTAAAATGAAAGCTGATTTTGCAACAACTGAATATGTATATTATTGCAAATCTCATGTATCTGTCCCCTTCAAAGTCAATATAACTTTACTTTTCATACATCTATAAAGTGTAGTGAAAGTAAATATAGACTATAATAAATAGGTGGGGAATACTTACTGTAAACCTGTAATTAAACGAGTAAGAAACCATGACCTTATTGATATGAGTCTGTTACTGTGGACCCCTAGGGTCACATGAGGGATCACAATATGGGAGGTGGAGCTTCTCCACTGGCTTCTAGACTGTGTTTTTTCAGAGGCTATAAATCCAGGTCTCTCATTTGTCATCTACCTTCAATGATGCAATGAACAACACCAGCTCTGGCGCCCAAGATATTCTGGATAGTGACTAATTCCTTTTTAAGGCAGAGGGCAAGGGCTGTATGTGTAATACCAGCCTAATTCTTGGCACTGGATTTAACAGTGATAAAGAAAGGGTGAAGACCTTTTATCAGTCTGTCTCTTGTCGTTCCGCAGTATTCATCTTATTGCTGTATAAATAATTAAAAAAGTGGCTAGCTTGGGAAGGTGTGTTATTTCTCATTTTGGCAGACCTGATAAAAAACTCCGGCATTTCTCAGAATCTTAGGCATATGAATCAAATTCTGACTAGGTTCAGCTGGACTTAACTTTGTGCTTCAGATATACTTGAGTACTTTCAGAGTGATATGGCTGTGACTATCATTTATTGATTATATTGCTTTAGTGTTGGCCCTTTTCTTTCTGAGTGTTGCTGGGGATTGAACCCAGATCCTTGCACATACTAGGCAAGCCCTCTGCCACTGAGATAGATTGCAGCCCTTTTACATTTTTTTGTTTTCAATTTTGAGTCAGGATCTCACTATGTTGCTGAGAATTGCCTCAAACTTGAGATGATTATGCTTCAGCCTCCAAGTAGCTGGGATTAGTTGTATGCCAAGTAGTTGTATGGCAACTTGCTCACCTGAAATTTTTGATCCCTTTGTAGAACTGAACAGATTTTTTGACACACTTATCACCTTAGCATCCAGTGCCTCTTGGAATACACTTAAGCTACTAAAGCACTTCCCATAACTTCCCTCTCTGATCCTCTTCTTCCTCTTGAATATTTACCAAGGTAACACATGGAGGATTGACCTATATTCTAATTTTAAGAACAAAACTATTTCTGTGGATTACACAAATGTTTTATTTTTGAATTTTTCACAAACAAAACTGATGTTTAAATCACTTATTTTGTAGTGAATTCATTTCTTGACTATACTTCCATTACCCAAAAAATGACTGTTTTGTTGATCAGCTTTATATTACCATAATGAAATGTCTAAAATAATTACTTATAAATAGAAAATGGTTACTTTGACACCATTTTGGAGGTTCCAGTCCATAATTAATTGGTCCCATTGTTCAGGGCCTGTCGTGAAGCAGCAAATCATAGCAGGAGCGTACAGTAGAATTACATCACTCAATTTAGCCAAGAATCAAAATTAGAGAATTATTAAGAGATTGGAGTGCCCTAGTCCCCAACCCTTTGAGGGCATGTCTCCAACTGACCTAAGTAGCTAACACTAGACATCCTAAAAGTTCTACTCCTTCCCATAGTGCCATCTTGGGCACTAAAGCTTTTGCACATGGACCTTTGATGGGACATTTATCCAAACCATAGTAACTGTAATTTGGACTTGTTTTTTTTATCTTTTATCTGTACACATACACATTACATGTTGGATATAATATTTGAAATATTAGAGAACTTATTTTGCTTAACATTATGCACTGTGTGCTTTTGCATTTATTAAAAAATCTTTGTAGGAGCTGGGGATGTGGCTCAAGCGGAAGCGTGCTTGCCTGGCATGCGTGTGGCCCGGGTTCGATCCTCAGCACCACATACAAACAAAGATGTTGTGTCCGCCAGTAACTAAAAAATAAATATTAAAAAATTCTCTCTCTCTCTCTCTAAAAAAAAAAAAAATCTTGGTGGCCTGTTGCTGTAGCTGAGTAGCAGAGAACATGCATAGCATGTGCAATATCCAAAGCTTGATCCCTAGCAACACACACACACACACACAAAAAAAAAAAAAAAAAAAAAAAATTTGGTAAATAGATCTTCATTGCCTCCATCATTTCTACCATGTGGACCTATTTCTGCATTAACTAATGCTCCTAAAGATATCTCTGAGAGGCTTTGTAATTATAAAGAACCTGAAAAATTATCAAAGAAATATCATATTATGCTTACTAATATTTATACTTTTAATTTATTTCTTCTTAAACTACCAGTTTATCCATGTATGTAAGTTATAATAAAAATATTAAATAGCATATTTGATAAGTAAACATTATGGCCACATAAGATTAGAGGCCTGGCAAAATCTGCAATGCTCATTAATTTTCAAGTCATTTTATAGCTCTCTGGAGGTTGGATGATTGCTTGGGTTCTAGATATTTTAGATTTATCAAGTAATAACAATGTAAGTTATTTTCTTTAAAAATGAATTCATTTTGAGGAAAATAATATTTTGAGAAATGTCTAAGAATTGAGAAAATATTGAAGATATTTCAAGGAAACTTTATAAAATAGATTTTTGCACTGATTGATATAGTCCCATCCCCGCAAAAAGGTAGAGTCTTGATTCATGGTAAATAAATAACTTAGTGTTACCTTAGGGGGGGAAAAAGGAAACAACTATTGGTATATAGGGCATATATGCAATTAAATACAGATATCTGATAATAACTTAAATCCTCAAAAAAAAAAAATAAACTACTTTGAAACAAACAACATTAACAAATGCCTATGAAGAATAAGTACAAGGAGAATATGTGGTATGTAGGTTGTAGTAGAAACACAACCACTGTTACACATCTAAAATAGGAAATCATTTGAAGAAGAATTAGGAAAGTCATGAGAAATAATCCAAACTAGATTCACAGCTCTTTCTGATGGTGAAGAATGCAGATCACAAAGAAATATGAGTATTATTCTATTTATGCCTGAATGAGATTTCTAAGTCCAGGAAAATATACTAGAATGGTCATTCAAAATATTGTATGAAGAGAAAATGTTCTATGGTTTGACTGAGGACTCCATTTGACTTAGGAAATGGAATGATCCTATCATCACCCCTGACACATATTTTGAATAATAATAGGTCACTTCCATTGCAACTTTGTCTTCAAGTGCCTTTCATTCCTGGCACTTTAAGATTCATTGAGGAGTGTGGAAAGGATGCAAAAAAGATAAAAGAGGGAAAAGGGAAAATAGTATAGTTGAGGATATATTTGTTTTCAGATGCAGTGAAAGTGAAGGGGAAAGAGAGCCCTGAGGCAGGATATATGATGAATGAAAATGTTTCTGTCAGAGGTATATTCTGGTGTCTTGATAAAGAAATAGAAAAGAAAAATTGACTATTCAAGTTACTGATTCTATCTTGATGTGACTATAGGAAGCCAACAGTCCTTAGAAGAGCAAGTGACTGTTAAAGATGAGTGTGCGGTTACCAGTTGGAGAGAGGACATTCCAGTCAGTGGAAAGGACTTGAGAAAAGTACAGAGACAAAAGCAGCCTGTGATTTCCAGGAACCAAAGCAGTTAGAAGAACTATAGTTGGGAATGTAAAGTAGGTACCAGGATTACATCAGAAAAGAAGTAGGCCCAGTGGTTATGAGCTCAGATTGTAAAGACTTCTTCTGTGTTACATAAAATAGAGATTGGACTTAGTCAATATTCAGTGGGAAGTCGGTGAAGGATTTTGAATAGGGAAAACATGACAGATTTATGTTTGGGAAAATTACTCCAATAGAATTTTATAGAAAAGGAGAAAAAAAAATCTCTGTTAGTTGTAGCATTGAAAGTTTCCATTATAGATGGTAGAACAACCTATGAGATGGTTCCATGAATGCACTAACTGAGAAGAGAGGCAAGACAAATCCCTGAGATCACCTTCTTTGTGCACACAACTAAGCAGGCTTCTATGTGATGTATAAACAGAATGAGAAAGACGACTATTTCAGGAAAACTTTTTAATACTGACTTATCGTTAAGGCAGGATGGGTAAATATTTCTTTCTGACTGATGAGTCTGTCCTTCTACTAGTGGAGAATAAGCCAGTATCTACACAAGACTGACGCTTACTTTAAAAATGTGCAAGAAACAAAAATGCCTTTTGTTCTCTAATTCCTGGGGACAATTTTGTGTTTCTGTGATGCTTATCAGTTGATTGAAAGGAATTTTCATTTTGAAATAAAGAAGTATTATAAAGTTTAGCTGTCCACGGGAAAGTAAACAAAGGAAAAAGCAATATTTTTTGAGACACAGCAAAACTGCTTTGTGCTGTTACAGTAATTCTTCTAAGTGCAGGTCTCAATCATATTAGGTCTATATTCTAGGCTCTAAATCATTAAAGGCTAGAACATTTAATAAATGGAATATGGCTTATGATATAAATTTATCAAATGTTCTTAAAGGGAGTATGTAGGAGCTTTTAAAAATATGTATTTTTTATTGTGCTTATTGTTTAGCTTTTAGTTTTATTACTTATTTATTTTGGTACTGGGGAATTGAACTCAGAGGTGCTTTAACTCTGAGTCACATCCCAAGTTCTTTCTATTTTCTATTAGGAATCAGTGTCTCGCTAAATTGCTTAGAGCTTTGCTTAGTTGCTAAGGCTGACCTTGAACTTATGATCCTCCTTGTTTCAAACTCCTGAGTTGTGGGGATCACGAGTATGTGCTAACGTATCTGGTGAAGTTGTATTATTTATAACATCACAATATTTTAAAGGTTTAATTTATTATATCTACTACTGATTTGTTTTCATCTCAGAAAATTTTGCGGTCCCTAATTTTATAATTGTAAGAATTTCAATATTTAAAAATTACAGGCTGGGGTTGTGGCTCAGTAGAAGAGAGCTTACCTGGCATGTGTGAAACACTTGGTTTGATTCTCAACACCACATATAAATAAATAAATAAAGTCCATTGAAAGCTAAAAATTAAGTCAATAAATAAACAATTGTGAGAAAGGACTTTATGCTTATTTTGGACTCATGCGCTTGTTTGCACCTGACCTGACATGTAATCTAGCACATAGTAAGGGATGAAAAATAAATAATGATTATGAAATGTAGGACTTCTGTATTCTTATTTGAATACAATGTAAGGAAATGTCCCTGAATATATAGTCTGGCATCGTGGAGACTCTGAAACTCCTGTAAACACTCCCACTTCCCAACCCTGTATTGTCCAGTTGTCTCTACACATTTAGGGGTCCATTGGGCTTTTGAAAAGAACCAGAAATTAAAGTCAACAAATAGGGCTGCTTCATCTTTCTGTCCATCACAGTTTTTTCATGTCCATCCCTCAGTCAGGATGAATTCAATACTTGTCAAAAATTTGTGAATGAAAAGTGAAATGCTATTCTTGACCCTGTGCAGTTTGTGTACTGTGGAGCACTCAGACACTGGGGTAGGGTCATAAGTCTCAGAAAGTGATGAGTCTTGCCAAATAAGAAATGAATGGTAATATTTTGCTAATGGAACACACACCAAGGATGCATCATTTACTCTGACTGTTCAGAGTATTGGATGAGCTTTCTACCTAAGAGGTGAAATATATAATCTTTATTCTGAAGAGGAGGCCTGGGTCACATCTTCCAGTTGCATAATGCACAGAGTCAGTGTCTGCATTGCTTTTCCCAAGTTTTCATATTCTACTAGAATATTGAGAAAGATGGGTCAGGGTTCAGTGGGTTTCCTTGGAAAGCTCAATAGTACAAAGAGATTGGCAAGTGAAATTTATTTGGTGTTCTATATTCTGAATTTTTCCATTCTCTTCAGTTCAATAGACTAACATGTGGCTAGTTTGTGCCCTTGTTCTCAGCACAAAGAAAACAAGCTAAGTATATTTATCTTTCTTACAATCATCTCTATTTTTTAATTTATGTATGACTGTTAATTCACTCAAATGCAATATTTTTTAAGTATAATTCAGTCAAAAGTGTTTTATTTTTTTTCAGCTTTTCAAAAACTTGAGTGTTTCAAGTGACATAACCTCTAATATTCAACCAATGTTTTAAAATTGAGTGTAAACATTGTATCAATGAGAGGTTTTAGGAATTTTTCTTTTGCTGTAAGAAGCAAAAAAGAAATGTAAATCAAAATAACTTAAATATCAAGAATACACGTCTGGAGTTATCTGCTATAACAGGTTTAATTTATAGCATATAATGCTTTCAAATATAAATCCATTTTATTTTATAGGCTATTTAAATTTGTATCAGTGAATACCTGTGGCAAAATACTTGTGTTTTCTACATACATTTGAACAGATAATATTTTAATGACAGTCATGGTAAACTTTATAGACATTTTTGTCTTTCTAAACATCCCCTCAGAGCCACTCTGCATGCATTAGATTTAATTAGATAATATCTCCCAGGTGCTTAGAGCTTTTTGGAGAAAAAGGAATGAAGTATTGTGTTAAAATAATTATTGCTGACTTCAAAGACAGTTATATGAGAGCTCCAAAAGAACATTTTTTTATTAGTCGTGACTCATAAATGCCATTGAAAAATAGCATTATATGGTGTTACAAATGTACATTTGTCCCATTAACAAGCCAGTCCCCTTTCCTTTCTTCATTAGATATCTTGGGGATGAAACTAAGAGTTTTTGGGACCAAGATTAAGAATAGGAAGCAATGAAAGGAAGCAAAATGATTTGATTGAATTGGATAAGTTCTTTAAGGGACATGAAATAACTTAGTCTTGGCCTCTCTGGAAGCATTGATGTTAGTGATAACCAGAAAAAGACCAAAGCAAATAAACCTTACAGGATTTAGTTTCTTAGAGGTTTAGGGGGGGGGGTATGAAGAGATGTAAGTGATGTCACTAAAGGAAGAAGCTTAATGCAGGCAAAAATCGGCATATGGCTGTTAATCATTACCAAACCTTACGGGACTACCTCCAAGAGCAGGGACATGGTGAAGCCGACTGCCAGGTGGTAGGAGATATTCCATCTCTCTGTAAGGTATACTGAAACTGTGATAATATTGCTAATAATGTTTTCATGTGAATTTGACAGAATTGTTTACATATTATTTAATTATCATAACTCAATGAGGCAGGTACTATTATGCTCATCTTATGTTGAAGTATCTATGATTCAAATGATTTATTGATCTTCCTAGAAATATGCAAATTATAAGGGACATCATCAAGGGACTGGAACTTACGTTTCCTTTAATTACAGTATAGTGCTCACAGAACTCATAGGGTGATCGCTCCCAATTTGGTAAGCTAAAGAAAGTAGTAATGGGATCTGTGGAACTGTGAAGTAGATTCTGAGATATGTTTGTGACTTTTTTTCTGTTTATTTCTACTAACTTCTTCTTGATAGTATCAGCCAGACCTTTTTACAGGAATGTCTTACTTTCCAAACATTTTTCTGTACATTGGAGACATACTGATTTGGTAGTACTCCTTAGCTATATTCTGCAGCTCATTCACAGGGAGAGAATATATACAATTGATTGTGTTAGATTATTTTGAAGAAACTTTTATTAGAAGTATAATTATATTTGCCCTATCAGATTTATACATTTTCTAAAAGTAGAAAGTTCTCCTAGGTTCTATGAGATGACTGTCAGGTTTATAATCTCTTCTCAATGATGAAAATACATTTTTAATTTTACTCATGTATTTTCAAATGTTAAGTCCTTTTAAAGGTCAGGTATTATGTTTATATGGATAAAATAACCTCACAGTTTAGTTTATTTGAATATTCTGTTCTTCCAAGCATACAATGTTATAAGAAAAAATGGCTTTTACAGATAAAAAGCTATTCCAAAGGGAAAACTAAATAAAATTTCATAAGGAAAAACTTTTCATGGAATGTATGCCATGATTTTTTACTTAAGCATTTTTGGTAGCTATGAATTGTCTGCTCTCCATGTCTATTAATGGGTGAGTAAACTCATCAAACATGAAAATATCATATGGCAAAATAAGATATAGGAAAAAAGATTAATGGCATCTCTATTTTATGAACATACATGGTTATATTTGTCATTTTTACTAAAAAATAGCACCATATGAAACATACTGCTAGAATCTAGTTTTAAAGGCATACATGTATCATGCATACATAAAAAGCACATAAACATAACAGTAATCTTTATTTTGTCATGAATTATCATAAGTATAAAAGATAATGGTTTGAGAATGTATATTAAATATATAAAATAACTGTATGAATAATGGTTTGAGGTTGAATAAATAAAGAAAGTCTTTAATGCAGGAAAATATTGCATAAGTGATTAAGGGTTATATTTCATTGAGTTAATCCAGTCCTGTACACATAATTTGTGTTACACAGTCAAAGCTTAAAAATGAACATTTTATTCAGAAACAATGAGTTAATATAACCATACTAAGAGGAGTTTAGATAATTATTTTCAACATCACCTTTTAAACAATAGTTCTTAACCAAAATGTCCCAAGCTATGGCTATATTTATCCCAGAGTAAAAGAGCTAGGATTCCATATTAATACTTTGTGTCTTACCCACCCCCTCCAAAGCATACTTTATTCATGTTGCCTGAGGTCAAGTGACACAGATCCATGCACTTGTATTTCACAAGTGTGAAAAAGCCTGCCCATCTATGAAAATAATGGTAAGAAGCATAGATTTTACACACACAAACACACATATCTTTTTTAATGCAAAATTCCCAAAGAGCAAGAACAAATTGATATGGTATTTTTATTAACAGATGAACCAAAATAAGTTAAAGTTTTTGATAATGGAGCACTAAATACAACAGCTATAATTGATAACATAAACATTGATTGTTAAGACATAAAAATTAATAAAATATTTTCGCCTGAAAAGTATGTTTTACAAAATAAGCTGCAAAAAAAAAATGATAAGGTATTTGTACAAGGAACTATAACAGATGGCTGAACATGGTAAATGCTATAAATTATGTTACCAAAAATGTACCTAGTGTTCAAAGAAAAATAAAGATCATTTTCAATTCACATGACAATGGAGAAAATCAGAAAAATAACAAAACTCATATACTATAGGGAGCGTTCCAGGTTTGTCTGTCCTGGGTCCCCCATCTCCAGTGATTGAAACGTAGGCAACAGAGAAGGAAAGACAAGTGAAGACTCAGAAATTAGAATAGAGAATTGGCAAGAGAGGGAGGGATGAGGGCAGATGAGTGGGGAGAGGGAAGGAGGAAGAAGTTAAATGGTTGAGATCAAGGAAGGAGCAAAAACCATTAACTTCTTAAATTTAACATCCAGGTGACAGGCCAGCATGTGTATGACAGAAAATAAGCAGATGAAAATGCTGATTGACGGGAGAAAACTCACAGATCAAAATGTAGCATAGAAAAAATGTTGAAAGGAAAACATTGAAAGCATTTTTAATTATACCTCTTATTAGTCTCTGTCATCATTTTCTTGGGCATTCACCACCACCTGTCCTAGACCTTGGCAAAGGGCTGTGTGCTACACCTTTATAGATATAGGGAGAATCATTGCTTTATTAACTTCCTAATGTCCTTGACAGAGACAGTTTATGATCTGGCAGTCGCCCAAGGAGATGCAGTGTTGTTATCTTATTTAAACCATGTTCATGGCTTAATCCTTCCTGTGTTTCTAATGTATAATAAAGACTAGTGTCTTCAGTGGGTTTGGTCCACTGAATTATTAGATCAATTTTTCTTCTAGAAATGGCTTGCATTCTGTGTAGTGCAGTGTGAAATGTGTGCAGGGATAAGAACATTAGAGTATTTCTGAAGAACTTGAAGAATATTCAGTGATCATAAAATTTTGAATCTGGATTAATCTGGTAGTTATAAGGTTCTAGGAAAGGTGAGTCCATAATGTTAGATTGTTACCCATCCAGTTTCCAAAGTCCCTGAGATTAGAGGAAAAAAATTAGTAATAGTAAGATTGATGCTTCACGATTTACAGTATTGAAAGATGGAACAGTCTTTTATTATAAAGAAGGAAAGAAAATAGTATCATAAACTAATGTCACAAATAGAAATATCTAAAATTTACATTTGGTGGACAATTTAACATTATCTGTGTTGTTTTCAACACAGAGTTTTGACTTCTCCAGAGAAGTCAACCTGAGAAAGTCACAGGAATTTGAATAATATCACATCAGGTATAAGTGGGAAAATCGGCTCCAGACCCAAGTCTCCTGATTCAAAGCTTTGTTTTTCATTGCCTCTTAAAAAAACCTTTATAGTTTGGATCTGGAGTGTTCCCAAAGGCCCATGTGTTGAAGCTTGGGCCCTAATGTTGACACTCTTGGAAGTGGTAGAAACCTTGGTAGTCGGGGCCTGTTTGGAAGAAGTAGGTCACTAGGGGCATGTCCTTAAAGGGTACATTTTGTCCCTAGCTCCTTGTCCCCCTCACTCTTGCTTCCTAACATCCATGAGGCAAGCAACTCTCCTCAAATGCATGCACCCTTCCCCATCATGTTCTGCCTTGCCAAAGGCACAAAGTAATGGGACCAAGTTACGTTACCAAGGACTGCAATCTCTGAAATAGTAAGCCAAATTAAATCTCTCTTCTTTTGAGTTGGTTTCTGTCAGGTGTTTTGTCACAGTGACAGAAAGCTGATTGACACAGAAAGGTACTGAAATAACAAAGGTGGGAGACCAAGTAAGGACTTTCTGCTATGTCATTGCACTGGCACATGGGTAAGAGACACCTGGGGGTGTAAAACAGGACAAAGCTACATGAGAATACAGGATTGGAAAAGGTAGAATTTGTGTGAAAATCTGTGATAACAGCAGACATCAGGACACAGCAGGGGCTTTATAGAAGAAGTGGCACATGTTATAAATTTTTTACTGACAGTCTGAATTAGAAACTGGCAAATCTACTGGGATCCTCTGATTGTGTTCATAAGTTATTGGAAAAAGTGATCAAAATGGAGAACATCACAGTCAGTTTTGATCAGATTTTTTTTTCCTTTATCCTATCACTTGTGCCATAGGATTAGAATGAGAGATTTTGTTTCTCAGCATTGCACTGATTACTTGGTCACAGAGATCTGTGAAAGGATGGGCACTATATCCACAGTGGACACCTCTTGGAAATATGTACACCCAGCTTTCCTTTGAGGCTGCAAGAAGCAGGGAGTGGGTGGGGTTCTTCTGCATTCTGGCCTCAGGTTCCAGTGGTTTGGCTCTGTTACTGTTCTTCCTATGGCTGCCTAGAGGAATCAATAGCTTCCCCTTTATTTCTGTGAGTTTCTCTCAGTTATGACTAAATGTGCCCTGACTGATGTAATGAGTAAAGATTTTCTGGGTAGACTATTATAGTATAATCTAAAGGTAAATAATCTTTAGTTCTATGCCATTGACTATGTGTTTTCCACTAGAACTATTAATTTTCAAATTTGACTTAAATTCAGATGAAATGTATTTCAAACACTGTTTCACCTAGATCGTGTTTTATGTTTCTCATGTAAAAAATGCTGCCTCCCAGAGAGAATTTTCTTTTATCAGCGGCAAGTTGGAGAAACAATTTATATTCTGAATTCTATAAAGATTTGTATTCTGAATTCTATAAAGAATGCTGTTGCTCTTTTATTCCTAAATAAATGCCACTATATTTTTTCTCTTTCACATAAAAATATAAAAAGAATGTGTAATTTAAAATATGATAACAGTATGACACTATTGAAAGAGTTGTATTTTCTTTTAGAAAATAGTGCCTTGGGAATCTTTTAAGTAGAGACCATACTGATTTTATCATAAACTAAAAATCTGTAAGTTTTATGAGATAGAAATTTTAAACTGGTCAGGTTATTTGAGAATTAAATGGAGAATATTTAGCTCTTTACCCCTCTCCTCCAGCCTTCTAAGTATGCACTGAATTTTGAAACCCAGCAAGCCAGTTCACCTCTAACTGAACTCCTTTCTTTTGTCCACATGAGACTAGACATTTAGGAAAACTGGGAACAAGAGTCCCCTTAGTGAAACCTTGTAGCTCTGGGTGGAATTCCTAATGACTCGGTAATTGTGAAGCTCTAAAGTAACAGTCACAGTTAATCACTATGACTTTCAAGCCCAGGAGAAAATTTTAAGAAAATGTGGGGCATGTTCTCCTGTTTAGACTGACTTTGTAAAAATGACTCTTTTGGTCTGTCATTTGTTAAAATTAACAAAATATGTATCCTTTTCATGGATCTTAGAGTATAAATGCCAGGAAATAGGGAATTCACAAGGGAAAAAGGATGGATTCAGCCTTGTATCTTAAGCTATATTATATAATGAATCAAGATTTGACTTAAAATGGATGAATTTGTCTTTCATTTTGTATTAAATCTGTTTTTGATGAGTTTCTTTCACCTACCTTCATAAAGCAGGATACCTGCCTCAGGATGGCACTTGACTTGGTCTGATCTTACATGCCTGCTCTTCTAATTCAAGGTGAGCTCCTCCATTGCCCACATTTCTTCAAGGACCAAGATGAATCCTGTGCCTAAACACAACCTTGCAGTAGATCTGGCTGAGCAGCAGGGTAATAAAAGTAATGAGGCCATTGAAATCCCTGTGGCTTTGTGCTGATGCCTGGAAACTGTCATTTATTTAGTAGTGCCTTTAATTGAGAGTTGTTTTTTTTTTTTTAAATTGTGCCCAGTAATTGGTGCTACAGTTTTTTTTTTCTCATATTAAAATAAAATAAGCTGTGTTTCTTGCTTCTTGACTCTTGGCAAACATTGATTATTTTTGATTTATATAAAGTTTTATTATTTTTTAAATTTTAGTATTATTGTCACACAAAAATTAGATATTTGATGCAACCAAAAAACCGTGGAGAGGGGTGAGATAAAGGCCAATTTCTGTGACATTTATGTGCACGTGCAATTGAGAACCTACGTCCTCAGTTCAATGATGCTGCTTCTTCTCTTTGCAGTGCATAATACACACTCTCTAAATATAGGTGAATAATAAATGTGTATCATTAAAAATTAATAGGATTGTAACAAAACACAGTATCAGCATAATGCTCTAAGACGTTGATGGGTACACGTTGCCACTTTAAATAATGGCATGAAAGGCAGTGTGCACTCTGATATGGATTTACCATAGTAAATGAGATTGTGTTACTGTATATATTTTGTTGTACATACTCAGTTATCAATAATCATCTTCATGCCTCTCAAATGGCAGCACAAGCAGGAGAAGAATAATTGTCATTCTTCATGGAGCCAGCTTATTGATGAGGTGGACACAAATAATATTTTTAGCCTGCTGGCTGTCCATCTGTAAGCAGTTTCCTGGTGCTGTCACTTTTCCTTTCTCTGGAAACTGTTATGGCTTTGTCTGCCCAAGGAAAATAATGAGATCCATCTATCAAAAAAATAAATAAAATAAACAATAAACTCTATACCTTTCAATTAATTTGTTTTCACCTATGTTTACCCATGTGCATTCAGTTAACTATCCATCATGTTATACACATGGAAAGAAGTGCATTTTTCAAAAGGTTGAATCCATTAACCCTTTTGCTAACTAAATATATAGGCACCCCTTGTAGCTAAATCAGGGACTTGTAAGAATAAATCCTTTCAGAGAGCTCATAAACTCTCACTCCGTCTTTCCCTTGTGTGCCCGGTATTGATAGATCTGCAAGCTTAATATGAACCTAACAGGTTGTTCTCATTTATTCCTCCAAACTAAATGTGTGTTTCTCCTTAAATTTGTCTTTGGATTTTAATGCCATCCTAACATTTTCAAAAATTCATATGAAATGAGGAACTTAAACCAACACCCTCAACGTGATATTTTTAAATTTCTTAAACAGCAATTGAATGGAAAATGATAGTGTACAGCAACAATCAAATGATGTCATTTTTATCCTTTTCCATTAAAAACCTATGTTCCCCCCCCTCAAAAAATACTTAAAAAATGTCTGGGGAAGTGATATATTCAAAGAATTGTGCTGACATTTGTGAGCTGTTTAAGCTTTACTACTTCCTTGTTGCTGGCAAGAAGCTTCAACAGTGGCAGTGGTCCTGGAATTAAGTGCCCTCCTCTTTTATATTCATCTGTACTATCAAAATAGAGAGACACTGTTAAATAAACACTTGTCAAGTGCTTTAAAACCATGAAGGATTGTGGCAGAGTATGCTGAGAGCTCCAGATTTAAAAACAACCTGTGTTCCAAGACTTCATTTGTAAAGAGTTGTTTGAAATACAGAACCTAAAGTCCTCAAAAATGGTGGTTAAAATTCCCAATTTAATGCACTAGGACTACAGAGCTTCACAGACTTAAGAATGTGGAATAAAGTACCCAGCTTACCCAGTTCTTGACATCATTTGGTGTGCAAACAAGGAAAGTGAAAAAAAATAAGTTTATATTTGCTCACAAGACAATTACTAAGGAAAACGTTATAATACCGATTGTTTAAAGAACACATGAAATTAGGTAATTGGTACATTTCTACTTAGAAAGCAAGTGTTTAGAGAGAAAATAGTTTTCATTCCAGGAGCATGAAGGGAACTGTTATGGTTAAGAATACTAAAGAAAACTTCTAGAAATTATTAACGATGCTAGAAGTTAAAAATGTAGGTTTTTTTTATTCAGTGACATTTAATTTTTATATTTTTCCCCTCCTTTCCCCCTAGTTCTAGACATATAACTCAGTATAGTTACAATTTTTATAAGAGAATAAGAAAAAGATGGCATTAAAAAAAGCAATAGGGTATACTGAGGAAAGAAATGGAGAGTAAAAATATACAAGAATTAGAAAAAAAAGCATGCAAAAGAAAAATGTCCAGGAGGAGGGTGAAATGAAAATGGATTCTGAGACCATTGAGCAGTGAGGTCCACAATACAGACTCTAAAACCTTTTTTTCTGCCATTTATTAAATTGGAGATGCTGGGTGAGTCTCATAGGCTCTTTACATTTGTGTTCATTGCAAAGCATGTCTCATAACAGTATACACCCCATAGGCTTTTTTAAGGATGGCCAGGCCATGGTAAGCTCTTAGAAGGTGTTAGTTATGACGAGTCACCACCTAATTTATCATGTAAACAGTAGATCAGAAAACTACAACAGAGCAGCCAAATCCAATCACCTATCTTCATATGGCCTGTGATCTAAGAATGGTTGTTATATTTTAAACAATTTTTTAAAAAAAATGTTTGTGAAACACTGAAATTATATGAAGTTCAATTTCAGTATTCCTTAATGAGTTTATTAGAACAAAACTGTGCTTTTTCTCATTTACATATTGTCCATGGTTGCTGTCTTGTTACAGTGATGAGAGTATATTTGCTGTCTCTTCTGCAAAGCTTCAAAATTCTTGCTCTCTAGTATTTATGGAAGAAATTTGGCAATCACTCATCTAAATCAGGACACATGTCAGGGTGAATAATAATTATTAATAAGTTAGGAGAACAGGTATAAACTGAGGATATCTTGGATCAGCTAGTAAGTTAAGTGATCCTCACTATATTATGTACAAGATGAAATAAATATGTTAGAATTGTGGGTAATGGGAAAAAATGATGGAAAGAGGAAACGATTTAAGGAGGATAATTTACTAAAGTGTGACTCTTACATTTTTTCTCATATTAAATTTTTCATCTAATCCAGTTGTACTAGAATAATGCCCCAAGTCTTTCCATACAAGCTTCTATGTCATCTGATTTCTGCCTTTCTCGGCGCACCTTTTCCAACAGCTTTCTCCTTTGTTCATTGTGCTTTGGACACTCACTTTTTTGTTCCAGGAATATATCAGACTGTTACTATGTTAGGTGTCTCCCAAAGCTCTCTGCCTGTAATGCTCTTTCTCAGGATTACAAGTCTGGCTCTTCACGGTGCCCAACTCTTGTACTTAGCATCATTCTCAATTCCATTATTATCTCTGTAGAAACTGAGAATCTGAGCTCCACAATGAGAAGGATTTTTCAAGTCCTCTGCTTTTTGTAGATGCAGTGCCTCCCACAGTTCTGGCACTGTGTGGACACTCAGTTTGTGAGGCCTCCTTTGCCTGTCAATTATGGCTGTGCCTTTTGTGTTGACTGTGCTTACTGGTTCCACCCACTGCTCTTCTCCTCCTGTGCTTCCAACAGTTCTCTGACCTGAAACACACATTCTAATCTTTTGCTCTAGATAGGTTCTATGAATACAGAATCCCTCTGACTGCTTTGTATCTCCCATTGTCATATGTTAGTTATGCTACTTGTGCTCATTTGTTTAGATATCTGAGCAACTCTTTCTCATCATGGTGCTTGTTATTGAGATTCCTCAAAGACTATAGAGAAGAGTACCTTGCAAAATAGTTTCCTTTTGACTTATTCCACATTATTTTCAATATTTTTTATCTGCAAGAATTTTCACTGTGGACAGAGGCTATGCATTTTTAACAGTATTCGTAGTGCTTGGCACAATATTGAATTAGGCAAAGGTGCATGTTCAAGGAGTAGAGCTGAGTGGAGAGTATGATTAGCTCTCCATTAGGCTGGGCTAACAGAGTAAGTAAGTGTAGCATGCCTGATTATATTAATATCATTTGACCTTCAAAGACACCCTTTGATCCAAATACCCTGTCAACTTTGTCCCTCACAGGTTTTATCTTATTTGGATTTTTGTGAGGCTGTTCATTGATTTGTATTCTCATAGCATGTGCAAGCCATCCTACATTATATGAGTCTCTATGCAGTTATTAGCAATCGACTGCAAAGCTTGAAAAAAAGGACAGATTCTCTTACACAGACCTCCTCCACCCCACCGGGATGGGATTGGAGCTACATAAAAAAATAAAAAGTTGGGAAAAGCAGAAAAAAAAATGCAGGTTGGAATAGTGAAATCTACTGCAACCCTAGTAGAGGCAAGGAGAAAGCCTGTGTGTCATTCAGGAATTCAACTGACTTTGGAGCTTCCAAAAACATAATAATAACTAATATATTACTCCCCAGGACGGAAGTTACATAAGACAGACATCTGTCTTGTTTAACAGATTATTTGTTACAAATCCGGTGCTTAGAACAGTATACAATGAAAAAATATTTATGGAACAAAATGATAACTTTCACTTCCATTTTCTCACTTAAATACTCATCAAGTAAAGTCTAGCAGACTGCACAGGTAAAACTTAAAATAAATTTCATCCTAACTGTTCCATTATAAAACTTTTCAAGGAAGAGTTTTTTTTTTTTTTAAGTATGAAACTTAACGATAGGAGATTTACAATACGTGTAACACAGGGTTCTCTATGGGATTTTGTTGTCAAGTGCTTTGGTATGAAAATTTTCATCCACAAAAAATAAAATGTCATCCAGCAGCGGGAAAATACAATACTGAGAAAAATGGAGGGGGAAAAAAAGTGCATTGCTATAATGGTTAATGAAAATGTGGCTTTTTATTGTAAGTACATGCTTTTTAGGAGAAAGCTTTCAGCATGTATAACATGTTGAAAATAAGCATTCATGTGATTTGATCAAAGAGCTCCAATCTTTGAGAGATAGTAAATAATACAGTATTTAGGGAATTGCTTTAAATATTTATTTCTCTGATTGGCTAAGATTGCTCACAAATTGCTGAGCATTTTAGGTATTGAAAAAGCAAGTCTGAATAAAACATGCATCTTGACGATAAGTAGAAAGCCAACACCATATACATACTAGAGATAGCAGAAAACATTCTTAATGGTAATTGACATTCTCACATTCTTCTAGGTGTTTATGATTGACTCCCAAAGAGTTGAGATTGCTATTACATAATCTTTTTCATTAACCTGCCTGGATCTTTTGTGGGAAAGTTATCTTTTCCAAACTTTCTCAAAAATCCATCAATCATTCTTTCTCTCTTTTTATCAACCATTAGATAATGCATGTGAGATACTTTAGTAGGGATTCCATTAATTGAGATGCATTTTAAATGATGAAATTCTTATTACATTACCAGTATCTTTTGATAGAATGTAGACAGGCCTAGTATTCGAAGAAAATAATGGAAAACTATTCAAATATTTCTTCCCTAAGTTCTTTTTTGATCCTTTCACATTTTAATGGTTTTTGTTTAAAGGTGATTTTAGTATTAGGGGATATATTGCCCCCAAGCAGCATCTACAAACTATTGATAGTGCTCATAGTATATAGTGATTTTAGACAGCAAGAACTATCACTACAAAGAGTTTTATTATAAAAATATCAGAAGTGACTCCACAAATACATATTTAAAAAGTAATCTCCAGAACTTTTATAAATAATATTCATTTAAGAAAATTCAGAAATGAAGTTTATAGTTAACCCCAACCCTTTCAAGAAAATGTTCTTTATTGATTTTCATTGTAAGAAAAGTGATGTGAGGCTAAGGACAAGAGGGTGGAGAAAACACAGAGAAACAATCACTGTGTTTCAACATCAAGGTAGGGCTGAAACTGGATAGTCTGGGCATGAAAACAAGCACATGTCTACCAAACAAATAAAACCACCATTATAACTTTAAAGCAGCTACCCATATGTTATCCAAATAGCCTGTCCTTCACATATGTATATAAATAGAAATAAAATATAAGCATAGACGTGTACAATTTACCAACCTATTTTTTTTCTCAAGATGGTGGCCTAAATTGCTCCCTATATTTAATGTAGTCTTCAACATCAAGACTTTAAGATCAAGATTAGTTTTAGCATACCTGTTGAGGGAAATAGCATTCATTGTTATGCAGTCCCCCTCCTAGAGGGCTTTTTATTACTGTTGTAAATATTGTGACAATGACTAGCTTTGTGTCTGTGCATTTGTGTATTTCTCCAAAATATTACATATTTCTTTAGGATAGATTTCCTGGAATACATGAATGCTAATGAACTCACTGTGACTTTTGATACATAATTCCAAATTTTTAATCATGAGCAGGGCACAATGGTAAACAATTATTGGGGTCTTCTTGTGTGCTGAGCCCTCTTATAGATGAATTTTATATGTGTTAGCACATTTAATTCTCAGAACAATCTGTAAGGTACCTAGTGTTATTGTTCTTATTATAGAAAAAGAAATGGAAGAATTGAATTTGAAGAAATTGAACTCTTAAGACAAAAAGTAACTTGCCTAGGGACAGACAATTAATAAGCAGTAATGAGGGTACCAGTCTATGTCATCCTTAATATTAGACATGATAGATTTTACTTTTGCAAAGTTAATGGGCACATCATAGCATAATGTTGTTTAAATATCATTTCTTTGGTTTCTGATATGATAATATAGAAAATATACATGAGATAGATTAGAGAAGGAGAGAGGGAGGGGAGAGAAAGAGAGTAAAAGAATGAAAATGTGTTTATTATTGTTTTTATTACAGACCACTTTTTTATCATTGTAAAGGAAATTAGTCCTAATTTAGTAAATTTATTGGGTATATAATTGCTCCTGAAAATAAGGTAAACTAATCTACAATTAAATGTACTTTCTTGAATGGAACAGAGAAGACTTTTGAGGGACTCTTAGCCCTGGCAATAAAAGTACATTCTAGGATACATATCACATAACCTCTGCATGCTTCATTTTCCTTGCCAGTAAAATGGCAATTATAATGACACCTATTTTATGACGTTGTTATGAAGATAAACTTCAACGAGTTACTATTTTTAGGAGTGTTTAGAAGTGCACCAGTCACATAGTAATCACTAAATAAATGCTAGTTTGTTGAAACTGTTAATCACTAAGACCTTGCAATAGCTTCCTATGTGAACAACCTAGGAAGAGAAACACAACTTCCTCCTGTTTCTCTAGTTCATTGATGTCCCTTCCCCAGCCTCCTCTTTTTAGTTTTGTGGAATAGTATTCATGGAAATCGCATCTGTGGTCTATATCAGCCGGGCTTTGGCCAATGAACTATCTCTAGGCTTTAAAATGGAGGTTTATTCATCTCCTCGGTGCTTAGTAGTTCCTGGTCCTGACTTAGTTCTTCCCAATGAACAAGAAGGCACACCATGAACATCCCATAGATTTATTTTAACGTGTTCTTTTTTTATGTTACCCAATACTTACTTTTCTCACAGTCTCATATAAAGTACAGCCTTTTCTTTATTTCTATAAAAGTAAAAATACTCATGGTGTCTTTTTAACTTGCAATTCTGTTACCCTAGTATTTTCGTTTTTACCTTTTATCTTCATTCCTATCAGACAGTCACATAAACACATAGCACCTTCAACAAACTGAGAAGCTCCAGTGACATCATCCTGATTTACTTAGACTGTGAGCTCACAGTCTTCCCCCCTGCAGCATGCATGTATATCAGCTCCTGTTCCTGGCCTAACAGTTGCTAAGCCTATGCTGTGGTCTGAATGTGTCCTCCAAAGTTCATATGTTGGAACATAATTAACAATGTGATAGTATTAAATTGAAGCCCTTAGAAGTTAATCAACTCCTGAAGCTAGAGCACTCCTTAAAAAGATTGGCACCCATGTAAGACAGGTGTGAGGGAGTTGTTTTCCCTTTTCTACTCTTTTACCACCGAGGACACAGCATTTATCCCTTTTTATCTTCCCCTTCCAACATGTGAGGATGCAGAAAGATGGCCCTCTCCAGATACCCAGTGCAGGTGCCTTCATCTTCTACTTCTTGCCAACAGAACTATAAGAAATAAATATATGTTTATAAACTACCTAGACTCAGGTATTTTTTAACTATGCTTTTTTGACACAATACCTTTATTTCACTTTTAAATTTTATTCAGTGCTGAGGATAGAACCCAGTGCCTCACACATGCTAGGCAAGAACTCCACCACTGAATTACAACTCCAGCCCTAGACTCAGGTATTTTGATATTCCATGATCAGGTCATGTAAGACACCTGTCTCTTTTATTGAATATACAGCATTACTTTTCTCTCTTACTCAGGTGCCATGTTAGACCTAGTTACATATTTAGTCATTTTAAGTTCTTAAATACTGTTATGGTTTAGATATAAGGTGACTCCTAAAACTCATGTGTGAGACAATACAATAAAGTTTAGAGGTGAAATGATTGGATTATGAGAGTTTTAACCCAAGCAGTGATTTAATTCCCTAAAAGGGATTAACTGGATGGTATCTGTAGGAATGTAGCATGTGGCTGGAGAAGTGGGTCATTAGGGAAGTGCCTTTGGAGCATATATTTTGTCCTGGTCTTCTGTGTCTTTTTCTGTGCTTCTGGTGCCATGTCCTAAACTCTTCTCCTCTGCTACACCCATCTGCCATGATGTTCTGCCTCATCTCAGGCCAAGAGCAATAGAGCCAAGTGTCTGTGAACTGAGACTCTGAAACTGGGAGCACCAAATAAACTTTTCCTCTTCTAAAATTATTCATGTCAAGACCTTTGGTATAGCAGTACAAAAAAGGTAAGTAAAGAAAAATACAAAATACGTATTTATAATAAATTTCATAGTTGACATCAACATAATAAATGTCTCTATATATGTAATATCAATATCTGCATGTCTGTATATATGTATATGACTGCATTCCTCAAGTGTATATGAATACCTAGATGAATGGAATAGAGCCTAGGAAGTGGAAAGTATAACTCAACTTCAGATGGCTCAGCTCTGTATGAACAACACCTTTACATCCTCTCAACTTCTTGAGTAATATCTCCAGGATCTAGTACCCAGAGATATGATATATTTGCCCTTTTGAGAAGTATGCACAAGTGTGACCTCTTAGTGTATTTCTATCACCTTGTTAGAATATTATCATTATATAGATGTTTTAAGCCTATAGACAAGTATGTGTATCTTTCTGTTTTCTGAGCCTTGATGTGAATAAAGGTACCCTTTTTGTTCCCCTCTGCTATTGCAGTGTCTCCTCTCTTTGTCTGGTTGTGGCTTCTGATTGCACTGGCAGGAATACGCACAGCTTTAGCTAATTAATTGCTTCGGCAGAGCAGTAAAGTGTACTTATCTAGAGTGCACTTCCAGCAGGCACTATAGAATTATTAGGAAAGAGTTATGGATCTTGATTCATAGCTCATATATGCATATGCACATTAGAATTAAATTGAGTCTTTATAAATAGTATGCTAATGACCTTTCAGCAATAAACAGGTCCTGAGACCATTATAAATTTGAGAACTAGAAACAGCAGGACTTAATTGTAAAAATAAAATTATAACACATGATTTAGCCATATGTGTTTATATGTAAAATGCTTGTTATTTAGAATAGACTTTCTTTTATTCTGTAACCACTTTAATAGGCAGGAGAGCATATAATCCTTTTAGTGAAGAGTGTATTCTAAAGATGCTATCTCAAAACACATTGATGCAACTTGAAAGTATATTTCAACTGCACTACATTTTCTTGTGTGTGCATTAAAACCAGCAAATACTCCAACTCCCTGCTTGAGACTATCTTAAATGCAATATGCCTTTATTTGTCAATCTAAGCTGGCTTTCTCAGGCCAGGGGAGAATATTTTTTTCTGTAGCTGATGTGTGAAGTATGACAAAGGCATCTTGTAATGGCTTTTTCCATGAATATCACATGGCAGGTTTCTCCTTATATTTTTAATCTGCTTTCTTGTCAGCTACTCAGCTCCTTTTAGCCTCTTCCAAGTTCTTCTCTCTGGATTCTGAGGCAGGCCCACAGAGCAGGTGGGACATGAGTGTGACAGCTGGGCATTCTTCCTAGAACAGGCCCAGCATGGAGAGCATTATTTTTGAATCACATCTCTCTCTCTCTCTCTCTCTCTCTCTCTCTTGCTCTCGCTCTCATACTCAACCTTCTCTAAGAAAAATATTAGTGTGGGTAGCATGGCATCTCTTCACTTTGAGGAGACTACCCTCCGAAGTCTGTCTATATTTATTTCTCCTTTTGTTTCTGCCATTCCTTTTTATTCCACAGTTTTTTTTTTTTTTTCTGACCACATTCCATTATGAGAAACCCTTATTCTCACTGCACTTCACTTGGATGTACTCATTATGGCGACAGAACAAATGCTAGAAATAGAAGTCTGAGGGTGATACCTAATTACTGAATTACAATACGAAACTCTCTGATGAAACAGAATATAAAAACATTCTGTGCTGGACTGTCATTGGTAAGCATTTTCCCCACAGAAGCTTTCACACTGTTGTCTTTTGAATAGTAAAGCTTTACATTATGCTCAATCACTGTGTGGGACAGCCATGTGATCACCCACTACTCTTGGTTTCAAGGTCTCCATTCTGCAACTGATAGCTGCATTTCTTCTTGAAGATATATTTCCTTCAGTGATAATCTATGAATAATGATATTCACCATATGGGCTAGTGCATATATTAAATTAAATCCACCAAGTTAGCAAATATTTATTGAACACCTATTTTGTGGCCTGCATGCAAATACTGGAGGTAATCCTGAGGAACAGAACAAAATATGGTTGGAGAAATAAACATATTTAAGAGAGAATAGTAGTAGTGTGTGCTCTGAACTATTCTAATAGCTGTACATGTACTAACTTACGTATTCAATAATACAACCTTATGAAATAGGCACAATTTTCCCCAATTTATACACGGGGATTCTGAAAATCATTGAGTTTTAGTCACTTTCCGTTATGTACTTAGTAAATGAAAGATTAGAATACAAACCTAAGCAGTCTGGATTTATTCTATGAATATCATTTCACTATAAGAAAATGAGAAGGTAAAAAAAAAATGAGGTTTGTTATGGCAGCACTTGAGTTAGGGAAGATGACTCATAATGTTCAAGGTACACATTAGGCATTCAAACTACGTTAGTCTCATTTCCTGATGTTTGGTTGCTTGAGTTTCAGATTGCATGCAACATTTCACATGTCAATAAAAGATCTAAAATTTAGGCATCTCTCTCAGTCAATGATTGTAGAACATTCTTTGATGAGCTCGTGATTTTGTTCTTTTCATCTGAGGGGTGGTGTAGAGCATGATTCACTAATGTACTCCAGGCCTGCGTGCGTTTCTTCTGTGCTGGTTCAGGGAGGAAACAAAGAGCACCAACTGTGTCCAACAGGGCAATTAGTTGGTGGATGTGAGCACTGTTTTAGAGTAGTTTTCAGTCTGCAAAAGGTATTTTCTTGCCCACTGAACTTCTGAAGTCATTTTGGAAGATAATTTGGTTTAATTATAAAAATCTGAGCAAGCAAGTCACCATAATCAAGCCATTATTTCTTGAGGGGCATCATGTCTGGGATTCCAGAGGGGGAAAAAAGAGGAGCTTCTTCTACAAAGGGTCCTTCTTCTGTGAGAAATGAGAAGTGAATGGTGGACTGTCAAACCCAGGTCACTGGTTCCATTGGACTTGAAATATGTTAGAGGAGCATCAATGGTAGGTGAGCCATGCTTTGTTCTCACAATGACTCCTCAAAATTATTTTAGATACTCTCAACAGAGACCACAACTTTTTTTTTCTGTTTCCTTTTAAAATTCTATTGCATACAGGAAGCACACTCTATTTCAAAAATATCCTATTATCTTGTACTCTCATTTCAAGAATTTTTGAGTAACCTTTCTGCACACAATTGACCAACACATCAGGAGTCTCCCTTCTACTGTATGTGGCACTTCATCATTACTGCTCAGGTTCTATTAAATTTTGTTACCTCTTTTTAACGCATTCTCTCTGAAATTGTTCACAATTAGATCAATTCCGTGGAGCAGTGGCTTAGCAAAATTTTCACCTGTGAACATACCTTCATTAGAATTGTCAGAAGTCCCTGAGTTCAGGGAAATTCGAAGCAAGAGGCTGGCACACTGGGCAAGAGACTGGCATACTGGCCTTCTCAACTAGAGGGGTCATTTACTTAGAGTTACTGGCTAGTTAGTGTGGCTGCTGCAGTGACTCCAATGAAGAGTATGCAAAGTGGACCTGGATTCAAGTCATTTGGGAAAGCAACCCCATTCCTTTCTTTGTAATTGAGAGTGAATTTTCAATTGTGTAGCCCAGAGGAGCATAGAGAGAAGAGAGTCTGGAGCCCAGAAGCAGCTCCTGATGTCTAATTAGCCAGGTGACCTGAAGCACATCCCAGTTGGAGTTTATGGCTCATTCAGTCTCAGCTTTCCTGTGGAGATATGGCTCAAGCATAGATGAATGAATGAGGGCTATGCACAGAGGTGATGCTGCTATTTTTATTCTCAGAGTCCTGCTAGCTGGTGCCACCTGCCTCAACCCAGGCCATCTCTGATGGCTGCTGGAAGTCAGCAGCCAACCCTGGAGGCATCCTTCCCCTTTTGGAAATCATACCAAATTCCAGATGGTCTCTTATAAATACCGACCTCAGTTACCATGGCAGGGTAAGCTGTGACCAGTCATGACTGTGCTTGTCATTTATGGCATTTTCTACATACTGAAGGTTGTCAATTTCTTGGTACAGAGTGGCACTGAGTCTCAGATTAGGAACCAGAAGAGTTATCATCAGTTCATTATTTTAACCTAACAAATTGGCTTACATTTTACTGATAGTCTCAAAGTCAGCATATGTCTTTTCTTTGTGGCTCAAAGACTTCATCTCATTTATATCTTCTCACCTGTAGCAGCCACCATACTCTGCTTTCTTTCAGTTAAGCCACTTGTGAGCTTTTATTCTGTTGACCTTATACACATTTTAGATAACTAATGAACCTGTGTTTGTTCAAGGCATGACTTTTAGTCCTTCATCTGTTTCAAATTTGCTCAGCTCTCACTTCTGTTCTGGCTATGCTCAGACTCTGACCATGAGGCACAGGCTGTGTATAATCTCTTTTTTATGATCCATGAACCTTCAACCTTCCGTGAGTTCCTTGAACTTGTTCTCACTCTTGCTTTTCATTCTTCAAGCCTGTATATATTCTTATTCATTCTGGATCTGGATATACATTGACAGACACATTGTAACCCATTGTGGATTGGATTTTTCTCCCCATGCCTTAACCTATCCTGGCTTTGGCAGTATTAACACCCCTTGCCCTTTAGCTTTTGGCTTCCCATTTTAGGAGACAGTTCTAAAGTGGATTATGACTGGAGAAGCATCTGGACCCATATTGCTAGGGTTTGGATTCCAGCTTTGATCATTTCTATCCTGATCTGAAACTTTCACATTTATATTCAAACAGTTTTGAGTGACTTGTGTTGCATTCTAGAAATAGCTCCTTCCCCTAGCATTCATAAGCCTTCACATTTGTCCATGACCTTCATTCTCTGCCATAGAGACCATTTTGTCCCTCTTTCTGCTCCATATGCCAGACCTCTAGGACATTTACTTTGTTCCACTATTCTTCCTGCCTGAATGACAGAGACTTGCTCTACAAAATGTCGATAATTTCTGGATTTCAAAGAAATATTTCAAAACCCACTTTTTCTATGAAACATCTTTTTATTCGCCCAACCAATTTATTTCTTCCTCCTGTGCACCCCTGTTGCTACATTCACCATAGTAGACCTCATATCTTGCTATTCACTTATTTTTTTTTTCATTGATCCCTGCTTTCATGGAACACATGTTCTTGCTCTACCTTGATCCCCAATTGAATTGAAGGATCCTTAAGGAATAAGACAAGGTCTACATCATCATTTTTGGTCCACTTGTACTGACTCTATTAGGTCATTTTCTCCAGAAAATAGACTCTGAAACAGAGATTTGCTCACAGGTGGATTATTGACCAGTCTTCTTGAAAATAGCAGTTGTGACAGAGTGAGGAAAACAAGACTGGGCAGAAGGAGAAGTGGACAGTGGTCAACTTGCAGAAGAGGTTGAGCTAATCCCACAGGGAGCTCTGGCGCTTGAATGTTACTCCGTGTTCCCCAAATTGAGGCAAGGGAACTAGGCTTCTCTGTCCCTAAAACTGACGGGTTGTTGGGTGCAGCAGGCATGCAGGAAGGAGCCATAACCTTAGGGAAAACAGTTCCCTTTGGACCAGACAGCTCCCAAGAAGTCAACTTTTAGCTATCAGTAATCATTGCTCCCTGAGGAAAGTATTTCATCTTGGAGTTGGGAGAGGGGAACACGGCACACTTACCGCCTTGCACATGGCCCAAACTCAGTGATTGTCTGCTAGGCTGTATTTAAAGTGATTCATAAATGTCATAACTTAAAATAAATTATGCTTAAATACCTAAAATACTGCAGAACTATTAATTCATCTGATTAGTGCTAGGAACAATTTTCTGAGCTGTGGCTTTATTTCTTAGAATGACTCTAGGTGAAGGTTCTACAGAGAGCCCTGGATTTCCTTCCCCAACTGAGAATCACACTAAGTCATCTGTTAGGCTTTAGCCTTTCCAAAATAAGTATTTAAGCACCTATATTTTGCATGTTAAAGCCATTAATATTACTTACACCACTTATTCACAAGTCTCTGCACTTGTATTATTCTCAAGGTCACTGACATAATGTTGATTAAAAAGACAGCCTCAGAAACTCTAATGTTTAGCTTCAGTGATAAGTAATTCCTGGTTCCAGCCAAACTAACTCTTTGATTATGTAACTTCTTGCCTTTGCATGTTCTGGTCTCATTTTAGTACTTACTCCTTTCTTCTCCACACTCTTATTCCTTGTTTAGTTTGCAGCCCAGAAGTCACATCCACTTGAAGTGCATGGACTTGACATTGCTGACTTATTTTGTCCTCTGTGAATCACAATGAAAAATATATTCCTTGTCATAGCACTTACCATATTGTTATGATAATAAAACTTCCCTGTATACCCCATGACATTTGAGCTGCTTAAGAGCAAAGCCCATTAATTCTTCACATTTTTATTTTTGTGGATGGTATTGTGCCTTATATATAACATATTATATTCATATTTGTTGCATGTTGAAGGATGAAGGTACATTATTGACCAGGGTCACAGTAGCACTGTAAATAATCCTCCAATAGAGACTGATTTAACTATTTTTGTTTAAGTTTTGAGGTTTAAAATCTTAAATTTTGAAATTAGATATCAGTATTGGTAGTATAGTGGTATTAAAAATAAGTCTGCTCTTATTATCTTCAAGAGTGGAAACCTATTAGAAAATCTTTAGGCAGTCTCTATTAGCAGTAAATAATCACTAAAGAAACAAATAAAAACCAAACCATATGACCCACATAGATTTGCTTTTGAAAGCTTGGGCATATTTTCATATAACTCTGTATGCCATACAAAGGCAACTTCTTGTTATTTATTTATTTATTTATTTAGTGATGTTTGTTAATATTATTTCTTATATCTGTAAAAATAAGCATGATATCTTCATTGACATTAATCAGAATTTAATTAATTTTATTAAATTTTCAGAAAGCACTGAAATTTGTTATTGAGATAGGCATTATGAACTTTGTTGTCATAATTTCAGATGCATTTCAGTATCCTACTGAGAATCCTCTGGCTCTATTATATGTCATGCACTCCTTCTAAGAAACTTTAGAAAATATGGTCTCATTTTAGTACCTGCTACCACTCTTGTCATGTAAAATAGCTATATACGCTTGTATGTTTTTATAATCACTGATACATGCAAAAGACAGAAGTGGAAAGAGGAAAAATACTATTTATTGCATAACCATAGGAAGGGACTGCTTGTGATTTACATTTAAACTGCCCAATGAGGTTTCAGTTGGGTAGTTTCCATATAAATCCCAGCATTGGCTATCAACAAATATTTCTTAACTTAGCACTCATGATTTCTGTAAAAAATCATCCATTCTGAAATAATATGTAGCTGAATAGATGGTGAGAAAAGGAAGATTCTCAGGAGAAAGAGTATTAAAAAGGAGAGACAGGATGTCAACTGTCTGAGCTGAAAACAGTCTCTCACTTTCAGGGGTATCAAGATGCTTGGCTTGAGAGAAATGAAGAGGTGTTGAGGTGATTGACATTCCCCAAGGGCCTCTCAATTTGTGTTTGCTTCAAAGCCTTTCTCTGGTGGCAATAATTACTGGATTGAAGGTTTCTGTCTTGCTAGACTGTCTATGAGCAGATTACTAAACAAAGACAAGGGAAAGTCAAGAGGATGTGGAAGAAGGTAATGTACTCTCTCTGCTATCTGTAAATGAAAAATGAATTGTTGACTGAAGTTAGCATTTATAATGTATAAATAGCAGGATTTTCCTTTACAAAATGACTTAAGCACACAAAGTCCTCACTTACGTGTAATTGACATGTGTTAGTAGTCAAGAGAACTCAGGTTTTTGTGTTTAGGTTTAACCCTTGTCAATCCTTATAAATGAAAGAGCACAAATCTGTAATACATAGATCTGGAGTCACACTTTGCCTCTATTGGCTATAGGCTTTGAAATCTCCCATAAATTTTACCTCGGTTACTTCTTCTGTATCATAAGTGGGAGAGTAAATTCCATCTCAGGTATTGTGTGCAATGATTAAATGGAGTGTTTTATAGGTACCTTATCATTATTTATTCAATAATATATATAAACCATTTACTACCTAAGGGACTTAGTAAATACTAAATCCCAGTGGTTGCCATCCATCTTGTTAATGAAACATACTGCAGATAATTTGAATGTTTTCTTGATAATTCAAGGCCATCTGAGTATCCATTACTATTGTGTGCTGAAACACTCCAAGAAGGTTCCCATTTGATTGGAATACATTAGGACAACTTATGTACAGCATGCACATGCACACCAGCCCATACATACCCATGGCTTTTTAAATCTTTTCGTGATTATTCGTTCATACATTCGTTTTCCCTTTATCAGTGCTTTTATATCCATCTCTTTTCTCCTTCCTTAATTTGCTGTGTCAAAGCTGATGTTGGATCTGAAACCATGTAAGAGAACTTGATAGAGTTATACATAAGCTCAGAACGTGCAATTTTACTTGAAGAGGGAGAGGTGTTGTGTATTGTACAAGAAACATCTACTTGATGGTTCTCTGTGGCCTATTAAAATTACTGATCAGGTAGTTTGGAAAAAAAAAATCATTGCTGTAGTCATGTGAAATAAAGCTTAAGTTTGTTTTTTCATTGCCAGTGCAATAAATTTCATGTCACATTTTAAAATTCTGTTTTATTCATTATGAAAGAAGTTTAATGATTTATGGAAAATATCTTAGCAATGAGGTTAATTTCTATTTTGCATTTTACTTCATTTGACCACAAATTATATATATATATATGATATATATTTATATAACATATAAATAATAATATATAATAAATATGAATATAGAAATAATATAATAATACAAATATATCATATAATACATAAATGTATGTATATAATTCAAATATATACTTTTTATATATTATAAATATATATTTCTATATATAAGGTATATATAACTTAAAAATATCTATATTATATATAGATTTTTTTTTGGTACTGGAGATTGACCTCAGGGGCACTTGACCACTGAGCCACATCTTTTAAAATACAAAATACCAGCCCTATTTTGTATTTTATTTAGAGACAGGGTCTCACTGAGTTGCTTAGTGCCTCACTTTTGCTGAAGCTGGCTTTGAACTTGCAATACTGAAAGGCTGGTGTTACAGGTATGCGCCACCGCACCCAGCACAAATAATATTTTTTTCCCAGTCCCCTTAACTTTATTTCCTTTAGGATATAATGAGATTGAAGTATTCTTCATTTGTCAGGTTTGGAGAGTGGCATCTTTTTAAGTGGTACTGGGAAGCAAATCTTGATGGTATGAATTAATTGAGTACCCTATAGAGTGCTGACCATTTGTAATGCAATTTTCTTGCATAAATAGGTCATTCTCTATATTTTGATTCTTATACTTATTGCTTTGGTCAAGATTTGCTGAGCTGAAAATAAGCACTTGAGGATTCTTGTCCAGTAACAAAATATTAATTCCATTTAAAAATCAAATACTTATTAAAATACTACCTGTATACCTGTCAGTGCTCCTAATACTTTACAACTATAACCCCATTGAATCTTAACAGGGCCTGTTAATATAATTAACATTGTTATGTCCACTTTACAGATAGGAAAATAGCAAAGAAAGGCTAGATAATTTGGCCAAGGCTGCACAGCCAATAAATGGCAGAACTGGATTTAAATCCATGCAGCTATGTATTTAATTAGACCTGAGGAATATCTGTGGAATAGCAAATTAAAGTCCAATGAGCTTCCATACAGTGTGATCTTGGTTTGAATAATCCTCTTGATTATTTTAATTACCATGGTATTCAATAATTTCATCATTTTTGAACATAGAATATGGATTTAAGTCATGGCAAGTGAACAAACCAAAGATGACTATATGTCATTGAATATGGTTGTGTGTGTTTGTGTGTGTGTATAGTTAGAAGCCACATAAAATAGATTTTTTTATTTTTAAAGAGTAGAGTATAAATATTGCATTCCTAATAAAATTCTTTCACCATTTCCTAAACTAATGGAAATGTTGAACTTATTTGTGCTTGCAATTTTAACAATCACAAGAATGTATCCTAGATTATCTTTCTTCTTCCTTTCACTGTATCATTATTTCCTCATTACTTGCCTTTGTCTTTATCAGACATTATTAACAGTGGCAAAGAAAATGATCAAACTTCAAATTAGGCCGTTTAGGCAAAACAGAATTCATGAAGGATTCTCTATGTGTGGTTAAAATAATTGAAATCATTAACAAAACAATTTTTTTTGTTTTGAGGTCACTTTTGTCCTCCATGTAAAATTATATAATTTATTTTCTTCCTCTTCTGTGTGTCTATATAAGTATGAGAGAGAAATATTAATAAATTTTAACTTTGGAAGTATTTACTTTCTTAGACAATTCTGACTGTGATCACCTGAAAACATTCATGATATTCTAGTTTATTTTTGTAGCTGCAGCAAGATTTGGGTTAAGGACTTGGAGACCCTCACTTTCCCCCTTCCTACCTAGCACTTCCACTAGGTTGGCATGCAGACCCATGCCAGGCTGAGTCAATTTAGACTTCCTTGTCCTGGGCATGCTATTTTTTTTTTTTTGCTAGGCCAACAACACTGGGGAGCATTAATAAAAGTATAATAATTTGCCCTATAGTGAAGGTCTCCAGACTCAGGAAATTCTTATGTCACTGAGGAGGGAAGAAAGTCCCAAGGCAAAATTAAGGTATTGGGCTGGGAAAAAAAAAAAAAAAAAAGATAAAACTTTGTCCTCAGAGACAAATGGTGAGAGAAATGGGATTATATAACCAGAGGGGGAAGGGAAGCTTGGGAATCAAAGGATTAACGCTGTGAAACAGACTAATGCCCCTTGGGAATGTGGGAAAAGGCTAGGGTGAGAGGCCTTGTTCTGCAGTCTTTGAGTGCCAGACTGGGCATCCTGTCTAGGCCATGGCATTTTCCCGTCTCTCCTTGGGGTTCTACATCTGTAAATTGAAGTAGATTGTCAGATTTGCCAGAGGTATTTGCTAAATACTTCAAGATCTCACAGGAAATCCTGCCTTGTTCCCAGAAAAGGAGAACTTGGTAAGTTGCTCCCTGGAGATTTCTTCCAGATCTATCAGTCAACATACACATGGTTTATACTTTTTTCCCTTGGTTTCTTATATATTTCTGATAGTCAGTAGCATTTTAAAAAATTTCAGAGTTAGAAGTTCACTCTCTCTTTACATTTGGATCATTTTCCTGTGTATCTGACATATTTTAGGCCTTTCCCATTTTTACATAGTATGCGAATGGTTGTTGCTGATGTCATATGTAATAATATCTCAACAGCTATTAAATTCCTTTCCTTGAATTTATGTTAGTCCAAAAAAATGTAACATCTAAATTCCTCAATAAAAAAAAAATAGCAAAAGGAGAAAAATAAACTAAAGATAATTAGCACTTTAATTTAATTGCCTTCCTTTATTGAATCTAGTTCTTCAACATACATACATAATGAGTAGCATGTGCTGGGTACTGGACCCAAGGTCTCACACATGCTGACCATGAGGCTGTATCATTGAGCTACACCCCAACCCCTGTTCCTTTCTCATATTTCTATCAATGAAAAAAAACATTTTGAAGCAGACATCCTGGGAATATGAATTCTGAACGCATTAGCAAATACCATGTCACATTACCAGAAACTTCAAGGAAACCAGCTGGCCTTATAGAGTAAATTTTTGGTAATAATCTAACTTGCCTGTATAAGTATAAATAACACCAGAGCAATAAAACTGAGTTTCAGGCCAATTGTTTTCAAAGATTCATTTGTTCACTGGCCTATAATGGTGTGGGCAACCTAGAAGAAAATATCCTGTCTTAAAAAAAGCACCCTATGGTTTCATACTAAAATATTTGTACTGCATATTTCTTTTCTACATGCTGCTTTTACTTGTCCCTTCTGTTTCAAAGGCTTTTGTCTGCTGCAGTGCCCCTTGCAGACCAAGGTCCTTATTTTAGTTACCAACATTAATTGTAGAAACTATAAAGTATTGGTTTCTGTATAGTAATGAGATCAGTTTTAGGTGTGATTTTTGGAATCAAACAAGACAGTTTGAAAAAAGGTTGCATTACTAGTTTACCAAAATTTTCACATTTCATTCACTTAGGTTTTCCATAAAATGTGTTTTTGTTTTATAATAACATAGTCTGTTTTTACTTTTTTACTAGAATTGAATGGTGTTATCTTCAGTGGGTCTAAATATAGGCCTTATGTATGTAACATGGTAATTACACCCAAATTGTATTTTCTTTTCCAGATATATTTTGCAAAAGGAACTTGAAGGAGGAAAATATTTGCTAGTTGATTTTAGGAAAATAATGCTATTATTTTTGTGAACTTATGTTGAATAACCTAGAAGATTCATAATGTAAACTTTTAAATTTACTATGATGTTTATTTAAAATTTTGAGAATCAAATTTCTGACTTTTTAAGACTAATTTGCAATGTGAAATAATAGACTTTTAGGACCAGAGTTTACATTAAACATTCGAGTTAAAATACATCCTGTTACCAAGTGAAGAAAATGAAGTGTAAACATTTGAATGAACTCGTAGCTGGATTTATTTATTTTATTATTTATTTATTTATGAATATTTATTTTATGAACGATACCATGAAAAAAGTGCCCTCTCTAGTATATCAGTTAACTGTATAAAGATTGTAGCTAAGCAAATAGAGCACAGAAGTAATTATGTTGCAGGCCCTGTTCTTAAGTGAGCAAAAGAGAGAAAGAAAAAATATGATTATTTAGAGGCTTATTTTAGAGGCTTAGAGAAAAAAGGTAAAGAACCCAGCTTTATACACTGATATAGGGCTGGCCTGGCAGAAACCATGGTCATGAGTAGTGAGAGATAGCAAGGGAAACCTGAGCTGAATTTGGGGCTCTAAATTCATGGCAAGGACTGGAATAGTATTAATCCCCTGGCTCTAACATTGGTGGCCTTTCTACTATATTCTTGTGCTAAATAAACAAACAATGATAATTAAAGTTTCATTGTCATATGAGACACTTAGTAGATCCTTTATTCCCCAATTATTTGGTGTTAGAAGCTATTGAATCTGTACTATTTCCATTAATTTCAGAGACACTTAAATATAGGCAGTTCCTATTGTAAGTAAGAAAATTATCTAAACATGAGATACTTGTTCCAAATGTATACTTGTGAGCAAATTAAATTGATGAACCCATAGGTTTTGTTTGTTTGTTTATTTTGTTTTTGTCTTATGGAGTCTATTATTAACTCATCAAAAAATAGATATTTGGATTAAGTTATTTATTGGAACTTAAACTTTGGATAATAGTATCAATTATATACCTGCTTCAATGTTTGCTTTTAGCAAATGACCAATATGGAAAATAAGATCTTTATTAGATTTTTTTTCAAGGAGATAGAATTCCATGTTTTTAGTATCTAAATTTCAAATGAATTCTTATAAGTCAGCCTCTTTTTTAGACTTTTTGTATGACATTTGTATCTTTATAGGATTCTATAAAATAGAAATAAATCTCATTTTGTTGGGAATTGAAAATTTACACATACACTTCAAATATACAGTTTATATAGTACACACTAACAAGTAGTATAGTCGGCATTTATGTAAGCAATAATACTCAGAGTCACTATTTAGCATGAATTATTTTAATATGTGATCATTATGCTTTTCATATTATCTATTTTATCTCAAAGGAAAAAGTCTTCTAAGGGCAAAAATATATACTTAGAAGAAAAGTAGAAGATTTCTTACAAAAATTCCTCATTAACTTATACTAGAATATGTAGCTTTTTATTAGATCTATATAATGTCCAAAAAGGATGTGTTTGTATACATGTTTAATTTTTGAATTATTTAAAATTTAATTTTTATTTTTTATTACTAGATATGAAACTCTGAGTGAATAAACATCTCTAAGCATTATTATACTAATATGTAAAACGGGATATTATGGAAGTTTTTGTAGTGCTGTTTCAAGAATTAAATAATCTATGTGAAACATCCAGTAAAGTGCTTGGGGCTCAATAGTGCTTAATTAATGCTAGCTGGTATATACCATTGTTTTTTATGTTTTAAAAATGAAAATAGCATCAGTATAGACTGAGAAGTAGGATTGCTGGGTCAAATGGTGGTTCCATTCCCAGTTTTCCAAGGATTTTCCATACTGCTTTCCATATTGGCTGTACAAATTTGCAGGCCCACCAGCAATATAGTAGTGTGCCTTTATCCCCAGATTCTTGCCAACACTTATTGTTGTTTATAATCTTAACAGCTGCCATTCTGACTGGAGTGAGATGAAATCTTAGAGTAGTTTTGATTTGCATCTCTTTAATTGCTAGAGATGTTGAACATTTTTCATATATTATTGATTGTATATTACATTCTGAGAAGCTTTTGTTCAGTGCGTTGGCCCATTTATTGATTGGGTTATTTGTTTTTTTGGTGTTAAGATTTTTGAGTTCTTTATGTATCCTAGAGATTAGTGCTCTATCTGATATGCATGTGGTAAAAATTGTAGGCGCTATTTTCACCTCACTAATTGTTTCCTTTGCTGAGAAGAAGCTTTTTAGTTTGAATCCATCCCATTTATTTATTCTTGATATTAATTCTTGTGCTATAGGAGTCTTTTTAAGGAAGTTGGGGCCTATTCCCACATGATGGAGATTTGGGCCTGTTTTTTCTTCTAATAGACACAGTTTCTCTGGTTTAATTCCTAGGTGCTTGAACCACTTTGAGTTGAGTTTGGTGCATTGTGAAAGATAGGGGTTTAATTTCATTTAGCTGCATATGGGATTTCCAGTTTTCCCAGCACCATTTGTTGAGGGACCTATCTTTTCTCCAATATACGTTTTTTGGTGCCTTTGTCTAATATAAGACAACTGTAATTATGTAGGTTAGTTTCTGTGTCTTCTGTTCTTTAGGATACAGCCACATCAATGTTTATAGCATAATAATTCACAATAACTAAACTGTGGAACCAACCTAGCTGCCCTTCAGTAGATGAATGGATAAAGAAAATGTGATTTATTTACAGAATGGAACATTACTCGTCATTAAAAGAGAATAAAATCATGGGATTTTCAGGTAAATGGATGGAGTTGGAGAATATAATGCTAAGTGAAGTTAACCAATCCCCAAACACCAAATACCAAATGTTTTCTCTGTTATAAAATTGTTATTTATGATGGGGTTGGTGAGGGAGCATTGGAGGATTAGGAGAACAATAGATAGGGCAAAGAGGTGGGAGGGGAAGGGGACAGGTATTGAGGTAAGAAAAATGGTAGAATGAGATGAACATCATTACTCAAAATACATATATGAAAACATGAATGGTGTGACTCTACTTTGTGTACAGAGATATAAAAATTTTGCTCTATATGTATAATATGAATTGTAACGAATTCTGCTGTCATATATAACAAATTAAAATTTAAAAAATGAAAAAAAATAGTATCAATAAATACTATGGATGTAATTTTTTTTCTTTTGATGAAGAATAAAAATTTTATTACATATATAAAATTTATTCTCCTTTTATATTTCTTTATAAAATTTTGAATTGATATTCATATGCATAGATTTTAAATCAATCTATTAATGTTTATTGAGGTTTGACTTCTTATTCCATGTCAAACTTAAATTCAAATTAGTTATTAATTACCTGGGTCTCTAGAGTTAGAGCACCCACACAAAAGACACATGTTTTCTCACTTGTACTAAAGGTGCCTCAGTCTAAGAGGGACTGTGGCAGCTTTTAAGTCGTTACAACTTACTTGTATAATGGCATTTAAAAAGGCACCCGTGTTGTAGAGGAAGAGGAGCTGTGAGAGGGAGGTGGGGAGGAGGAAATACTAGGGACCAAGTTGGAGCAAAGTGTATTCTATGCATGGATGACTGATTATGTCCAAAGGAAACCTAATATTATGTATATAACACTAATAAAGGCATTTTGAAAGAATGTTAGCACTAATGTTTTAGGGAGCCTAGTGTTTTCATGAAATTAAGATTCTAATGTGGCTAAATGCTACACTGAAAAGAAGGGGACTAAAGAGGAGCCAGATTTTAAAAAAATCATTTAAGCTCAATTTCCATAGCAATATAATATCAAGGGCTTTTGATCCTCAGAGCAACAGGTACTGATAAAGACTATAGAGAAGAATAGATACTTGCTTCTGGCATAGATGGGTATATGTGGGTTGAAATGGAGGTAGTTGTTAGATGATCTCAGATTCTGGCATAGCAATTTGGTGGGTGGTTCCTTTATAAGAGAGGGGAAATAATCAGAAGTAGATTAGAGTGGGTTACAGAAATGATTTCCCTCAATGTTGGACATTTTATCTCCATATCTTATACAAAACGTATTTATCCTCTTTTTGTGGGTCATGTGGATCTTGTATTTCTGTGGAACATGACATTTTCTAAAGTACTTTCACACATGGTCCCCCATCTTATCTGTGGAAACCTATGAGTAAGACTGTCATCCACTTGTGGAAATCAAGGAGAGGAGATCAAGTCCCTATGAATTGTGATATCCAGAACTGAAGTCAAGATAATTGTGTTGTAACTACACAAGAATCTTTGGAGTCCAAAAATAAAGCTTGCTTGAAGAGAATATGACTGTATATACAAAGATCTCTTGTCCTCACAGAAAAATAAAATTTAAAAAAATCTGCATGCTTAAAAATTTGTTAATCGCGCTGAGAAACGCAAAGTGCATTTTCTACCAAAAAGCAGTAACCAGGAGGGAAATGCTCTGATTATATTTGCTCAAAGAATTTAAAAATTTAAAGGAGGCTCACACCAGGTTCTTACAAGTCAATTTTCTGCATTCATTTATAAGTGAATTACAAATGTTGCAAATAGTGTATTTTGTAGGAAATGATGACACAGTGTCATTCTCAATGATGTGAAAGCAAACTCGGGGAAAGGTTTTATCTTTTTAAAATAGATTATGATTACATTTCAGCAAATTATTTTATGCTCATCAGTTGGAATTCACATTTACGTGGCAATGAGGATTTTTTTTAATGCAACTATTGAACTGAAAATTCATAAATTTCCCACTGGTTTGTTCCTGAATGAACTTTAAGAAGTATAATTTATGCTAAAGAGAAATTAACAAACTCTGAATTTGGAATTTTACAAAAATACATTGAATGGTTCAAGTTAAGAAACACTGTATCAGGGGTTGGGTGTGGCTCAGCAGTGGAGCTCTCCTTGCATGTATGAGGCCCTGGGTTCTGTCCTCAGCACCACACAAAAATAAATAAATAAAATGAAGGTATTGTTTCCAACTAAACTACAACTAAAAAATATTTTTTAAAAAGAAACACTGTATCAGTGTTTTATAATATAAGTGTCACACATATACACTTTCAGAATATCTGTGTGTATTTCTATTTTAGAACTATGCGGACAGTTGGCAAGTTTGAAAAAAAGATAAGGGATAACCTTTTCCATTTGTAGACACAGATATGATCCTTGATCTCAGATGCTTGGTCTAGTTTTCTTGGTGTGTGGATCATTTTTCTTGGCCTTCATTTCTTCATATGTAATCTGAAGATACAAATACTTTATATGGTTTTATGAGGGCTAAATATGATAAATTACTCATTCAGGAAAAGTGTGTGTATTTATATGTGTATGTGTGTGTAAAAGTTAAAAGACAATTGCACACTATATATCTCATGGACACTAAAAGAATATTAAGGGGAAACTATTCGTCAGTCTCTATTCAGAAGTCTTATGATCTAACTGCCTTATATCCCATTTGTGCATGTGGGTATATGTGTATACTCATAATTTTGAGCCAGGCACTATTTTAAATGCTTCTGATACTTAAGTGAATAAACAAGGCATCTTCCCTTCTTGAGATTTTTCTGTGTCAAGTGCTCTGTGAAGTATCTGGTATGAAACGCTTAATAAATTTTAATTGTGTGTAAGAGGCTATAAGAGCCTTGGAAATCTACTTTTACTTGTATGAAGGGAAACAGTCATTTAAAAAAAATTCCCATCCACCTCACATATCTTTCAATTAAATTAATTGTCTCCTATATGGAAGTTCAAAACTAGAAATACTATATTTTCCCTTCTTGGTAATCTGCTTTCATACTCAATTGTATCAGTGTCTGTGCATCTTAAATGTAAAATAACTTTCAGTTCTCACTATTTGCTATAGGACAATTTTCATTTTTATCAGTCATTGGTGTGAAATTTTTCAAATCACTACTTCATATTTAAAGTAGTATTTTATTCTCAGAAGGTTCAATATTTATTTTATTATTCATTGTTATAGATATTTTCAGATTTGCTCCAAGTGCTGCCTTATCCCAGTTTGGCACCAAATTCATAGAAATCTTATGATGAAGTGATAATCATGATTATTGGTTTTTATATATAAAGTATAAGTGATTAATATATGATAGAATCATTAGTATTGATACTTGTTCTTATGTTGCTTCAGGGGAGTATGTTTGTTTTGTAGCAATAAATATAACAAGTGTATGTAACACAGGTTAGGTCCTTCAAAATGAATTTAAGGAGTATAGTTAAAAGATAATTTCACACTACAGATCTCATTGACACTAAAAGTATTTTAAAAAAATAATATTCACAACTAAATGTTATGATCTAGATTAAATGCATTATATCCCTAATGGGCACAATCTGCCAAGACTTGCATACAAAGAAATAGACAAGCTGAATAAGCGTATTTCTACAAAAGAAATTTGATCAATAGTTGATAACTTTCCAAAACAGAAAGCACAGGCCTAGGTGGGTTCACTTATTAATTCTGCCATATATTTAAGAAGGAAACTATATTAAACCTCCACAGTTTTTTTTCCAAAAGTAGATACAGAAGAAATTCTTCCTTATTCTATGAGGACAGCATTGTTCTAAAGCCAAAAATACATAAGAAAACTCTCTTTGAATACAGATGCACCAAAATAATAGCAAATTAAATCTAGTGATGTTTAAAAACAACCATATGCCATGACAAAGTGGGGTTTATCTGAGTTTTAGAGGGATGTGAAAGTTATTTGCATTTAAGCTACAAGGACCCTGATATAATTGAGTATAAAAGCAGATTACCAAGAAGGGAGAATACAATAATTTATTTTTGTACTTGCATATAAGACTCAATTAATTTAGTTTTGTATGCAAGGCTATTTTAATATGCATAAATCAATTGATGTAATCCATCACATCAATAGATTAAAGGAGAAAAGTCACCTGACTATATAAATTAATACATGAAAAGTATTTGAAAATGTGTTTGAAAAAAACTAATTATGATAAAACTCTTAGTAAACTTGGATTAGAGAGTAACTTCCTCCATTTGATAAAGAACTAAAAAAAGATACCTAAAACTAACATGACGTGATTACCTATACAGAAAATCTGAAAGAATCAGCCCCAAAACTCCTGAATATAAGAATGATCATAGCAAGACCACAGGGCATAAAAATAATATGCAGAAGTCTTACACTCCAGCAATAAACAAGTGCTATTTGAAATTAAGAGCACAATGCTATTTATATTGTTGTTCAAGGAATGAAATAGTTAAAAAATAAAACAAAATATGTACAAGATCTAGAGATGGAAATGGACAAAACTAATAAAAGAAAAGAAGAACTAAATAAGTGAAGATATATTTTATGTTCATGGTTAGGAAGATTTAACACTCTCAAAATGTGAGTTTTTCCTAACTTGTTCTATAAATTCAGTGCAATCCCTGTGGAAATCCCAGCAAGTTATTTTGTGGGTATTGACAGATTCATTATTTTTATATGGAGAGTGAAAAAATACATTTCATATGACTTCATTTTCACATGATAGTGGTAAATATTGTAGACATTCCAGGACTTTTGCAAATACATTTATTTTTCAAAAAATATTGTCTAATTTGTCAATAAATGTTGTATAAAATGTGGTGAAATGGTTTTAAGTTTAAGATATAATAATTTTAATTGGATACAAAACAAGGTTAACCACAATTGACCATATTTGAAAATATATTTTTCATTACTAATGTCTTTTGCAATTCATTATTCAATGTAGTTAGTTTAAATGTTAATGTATACCATTCTTGATTAAGCTTATCGTGGTACATAGTTTAGTGTACTTCTACATATTTACATGAATTATCTTTGTTGGCATTGATCAGCAATAATACAGAGGGTATAAATAAATGGATCACCTAGAGACTATCATACTATGTAAAATAAGCCAGTCCCCAAAAGCCAAATGGTGAATGTTTTCACTGATATGTGGAAGCTGACCCACAATATGGGGGTAGGGGAAGAATAGATATTCAGTGGATTAGACAAAGAGGAATGAATGAAGGAGGGGAGATAGTAAAAGGAAAGACAATGAAATGAATCTGAAATAATTTTCTTATGTACATATATGAATACACCCTAATGAATCTCATTTTAGTGTACATCCAGAAGAATGGGGTCCTAATTAGAATAGGATATATTCCATGATTGCATAATTATATGAAAATGAATTCTATTCTCATATATAACTAAAAAGAACCAATAGAATACAAAAAATAATACAGAGCCCAGAGGTGATTTTGGTAATATTGTTTTATCTTGAAATAAGTGATGTTATTTTCATGAAAAATTTTAGCAAAAACTTAGGTTGTTTAATTATTTTGGTGGTGAATTTGAAATAAATGACTTGTAAACTTTTGTGTTTATAAACTCTCTACCATCTCAAAAGGATAGTATTTTGAAAAAAAACCTATTATTTATGTACTCTGTTGATTTAATGAAAGTGTTAATTTGTAAACTTATTATACATTTATAAAGTCAGTGTCAAAATTGCTTAAAGACATGATATTGGCATTTAATTTTTGTTTCGAGTATATTCAACAAGAAATATATAACGAGTGAGATGGTTTGCTGCCTCTCTCATTTTGATTCATTTCATAATTCTATTCAATGTGGATTTACTGAGGCTTTAATTTGAACAAACCGCAATTTTAACTTCCAAATTAGTGTGAGTGCCAAGAGCAGATCTGAAAGTCTTGATTTCTTCCCTTTAAGTTGTTAGCATTTAACAGTAGCTCAATTGCTAGCAAACATTGTTCTTTCTTTTAGTTGGTTCTGTGTCTTTATAATCTGTTCATTACCACTGCTTTTATTTACCACTGCCATTTTACCTAATTCCCCCACTTCATCAATACATCATCTATTTCCACTTCTCTGTGCGCTTATGTACTTGATTCCCTCTCCCTAGAATGCCCTCCTTCCTTTTTCCTTTTTGGGGATGAGGTCTTGTTGTGTTGCCCAGACTGCTCTTGAACTCCCGGGTTTAATAGATCCACCTGTCTCACCTTTTCAGTAGATACACAACACTGTATCTCATTCCCTAGAATACCTTTCTGCTTCCTTCTCCATATAACCAATCAGTGCATAAGACTGAACTCTATAAAATGCACCATAATATTAACTTCCTTTTCCCTCAAACAACGACAGATTGCTCATTTGCCTGGGTTTCCATAGAATTTATTTCATATATATGATAGGAAGACACATTACTAGTTACGGTTCATGAGGCACAAGCATCATCATGGCTAATTTTCAGCATCATCTTATTCAGTGATGCTTTTATCCCCATTTTATAGATAACAAATTTGAAGTCCATAGTTCAGGTAAATTGCCTAGGAGAGTAGGAAAGTGCTGAAGTGACCATGCAAACCAAGAATTTGTTTCCAGATTTCCCACTCTTAACCAGCTTATAATATATTAATATGCTGTATTATGGACAATTGTATATGTATAAAGCAGTCATTTGTCTTTCTCCCATCATGAGACTAATTTTCTTAAGTTCAGATAATCTAAGTACATCATTCATGTTCAAAATACTATAATTTTATATATGCCTTACAAATACATGTAGAATGTTTGTTAAATGGACAAAAGGCTGTCATGTCTTAGAAGAATGTTTTTTTAATCTTGTTTTGAAACATTTATAAAATGTAGGCTTTTACCTTCAACTCTTCTAAAAACATAACCTGAAGTCAACGTTTGATAAGCAGACAGAGAAAGAAGTTAAGGATCTCTGATATGAAAGAGCACTGTTTCAGAATATTGAATCCTCACTGCAAAGGCTTGATGTGCTTGTTTATGGTGGGGTTTAAGTTTCTCACTGCAATCATTTGGCTTATAATTGAATAATAGTTATAGGAAGTTATAATACTGTTAGTCTAAATTAGTAATAAAAAATTATGCTGTTCTAGGTGGTGATAAAATTATCATTCTAGAAGCAGGAGTCATATTAGGATATTATAATGGTTAATAACAGGGCTTCCACATAAGCAAACATCTTTTAAAATCTAGCTCTTGTACATTCAGAAAGCCTCTTAAACTTTCTGATCCAGGACCTTCCGTGTATTAATGATGCAGACTTTTTACTTCTCCCCAATTAATTGAGTCAGGATAGGGTTACAATCTGCTTCAGATTTGGGGGAAGATTAGGTCACATGACACTTAAATTGCTCAGCATATTGCTTGCACACATATTACACACTACGGTATTTTAAACATGCCATGTTTTTACCTATCAAAGTTTTTTTAAAGTATAGTATTTATCTCATGGAATTATTTAAAGAATTAAATGAGATAATAAATTACTATGCCAGGCACATGGCACTTTTTAAATAAATGGTAGCCACAAGCCATTGTATTTTATCTGATAAACATCCATAAATTCTTCCCATTGTGCACTTTAAAAAGTCTAAGTCATAATATAATAACCTATGACATTTTAAGTGTATTTTTGATTGGAAAATTAATATTACATATTACTGTAATGGATGATATGGTCCATGTGATCAACTTTCAAAATAAAAGACTAACAAATTGAATGTGAAATAAACATAAATTGATTTTAAGTGAATCCTAAGCAAAGAGTTGTATGATCTAAGAAAGGTATATACCACGGAAAGCATCATGACCACATTGTAATTCAACAGTCCAAAGGATAACACACAGCTATAAATTAGGAATTGACTGATACTAAAGCAGGACATAAACATGAGACATACTAACTGGAAAAATGAGATATGGTGGCAGCAGCCTGTCTTTAGATTGATTCTAGTTTACTGACATATTTATGTTAATACCAAAGGATGAAAATATTAAGTAAAGGAGTTGAAATTTGAGGGGAAAAATTAATTATTGGTTAAACTAATTCTATTTATACTAGGGAAATAGTGTTTCAGGCAGATAGAATCTCTAAACATTGGCTTTTTCATCAACATGGTGGGGAAACTAAAAATAATATTTTTTCTACAAATGAAACTGTTTGAATCAGAATACCATTACCAAATTCTAAATCACTTACAGCAAACCAGTCACCTTTTTCTCTTATTGAGGAGCATGTTGGTGTAGCATTGCTTTTCCCCTGCTGTCTCCCACAATTCAGCTTCACTTCAGTAATCTGTGTTATATCAAGTTGCTGCCTGTCACAAGTAACTCATATCATGTCGTTTACCTTCAGTGACTCCCTTTATCTTGTGCATTGGAGTCCATCTTCTCTACCTCGTCTGCAAAATCCTTTGCACTTCCATCTTTTTACTCTGTCTTTCCCACATCAGTCAGATTCTCCATGCCTTTTCACCTTCAATTTTATCTGCAGTCAGCAATCTTGAATTCAGATTCATTCTGTTGGATTATTTCCTTTTACTTAACATTGTTCACACTTTTGCATTTTAATTTTTTCAGAACTTTCGTGCACTGCAAAGTTTAAATTTTGTTATCTTTTGTTCTTTACACAGTTTAATCTTCATCATTTTGTATACTGTACACAGCACCAAGCATATTCAATTTACCTTTAAAAAAAGCCTGAGAATATATTTATGTTTTCGTTATGTGTCAAAATAGGAACTAAAACCTTAAAATTCTCTAAAATTTGAATTTTTCATATTTTACATCTTATATCTTGCCCAGGGTGTAGGAAATTAAGACTGTCTGCATGGTTGGCTTTATCTCCAAATCTAATGAGGACATGCAGAGATTATCATTGGTTTAAGAAACATATAAATGACAATTTTCTCTGAAAGAATCTTAGTGATCAACATAATTAAGGATTTTTATAATCTTTTTGCTGCTGAAGCATTTTAAAAAGCATTTAAGGGAAAAAAAAGATTTTTTCTGCAGTCCTTTTTCCTTCGTGGGACCCTACAAGTTAGAGTTTTGTATTTCACTGCAGATTCTGCCACTACATAACTAGCTTAAGCTCATATTAATCAACTCTAGAGTGACCTGAAATAAGTTTAATTAACCAGCACTTGTTTTATTTTTTATGGGGTTGGGTAATACCTAAATTCCTTTCTAATTTTCAAATTTTATACTTATATAAAATTCTTTCTGCATGTGAAATTCATTTCAATCTTATAAGTCTACATATTCTTGACTTCCCAGAGTTAGTTTTTAAGAACCAGAAAAAGTGGGGAAAATGTCACCTGAATAGACCTGAACTCAGTATATATACAACTATTAAACATTTCTATACATCAACCTCTGTTGTCTTTAGAACTTTGGCTTGGTTAAAGATTCCCTCTCCACACTGATTTTTCTATTTAATCCACTTGAATTTGCATCATTTTCTTTTCTTTTATCATCACTACTTGAGGCTTCCTGTTAGTATAAATTTTAAATTCCTATAGTCCCTAATTCTCATCTGCTTAAATGTTATGAATGTCCCACAGATCTTAGCTGTATGATTCCTCCCGGGCATTTTTAAAATAATTAAGCCCCCTGTCCCTGAACAAATCTACAAACCGAAGTTTGATTTGTTATATATGTCTATGGGAAAGGCATGGTTAGAGGTAAGAATAGAAAAATACAGTTTCAGGTCAAGAGGAATGTCACTCCTATACAATTACAAATGATCAGCTTATTGGTGTAATCATGCTACCAGGATAATGGAAATAACTATAATAGTGTAATAGTAAAAAGTATCATCTCTCTATATAGGTTCATGTTCAGGATCCAATATTTCTTGCTGTGTCAACTTAAACAAGGTCCTCATTTTCTGTCTTATAAGGTTTTTATGAGAACTAAATAAGGTGATATATGTGAAGCAACTGAAAAAAGTATTTAATATCTGCTTAACTTGCAACAAATGTTGTTATTTCAATTATTATCATGAAAAAAACATTTTCAGAATAATAAGTAAAGAGTATGAGGAAGACAGCCTTTTTACTTCACCAAGAGTTAGAGATGTATATAGTTTGATATACTATCTGAGTTTAAATAAGTGGAGTTTCATATAAAATCCATGATTTTTGCAAATTTGTGGCATGAATAAAGATTGTATTTTTTCCCTTAGTCTATAGGTGCCCTAAACAATCCTCCCAAAATGAAAGGTCAAATGTTTTCTCTGAAATGTGGATGCTAACCCCAAATAAGGAGGCAGATAGAAGTTACGTAGATTAGAAAAGGGGAATGAAGAGAAGCAAGGGATGGGAATAGGAAAGACAGTGGGATGAATCTGACATAACTTTCCCATCATGTACATATGTGAATACACCACAGTGAATTGCACCATTCTGTACATCCACAAGCCTGGAAATCTTAATTAAATAATTTATATTCCATGCTTTATAAATGTATCAAAATAGATCCTACTGTCATATTTGACTAAAAAGAACAAATAAAAAATAAGAATAGTTATATGTAAATCAATGTAAGAAAGACCACTATAGAAATTAAGATGTGAACACTTGTATTTATATTTCATTGCATAAGTTGTCTTATGCATTACAAGTGGAATCATTAAGAAAAAAATATTGTTAACATCATCTATTTCTTGAAATTTTTCATGTAATAGAAAGGAGTTGACATATAGAAATTATTATGGTTTCAAACTGGGATGTCACCTAAATCTCACGTGTTCAAAGTGTGGTCCCCAATAAATCATGATTCAGAGATAGGATTTCTAGGTATTTCTGAAAGCTATAACTGTGTTTTGTGGACTAATCCCTTTGATGGATTAATTGAATTGCACTACTGGGTGGGGGGTGGCTGAAGGAGGTCTGGAATATATTTTGTCCCTAACTGCTGTTGCTGCTCCTTATATTCTTCCTCCTGTCTCCCTATCCCTCCCGGCTTTCTTTTCTTCCCAATTCTTCTCTCTTCCCCATTTTTCCCTTCTTCCCTCCCTTTCCTGACTGCAGTGTGCTAGGCCGATCTCCTCCTGCATGCCCTCCCCCATGACTTTCTGACTCACATTTGGCCCAGAGCAGTGGAGTCTACTGACCATGGACTGAAACTGAAAGTGTCAGCCCAAAATAAGCTTTTCCTCCTCTAAGTTGTTCTTGTCAGGTGTGTTGGTCACAGTGACAAAGATGACTCCCACAGAAGTCAATGTTTATGTGCTTTTAAGGGCTCGATTTTAGTGGACAGGCAAGGCATTTGACATATAGAACTGGGTTTTTGTCTTTCTCATGCTTACTCTGGACAAAGCTGTGGATGATCTTAGCATACCACTTAGCACTGCCGTGTGGTGTCCAATACCAACATAGATTTAGGGAAAATTATCTTACCTTGGTGACTATTTATATCACTTTTTATCTCTAGGAATGGTCTTCCATCTAATGCTCTAGTTGTTTTATATACTTATGATTCATTTTCTCATGAACATTAAAAATATTTGAGGATCAGAGTCTTATCTTAGATCTTCTCTAGACACTTTTTTGTTTCTTCCAATTCTGGAATATTTTTATTTAATAGTTCTATAAAAATTGACTTAAGTGTTTTCAGTTGTTTCTTATTCTTCAAGAAATAGTCTTTGAATTGGTTCCTATAGCAATTTAGAAATAAAAATCTTTAGGAATCTATATGTTAAATGCTCTTTTATGTTCTTTATAAAGACTAAGAATGAAGGAAAGAGGCAAAGAAGATCACACATAATGTTCAAATGCTTTATGAGCTCTATCTTCAATTAGCAGGACCCTTTAGGAGCTGGTTTCCAATCACATAGTTCACTGTGTTGTCTTCCATGGTTTTTTTTTTTTTCCTTCAGTTCTTCAGGTAACATAATTCATAGGATTCTAATAGCCACCAAACCAATATATCTTAACATTATTGACATAGTGAGGTATTAAAAAGGTTAATTTCTGAAATCAATCTGTTCAAATTCTTATATTTTCTTATACCTTTCATTAGAGGAGCTGGCTTGTGTCTCTATTACATGATAACTATTCCATAACTGTTATAGAATGATAATCCATTTTTTTGTTTGAAAAATGAGATTTCTTTGAGATTTACATATTTATATATCTGTATCTCTCTATATATACACACACATACATATTTATGTGTAATATAAATCTGTATAACTATAATCAAGATATTTAACTTTTTAAATTTTAGTTTATTTTTCTTTAAAATTGAGACATTAAAATTTCTGTTCATTGAATTATTATACAAGGGTGGTAAAGAACTCACTGGTTCTTCTTTCATCCATGGTTGGAAAACTGCTGAACTGTATGATGTTATGTAACACAACAGCCCCATAAAAAATTAAGTCATGAAAGAATAACAAAACGTATCAGCTAGATATGTTTGAACTTTTAAACCTGTTTAATGTTCAAGTCAACATACTGAATTAGTCCAATTATTCCATAAGTATTGGAGGGTTCCAGTTTCACACATTTACTTATGAAGGAGAACTATGCTGGTTACCCTTGAGCCTGAGCCCTAAAGTACAATCTTTTGACATTTTCTGAATACACATAAGTCCATGACACTTAAAATTTTGTTTGTTACGTATATGAATTTGTTATTCATTAAATGTTAGAACAATAATATTCTTATAAAACCAATTTGTGCAACCTTTCAAAATTGTAAATGTATAAAATCATTGAAGCAGAATGTGGACTTCACCCTTCTTTGCAGCCTAATTTTAATATGATATGTACTTAAGTTATATTCAAATGTATATTTGTTATTCTGCATAATTTTGAGGGCGATACAAGGCCTAGAATTTTTATAGCACTCTATTATGTTAGTAAGTATACAACCCTCTATAAGATCAACTCTATCAATATACATTAAATATCTCCCTGAGGAGTAGTTTTTACATTTTATTGCTTTGTAATATAAGAGAAAGTGATCATATTTTTCTACAAGCTGGTTTGCATTAAACATCAAGCTTATCCATTCCCCTGGGTACTGTTAAATATACTGTTGTAACAGCTGGGCTAATGGTTGAAAAGTCAAAATCTAAAACTGTAGTAGCTTTGTATTCATGAATGCATGAAATATTGTGTATTTGTGTATTCCCGGGACCAGAGATCTCTTTGCTTTGTGTAATTTGGGAAAATATCTTATTAACCTAGAAAGATCAGGCAAATTATTCCTCTGTGAAAAAGAAGGAGAGTCTGCAAAGCAAAATTGTAGGAAACCTTGAAACAAGGAAAGTATTGATTTAATGAAGTAAATCATAGTTTTCATATGAATAAGTAACTTCAACCTCTACTTGCTGTTGTTCTTGTTTGGAAGAACTGAAGTAAAAATATTACAACTACAGAGTTTTCATTATATTTTATATAATGTCATATTTTCTAAACTATTAACTCATAGTCTAGGGTTATTAACCAAATGGAATTGTCAAAGGGTGGCCATTTCTATATTCTTTCTTTTTTTTTTTTTCTCCCCTTTTTGAAATCTGTCTGGCCATTCCATGGCCTAATTTAAAAAGTTATCACACAACTGGAAACCATGATGCTTTCCTTTTTTAATAATTAGTTCCATGTGTAGCTTTAGAGATCCTTTAATTCTGAGACCCTCACTCCTCCCACTTAACTTCTCCTAATTCTTGCTTATTTTTAGTTACAGTCATACACTCTATAGCTCTACAATGTTGATCATTCTATTTCTGAAAATGCTTCCTACCTTTTCCTAAAAAAAGTATTACTCCTCTTTAAGGATTGCTTCATGTTCATATTCACCGAACTTGACTGTAGGTATTCTTCCTCCTACATGTATATGCTTGTATTAATGAAATAAACTGCTATGTGTTTATTTTCTTTACTAGATTCTTTACCCCCAGCACTGAGGGCAATTTCTCATTTCTCACATTTAGCTTCTTGAGAAGTCTTTGTGGAAATGAAAATGATTTAAAAGAGTAGATGAAGTCCTTGACAAGACAATTAAATAACAAAGCATGTTTTGTTTTGTTAATGATAACTAATTATGCTTCAGATTATAGAAGCCTTCAAGATCAAGAAAAACAGGGGATTTTAGTACATTTTGTTTTTCTTCTGAAATTTAAGCCACAATTTACCTTAAAAGCAGGCTGAAATAAATATAATATAAAAATAAATATAAATTTCAATTTTAGATAGCACAGTGATTTCCAAATCAGATAGGCCTATTACATGTTGCTTTTGCTGTTTAATATAGTTTAGATTTATTCATAAGTGACCTGAAGTTATTATTTGTTATTTACTTGCAGTTATTTGCAGTTACTTGCAGTTTACCTACTTAAACCAGGATTGTAGCAAGTAGTTTTAAATGAGATCAACAGTTTGACTAAACATCAGAGCAAATGAGTAGCTAATAGTCATATATAGGAATGCTCACCCATAAATTAAGCATAGATGGCTTTTCTAAATATCAGATTTATATTTCATTTGTGGAAAATATATACATTTCCATAGGAAATGGAAATTTCCACAGAAATTCCCACAGAAGTTCTTGCAAAAGGACCTAATCTAATGTGGTTAACAAGTTTAGGGAAGCTCCCTGGAGAGCTAACATTTAAGCTGAGACCTGGTATTTTCAATACTACTTAGCAATATCAAAATCTGGCTGAGAGATGAACTATACTCTCATTTTCTTCGTGGTTTAGTCATCTGGAAATGAGGAATAACTGATTGGGTTCATGAGTCACTAGAGAAGATGATACCCAGGGGAATTTGGAGCGTGTTAACTTATGTTAGCTGATAGAAAGAAGGTGATAATGATTTAGCAAAGTGACAGGATCATGCATCCTGAAAAGATGATAGGTCTTCCCTATCATTCTGCCTTTGGTTAATTGTTTTCTGACAACAAATATGTATCCTCTTTATTAGTTTTTTATTATCCTAAATCAAATTAAGAATTTCAAAGTTTAATTTTCCACATTAGTTAAAATACAAGGAGAAGCACCTTGGGCAGGCATCATGCATTCTTTGAATTCTCCCATGTGAGGCATGCCTCAATAGAATCCATTTCAAATGCAGTATATACATACATGTGTGTCTTGTGTTTTTCCTGTTGAAGAATAATACTTAGTAATCAAGTACCTGTGTCTAGTTAATCTCAATAATATGCATTTCTCTTTTTTAAGAGAGAGAGAGAGAGAGAGAGAGAGAGAGAGAGAGAGAATTTTTTTAATATTTATTTTTCAGTTTTCAGTGGACACAACATCTTTATTTTATGTGGTGCTGAGGATCAAACCCAGCGCCCCGCACATGCCAGACATGCATTACCACTTGAGCCATATCCCCAGCCCCTAATATACATTTCTTTAGATTCATACAACAGCATAGAAGAAATTATTTTAAGTATTATTTTGAAAGAAGAAGTTGTCCAGTTCTTTAGAAAAGTTAAAGAGTTGTATAAACAGATAAAGAAACAAAAATATATTTATCCCCTTGATCATTATATTTGGAAAGAATGTAATCAGATTCTTATTGATGAGCGTTATGGTTTAAATATTAGGTGTCCCCCAAAAGCTCATGTGTAAGACAATGCAAGAAAGTTTAGAGGTGAAGTGTTTGGGTTATGAGAACATTAACCTAATCAGTGTGTTAATCCCCTGGTAGAGATTAACTGGGTGGTGACTGAGGGCAGGTAGGCTGTGGCTAGAGGAGGTGGGTCTTTGGTGGCATACCTTTGGGGTATATATTTTGCCTTCTGAGCTTAATTCCTCTCTGTGCTTCTTAGTGCCATGTTCCCATTGCTTTCCTGGACCATACTCTTCTCCCACAATGGTCTGCCTCCCCTCAGGCTTGGAGCAAAGTAGTCTGCCATCTATGCACTGAGACTTCTGAACTTGTGTGGCTCCAAATAAACTTTTCCTTCTCTAAAATTGTTGTTGTTAGATCTTGGTCACAGCAGTGAAAAAGCTCACTAAAGTAACAGGAGATGCAGTGACTAATAAATGTATGTCCACCATTTAAATTTGATTTCTTAGATAGTAAGAGGATATTCCAAATGATGTAGTCCTAGTTTAATTATGGAAAAGCTAGAAGAAAAAAATTATTAATTAAAGATAAAAAAAATACATATAATAGATGATATGTTACACTTTTATAGTTGTAAGTGTAAGATAGTAGATTGATTATCTAATATGTGCATACCCTTTAGGGATGTTATTCCATTTAATTCTTAATAATATTTCTACTTCATATTATTATATCTGCCTTTTTAATATGAAGAGTAGAAGTGTTGGGGACTTAAGCAACTTAATCATGATTACACAGCTTCTAAATGTTAAAAATAAAATTTAAATTTAGGTAGTCTGACCCCAAGTCACAGACATCCATTAATCACCAAATTACCTTCTATCTAGATGGGAAGAAACCAAAATAACATCTGTGGCACTGAATTTGACACATTACTTAGCTGAAGATACCAATTTATAGACGCTGCTCAACCTTTGCACCTTCTTATTATTATGAACAGTAAAAGTTCAATTCTGCCAAGTACAGTGGCTCACAGCTGTAATCCCAGCAAGTTTAGAAGCTGAGCCAGAAGGATAGCAAGTTTAGGGCCAGACTGGGGCAACTTAGCAACGTAGTGAGTCCCTGTCTCAAAATAAAAAGGGCTGGATATAGTTCGGCAGTCAAAGGACCTTGAGGTCAATCCCCAGTACCAAGAGGGAAAAAAAAAAAAAAAAAAAGATCCAATTTTTTCTTGCTCACAAAATGATTGTATGAAGGGAAGGAAATCAGTACGCTAAATAGAAAGTAATAAAGTGAACTCTGTGTAGGTCCTGGGGCACCTTTGACAAGGTCTGGAACCATTACAATGTTGTTGGTGGGTGAGATAAGGAGAAAGATGTGCTCCTGGCACCTATGGTTAGAACTCAGGGAGGCACTCAGCATCCCACATTGCATAGCACAGCCCATGACAAGAAATAACCTACCCAAAGTGTCAGAGGTACTGAGATTGAAAAACTGGGTTGAAGTCTTTGTATGCATCCTGCACAAAAATAAGGAGTGGCTTTTTTTTGTCTTCTTTATTTTGATTTGAATTTTTGTTGGGTTGAAATATCAATTGCTACCTGTCTTATGGCCTTCTAGGATACTGATTGTCTTCTAGAAAAGACATCTTATTTTTTTGAAGACCTTTATACTTGCAATTGGATTTTAAAACATTTGCAAGTTAAAGAAATGTTTTACATGTTAAAATTGCACACGGTTTATTCCTTAAGGCAGAAATGTCTCCCTCATTCACTACCTGACAAAGCCACTTATTGTTTCTCATAAGATTTCCTGATCCTTGAGACACAAAGGGATGCTTGAGTGCTTCCTTTGAATTAGAAGATTTTTAAGAGTGTGTGCAGGACAAGTAATGATGTTAGAAAGTAATTTAAATCTAAAAGGAACTCTATTAATGAAGTTTATGTAGAAGGAAAATGGTTTAGAAGATACTATTCTTTAGAAAAATTGGTTTCATCATCTCTAAAAAGTAGATACAGATACATACAATTTAACTTTGCCTTCCAAATATCTATAGTTCATATAATTTTAATATATCAAATTTAACAAACACTTCTTTAGCTCCCAGTGTTTACAAGCAGTCCACAGAAACACATTTCTCAACTTCTTCAAATGGCAAGATATTTGGCAGCAAATAGAATTGATTATGTGAATGTTAATATAAATCTGTAAGTAGAGACATAATTCTTTTTAAGTTGTAATTATATTGATATTCATGTAAAAGATTTTTCTATCACAATTTATATTATGTACTGCATTAAAAAGTTAAAAATTGAGTAAATTCAAGTACAGGCTTCTGATAGTTATGAGGCCCTGAACTTTTGGCCTCTACCTTGTCTTACAGAATGTTCCCTTTCTCCTCTTTCCCTTACACTGCAACCCCCTCCACCATCCCACTCCACTATTGTCTGACATATTGATTGCTACTCCTTTTTGTCCAGCATCACAAACCTCCCTTGAGGAAAATGAGAACAAGGAGACTGATTGCCTTCTTGGAATTTAGGGTGAGGATAAAATCCAGGAAGACCATTATATATCTGAATGAATTATCTTGCCACAGCTGATGTAGTTACAGGTATAGCAGAGTTGCTCTATTTTTTTTTAAATGATCAGTTTGTAGATTTTTTTTCCTCCACTGACAAAAACATACCCTGCATATCATACAAATATTGGGTAATATCCCAAAACACATAACAAAGCCGTTCAAAAGGCACCCAGTGTAAAATATGAAGGTGTGAGGAACTGATCTGGTAGATTTTAGGGTTGCCATTTTAGGCACCCTTAGGTAACTACCTAGATATCATATTATACAGGGCTAATGCAGCCATCTGGAAATATGAAAAGAAAATGATGATTGTCCTGAAGATCTGCCAGACACCTGAGGAGAAGTGCTAAGAGACTCTGGCCTCAAGATTAGCCCTGACCAGGACGCACTGGCCCTCATTCTACCGTGAGAAGCTGGTTGGTGGGAGGAAAGGCTGTTGTTCAGGAAGAATGGCTCCAGGGGTAAATCCTACAGGGAATCACAGACATCTAAATCAGCTGGATTGTTGCTGGGTGCAAAGTATCAGGAGCCATCATTCCTACTAATTCATTGTCATTGCTTCTTGACAAACCAGTTTAGGAACCAACATACTTTCAGTTTACTGTGATATGCCTGAAATTTTTCTGAGCAGTATGAGATGAGAGTGCTTGGTAGGTGATCTAAACCAATCCACAATTTTGTGTTTTGGGACAATAGCTTTCAGAGTGTGCAGTTATAGCCTTTAGGAAAAAAGCACATGACTGACAGGTGAGTCAAACAGACCTCAGTGTGAGGCAAAATGAGCCCTCTGTCACTCACAGAGATCTGGTCATAGTCTTGGTATAGGTTCTGAGGTTTATTTCTAGAAGCTCTCAATATTAAGATATTAGAGTAGGCAGAAGACCATCCAAGTGAGGGCTCAGCAATCCGCATCCAGCCAGGAGGCAAGACTTTTTCAGATACTTCACAGTTTGGGTATTGGCTTCACCTTAAAGGTCCTGACAGAGCAGGCAGACTCTCACCTGAGAGGATGTAGTGTCTGGAATGGAGAAGGGAGTAGCTTTCAGCATCTAGCAAATGGAGCTGCTCAGGATAAGAACAACACAACATGGTACTGGGATTGCTGCCACTTCAACGGAGCGGGCCATTTGAGTTGTTACCATCAACTCCTGTGGTTGATCCATTGGCCTCACCTTGATGAGGTGGAGGACCTGATGCCTTTGTCTGGAGCTCTGATTATATTGTAGGCTCTGGCTCCCAACAGGAATGGAGGGGCAGGAGTTTGGATGCAAGGGCTTTTTGGAAATGTTAGCCTTTCTTGGGAACAGTCTCATCCAAAATGTGTATTAACGTGAGGTACTAAGGAAGACAGAGCCTGGAGGTGGAGTGACTCTGTCAGTGGTAGTACAATGCCCCAATAGGGAAAGTTGTGATTACAACACAAGGCATGTTATGTTTGATTGTGGGCTTGTGTTTCTGTTTTAGATTAATCTGTATTGATCTGTAGTGAGCTTCTAATGAAGCATGTGGCCTGTGCACGGGACAATTCCCTGAAGCATGTTCTCTTTTGTCAATGTATCATACCACTTCAAAGAGCCTTTATAGTTCTTCCCCATCATATTGATTGCTTCCTTTAAAAAAAGAAAAATCCTGTGATGCAGCTGGACAGTTGAGCATTTTAATAATCCTTGCTTGATAGTTTCTGATTTTTGTCAAATATGGAATTTAGGCTTTTTTAAAATGTTGGTAGGGATGGTGACCCTGTTACTTTATTTTTCATATGAGATATCTAACACAGTGCTTGTCTAGTCATGTGATCAAATCATCCTTATTTTTTTTTTAATCAATCTGTTATTTGTACCAGTCAGAATTCTTATCATTACCTGGGAACAATTATTAATTGTGTGATATCAGAAAACAGTAGTAGAGTGGAAATCCATGGTCTTCTAATCCTAATTCTGTATGAATTTTTGTGGGAGTAGAACAATGATAATTATTAACTTATTTATTTGTAAATTAAAAACCCCATAAAGGATCTGTGGACCAAACTGTTGGTGTTTGAAAGGGAACTTCTTCCAGTATCAGACTAAAGTGAAAGGAAACTGGGTCTTGTTTCTGAACTCACTTTGAGTAATGTCGTATAATCTATCATACACTACAAATTGATTGCGTGAAAATATATTGTGAATCAAAACTAAGGACTTTCCTAATATTGCCAACAAGTGGGGAATGATTTTGATGATTCTATACATGTTCACATTTACTTTTATAGAAAAAATAATGAAACAGTGAGCCTAGATACCAATCCTGTGCATTTAGAAACTAAATGTATATCTTCTTCAAGTGTCTATTAATTTAATATGGCATTTACTATCAGTACCTTAGTATTATAAGCTAATTAGAATTATCTGGGGAGTGTTATTATAGAACTAAAGAATATCTGACCCTCTAATTCATGGAATTATTTTTCTAATAATGCCTTCAAATTTATATGAATAGCAATTATTAAATGTGATAATCATTGAATTGGAGAAATCATTTTATTACATTTTAAAACATGTATTCATTGAATAGAATAATAACATTTTCTTTTTTAAAAAAATGAATGATATAATATTAAAGTTGAGGTAACTTAAACCACTTTCTCCTTTTTTTAGTAATATAATTTTTAAAAACAATTCTGAATTCCGTATCATGTCTGTTCTTCCATTTACTCAACTCTTTTCTTCTGAGGTAGCAATATGAGGCATGAAAAAATGTGCTTCTCATCTTAATTTATATCTCTGGTTTTCTCCTGTCTATGATTGGGTTTCAGAATCTTCATTAAAAAAAAAAAAAAAAAAAAAACTTTTGAATTAACTGTACCATTCATGTGCATTAAGATCCACAGAGAAGTGCTACATTTTTGAAACTGAGGTTGTTATTGATAATGGTGATGTTTTATTGGTGTAAAAGTTAAAATTAAATGCCTATCTGAATTTCTTTCCCATCGAGAATGACATGTTTTTGTTTTTGTAAATTTTCATCCAATTAAGAATGAGATATTTCTTCTTATGCCTACTCAGTTTTATAATTATTGCACAGCATTGATCTGTAATAACCAAGGAAAGACATTAGTATGACTTTGTTGTTTATGGAACAGCTATCCCACTGGTCCTAAACCATGGCATGTGAGGTTAAATAACACTCCTTCCTCCAGGAAGGATACACTAATTTGCATGGAGGCTTAAGACATCTTTCTGGCAGTAGAGAAGACATGACTTCTGTTCACACTTGGGGTTTGGATATATACAAACATATCCACTGGATGTGGTCTTGAGATACTGTGGAAAAAAAAAAAAAACAAGATTGCAGATGGCAAAATTTTATCATAAAATACAGAGTCTAACATAGTCTGCAGGGTGGTTTAGCAGTGTGAGGAGATAGATACAGTGACCCAGATAGGTGTGCTTGAGCAAGGAAAAAAATCATACACTTTCTGGGTGTGAGTCCAAGTAATACCTTATTTATTACTTGCTGTTTTCCTTTCAGAGGGGCTTTTACAGCACATGCTGGGTTGAAAAAAGTATTTGATCATGTTGGCAGAGATCTGCACTTGAGTGGATCCAGGGTCTGAAATAGAGCTCTGTGGGCCAGTGGTAGAGTCCTAGCAGGATTAGAAGAGAAGAATGGCAGCGTAAGCATCTTTACACTGATGGTGATGGCAGCCTACGAAGAACATGTGTACAGTGATTCTTTGTCTTGACGCTGGCTGAGAATGATCATCATGTCTGCAGTATGCCCAAAGTAATGGGCCAAAGGAAATATACAAGAGACTTGCATCTCTAATCTCTGGAGAGGCATGACTCTTTTGCATTCCAGTGTAGACTGATGCTTTATGGAAAGAGATATTTCAGGTGCTCATAGTCAAACCTCTCCAGTGTTGTAAACATCAAATATATAATAAAAGAATAAACCCAATCACACCAAGACTTACTTAACTTACACATGCTCAGCATTGCACTGTATTTTATCAATATTTTATTTTCTGGCATTTCTTTTTCCCACTGCTGAGAGTCAAAACCCAGGTCCTCACAAATGCTAGGCAAACTCCCCAGTACTAAGCTATATTCCCAGACCTTTTGGCATTTTTTAAAAGGCAGGCCATCAGGTTGCATGGAGAAATTCATTAGAACAGAAAACATAAGCATGCTACCACTATTATAATTTCATTTCAGTTATTATAGCCAACACTTATTTTAATCTTTACTTTTGTTATTTCACTTTATCCTCTCTACAGCCTTTGAGAAAGTTTTTTGTTGTTATTGTTATCTGTCTGTTTCTGTGTTATTTTAATTTTATAAATAAGGAAGCTAAGGCAGATTAAAGTCAGTAATTTGCCCCAAATCCTACATTTGTCAACTGGTACCCACATAGCATGTGCTAAGGCACAGCATTAATTATGCCCACTACTAGGAGAAATATGCTATGGCAGAACATGTTGTCTATTAAGCAAATGGAAAATTATTTTGACTTTTATTAAAAAATAAACTCTACTCCTTGACTGCATGTAAGCAATTTATTTAAATCAAGATTATATTTGAATTTCCTTGCAGAAGAATGTTGGCACAAGAATTACAGTGACACTAATTAACATGATTTGTTGTTCGTGGCTTCTGTTAGCAGTGGACTGGTGGGTGACATGATATCCTGTAATGAGTGGAAAAATTGAAAACACTGAGGAAATTTTTGTTCTTTAAAAGGATTATTATTTTTTTTTTTGTTTTGGGAGTAAATACTTTATTTATCATTGCAGTATTTTATAATTAAAGACCAAATGAGATACAGGTTTTTATTTGTTATCATATTGACATAAACTCCTTTAATGGTCTCAATACAGCAATTGATAAATGTTTGACTTTCTACTAAGATGAAAGTCATATTTTGATAAATATTTGCACAGCTTATTTTGAAATCATGGAAGGGCAGTATTATTTATACTTGCAATGCATCCATAACAGGTGTTGGTTATTCTATCTAGATGAAGTTGGAGGAACTTCTCTGATGATGTGCTTTTAGATTGTCCTTGGCTCCGTCCACTTCAACATTTTAATGAATAATATAGTGACGGTATTGATGGAAAATTCATCAAATTTGTAGATCCAGGAACATTCCCTTACACAGGAATTTATATACATTGAGGCAATATTTTAGGCCATATAATATAGCAGAGAATAAGACTTTAAAAATCATTGCCTACATAGATATTTACATTAAAATGCGGGGAGAGAAGGATATGCCAAAAAAACCTATATATACTACATTTGTGATAAATACCGTGAAAAAACGAAGGAAGTGGGATAGATTGTGCTAAGGGTTTAAAATTTAAAGATAGTAAGTTGTTGGCATGTGACAAGGACTTCTCATTTGTAAGGGAGGATTTTACTCAGATATATGGGGGAAGAGCAGAAGGAACAAGTACAAGGCCTGAGGCAAGAAGCATCATGTGCCAGAGCTAACTAAAGGAAGAAATAGTGAGATATGAGATCCAGAGAGGTACAGATGGGACTGGATTTTTTCAAACCTAGCAAATCACATGGACTTGTTGGCTTTACTTCTAAATGTACAGAGGAGGGATGGTGCATGACTTGACTGGTTTATTAGAAGGTATGATTCTAGCTGGCAACTAGAAAATAGGTTGCAGGAGCAATGTCTTTTGGGAGCAGAAAGAGCAACTTTAATAATGCAGCCAAGAGGTAATGGTAGCAGTAATAATGCTGAAATTCTGGAAGGTTTTTTATTATTAAGATGAAATTTACATAGAGTGAAATGCACAAATCTTAAATTGTATAACTTGGGAATTATAATTGCTTAATTGTACAAGTGTATACAATCAGGCAAACAACTATGCAGTCAAGGTACAGATGATATGTTCACCTTGCTTGCAGAGTCTTCTCATTCCCCTTTTTTGTTAATTCACATGCCAGTACCTCTCAGCATCATGTTTTTGAAAAGCATGTATTACCCACATAAATACAATTATCCCATTCTAGACAAAGGTGCCATAAACTTAACATTGGAGAAAAGATAAGCCTCTTCAAAAATGGTGCTGGAAAACTGGAAATCCATATGAAAGAGAATGAAATTGAACCCCTATTTCTCACCCTGAACAAAACTTAATTATAAGTGGATCAAGGATCTAGGCATTAGACCAGAGACCCTGCACTTACTAGAAGAAAACGTAGGCCCAACTCTCTAACGTTGTTGTCATAGGAACTGACTGTCTCAGTAAGACTTCTAAAGCACAAGAAGTAAAATCAAGAATCAATATATGGATTGTATCCAACTGAAAAGCATCTTCACAGCAAAGGAAACAATCAAGAATGTGAACAAAGATCCTACAGATTGAGAGAAAATCTTCACCACCAGTACTCCAGATTAGGCATTAATTTCCAGGATATACATAGAACTCAAAAAACTTAACACCATAAAAATAAATTACCCAATCGATAAACGGGCAAAGGAACTGAACAAACACTCATTTTAATGAGTAATATAGTGAGGGTATTGATGGAAAATTCATCAAATTTGTAGATCCAGGAACATTCCCTTACACAGGAATTTATATACACAGGAATTTATATACTTTACAGAAAAAGGAATATGAGTTGTCAAAAAATAGATGAAAAAATGTTCAACAGCTCTAAAAATTAGAGACATGTAAATTAAAACTAAAATGAAATTCCATCTCTCTCCAGTCATAAAGGCAATTATCAAGAATGCAAGTAACAGGAAGTATTAGCAAAGATGTAGAGAGAAAGGTAATCTCATATATTGTTGGTGGGTCAGCAAATTGGTGAAAGTACTATATAAAGCAGTATGAAGATTCCTTAGAAAACTTGGAAAGGAGCCACCACATGGCCCAGTTATCCCACTTTTCAGTATATACCCAAAGGACTTAAAATCAGTGTACTACAGTGACAACAGCCATATCCATGTTTATAGTGGCTCAATTCACAATAATCAAGTTATGGAAACAACCCAGGTGTCCTTCAATAGATGAATGGATGAAGAAAATGTACATGTTACATGATGGCATATTACTCATCATAAAGAATAATGAAATAATGGCATGTGCCAGCAAATGGGTGAAACTGAAGAATACTATGCTAAGTGAATTAAGTCAATTCCAAAAAACAAACAAACAAACAAAGACTGAATGTTCTTTCTGATTTGTGGATATGAACTAAAATCAAGGGAGGTTGGGGAGAGGAATAATAAAAATTCATTAGATTAGACAAAGGAAATGAAGGGAAGGGAGGGGGAGAGGTATAGGAAAGACAATAGAATTAATTGCTTTGTATTTGAATATGCAGCCAGGGTAACTCTGCATCATGTACACCCAAACAAGTGGTATCCTAAATAGAATAAGTCATACTCTATGTATGTATAATTTGCTAAAATAAATTCTACTGTCATGTATAACTAAAAAGAACAAATTAAAAAATAAAAAAAGAAAGGCACGTATTTTGTATTGGGAACTAATAGTTCCATCTTTTTATTTTGGAGTAGTGTACAATTGAATGAATATATCACAATTTTTTATACCTTCTCCTGCTTGTGGATATTTAGCTTGTTCATAGATTCTATTTATTATGAATAAAGCTGATAAAAACACTCTTATATTAATTGATACAGAATTGCTTTAATATATGAGTAATTATTTTTATTTGCAAATTTGCTTCAGTCATTGCTAATGTAAATGATACTGATGAGAAATATATGTAAATGTAAGTCATTTTGCTCCATTTTACCTTATTGTATATTTGAAGAGAACTTTTTGTCTGTTTAGAAAGATAGCATACAACTATTAGCATAGCATTTTTGCAAACTATCCAATCAATTATGGGATTTCATGAATTTTTCTTTATCATTATAGTAATGATTAATATTTAATATCAGGTTACCCTCCTAACAGATTTTAAAGTATGTAGTATTACTGTTGACTATGGGTAAGATGTACAGCAGAGCTCTAGAATGTGTTCATCTCCCATGACTAGATCTTTATGCATGTTTTTCTCTTTCCGTCCCCCGGCAACTATCATTGTGCTCTTATTTTATGAATTCAACTACATTTTAGATACCTCATATAAGTAAAATCATGCAGTATTTGTCATTCTGTGATTGGGTTATTCACAGAGCACACTTCAGTGTATATAGCATGTTTTTCCATTCATCTGTCAATAAGCAGGTTGTTTCCACATTTGGCTACTGTGAGGAGTGCTGCAGTGAGCACACAGGTACTAACACCTCTTTGGCCCATCATTGGTGAGCTCCTAGATCTGCCAGTGGAAATTGGTATTGGCAGTTTTGTTGATCTCATTGAGTTCCAACCAGACCTGCTTTTTTGCCACAGTGTACTCCTCTGAAGCCTGAGTTTACTCATGGCTATAGCCACAGAAGTGAAATGAAAGATAAATTTTAACTTTTGTAATGGAATTAAGAGTGATTTTACCCACCACAAATATAATTGCACAATATTTTTTTTATTCGTGTTTACCAATAGGTTTAATAATTTTTTTTGTGATGTCATGTTTCTGTTTTAGTGTTCTTTCATTTCAATTTGAAACACACTCGTCACCACTTTTTACAAGGCAGGTCCAGTGGTGATAAACAGCCTCAGCTTTACTTTGGGAAAATCTTTATCTCCCTTTTATTTATTTATTTTTGGTACTAAGGATTGAACCCAGGGGTGTTTAATCACTGAGCTCTAGCCCCAGTCTTTTTTTTTTTTTTTAATTTATTTAGAGAAAGGGTTTCATTGAGTTGCTAAATGCCTTGCTAAGTTGCAAAGGCTGGCTTTGAACTCACGACCCTCCTGTCTCAGCCTCCTGAGCTACTAGGATTACAGGCATGTGCCACCATGCACAGCTCCCTGTTATTTTAAAAGAAAATATGTTTTCAGGTACAGTTTTCTTGGTTGGCAGAGTTGGAAGCTCTTGACCTCCTTTTCCCTACCAATGTACCAATTCAGTAAAAATGAGAGCCAGGGGAAATGAACAATCAGGCAATGATGCTCCAAACAAGATAAATCTTCAGAAATCAATCCTGATGAAATAACCAGAGTTTCTGATGAAAGGGTGTATCGAATCTCTTTATCCTTGTGGTGAGTCTGGTTTGGGGTACTTCCAGAATACAAGAAAGTTACAATTAGTTTCTTATTTTGCACAAAGGAAATTATTTTATGAATTGTTGCTGAATTGTTATCAAGGGTATCCCACTCTTCCACATTGCTGATATCACTCTGATAAAATATTTTTGCATGATTACTTTTACAGGCATGTTTCCTTCCTTAGGTAAATATTAGGAATGTAATTATTGGCATAATTTTTAAGTATATATTTAGCATTTTATGGAGATTTCAGTTTTTCAAATGTTTTAAAATTTATACTCTCACCAGCAATGTATAAGATTTCCAGTGCTTTGCTTTATTGCTAATATATTATCAGTTTTTTTTTTAATTTCAGTAATTGCTGTGTATCTAGAGTAAAATTTCATTGGGATTTTAATTAGCATTTTTAGATACATTTTTATGGAAGTTGAATAAGATTTCTTGGTGGTTAAATGTTGTTTTGAGTGAAAGGGTAGAGTAAAAGATTACTTTAAGTTTTTTGGCATTATTAAATAATCACAATATCCATTAGCTGATATGAGGGTGACTTAAATATGAGGACAGGGACAGGAGAAGGAATATAAGAAATCCTGGGCAGGATACGTTAAGTTGACATGGCCTACTATATAAGTTGAAATGGAGATGCCAAATAGAGAGCTGCAAGTTCTTCAGAGGAAATATGTTTGAAGATTACCATTACATAAATCATATCAAATTCATGCGATTTTGGTGAGATCAATAAGGGAATAAGTGCAAGTAGTTCCCAAATACTAAGCCCTAGAATTTTCCATTTCTGGATCCATTAAACAAAACCAGAAAAATACTTTGAGATAAAGCTGCCAGAGGGAAAGAAGGAAAAATGAAAGTGTGACACTCTTGAATCCAAGAAAGGAGAACTTTGAATAGTAAGGAATTGATGGTCTATGCCCAATGTTGCCAAAAGGGATGATTTTTGCAGCTCAGATAAAATAGACCCTTAGGGATACAGAGACTGAGATGCTTGAAACTGTAATTTTATGCGATTTAGTTACTAGCAATGTGAAGGTCTGGAATAAGACTATTGAGACTGTGGCTGCATTGTGATACAGAAGACACAAGATACAGAAAGGAATTCCAGAGATAGAAAGATCAGTGTAAGGAAAAAAAATCATACACATGTGGGAAAATTAAATATGCATACACACAAATGATTACATATAAAATTCAGGTGTGTGTGTGTGTGTGTGTGTGTGTGAGAGAGAGAGAGAGAGAGAGAGAGAGAGAGAGACCTGGACCAATACACTAAGTCTGTCAACATGTCATTTAACAAGAAAAGTTCTAGAGCTTATATATATAAAATTTATATATTTATGTACTGGGTTGAGTTTTTTGCAAATTAAGGTTTGTGCATTAAATTCTCAATAATAATTTCTAATAAAGTTCCTCAAAAATAATTTAAAATAATTATTCTCTATTGTTTTAAAGCAGGTAAAATAAGGAGGACTGCTTCTCCTTACTAGCATGGTTAAACTACATCTTAACTCTCATGTTTCTTTACATATACTATAAAGAAAGTGTATCAAAGGAAGTGAGGACAGGGTTATGAGAGAATTTTAAACCATATCATGGGATTGTAGTGTTGCCAAATAGATATTTTCATATATTTCTAATAAGAAAGACAAACAAATGAGTGGTAATTAATATTTTTCCTTGAGTAGTGGTGACAAGAAACTGTAGAGGTACTCATTCTTGGCAGGCATAAAAATTTTATATTTTAGTAAGCAATAGCAGTGCTTTAGCAATGTAATACATGAAAATTTTTTGAAAATGTGTAAACTGGAGTTAAGTTTATGATGAAAATTTATCATATTTTATGGATTCTAAGATACTGTTGATTATAAGATATGTCATGGTTTTAGTAGCAGTCTATAATTATAACTGTGACATGCCTCTATTTATAATATCAATCCTGATTTTAGAAATGTTAAAGTATACCATAGGCTTGGGGATTAAATTGATAATATATTCTAATTAAAAACTCTAGTTCTTCAAGTTGTTTTTAATAATATTGGTGTCTTAGTGGACCATGTATCTTTCAACTATCTTCAATCTACATAAAAATATACTTTTGGAAATAGACCTTTCACTGAGGATCAAATTTTTTTAAAAAAAAGTCATATTTTTATTACATTTTGAAGAATAGCTATGTATTTTCCCTAATAACTTTTCAAAGCATGGAGTTTAGCTGTTTGAGATCAATAAACCAATTTTTACTGGGCTGATAACAATTTTCCAGGCAAAATGTTAGGCTTCATCTGTTGAACCGATGGCCATTTCTTTTGACTATTAGTAACAATATAAAGACTATATAAAGAAAATGTCAGAAATATCATATAACACTGCTATTCCATCTGGGTACCTTTAGCAGTTTGCACTAAGTCCCTCTGGTTGTATTATAACGTAGCCCCATGCACTTCTTGTACCTTCTGGTTTATAGATGGGTTTTGTCTGCACATTCTATCTTTATTATTAAGATATCTTACTTGAGGTCATGTTAGACTGTCATGGGAATTGCATGCCTCTACAAAGTTTGTATAATATTGATTAATGAGACATTATGTTATAGCTTATGTGGTAATAATACTTTATCATTTAAAAATAGCTTGAATTGAAGATGTTTTGATTTTAATTCAAGTTCTCTCATGAAGGATTTAAATATTTGGTTGTGATCTAATAATCTAAATATTTGATTGTGAAAATACTGCTGAGTGAACACTGTTTTTGTGTGATTATCCAGTGAAGGTTGGCCTTGAACCCTAAGTGAATTCAGTGGAGAGTAAGGAAGTAGCTCTTCAGGAAGCAGCTTTGAAACAGCTTTTCTTAATATCAAAACCTTGCATCATGTAAGCTTGATAATTTTCTAATTGCTGAATACTAGCTACTTGTAATCATGGCAGTTATATAACCAGACTAAAGGAAAATGGTAAAGGTCCAGGTATTATTTCACCTTATTTAATTAGTACTGTTTGATATGAATGAAGCATAAAAGGTAATTTTAAAAGCACAAAGTAGGATTCTAAATATACATTTCCATAGATAATTTTGAAAGCATTTTAATGTTAATTTTATAATTATTTATAGGAGAAAATGGGGGAGGGTTTACAAAAACTCTGTTTATTTCTTAGAGTAATTAGGTGTGAAATGCTTTTTTTAGAATTAGAATTTTTCTTTCTAAACCTTTGCCACTGGACCATGATAAAGAAGAGGGTGGAGACACGTTTTGGTTGAATCTGTTGCTTTTTTCAATACCAAATTGGAAGTGAATTTACCTTTGGATAAGGGAGAAAAAATAATTCACAGAAAAATTCATTAGGCAGGTGCTGTGGAAGAACTAATAGTGTGATTATTCATCTTATTAGGATCATTGGATGAAGTTCAGAGGTGCTCCGTTACTGATGTCTAAGCAAGAGACAAAGCAGTCCCTTCTAGGTGATGTATAAGAGGCTTTGGATGATATCATTTCAATGCTTTGGACTATCTGGAAAGCAAGCATCAGGGCAGAGTGGTCAACACAGATCCACATATTTGATTTTGCAGCAAGATAGAAAGTTAACCTGAACATCTTCCCATGTTCTACTCTGTCCTTATTTTAGTAGCCTCAGTATAATTCCGTATTGGCATCAGCCCCCTTCCAGTTTACGTTGCGTTGCCATGTAAAGCTGCCATTATGGAATATACACTGTCCTAAATCCCATTTGGGTTCTATATAAGAGTCCTTAAAACTATCAGAATGAAATGGCCAAGCCTTAGGTGTTCTAAAATACTAAAGCAGTATGCCTCTCTTTCTCCACAAGATACAGCTCTGTAGGTAGCTGCAGATTTTTTTCAGCTAAGGTCTTTGTGGGGTCAGAGTATTTTCTTTCCCTTCTTATTTTCTAAAGGTTTAAACTGAACCCTGGGGAGAAGACAGGATGCAATCATAGGAAGAGATTCCTGTAACAGGGACAGAAGGTTCAAGCATATTTTCTTTCAGGGCTCTTTCTATAGAACTGATACTTTCATTTATTTATATCCAGTCTTAATTAAAAAATGATGAAGTGTGGCTAAAACATGCACACATTGCTATGACATAAAGTGAATCTACACATCACAAAAAGGAAACAAACAGGGAAACTAAAGTGAAGGTAAGCATAAATTAAAGAAAAAAAACAGAAAAAAGTACTCTGTAAAGTGTTAGATATTTGTAAGTGTTATCTTTAAGTTTTCTAGCCTCTAAAGAAAAGAGAAAACAAATACAATATTTGCAGTGGACATGCTGTTAATGCTAACTAATTGCTCAGGAAGAAAAAGAACAATGTTATGTATTCCATCTCCAGATAGATATGTTGTTCTCTCAGGAAGCACTTTGATGAGGTTAACAACACCCTTAACAATACCTCTCCAGTGGATATAATACAAATTTTATGGACATTTTCTTGTTATATGTATTCAATGTGAGCCTATATGTGATAGCGATATGGAAATCAGTCAAAAGCACTTCTCTGAGTGTCTGAAAACAGTGAACTCTAAGGACATGAGTTTATGATCATCAGATCTTGTTCCTAAGATAAAAAAATAAAATTAGAATACCTAGAGCAGAAACTGACAAAACTGACAGGTCCGCGTAAATGTTTTTGGTTTCTCTGGTCATATGATCTCTATCATAGCCGCTCAGTTCTGCCTCTGTAGCACGGAAAGAGTTGTAGATAATGTGTACATGGAAGGGCATCACTGTTAGCAATAAAACTTTAATTAGAAATCAGGTGATGAGATGAATTTGATTTATGAGCTACAGTTTCCCAACTAATGATCTAGAGAAATAGGACTTTTTCACTTCAAAGAGTCTTCTGTTTAGGTAACTTCTCAGACCCAAAATATTGATAAACATTTGATAGCAAAGATCAGCAATGAAAGTATATCTTTCAAGTTGAGGGCCTGAAAGAGGAAAACTATTACCATATAAGGATAATATATGACACAGTCTACCAATCAGAAGTGGTTGTTTTAGTCAGCTTTTTTTTTTTTTTTTTTTTTTTTTTTTTTTTTACTGCTGTTACCAAAAGATCTGACCAGAGCAATTTGAGGACAAGTTCATTTGGGGGCTCACAGTTTCAGAGACCTTAGTCCATAGACAGACTGCTGCATTGAGTCGAGGCAAACATCATGGCAGAAGAGTGTGGTGGAAAAAAGCTGATGGAGACATCACCCCAGGAAGCAGAGAGAGACTCAGCTCAGCTCACCTACTATACACCCCAAAGGTACACCCCTAATGACCCACCTCCTCCAGCCATACCCTACCAGCCTGAAGTTACCACTTGTCACTGGGTTATCCCTGTCATTGGGTTAATTTACTGATTAGGCTTTTAAGGGACACCTAATATCTGAACCATAACTGTAGTTAACATCTTCATTTAACAAGCATAGAACTAGTAGAGCTATTTCACCTCTGAGTAAAGAAGGTTGAGCAAATATAATCAATCAGCGTCAGCATTCTCCACCCCCAATTTCTTCATCCCACTGCAAAGGAAATGTATGTTCATATGTAGGTCATGGAAAGTATAAAAATAAATCATGAGAACTGAGAGGAATCTCTCCCCTGCCACATCTATGAACTTGCGTCAATTACCTTCCTATCTTTAACTTAAGATCCTTATCTGGGAATGTGAGCATAATAATTCATTTCTTCTTCACACAGTTGCTGTGAGCCATAATGCTTGGCCACTTTCTGAATGATTCATATGTGTCAGTAGGTCGTAATTTGGACCCTGGAGAATATGCCAGAACTCTCAAATTAGGGAAAATATCCAACCAGTAGAAGTGTTTGTTTTATCCTGAGAAACATGAATTGTGTAAGCATCTTAGATGGAAAAGTGAAAAAAAATGGAGGCTTTACATAGGGAAAAAAAAGATTTTAGAGAAAAGGAAAAGAAGATCTGGTTGCCTTAGGACTACAAAATTGAGTGGAAATAATGGACCACCTGGCATATGGCCTCAAGCACATCCAATCACCAGCCAGGCTTTGCTGTCATTCATACTCCAGCTTCCCCCATTGCTTTCCTTTTACTGTGCCCAGAAGAAATAGAAATCCTTCCTGGTCCCATGTCTATATCTTTCTTTTTTCTTTTCTATACCTGATCCACTTCATTTTTTTAAAACCTATTACCTGTATCACTCTTATTAGGATATCAGAAGGAATATCTTAGAGAATATGGAAATTAAGCAGTATATAGGAGTTCTGTGATTAAAAAAAAACAAACAACTCTGATTAATCAAGCATAGAAATGCCAAGACAAAGAAGCAAAAGGCCAGATGTCCTTTTCCTTTAATATATTATTCTGCAGTTTCAGTCTCTAAGATAGTAGTATACTGTATAGCATTCTCAAACTTGCTATAGGGGCTGGGGATGTGGCTCAAGCAGTAGCATGCTCACCTGGCATGTGTGCGGCCCGGGTTCCATCCTCAGCACCACATACAAACAAAGATGTTGTGTCCGCCGAAAACTAAAAAAATAAATATTAAAAAATTCTCTCTCTCTCTCTCTCTCTCTCTCTCTCTCTCTCTCTCTCTCTTAAAAAAAAAAAAGAAATGGCCTTTTAAAAAAAACTTGCTATAAAAATATATTTAAAATTAGTGGCAGTCATGTCACTTAGCTATTTACCATATTGTTTTCATAGACCACCCTTTGGGAAACACTGCCATTGTCCTTCTAGATGTATAAGAGAACTTATAATTTTCAGATGAACGTACCTACTTTACAACATTACTGGATAATAAGAGTATGAAGACTCGTGTGGCTAAGACTTTTTGAATACCTATATCCAACCTCACTTAATACTCACAAAAATTGAAGTGGATTGTTTTATCCCTATTCTAAAAGGATGAGAAAGAGATATAGAAAGGCTAAATAATTTGCTGAAGTTCACATAGCTACCAAATGAGTCAACCAGTACTTTTGGTCCTTCCTCTTAGCATCTGGACCCCACTCTTGAGTTAATGCAGTTAAAGTAGAAAGACATCTGCCCCACATACATCTAAATTAGTTTGAACATGGAAAAATATTTCTTTAGTACAGTAAGTCAGTACAAACATGAATTGAGTATTGTATTTCTTTAACTTTTAAGTATAAAACCTTAATGAAAGTAGAAAAACATTATTATTTTTTATTTTATGTTTGTCAGACATATATCTGGTTAATGCAGTAGATACACAAAATTGTAAAAATTTAAGAGTCCCTGAAATATTGTTACTTTAAAATTTGGAATGTTATGTAGTTTGATGAGGGTGTTTCTAAAGACACTGATACTCATGAACCCATTAAGACACAGCTTCCTTATGTCAGTCCCTGAAGGTACTGATTAGCCCCCAAATGCTCCCTATTAAAAGCAATTGAAAATCAATAAAAGCTACACATAATTTAATGTTCCTGAAACTTTCCCTTCAAGGTGATAGAAATTTAACAGGGTTTAGAGAAATAGATATGCCTAAACTCCCTCTGCACCCACATCTCTTCTCTACTTGTTTTGGAGTCTTGTTTATCGTTTTGCCCCTAGAGATACAAACTTCTGTAAGTTTTTAGGGGAAATATGACAGAGTTGGGAAGATACTCAGCAAGGTACAATGATTATCAGTAAGTTAGATGAAGACATTGACATATATATACACACATACACACATACACACACACTTTATTTTATTGCTATCAGGATAATATACACAACTGATATAATCCAAATACCAAATATGCCAACTTCTGCAATATATATGTTCAAATTTTTAAAACTATAAGAATTCAAGTGTATTTTATGGTTGAGTCTGCTTGGAGATGAGTTGAAGGGCCATTGACTAATCAGAAGTGGGATTTGGTAGAATGAAAGACAATGGGAAGTTGAATTTGATTCTAGGTGTATGGGTGAAGAGTACATGTTGATGGGCCTGAAAAGTGAATCAAGATTATAGCACACTATGAAATTTATTTAATTATCTGCACCAAATTCAAAGTCTTATTGAATTAATTGGGATTGCCTTTAAATGGTTCATCCTTTAAACATACCCTATCTGGATACTGTTTTGAAGATGAATATGCATTGTTAGGTATCTCTTATTATATCTTATTATACTGTCACTTATTCTATCTTAACTGTGAGTTTTTCACAGAAATATTTCCCATTTGTGTCTACATGGTGATGTCTGTTTGATGAATTTATGACCATGCCTAAATGTTCGTATGTCACTGAGATTATTCCATTTTCTTCCAAAAATTAAAAAATTCCCTGAAATAACATGTATTTTTCCAATTTTGAAAATGATGCCTAGTAATTAAAGACAACTTGGAAAATGATAATATAGAAAGGATAATTTAAAGTTGCCCATTATTGTACATCTACATATTACTACCTAATTTGAGATATGCTTACTCTTTTTTATTTTACATATTTTACATTTTTTTCACATAAAATTGAGATCATGTATTATAGTGTTGATTCTTTTCAATTTGAAATTTGTCAATGTGGACATATTTTTTAAGCAAGGTGTTTAGACTGGAGAGATAAGGAAGCACATCTATAATATTTTAGTTCAGTGAAATAATTGTTTCCTACAACTTAGACTCATAATCATCCATATTGTTAGACTGACTTCAGAGAGGAGAATTTTATAACCAATAGTCCTAAGTAAAATTGATTGCCACATAAACCCAAGTAAGAGCAAAGCATATCTAATTTTTATTTGTAGCCTTTCTATTTTATAATATTGTAATATCATAAGCTCAGTTGATTATAAAATTTTGCAACTTTGACCAAATGACATTGTGTAAATTACAATTTATAGCAAATCCCCAATTTCTGTAATATTTCTGGAAAAAAATGGGTCATTCCCTAAAATTTCAAATAACTTTCAGATACCACATTAAACTTGTTTTTTCTAGATAGTCTTTGCCCTTGAGATCAATAAGATTAAAAATTGATAAAACTCAAGTTAAAAGTCTGTTTGAAAAGTTTCTATAGAATCACAATTTGCTACTTTCTTTCCCAAATTAATCAATATCTATATATAGGCTTAAAAAGAAAAAAAAATGAAGAATTGCACAAAACTTAAAAAATAACTTAATCAGAAAGAATTAATAGTGCCTATCATTTTCCCCAAGATTTTAAACCTCATTTTGATAATTATCAGCTACCTTACTTCAAAATAAACTTTTTTTTTTAAGTGTGACCATTTAGAATTATAACTAGAATAAATGTAAGCTGTTGTCCCAGAGCTTGTCAGGTGCCTGGAAACCTGTTACCTATAACCACTGGATTAACATACTAAAGGTCACCTAACCCCATTACATGGTACTAGGCTAATAATAGGTTGCTCAGTGAATGAGTGTCTGACTACCTATTGGAAGGATGCTCAGATAGTTTCCTCAAAGAGGGGTTTGGAAATGTAGAACAGTGGAGGGTAAAGACAGGTGGGGTTCTTAGGGAAAAACATTGATGTTGCTTAGAGAGAAAGCACCTGAAAAGGCCAATGAGACTAAAAACATTTTTAAAACATTTCTAATCTGTAAGGATTAGGTGAGAGAGTATATTTTACATACTATTTTTCTGATATGTATATATCATAATACATAATTTACAAATATATATTATGGAGCAAGGCCTTTTTGCATGGATTTATATTTTTGCACATTCACAACAGAATTTTAGACTCTCATTTCAGAGATTATATATCAGTCCACAAATGATTAATGAGAAAAACTACATGGGATGTATATCTCAGACCAGATGATGGCATATAAAGGAAATAGCTTCTCATTATAATTACAATAATGACTCTGGTCTTTGTTATACTATAAGTAAAATTGGATCATATACTATTAAGTAACAGGAACTGAGTTCTTGTTTCAGCCTTTCAAACTGAGCCTGTTTCAGCCTTTCCTATATATAGTCAGATAACTTAAAACTGCAAAGGGATGCCATTGCATTTAAGGCAAAGTTGCTTGCCCAATCAATGTTATACATTGAGAGAGAAGAATCTAAGCTTATATTTCTTTAGTTGGTTTATCCAGTTGTTTTTATGATATAAAACACTGATTCATCAATATCGATTGATCACTAAAGATGGTCTGTTACAGCTCTCTGTAAATAAAGGTTTATTATAGCTTTTCACATTAAAAGATGCCACTAAGATATAATCATATTTGCTTGAATTGAAAAGGTTCACACTTTCTTAATTTTTAAAAAAACAATGGTGTCTATTAAGTTCTTATTTCAGAAGGAATGGGTTTAGTTGAAATATAAAGGAAAATTGCTTTATATTTGTAGTTTTGGAGAAAAAAAACTATAGAATTTTCACTTGTCTATCAGTATAGGTAGCTTCTTTGTCTTACTTCTAGTAGTTTCCTCAATAAATCACCTATTTTAATGTAATTTATGAGGAATATATGTTATTCTTTCTAGTTACCTCACTGCATTAATGGGAAATTGTTGTAATTTAAAGAATCCAGGATTTCAAAATGGCAGACCTATGATTTATTAAAACTAACAACCCTTGGGCTGGGGTTGTGGCTCAGTGGTAGAGCACTTGCCTTGCACACGTGAGGTACTGGGTTTGATCCTAAGCACCACATAAAAATAAATAAATAAAGATATTGTTTTCATCTACCACTAAAAATATACTTTTTAAAATAAGAACCCTGCCATTAAATATAGAAATTTTTATAACAAAATGTTAGTGATTCAGAAAAAGAGGAGACAATGTTAACCAAGGTAAGTACATTGATTAACAAATATACCTTCTGCTCATTTCTACATACAAGCTCATCTCTTACCTTGTGAACCATAACAGAAAATAGAACTGAAATAAATAATGTCGGGTTTGGTGTCTCTCTTTGCTTCAGTTGTTTTTCTCCTTCAGTTCCCTTATGTGTCACTGCTCTTCCAAGTCGAGACATGCAGGTGATATTTGCTTTGGGAGTGTCATGAAGGTAGTGGTTGATGGGTCTGAGCTTTTCAGCTGTCTGTAGTTTCCTCTTCTTTTCAGTGTTACCACTATCACCGTTTTCTCTCAGTTCTTGCATCATAATTACTGAAAACATCATGGAGTCCATTTATGCATCAATTCAAATAACAGGTTACAAGCACTCTTACATGCACTCCGTTGTTTTGGATAACATATTTTTTTTTAATTTAAATTGCTGTTTTTGAAAATAAGTGGCAATATTTAAACATCACCTGGCAGTAAATCATTTTGTATTCTAATTGTGATCATATTTTATTATCTGATCCATTATTAATTATAAGTTGTTTTAAATAATAAATAGTGCTACATAGGATATAGTAAAAGTTACTTCCATATATCTATATCTGATTATAACAGTTCCCTGTAGCTCTTCTTACCCCATGGGTGTGTGTGTTCTGTGTATACATGTGCATGAGTTTACACTATGGGTGGATTATTTCATTTTTACCTGTGTGAGAACATTATTACATACATTATTATCTACATTTCCACACCTTTTTGTTCTTTCCTATAAATCTCCAGTTACATTTAATATGTATTTATGAGCCATCAGTTTTTATCCCCTATATTTTAAGAAGATAAACACAGTGAAGAGAAGATGACTATCAGAGGATAGAAGAAGAATGGACTGATAAAAATTACATAGGGAGCAAGTTGTTCCTCTTTAGAATTATCCTTTCTAAATAGCTGTTTCTTATACATAAAACCCAGCATTCTTAACATTTCCTTAAATTTTCTAATAGGGACATTTGCCCCTTTGCTTTCTGTGTCACATATTATCTATACTATGTTTCAGCAGGCACTAACAATTTGAGAGAAGTTTCAGGTTCTACAACATTTAAATGAATGGTAGGTACTTTATTTGATATGTTTTTAAAGTGTCATGCATGGCCTTGTGATAGCCTTGCATTTCAACCTGAATATTTCCATGTGGATAGGCTCTTACCATCTCTTATTTATTTATTTATTTATTTATTTATTTACCTTGTGAACCATAACAGAAAATAGAACTGAAATAAATAATGTCGGATTTGGTGTCTCTCTTTGCTTCAGTTGTTTTTCTCCTTCAGTTCCCTTATGTGTCATAAGAGATGGTAAATAAGAGATGGTAAGAGCATATCCACATGCAAATATCACTGATATTGTGGGTTTTGAGCTGAGATGGGATAATAGAATACCTTTGGATTCATGCTTCATTGAGCTTTCTGCTTTGTACCTTCAAAACTGGGTTCATAAGACATGTCAGGATTGAGGAGAAAGACGCATTATTCACATTGGGGCAGATGGTTTGTTGAATGAAGGAGAGAAGTATAGGTATGTTCAAAGTCATTTTTACGTATTAAGTGAGATACACGAGGAACATACCTGTCAGCGAAGGAGACCGTCTAAGTGGACAGGCTCATAGCTCACATTCAGTTTACTATTTGCCTTTCCAGGCTTCAGAGTCCCAGGAAAGGTCAGCAGGTGCCATCAAAAGGGACTGGTACTTTTAAATGAAGAGGTTCATGTTTGCCATTCACTGTGGTGGTGGCAGTGAGAACTGGGCATCATCTCTCATTTAACAAACTAAGTCCTTTCCTTAATTTCTCTGGCTCTCACTATCTAGAACATGCTGTCATCAATCTTTGTCTGAAAACAGAAAAGTTCTTTAAAATAGATGGCTATCAAGCACTTGAGATACAACTAGTACAAGTTGTAATTTTCATTTAATTTAAGTCTAGTCATGTAATTATTGGTTATTGAATTTCATAGGGAAATGATAGAACTGAATGCTAGCTAATATTTATTGAGGATGCATCATGAGTCATGCCTAATCTAAGAACTTTATATGTCCTAACTCATTTAATCCTCCTAAGAACGAATGGGTGTTTTAGTCAGCCTTTTCACCACTGTGACTAAAAGACCAGGTCAGAACAATCATAGAGGAGGAACAGTTTATTTGAGGGATCACAGTTTTAGATGTCAATAGAAGGGTGACTCCATTCCTCAGGGCTCTAAGTGAGGCCCAACACCATGGCTGAAGAATAAGACAGAGGGAACCAGCCGACATGATGATCAAGAAACAGAGAGGGAGAGAGGAATCTTCAATTGCCAGATACAAATATGTACCCCAAATCCATGTCCCAATTCCTACCCCCTTCAGCCATAACCTACTACTTCAATTACTACTCAGTTAATCCAAATCAGGGGATCAATTTATTGATTGGGTTAAGACTCTTATAACCAAATAATTTCTCCTCTGAAACTTCTTGCATTGTCCCACAGGGGAACTTTTAGGGGGACATCTCACATCCAAACTATAACAGTGGGCATATCAGTATTTCCCCTATTGTAGAAGTGTGAGAGGATTAGCATAGAGAGAAAATGGCGAAGTATGGATTTAAACCTGGGCAGTATATCCACAGAGTTTTTATAACTATGTCTTCTCATCTTTAAATACTAAATTAATCCTATTCTTTTATTTTTCTTGCTCGCATTCATCATGTATGTATTAATGCTAATTTATCCATAAGACATATAAGTCTTTTCTTATGTTAGATTCCTCTCCCTTACCTGTGTGTTAAAAAAAAGAAAAATTTTATTCAGTGTGTGGATGACTGAAAAGCTTCCTGAACATCATTCTACCCCCTCAGAAGAAATGCTTCTGAAAAGTTTAGAGTATACTAGGATCACATGGTACATAGGTGGCTATTTATGGTCCAAGAGGTACAAAGTAGAGCCTCAGAATTAGCTGATACTGTTTATTAGTTGGGGGACCATGCTTTTTGACCCTTCCCCTGAGTTGAAGTACCTTATAAGTTTGCTCCCAGGCTGATTGACTTTAAAAAGTATTTGTCAATACTTGTACAATTGTTTCAGTGAAAGGCATCATCTTTCATCATTATTTTCTGCCTTATATTTTGTATAAATAGTAAATTATATTTTTGTTAAGAGTTCAAAGTCCACCTTAAAAATGCAAAGCAAAGAAAGAAGGGAAAGAGGAACAAAATGTAGGAAGGGGGGAGAGGAACAAGAAGAAGGAAACAATGAAAGACAGAAAAATAAAGAAGGGAAAAAAAGAATCATCTTGTGTACCAAAAGGCTACATGTAGATCATATCAAACATTACAATCCACGTAGAGGTGTTCTACCTGATCACAAGGCTATTGTGATCATAGTAGTATTTGAAACAAATTGAAATCAAGTGGTCATGCTTGGGATATGTCTCATTTCCCTGCTGATCCCACCAGTCCATTTGGTTTTATAGGTACTGTTTTACAAATTCACGTCACTTCCCAATTAGTTAAAGACTTGAGTTTGCTATTTCCATGTTAGAACAACAACAACAACAAGAATGGAATCAGGGATTGGTCACTCCTCAATTCTTGTTATTTTCCTTTTGCAGAGAAAGTTTTCTTTTCATACAGGCTATTTTCATATGTGATGATGGTGATTTTTGTCAGCTTTAGGCTTACATTGATTTTTGGTCCCTGCAATTTCAGTGATATTTTTCCAATATGCATGGATAAATGTCATGATTAATTTGAATTCTAGATGGGTCAACTTTAGTCATACGCTGACCTTCTTAGTATGACTGGGCCTAGGGGAAGGGAGTAATCTCTAGACAAAATATGAGAAAATTGACTATCTAAAGGAGAATTAGGGTACACTTACCAATATAAAAGGGTTGTGATTATGCACAAACAAAAGTACCAGGATCCACTCTAAAGGATAGCCACCAAAGCCATATTTTTTCTGTGACTGTGATAATGTTATTCTTTTCACCTGATAAACTTTTCTCATTAGTTAAACCTGTCCATCATTCATAGTTTATCTAAAACATCATCCATAAACAGCCCCAAATTAATGTTTCTCACTCCATTAACTACTGTGACAGCCTATTAAAATCTCTCTAATCTATACCAGAAAAAAAAAATTATGATCCTCTGTTTGCTCTGTTTCTCCTACTCCGTTTCCATGAGTTTGTAGATAGTAATTTTTTCAAATAATTACTACATCTTATAGGTCAGGTAACTAAATTAAGAGTTTGATCTCATTTTTCTTTCAGTTTTATAGAAGTTGAACTTCAGTGTACTAATCTAACTTGTAAGATAAACCTTCTTGCACATTTTTATTTTCTTTGAATTACTATGCTGGGAAAATAACCATTTATATTTTACAGTGATTTTTTTAAAAGAATGTGATTACATTTATATAAAAATATATACATATTAGGATTGTGTAAAGAACACAAAACAGCTTAATTTATATGGTTTAGGTGATTGTGAATAGAAAGTGATGTAGGGATCCTATGTGGATCCTCTGTTAAGAAAATTACCATGAAACCAAACCAATAAACCTGGCTGCTTGTTCCGTTCAGGCCACATCACTTTAGCACTGAGAGGGTCCTGCCTTGACGCAGTGTGGGTCCAGGTGCAATAAAATTTTGCTTAAGGCAATCAATACTGTCAAAAGGCACACTAAGAACTGTGTTAATTATCACTTTACATGATTTTTGAAATATTTTAAAATTATGAATGTGAATTACATTAGCTTTACCCTTAGTTAAGAAACCCTTGCCTACGCTAGATTTCCAGATAGAATCTTCCATCAAATTTCTGATAAAAGTAGGAAGTATGTGAGGAAAATATCTATCGAATGGCTAATTTATGGTGCTTGGTATCCTTTGTGAAAGGATACACCTGGTAAATCAGATGTAAAATTTAATTTTTGTACAGAAGATTCACTAATAACCTGCTGTAGGTCTTTAATTTGGAAGTCAAACTTTCCCATCACAGTTGATAAAAATTTTAAATTAATACACAAATAAAATTACTAAATTACTATGATTATTATTAAATAAAAACTTCTCCCTTTTGCTTTTCATCAATTATTTAAGGGTCTTACAATGTTTTATCTAAATTTTACCTTATATTGTCTTCATCTACTTCCATAAATAGATCAAAGAATGTAAGATAATAGTGGAGAACACAGAAGTATTTGGGAGAAGCCAAGTATGTCTGTTCACTTTTTTCCTCATGGAAAATAAAAGTTGGGCCTCTAAGCAAAGATTATTAAAATAAATAAATAAATAAATAACAAAAATTTGTCTTTAATACTAACGTCTGTGGCTCATCAATTGACACAGTTTCAGAAGTTAAGATCCCCTCAGATTTTGTTTTATACCCTGAGAACCTCAATCCAGGAGAATGTTGGTGTGAACTCCAGCCATTGTAAATAAACGTATTTAAAGTAAGTTCCTACTTCAGAGGGAGCTGAGAGTCCTGAAAATCTTTAAAAGTAGTTTTAATAGAATATTAGAATGATTTCACACACTAACATATCACAGATTACATTTAGTCATCAATCTTACCCCTGAGATCCTTCCTTTTGCATAATGTAAAACATTGCTATGGTTTCCAATGTAATATTCTTAATTTGGCATCAAGACTTATGCAAAATACATAATATGTAAGTTTCAAATTTAATGGCAATCCTCTGCATGATTGAAAAGCCAGAGTCCACCATATGCATCATATTTATTCTTCATTTGAAAAATTGTTGACAATTCTCTTGGTATGAGAAAATTTGCTATCCATTATCAGCTGCAGATCAAAACATAAGGAAGCACATTCTCTCTGAAGTGTACTTTACAAGTTAACTTATGGTAGCATTGCCTTCCTTTCCAAGAATGATCCAGTGTATGATGGTTTTCGTTCCATACTTCCTGTCCAGAATGAGTTAATGTTAAGAATATTCCGAATGAATACCTCCCTGCCACTGACTCACAGTGACCTAGGCCCAAGGCACTCTCGGGACCTTAATTCTCTGACCTATAAAATGAGGCATTTGAACCAGCTGACTCTTAAATTCCCATCCAACTCATTTTTTTTAATTATTTCAGTGTCTTATTAAGTAAATAATGTGATTTCATTATAAAAAAATAAATTACTAAAAACAAAATTTTAAGAGGGCAGGGATCTGTCATTTCATTCTGCAATATGAAATGTTTTGATTCTGTCATTAACCTTCTAGCTCGACCCCCATCATCAAGCATTCCCTTAATGAATTCATTTGTGCAAACCAGTCACTCATTTCTAGCTCCTAATATTTTCAAGATTACAGAGACAAAACTGTGGCAATTTAACCTGAGACCTTCAGCTTTGAGAATCGTATAGAGAATAATATTTCTCCAGTTAAGACAAAACTTGTACTGACCACTGCTATATGAGATTACTGCCATTCTTTGGACTTACTTGATTGAGCAAGGAATCACTGAAATTAGGCCACTAGGGAAACTGTCTTTTTCTCAATTATTTATCATTCAAATATATTGGGAAGCAATTGACTTTATTGAAACTGAAGTGGAAAAAATATTCAAGATGTATGACCTTAGTTTCTTGGGAACAGTGAGAATTGCCCACGCTTCTTATTACATGGGGAAACACAGAGCAAAATCCTTTTTGCTATAAACTTGGACTGCTAACTTAGAGCATTTTAGCCTGTCTAGCCCACACAAAACAAACAAACAATCTTCATAAAATTTAATTTCATTTAAGTACTCTAGTTGAATTTTATACAGTTATAAAAAATTCAAGTATGGAAAAAGAATAAAATGTCAACTGTCAGCAGCTCAGCATAGCTTATGGCTTTGCATTTCTGCTCTGTGGGAGAAAGCTTAATCTTACCACTGTTAACTTAGTTGCTTCTGCCTTAAATTTCAATCAGTTGAAGGCTAACACAGTCAGTTTATATTGTTTTTCTCCCTCCTTAGAACCTCTGGGTTCAAGAGCATTTCACTCTATAAACAGTTAGATGTGGGAACTGGGTTTGCAATAAATCCTTGTGTATCTTCTCTCATTGCTACTTTATGCTGAAGTGTGAATCCTATCAGATCAAGAATGGTTCACTCTGATCCTGATGTATCTACTGCTAAGGTGCAAGCTCCCACTATGACCTCTAATTCTCAGGGCTATCTACATCTTGACTTCTTGGACCCAACAACAGTGCCTCTTTGGTTTGTCTCATAACCAATTCACAAATTTTCCCCATTTCAAAATCCTCATTTTTCTCCACATATTACATTGATTTATCTGAGGTATTTTGAAGCTTCTTCTGATTATTTTTAGGTACTTTCCTCAGATGATAAGTTGAATTTCCCATTACATAATTTCCATCTTAGTTTCAAATTCTGTGTATGACTTATAACTTTTTACTCTGTATCTTAGACAACTCTTCTGCTTTAAAATGACCCCAAATTCATTGGGATAGGTCCTTGAGTTTCAGTAGTTATACTACATCTTCACATTGGGATTTTATAGTGAGAAAACTCCTGGAATCCATTACAGGAGTCATCTATGTCCTATAAACTTCACCATTTATTCCGACTTTGCTATTCCCTGGTAAATTTCTTCTTCTGATGAGAAATCAGTTCAATATAATCATGAATTTCTTTCCACTGTGAATTTTTGTTTTGGTGTGATTATTATATTTTAAGTCTTACAGGATTCAGAAGTAAAACAAAACAACTTTCTCCTCCTCTCAAGTTCTTATAATCGAAATCTATAACACTAAAACAGGCTTGTTGCTTGTACTAAATACTTTCCCAAATCATTTAAAGACTGAAACAATACTGATGGTGATTATCATCTGTTACTGAATATAGTATATTTATTGACAGAGGATGAGAGAAGGAAAAAATAACTGGAAAAACTGCATTTGGATATCAAAATGTGATACTGCTATAGTTAGAATTTAGATAGATTTTCAATAAAAGTTTTGAAGTAATACCTTTATGGATGAATTTCATTTATTTTCATAAAAAATAGATTTTATGGTTCTTATTTTCATGAACAAAAACCTAATTTCTTATATTATGCCTTAAGGAAGTAAGAAAAATAATTAGGTCATAAATTTGGGGATGCCTATACTCTAATTATAGCAAACTTTATCATTATAGTGTTCATTTAGTCTCAATTTATTTTTGCATTTCAGTTGCATTATCACAATTATATAAAGTAAATAAAATATTTTCTTTTGCATTTTGTAAATTAAAAAATTAAGACAAAGAAGTAAAGGACTTGAGTAAGATAAATAATAAGTAAATAGGCATCCAAATCCAGGTCTGTTGACTCCAAAACCTAGGCAATACAGATATGCTAAATTCTAAGAGAATGACTCATCCTACATAATTTTATCTTACTACAAACTTTCCAAGTACCTTAGGAGCAAGGACATCTTACATCTCTAAAAACTCCACTTATTCTAAACATATATTTAAATACAAATACTTTTTTTTGTTTTTGTTTTTTTTTTGGTACCAGGAATTGAACTCAGAGGCACTTGACCACTGAGCCACATCTCCAGCCCTATCTTATATTTTATTTAGAGACAGGGTATCACTGAGTTGCTTAGCACCTTGTTTTTGCTGAAGTTGGCTTTGAACTCTCTGTCCTCCTGTGTCAATCCCCCAAACTACTGGGATTACAGATCTGCACCTCCATGCCCAGGTACAAATACACTTTTTATTCCTTATTGCAGTGTTCTAAAGTTAAAAAAAAACATAGTGATAAGAAATATTCATGATTAAAATAAATTATAAGTGAACAGGAACAGAATAAAAATTTCTTAACTTGATAATGTCTACCTAAAATTTACAGCTAAGTATCAGACTTAATTGTATTATATTAAAATGATAAAATGAGGAACAAAATAACAATATCCACTATACCACACCTATTGTATTATATTTACCAACTTTAATCAGTGCAATAAGACAAGATAATTTAACAAACTGTTTGTAGATTGGAAAATAGGAAATAAATTGAGATTATTTATATCTAATAGGATTATTACCATAAGATACTCATAAAATTTGCAGCTCTATTATTAGAATATATTACATAACTAAACAAGTTTTCATGATATAAGCTAAATATACAAACTTTATTTTTCTTATCCTTACCCTATATCATGGTTTATATATCATTAGAGCTAAAATTAGAAACTGTAAACTTATAATATCTTCACAAAATATGTAGTGCTTAGGGCTATATTTAACATACTGTGTAAGATATATATTGAATATTATAAATCTTTATTGAAATGAATTTTAAAAGATTTAATAAATGCAGATGTATGCCCTTTTTATGAAGAGACTCAGTACTCTACATATGCTAATTATCCACAAATTTATCTTTAGTTTCCCTATAATTCTGTTGAGATTCCTACAACTTTTTTATGATTTCTGGTAATTTTGTTCAATTTGTCTGGAAAAGGAAATGTCCCAAATATTCTAGAAACACCCACAGAAGAACAACCAATGAAGGATTTACCTAGATAATGTGTACTGTATAAAGTTGCTGAAATAAAGAAACAAGACTACAGACCCAAACCAAAACCCAGGCCACAGTGGTAACAGGACACATGAAAAAGGTGATGTTGCATATGAAAGAGAAATGTCTGGGTTCTTCAGTGCATGGCCTCAGGGACACTGAATATAAATATAAAAGAAAAATATGAACAAGCAAAATATGCTGGAATTTGATCCTCACCTCAGATCATTTATGTAAATTAATTTCATGTAGATTAAAGACTTAACTATGAAAGACCAAAACATATAGAACTATATCTTTATGATACTGGAATGATGATAACAACAACAACTGAAAACAATGGTTTAATATTGGTCAATGTTAAAATTGAGAATGGTCTTTTAAAAGACACTGATGATAGTATTGGCAGAGGTAGACACATAAATCAATGGACCAGAATAGATCCAAGACATGGAATCAATAAATATTCTTAACTGGGCTGTGACAAGAGGATGGAGAAAGGATACCTTTCCAACAAATGGTGCTAGAACACCTACAATGGATAGAAATCTCATCTTAGTCCTAATAATTTTTATAGAAGATAAGCAAAATGGATAATGGGCTTAAAAGTAAGTTGTAAAACTGTGCATCCCTTATTTTAAGGCATAAGGGAAAATCTCCAGGACAGGGGTAAGGAAAGAATCTTGAACTTGGTACCAAAACATAACCTATAAAAAGAATAATGAATAAATTTATCTTATTCAAATGTTGTTTTCTCCATAAAAGTCAGGTGGAAAAGATTCTAAAACAGGATACAAACTGGAAGAAAATAATTACAGCTATATGTCTGGCAAATACTACTTTGTCAGACATATAGCTGCAATATGAAGAATTGCAAGCTCAGTACAAAACAACAATAGTAATAACTTGCAATCCAGTTGGAAAAAGGACTAAAGACTTGGACACACATTTCACCAAAGAGGGCATAAAGATGTTAAGTAAGCAAATGAAAAGATGTTAAACTTCATTAACTATGAAGGAGATGCAAATTAATACTCTAAGCAAATATTACTACACATCAGTCATAATAGCTAAAATAAAACAGTGATAATACAAAATTCTGGTGATGGAGGGAAATTGCTAGTGAGGATATAAAATATTACCCCAAGGAAATCATGATAACGATTCCTCATAAAACTAAATGTGCATTACCAAAGAACCCAAGAATTACCCTCTTGGGCATTTATTACAGAACATTTATTCATGTAAAGCATGTACATGGATGTTGATAGTAGCTTTATTTGTAATAGACAAAACAAGAAATCAGGTAAAATGTCCATCGACAGAAAAATGGTTAAACAAACCAAACCATGGTAAGACTATACCATGGAACATTATTTGGCAATGAAAGGAACAAAGTTTGTATACTGCAGGGAATCATACTGAGTGGGGAAAAATGACAGTACAGAAGGTAACATACTACATGGTTTCATTTTATATAACATTTTAAAAGTCACAAACTATTAGAAAAGGAAAACAGATTAGCATTGACAGGATTGAGTTGGAGGTTTTGGAAAGGAAGAGAATGTGCTTCTAATAGAAACGAGAAAGATGCTTTAGGTAACAACTGCTCAGAGTCTTGACTATAGGTGTGAATGTATGATACTACATATGTGATAAAACTGTATACAAGGCCACTTATATGAAAAGTAAAACTGTAAATGAATGAAATTAGAAAATTTTGTTAACATTAGTATCCTGTTTGTGATATTATACTGCAGCTTTATAAAATGTTATCTTTAGAAGATAAAGGTTACATGGATATTTCTATTATTTCTTATAACTGCTTATTAATATTAACGAAAAATGCTAATTTATGTAGATATTGATAGGGCACAATTGCAACACATCTGTCAAAGAATGAACATCCACACTATATGAAAAAAATGTAGCAAATCAATTAGAAAATAATGCAATAGCATAAAATATAAACTACAAACATTTTATCAGAATGGGAGATACAAATAGAAATCCATAAAAATAAAAATGTACTGATTATACTAGTCATTAACAAAATTCAAATAAAAATACGACATTGCCATTTTGAACTTTACAGGCTAATGAACATTAAAAGAGATCTGTGAATCTGCAGGTCAATGAGAATTAGAAGAATTGAATTTCCTGTACTGTTAGAAACACTATAAATTGGTAAAATCACTTTAGAAAACAACTTTGTATATACTTGTAAGACAGCAGTTTAACTCCAAGTAATATACATTGAAGTAATTTCTACTTTTGTGTATAAGAATACATGTTTGGAGATGTTTGCAGAACATTGTTTAGGGTAGCAAACAAACATTTCATATTAGAATTAATGAACTGTTATATTCACACACAGTAATAATTCTTCAGTAAAAATTCATATACATATCTACATGGATGAATTGCAGAAGCCAAATATTAGACAGAAATTTAAATCACAAAAAAATGCATTATGATTTCCCTTTACAAAGATATCAAAGCTGGAAAAACTGGATGTTTACTGTTCAGGAATATGCACATAAGTGGAAAGAAAACTACTGGAAAAACCAAGGGAATTTAATTATAAAATTTGAAAGTACAGTCTAGAGACAAAAAAGAAATGTAATTCAGGAAGAGGAAAGGAGGGTCCAAAGGTATTGTTAATGTTCCATCTCTTTTGTGGATGATGGTCACAGGGCTATTAATGATTACCCTTTAAACTCCAAATATATTTTACCTCTGTTCCTTTGTACAAAGAAGGTATTTCACAATAAAAGTACCATGAACAACTAGTTATGTGTCCTCCCTGACAATTCTGTGTTCACAGATGTCAGGGCATTTGCTCTGCACTCCGCCCCTCCCCACCCTCTTTTTGTGTGTCAGACAGGTATTAGCACAGAGTCATGCTGGGGAATTTTAGAAGACAACTCTAAGCTTTTCTACCACATTGTGTATTCATTCAGGACACTCTGGAAATTGTGACATTCACATCCATCATTATGAGTGTTCAGGTCTTCCTCACTAACCTGAAAACCGTAAACAACAACAGTGATCGCACATATGGGTGGCTCCAGTCTCACTCTTGACCCATGGCTGTTAAGGGTCATTTCTAGAGAACAATCTACACCAGACACGAACAAGTGGCAAATATGGAAGTGGAATTTTAAAAAATCCCCAGAGTAATAGGTCCTTTTTTTTTTCTTGCCTAGAACAAAGAAGATAAAAAAGACTGAAATAAATGCTCAGATGAAAGATTTATTTTTCCAATCTAATTCTAAGAAGAAACTTGAGAATTGATTACACAACTTTATGTATGTTGAGATTTAATTAGGTAATGTCTAAAAAAGAAACTGAGCTCCTCAAAGAAAGATGCTTCCATAGTGACTTTTTTATTAACTCTGGTAGTTTTGAAACATCTTTAGCTAATGCATGTTTGCTGTAGAAACTTCTTCATTTTGCCTCCATAAGCTATTTCTTTTAATCCTTCTGTTTAATTGGCCATTACTTGCACTAGTAAAGCTATCAGTAGGAAGATATTTTGAAGTAATGGAATACTTAAATCTCAGCTGTGGATTTTTTCATATAAAGCCTCATGGATATTTACATATGTAAAAAAGTGCTTAGAATATAAGCACATAACCTTAATTACCTACCCTGGTCATGGCTTATCTCCTCTTCATAGATTCTACTGAAACATTTCCTTTTAAGGTGACAACATTTGATACTGATATTCTATAATCATTCACTTTCTGTTTTTAATTTCTTCTCCCTAAGTAAGCATTCAAGAAACTGTTATTTGATATCAACTTTGTGATAAGAAATTAAGAGATGCAGCATTAGAAAAATCACAATTTTGTTATTAATATTATTCCAGTTTAAATAACAGATTTATTGAAATGTAATTCATGTATCAAAAATTATGCTTTTAAATTTGTACAATTCAGTGGATTTTAGTATATTTACAGTTTTGCAATGATTCCCAGAAAAGTTTTGAACATTTTCCTCACACCAGAAACTCCATATCCTTTAGTATTCATGCTCATTTTCCCTTCTTAACCTATGGTAACTACTGGTCCACATTTCTATCTCCAGGGATTTACCTGTAGGTAAATATATCAAGTATACATGATATAAATTAAAACAAACTACATTGTCTTTTGGACTGATGTTTTTCATTTATCATAAGGTTTTGAAGATTCATAAATATTGCTTGCCTCAGAACTTCATTCCTTTTTATAATAGAATAATATTCCATTTATGAATGTGCCACACTTGGTTTATCCATTCATTAGTTAATATGCATTTGGGATGTTACCTTTTTTTTGGCCATTGTCCTTAGTGGTTCTATAAATAATCAAGCACAAACTTTCTATGCATTCATTTGAACTTCTTTTGGGTATATAAGTAGGATGATTTGCTGTGGTAACTCTGTATTTAACAGTTTGAGAAACTGCTAAAATGTTTTGCAAGTAACTACACCATATCAGGTTCCCATTATCAACCTTAAGTGCAAGGGTTGCTGTTTCTCTGCATCCTCACCAGGACTTGTTATTATTTGTTGTTTTCATTATAGTCAACTTATGGGGTATGAAATGACATCTCTTTGTTTTATTTTGCATTTGGCTGAGTAAAGATATAGAGCATCTTTTTGCATTTTTATAGGCCATTTGTACATCTTCTTTGTAGAAATGTATATTTAGATCCTTTACCCATTTTTTTTAAGTGGGCTAATTCATTATTGAGTTGAAGGGTCCTTTATATATTTTGGATATCTTTTATCAAATACAATATTTGCAAATATTTTCTTTCACCCTGTGGGTAATCTTTTTATCTTTTTGATGGTATTAATTGTGGCACAAGAATTTTATTTGGCTCAGGAGGCTGAAGCAGGAGGATCGCAAGTTCAAAGCTAGCCTCAACAAAAGTGAGCCACTAGCCAACCCAGTGAGATCCTTTCTCTAAATACAATACATAATAGGGCTGGGACGTGATTGAGTGCCCCTGAGATCAATCCCCAGTACTCTCCTCCCCAAACCGTTGTATTCATTTTTATTCATTTTCTTTTGTCCTTTGTACTTTCAGTGTTATACCTAAGTAACCATTGCCTAATCTAAGGTCAATTTTGAGTTCATGTTTTGTGTGTGGCAAGGTAGTACTTTAACTTCATTCTCTTGTGTATGGATATTCAGTTGTTCTTGTATCATTTCCTGAAAAGACAATTCTCTCTCCATTGAATTGTCTTAGCAACCTTTTCAAACATCAACCTAACCATGAATGAAAGAGTTTATTTCTGAACTCTACATTTTATTTTACCAATCTAATTATCAATCTTTATGTCGTTCCAATGTGATCTTGACTATTGTAGCTTTCTAGCTACTATATATTACTGGGAACCAGTAATATATAAACCCTGATTTTGCTGGAATCGTTTTGACAGTTCTGGGTCCTTTTTATATAAACATAATTTTTTATCAGTTTCAAATTATATTTGTATTTATAAGTCTATGTTAAAAAAGTCATGAGGTAGAAAGCAAAATTTTCTTCTAACCTTTAATGCTCAAACTTGCTAATTCACTGGAAATCAGTAATGAGAATTATATAGTTCTGTAAATCATATGGGCATATAGGATTTTATATATATTTTATTGTATATACTCTTCCATATTGTTCTTTATGAGTTACTAACATTCTGGTACTCATGCTACCTCCTAATCACTAAACTATCTTAATAATTGATTAGGATTCCTATATAATGATGAATTATATTTTATTTAACAATATACAATGATGGACATATTAATTATGGCTCTTATTGTAACATACAATTTTGCAATGGACATGTTTTGTGCATGTATATTTGTTTATTTGTACAAACATATATAAGATCATACCTTAGAAATTAAATTGCTGCTTCAAATATTCAGGCATAGTACATTTTTTAGAGATACAGACAAGTTACAATACAGCAAGCTTTTAAAACTTTATAATTTAACAAAATTTTTCTACATTTTATTGGTTCTGTGTCTTATCACTTTTTTGTTAATAATTATAAACTGATAGGGAAAATCATAATTGTCTCTGGGTATATATTTAATAGCTAATGGAAACAGAATTTTAAATTTTTATGTCATCATTAATTTCTGTGTGTGTATGCATGAAATTCCATTCATGTCCTTTATGTTTATTTCTGTTGGATTAATGGCAGTACTAAATTGAAACTACTTTCTGCATGTTCTTGAAATTAACCCTTGGTCATATGTTTCTTTGGTTTTGGAAAAGTTTTTTTTAATATTTATTTATTTTTTAGTTGTAGTTGAACACAACATCTTTATTTATTTATATGGTTCTGAGGATCCAACCAAGAGCCTTGCATGTTTGAGGCAAGTGCTGTACCACTGAGCCACAACCCAGCACCCCGCCCCCCGCCAGGAAAAGTGATTACTAAATTATTCATCAGAACAACTGTGTCAAGTAAATCCTTCCCTATGTTAGAAACAATGATCCTGAGTTCTAACCTACATATTTCTGCAAAAGAAATCTCAACATCTAAAACTTTGGTAGACAATTTCATAACAATTTGTATGCTGACATTTATGTTCATAAGCATTGTTATCATTATTTACTTTTTAGTTTGAAAAATAGCATCATGTTTTGAAATAAATTTATGTTTGCAGGAGATGTATCTCAATTTTTTTCTGGGTAACTTTCATTTACAATTTCCTCATGCCCCTTTTTATTATGGAATAAATAAAGAATAATCTAGCTGTTAAGATAATTTAAGTAAGGTCATATAAATTGAGATCAGTGAAAAATAGAATCTAATAATAAATGCAACTTCTCTGACAGGGTCTTTACAACACCCCTAATAGAAAATTGGTTACCCAGATATGTTTGGCTGTTGAGAGCGGAGGAGGGAAACATTTCACAGTAACAAAAAATAAAAAGTGATAAACCCATATATTATTTAAATGTTAATATGAATTATTTTTAACTGTCTTTAAAATTTTCATTAAGATATAACTTACATTCTGGTTCCATGGCACATGCCTGTAATCCTGGTGGCTCTATAGGCTGAGGCATTTATAAATATACAGTAGCAATGATCACAAATGAAAAGAATGTAATTGATTTGAGAAACAGCAGTGAGAAGTAGTTTCTTTGTCTCCCAGATCCATGGATCTGGGAGACAAAGGATAAAATATCAGAATTTATTTCTGTAAACAGAGGAAGTATGGCTCCTACAATATAGGGGTCCCAAATGGGTAGGCATTGAATTGCTACTATATAGTGGTTTGTATGGTAATGCTGAAGGTGAGCTTTAAAGAAATTGACTAATGATGTTTAAGAAGAGGAGTTTCTTCATCCAATCAGAATGAGAAACTTAGTGATCACACCTTCCCCTCTCCTCCAATCAGGATGTTGTGCTGTTCTTGTGTCTGTTGACATGCTGAACCACAATCTGTCTGGCCATCAGATACTTTGTACATGGAATTGTTGCAATTGAGGTCGCCTCCTGTCTGTCTACCAAGTTTCTAGCTCCTGCTGTCATCATCATTTTACAAATGTAAATGCAAGTAACAAATTTCCCTATCAATATTCTTTTTTTTGAGATTCCTTTGTCCCACTCTTTAGTATATGGACATTTGAGTAGACACTTAGATCTTTTACACTTGGGTAACATGAGTAAAATTGCACAAACCCTTATATACTTGTCTTTTGGTGTGAAAATGAACTCCTTTGTGATGTGTAACTGTGTATTATAATTACTTTTCTGGTTTTTTTTTCAAAATGTTTTTCCATTTCAAGGATTGAAACCAGTGTCACATATCTACTACATCTACTTGATCCACAGTCTTTTTTTTTTTTTTTTTTTTTTTTTTTTGAGACAGGGTCTTGCTAAGTTGCTAAGACTAAATTGCTGAGATTAGCTTGGAATGTGTGATCCTCCTGCCTCAACCTCCTGAGCTGCTGGGGTTACAGGAATGCTATAGTATAATCTGTAGGTCATAGAGGATACACGTGTTAGTTTCCTAAACTAGACCCACCAGAAATGCATGAGATTTCCAGTTGTACTGCAACCTTCCCAATATTTTATAGTCTCTGCTTTCATTTATGGAATTCTAAATGGAGTGTCCCAGTATAACATTGCAGTTTTAATTTGCATTTCCTGGATGACTTATGGTGTAAGCACTTTTTCATATGCTTATTAGGCATCTGGATATTATCTTTCATAAAGTACTTGTTCAAGATTTGCTAACTTTTCAACATAGGATTGACTGTGTGTATATTGATTTGTAGAAATTTTTAAATACATTTATATATACTAGACATGAATCCTTTATATATTATTCTATACTACCTATTTTATTCATGTTTTTTTCTTAGATGATTTTTTTAGTTTCAATGAAGTATAATTAATCATCTATTTAGAGGTAGTAACTTATTTTTTCAATTTGTAATATCCTAGATTTTCTAAGTCCATGGAAATGTTTCTGTATAGTTTATTCTAGAAAAATATTATTTTACCTTTCCCAATTAGACTTATAATCTCTCTCAAATTTTGTGTTTCTGTAGGGCAGATAGAGAGAGAGAGATATGGAATGTAGGGTTTATTGTTATGCTTTTACAGACATCCAAATGATCAAATATCTTATATTGCAAACATTCTTGTTTTGTCCCTGGATTTCTTTAGCATCAGTGTCATAATTACAGGTATTCGGTCAATTTCTACTTTCTCTGTTCTGTTCCTTTAGAGTAATTCTTAATCTTTGCACCAACATCACATATGTTATATGTTATAAAGCCATATATATATATGGCTTTATAATAAATCTTCTAGCCTGGTAATATGTATCCCATAGCTGTTTTTTTTTTCAAACATGGCAATAGATATTCTAGACCTATTGAATTTTCACAACAAATTTAGAATTAGATTTTTTATTTCCACAATAAAAGGACTACTACAACAATAAGAAAAACTTATATTTTGATTGCGGTAGCATTGACTTTATAATTAAATCAAGGGGCAATTTTTAACATCATTAATGTTCCACTCCATGAGAATATTCTATTCCCTTATTTCAAAATTCTTCCTTCATTCTTTCAGTAAACATTTTGTAATTTTCAGTGTTGTAGTCCTGCACCTATCATTTATAAATTCCACAAGTAGCTGACACTTTTGCATCTTTCATTATATATATATATATATATATATATAAATTTCTTAATAATTTACTTCTAGAACATAGTTATGCATTTTGTTTTGTATATTGTCCTTGTTTCCTGCAGCCTTGTTAAATTTACTTAATTATAAATTTTATATATTATTTGACAAATAAAATGAGATTTTTTTCTTTTCTCTAATCATTAAAACTTATATTCATTTCCCTTAAGGTATTGTACTGGCTAGAACATGCAGCATAACATTAAATAAATATGATAGTGAGTGTTCTTATTTTATTTTCAACCTCGGTGGAAAGCAGTGTTTCTCCACTAACTGCAAGTTGTGTGTGCATGTGAAGAAATTCCTATAACTCATAGTACTCTTAGGGTTTTTAGCATGGTTGGGAACTAAATTCTATCATATGTCTTTTTTCTTCACCAATAGATATGATCATATGAATTTTTATGGATGTGATAAATTATAATGACTTATTTTCAAATTTTAAGCAAATTTTGCTCCTGAGAAAAAAAGCATTTATTGGCCATGATATATGATTCTTTACCCAGAATACTTCCAAGAAAGCTAAAATGTTTGCTTTTATAATAAATATTAATGCTTCATTTGAATTTTGTCACTGGACATTATTTAAAAAATGCTTTTCAGATCATGAGAATGCAAAATTTCCTTGTCATTCAATTTTTTTCCACAACCTAACTTACTTCGTCCCATCAATAATGTGATTCTATTGTTTCCTTCTGAAATCATATTTAAGATAGACTATAAATTACTACTACACACTTGAAAGAGAAGCAATCCTACATTTTTGTTTAGATAACTTGGCTTTTTACTATTTCCGCACAGATTTCTCTATGTTCATTTTCCTAATGAAATTATACTGCCACTTTTATGTAACTATTTTTTACATCCATACGTGTTAATAGGTGATTTTTATGCTCATTTTGAGTATTAGTACTACTGAAAAATGCTCATGATTACACAGTATACCATGCCATGTGATTTTATTCTTTTGAAAAACATGAGGAGCCAGATTCCAGAGCCACCTGAAACTCATATTTTTAACTGGGAAGATGTTGTGACAGATTATCACATAGGCCAGATAGTAATGTACAAAAACAGAGACATTCTGTTATAAATACACACAAAAGTGAATATTCCCAATGATTTGTGACAGTGTGGTGATCATAAAAATGCATTAATTGGAAGAGATTTATGGAAATGTGGTTTTTAATCAGAGATATAAATAATTGATACATAATACCTTGTCTCATGACAGGAAAGAAATTATTTCAGATATAAAAAATAAAATTACACAAAGAGTTATGAGTCCTGTTATTTCAGAATTGCTGATTGTTTTGGATACAAAGCCATTTGCATGTAAGCCACTAGTATATGAGGTATTTTTTAGAGGTTTTTATTGTTTTTGTTTTTGATTCTTCTACTAATTTCAATTACCTATCATCTATAATGGTATCTGAAGGATTGCCCAAGAAATTTTGAACAAGTTCAAAATGAACAGGTCAATTAATGAGGATCTTGCAATTACAAGTCAAGGAAGGGCAATGAAGATAGATGACGAAAACATACACATTTAATATATGCTATTTCTCTTGCTATGCTGCGCCAGAGAGATAATTTTGATAAGATTTAACAATTCCATGATATGGGGATGAATTGGAAAGGCAACTTGAAGGAAAATAGAACCATATTATGACCTCTGGGGACCTGACACATGATGATAATATGGACACATATAATTGATGCATAGTGAATAGATGAAGAATTAAGTTAATATTTTAAAAGTACATGGAAATGATCATAAATTAAAAGATAAAATGGTGTGATCTAATTTCTTCTCTTAAATGTATTTGTTTTTAAATTGTACCTAACAGTTCTTCAAACAGGTTATAGTAATAGAAGCCCAGTAATGCAAATAATGGGATGACAGGAAAAAGGAAGAAAAAGGAAAACCAAGCCCCATTATTTCCTAAATCTTACATTATGTCAGTTGGGAAAGTGGAGTTGAGGAAGTTAGGGTTGCTTTTGAATAGGAGTAAAGACAGTTCATGATGAGATACATGTTTTAAGCTGGGATACCTTCTACTTGGAAGACATATTTGATTTTAGAGAATTAGAGACAGCAGAGTACAGAATGAAAAAGAGGAATTAGATCTCTCGATACTATGGATAATAAAGTAATGGAAGAGGAGTAAAGGGAAGTGTTTCATGTTTCTTTCTCATTATGCATCTTGTATCAGCAGTAGTCAAGCTTTAGTTTGAATTATGCATGCAAAAGTATTCACTGAACACCTTCTCTGTACCCGAAACTGGCCTAAGTACCAGCATTTCAACAGTGAAGACAAAAGTTCTCATTATAGAGTACAGTGAAAAAATAAAACATCCAAAATGAGTAAATAAATAAATCAGCAAGATAATGTTGGAGAATGGCAAAATCAACAGAGTGGTGACATAGAAACTCACAGTTGAAAGCTACTTTCTAGAATGCTCAAGAGAGTAATTTTTGAATATGCATCAACCATGTAGTGATTTGGTAGAAAGGTATGTCAAAGGAAGCAGTAAGTTCAAGGCATTGATTAGGAACAGAAAAGAGATCAGTGTGTTTGAAGAAGCATAGAATGGGAGAATCACAGCACAGTATGAGTGTGTGCATGTAAACAAGAATTCTACAACACTTCAGGTCACTGGAAAGAAAATTCTTAGTGGAAAATTAGTGGAACATTCTAAGCAAGAAAGTGAAAAAGAAATCTCAATTTTAATTTGTAATGATCATCTGACCTGTTTGTAGGCAATGGATTTTGGAAGTAGGGAACTTAGACAACCAAAGTGGTACACATGAGAAGAAACCATGGACTGACTAATATCATGACAGAGGACATTGAACTATTCCTGGGATGTGTACTGGTGAGAAGAAACCACCAGGAATTGAATTGTCTCTTGGGTAGGGTAGGAGGTGTGTCCAATAATGTGTGTGTGCATATCCAACCTGTGTCATCATCTTCTTCTTTTTTTTTAATCAGTCACAGTTATTTATATATTTCTACCTTCTCTATATTGATAAAGGATTTTTTAAGTCAACTCAAGAGAGTTAACCAACTAGTTTGACTTCTTTTTTTTTGTACGCATAATAAAATTGTGTGACACTATTCATAAATTAATAAAGTTATCCTCTAAGAGTTAGAACTAACATTTTCTTTTTGTGAGATTAGTAAAAAATTTTTCACATTGACCTGCTGTACCATTTTTCAAAATTAAAACCTCAGCCTCTTCTAATTGATTCCCTGTGAAGGGAAAGGGTCACAAACACATTATTGAATGAATTTGGATAATGAGACTTCTTTATTATTTATTTCACTCTTGATCATATACTGTATGTTTGTTTTACAAACTTCTGAATAGCTCTTTAATAACCTTCTGGGTTATTAAAGTGGGACTAAGCACTGAAAAGTAATCAAAGATGAAGGTGATCCTTTTGAGTACACATTTATTCAATCTGTTTACAGGTACAGTTTTGAGGAAATGTCTGCTTGTTGAATTTCTTCAAAATGAAGAATTTATTTTTATATTTTTCCACTTGTTTTAGTTTTATAGAGCTATCATAACAAAACACAGTAGACTAGGTGGCTTAAACAACACATATTTTCTCATAGTTCTGGAGGCTAGAAGTCCAAGATCAAGGTGCTGGCAAGATTGGCTTCCTCTGAGGCATTTTTCCTTGACTGAAAGAGAGGTCTCTTCCTGTGGCTCTTTCACTTGTATACATATCCCTTGCCTCTCTTGTGTCTTAACACCCTCTTCTTACTAGGGCTAAGATCAGACTGGAATAGGGCCCAGCATAATGTCTGCATATTTACTTGGTCATTTCTTTAAAGCTCAATTTCCCAAAACAATCACATTTGGAGATACTGGGGTTTAGGACTTCAACTTCTGAATTTTGAGTGGACATAATTTAGCCCACAACACGACTGAAAAGTGGAATGAAGCAAATTATGAATGTGACCCTGTACAAAAAAGTTTTTGTTGAATCAAAGTGAAGTGTTCAATCTCAAAATGCTCTTTTCCCTATTTACATTATTGAAATCTCCAAAGTACTTCAATGAGTAGTGAAGTTAGTCACTCAAATTTAACTGATACCATGCACTCTTTATCTCCAGGCTATCCAGGCATGCAGAACATTTTGAATTTAGCTCCATGACTAGTGCATTTAAATCTCCATGACTAATGAAGGTCATGTGAAGAGAATAACAAAAGATATCCAGTTAGAAACAAAATTCAATTTCACTCTGCATTCATGGTCCAGAACAATTTCCTCTTTGCCAAGTTCTCATTTGCATGGAATTAGCTTATAAGATACAATTTTAATAGCTATTCTTATAGTAAGTAACCACCATGTGGCATGTTTTTGAAAGAAGCATTTGCCTTGGAGATCAGAGAAATCTCTGTTTGTATCACAACTGTAACACTCACTTGATTGTATGCTTCAGTTGGCTTCTCCATGAAATCCTTGTTGGATTTTGTTATGGATTTATTGAGTCAACATAGGTAAAATTCTGATATATATCCATGCTCCTTAGGTTTTAGGGAAATTAGGATACCAAAATATGGTAGACTAATATATTTTACTCCATTAGTGTCTTCTAATGCAATTTCCCCTGTACATGTTTCCATAAATTTTCTTGATCATTGTAGATCGTGGGAAAACTACTTGGGGAATCTTAAACCCAAATTAACCAGTATTTATGGTGGAGGCTATAATGTGCATTATTTTTGCCAATTATTTTTAAAAGTGACTGCCTAAAGGAAGTTACACCTATAAAAGAAACTGGGTCAGGTCCATCATGGATAGTGAACTCACCTGTTGGTCTCAGAAGAGCATAATCATGGAAACAGAAGAAATAATAAACCAAAGATTTGAATGGCCTCAGAAATCCAAGAGAAGGATGCTATTTTTACATGTCAAATTTTTGTTAAATATAATTGAGACCGCCGGTTATTGGTGAGGAGCCCTGCTTCCTCAAATGTTAAAGTTTGAACATTAGAAAAGCACGTCAAGGCAAGCATATGAACCAGGGTTTGTTTAAAAAGGGGAAACATAGATTTCTCCTAAGAGGGAGAAGGGGGCCATAGCTGATATCCTGGTAGCCACAGAAGCAAGGTATTCTGCCCTTTAAAAAAAAAAAAATCTTTTATTGATTTTATATTTTTAATACACAACAACAGTGGAAGGCATTATAATTCTTATTACACATATAGAACACAATTTTTCTTATCTCTGTATATAAAGTATGTTCATGCCAATTTATGCCTTATACATGTACTTTTGTGTGTGTGTGTGTGTGTGTGTATATATATATATATATATCCTAGTATGTCCTAGGATTCCTTTGTTCTCCTGCTTTTCCCCCTATCGTCTCCTTTCTGCTAGTGACTAGGCCCAGGAATGCTCTTTGGGATGGCCAAAAGGTGGGAAACTGGTGGGCTGAAGGGAGAAGGGCAGAGTGGAGTAGCCCTGGCCTCATAGATTGACCTGACTTGATTTACCTATCTACACTGACTCCCTGTCTAATTCAGGATTCACAATCATATATAATTTGATCTATCCAATACCAAATTATGCCTAATTTAGAAAAATATTAATAAATCTGACCTTGCAATACAGCTGGCCATATGCTGAAGCTAGGAATACTAAACCAAGGTCTTGGCAATGGGAAAAAATGTCTTCAGTGCTCCACAGCCAGCCAGTATCTGCCCTCCCCTCTTCTTTTGCTAAGCCTCACTGAAACTATCATGGGAGTTGGGAGTTGTCAAGGATGTTCATTCTGACTTAAGAAAGGAAGCTTATTTGGCAGCGAGAGGGGAAATAAAGATTAGCTTGCATATCCCATCAGAGTGTGATCAGAGAAAGAGTCTTCCTTCAAGATAATAGACCTAGTGGGAAATCAATTCAGTTGGGTGAGGTGATCTGTACTGAAAAGGGGGCAGAGCTGTAGGGTATGAAAAATTATCCCTCACTTTATCTACACAGCAGCCTCTTCTTTTTCACCCTAAGTGCTAACAGCAGCAATATAATCTCAAGGCCGCTCTCATGGTCAAGCCAAGCCCCAGTGGCTCCCAAGTTTACTTGTTCTGTTGTGAGCTATCGAGTGGGTGCAAGAGTAATTCTGCCAGTAAAAACACATTCACTTTTTCTTTTGAAACAGCTATATTGGGAGAAAATTTTATTTCCTTCATTAAATCTATGTATCATTGTGTCATGTACTGTGTATATTAAACTGGACCGTTGAGCACAATCCTAATTTAAATGTCTATCTAAAACAAATGTTTTGAAGACATTCTATTTACATTGAATGGCCTAAATTTAATTAAAGCAATATTTTTTCAGAAAGGTTAACATAATCAATATTGGTACAATGAATAATCTCTCAGAAGATTAACAGTTGGATTATGTTGATCTAAAATTACCAAATCCAGGAATTTCAGATTCAAAAGAATGCTTTATGTAGGTATATATAGGCATGAATTGACTTTTTATAAATGATTTCTGAATGTGAAATCTCAAATTCATAATCACTACAATGAAATTTTAGTTTTATCTGAAAGGTACTTTGTTTTTCCATAGGGTTTTCATACAAAGATTTAGAAATTTATTTGTTCTAAATTTTGAGAGTCAATTGTTTTCTGGTTTAAATTTACTCAGTAATGCCTTATTATATATAAACTTTCAGTGTAGTAATTATTAATTAAACCATTTATATTCAAACTTTTAAACTAAATTATATTATAGGACTTTTTAAAGTTGACCTTACATTGTTGTTATAAATTATCATATTAATACAGCAGGAATCCAAAACTAAATTGACCTTATCTTTCAACATTTCAGCAGTTCTTCTTAGTGACAAGATTCAAGTCATCAGGAATAACAATAACACCATAGGTCGCTTACATAAGTTGAAACCTAAAGATTAGGTTTCTAATCATGGCAGTTGAATTTTGTTTAGCTGATGGTATTCTAGTTTCACAATTATACCCTTATTACCCAGTTGCTTCCTGAAAAATTGATTAATCACATTTGTCTATTAAAATTATATCTTTCATGTTTGTATTACTAATGTGGAAAGCACTAGATTTATTTCAATATCACATACTTGATAATACAAATTAATGTGCATAAATTAGAGTAAGTTAAAAATTTGACTCCTAAATGTACAAGAAATGTATATTATAGTTAGAAAACAAAATAAAGGTTGTAGATTAACATGTTTGAAGTATGAAGAACTTGGTATTTTGTTTGTGTAACCTCTTTGTAATTTGTTTGTGAATTTAAATTGTGCCCATAAGAAATTCTATTAAAACAAGATCAGTTTTGCAAAAGAACAAAAACAAAGTCTCACTGATAATTCCTTTCATATACCATATTGTTCTTAGTGATAAAAAAATGGAAGAGCTTTCACAATTGTACTTGTAATCTGTGATTTCCACCATTTTCCCTAATGGCTTGTTTCTGAACAGCAAAATACACCATAGTAAGAATTTTCAGATTTGTAATTTATGTAAATTGTAAGATATTTCATTGGCTTACAAATGTCTTTCATATGCACTTTCTCATTTCATCTTATACAGTTGTACTCTATAACATTACTACTGTATCTCATGTATTTCTTTGAGGATATGTTATCTTGAAGAAATTTAGTGATGAAGGAAATACCAAAGATAGAAACATATAATTAAAGGAATGAAAAGTAGAACCTGTAAAAGTAACGGGAATATGATTAGTTTGTATAAAGAGGTAAAAATGATCTTCAGTTATAGGAAAACTTTAATATTGAAGGGAAAGAACAGGTAGTTACCACTGATGCAAATGATGGGTTAAGATAAAATAAACCAGAAATTGAAGGAAGACATGCTAGAAACAAACTCAAAGGTTATTTGGAATGGACATGGTACTTAGTCATCCTGACTGCTCAATCACCATTGGATGTTATTTGATTTGCTTGTTTTATTGTTTCTATCAATATGTAATAAGTAATTTATGTAAAACATATTTTGCAACTACAAACAAGTTTTTTTGAAAACTCTTTAACACTGGGAGATAGAATTGTAGAAAATATTTTCACATATTTTGGTGCACTTATTACAGTGCTTGAAATGAATTTTTCAAGCGTGCTCTTCTTGATGTGCTTTCATATTGTGTATGAAAAACAGAAACCCTGAAGTAAAATAAAATATACTCATTGTTCCCTAACTGTGTGTTTAGGCTCCCCAGGAGATTGTAGTGAATTCAAAAGGTGCCACAGGGTATTTTAAATTTTAAGGAAAATAGTAATATGCAACATCTGTTAGCAAACAAACTACTACCTACAGGTAGTTCACAGTTTAATATTAGAACACAGTAATAGCTTTTGAGGGCGCCACATCTTTTTGAAACTGAGTTTTCAGTGGTTCCTTTGATAAAATGCAAGTACCATGGAAAAATCAATGTGATGAAGGATTCAAGGAGTGTGCTAATATGAGTCTAAAAATTAAGAAGTTGCACATTGACAAAACAGATACATGTATATTATTATCTAGGTGGTTACTTTAAAATAAAATAAAACATGCTTTTTATTTCTTTCAACTTATGTACCTTATACTTTTCAAATAGCTACTCATATGTTAGACCATAAGTATGGACTCAGTTGTTTGGGCTTAACTAATTAACATGAACTGTGACATTTAAAAAATTATTTATGGGGCTCTATAAAAATTAGAAGGCAGAAAGATCATTATGAAATAAAACATTTAAGAATCTCTATGATTTTTAGGTGTTTTTTTTTTTTTGGTTGTAAGATAATAACCTGCATTTCATACTCTTATTTTTTCAGACTTCAGATATACTTAATAAAATTTATTTTTAGAAATAAATAAAAAGTTTTGCATATGATTGTTACATTTAGTAGTATCTGTTGTAACTAATTACACTTTCCAAAGTTTAGATAAATGATAGATTATTTGAAAGATGGGGAAAAAAACCCTAGGCTTTTAAGGGGTTTTTTGATTATCAAATGCACTAATCCGTGCAAGTGTTTTGTACATATAAATGTGAACCAAATGCTAGTGATGTCAGTTTCCAGGAAGGGGTTAACAACATTCCTATGTTGACAAAGGGGTTGAATTTAATCTTTGTCAATTAGTGAAAGAAAGTTAGATTTAGGGCAGTAACTTAATTTTTACTTTAAATATTTCCATGATTAGAAGATGCTTTTTCCAGACAATTCTGTAGAGTTTGGAAACAGTTCTAATTTTCACTAATGTATTGCAAAGTATAGATTTTTTTTTTGTTTCTTTCGATTAAAAAATTTCATATGTGAAAAAGAATATTTTAGTGATATTCTATGTTTTTGGCTGGCTTTTTATCTTTTTGGTGTTAGTGAAAAGCATTTATTGGAACCTTATAAAAATTTAAAATTTTTTTTGGAATATATTAAGTAAGCTTTGAAATAGAGTGAGGAACTTTTTTTCATTCTTTTTTCTTAGTAATATTTCTTGCTAAATTTAGTAATATTTCTTGGTACTGAAGGACCTGCCCTTCCAGCATCAACTGTGAGAAGCTTGGGGGCATGGAGAAATCCCTCCTGAGATGGTTTCAGAGAACTGTGTCTGCTTTATTTCACAGCAGAAAATAGCTTTTATTGTGGGTGTGTGCCAATTCACATATAACAGTCATGAAAGGCCAGAGGTGATCCACAACATATGATATTATGGGAGGCCAGACACCAAGAGTTCAGAAACTGTCACACAGGCTGACCTTGGTACCAACAGGGGAATATCTTCTTGTCAAAGGAGCAAGGAAATGGCACTTGCCAGTGTTCTGACAGCACTCTGTCCCAAAACATAGGTTCTATGTTAGGTCTTCCCTGTTGCACAATGAGCAAGATAAGCATTCCTCCATGTAGGTCCAGAGTCAGGACCTACAACACCTTGGAAGAGAAACTGGGATCACTACTTATAGGATTAATAAAATGGTAATAGCCTGAATTAAAACTTTCAGTGTTGAATGTTGAAAGAATATGAATGGATATAATTCTGCAACTTACTCAATTTACTCTTTTGTTACATCTTCCCAATATCCTGGGTTGTTGGAAAATGAAGTGTTATAATGTAGAACCCAACGGTCCATGTTAGCTCATGAGTTTTTGGCTTCAGTGGTCCATTATAGATTTATTGATTCTTATTTAAGTAGTTGGCCTCTGAAATTGAGCTCCTGAAACATTGAAACGTTATTTATGAAAGTACGTGTGACCATAGAGATGTAGTCTAACCATTTCCTTCTCTTTTGAGAATTCCCAACTCATATTGTACTCACAGAAAAACCAAGCACTCATTCTACCTGTATGCCAAATGACATTTGCAACACAGGCAAAGAGTTTGAAGCAGAATCTTACAAGTATTTTCCTGGCTTATCATCTTTTTGCAAGTTGAATGTTAATTTTTTTCTGATAATAATGCATAGAATCATATTACATCATTGTCAGTTTGAATTTTGCTTCCCATATATGCTGCTATAGCTCTCCATAAAATTCTATGGGGTATCTGAGGGACTAATAACCTAAAACAGGTCACATTCAGCTGACTAGTAAACATGTCTTCAGGGTTATCAAGCTTTTAATTTCTAATAATGGTTTGGCATTTCTTGGTGTTACTGTAAGTGATTATTTTAACTTTCATTTATTCTGTCTTAAGTCATGGTTCAGATTATGTAACAGTATATAAGAATATCATGGTATATATGCTGAATTTTAAAGAGAAGTCTTTTAGCTTATATATGGAGTAATAAAAACAAAATGATATTTGCCTATGGACTACAGACAATTCCTCAGGTGAAAAATACTAAATCAGTTATACAATGTGACATAAAGTTTGTTAAGCTGGTTTTTTATTTGTGGTTTACACACAAATAATTATTATATATGTTTCATAAAATACTGTTTGAATAGTATGAATTACTTAGATATTGCCTGTGTGTAGACCAATTTATAGGTATCTTGGAATTGTGAAATTAACTCTGACACCAACACATTATCTTAAAAGATTAACCAAGCATTACAATGGGTGGTAACACCCTTTTATACACTTATGAAGTATATTAAAATGATTTCCTTAGTCAAGGCAATGGTGAACATATATAGTGATATAAGGTAAATAATATTCCAGAGTCTTGTTTGTATATTATTTTCAAGGTTATACTTGTCTCTGTTTTAATGATATTTGAAAGTCCTTGATTCTTTATGAAATTCACTAAACTTAATAAAATCTTTCTTCTATATACATTTGACATCAGTTTTTGTTATGTTTAGTGTGAATATTGAATGTTCAAAACTAGACATGCATAGACAGGGGCACACACACATATATTTAAATTTGACATTTATTATCTAGTATAACACTGTGCATCTAATGGCATATAGTATTAATGATAAAATTATGTGATTTTTCAAGTATTTTTCTGTCCAATAATATGTATATTCTTAAAAATAGATCTCTCTTAAGTCTAAAGGATGTTTTAAAATATCTGGAGAAGCTTGCATTTGATAAAATTGGGATATTACAAATGAATAATCTTATTATTATTTTTTTCTTTTTACTGCTGGGAATTTAACCTAGATCTTTGTATATGTTGAGCATGAGTTCTACAACTAATCTACACCACTAGCCTCTAGTCTTTTTTCAGGTTTTCCTTTTAGCTTTCAGTGTTAAAAATAACTTTCTCCCTTTAAGGATGAAAAGTGTTGAGCAATGGACAATTCAATAGGATCCCACATTGATAGTTGATCTAGAATCTCTACATTTTACAATCCATGGTACATATTTTCATATCTCATAGTGTTTAAATAAAGATACTCAAATTGAATTAATTTTGTCACAAAGGTAAAATCATTTCTAAACCAGAAGTGACCTTCAAGGAAGAGCTGATCAAGTCACGGAACAACTAGACTTGAACTCTACCAAGTCTCTCTCAGCAGTCTTTGTTGTTCTCTGTTTCTGTGTTGGCTTATTCTACTGCCTGTGGTTCTCCATGTGGAGGAAAATACCAACTTCGTTGCTTCTGAGTTTCACTGGGGGAAAACTGACCTTGACCACACACTCACACATTTAAAAATCTCGGAGAAAGAGTCTCCTTCGTCCACCTTCTATTTTTTTTTAAAGTTTTTTGAGTTCATTAGAGTTATACAAAATAGCACGATTTTTTTGACATCTCCATATATGTATGCAACATAATTTACACCATTTTCAATCCCCTATACTTACACTTTCCCTCCCTTTCTCTCTCCTCGTTTTCCCCATTACTCTATTTAGATATTTATTTATGAATATATTTATATTTATTTATATGCATATATATATATATATATATATATTTATATTTAATGTGGTGCTGATAATCAAGCCCCTCATATGTGCTAAGCAAGTGTCTACGGAGCCACAACAGCAGCCCTTATTTATTGTTTTTAATTGGTGCTTTGTAAATATACATAAAGGTGGGATTCATTGTGGCATATTCATATATGTACATACTATCCTTCGTCCCTCTTGAGTCAAATGTTGAACCTTGAAAGTGTCAGTTTGGTCTAGGAGGATGAGTGCAGGAATTGGCCAAATGTAGTTTAGGGACTTTGGGTTTGTAATAGTGTACCCTGCCCCTCGGTAACTAAAAATCATTTAGAGACTGAAAGGTGGAAGATCTTTATAGAAGAATGAGAAGTTGGACTGGGATGGTGCCTCAGTGGTAGAGCGCTCGCTTAGCACAGGAGGGACCCGGGTTAGATTCCCAGCACCACATAAAAATAAAGGCATTGTGTTGTGTCCATCCACAAAAAAGGTTTCTTCTCTCTCTCTCTCTCTCTCTCTCTTCTCTCTTCTCTCTCTCTCTCTCTCTCTCTCTCTCTCTCTCTCTTTCCTTAAAAAAAAAAAAAAAGAGTAAGAACTCAACCCAATTAGTTTCTGGGTCAAGGCCTCTTTCTTTTCTCTTGGGGAATCCCTGTTCCTTCAAATTATCACCTGGTTTGCTTCCTCATTTCTTTCAGGTCTCACCTTAGATATCCTAGCCCTCTGCTTTATCATCTTCATTGCAGTCGTCTCTTGTCTCTTTCCACTGCTCACTTACTTATTCATAGCATCGCCTTTTAGATGCTCTGAATGCCCCTTTGTTTATATCCTCTGAGTTGTTCTTCCTTATTTCCATGGGTGCAGGAACTTGTCTCCTTCCATGCACATGGAACGGTGTGTAGAATACCACAGGTATTTAAAAAAATGTTTGTTGAAGGAATAAATAAAAGGGGATACTATGTCATTGACCTATATGGTTCTTAATACTAGGCTAAGCAGGATTTATCTCCAGTAAGTAGAAGTATGGAGGGAAAAGTATCTCAAGTATATGGCGTAGGTGTCAACAGAGAGAAATCATTAAATTTAAAATAACTGGTGTTGGATACTAAAGGTGTGCAGTAACTTATTATAAGTCTGTATCAGATCCTCCTCACAGTGAGCTGATCTTGTATTAAATAAGGAGATCTATTGCTTCTTGGATTCTATGAGATCCTTTGACATTTTCTATGACAGTGAACAGTGAACTTGGCTTTGAAGAAGACATATTTTATGAGCAATGTATGCATTTAGGCCACAAAAATAGAAACTGAAGAGAGCAGTATGTGTTTTACTTCCCTGGATGTTCTAAATGTGCATTTGATGGTAGATAGGGTATCTGTATCTACTTATATTGATTAACAATCCAGTCACATCTTTTATATTTTTCAATAAACTGGTAAGATTGACAATAATAACTCAAAAATCTTTCATACTTTTTTTTCTACTTGAAGCACACTTCATCCCTATGGTGAAATACTCCTTAAAGGTAAAGGAAACTTATTATAATTTCTTCATAAATTTTGTTACCATCTTGGTAAAACACATTCTTTATTATTGTAGAATTTTTAAAGAAAATTTTATACGAGATATGTGAACTAAAAGGTAAAAAATGTAATAGTGACAACCACTCAGCTCACATTTTGCCATTAACATAAATTATACCTTAATTCCTACAGGTTCATCCATGTCATTACATATTAGGCCTTTTGTAGACATATCAAGGAGGTTAATTTTTTTTTCTTTTGGAACTAATTCTGTTGGCAGAAATCCATTGAGATTTTTATTTCTTGATTTGCTCTCTAGCTTGTCATTCTAATTTTAACATTTTAGTACCTTGAGATTGTCATCTTTTCAGTTTGGGCATAGTAATTTGAAGTGAAACAGTAAGGTATGACACAAGAATAAAATATATGAATAAGAAAATTTATAAATGTGGCCTATTCAGGACTTCTCTGAGAAGATTTTTTTTCTTAATAGATTTTTCAGGAAATTATGAAGCTAAGATTTTACCAAAAAACTACTAATAGAACAATATTAGATTGTTTTAAATGAGACCAAATTTTAATGAAGATAGAGAAATTCAGTAAGTCTTTTTGAATTATGGAGAAAGATTTGAATATTTTAGCTCTTAAATTCTTTGAATAATTTTTTTTATGTTTTAAAAATTGTTTTACATACCCATACTGGACTTTCAAATAAATGTAAATGCAATGGAAAGAAGTAGAATGGAATATAACAGCAGAAAAGATTAAACAGAATATTCTGGTTTCTCTAAAAACAGTATTTCTTTTTGTGAGATGAAGTAAAAATGTTCAAAAGCCGGTGAGAATATAGAAGCTTATGAATTCATCACCTTTCTTCCTCTTGGTACATGAGATTCATCTTAGATTTAGTATAGATTTTTACTTTGAGATTTGAAATACATATATTGACAACATTCTTTTTTCATGTATTTGCTAGAGTTCAAGCCAATTATAAAATAATCTTGACTTTATTATCCAGAAATTAGCTTTGTCATTTAATATGAAATGTGGGAATAATTTGCAAATCAGAGTTTGACTAAAGGTTTGATTTCTTGTATTATATCACACGGAACCACCTGAGCAAATTGCTTCTTCTATACATAATTTTTAGAATTGCATCCCAACTTTCCAGTTAAGTTATTTAGTGACAATTGGATTAGCTCAAACCATAAACTGATCTTATAAATAAAGTGGGATATGATAGGGGTTTAACTGAAGTCTCCTTCAGACTTTGAATTTAATGCTAATCTATCCCCAAACAACGAAATATTTCAAATTGTCTAATTGTATGACATAAAATAATGTACATTTGTATTATAAATAATAAGAAATATTTTAGGATCTCTTTTATTCTTATGCAATTGTTATGGTTCAGATATTGAGTATGTCCCAAAAGCTCATATGTGAGACAATTCAAGAACATTCAGAGGTGATATGATTGAGTTATAAGAGCCTTAACCCAATCAGTGAATTAATCCCTTGAATGGGATTAACTGAGTGGTAACTAAAGACTAGTAGGGTATGACTGAAAGAGGTAGGCATTTAGGGCATGACTTTGAAGTATATACTTTGTGACTGGCGAGTAGAGCTTCTTTCTGCTTCCTGGTGTGATATCCTGGGCCACATTCCTTTTTATTTTTTTTTCAGTTTTTTAAAAAAATATTTATTTATTTATTCTAATTAGGTATATATGACAGTAGAATGCATTTGGATTCACTATACACATTGTAGCACAACTTTTTCCATTTCTCTGGTTGCACATGATGGAGCACTGCACCATATGTGCAGTCACACATGTACCTAGGATAAAGACTTCCATCTCATTCCACCATATATCCTGCCCCCATCTCCCTCCCCTTAACTCCTTCCACTTTTCCCAACACAGTTCCTCCATTTTTTTCCATGCTTCCTCCCCATTATGCATCAACATCCACTTTTCAGAGAGAACATTCAGCCTTTGACTTGGGGGGATTGGCTTACTACACTTAGCACAATATTCTCCAACTCCATCCATTTACCTGCAAATGCCATAATTTTATTCTCTTATTCACAATATCACTGAGTAATATTCCATTGTGTATATATACCACAGTTTCTTTATTCATTCATCTATCTAAGGACATCTGGGTTGCTTCCACAGTTTAGCTATTGTGAATTGAGCTGCTATAAACATTGATGTTGATTGGGTGTACCAATTTGCAGTCTCACCATCAATGTATGAATGTGCCTTTTCCCCCACATCCTCACCAACACTTGTCATTATTTGTATTCTTGATAACTGCTATTTTAACTGGCATGAGACAAAATCTTAGAGTAGATTTGATTTGCATTTCTTTAATTACTAGAGATGTTGAAATTTTTTTTCATATATTTTTGATAGATTGTATATCTTTTGAGAGTGTCTGTTCAGCTCCTTAGCCCATTTATTGATTGGGTTATTTGTAATTTTTGTATTAAGTTTTTTGAGTTCTTTGTATATCTTGGAGATTAGTGCTCTGATATTTGTGTGGCAAAAATTTGCTCCCAAAACATAGGCTCTCTGTTCACCTCATTGATTGTTTATTTTGTTGAGAATAAGCTGTTTAGTTTGAATCCTTCCCATTTATTGATTCTTGATTTTGTGTCTTGTGCTTTATTCCTGTTAAGGAAGTCAGGGACTAATCCTACATGATGGATATTTGGGCCTATTTTTTCCTCTGTTATGCGTGGGGTCTCTCTTCTAATTCTTAGGTCCTTGATCCACTTTGAGTTAAGTTTTGTGCATGGCAAGAAATGGGAATTCAGTTTCATTTTGCTGCATATGGATTTCCAGCTTTCCCAGTACCTTTTGGTGAAGAGGCTATCTTTTCCCCAATGTATGTTTGTAGTGCCTTTTCTAGTATGAGATAATTGTATTGATGTGGGTTTGTCTATGTGTCTTACATTCTGTACTATTGGAATACATGCCTAATTTGTTGTCAATACCATACAGTTTTTGTTACTATAGCTTTATAGTATAGCTTGAGGTTTGGTATTGCTGCTTCATTCTCCTTGCTAAGGAATGTTTTGGCTTATTCTGGATATCTTATTTTTCCAAATAAATTTCATGATTACTTTTTCTATTTCTTTAAGTAATAATGTTGGGATTTTAATTGGAATTGCATTGAATCTGTATAGTACTTTGAGTAGTATGGCCATTTTGATAATATTAATTTTGTTTTGCCTATCAGAGAGCATGGGAGATCTTTCCATTTTCTAAGGTTGTCTTCATTTTCTTTCTTTAGTGTTCTCCAGTTTCATTTTAGAGGTCTTTCACCTCTTTTGTTATATTGATTCCCAAGTAGTTTGTTTTATTTTTTTGGAGCTAATGTGAATGTGATAGTTATACTTATTTCTCTTTCAGAGAATTCATCAGTGATATATAGAAATGCATTTGATTTATGAGTTATTGATTTTATATACTGCTACTTTGCTGAATTTATTTATTAATTCTAGAAGTTTTCTGGTGGAGTATTTTTTTGGATCCTCCAAGTATAGAATCATGTCATCAGCAAATAATGAGAGTTGAGTTCTTCTTTTCATATCCCTTTAATATCTTTCATCTGTTTAATAGTTCTGGCTAGAGTTTCAATGACTATGTTGAATAGAAGTTGTGAAATAGGACATCCCTGTCTTGTTCTAGCACTTTCCTTTACCATGCTCTTCTACCATGATGTTCTGATTAGAATCCTAAATGTAGTCCCAGGGAATGGAGGGTCACCATCTGTCCACTGAGACCTCTGAAACCATGAACCCCCAAATAAATTTTTACTCCTAAAGTTGTTGTTCCTGTCAGATCTTTTGGTTGGAGCAACAAAAAGCTGACTAAGAGAACAATCAACATGATTAGCCTTTAAATATAAATTCAGAATGATCAGGTAGATGCTTAACATTTCTAAAATGAACTTGTTTTAAACATTTATTTTAACATATGTTATATTTCATTCATGACTGAGGATTTTATTGCAGTTTTTTTTTATCTTGTATTCTCTAGCACTGCTAAGTGAATGTTCTAATTGTGATCATTTAAGTAAGATAACTTATCCCTATCTCAAGAATTCCCCAGCAGAAAGACTAAATAATGAGGGTTGCTTTCATCAAAGATTGAACCTTAAACCAAAAATGAACAAACTGGGCATGGTTGTGCATGACTGTTATCTCAGTGGCGTGGGGGCTGAGGCAAAAAGAATCTCAAGTTCAAGGGCAGCCTCAGCAACTTAGTGAGGGCTTAAGCAACTTAGATAGACTCTGTTTCAAAAAAATAAAAATAAAAAGGGCTGGGGATGTGGTTCAATAGAAAAGTACCTCTGGGTTCAATCTCTAGTAATCAAATAAACAAAGAAACAAACAAAAACAAACAAGACCAGTTATACATACAAGATGCCAAGCTGATTTTCAGAAAAAATATTTCATAGTCCCTTTGGAGAAATTTTAATTAGGAAGCTGAGAGGACAAAAAAGTTGGGGAATATATTTTGTTAACACTGCTACAAATCCAATTATTTCTTAAATTATAATTAAAACCTGAATTTAAATTGATGTTGATATTATGATATCAAGTATTGTTTTATTTCCTCTAGAAGTAAAGGGAAATTGGAATAATTTGAATATTCATTTTCCTTATTTGATAATGACTATTATTATTTTGGTTTTCATGGCCAAGGAAATATAGCAGAGAAATCTTGGCATTTTACTTAATGGGTGATTCCTTTTCCACATTTCTTTAAATTTCACCTGTCATATTTTATAATTGTTCATTAATTTTTATGGGATAGTTTTTGAAAATAAAGAATTAAAACTTTCCTGGAGAAGGATATTATTCTGTTTATATTTATTTCTCTCATGGAATAGATGTTTTATATATATAGACATTTTAAGGCAAGGAAGGATATTATGTTGAAATATTATTTTCGTATTTCTACATTCCAGTATTGTTTCATCAATAATCTGTTTTAAAAAGTGGGAAACTTAAAGGAATAATATGTATATGCAAGATGACACCTAGACTAAATGTAGTTTACTTAGAAAAGCTTCCATAAAGTAACTTCCATCAAAAAGTTCTAATTAGAATCCTAAATTTATGAGATGTCACAGAATCTTGGTTCTGGAAGGAAACAGAGAAACCTCTGAGTTCATCCAAATTTTACATAAAAGCAGATTTCCAACTAAAGTTATTAATATGCTAAGGCAGACTTCAACAAGTACCTCTTTAAATAAAAGGTATACCTCCTGATTCAGGGAAAACAAAGTTAGGCAGCTTAAATAATGCACAAAACAACCTCATAAATTCATCAACTTAATTTTTTTGTGTTTGTGTGACATTTGTTCAGGGGTAGTACTTGCTATAAAACGTATCCTGGGATATAGTCTCCTTGTCCTATCCAGCTCCACACTTAATCTTATCTCTAGAAGTTCCATCTGTTCAGTTAAGGGATGGGTGAAAGAACAAGGGGAGGTTTGCAACTGGAAATTTTAAAGATCAGGCCTAGAAGTTTCATTTCTGCTTAGGTGTGATTGGCCAGAATGTACTCGCATGACCTCATCAGCCAACCAGGAAAGCCCAGTAGGGGAACATGGGTGCCTGGAGGGAGATTGAGTTTGGTGACAAATTGGTCATCCTTTCCTATAAGACCTTGGCAGATTATTATTATCTGGGAAAGATTATCCTCCCAACTTCTTTTCACCACTTAAAAGTCACCACTTAAGTGTCACCACTTAAGTAAGAGCAATGTATGTGTGAATTTGCAATTATCTGAGGATTTTAATAAGAATTCCAATTAGTGGACTAATTCTTCTCTTACTTTATGAATACCTCTATCTAGCTTAATAAAATAAGGCCATTTTAAGTTATAGCAATAAATAGAAAGTGATTTTTTAAGTGTCATTGTGACTTGGGTTATTAAAATGCAATTGCTGAATGTTATTAACACAATTGATTTTTTTTTTTTTTGCACTTTGAATTCTATTAAGAAGCAAGTACCATGTGATTCTCATCTCATAGATAATTGTGAAATGTTTGTATAAGCCTGCAGTTCACTCAGGGTGACAGAAACACTCTTGCTTTTACCACATACTGGACTGCACATCTATAAAGAGAGTTAATCATTTGTAAAAGTAAAATAATAATATTGCACCTCAGGTCACAGATGTCAAATAGCTGAAGTCAATATTAACACAGTTGAGATAATATTCCAGAAAAAAATATTGCCTAATTCACTTGAAATGACTTAAATAGTCAAACTTTCTAAAATTATTCAAAAGTTAAAACCAGCACTTTAAACATAGGTGTTCCACCTAATACTGACTGCCTGAATCTAACAGGATGGAAATTGCTGTATGTTGGGATCTGATCAGCTCAATGATCACCCACTTAGCAGGTGCATGTATTATTTTCATATCATTACCCTTTTACAATGGGAAGTTTCTGATAGAATTTTCTCCTTATCCTTGATTTTTCACTGTTTTCTTTCTGTTCCTTCAATTCTCTAAACTCTTTTTTTCTTCCGGTCTGGCCTCACTAGGTTTTCAACATTATTTTCCAGTAGATGATCTGCTCTAAAAAAAACTGTTCTCTCTAAAGTTTTGTAGTAATCCTATAACTCTATCTCTTCCTTTCATTCTCCATCCTCTCCTAAACGCCCCCCCCCTTTCAATTTACCATGTATACAGATTTATGCTATCATAGTCTGCCTTATATTACTATTATTTGTGTGGGTGGTATAGGGGATTGAACCCATGACTTCACACATTCTAGGTAAATACTCTATCAACTGAGCCACATTTATAGCCTGCCCATAGTCTCCCTTTCAAATTTTATTTTAAGTGTTTATACTCTTGCTGACAGTCCCTTTCTCACCAGAAATGCTATTTATAGTTCAGTTTCAGGACTGACTAGTCTCTAAAAACCAGCTCTACTAAATTTTGTGGATTTTTTATATATAAGTCCCTGTATTCTAAGAAAAGAGATCACTTTTTTCTTTCCAACTAGAATGCCTTTCATTACTTTTTCTTGCCCAATTGCTTTGGTTAGAACTTCAGTACAGTGTTGATTGGAAGTAGTGAAAATAGACATTCTTGATCTATTCCAGATCTCAGAGTAAATATATGTAAAAATTTTAAATATTTTTTCTTGATTGAAGCCTTTTCCCTTTCTTGTTCAAAATTCACAAAAGCCAATAATGCAGGCTTTGATAAGACAATAATAAACATGAATATTTCTGGCATGTAAATATATGTTTTTAAAAGAGTTTGTTTAGGTTGTGAGATATGATGGAAGAAAATGATATTTAATTATCAATTTACCTGGAATATATTTCATTATTAATGAGGTCAAATATACTTTATGCTTCTCATATATATTCTTTGGTCAACTTCTTATCCTTTAATTAGCTTATTTTTATTTCTTGTATGTCTTTTTTCATGTCTATGCAATTTTTTTTTTATATTCAGACTGCTAACCTTTGCCTATATATATCTTACAAGAAAGTTTGCTAGGTTGATACTTTTGGTTTTTTCAAAACATGCTTTTCCATATAGTTTTAAAACTCTGTCACATAAATTTTTTAATTCTTTATTTTGTTATCTCAAGCTTCACATCCTTTAAATTTCTAATCCTGATCACATAAAAGGTAATATTAATTGATCTCCAAATTATATTTGAAAAAAATTTTAATTTTTTAAAACCCAAATTTGAAGCCTTTTAGAACAATGGCAAATTACACATTAAAATTATATTAAAATATAATTTTTCTGCTGTTTACAGATAAATCAATTCAGAGAGCTGAGATAGAAGTAACTCCCCAAATTGGAAATGTTCACATGCAAGTTAAGATATTTCTGCATTGGAGAAAAGTGGAAACTACTGAGCATAAACCAAACATTTATGACTTTAGAGGATGGCAGGCCCTGACTCGTCCTGACCTCCTCAAAAGTGACTTTCTGGTATACTCCAGAAATAGTCATGGAAATGACCACTATTGGCTTTTTGTTATTGTTTTTGCTTTCTCACATATTGATTTTCAGAGCTTCTCATTAAAACAAAGAGTTATGGAATAAGCCTGTTATTACCAGATAACATACATCCCAGCTGTATTTCAGTTTAAATGAGAAAAAGAGGAATATAATAAAAATTAATTCTTATTTAAAGATCTTCACATAACAGACATGATTTTAAATATTGTACATACATTACTATTGTATTATAACCTCAAAATATGCTGAAACCCTAACTTTCACAAAGATGGGTCCTTTTGAGAAGTCCTTAAGTCATATGGGAGGAACCCAAAGAATGGAATTAATGTCCTTTCAATAGACACTCCAAGGAGCTCATGTTCATTGCTTTCATCATGTGAGGATGCAATGAGAAAGTTCCATCTAGGAAACAGTAAGAGGGCCCCCGTCTAACTTCAAAATTCACTAGCGTTTTTCACTTGGACTTTTCAGCCTCTAGAACTGGAACATAAAAATTACTGTTGTGTATAAAAGCAGCTAGCTATTTTGTTATAGTAGCCCACATAGACTAAGACATACATTTACTTAATCATCTTTTTAATCATCATATCATTCTTGTTAAGCAAATACTACTAAAGACTCCCTGCAATGAATGAGAAAATGAGGACAACTGTGATTGTATAGTTTCTCCAGGGTCACAAAGTTAGTTTACTAGAGAAATAGGATTCCCACCTCGGTAGTGTGGCTCTGGACTCCTTCCCCTCCATATAACTTGACAGTTTTGATTCAGGAAATATTTTGAGCTCAGTGTGCTCAGGGAAAAAGAGATCCAATCCTGAGTAGAATAGAAAGAGTGAATTCAGGTCTTCAAATATAATATAAAACCAAAATCTCTGAATAACCTGTACTCGATGTGGTCTCTTCCTTTATGAGAGAATTGTGCTTTTTCTTCAGATATTGGTCATGAAACAGTGCATTTGTTAACCATTGTCCCAATGCATTTGGTGTACACTACAGGCACTACAATATGATTACAGTTAGCAGACCATAATGTTACTGACTTGAAAATATGAAGATGATCCAGGAATTCAAAGCTAAAAAGAAGAATTCAGGTACTGAACTGCCAGGATATATGTAAGAATCCCACCAAATTATTTGATCTAAGCACAGCTTTCATTATCTGTAAGCCCAACGCAGTAAAGATCAATGAGTCAAAGACCTAGATGTATCAGGAGCTGGTTGGGGAAAAGTTTGTCAGCAGAAGCTGGACAGATTTTTATTGTTTCACTTGAAACTAAACATTTTGTTCAGCAATCCATGTGGGAGCACTAAGGGATTTGGAATCAGAAAGAAGTGATCTCAAATATAATGACATTGAACAAGTCAGTTAATGTCTTAACTTATTATATAGCACCTGTTCTAAATTGTGGAATCAAATTACAAAGGCAAAAACAATTGACAGGAATGTAAAGGTCTATGCATTTTTAATAACTTTGGTAATTAGAGTTTAAATCAAGAATGGGGAAGCTATTTGAGGGGAAAGGGTGAGAAATAAGGACTTACAAAGACAGTGAATAGACAGCAGAGGGACCTCGAGGCAGCTGGATGGTACACAAGGGATATTTTCTGCATTCCAGCTATTGCCAATGGGCAGGCCCTGGATATAGAGTCTTTTATCCATGGAATTACTTTCCAAAGGGAATTGTTTCTGCGATTGTTATATTGGCTGCTTTTCTGTGAAGCAGTGTGCAAACATCAAAGAAGTTTTCTATTAGAATCAAAGTGCTTCTCATTTGGAAACCTCCTTAAATAATGGATGACACTTGAAGACGTTGATTGTCATTCTTAATAATTAACTATGTCTAATTTTGGCAGGAACTGAACTTGATTTAGAAGAGCAAGAGATTTAAATATTGTACAGTACTATGAGCCACAGATTCTGAATAAATATCCCACTTCTCTGTGTGACATATTTTTCCAGGTGGATTTTTCTCCTTTTATAGATAAATAAATGGTTGGTAGACATAAGTATGTAGGAAGGTAGGTAGATATCTATAGTGTGTTTGTGTCTCTGTGAATACTTAGATCTAAGATACAAATCTACATATCTAATGAAGTATTGTAATAGTGATTCATTTTATAATTGCATATTTTTAAAAACACTGCATCATTATGAATAATTAATAATTATTATTTTATCTTAATACCAGTCTCCTTATTTATGACCTTTGTCTGACTTTACTAAACGTAGTGTGAGAGTTATACGAGTGTCTACCCCAGAGCAAGGGTCAAGGCATATATTTGGACAAGCTTCTTACATTAGTGTTAAGCAATCAGAGATCTTACTTTTGCAGGTATTTACATTAAAGCTGAATGTTGGTATAGTAATGGAAAGAGAAAATAAAGATGTCAGACTTGAAATTATAAGCAAAACATGAGTTTAGAAAGAGCAATTATAATCCCTTATATGGGTCAAATGCACATACACACATGCACACACACACACACACACACAAATACATTATATTACTAATTTAGTGCATTTATGGCTTATATTTCTTTTATTACAAATAAAAATATAGGAATATATTGACACCATTTATTTTGAATGAATTTCAGAAATATCAGTGTATAATTAAATTATGAAACTTAGATTAGTCTATGTATTGAGCATGTTAATTATTTTTGAAAACTTAATCCTTGAATATATGTTTCTTATGATACAGAATTAACTGCAGTGTTCATTCAAAATAGTCTCATTATTTTCTTCAGATTCAAATTTATGTTTAGTAATTGATAAATTTTCATTATCTCTCACATTGATTTTATTGTACTTTCCTGCTAAACTTCCTTTTCTTAACCAATGCCTCTTTTTCTTTCAACAACTATTATGATGTAATACCTTTCAAAAGTTTTCAAGAGTTCATTTTATATTCTTCTTAATTAACTGAGATACTGAGTTTTATCTAGGAAATCTCATATCCTACAATCTCTTCCATGTAACTATAAAATATCAGAATGTGGTAGGTTATTTCATTTGCAGATTGATGTATCTCATTAGAAAATCCTGTTACTTTTTTGAGATTGAAATTTTACACTGTCACCTTCAGTACAGAAGATGTTTTTTTTTTTTTTTTTTTTTTAAAAAAAAGCATGTTTGATTGTCATTTAAAACTGTAGAAATAGTGATGAATAGAGACATCTGCCACCACACATACAGATTGATAATGACTTTATTTGTACTTTGGCCTAATGCATATCCTGACAGATCATCAAAACAAGAAAAGGAAGAGCTCATCAGACTGTAGGAAATGGCCAGATGCTCACAGAATAATGAAAAGTCATTGTCTCTTATCTTTTAATGTTCAAATTATGCAAAAAATGCACTTTTTATTATGAATTTTAAAAGGAACATAACTCCTCAAACTTCACTGCTATTTCATGGATATGCCAAACATCCTAGTCTCAAAATACTTACTTCCCTTTAGTTTCCTGTTTATTTTCTCCTTTTTACTAATATCTGCTAGCTTTTCAGCAAACTAGATGTTTTATCCATACCTGGGAACCTTAGCAATCCCATAGTATTTTGCAACCATTTCTGTACATTTAATTTTTCTCAAGGAAAATTTCTTAATTCATGATTTCTAGACCCTCCCTATGTTTTTGTCTGTCAGTCTTGTATTGTTTTTATGCTATTTCTGGCCTCAAGATCAGCTTGGCTTTGTTCTCTTGATCTTCCACAGCAGAAGGAACAGAGCTGAGTGTCCCTCACTATCTGTGACCTCTGGTTCTCCACCCAAAGTATGGCTGGGGAATTCTTGAGATAGAGATAAGTTATGTTACTTAAATGATCACAATTAGAACATTCTCTTAGCAGTGCTAGAGAATACAAGATAAAAAAAATTTCAATAAAATCCTCAGTCATGAATGAAATGTAATATATGTTAAAATGAATGAGCACAAGTTCATTTTAAGAAATGTTAAGCATTAACCTGAACATGCTGAATTAATATTTAAAGGCTAATCATGATGATTTTTCTTTTAGTCAGCTTTTTGTTGCTCCAACCAAAAGATCTGGCAGGAACAACAACTTTAGGAGTAAAAGTTTATTTGGGGGTTCATGGTTTCAGAGGTCTCAGTGGACAGACGGTGGCCCTCCATTCCCTGGGACTACATTTAGGATTCTAATCAGAACATCATGGTAGAAGAGCATGGTAAAGGAAAGTGCTAGAACAAGACAGGGATGCCCTCTTTCAAAACTTCTATTCAACATAGTCATTGAAACTCTAGCCAGAGCAATTAGACAGATGAAAGAAATTAAAGGGATATGAAAAGAAGAACTCAACTCTCATTATTTGCTAATGACATGATTTTATACTTAGAGGATCTAAAAAATATTCCACCAGAAAACTTCTAGAATTAATAAATGAATTCAGCAAAGTAGCAGTATATAAAATCAATAACTCATAAATCAAATGCCTTTCTATTTATCTGCATTTAGGATTCTAATCAGAACATCATGGTAGAAGAGTGTGGTAAAGGAAAGTGCTAGAACAAGAAAGGGATGCTCTCTTTCACAACTTCTATTCAACATAGTCTTTGAAACTCTAGCCAGAGAAATTAGATGAAAGAAATTAAAGGATATGAATAGGAAATAAGAACTCAAACTCTCATTATTTGCTAATGACATGATTCTATAGTTACAAGATCCAAAAAAAACTTCACCAGAAAATTTCTAGAATTAATAAATGAATTCAGCAAAGTAGCAGGATATAAAATCAATAATGACCACAAAATTACCCAATTTCATTGTTGATTGATTTAATTATGGTGGGCAAAACAGCAAATACAGATCTTTGTTTTAACAGTTGAATCCAAAGGATATTCTTTTAATTTTGAAAAACATCTAAAATAAAAAAATAAAAATAAAAAATAAATCTTTGGTTAATCCCCCAAATTAAAGGAGGACAATCTAAAGAAAATCTTGTCAAATACAGACTTGCATAATTATCTTACATATTTCAAGAACTGTTAACCATGGAGTTTAACGGATAGAGAAGTAGACTGGCAACAAGGGAATTAATTAGTAGAAAATTGAATTAACTATTTTACAATGTACATCCATTCCTATCATTGATTGGAAGAACAAATGAAAACATTTCTTCTTATTAAAATTTATGAAACACTAATTCCCCTCTCTTGATATACATCACTTACTGTATATGTTTATTAGTTTCCAATATAACAATTAAATTTAAAATATATCTGTGTTTATTCTCAGACCATTTGACTTCAGACAATAAAATTCATGGCAGTGCAACTCCATTTAACATCTTCAACTTAAGTCTCACTTCACGGAAGTTTCAGAAATATCATTACCTTACAACAGTTTTGTGCAAATTAATTATTCATTTCATTAGTACTGCATCTAAAAAAAAACAAAACACTTTTCATTTACACAGAATGATGTTTCAAATGATGAGCTCTGATTTGTTGGGTGGATTCTTCAAATTATACGAATCATAGAAATACTATGTGTCATATAGAAAGACCTAGGGACCTTATCAGAAAAATCATCTCCCATCATACCATAAAATAAGTGACAATATGAAGAATATCCTCTATGCAATTAAAGAAATGAACTCTACATAATAAATAATAGGAGATTATGTCTAGTGTCTGTTTTACTCTTTTCATACTAAATGCTATTCTGTGATATCTGAGAAGTCTAATCAGCATGATTATTCAAAAAAAAAATTGCGTTGGCAGTTATTGTGGAAAACTCAGAAATGTACTGATCATTTCTTATACATTAAAACTTAAGCATTTAAATATACTTATAATTTTCACAATATATGAAAGCTCTTAATGATAGTCCAGTTATACAGCTGCTGATTTTCATGATTAAAAGTAACTGTTTATTGAAGCTCCTTCTGTTTGGAATTAAGTTATGGGAGTTATTTTTATGATAGTTTTAGATATTATATAGAAACAAACCCAACATATGAAAATACAAATGGTTAATGTTTTTTTTTTAATTAAAATTTTCTGTTAAGAGACAAGTAAAACTTACTACATTATTATATAAAGCATTTGATTGTGATCCAAAACAGGTAGAGTAGAAGATCAACCAAAGAAAACTGGGAACCTATGACACCAGAATGCCTGTGAGGTAGTGTCAGGGACACAATGGAGTAGGGTGAGGGAGCTATGATGGAACTTTGCAAGTTAGATACTTGTATGTGAAAATGGAGGGAGGGAGTAAAATGATATTTTGATATAATTATCTTACATTTTTACTGTTAAGTAAATACATACCTACAAAAAAATACAATACAATTATTAAGGCCTATCTAGAATCCTTGTCAAATTTAGTATTATGGACCCATGTTTAGAAAATATATCAGATATGTTTTCTATTCTGAACAGTATTACTTTACTGAATTTACTATGCAGACAACAACAACAAAAAGGCTTTTTGTAACATTAAATTGTGGAAAATTTCTGTCCCCTATATTTTCAAATAGTTAGGTAGAAAGTATAAAATTTTATAAAAAGAAATGTTTGCCTCTTTACAGAAACAATATGAAATATATAAGCATTAGTGTCAACAGCCAGAGGCTATGCATATCTGAATTATTCTTTTAAATATTATGGATGCTGATTTTTAAAATCCTTGAAGAATATGTTAAGAGGAAAAAAGCATTTAACCAATAAGAAAAGTACAGATGTTTTTGTTTGTGTTTTATTCACTGATTATTGTTATTACTTATACTGAACTCTGAAGTTTTATAGTTGATGTAATGCTCTTTCAAAACTGTTTGTGGGATTTATTTATTTTCTGTTTTTCCATGTAGTTTCATTAGAACCTGAATGACTATAACAACTTTCAGAATTGTTTTTCTTTACTTTGTCTCCATTTTGTGGATTCTTTATATAATGTCTGTAAAAGCTTTATCTAATGTTACTGATAATGCTTGCAAATCCAACATGGATTGATTAGAGGTGACTTTCTAACCCACCTTATATGTGTTTATACCTACTCATCAATCAAAAGATGATTCAGAAACCAACCTGGTTTGTGAATGTGTCCTCTGTATTCTGATTCTCTAATGTTGGGCTCTTTTAAATTTATGGAAGGTAAAATCATTGTGTTATTTCATTATGGGTTTTCTTCATTCCATAGCTCTTTTGTTTGTTGCAAATCCCAAAGGGTAGAGAGAGAAGTTTATGGGAAGACCAAAAATATGTTTTTAGGAAAGTGAAAGAATGCAAAAATAATGGTCAAAGGTAATAAATACAGGTGAACATTTGAAAACTTAAGAGAGATACCACGTTTTCCCTGAGATTTCTAGTCAAATAAAAACAGAAACTATCAAGCTATGATTTTTCATTGAGCATCTTGCACTGGAATCATCAATGGCATTTGCTTAAAATCTGAGGATTTCTGGGCCCTGCTCCAGGCATATGAATCAGAATTTCTTAAGGCAGAGCACAGGAAACTGCATTTTTTAACAACTTTCCTGCCTGAAGTTTAAAGATTATTTTTCAAAAAGTATGCTTTTTCATTTTAATGCACTTAGTCCCATTTTCTATCAGTCTTCCCTTTGGCTATCTCATTTTTTGTTGTCCCAATTTGTTACCCACATTACATGTGCCACAAGTCACCATGCTCCGTACAACTCTCCCTATCAAGTTCAGTTTTTCTCTGCCCAAACAATCTTTCTCCTCTTGGCCTAATATTTTTCTCAAAACAATTTTGAATTCTTGCACTCTCAAGGACTATCCACATACATTGACTAAATCACTTCAGCCAGTTCCTTTTCTTAATGGAGATGTCATTTAATAAGAACATCCTTTGACCTGAAACATTCTCGGAATGAGGTTGAATATTCTTGCCTTCACCTCTGTCATGAAACCAGTTGATACCTTGCTTCCTTTTCTCCCCACCAAAGAGTAGATAACTTTATTTTTCACTATTCTTCAAATTATATATTAAATAATATACAACCATTGCAGAAGATAAAATTGCCCCCACCATCCCAGAGCTTAGAGTAAAACAAAAAAAAAAAAAAAAAAAAAGAAAGAAACAATAAAACAAAACAAAACCAACTGTTAAAATGTGTTATACACTTTACCTGAATTTTATCCTATAGCCTTGTATCAAGGTTAAACCAGAGAAGTATTATCAGCCTGAGATATATATTTGGAGATTTATTTCATGGAATTCTATCACCTGACTGTGGAGACTGAAAAAGAAGATCAGAAATATGTAGGGTAGGCTACAGAAACGGCAGACTAGAAATTTCAGATGCTGGAGAAGCTGCTATTCAAAAAGAGAATTTCTTCTTTTCTCAGAGAAGCTTCAGCCCTGCTTTTCAGTTGATTGAAATAGGTGCACCCGGATTATCTAGAATAACCTCTTTTACTCAATGTTAACTGATTATGGACTTAATTCACAGCTGCAAAATGCCTTCATGGCAGCACTTAGGTTAATATTTGATTGAATAACTTAGGGCTTATCCCCCATCAAGTTAAGCATTAAGAAGATTATAAAGAGGAACTTATTTCACATGAATTTTTATTTATTTACATACTATTTTTTTGCATTGATGTTTATCATAAATTATTTCCTAAGTAGCAGTTTTCATGCATTTGAGATACCCACTAAAGTTTATTGTTTTTCTGGAAACTGTTACCCCAGAGAATTCTGTGAATCTTTTATATGCTGTTGAGCCTATTGGTCAATAATTTGATAGAATTTATAGCTCTGTTTCCAGCCTTTTAATGGCTCTCTCAAAGTCATCAAAATCCATACTTAAATACCATGTTCAATATAATTAAATATTTAATGGTTATAGAAAAATCTCTTAAGCTTTGCCTTGATTCCTCCTATACCAGCTTGATTAAGGGAAACATACCTACTTAAAAAGAGCTCTCAACAAATCCGAAAAAGTTTTATTCTTTAAGATTTAAAATAATTTGGAAAACATTTCAAATAAACACCAAGTTTCCTACTACATCATTGACCTAAATGTTAGTCCCAACATTGTTTTAAAGCACACACCCCCTATAATTTTTAAAATTTACATTAAAGTGCCCAAATGAAGGAGAAAACAAGTAGTATACAACTTGATATCAATTCATGATATCAGAAAGCACTAAAGTAACAAACCGGGAAATTATTTAGAAGAATGCAATAGATAACTAATACATGTGATATGATTTTTATGTGGGGAAAAAAAGAATGATTTTTACAGGATTTGTGCTCTGTACCAGCTATGTCCTTTGATAATTTAAATAAACAGAAATGCAGAAAACTAGAATCCCATATTAGACCAAGATTCTTATAACTTCCTAATACTAAAAAAACAATTGCCAACTGTGAAAGTGGTCATTCATGTTAAAAAATGCAAAATGTTTGATTCAAAACTATCCAGGGGATAAATTAATAATGGCAAAATGTCAGAAACAAGTATGTTGGTCCTTTTTTTGTGGTAATTATTGCCCTTTGGATTGTTGCACACAGGGGAGAAAACTTTACATCATTGTTCTCCAAACTCCACTGTAGTGAAGCAGAATGTCAGGGATACAATGAGCCTTTCATGTTATAGGCACTTGTATTTGGATGACTATATTATCTTTAGAGAGCATTCCTTTTACTAAAAACAAAAAGGATGAGAGGGCAGGTTTTCTAAAAGCAGTAATTATGTGAAGTGTATTAACTATTGTCTCCTTGTTCCAAAACTGCCTGCAGGAGCACACAAACATGTAAAATGGGTCTTTTATGGACTTGGTAAACAACTGAGATCTTAACCAGTGGGCTTCTGGTGGCTTGCATTGTGGGTGGCCTTTTCTTCACAGAGCCCTTCTCAGATTAGTAATTTTGATTTACGGGACTCACCTAGTCTTTCAAAACCTTAATTATTTTCTGTGTACCCCGAAAACTACAAAATAAATATTAAAATTCTCTCTCTCTCTCTTATAAAAAGAAAAAAATAGGCTTAATTATTATATATTACATGGTTATCCAATATTCAAATAAGATGAGGTATCTAAAGCACTTTGTATATTATAAAACAGAAAGTAAATACTAGCAAGTATGTTAAATGGTTTTAACCTTCAGATGAATACTGAGGACTTCAGACTCCAAAAAGTACGTTTGGCATCAAGTAGACAACCTGTATGAATAAGTAACTAAATTTCTTGTTCTTTTTGAATCTTAGCATCATGTAGAGCTGTTTTCAACATACTCAATTTTTTTTTCATATAGCTTAACAGATTGTTTTCTAAAGATACTTGCTGGAAGAATAAGTTCTTTTTATAGTGGCTCAATAATTGACATTTTAAAATGTCCTCTTGCTTTGAATACCATTAATATGGCAATATTTTGTGGGAGTTGCAAATTGTTAATAAGCATATACCCAGACTGTTAATAAGCACATACAGTGGTAAGTGATTCAGTGTAAAAACTCAACCAGAAAATATTCATCTCCTAAGATGACAGAGTGCCAGACAGGGAAAATTATATGTAAAATTAATGAAATGTTCATTTCTGCCACCTCCTTCCATGCCAACTCCATCCCATCCTTTGTTAGAAAATCTGTTGTCTACATTTGTAGATTTTTTTAAAATAAATTTTAATTTTTAGAGCATTGCTATATTCACAGCAAAACATATACAAATGTAGTGAATCTCAGTAACATGTACATCCATAAGACTAGGGTCCTTTTTAGAATAAGATATGTTCCATACTTGTTTAATTATATCAAAATTGACTCTACCTTCATTTATAACTAAAAAGAACCAATAAAAACATTGAACAAAGAGTTCCCTGTACACTCTTTTACCCTCCACATAAATAGGTTCCCACCAACATCATCATCCAAGAAAATGGTATATCTGCTACAAGGGATGAAGTAGAAGTCCATAGTTCATGACTCTCTTTTGGTGTTGTAATTCTATAGGTTTTGACAAATGTATAACATTTATCCATCATTCTGTAAGATACATTTAGAATTGTTTCACTGCCCTAAAATTTCCTTGAGTTCTACCTGTTCTTCCTTCTTTTCTCCCTAAACACTGGCAACCATTGATATTTGGATTGTTTCCATTGTTTTACCTTTTCCAAAATATCATATGCCAGTTATAGAAGTTGGAATCAACGAGGCTTTTCAGATTGGCTTACTTCACTTAGCAAAAGCCACATGAGATCTTTCCATAGCTTCATAGCTTATTTCTTTCTAGCATGGTATAATATTCCATTGTCTGCAAGTACAACCAATTTACATAGCCATCTACTCACTAAAGAATGTGTTGGTTGTTCTGTGTTGGGAACTTGTGACTAAAGTTGCCATAAGCATGTGTACAGGTTATGTGGATATAGGTTTTCTTTTGGGTAAATTGCCTGATTCCTGGATTATGTGATAAAAATATGCTTAGTTTTTATGAAAAACTGCAGAACTCTCTTCCAAAGTGGCTGTGCTGTTTTGCATTCCCTTCAGCAGGAATTCCTTTGTTTCTTAACCTCACCAGCTCTTGTAGTTTTTGTGTCCATTTTTGAAGTGTATATAAAATTTCCTCAAATTAATTCAAACCAAAAAGCATTTGAAAGGCTGTTGATTCAATAAAGTAATTATCTAAATCAATGACTTCATAAATTCTGGAGGAGTAGAAACTATAATATATTTCCTCAGAATTTCCAGTAAAATTATATATAAAGTGAGAATAATTCTCTTTGTGTGTGTTTATGTGTTTGGATGATTTTGTTATGTATTTGTACTTTTCACCCCACAGGGTTTCATCTAGCCTAATTTATAATTTTGTTTCTTTCATGATCAGTGTTTTTAGTGTCATTTGTGGGAATCTTTGCCTATCTCCAGGACTTAAACATTTCCTAATGTGTTTTTATTCTAGGCATGTTATAGTTTTCAACTGTAAGTTTAGGTCTATAAAATATTTCATGTATGGAGTATTTAGAAATTATTTTCTTTCATTCATATGGGTATTTATTTATTCCAGCACAATTCATTGGAAAAACTATTCTCATTGAAATATCTTGAGATTTTTTTTTTAAATCAGTTGACCATATATGTGTAGGAGTCCTAATGGACCATGTGTCATTCTCCATTAATCTTCTGTTGATCATTTTGCCTGTGTTTCATATCAACATTATATTTGTAATGTATTAATGTCCTAAAATCAGGAAAGATATGGAATCTAAGTTTTATATCCTTCAAAATTATTTAATTTTTTTTAGTTATAGTTGGACACAATACCTTTATTTCATTTATTTATTTTTATGTGGTGCTGAGGATCAAACCCAGAGCCTCACACTGCTAGGTGAGTGCTCTACCACTGAGCCACAACCCCAGCCCCTCCTTCAGAATCACTTTAGCTAATTGAGACCCTTTGACTTTTCATACGAATTTTAGAATCAGTTTTCTTATTTACAAAAAGCTCGAGTTTCTCATTTATATTGCATATAGTATACAGAGCAACAATTAAGCTTCCTATCTATATACACGCTATTGATATTCATTTATTTAGGTCTTTTAAACTGTCAGTAAATTTTGTAGTTTTCTGGGTAAAGGTCTTGTCTGTCTTTTGGTGATTTATATGTATACTAAGTTTTTGGAAGTATTACGAATAATATTATTTATAATTTAAAATCATAAGTTGCTAATTTATACAAATATCTATTTTTTATTAGCCTTATATTCTGAAACTTGTCATTTGACTTATTAATTGTAGTTATTATATTTTTAGTACTTAGACTTCTTTATACAGATAAAAAAGCCACCTTGTAATATTGAGATTTATGTATTCCTTTTCACTCTTTATACTTTTTAACCCTTTAACTTACTATAATAGCTGAAACCTCCACCACCTTATTGAATGGATATCATGAGAGCAAACATCCCTATCTTGAGTCAAGAATGCATTCAGTCTTTCTCCATTAGATATGAAGCTAGCCAGTTCCTTAACAGATGTCTTTATAAAATTTAAGTACTTCTCATACATTCATTTTTATTTTGCTGAGAACTTTTGGCACATGGTCTGAGTTTTGTTAAAAGTTTTTTCTGCATGTAGAAAGATGATCATATCATTCTTATGCTTCCTTTGACTATTTTGGCAAATTACAAGTGTTTGAGTTTTGAATCAACTTTGAATTCATAGGATAATTGGCTTTTTATATAGGATGTATTGACTTTTTAGAATACTGCCGGAGAATACTCTCAAAATACTTGAGAATATTTTGTAGAGGATATTTGTGTATGTGTGTGTTCATGAGGGACATTTTTTCTGTAGTGTTTTTATAATATTTTAATGAATTATGGTATCAAGGTCATTTGGTGGGCCACCTATTCTGTTTTCTGTGGAGTGTGTTTAAGAATGGTATTTCCTCCCTTCATGTTCCATAGAGTTTACAAGAGAAAGAATCTATGCCTCAGTTTACTTGATGTAAAGGTATTTGGTTATAAATCATCTTCATAATACATAAAGGGATGGTGAGATTTTTCTGGTATTTTTCTCAGTTTTTGTAATTTGTGTTTGTATGTTTAACCCAGGTAATCATCCATTTTTATCAATGTTTTCAAAATTACTGGCCTAAACTCTTTAGTAATATCCTTTGATTTTGCTTTTCCTCTCTGTAAGATCCAAAAGAGTATCTCTTTCTTTTTGTTGATTTATGTTTCTTTTTTAGCTTTGTTCTTAGTTTTTGAAAAGAGTTTTTCAAATGCATTTATTTTTCCAAACCAGTTTTTGCTATTAATTTAGTCTATTATTTGGATTACATTTCATTTATTTCTGTTTAAATCATTTCTTTTTCTCCACTTACTTTGGGCTATTCAGGACTTTTCCTTCATTATTAAAGTATAAAATTGGTCATTGCCTCATATTTTTTCTCCTTTTCTAATACAGACATTCAAAATCATGAATTCTCTTTGAGCATTTTTTTCATAGCATGCCATCATCATTGATATGGTATATTTTTATGATTATCCAATTTAAAAGATTTTAAAATTTCTCCTTGTGATTACTTCTTTGTTTGAAGATTAATTAACAGTTTGTTACTTACAAATTTCTATGATAGTTTATGGATACCTTATTGTTAGTGATTTCTACTTAAGTACTACTTTGATTAATAAATACATTCTGTAAGATATTAGTATTTGGAAACATTACTAATTATTTTATGTCCAGGCATGTGCTCTATTTTAATGAACATTCCTATGTACTTGAGAAGAATGTGTTTCCTATTGCTTACTTGTAGTGTTCGATAAGTTAATTAGGTCAAGATGTTAATGTTGCTTATATCTAGTATATCTGTATTGATTCTTTTGTAATCTACATGTTAATTTGCTGAAAGAGGGATTTTTGTATTTCCAATTTTCTTTCTATTTCTTTCATTACTTCTGACAGTTTTGCTTATGCATTTCTCTGGGGTTTTTTTGTCTTTACACACGAGAATTGTATAACTTCCAAGTTAATTGTCCCTATTTTCATTATCCATTATTCTCTCCTAATATTTTTGTCTGGATTTTAAGTTTATGATCTTCATACTGTATCTTTTTTCTCTTTTCCTCTCAACATGTCTGTTTCTTCATATTTAATGAGCCTCTTGTATTGGCAACAAGCAGTTGTATCTGTCTTATTTATCTACTCTGACAATATCTGCCTTTTAATTAGAGTGTTGCTACATTTACTTTTAATTGAGGTATTTAAATAAATACTATATTTATTAGAATAAGATTTTCATAATGCCCCTCTGATTTTTAAAATTTTATCTTGTCTCTTTCCTAATTTCTTTGGGGTTAATAAATATTCATATTTCATTTTATGTTCTGTAAGTTAAAAGTCATTGCTTAGGTATTAATTGAGATTTTCATAGCATATTACCTGCTTTTATTTCCACATTCATTATTACTAGAACAACTTAGAAGGTATAACTAATAAACTTACCATTTTATTACATCTAATAGAAAGGAAAAGCATTAAAATTTTTCCAATTTTTAGTAAGACCACATGCAACATCCTAAAATGTAACAAACTTGTAGAAAAGAAAGAATAATTCTTAGATTTAATTTCCTACATATTTAATTTGAGCTGCTTATAAAATATTGAAATGAATTTGGTAAGAGATGCCCATTAAGCAAGACTGTAAAATTAGAGGTAAAAGATTCATGTTGTTGGTCTTATGATATTATTGAATTTTTGCACTTTAAACTTTTGTGTGTAAAAAATACAGTGATTTAAGTTTAAAACATTTTCATGCTTACTGTCAAATGAATACTGAATATAAAATTAATTTATAATTATTTGATAATGATAAATGCTTTTGTTTATTATTTTCCTTGAGTAAACTTTTCTCCTTTCTTTAAGAACATTTTTAAATATAAATTGGTTTCTACAAATAGCAGGCTCTTTATTTTGTAGACATTGGAGCAAACCAACTCTGTTTCAGTTGTGTGCAATTTTCTTAGATCTCATTAAAACTATATCAATTTCTACAGACTACATCCATTCTAATGACTACTTTGTCAGACTTAAATAAAACTTATTTTCTTAAACCCAGTTAACTCAATGAAATAGATAAAAGTTTGGATATCTTCAAGAAGGAATAAATTCAGTGCTAAATTTCCTCTACTGTTCTGTCTCTTGCCAAAAAGATAACAAATGTTCGTGCACACACTTAACTTTTTCAGCATTTGATTTAAGAGCTCAACATGTAAATATATGTTCACTGAAAAGAATGCTGGGAACTCATTTGCATGTGAGCAAACTGAATCTTAAAGACTTGAGAAATTTGGATACAGCCAGTCAAGTCACTGACAGAGATGAGACTTGGATTAAACAAGGTCTCTCCACCATTTTTTTTTTCTGTTTTTAATTGTATTTCTCAATGGAAATTTAATTTTTTATGTGTTCTCGAGAAGCTGTGATAGATCTATGAGCTTTGATTTGTACAAGTTAATTGCTCCTTTTAAAAATAACTTTACACTGTTAGATTTTTGTTGTTACCTTGTGTGTTTGTGTGTGAGTTTAAATTGTTCATCTCCCTTTCTCCTCACACATCATTTCTTGCTGTCATCTAATTCCTGCCCCAAGGGCCTAGTCTCCTTTTCCCTACTTCGAATTTGCAGTTTCCAGGGTTGCTTAGGAAATATCAATATTCTTTATTTTCTCCAAGATATAATTGTCATTAATTTTTTTTAATCTTTAATGACATTCTGTATGTACTTATCACTAAAAATAATTATGAACTCTAAAAAGATAGTACTTTCCAGAAAACTGATTGATTACATGTGAGTACCTGATTTGAGATTAATTTTTTCAGATCTTTTCATATACTATCTCATTTTCATTTACCAATGATTATGATAGCAAAAGTCTATCTTGAAAAAATAAAACATGGTTTATCCAATAAGTAAAACAGGAAATACTGTACTTGATGGCCTTTTATAATATGTCAGCAAAATGTTAATTATAATGCAGCAACAGTTAACATACATTAAAAGAGTTCAAGGAGCTACATGTTTTGTGCCTGTGCCCCACAGCTGCCAATCCCATCCAGCCTGACTGCTCTACCTGGGGCATTTTATGTAGGACCATGTACTTTGATGGTTAAGATGTCAGAACAGTTTGTGTTTGTATAATCTGTATCTCTTTGGAGAGTTTTGCCCCTCTTTGTGATTCAGGTTGTTTGACTGCATGTTGACTAAACCTTCCCAAAGGGTTTGAGAGAAGCTGTCATTTTATATATTAACCGACTTATTTTTTTCATTTTTTGGTGGCAGGAACATTTTTGCAACATTCTACATCTTTTTTGGAGGGTGGTACTAGAGATTGAACTCAGGGGCACTCGACCACTGAGCCACATCCCTGGCCCTATTTTGTATTTTATTAGAGACAGGGTTTCACTGAGTTGCTTATCCCCTCTAAAAATTGCTGAGGCTGGCTTTGAACTTACCATTCTCCTGCTTCCTCCTCTGTCTCCTGAGCCATTGGGATGAGAGGCCTGTGCCACTGCATGGGCCAGATAGCTCTTTACATCATTAGTGAAGCAGATCCTCTTTAAATCCTTTGTTATTTTGTAATATACTTTTTTTGTACTTAGACATATATTTGAATAAACATTCCTTTATAACATTAGGGCGCCCCATAATTTATTTCATCAATATGCTACATTTAGATTTACTTTTCTGTATCTCCCATTAAAATGATAATTAGATGATGATGGGCTTATGCTCTGCACAATTAGTGGCAGTCACAATATCTCCCCTCAAAAAATATCTAGATGTAGTCATTATGATCTTTAAAAGTTGGGAAAAGAAGGGAAAAGAAAATCCATTCCATTAATGTTACATTTTCTTCCAAATGTTTTGGTACAGTGTAATCTTTTAAAAAACCATGAAAGGTGAATATAAGACCTGACTGCAGTTCAATGTCCTTGTCCTCTGCAGTAGATTTCTTGTCTAGAATGCACATTAAGTTTTCTGCTTCAAGGGTCACCAGTGTTCAGGGATCACATTCATTCTCACTCCTAAATTATGTGATGCTTCCTTTCCTTGTTTGACATCTTCAAAGTGAAAATTGTCATTGCCAGGGAAGCATGAAGATATAGGCAGCCCCCAAAGGCTGTCTTGGAGAATTTATAGAAAGGTCTTTCCGAAGCAAGGTATAAGTGTATTGGGGGTTATTAATATGCATTTCTATAGAAGGAATATGATTTTCTTAATTGTGTAAAGATCACATTTTGAACTTTTAGAATATGGAATGCCACTATCTGGATACAGCTTTTTGAATGAAATAACTTGGAAATAGATAATGTGAAGATTTTAACCTGGTGCTTTAGGTATAATCAAGAAACAAGAGTTCAATTAGACTAAATTGCTAAGGTCTTATGTTAGCACAGTGCACTAAAATATATTCCATAATACTGGGGAAGATTCTGTATGAACTTGGTTAAACAAATAAATACGTTTTCAAGAAGAATAGAATCTTAGGCCAATAACCTTTTTTAAAGTATGTAAGTGTTATTTTTTGGATTCTCAGATGTTTTCTTTCAATAATTAAAAAATGTAAAGATAGAAGAATATAACTAAAAATAATTAGCAATAATAGCTAAAAATGAAGAAGAGCCTTGTTTACCAAGAACCCAGACTTGAATGTTGTGTGTTTCAGTTTGGTCAAGTTTTGCTTATCCACAGTCAGATCACAGTGAAATTAAGTGAGTTATAAAAAGAAATTGTCAACACATACTCACTACCATCTCATTACTTTCCCTATAGCCTATAGCTTAGAAGAACCCTTCTGAAGACATACATATAGTCATTTCCTTACACTCAGGAATATTTGTTATAAAAGCATAAATATTTAAACATTTCATAGCTGTTCATCAGTTTGAGAGATAATCCTGTCTACGTTTTGGATGGAGTAAAGAGCAGGTAATAGAATGCTCTAGGCAAGGGATTCTAGCTGTATTGTTTAATGTCAGTTGTTCAAGGGAAGCCCCTGGATTTTGAAGTGCTGAGTTTATCACTGGACACTTGTATCCAAACAAAACCCTCAAAATGCATTCTTACACAATTATATATGGTATTTCTCCACTTTTCCTTTAAATCATTCTGAAATTTAAGTTGGCACAAATTCATGAATATCTTAGATAAATTTCACATATACATTCCCTTTTACAAGAATTAAGAATTAAATTATAAGAACAGCACAATAAATTGTGCCTCATCTTTTCTCAATGAAGCCTGTCCAATTATTTGTGTGCACTGTACTTTGAAGTTCATAATCATTACCTTCTCTTTTATTCTAACTTTCAAAAGTGAAGACCTGATTACTACCATATGACTGGTGCAAATATTCCACTTTGCAATATGTGCTGCATATAAATGTGTGGTTTGTATAGTAGGGGGTAAAATGGGCAGCTTCCCTGCCATCTGTGTGCTAATTAACCAGTGTCGAACACAGTCTTGTCATAGGAAAAAGTTATCTTCATTTCTACAGGGTGCAAATTATGTTGCCAAGATCACAAGGACAGGGTCAAAGTTGGCTGTCAGCAATGGTTCTTAGTGCAGTGTGCACTTTAACAAGTAGAGGGATTTTAAATTGAAACATAGACTTGTACTTCCATATCTAATTTATACACCTACATAATAAAGTCACAAGCACAAGATAAAATTTAAAAAAATTACTAGCCTTTTTATATGTTATTCCATGTTTGTTTTGGATACTTTTTTTGTTCCCATTTCATTTATTCTAAGACTTATACTTGTACTTCCCCTGGGAAGAGGTACACAAAATGTACCTTAGGGAGGGATTAATGTTTGACACTAATTGTACATAGGAACATAATTGAAATGGAATTGCATTAGGGTTTCCTTTAAATATGTTGACCCATAAATTAACATTTTGGTATGATTAAGAAAACAATTTGAATATTTTAAGATGTATTTTAGTGTTAAATACATTTTAGTGTTAAAATTCAAGTCGGCTATGATGATTTCAGTTAGTAGAAATACTAGCACAGGGATTATTTAGGGAAGGTTAATTACCTATTGTTGAGTGATAATTTTAAAATTAAGTAGTGTTTACAAAGGGATCATTAGCAAACATGGAAGTGTATTTAACTATAACTCGTGCCCTATTCTGACAATAAAAATAATTGTAATAACATAATATTTTTCAAATTTCATAAACATAATTGCTGTCATTCTTAAAATCTTGGAAATATACTTTACTACTATGGACGTATATAGTTAAACAATATTGTGTTTTCATATCCTTTCATGCATGTGCTACAAAGGTGAGAATATATAAAGAAACTTTATCCAATGATAAGAGAGTAGTTGGTCTATATTCTTAGAGAATTTATCCAAATGCTCTCAATTTGGAGCTAAAAGTTTATTGCTTCATTCTTTATGAAAGTAAGAGAATTACTTCAAACAAAATATTTTCTGTGTAATGTTTTTTTCTCATAGATTCCCAATAGCATTTGAGCTTTCAAAAGTATGTTTTATGTTTATTTGTATTTTATCAACAAATGTGGTTAGTTGTTATTTTCAGACTACCTATAAACATATTCAAGGCTATTTTTATTCATGGGCAGAGTGTCAATGGTATAACATAAAGGAACATTAAAAATGAGTAAGCTTGAAAAAATATGACCCTTTAACCTCTATGGTTACTGTTTTAAGTTAAGGGGCTCTAAAACTTCCATGAATAAAAAAAGATATGAAATTTTCCAAGATTACACATTAAGCCTTAAAGCCAACAGTACCCATCAATACATACCTTATTTCATATGACCCACTTGAGATATGAGCTCTTCTCTGAACTTTTCTCTTTTTCCAAGACCAACTTATGTTTCTCTCAGTGATCCCGCCAAAATTGGCTTAAAGAAAAAGATGAGGTCCATTTATCTTTTGTATGCATTGAACCTAATAGAAAGAATAAGCAATAAGCGCAAATAATATTGTTGAATAGGTGAATAAAGGATCATATGTCCATTAACCTGTTAAACTGTCATTCCATAGATCAAGTCCACTAGGGAATTATGTTTAAAGTAAGTTTTGAATGAAATGCAATATTCTGAGTGGAAAATGTCCAGACTTTGGAATTGGACAGATCTGTGTTAGAATCCCAATTCTGTCACTTATTGGTTATTAAAATAACTCATTTAATACCTCTGAATATCATTTTTTAATTCTAAAGAATGGGGACAATTATAGGGACTTACATAATTTTTGAGTTGGACTCTTTGTTCCTAAAATGTCTGATAATGCCTCTTTACACATAATATGTTTTCAAAATAAATCAGCATATGATACATGGTTTAAGTTTTAGATGAACTCTGTCATGAAATAAAGCTCTGTTGCATAATGGGTTATGTCTGTTTAAATGTTAAAAACAGTATATTAGGCTACAGTTTTAGGTTGAATTTAAAGTTTTCTTAAAGATTAACCTATCTGGTTTAATTATTGTTTAATTATTTCCCCCATGGATTGTGACTATTAATGATGGATAGAATTGTATATATTGCCAATCTAGTAGGTGAAAGAGTCACATGATGCAGAAGCACTGTTTGTTCTTCCATTCTTCCACCAATGAGATTATCAGCGACATCCAATGTCTGATTTTGGAAAAGTAAGTAACATAGACCAACTACTCAGTTATCTGTTGAAGAGGAAAAAATTCTGTTGTTTTAATAGTCTATTATCATCAAGACAGTCAGGATAAAACCATGGTTGTTTGCTATTTTATGAGGGTAATGAAGATACCATCACAGGATCCAAAATATACCCAGTGGTAGTGTTCTCTAGTGGCTAACTCTTAAGGGTAGTTCAAAATATTCATTATGAAAAGATCCTATTTTTTTCTTTATTCTTCAGAGAATTTCAAGCTAAATGCTGGCCATCCCAACCTGATAGGTAAATCCAAGTAAGCATGTTGAAATGGCAAGGCATTAGAGAGTGGGCATCATGTGGAGGGGTTTAAGGAAATTTTTGGTTCCCATCTAGAAATTTTCAGTTTCAGAGCATCTCCAAGTTGTTCCTCTGACAATAGTGGAGTATATATCTGAAAGGCCTTAGTAAGAGAGCAAGGATGCTGTCTGAAATCTGGGAAAATTATAACCACCTGCAACTTTATAGTTTTTAAAAAGTACCAACGTGGTAGGTTTAATCACTGTGAAAGATGAGAAATCCGAAAAGTAATAAGTTGAACCCACTTTTAAGATGGTAATAAGATCATTTAATAGATGTGTAAAACTGCAAAGTGATTTTGAAGAAGGATCCCTTGACTTGTGAGTGAATCATAAACTCATAAGCAACCATTCAGCAAATCAATACTATTTTGTGGTGTGGATACTATTGCAACATCTGCTCCAATACAAAGATAAATCCAGTGCAAACCATGCATTTAACTCTTCGGCTTGGCATCCTTATCCTGCTGCTCTTTTTGCACCTAAACTACAGACCTAACAATTCTTCTTGTGAGGAAGAAGAAAACAGTTGCTGATGCACAGATTATTTATATTTGTCTCAAGATAAATGAGAACATGAGACTAAAACACTAGCTCCAACATAAGAAACATTTTAATGGCTGTAAAGTTAACTCTAAGAAATTAATGGAATGCAGTGTACAATGAAGGTAAATACAAATAGCTTTGGATTAAGACATAGTCTTTTACATATAAAGCCCGGAATAGGTCAGATTCTTTAGATTTTTGATGAAAAGGACACTTTTGATCACTCAATTTAGGGCATTAATGAAAAAAAAAAAAAGATGAGTAAACTTCATGATTTTCTATTTGAGATAATAATAAGGAAGAGGTTATTGCTTCTTTGGAACAGTGTATTACATACTATGAATAAAAATGGACAACAGTGATCAATGTTACTTATACATACAGTTACATAAAAGCAGAATTGATTCTTACCATTATTTTTTGCTTCATTTGGACTATAAAGTGGTTGTGTAATAAATGAGAGAAGTGAACTAATACCAGGATGTGATAAAACTGTCAAAGAGGGGCTAATAATCAGTTATTCTAAAATCAGGTGTCAAATGTGATGGTGACACGATTTTAGATTGCTAGCATTTTCCAGTTATCAGGAGGAAATTTCTCATGAATGATCTGAAAATCTTGAAATTCAAATCCAGGTTATATCCAGTACTTACTAATTATAACTAATGTCATGTTTCTTAATCATGCAGAGAGTTGGTTTCCTTAGTATTAACATTACAATATAATCTGCCTGCTAAATAACTGTAGAAAATAATATGAAAGACATTTTAATGGTATTATATTGACCAATAGCAATCACATGAGGCACTTTTCCTGTGTATCTTAAAAAAAAACAGTGAAAATGTCTACATATCAAGCTTTGAGCCTTAGTCATTATTAATTTGACCCTGATTCCTTTTAAGATAAAAAAAAGAAACATCCCAAGTAATTATATCTTTACAGTTGCTCATTGTATTTTGCTAGTCAGTACATTTGAATATTACCCAAATGATTTATGGAGAATAGTTCATAAACCACATACCATTCTAGATAAAGTTATTCATATAGATGATAAGCCGTGAATTGTTTCATGAGGAAGATCACAGTGTATTTCACTATCTTCAGTGATACTATTTTATAGAAAATTTTAAAATTATATTTGCCAATTTTGAAAATGTTTGATAGCAATTATAGAATATTCTGTATTATACTGCACTTTCCTGGGTGATTAAAAAAATAAGTTCTTTTAATTGGCATCTCCTTGGCAAATCTTATGTTTCTTCCTTATGTGTCTGCCTCATGTATTTCTGAATGCTCTTATTCTGCTGAAATCCTCATCTACCCAACTCATGTTTATCTCTCCCAGGAGTGTCTTAACTGATTTTTTTTCCAACTGATTCATTCAAATATTTTTAATCATCTAAATAAACCGTTCCTCTCAATTTTAGAGTCTGTGTTTAAATCAAGCTGATATTCTGTTCCATATTGTGTGGACACTGGGTTAATGTTATGCTTCTAAAGACTTTAAATTTTAAAGAGGATTCTTTGTGACATCATACTTAACTCAAGGGCATGGATTTCCCACCATGGAAGGAAAAGTTGGAAAGCTCTTACTAAAATATTTTATGGCTGGCATCTCTGACAATCACTTCAGAAAAGTCTTTCTTTCATATATGCTTATATCAGTTGGCTGTATGAATTTCATAATTATGAATAACTTATCTGATTTTAAAAATCGGTTTTTAATGACCACTTTTTTTAAAGTTTAAATTGATTGTTATCTTTAATATACTCAAGTATACATCAAAAATCATTCTACAAAGATCACAAATGTTTGTGCTACAACAAAATGTTTACATATCCCCTAACTCTGGCTTTCTTTTCTTAAATGATCACCAGTGGTCATAGTTTAGAAAGTCTTTTACAACGCTCCCCCCACCTCACCCTGCCCGCCCAGGCATCAACAATAGAATCTACCATTCTTTTCCATCAGGCATAATGGACAGGACATTCCCATGTGTATCTGGGAACCTCTAGCACTTCTGTCCCTGAGAGTCCAACATAGCCATCAAGAGCAGTTTTCTGTAGCTCCCGCATATTGAAATACAATCCCCAGAATTGACCACATGCCCTGTTAATGGTTTCATTGTATGTCTTTTTTTATTTTTAAGTAAAATCAGATTTTGTATCATTGTGAATAACAAAATATAAAATAAATATTTAGAATATGAAAAAAAAAACTTGAAGGTAGTTTTTTACTTACTTAGGGAATATAGGTACTTCTGTAAACCAGAAATTTTCCCAGATTTGGGGATACACCAGTTCTCAAGAATGTGAAATTAAGAGATTGTTCTAAAATATAATCACTCCGGCCCATCTATAGTATTGTTATCTGGTAGGCCCCTAATGGTCTTGAAAACAAATTTAAACCCTTTTGGGTTTTGTATCATGTTTATGTTTAGAGTTATTATTGTATTTTTTTACATCATCATATCAGAAAATATTATTTACTTGGATTCTCATTCCATGTAAGAATTGCTACTTCTCATAATTCATGTTTCTTATTTTCATGACTTTTTTATTCAGTTCTTTTCTGTCACACCCTTTTAAGATGAATTTAAATGGCATGGTTGACCTGATGGGAAATAAAAATGATCTATCAAAATGAGCTTTGCAGTGTGACTAGCAATTAATTGGCCAGTTTGCCTTCAGGCCTCAAAAATTGTATTTTGAATCTCTAGATGATATGGTGGCAACATTGCCTCTGGCTCAAAATATGGGATTGATATCTAACATTCATGATCTCCATTTTAAAAAAATAATGAAATTTGGACTATTTGTTAGTGAATTTGTCAAATACTCATGGTCAGGGAACATATTTGCAACTAAGCGAAATATATTGATTATACATGTAACATGACCCATAATAGAGCCCAACAAATATTCTCTGAATGACTGAGAAGACAAATTTTGCTTCAAAATAATAATTTTATTATGATTCTATAAAACACAATCAATTAAGGAGATACTATCTCTATCTCTTCTGAAGTTTAAGAATGTTGTCTAAATACTGTTTATCCCTTAGAAAATGAAACTGTTGGTGGGGGGGATAAATTAATTCTATGATTCTAAATAGTTTCACTGTATATACTCAGTTTCTCTATATTGCCATAGGATTTTTGTTGTTTTACTGTAGTATTTATTACATTGTTCTGTTTATTTTCTCAATTGTATTTCTTGGGCAGTTTCCTTTTAATTTAAATTTTATTTACTTGCCTCGTACAGTGTTTGGCACATAGCTGTACTTAACAAATGTTTGAAGAACATATGAGTGAATTAATTTAAAAAAAAACAAAAAACAATTATTCTCCGAACTACATAATTTGCCATCTTTCTGTTTTTGAAAGCGTATCTATTTTACACTAAACCAAAGAAACGCCAAATATCAATAAAGTCAATAAATATTTGCTGCACTGAAAACAGTATAACCAACATAATATAGTACAGATAAATCACAGATTAGTTGACTGATTTGAGATGTAAATAATTAAATATTATACAAAAAACATAACAATTATGTATTATGCATTAGAATTCTATACTGTTGTTTTCTGCCGAAGGCCCGGCTGGCAGCAAAATAACCGGGGGGTGACGAACAACTTGTGTAGATTGATACAGCAGGAGTAGGAGCCGTTTATTCTAGGACAGGAGGAGTATATATACATTCCACACAGCTTATCTTAATTAGCATAAACTAGATACATCAGTCAACCAATAAGGAATCTCCACACTTAATGACTCCATGGAGTTACTTCACAAACCACTCCCTCTGGCATTTTGCCAGGCGCCATCCAGACTTGTTTACAGACTCTAACATTTGTCTGGCAAAATGCCAGGCGCCATCCTGACTTGTTTACAGACTCTAACAGTTTTCCACACAGTGATTCCCGTGGTCATATTACATTTGCCTGTCAGCTTCCTTTTGGATAATTTACTTAAATTATGGTTAAAATACTGAAAAATTCTTTGTGGTAGTTTTGCCTTAATGGCAGTTCCTGTCTTAACTCTGGAGTACGATGTGGGGACAGGAACTCAAGCTGTAGATAGCAGTAGACTATATTCAAATTCTGACTATTTCAGATTGTTATAATCTTGGAGTTATCTTAGGTTAACTTACTTAGCATGTCAGCTCAGTTTGCGGGCTATACAAAATGAATATTCATAGTAAATGCTTTGTAAAATAGTTGTATGAGTCCAGAATTTACTACAGTCTTGACTTGTATTAAGCAGTCAGTGTTTCTCAGTAGTAGTGCAGTATATGGCAGTGGTATTATTTTTAGCATATTGAATTGTATTAGTAAATACATATACCTAACATTCTTCAGTAGAAATTTAGATTTCCATATGATGCCCACTTGCTGCTATCAGATCTAAACAATAATTTAGTGTGGCAAAAAAAGTTATAATTTCTTTTATATTTATTTCTATGTTTACTTGTGGATATGGGGGGATATAAACAAAATTTCCCATGAATGATTGATGTGTATATTTTATTATGTATATGAAATGTTTCATATACAAATTGATACAATTCCAGTTAATTGATAAATATTTTGAACAATCTCAATGTTTTAGTGAGTTTTTTTTATCACTGAGATCAAAGACCTGACAATTACAACTTAAAGGAGGAAAAGTGCATTTTGGCTCATGGTTTCAGAAGTTCAGTCCATGATTGGTCAATTCCATAGCTCTGTGCCTGAGGTGAGGCAGAAAATCACAGGAGAAAGCCATGGTGGACCGATACAGCTTAGGACATGGCAGCTAAGAAGCAGAAAAAGAGGTCTGTTCACCAAGAACAAAATATAAATCCCCAAAATACCCCACCCCAGTGATCTACTCCCTCCAGCCACACCCTGCCTTCCTACATGAAATTAATTCATTCAGGAGGATTAACATATTGATTAAATGAGGTTAAGGACTCATAATTGAATTATTTCACCTCTGAACATTCTTGCATTGTCTTACACATGAGCTTTGGGAGAAAACTCCTTTCAAAACCATATCACCCAAATGGATCATATTTATATGTAAAGCTGTTTATATTATTCTATACATTATTTTTATCCTACACAAAAGTTAATTATATATATATATATATATATATATATATATATATATGTGTGTATGTGTGTATATATATATATATATATATATATATATATATATCTTTATTTCCACTATATTTTTGTGCTTTCCTAAAAAAATTAGAATTTACATTTATATCTCCCTTCAGTACATAGGAAAAAAATTTAGAATATGATTATAAGGTGACACTTTGGTAAATATGACCAGAACAAAGGAATGTTGTAGGTTGGCCAATATTTATTAAATTTTCCTTGGCTATTATGCAGAACCAGCCACTCTCATAAGATTGCTAAAATTCTGCAAATAAAATGACCTGAGTTCTTCCAGGATAATTTCTTCCCTTCTGGATGATATATTTTAAAGGAGCTTTAAACATAGTAGGTACGCAAAAAAGTATTATAGATTTGATCTTTCAGGTCATTAAAATGTCATCTAACAAATTGATGTTTTTCTAACCCTAAATAATTCTATTCTGGGATAATAGTAATAGTTGACATTTCAGAGCGCTTGATATTTGGGTAGGTAATGTCACAATATTGAGTTCAGCAGTAGAGAGGATAACCATTTATTTTAAATTAATTCGATTAAGTTTTGGTAGGATGACCTGTTAGACCTTGGAAATATCTAGGTCTGTGCTACCTGTTCTTGTGACTGCAGGCTTCTTCAGGGTATTTGTGATGTTCAAGAACCTTGTGGCAGCCAGATAATTCAACAGCAAAAAGCTTTAAATTGATATTTAGACACATAATCTGACATTTCCAACCAGTGAAAAGAAGGGATAACTATTAATATTTAAAACTATGATTAATTATTAGGTATTTGTCTTTATATTGACAAAATATATGAATGGAAAATATAGCCAAACAATTAGTGCCAAGAGCATAAATGTTTCACCATTTCCAAATATCAATTTGATATATTTACTTGCCTTTAGATGATTGGTATTCTTGAAAAACAGTGTTAATAATGCATAAAACTACTTGCAGTAATGGACTTTCTTCTATTGAAATATCTTGTGTTAGTTTGATCCTGTTTTGTGTGATTTACTGTTTATTGAATAAGAATAGAATATTACCATTGGGTTTTAATAAACTTTGAAAAATATACATGAGAACATATTGCCTTTAAGAAGTAAATGTAAAATAAAATGACTTTTTAAAGCTAATGATATTCTCTGGTGAAATTTGCAATTATTTGCCTTAAACATTAATTCAGATCACTTTGTTGTTATTTATGGTTTTATTTTAAGCATAATTTCATGTTAATGCTCTTTAACATTTAGAAAGAAATACGGCATTTTCTTTTAAATTATTTATAATGCTTTCACTGAAACCTTCAAATAATGGGGGACGGGAATGCCTTTAAGACACAGTAATGCTAAAGTTTTGATGAATAATAATCATAATGTAAATAATATGCACATATTGTATATTTATAAATAATAGTCATATAATAATAGACATTAATCAGCATATTATATAAATATGAATTGATAATATAAATACATAATTATACATATGATTATATAAATATTATATGACTTGGTAAATAATGGTCATGTAATAATAATCAATATGGTGACATCATTTGAACAGTATTGAGTCATATCTCAATGGTATTAGTTAGCAGAGCATCAGAAAATTTGCTTTCTAGTATTTGCACCTAGTAGTTGGTCCTCTTGCAGCTGAGAGAAGAGCATCCCAGTAGGCCCTGTGCAGACCTGTTCAATATCAATTAAATGATTGGCACTCAGAACAAGCTGTTTGTGTATTTTCAGCCATTGTTTTAGATTTCCACAATTCTAATTCAGAAAATTTCTCTTAATGCATTATTAAAATCCCGAACTCAAATATATATTTTAAAAGACCTAGTTGAATATCACTTTGAAATTCGTCAATAATTGCTGTCAAATTTATTCTTTATCATATAATGAAATGTGTTGGTCCACAATTAAAATTTTCCTCACATTAATTACCAAACCTAATAACCAACAGTTGAAAAGCAAATTCCCACGTAAGAGAAAGAAGTTAGAACTGAAGAAAGAGATATAAGAAAATATTTTCATGATAGAAGAGCATGACAAAAGAGTAATGTTATTAAACAATAACAATGTACCATAAAGATACATTATTTAATTTATTTTTTAAATTTTATCTTATTTTTTATCTGTTTTGTTTGCATTTTCTAAGAGCTTTTACTTTGGTTGATTTTTAAAATGAATTACTGAGCATCATAAAGCAAGTGACCATACTTAAATGTTGATCAGGAGACCAAAAAATCAGACTTAGGTATTTATGAAATTTGAAAAGAAGAAAACAGAAGTAATTTTCATGTAAATAATGCATAAAAGAATCCCAAATAGTATTCAGTGTTACTAAAATAAGATTCTCCAATATGATGAGTTCTGTCACATACTACATTTTAAAATATGAAAACATTTACACATGACTCATGATTCTTAAACTTCAGAGCTACTGAATATTAAAAATTACCCACATTGCTGTTTATAACAGCATAATTCACAATAGCTAAACTGTGGAGCCAACCAAGATGCCCTTTAGTGGGTGAATGGTTAAAAAAATGTGGCATATATACAAGGAAAAACAACAATAAAACAGGTGTTATTATAATGAGAATAGCATTAAGCTTTTCAACTGAATTCTAGAAGTCAACAAAATAATTTTTTTTAACTTGAAAGATAAATTATCTTCAATCCAGAACTTCATACCCAACTTAACTGTCATTAATGAGACTATAATAAAAGACTTTCTCACAAACTTAATGTATTAATTTTTTATCTAAAAAGCATTATTTCTTAGCCATGGGAGGACCTCCTGAATGGAATCACACAACAAGATATGAGAGTGAGGAAGTAAGAAATATTATCATAAGATTAAATATGGTCCCTGAATCTCACCTGTTATAGTCAGCCTAGATGTAAAGATGAGTGTGTGTATGAATGTTCAGAGAGATGTTTGAGGATAAAAATAATTACAGATTGAATGAACCAGAGGGAGAATGCTATTAACTCCTAGGGGAAATGTTGCCCAACAAGAAGTTATATTAACTACTGTCAAATCACCATCAAATTTTATTATCTTTTGTCTTTTTCACATTTTATTAATTAGTATATTTAAAGTTCAGATGAATATTGCCTTAGAGGAGGTAATATGGCTACTCTTTATTATATATATTTTTATTGATTTTTAAAAAAATAAATGACAGGGGCTAGGGATGTGGCTCAAGCATGCATTTTGAACAAACTATATTTATTTTCACAAAAATGAAATACTCGTGAGGCCCGGGTTCGATCCTCAGCACCACATACGAACAAAGATGTTGTGTCCGCCGAAAACTAAAAATAAATAAATAAATATTTTAAAAAATCTCTCTCTCTCTCTTAAAAAAAATAAAAGTAAAAAAAAATAAATGACAGCGGAATGCATTACAATTCTTATTACACATATACAGCACAATGTTTCATATCTCTGGTTGTATACAATAGTATGTTGACACCAATTCATGTCTTCATACATGTACTTTGGATAAGCTAAGCACCAAAAAACCAAATAATCCAATCAGTAAATGGGCCAAGGATATGAACAGACACTTCTCAGAAGAGGATATTCAATCAATCAACAAATATATGAAAAAATGTTCATCATCTCTAGCAATTAGAGAAATGCAAGTCAAAACTACTCTAGGATACCATCTCACTCCAGTCCTTGGAATATACCCAAAGAACTTCAAAACAGCATACTACAGGGACACAGCCACATTGCTGTTTATAACAGCATGATTCACATTAGTTAAACTGTGGAGCCAACCTAGATGCCCTTCAGTGGATGAATGGATAAAAAAAAATGTGGCAGATATACACAATGGAATTTTATTCAGCAATAAAAGAATAAGATCATGGCATTTGCAGGTAAATGGATGGCGTTGGAGAAGATAATGCTAAGAGAAGTTAGCTAATCCCCAAAAAACAAATGCCCAATATTTTCTCTGATATAAGGAGGCTGACTCATATTGGGGTACGGAGGGGGAGCACAGGAGGAATAGATGAATTCTAGATAAGGAGGAGTGGGAGAAAAAGGCATGGGGTAGGGAATTAGCAAGAATCTTGGAATGTGATAGACATCATTATCCAAAGTACATGTATGAAGACATGAATTGGTGTGAACATACTTTATATACAAACAGAGGTATGAAGAATTGTTTTATATGTGTAATAAGAATTGTGATGCATTCCACTGTCATGTATTTAAAAAATAACACCAATAAAAATACATATTTGTGAATTTGTCTACTCAGTTAAATTTAATTTTAACTTCATAATCAATACACATGGCACTTTTTCAGTCATTCACACATAGATGAAAAGGAGCAATAAAAATGTGAGCCACTCAACATGCACACCTTCAGCTGAAGCACAATATTCTGCATCCCATTCCTATACTCATACTATATCTGAGTATCCTTTTTGCTATTTAGTGTCATGTTTTTCACATTTTTGTGAAAATACATATATTTTGTTCATAATTTAATTGTTTTACATGACCTATAAATGTACTGCTCAGCTGTTCTCCAGTGTTTCTTAGTGGAAAAAGATTGTGATATGTTTTATGGAGAAAAAGTGGGGATTAAAGAAATTTCTTCATTCAGCCGTAAGTTGTGATGGTGGCCAAGACTGATGTGGTAACAATTCAACATTTGATAAATAATGTATCTTTGAACAGAAGCCTGCATAAAACGAAGCTATGTATTGATCAGTTCACAAATATGTTTTGCCTGAGGCTTGTAGGAACCTGACCCTAGATTGCACCTGGAAGCAATTGATCATCATTTGTTAACTCAGTGTTGGCAGCAGCCACTTTATAAGACCTAACTATCATAAGTAACATATTTTGCCTAATAGCTAGCATTCTTAACTTACAAATATAAAATTTAGAAATTAGGTATTAATATAAAAAAATTATCATTTGCCCTTATTAAAAAAATTGACAGAAGGGAGGAAAAATAGGAAGTAAATAGACTGTCTAAAATTAATATTGAGCAATTCTAGTGCAAACCTGCTTTATAATTATGAAGTAAAATTTTAGAGAAACCAACTAAATCCTTGCAAATGATGGTTTGTGGAAATACATTGGAAGATAGGGAAAAGTAAGGTAGGTGAATATGAATATTGTTCTTAATATTTACATTACATGCATTAAATTATTATTATATATTATACATTTTGTATATTACATGTATTATATTAATATTTATATTACATAAATCTTTAAATGATTAAATATTTACCAGAGATAAATAAATTTAAAAAAATACAGGTAGTTTTGATGACATAATTAAAATTTAAAGCACAACTCTATGGTCAAAACATCTTTACATTTTAATGTAATGGTCATTTTTTATAAATTAATGGTAGAGAAGAAAATTCTTTCAAGCCATTTTTATTACAATCTATAAGTTAGACTGAAAGCTGTCTGTAAGATGAAACATGATTGCATTTCTATTTTATTAGAGATTCAATGTTGACACAAATTATAAATTTTGAGTTTACAAAAAATATTTATTTTAAAAAGTATTTTAGACATATGCTACTGTGAAAGTACGGGTAGTCAGATCACTTTCTTGTCTCACAATTCCAATTTATATTAATAATGGATTCTCCTAGATTTAGTTCTTCATTGTGTCATGCATTGCGAAGCAATGTTGTATCTTGGCACAGCTCTGCTGCCAGACACTTTGTATAAAGCTAAAATTTGCACTAAGATGTTCTTCTTGCCAATAGTTTCTAAGATATACATAAAACTAAACCAGCTGAGCTCCACATAATAGCAGGAACACCATTTCTGACCTTTGAATAATAGGAAAAAGCATGATTGAAACTTCTGAAAACTGCATTTTCAGAGAAACAAAAAATAAAAAAGGAACTCTTCTAGTAAAGTAAAAACCAAGATGCCGTTTTAGTAAAAAAAAATAATAATAATAATATGGTAAAGTGTATGTAAAAAAATGGAAAGGCTTTATTGACTTGCAGAATGTTCTATAAATATCTCATTCAATAAGTACATCTTGCTAGTTGACACACAATTATGTTAATGTAGTACAAGTTGAAGAGTAATTTAAATATAATTAGGGCTTAAAAGATAAATGGCATAGAACATGGAACTTGTTTTCCTGTGTGTGGAGAATTTTTTAAATGAAAAATAAAAATAATCTCTAAATTAAAACCCTGGCTGTATTTTCATTTAGTTTGGATTCATTCTCACACGACTAATAAAGATGATGAAGCAAATGAGTTCTATCATGAATTTATGCTCAAATAAATAACACTTTTTAACATCCCATTTTGCAAATAAAGAATGAGAAATGTTTCTTGATCTTAATAGAATACCTTTTTCATACACATTCATTTCCATGTGATGTCCAGAGGTGCAGCAGTCAGTCAATGAAGTAACTCATGAAATAAGGGTAAATTCAAACAAACCGTAAATAGTAATACAAAAGGTAAATAGTGATACAAAAGAAATCACATTGGATGATATTTATTTTTTTTTCAGTAGGTTTACTGATTGCTTGTTAGGGAGTTGACTTGTTTTGACATAACTTTTGATCCATTTTATTATGCAGCAAAATGATTGAAGTATTAATATCTGTAAAAAGTCATCTAGTCTGAATCACCACCCCGTTTTTTTTTTAACAAGGGACACGTAGATCAAGCATAAATACTGATGATGGCTGTATGCCAACTGATCCTTTACTAGAATCTATTTCCAATTTTTTAAAACTTATATTGTTCCATCTTATATATTAACCTACATTTATTGAATTTGTGCTATGATTCAAGTCTCTACTTACTAGAGAGGAGGTAAATAAGAAAAGTCGTGAGACACATATTCTGTTAATCTTGCTATGATGGAGTATTATGGGCATGTATAGAAAGGAGGCAAGTCTTGAATCCTTAAGTTGCATTCTCAATAGAGGAGAGATTTTTAAAAAATCAGTAAAATTATTCAGGGACAAGGTATTCTTTTGTGTGCCTACACCCTCTATACAACCTAAATCAACAGATTAGAGGTAAATGAACAAATTATAGAACATGATAAAATGAGGAGAAATACAGAAGAAATGATATGTAGGAAAGATGAAAGAATACCAAAATATAGTATATGTTACCCTTATTTAGCATGAGCAATCATCTTTCCATGACCTGAGGTATACAGTATGAGTTTTAGTGTATTTCTACTCTAGCATTTTATATGTGGTCTCATTCAAGTTACCATTCCTTTTGATTAAGTTATTTTTAAAATTCTATTCATATAAATAGTTGTAATGAATAAACATGTATAATATCTTTGTGAACATTCTTAATTTTTTCATTTGAATAAATTCATGAAATTTTAATTGCATAACTAAAGAATATAGGCATATTTAAGCCTCTTCATATATATTGATTAATTCCCTCTAGTAAATTTGCTATAATTTATATAAAAATGACCTATACTAATATGTGTATTTGTTGATTTTCCATCTCTCCTACTAGAATGTAAGCCACATAAGGGTGAGAAGCTTTGGTTTTATTTGAATTGTCCTATAATAATTCCTTGAGTATAATAGGTGCTCCCTTAAAACTTGTATGATTGACCAATTTATATTATTTGATCATGTGCATAAGTAACAATGAATTTCAGCATTATTTATAATTATAATTCACCAATAAAAATATGGATATAAAACAACATATGATTGAAAAAATTGATTTTTCAAGGTAAACTTCAGGCCAAACTATTCACATTTATTTTCAAAATCTGGTGATCCTATGTAAAACAATCTTTCTTTTTTGGAAGAAAAAAATAACACATATTTTCTTAAAAAATAATGTACCTGGTTATAAATCCAACAGTCTTTTTAGTGTTTTTTTTTTCTTCTTCTTCTTCTGGTACTGAGGATTGAACTTCAGGGGCACTCAACCACTGAGCCACATTGATAGTCCTATTTTGTATTTTATTTAGAGACAGGGTCTCACTGAGTAGTTTACCACTTTGCATTTGCTTAAGCTGGCTTTGAACTCTGGATCCTTCTGTCTAGGCCTCCTGAATCAGTGGGATTACAGGCATGCACCACCATGCCTGGCTCCAGCAGAGTCTTAAGACCAGAAACTGTTCCTGGGGGAAAAAAAGCAGCTTTGAAACATAAGGGTATATAATGAAGGTAAAAAAAAATTGACCAAAAAGAGATGTTGTTACTTGGCATAAGATCTCATAAAAGACTGTTGATTGTAAGGGGCTAGGTATGGTGCTAGAAAGTGGATCTCAGGATTTTGTGGTTTGGGTTTCACCATGTATAGGCTGTAGCCATCTGAACTATGGTGGAAGCCTTACCTCTTCTATTAGGGTACACATGAGGAGGAATTCATTTTGAGATTTTCAGATTTGAGGAGAATATTAATTCTAGGTTGAGCAGGTCAGTTTAGGTTACATTATTTTTTCAAAATTATTTTGTGTCACAATATTCTTTGCTGTAAAAAATATGAATATGAGTCATGAGATACCATGTTTCTAGCCTCTTAGTGAGGACTTAGTGTCCAATTTTTATTTTCACTCTGATAATTCTAAAAGTGAAGACTACATTTTCTCATTTAAGATTATGTATTTTCTCTAAAATAACTAGTTTATACCTATTCCATAAAGACTTAAATGAATAAGTAGCTGGTTATGGGAAACAAACCTTTTAGAAAATCTTACAAGAACAAGCAAAGGCAAGTGCTTAATAGAAAATTCAAACCCATATCAGAAAGCCAATATAGGTGTAGACAAAAAGACTGTTGGCCATCCTGCTGAAGTCAAGTATTAGCAATATTTTTTTAATCAAATCAAGATAGTCTACCCTTATGAAATATTACAAAAACATTTTCAAAACAGAAATTCTTCTCCCCGATAGTGAAGGAGCTCCTTTTCTCATAAGGAAAAGACAGACATACTCTAATGGTATAAGTCACTGGTATTTTTGTTTAATGTCCTTCTTTTGTTGAATTTAATGACTTTCCATTTTGAAAGGAACAATGATAAGGCTTCTGTAATGCCCAGGATGGGGTAAGTTTGCAATCATTGCCTTTATGAAAATTACACTATAGTTTATGGAAAACAGACAATGAATTAACTAAAAATGAGCCAAATCATTAGCCCAATAACTGACATAGAAAATAAACACATAAATAGATAAATAATGAGAGGAAGTGTGACAGATGGTAAAACAGAGTGCAGGGTTGAGAGCATTGCTGAGGATGGATACAATTTTAAAGAATAGTATGGAAATGCCAGAATGAGAAGGGGGTATTTGTGAAGACCTGAAAGAAGACAGAGAATGAGACAAGTAAACACCAGGGGGAAATGTGTGTACAGGTAAAGAAAAGAGACCACAAGCTCATTTGACCTTGTGGCCTTGAATGGGACAATGACAAGGGCATTTTTTGTTCCATAATGCAAGTGAAAATTCAGAAAATAGGAAGAAAGGAACTGGAATGCATCTATAGGACAGTTTCAGAAATTTTTCCTCCAAAGAGAAAGGGACTAATGATGTCATAGCTGGAGGAGGAAATAGGGACAGTGGTGAGGACATTTTTTATTTATTTATTTATTTTTTTTTTTGCTGGCTTGTTTTTGTTCCTTGGGGGATAAATAAGCATATGATATGTGCTAATGGGAAAAAGCCAGAAATTAGAAAACTAATTAATGTTGTAGATGAGTTTGAAGGTGGGCAGAGAATTTCTAAATCAAAGTCCCAGAGTAAGTGCATTTAGTCTCTGTACCCATTGCATATTCTCTCCCTATCTTTTCTGGACCTTTTTATTATGTTAAGGCATATGCAAGAATTTCAACAAGTATCTTTCTGCAATTTAACTTGACTCAGAGCATTGATAGTTACTGATAAAGTGCCTTAAAATCTTTTATGTCAGTTTGAGGATCCTGTAAGAGATGTAAGATAAACTTCATTTTCTTAGGTTCTTTCTTTTGGCAACTTGCTTTGGAAGAATTGAACTCAACATTGTTGTCTTTGTGTACATCCCATTTAGATATTTTCCCTCTTGAGAATTAATTAGAACATTTGTTTCGAGTGAATATTCCATTTTTTGTGTCTTTTTGAGACTTCCACTTGGGATAGTTACCACCTATCAGTAAATGAGAAAGAGAATGACTTGAACTTTGTAAATATATAAAATTAGAGTAGTTATTACCCATGCATAGACTTACCTAGAAAAAATACATAGAGGCAATATTTAAAATGAACTGTTATATAGAGGGTACATAGACATATTGAGTATGAAAACATTTGAGTATCAAAACACCTCTTTAGGTGGAATTTTGGAGTATATTTTCTAATTTATATTTCAAACTCTGAGTCAAGAATAAGAGACTTTTGGAGGAATAAGGAATCTGTACATGTGGGCATGTTCCTGTGTATATGCAAATAAACATACCTACATATTCATAAGTATATATACTGATACAATATGCATATTTGAAAGCATTCACATATATTTTAACATGTATGCATACATTAGAATTTAATTTTTGGATGGGGAACTTCTGATTTTTTTTCATTTGAACTAATTACTAAGGTCTGTAATAACTTTTAGTTCCACAAATGAAGCTGGTAATATATCACACTTGTACCAAAGCATAGTCATTGACTATATTATTAGAATGACTATGCTAAAATACATGAGATAAGTTATTTTAACATACATTGCTTAGAGAAGGCTGCTTTTGTGTCTTTTTGAGACATTACATCAGATAACCTAAGACAATAAAATCCTCTAATAATTATGTTTTCCATTCTTGCATTGTGTCTAGGAGTACTAAGCCATCTATAGCTCACCACAAAGGGTCTACTTATGACATGCAGCATTAGAAAAAAATATTATCATGATTTTGATTTATGACAAGCATATCAAACAGTCTTGTAGATGCCTCTCTTTTATTCGTGCAAAAAATGTAATTAGAAGATGGGTATATGGGTATTTAATTTCTGTTTCCTCCAATGGACTTAAGCAATATTAGTCTTTTCACATTTTATAAAAACTATTTTCATAATACATGGATTATTGGCATTAATGTAAGTGCTATGCTTCTCCTACTCTTCTGAAATTCTATAAACTTTGTAACTCTTCTGGATATTTAAGTCATTCCTTCTTAGTGTTTATTTTAAAAGTATTTAAAAGTATTTTAGAATTTTAGAATAGTTTTAATTTTAGAATAGTTTATTTAAAAGTATTTTAGAATTGTTGTACTTAAATTTGACTTAAAAAACAGAAAGTAAATTAATTCATTTGGTAACTTGTAATTTAAAAACTTTACAACAACCTGAAGCATGGGCTATGGTTAACAGACATGGCAATACATTTAAAATAAAAATAAATATGAACAACATTCCTTTATTTATTGATAATTTCAAATTTTTATAACATAACTATAAAATAGAAGTATTTACAAGTTTGTAGATAACTTTTTCTCATTTTTGTTGAAGAATTTCTGGTCCAGATGCCCAGATACCTCTGAGAAAAGAAGAATTATGTTGCACCATCTAGAAAATACTGATCACAGCAAAGCTGTCTGCTCTAGTGGCAGGGAGTATATGCTGTGATGAGTAGTTTTCCTTTGCTGTTTGTACACTGGTCATTCTAGCAAAGGCCATTTATTAAGAAAACAGATGGGGAAACATCAGTTATATTTTGTGCCTTCTGTTTACTCTAAAATGTTGGCACACTTGGAAAATACAACTAAAGTAATTGAAGGCATCAAAGAATAGGTCAAGTGTGACAAGAGAGAATGGGTATTCTCAGTTCCAGTAGATGCAGAATTTTTTACTGAGAAAAGCTTTGGAATAACTTTGAATTTATATTTTTCCCAGGCAAACGATTAGGTCAGTGGCTGTATTGTGAAGTTAGTTTTTGTTTTTGTTTTTAATTTCTTTTATGTGAGTATGAGCTTGGTCAGTTGGCAGTCTTCTAGGGGTAGACTATGTATGATTGGGTATATTGATAGATTCTCAAAGAACAGCCAAACTAAGATGTCTTTGGGTACTACATCAATGGCGTTTTATATCCTCCTGTTGAAACCTTTTATTTTCATATATAAAGTTTATATAATGTAAAAAATTTGAAACAAGCACACTTTCTTTAAAACAAGCATTTCACCTGCACTAAGTTTGCTCTGTTTCTACATTGTTGAGCATTTCTTCTTTCAGATTGTTAAAGCCTATAACATTTCTGCTGAATAATCAACAGTAGATAATGTGTCACCTCTACTGCCAAAGGCATAATCTTCTCGAAAGACTGGATCTAGTTTCTGGCCATGTTGTTTAGAACCTCTAATAGTTGTTTCTTCTTCTTTTTCCCGCTTTTATTCATCTTCTAGTTTTATTTTATTATTTTTGAGTTAGATGTGTCCCTGCATCTTCTTAATTGGCACAAGGTTGTGTTAAAGTCTTTGGAAAAGCAATGGACCTGTTAGGCTTAGGTGTCCTGCAAAAGCTATGTGTTAGAGTAAGAAAGTTTAGAGGTGAAATGACTGGGTTGTGACAGCCTTCACATAATCAGTACATTAATTCAGTTGAATAGATTAACTGGGTGGAAACTGTAGTCAATTAGGCTGTGGCTGGAGGAAGTAGTTCATTGGGGATGTGCCTTTGAAGCATGTATTTTGTCCTTATTGAGGGGAGCTCCCTCTCTGCTTCTGGTGCCATTTCCTGAGCTGCTTTCCTCTGCCATACCCTTCTGCCATGAAGTACTGCCTCATCTGCAGCCCAGAACAATGGCTTCAGCCATCTATGGATGGAGATCTTCTAAAACTTGACCCCTAAATAAACTTTTCCTCCTCTAATTGTTCTTACCAAGTCTTTTTGTCACAATGGTAAAAAGTCTGACTGAAACAGGACCCTTCTCTTTACTTTGTGGCCTGCCAGAAGGTGCAGTGTCTTCTTTTAACAAATCAGGATTGTTTTCAGTAACACTAATAAACCTGCCAGAGAAGACTTTAGGAGGTATGATAGGAGGTGGCTCAACTTTATTTATTGTGTTATTACTTATGATGAATTTAGCACTTAAACACAAGAGTCTTTTTGTAAGAAGTACTTTACAAATTTTTTTGAGTTCTCCCAGTGACCCTGTTAGAAATAGGAATAGATTATTTATAACCTCCATTTCACAGGTGAAGCTGCTGAAATAACACATTTATATTCTTGTGTGTTTTGCTCTTTGAGAGAAATGTCTCTTCAATTTTGGGAGATTCACCAATGCTGCTCTCTTGAAGGCCAAAATGAAAGAAAGAGTGGGAAAAAAAACTGGGTTAATAATACTATGAATCAAGAGGCCTGAATGCAAACCTTTTTATTATTTGTGCCACTTAGAGGGACATGATCATCTTTGTATTTGGATCCCTTTCATGTTGATTCCAGACTGACTTTCCCTTCCTTTGGGATCCTGTGTAGCTGAGACTTCTTCTATGAGCTGGCTCATGTGTTCGATTTAAAAGAAAGAAGAACTATAACATTGCTGTTTTGCAAAACTGTTCTAATATTGAATTTGGCATTTACACTTACACACATTTCTCTAGGGATTTCAGTGCCTATGAGTTTCTGTAAGCTTTGTGAGTACTTTATCTTTTAATCTGTTTTTTATTGTAGAACACTTAGGATATTTGCAGATCCAAACATTCTTAAATTAAAGAAGTGGTATTAATATTAATGCTATAACTTTAGATTTGAAAAGCTTTTTTTTTACCTCCAGTAGTCATAATCATCCAATTTTCCAGAGATACTATAGATTTCAACTGTAGCTGATTTTTGGTAAGGACTTAATGTTTGGATAGACCTAGTTTTCTATGCATCTTTCCTAATCCAACTCCTTCCCTAATCCAGTTCTCTGTTGATCAACGTAGGCCCATTCTGGCCCCTTAGATCACAGAAAGTAATGCCTCATAATTGAGGGAAAGGGGGGCTTCTGGGCCAACATAGAATGCACAAGTAATCCTGTGGGAAGAGAAAACAAATAGCCCTGTCTTAGTAAACTAAAACTGCTATCACAAAATGCCATATCTCAGTGGCTCCAAAAATAGACACACATTTCTTAGCATTAGACAGAGGGTTTGAGATCAGAGTGCCAATATGGTCAGACTCTAGGGAGGATCCTACCTTACAAATTGATGCTTTCTTGATATATTTTTTATGGTGAAATACAATATCTCTCTCATGTTTGTTCATTAAAAAAAGCACTAATTTCATCATGGGGACTCCACCCTCTTGTTCTAATTGCCATCTATAATGGACTGGATGTGCCCACCAAATTCATGCCTTGAAATCTAAACCCCAATATGATGGTATTTGGAGGTGGGTGTTTGGTAATTAATTAGGATATGAGAGTGCAGCCCTTATGAATAGGACTGGTTAATAGGACTGGTTAATATAATAATAAGCCATAATATAAGCTGGTTCTTTTGCTTCCATATGAGGATACGACAAGATATCAGCAGTTCATAACAAAGAAGTCCCTTATGAGAACTACACTATGTTGATGTGGTTATCAAAACTCTTCAACTCCATTCCTACAGGCACATCTAATTTAGGTAACATCTCTCAAACTTATTTAAAATCTTTCAGCATTCAATTATCGTTTGCCCTGATTAATGTCTCAACCTAGTACTCAGCCTGCAAACTATGGGCACTTTCTGATTTTCCAGCCTTTTGTAAGCAATCTCATGACCCAGCTCCTCCCCTAGGATGACTGGCTAGACTTCAGCTGGCAAATAGCTCAAGGATATTTAATCACTGAGTTTATCAGCAACCTGTGAAATGCACTGATCTGAAAAGGTGTGCTGAATAGATCAGAAAATGCCAAGTGAAGGAATGGGAGGTATTGGTGGGAACTGAAATTGAAAGAAACCTAGAGGCAACATAATAGAGCATAAGCCATGAAGGATCATGACAAGCTTAAATGTTGCAGAAGACAAAATAATAAATAATCAGAATCTTTGAGGTTTAAAAAAGCCATATATATTCAATGAAAAATATAAGCTGATTGTATCTAAAGAAGGGAGCTGATAATTAAAACACACCATAAGACAAATTATGAGATACTCAAGAATGGAGAAACTTGTTCTTAATCCAAGTCTGTTTATTCTTATATTTCTCCCCATTTCCCTGATTGAATCTATTTATTTAATCAAATTTGCATAGACAAAATATGTCCCAGTACAAAGATAGTCTGCCTTCAGTTGGGCAAATAAAGTGATTTTTGGTGAAAAAATATTCCTAGTTTGAAGGAACTGTACCTACTGCTCCTATCTCCCATGTTTTCTGTTGCTCAGTGCTTCTCTTAGATTTTTATTGAACGAACTTAAGAGGTCATTCAGACCCTCCATCTTGTAACTTATGTTGAAAACATATGTTATTTGGTAGAAATGGAGAGACTACAATCCTTCCATATTGATTCTTTGGGGGCAGTAAATCAGAAGACATATACTTGGTGGCATCTTTAAGTAGGACATAGGAAAATTCTGAGTTACTAGGGCCCATTGGGAGCCAATTGGGGCCTGAGAAAGAGCTCTTTGGGCTTAACGGTTGGAAATCTTATGAACTACCATAGTAATGGCATGTGTGTTAGACTGTAATGCCAATCATCTAAATCATCTCCTTGAGTTAATTTTGGAAGACAGAGATGCCTTCTTCGAAAGAAAAGAGATTTACTATCTGTATCTCAGTTTTAAACCTACCCCATCATAACATCTTCTATACTAGCATTGAAACAATCAGCTAGAGCCATAGCCCCTTTAGCAAGATTATGAGGCCTGCTCTCTCCCACCTGTGTATCCAGGTGTCCCAGCTCAACATTTTTGTTCCCCACAGTGAGCCCTGATGGTGATTGTGATCCTGCCAAATCAGAATGAGTGAAATCTTATCTGCAGCTCATCTTCCCATTCCAAGGTTTCATAAACTAGGACTATGTTTGTTTCCTTTTCCTGTCTCTCTTTCCTTGGAATTCACAGTTATGTAGAAGTAAGCATAGTGAAATGGACCCAAACAAGTCATCTTATTTTTTTTTCAAATTTTAATATATATCTTATAGTTGTTATACGATATAGACTTTGTTTTCTATGCCCCAATGATCCAAGGTCCCCAATAACCTTTGAAACTTAGAACATAATTTTAAAAAAAAAGTATGATGTCTCTTCTAAATGCCCATGGGAAAGCATAGGAATCTGCAAAAATTCTGAACTAATGTGAATGAAATCTTCTAACGACCACCCATCAATATACAAATTTATGCTTGCTCATTGTATTTTATGGATGTTGCAGAAATTTTACAGATAATATCATTATCACTTATCTGTGAGCAGTGGACACACACACACACACACACGCACACGCACACACTCCTTTATTATTAATCATCATAAGCTTGGCTTTTCATTGGTTAGTTTTCAATATTGTTTTCCATCTCCTCTGTGTCATAGGCTTTGAAAATCATTCTGTTTCTCAAAGTTATTCTGGAATTTTGATCATGCTATATGCAACCCTAATCTTCATCTGGCCAACATAACTCTTCCACTTTCTCAAACTTTTCCTTTTTAATGGTTCTTTGTTTTGGGGGTCTTCACAGATTTACTTTTCAGTATCAAATTTGTGTAGCTATTTCTGTCTCTGAAGCATCTTATAATCTGAACCTGACACCTCAATGCTGCAGTTCCTCAAATCCTATTGCTTTCTCCCATCTTGCAATCTTTCTTAAAATGCTATTTCTTTCACCGTCGTTTTCCAGGCAAATGAGAGCTTAATTAAACATGAACTTTATTAATCATCTATTTTGGATTCAGCATTAATGCTAGCTGTACCTTAAAGTAATTTATAAGCCTTTAATGATGGTATCTAGTAGGAAGAACAGAATAATTTCAAGTGATCCAATTAGGGAGCTCAATTATAGGTACATTATCAAGTACTAAATTCTACTGTATATACTGTATGTTTCTTAGAAACATAAGTACTGTGTTCTCCTTTATCTCTTTCTATTTTGTCAATTGCCCATCATGTCCCAAGCTGTGTAGCCACCATACTGTGTTGAATTTTATATGTTTCGGTATGTTTGGATAAATACATTAACCATTTATATTCTTCATGTCCAATTTTTTAAATGATTTTTTTCTGAATCATCCATCAATGTGATCTCCCAGAAATAAAGGTTCATGTATGATCTGGCTACTTACTCACTGTATAATTAGCTCAGTTATTTCCTCCCCTAAATTCTAAATCGCATTTCAAAATTAACAAGAATTATAAACACTTTATATTTTATTGATTAAATTAATGCTGTTAGATTGCCAGACTTTTCTTATAAGGGAAGCCTGTATTTTTATCCTTACATAAGTGATAAGTTTCATTAACTTCAAGAAAAGTAATTCCCCTACTAGTCCCAATATTTCTATCAAGCAACTTAATAAGGTGTGGTAGTAATACTGGCTACCATTCAGATGGTGACAGGTGGCAGAGAAAGCACACAATGGAGTTTTCCATCTGTCTACTACTTTCTATCCAAGGCTTAAAGGGCAGAATGTGTTTTGTTCTATACTCTTCACTTTTCTCCATTGCTACACCATTAAAAAAATACTTAAGCTTACAGGAAGCTTATAAATATTGAAGGTCAAATCCATGTGCTTCATCTTTCTTCACCTTTTGTGAGAAAGCATCCAGGCTTATTCCTTATGAAAAGCTGAATTCTGGTTTAGGATTTTACCTTTTATCTATGGAAAATATATGACCTTCTAACCACTTTATGAAAAAAAATAGAGTTCACATAACCAAAAAGAATTATATAGATATAGATATAGATAGAAAGATATAAATAGATAGATATTGATATGTATCATACTCAATGAATTGCTGAATACACAAAAGAAAATCTTTTTAATTATTATTACTAGTTTTATAATATTTAAAATTTGATGATACTCATTATGGAAGCAGTATTTCAATAGGAATCATGAATATAACTCTGACAAATGGAGGGCTGTCAATTTTTAACTTTTCACATAAGGGAGATCATTACATATCAGGGTGAAAATGTTGAGTTTTGAACTAAGATTTTAGATTTTTTCCCATGGTTGATTTTTATATAACCTGTTTTATGTCACTCTAAGCAGCAAATTTTGAAAATCATAAAAATGGCAGAAAATATGTAATCATAAATTTTTTACTAGGAAAATTTCTCTCCTTTTACTCTACGCTCAAGTAGTATTCCTAGATGGAAACTAGTACAATGTATTTTAATATGTTTAATTGTATTTGGCTTCTCTGAGGGAATGGGTTAACTTTAGTAATTTCATTTTTTCTTCAACAATTATTAAAACCTTGATTTGTACAAGGCCCTGTGTTGTGTGTTATATAATGTGCAAAGTTAACTATGCCATCTCATTGAATGGCTTACAAGGTTGCATGAAAGTATAAGAGTACAGATAACACCGAAACTCCCAAAAGATCAGTGGGTATCTAAGTGTTTATAGAATATAGCGTTGGTTTTGTATATGTTAAATTTGAATTTCTGAAAAGCACTTATATAGAAGTGTCTATTAAGTATTTGTGAACAAAATTCTGAAATTCAAAAATGAGATAGATTTTGAATAGGTCACACAGAAATTCTAGATTATAACATAGAAATGGAAAAAAATTCAAACTATCATTTTTGATAATGTTTTAGTTTGTATTTGGCCAGCTTCAAAGTTATATGCCCAAGGTAAGGCAGAACATCATAGCAGAAGGACATGATAGAGGAAAGCTACTCAGGATATCAGAACCAGGAGGCAAAGAGAGCTATATTCATCAAGGACAAAATATAAATCCCAAAGACACACCTCCAATGGCTTACTTTTTCCAGCCACACTCAACATGCATATAGATACTGCCTGGTTAATCAATACCAATGATCAATCCACTGATTAGGTTACACCTCTCATAACCCATTCATTTCACCTCTAAAAAATTCTTTCATTGTCTTACACATGAACTTTTGGGGGACACCCCATATCTAAACCACAACAGATGTTATCTACATGAGAAACAGGAAAGAATAGTTATTGCAGAAGCAAACTTTGTATAACCAACACGAAAATGCATGACATGGAAGATGGACATGGAATTTAGGAAACTTGGTATAATTGGCAATGTGAAAACTTGGCATAATTGTCAGTATGGATACTGCAGAAGAAATGAGGAAGGTGAGACTTGGAAAAGTAATATGTGCTATGCTAGATGCTGAAATCAGTTGTAGAAATAACTTTTTTTATATATCTGGAAATTACAATTGGTGGTAAATTAAGTGACTCAGTAGAAAGCAGAGGAAGAAGGTATTTCTCTTTTGTATTAATTTGTAGAAAGTAATTATGGAGCAAGAAATTAAAATGCTTGTGAGAGAAAGCATAGCTCATTCCCTGAGAAGAGATTTCTAATGGAATATAAGGCTGGCCACATGGCCAGGATATATCTTCCTCAGAAATACCAATGAGTGAAAAGAGGAACTAAGAATACTGGGAGAGTGTAGCTAAAATGTTTTTAACATTATCAGGTTTGGCTGACAGTATGTCAGACATGATGTCAGACATGCAGAAGCCTAGAAGACTATTCTTAGAAGCTCTGAGCTTTATAACTAAGTGGAATGTAATGCTATCCTGTGGAGCATGGAGGAAGCATTGCATTGAGGATACATATGATGTTGTTGTACTGGGTGGTAGGGATTTTGAGATATATGAAGGCATCATAAATATGGTGTGCAAATAATTAAATGTATATCTCAAGGGAACTAACATGCTGAAGAGATTTAGTTCATAGTTAATTGCAAAGAAATTGAAACTGTAGAATAAGATAAAACAAATGACAGAGTAGAGAAAAAGTTTTCTGTCATTGGAGAGGTAAATGGATGAGAGATAGCCAGGGCAAAACTGGGAAGAAATAGCCATAGGGAAAAGAAGAAATCATGGAAAACTTATATATGATCTCATGGTTTTATTTTTTCATAAGACCTATTTGCCTTTTATTTTTTCATAAGACCTATTTTTTCATAAGACCTATTTCTTAATTGAAAGAAAAGGAAACTTGGCTACAAGATGTTGATGATGAATGTGGGAGTCAGTTAATATAGACTACATTTGAAATTTTGATTAATAATGGTAGGAAAAGGTACTACATTCTCTGAGGTTATATTATAAAAGTAGGATTTAAGAAAAAATATATATGTAGAAAGTAATTATGTAGATATATATATATGTCTGTCTTACTAAACTACTTGAGGTGGGTCCTTATAAAGAAAAGAAATTTGTTTAGCTAATAGTTTTGGAGGTTGAAAGTTCAAATAGCTTAGCACAAGCTCTGGAAAGGTACGCTTTGGTAGGATGACCTCCTGGTGCATGGCCCTGCCATGGTGAGAGCACATGTAAGAGAGAAGAAAACCAGAAGATATCTACACAATAGCATATTGCCCCAGCCCTCCAAAGTAAAACCAGAAGAAGGGAAGAGAACAGGCTCGCTTTGTTTTATAACATAACTCTCACAAGAACTAACTCAGGGCTCCACAGGAACTACCTCATTTCTCCTAGGGACAGTGCCCCCAATGATCTCTCACAAGATTCCACTCTTGAAGAGTATATCATCTCTACCCTGTCACACTGAGGACAGAGCCCTCAATCACATGAACCTTTGGGAGACACAGTAAAACCACATCCAAACCACAGAAAAAATCTAAAATAGGCTTAAAGTTAAAAATGAATTAAATTCTCCAACAATTTTATCATTCTAACACTCACCTGTAATCTCTAAATGCTATGTTTCTTTGTATCTGTCATATATATTTTTTACTTTTTTATAGTAGTAGATTTAATTGTGCTATCTAATAGAGTTTACAAAGGAAAGCATATTACAATGGAGGAACTGACACTAATTTCTTTAAAGGAAAGCTTTTCTCATGTATAGGTAACATGAGACACAAAACTCACGGAAAAATAGAAGATAATATGGAAGAAAAGGACAAGATTTCCAGAAGAGATTTGAAAAGAGCTGTTTGAGGACAGAAATTGAAACAGTCCACTTGGGAAAAAACCAAAAAACAAAAACCTCAATTACAATTACTTGTTCTGAAATAAGAGGTAAAAATGGAGAAATCTTGAGAAATTTTATAGCCAGAATATTGGGAACATCATCCACATGGATTATGAAATTGCTAAGATTCTTGGTACCCATGTTCTCCCTGAGTTTTGCCACTTTTTCTTAATTGTGTGTGAACCACCATAAGAATCCTCCAGACTCTCACTATAGATTGTTTTAGCTTGTTCTGCAGTCTTTCTGCTACTTACAATAAGAATCCTAGATTACTGGATAAAATGAAAGGTTCAGCAATTATAATTTGACTGTTACTGATTTGCATAGCTTAGAGTGGACATTATTCACAGAGTAATTAAGTTACATACAGGGAATAGTAAGATGACATGCCAGATGTTTATCCCAAAAATGTCATCAAATTTTCAAATATTATTATTAGACTTTTATGAGAATCAACATATCTTATTAGTTATAATGAAAGTAATTTAAAAATTATTTTAGTCATTGATTGGGATCTTATTTATTTTAGTGTCTATGTAGGATTTTAGATGATTTTGTTTGAGAAAAATCAAGTGTGTAACCATCACATCATTACATGCTATTTCTTCCTGTAAAAGACATCTTATTTGCAGGTGTAATTGAATAGCTTAGCAAATAGCTTGACTCAGCAGACCTAGTCTACCATTGTTGTTGTTACCATGTAGAAGTTCAGCTAACATGATATGCAGAAACAGCAGATATTAGTCCATTTCACGAAGGCACACAGATATTCACCACCACCATCAATACCCTTCCCTAAAAGGAATCAGGAGAGTTCTGACAATAAATAAATGTACTTTGCAAATGAACAAAAAATAACACTGTAAGGATAGGCACTGTCTAATTTTGTTTTCTATTGTTTCCTTGATGCTTTACATTATACCTAATTCCCAAAGAAATATTTGTGAAATTGATGACTATACATAAAGTTTGGTGGAGAAAGAAGAAACAAGAAACTATATTTTCACTAGTGGAAGGTGATTTCTCTTCATTTCTAAGCTTCTAATGGACATCATAAGGATATTTTATTCGATTAGACATTTTGCTCATTTTTTTTTCAATCCAAACATAGTCACTCTATATCCATAGTATTTCATGTTGGTTTCATCCTCAAATTGTATTTTAATTAAAGTTCTACTTTGGTGCATTAATTAGAGGGAGATAAGCTGGTACATTTTTAGTTTGGGAACATGTCTTCAGCTATTTCTCAGATGTTTGCTCTTGGTCAATCCTTGTGACATTTTCTTATGTTACTTTTTTCACCTAAGTGTATTCTCTTAGCTTTTTAAACCCGATAGTATTTTGAGAGACATTTAATCCATGTGGTTTATTACTTTAGCTCTTACACATCACATTTTATCACTTCAGTGTATTATAAAAATTCTTTGATTCAAAGACAGTAAGCAGCTTAGTGAGTATTTAAAGACTCTTACTCTGGGAGAAATAAAATTTGGCAATTTATGCCAATTCTATAATTTTAGCATTTTGACTTAATTTAGCACAGAATTTAGAATCCACAGGAGTGGTATATCTGTATTTATGGTTTCATTAGCTTCAGATCTTGCAGTTTAGCTACTCAAGATACTGGACTATTTTCATTTGCTGAGAAAAAGGAGGCTCTTATTATTCTCTAGCTTAAACTTGTATTTGCCCACAGTTGGCAGATTAACCAGAGTGAAAAATATCTTCAATGCTTCAGAAACTGGTACTCAGAAAATAAAATTAAATTCCTCTGAAATCCAAAGCTGTTACCAAAGAGAAACATGTTGTTGTGTCAGGAGTTGGAGGAACATGCTATAGTTCAAAGTTTGGTACTTTAATTCATAGAACTCTGAGTTTGAATCCAGATTTTGTTATTTGTTACTTTTTTGTTCATTAGCAGACATGGTGTTCTTTCTGCACCATCAGTTTCAATCTGGGAAAGGGGAATATTAAAGGTAACTATTTTATAAATAGTATGGCAAGAATGTATAATACAAATAAATGTGCTTAAAGAAGAGCCCATAACAAAGTACTTAATAGTGTTAACTACTGGTGGAATATATAGAAAGTGCTTTACAGAGTATCTGGTAGATGCTCATAAAATGATAGTTGATAGAAGTCTCAGATGATTAAATGTTATTTCTTCACTGAACCCTGCATTTAACCCTCTTTCCTCTAAGTGTCTTTTTTTTATTTTTTAAAAAGTTTCTTTTTATATCTGAAAACTGCTTTTTCCTCCTTTTTCAATTTTCATTGCATTGCACTGCAATTAATACATTAATGTTCAAATAGCATTGGGTTCCTCAGTATGTTTCTACTGTAGTTCTTTCTCTGTGGTGCCATTGGGTTGATTATTTTAATGTGCATTTAATAAGCAACATTCGTGTTCAAAATATATTGCTGTCTCTCCATTATCTCTTGAAGTTATCATGTCATTCACTAAGGTACTCAGTTTCACCACACTGACTCTCATGAGCATCAGGAGCCTCCCCAACCCTATGTTTCAAGATCCAGTAATACTGCATCTCTGGACATTTCTACCAAATAATGTGATTTTGCATTCCTCTGAGACCAAGCCCAGACTCCCTCTGCAGCTCATAATTCACTTATTTCTATATCTCTTTTTTCCAGCCTCATTTTCTTCCTAGTTTTGTGAACTAGTGTTTTGGGAGTTACCTAACAAGTCAGCATGGCAGTGGCTCTGGATTTAGGACACAACACTTTTCAATCCAACACCACCACCTGTTAGCACACAGATTTTTTGATAATTCTGTTAATGATTTGCTGTCTGGTTCTCTCAACTGTAAAGGAGAGGCACTGGCTATTTTTACCCTCACATAGGTGTTTGGAGTCAGGCCCTGTACTAATTTTCATTTGCTGATATAACAATTCACCATAAATGTAATGTTTAACTGAACAAATGTGGTATTTTTCACTTTTATAGACTAGAGAAGCAAGTGAGCATGTTTTGGGGAGCTATATTTCTTTCTAGGGCTTAAGGAAATGACCTATTTCTTTAAAGTTTTCAGTTCTTAGAAACCTCTTACAAGTCCCTGCATTTCACAACTAGCAAAAAATGGGGTGCTATTTCTTTCTGATGCTTCCAACTTTGACCACATCTGGAAAAGGTTCTCCAGTTTTAAGGAATTTACATGATGGTATTGAGCCTTCTCAGAATCCTGATCATCTTCCCATCTGGAAGTCCTTAATACTGATTATATCTGCAACATTCCTTTTGTAATGTAAGAAAGCATATTCAGAGGTTCCAAGAATTGGGATGTGAGTATCTCTGGAATCCAATTTGAGAGTACTATTGGTTCATTCCCCTAAATGTCGGGTGTTTCTTGCCACCCTTTGCTTTTTTTTTTTTTTTCTTTTGATACAGATGAAAGTTGAGAACTGTGTGTGTTACTTCTTAAGCATTTTTAAAAGTTGCTTTTGCTCTTGAGAGGAAACCTAAAGATATAAACTAGCACCAAGAAAAGATATTGAAGCTAAAATGCTATTATACTTCTTCACTCATATATAACTTCTATTCAGCTTCAAAAATGAGAGTTTAAATTGTTCCATTAACAGAATAATTCGAATGAGCAAGTCCTCAGATTTCTATGGCATGGGCATATCATAATGTGAAAACACTTGAGGATATACTCATGATGTCAAGAGCAGATTCTCCAGAGATGTGCCATGAGGATAATGGCTGGTCTTTGTGTGGAAGCAGCAAGAATGAGAGGAGGACCCACATGTTCTCCTATATTAACAACAGGGTTGCATAGAGTTAGAATCTAAAATTTACTCTTGGGTAATTCAATGGATATTCCCTTTCCCTTTGTGGATTAAAATACATATTAATGGAAAATTTGCTTAAATATATTTATATGCATTCAGTGGACTGAATTTTATCCTATCAGTTTTCTATTCTTGTAACACAGGCCTACTTAAATCAAGGACTTACTATAGTATTAATCTTGTTGAATTAATTATAAAGACTCCTCTAGGTGAATTAAAGGAGTATATAGTATTATTGAAATAATCAATGCATAGAACTCTTTAACGAAAATTGATTTTTTTAATAATATCACTGTTTCTAAAACTGTAGCCTTTTCTCCTTTAGAATTATGGAGAATTTCTTGTGAATATATGTAAGGGGAAAAAAAGATAAAAATTGAGCTTTAGGTTCCATTTTAGTTTGTTGATCATTTAATAGTACTAATAAGATATTTTCCTTACCATTTTGGTGATCAAATTGTTGATTAGGGTTTTGGTAATATCATTTTTCAATTTTTCATCTTTGGGTCTCAGTTTCTTCATCTTGAAAATGGGGTGATCAGAAATTAGTTTTTGAATTGTTTGCTTCCCACTTATATGTGATATTCCAGTCTTGGGAGAGAGTGACTTATGAAAGTTGTACATGAATTCCTTCTGCCATTAGATAGTTAAATAGTGCACTTGTGTTTGTGTTATGTCCTCTTTTTCACCCCTTTTCTCTAATAAGTACTTTGTTATGTATTATAGTTAAAAAGCAAGTTGACTAATTATTTTTATTAACCTCCAAGAAGTTTTTTTTAAAGCCTTTTGAAGGGTTGTCTTTATGCTTCAAATATCATCACAAATTCCTTAGTATATGCTCTATAGTTATCGTTAAACTGCCTCAGTAGTTTTTAATTTTATGTATATATCTGTAACTTTAAATGTTTAAATATGATTTTCCCGAGTAGATTAAGGGATAAAAAACATATTTTTAATACCCCAGTGTATTGTCACTGGACATCTAAGAAGTACATCCTAAAACCTGCCTCACAATGAGCTACTTGGCTGTACAAGGCATATTCTTTGTCCTAAGGGTTCATAATGTGCATCCATGTATGGATTGATGAACTAAGTCTATTTATAGACACCAACATGCTAATACAACATAAAGAAATAAAATCATAGCACACTTTCTCCTGTGCTAGACATTTTATAACCTGAAAGCATAACTACTTCTGCAAATCATCATATTCTATATGCACATGATGGAATGTAAAGTGGTATGAAGATGCAAGCAGATGCACAGAGGACAAAATGAAATGTAAACTCAGAAACTAAATTCCAATTAATAGTGAAGGGGGGACTTTTCTAAATCTTAAGACAAGGTATTTTGAAGCATAACAGCAAAGGAAGAGCCCACTACTACAAAATTAGCTACAATTTTTGAGCATCTGCTGTGTAGACAACACCACTTCTTCAAATGGATCAATGTAACCTGAAAAAAGTGTATTTCAGATGGTAAATGGTAGCATCAGGATATAGGTTTGCCTGACATCAAAGCTCCTGTTTTTTCCTCTTTCAAAGTAAATGGATTCTGCAAAACAATGGTCATTACAAACAATCAAAAAAATGTCCTTGGTTCTCAGGATAGAAGAAGCTGAGGTGGACATAAGAGTCTTTGGGGGCTGATGTATAAGGGTTTAGTTACATAAATCCCACCCACTGCATTGGATCATTAAATCATGGATAGTGTTTATGCATATCTGCCACGTTCCAGGTTTTCTCACCAAGGTGATAAAAGAATTTCTCCATTTTCTACTAGCATGGTAGATTATCTAACCTGAACAACTCTTGTTATTGAAATAAGGTGCTTGATAAAACGTATTACTAAAAATATATTTAAATACATATTGTTCTAGCACATATGTGTGTGCACTTATATTCACACACACACACACACACACACGAATCCAAAGTTGACCACTGCAAAATGGAAGTTAGAATTATGGAAGTAGAGTAAGGACCCAGACTAGCTCTCATCCTGAGAGTATATGATGGTCTCATGACCTGGAATTTCTACTTTAAAGGCTGCCTCAGCACAGAGAATAAAATTTAAAACCCAGTCAAATGTAGGGGATCTAATAGGAGATATCACAAAAAGCTAGATTCCTGGGGACTGTATTCTTGTATAATGGTGACTGAAAAAAGCCTTTGTCACATAGGAGAGAACAAGGAAACTTTGCTGTCTCAGTCTTTGTGTTGAGATAGAAGGACCAGGTATACTTTGGGAACTCACAGTCATACAAAGCTACCTGTCAATTTGCAATGCAAATAAGATTGCCTTTTTGAGGCAGGCAGGGACATGATCTCAGGGGAGAATTTAAAGTGATCCTAGGTTTGTCGTTCCCCAGAGGACAAAGAAAAGAAAAACAAACAAATCTCTGGTAAATTCTTAACTTTATCCACCTATCAACTAATTGCCATAGATCCACTTCAAAGTAAAGAGAGCAGCTTACTGAAAACACCAGGAAAATAAGACAACATAACAGAACCTGCAGAAAACAGTAAACAAGAGAAACAGACCTACATAGACTTCAGGTATTAGAAATAACAAAATAGGAAATATGACTATTTACGTTAGCAAGGGATGAGAGACTGAAGAATAGCAAAGCTGAAAAAGAATAAAATAAAGTCAAATCAAAATACAATAATTAAAGTTAAAAACACAGTAATGAAGTAAAATAAAAATATAAAATAATGACCAGGAGACAGATTCAAAGTAATAATGCAGAATGGGTCCAGCTTGGTCCTCAGTGGGACTTTAGACATGTTATTTAGCTTCTTCATATTTCTGTATCTTTATCTCTTATTAAGGGTAGCAGTAATATCTAATCCATAAATTTGTTATAAGGATTAGATGAATTCATATTTCTAAAGCACTTAGAACAATGCTTGACACAGTATTTTATGTTAGCTGAATAAAATTTCTGAAAGCAAATCTATCTCCTTTTCTTGCACTTTTGTATTTCTCAGACTCTCTAGAATAAAAAAAGGAAAGCAATCTTTATTTTTATTGGTTTTATGGTGAATTACAGTTCAATTTGTAAATAGTTCATATTTAGACAATATAGAGTTTTGTAGTTCATGAATATGGTCTTTCCCCATATATTTATTTAGATTGAACATTTCTCTCTATTATGTTTATGAATTTTAGTATGGAAGGCTTGCACATTTCAGGAAATTTATTTTTGGCATTTGATAAAAGATGTATTTCTTTATCAAAATGTCACATGTTGATGATAGTGAATATCCTTTGCTTTCATATACAACAAATTTGCTAACCTCACCTTCTAATTCTGATAATTTTCTGTACCTATTATTTTTGCAAGAAGTCGTGTTTTTTTTCCAAATATAGATGATATTATTTTTCTCCAAATGAAGTGATTAAAAAATAAGACAGGAACGGAGTTATATTTTTGGAGGAATCCCTGACAGAATATCGATATCACTACATTAAGAGCATGTTATTTTAGAGGTTTTCTTAACTCATCCCTAATTCAATAGTACACTATGTCAGGGTGAGGAGGGAGGGAGAGAGGGAGGGAGGGAGGGAAAGAGAGAGAGAGAGAGAGAGAGAGAGAGAGAGAGAGAGAGAGACCAAATCATTGCTATTTACCTTGAAGATCGGAAGCAAACCTTCTCTTCTCTCTAATAGCTTTCATTATAAAATTTGCATGATGGCTTGTGGATGCTACTTGAAAGTGTAAAAACATCCATATTTTCATCCTAGTACATGCTGATAATTCACTGTGTGACTCTAAAATTGTCTTTTCTTTCTGTATCATCTTCCCTGTACTTATTGTCATGTGCAATGGTTATTTTATTAAGTGTTCTATTCTCAATTGAAGTGATTTTCCCAATTTAGCAAACTCTCACTCTTGTTTTGTTAAATATAGCTGATGGTTCAGGGCATTCCTGTGAGACAAACATCTGCCAGATATTGTACTTTGTTTTATAAAGAGACTGCTTTTAGGAAATGGTGAATAGCTTTCTTCTTATATTTCTAAAGGCCTGGAAAGTGTAGCAGCATCGCAGATATTGATTTGTGTTTCTTCTTTTTCTCCTGTGGTGGGTTTTATTTCATTGTTTCATTGTAGAAGCCAAAATAACGAAAGCTTTCCAAAACTGGGAGGATGTGACCATTACAGTTATGGTGCACCCGGAGATAATTATTTGAATATGAAGAAGTCCTGCATGAAGAACTTGGAAGTCTTATTGCATTACTTCATCATTATAAGAACACTAAAATTTGATGGCAGTTTCCTCTAAGCACTGTTTCCCCATCTTTAAACTTAAATATTGAAACATTTGGAGATCTAATGTTGAAATATTTGATCGAAAATAGTGAAATGCTTTACTGACCACCACCACAACAACAACAAAGCATCACACAACAATAGAATAACCTAACATATGCCTCATCTCCCCATGAACATCTAATTATTACTCTAATGTAGTCACCTCTATTTATAGTCAGCTTTTTATTGTGCTTAATGGGCTTTCTCGTTAAGTCCCCTGTTTTAGTCCTAGCACTAAATAGAATTCTCCTAAAATTGAGGCCAGGTGATGAATTAGGCCCATTGGCTTGGATGGTGAACTAGTAGAGTCTGGTTGTCTAAACAGCTATTCCTGCTCAATTTCATCAGTGTGTTTCCCTCCAGGGTGATAATTGCTCAGACCTCAATGTGGCTCATTTCTTTATAATGCCCATAACAGTCCTTTTTCAAGGAAAGGAATTGCATATTTTAGTGCTGTGATAAAATGCAAGAAGGCATTCTGCTGGTAATGTGGTTGGCCCCTTCTTGTGTACAACTAAGAGCATTTGTATTTATGACAGCCATTTCACGCTTGTATATTTGGGAACTGGTGAAATGTCTATGTATTCATATACAAGGATATGTGAATTTTCCATATTCTGCTAAGAATGAAGAACACTTCTCTAATTTCAAACATTTGTTTCAATGGTGTCAACCTCGGGACAGGTGGGGGGCGGCAAAGGGGTTGACCACATCCTCACTCTATAAAGATAATATGCATGTTAATTCAGGCTGGTATTCTGAATGAGGCACAGCTGCTGGATAATCAGATGATCCTTCGATCTCACAGAGGATACTGCCTTTGTATGCAGCCACCAGTCATAGAGCTATAGAAGGAAAGCTTCCATTTTATACATTTGTTACAAACAGAAAATAAGAGGACAAGAGTCTCACCTATGAATACTAAATGAGAGGAAGTCTATCACAGCCTGTGAGCAGAATTTTCAAAGTCCTTTGTGTTGCTCATTGATGCACGAACAAACCATATGAATCTCTATTTGCTCAAACCATAATTGAAGCCATAACCTTAGCCATAACCAGTTATGCTCACTCTTACTTCTTTGGTTTAGAAATCATGTAGTCTCTGTTGTTTTTCTTTTATCTACTCAAGTCACAGATAATCTGTGGTGCTGGTATATTGTGAGCTTTTTTTTCCCTTGCTTAGTCTGCTGCTTCTCAAAGCCTTATCAATTGTAACAGAAACTCATTTTCTTAGTTTGCAAACTTCTCTCCATTGAACAGATGCATATGGAATAGAAAGTTGATTTTAGGTATCCAATTAAATCACTTGCTTTCAAGGGAAATTGTCCCTTGCTGTGTTAACAGGCTAGCCTGTTCTCATCAAGTCAGTTGGCAAAAAAGAAAATGTTAACCCTTGGGGTGTAGGATCATCATTTAGGCAAGATGCTTTGAAGGTAGGGAAATTATGCTGCTGAAAAACATCCACCAGGTCATCACCTACTGACACTAGTCACAAATTTATCTTAGGAAAACTGCATTAGAGTCTGATGAAAGATAATTTTTGTCTTATATATATTTCTGTGAAAAGTGAGATAGTTCAGGGACCATTACCTGCATATGTATGTGTATTTCATAGCCTTTTTTGAAGAATTTTAGGCACTGTGTGATTAATTTTAAATGTAAGCAATCACTTTTGCCATCTAGAGCCCATAGATAGGTAACTCAGGAATTAGATTATATATTTTTAGGTATTTGGCAAATCTTAGTTTCAAAAATCTCTTCTAGTGTTTGATCTTAGACAGATATTTTAAACCACTGTGGGTTTAAAATATCTGTCTAAGATATTTAAAACTGTGCTTCAGTTTCTTTTTCTGCCCAACTTAATACCCTACATCACAGAATTCTTGAGGAGTACGGGAAGATATTCCAGACTCTTCGTACACTGTAAGCATTAATAAACATTAGCCAATGAGATTTATGTGTGGAAGTGTCAAAAGAGTAGAAATCATCCTCACGTCTTCTTCATAATGTTTTTCTTCCTGGGGTAAACCTTGTAAAAATTAGCATTTTTCCTTGGTAAAATTTAGGTGGGAAACAATATGCATGCAATATATAAAAGTTGCAGATCCTTTGGAAATGAGAAACAGAATCCTGTGCTTAAGATCGCAAATGTTTTTCTCTTAGGCTGTGTCACTGGTGGGTTTCTTTTCCAGAGGAACAGTTTCCACATTCTTGATCCGATTGGTCATCAAAAAAAATCCAGTTCATTTTCAAGATGGATGAAAGCAGATGGCCAACAAATATTGAGCTAATGTTTTTTTTTTATCATCCCTGGTTTGCTATGGTTAACAAACCAAAGGGTAAAACACTCTGCAAATCGCTACCCTCAAGCCATGGCTGCTCTTGCATGATCTTTTTGAAAACGCTCCATTGACAAAACTCCTAAATGATTGAACCAGGTTCCAGGTCTGTGGTTTAGGATTTGCTTCAGAGATCACACTGCTCAACCTTCTTTTCACTCTATGGGCTCAAGTATAGGATTTACCCCTTGCATCAACTGGAATTAATTTATTCACCCAGTGTTCTCCGAACAGAGTATTTTCTCTTGACATATACCATGCTTAATTGAAGTTTTCTTGAGTATAAAGTCAGGAATTATTAATATAAGTGCAAACTTTCATTTTCCTCAACCATTTAAGGAAGCCCATTTGAAATACAATATAACATGAGATTTACATAAGAACTGGAATAGTCTATTGACATTTCCATAATATGAGAAAATTTGTGTGAAAAAGAAATAGATTCACATTTCTGCTTTAAAACCTAAAATAGTTTTAAAACATTTACTAGATGCCAGCCCTGTTCTATAAACCAGACCTGTATTAATTAATTTTAATCACATAAAATAGGTGCTATAGTGATACTCATTTTAAATATGAAAGAAACTGAAGTGGAGACAGGAATTAGATTGGTCCGAGTCACACAGGTGCTAAGCAGTAAAGCTGGGGCTGGAATCCAGGCAGCAGAGTGCAGAGTGCCCTCCTAACTCTATGGATTTATTTATTTAGTTAGTTGTTTAATTATGCCCTACCTCAAAAGAATAAAAGATCTAAAACTTATGATGCAAGTATCACTCATTCACTCATTCTTTTTTTGGTTACCATTCAAGTATATGATAAATATAAAAATAATCCAACAACTAACTTCCTGATTTAGTCAGGAATATTTAGTCATATTTTTTCTTTGTTTCCCGTTTCAGGACATCCAGGGAACTGTGGAAGGCAAACCAATAACTTAAACTATGTAGCATCTAATAGTATAAAACTGAGAAGACTTGCAGTTGCATGAGGCAGAGATTTTTAGGAACTTTGGAACCAGCCAGACCTTTAGGCAAATTACTTAACCTCTCTAGGCACCAATTTTCTCAACTATAAAATGGTGAAAATAACAGGGTTGTTTCAAAAGGGAAGCTAAATAGTGTACATGTTGTATTGTGACTCTCAGATGGGCAAGGGATACATTCTTCATTTTCCAGAAGAAACAACTTAATTTCTGTTTGAACTTTCATTCTGCTTGCCTGTTGGCACACTTAGCCTTGGTCCTATGGGGAACTCACCCTTCCCTGCAGCCTGGCCAAGGTTCCAATAATGTATGTGGTACTAAGATACTGTCAGTAATACCTATTATTTGGTTAACATAAATGGTTAATTTACATTTTGTTCAATCTTCTGTGGAAGCACTTTGCAAACCCAGAATAGAGCCCTGCCTCCCATCCAGGTTAGGGATATGGAGCTCATCAAGACAGAAGCTGTAGTAGTGCCTCCACCACAGCCAGGGAGAGGAGTTACCTTTAGGCATTAAGCCATCTGTTCAACCAATGGGGTCCAGAGACATCTGTCATTCCTGTCCACTTGCTTTCTCCTGGTTCTGAGACATATTGTGGTGCACCATCCTCTTAGAAGCCTTCCTCAGACATCTTATCTCCTGGTTCTACCTTATAACCAGTGTCTCAGTGTAGAAGCAGCAAGTTTTCCTGTGTTCTGGGAACTACGCAACCCTATCTCATCCTGGACCTCCCTGCATTCCAAGTGCAACTCTTCCTGTCTTTGGTGCTGATGTAGTGACTATTTTTGTGGGTGAGGACAAAGAGAACCCAACCCTCATGTCTTGTAAAAAACTGGCCTTTTGAATACAAATTGTCAAGTTCTCACTGGCTATTTCTAATTCCACCACTTCCATACACCTCCCTGAGGCAAAGATGAAAGTTCTGGTTATGTGCAGAATGGAGAAATGAAAATGGAAAATAAAATAGAGGAAGAAAAGAAACAGATATTTTAAAATATGTTATCAACTAATATTATTTAAGGGGTTGGCAAAGATGGATCAGTACTCAGCATGCTTTTGGTACTGTTGCTACTTGATCTCACTATTGTTAATGATGAGAGCTAAAAATCATAAAGAAGGAAGACCACAGACCAAGAGACAAATGTCCTTGTACCTTTAAACTCGAGTCTATGGAGAGTATTTTCACCTTAAGTCTTTGCAGGAAACCGGCCAAGTGTGCTATACCCATGCCTCTGGTGGAGTGCTGTCTCTGGACTTTCTGTCTTATTCCCCTTAAATCATTGCTAAAGCATATATAAAGTGTCATTCTATGATTAAGATATCCTTACACCAAGCAGTTTTTGCTTTCTGATAAAGCATAAGCTACACCAGATTAATGATTAATATTCTTCATTGACTCCCATTGATTATGATTTTGTTGAAGATAATGAACCAAGTGATTAGTAATAATTACATAGCCAGTTAGAGTTAGAGTAGCATCTATAAATCACTGGAATAACAGGCAAGTGCTTTTTCTTATCTTTAACACTTTAATTATTTTAAAAATATGTAATTGAGATTTATTTAATACTTCAGCAATATATATTGAGCAGCTATGATATATCAAGATTTGTTCTAGGGTATGTATTAGTAAGCCAAAGAGAAAAAGCCCACTTCTCATAGAGCTCACATTCTAGTGGGGAAAATAGCTAATCAACAAATTAAAAAGGCTAAATGCATAATGGTATGATAGAGTTTGATAAATGCTCATAATACATAGTAGAGCAGAAATGGGAGGTCCAAAACAGAGGGTGCATGTGAGTTTGTAACTTAGATAGGGTGATCAGAAAGAACTCACTCATTGAGGCAGGGTGTCACTAACTCACTAGTAGAGCATATGTGAGACTCTAAGTTCAATAGCCTGGAAAGAAAGAAGGGAAAGTAGGAAAAAATAAAAAAAGGTAGATCATGAGAAAATGAGATGACTTTTGAGAAAAAAGCTCAAGTGAAGGGTTAAATCACAGGGGTATCTGGAAAATTAGTTCTAGGCAGAGAAGACAAACTGTGAAAATACTGAGGCAGGACTATGCTTGCTGGGTTAAAAAATCAGGAAAGGGGTGGGGGAGATTCAGGAAAGAGACCTGGCTTCCTGCAGTAGAGTGCGGTACAGGAAAAACACAGGAGATGAGGCCCAAGGTGAGCAGGTTTGGTAAGGCATCTAATGGGAACACAGGCTATTCAAGGGGTCCCCATTTGCTCTGAGATGAGGTCATTGGAGAGTTGTTGGCACATTGCAGAGGGTGACATGATCTGATTATATTTCAAGAGGATCACTCTGGCTGTTGTCTTGAAAATACCCTGCAAGGGAACGAGGACATATATAGGCTCTCATATATAAGCTATTAGGAAAAAATGCTAATGTAATTGAGACCCATTAAATTCTAATTCTATAAAATCTTCTTTCATTGTGTTGCAGCCTAAGAATCTTTTTTTTATTTATTTTTTTTATTTTTTTATTGGTTGTTCAAAACATTACAAAGCTCATGACATATCATCTTCCATACATTTGATTCAAGTGGGTCATGAACTCCCATTTTTACCCCAAATACAAGTTGCAGAATCACATCGGTTACACATCCACACAGCCTAAGAATCTTGAGAAGTAAAATTCTGACTTTGACATTTGAACTTAAATGAACTCAACACTCAGCAATTGTGCTGAGCATAATTTGTGTGAGATGAAGTTCTTGGCACTGTGAGAAACACCCTGATGAACCAGAGAGGATTGCACTCAAGAAATTCATGTTTCAGAAACATGTTTATCTGTAAGTGTGTAGGCATCTTGAACATTCATAGAACAGGAAATTATCATAAAATGTTGGCTACAGTGGTTTTTCAGGACTCAGACACAAACTCTGAACTCAAAAATGTCATAAAAATGTTTCAAACTGAGGTAAACCAGACATTGGCCCAGTCTAGTCTAGTTATTTTCCTTTCTTTTTAATTTTTTTTCTCTCTTACTTTCTCTCTTACTCATCTCAGCATGCTGACTTGTCTTGATAGCTTTCATTGATAAGTTTGCCAAACTGACAAACTTTCACATGAATATGTATTTTTTTTATTTGGTGTTATCAAATTATCCATACTTCAACAGGACTAGTTCCATCTGCTTTACGTCTTTGGATTCCTCAGACCATGATAGACCCTCCTTAATAACAGTCTTAGTGACTAAGTTATCAAGATGTGTTTAAACTGCAGCTATGAAATAGAAAGCACTTTACCCCATTAGTAATGAAAATTTAAATGGCATTTGGGGAGTAAACAGTCTTAAAATCTTTGCTTTTTTTTTCCTTCTCATTCTGGGTAAAGATCCTTCCTGTACACTCATGTATGATCTGGTGTAGAACACATCAAAATAACTGTGAATGTACCTGTGCCACTTTGCTTCTCATTGAGGGCAAAGCCAAATGTTAATCATTCCTATTCATACCTGTCACAGTGCCTTGACAAGATATCAGTTGCGCCATAAATCTTTATTCTATTATTGTTAAACTGGTTGCTAATATAGTACTTTGATAATTTTCATACGGAAAGCAAATAGACATTGAATAAGTGCCTGCAAGTGGGAGATAATTGCCAGATGTTCTGCACCTATCACCAAAGAATGTTATCAAACTCCATTATCATTCTGGAGGGCATCAGAATCCACAAGGAAAGAGAACTGTAAACTCATAATTGGGGCTCAGGGGGATGTGACTATATATCAAGTTAAATCTGAGCAGTAAGCAGCACACAAGAAGGTCGCTAACCTGTCTTAAAACTGCAGGGTTCAGTGTTCACTAAAGAAGTTTGATAAGGAACATGAGGAGTAGGCATTATTTTCTGTGGTAGAATAGGAAGTTCATTTCAGGACATGGACACTGGATATCAAAAAGTGGAAAGGAATGAGAGGAAAGGTGTTGTCATTCCTCAATAACTTAGGCTCTGGTTTCAAGCATATCAGGTGAGTGGAATGAGAACTTCGGGCAAAAGCTAAAGGCTGTTATCAGATAGGACAATGAATTTGAATGTCTGAACTTAGTGGAAACAAATTGAAAGTTATGAAGAATTTATGGGCTGGAAAAAAGTCATTGTTGTGTCATATGAGGATGGATTTGGAAAGAAAAAACCAAAGACTTTGAGACTATTTAGGTTAATGACAAGTTACCCTGGTACATCAAAAACTGTAGGGCTGTGACTGGAACTGTCACAGTCTGGGTTCATTGGCCTGGTTTCACATCTGGTCTCCATGACCTTGTACAAGTTACTTAACTATTGGATCCTGTTTTTTTTTTGTTGTTGTTTGTTTGTTTGTTTGTTTTTTTAATAAACAGGCAGAAAATTAAACAGAGGGGTGTCATAAGCATTGATTGAACAACTGCTTAATGTTGTTCATTATAATTCCTATCTCATTCAAACATCATAAAAATTCTATGAGAAATGCAGTTTTCACACCCATTTTATAGATATGAATATTATGAATTCTAGGATTTAAGTAACCATGATGGCTAAATTCTTTATTTTTATATATTTACATATTAAATGTACATAGAGCTAGTCACAAGGTAATGATTTACACAGAATTTATTATTTATTAACATCTCTTGCTGGAGTTTGAATTTTTTAGATTTTTTAAAATCACGCAATCATGAAGCTCTAGTTTTCTTTAGGATTTTGTTGCTATGAAATTCGAAGACTGGGATGAAATTGAAACAACCACATGGCCTATATGGAAAAAAAAATAGAATCACGCAAAAGTATATAAATGGAACCATTTGTCCATTGGTTTTGTTTACTGAGACAACCTTCATCTTCTTGACCCAATGCTATATTTCTCCTATCATTCAAAGAGACATTCTGTAGACTCTTGGTTTTACAATGTGGTCATGTTAATATATTTCACAGAGTTGAATATTTTATTTCACAAAGTTACATATATATCTTGTCTAGAGGGAAAAATATCATCATGTGGTTAAATCTTCACCTTCTGAAATGCCAACAGCCTAGAGAAGGCAAGCATTAGAACTTGTTTTAGATCATATCATGTCTCCTGCGGAAGGTCTGATGTTTGTTCCTATTTTAATAATGATAAGTGACACCATCTAACAGCCTAACAAATGTTGTCAGTGTCCCATTGCTCTTTTAAGACATGTAGTTCTTTGTAATAGTCATCCTCAGATGTGCATAATATCATTTGGTTCAAAGTGAAATCCAAATTTTGGAGCCATCTATGTTTTTTCAAATGATTCATGGGTGAGGGTCATCATTTCTGATAGTGAAAGCTATGGAAAAAGACAGTTTGGAAGCAGTTGTCTCAGTAAACAAGACCAATAAATTGTCAGGAATGTTGAAACAGAACTGATGAAAAATGTACCTTGTTGTACAGGATGAAGGAAGCATCCCCTGTGGGTAGGACCTGTCTTTTAATATGTCTCCTGGCCTTTAAAAAGGGTTAAAGTTTTAGACTTCCCCAGTATATATTGGTTCAAGAATCACAGTTTCATGGAATAAAAGGTGATTTTAATTTTCAGAATATCAATGTATGTGTATAATAGGGTGAAGCAAAATGAGAAGCTATTCAAAATTGGTTAATTATGTTAAAAATCACATTCAACTTTTACTAAATAATAATGTATTTTAATTCTCTTTTTGAATCCTAAATTACATAGTTTTAACAAAACAGCTGCTTCTCATCAGTAAGCACTTCTGTATATACTCATATAGCATTGTGCCACCCAGGACATCTTGAGTAGATACTCAAGTCAAGCTTTAAAACCTCACCTGACTGTTGTGTTCAATGATAAGCCATAGTTGACAATATATATCAAACATTGGCTGTTGATTAAAGTTTATTAACTTCTTTCCATATATATAGTTCTAAAACCTGATTTTACTTGTAAGGGCAATGGTAAGTTACTTTTCTAATTAAAAATAAATCTAATATAGGAAAAAAATCTATAGTTCATTATTACAACCAGCCACTTACTTCTGATGAAATTGCCCCATAAAATAGATATAAAACCTCCTCTATCACTAAATTTAAATTACATGGTGAAATGTGGAAACCAACAATACTCAATAACTCCGAATGAGATTGAATCACAATGAGAAAGGTTGCTGAACAGCAGGATGGCTAGTCCCATTAGTTTTGTAGTTTTAAGACTGCTGGTAAGTTCTCAAATAGGTCAGCATCAAAATATAGTTTTCAATTTTTAGTTGTGATTTTAAATTTATATCCACTCTAATATGGGCTAATATTTAATAACAATAATATTTGAATTTTTGTGCACCAGTCACATAAAAATTGTTAATAAAGCACCAATCCAAACTCTAACATATCTAGAATCTAGGTACAAATCATGTCATAATTTTATCTTATAACTTGCCTAATGTATTTGCTGGTAGAAGTCATTGGTATTACTATTTTGTGCAGTCAGGTCCATATCCAAAATAAAAGTTCATAAACTGCATGTATAACCATCTACATATAGATCTGTAGATGTAGAAACAAAATTATATCTAAATATCCACATTATAAACTTACAGGATTCATTGAGACTGTGGTGTTTGGTTATTTTCTTGTAAAATTAATAGAAAAATATATGTTTTTATTATATTCGTTAAACTCTTCATCATGCCTGTCTATATATTAAGTCCATGTTTTGAATTCTCAAGAAATATCTTGATCATGATTATTTCCAAAACTGTGAATAATCTTTGAAACATATGGACATTTTAGAATTATTATATTCTTAATAATATTAGAATACAAATTATATTATTTCCATGTACTTTATTTTCAATACTTTTTTATACTCTATTAGTTTAAAAGTAAATATAAGACTTCCACGACATATCATTACTATAAAATCTACTGAATTTAAAAGTGTAATTCAAACTTGGAACTGTTAGAATGGATATACTGAAACAGCCTAAAATTGTCAAGTTATTTTGTAAAAAAAAAAAAATAACAGAGAGGAGTTGAGGCAATTTTATTTTCCTGTTATCAAAAGACCCATGATTCTTTTCTTACAGAAAAGCCATCAGTGCAAGTAATTAATAGATGGTGCTTTACTGACCAGGCTGCATTCTAATTCCCACCATAAGGCTGCTCACTCCTTTGTGCATTTGCAGAACTGTAATTGCATCAGAGGATTTAGACTTTGCTGAGCTAGCAAAGTAATAATACCCCTTGAAGCAAGTGGGGATGGCAAAGTGGGAGGAGAGTACAACACCTGGGTGATATGGGTCCTGCCAAGCCTTGTGAAGAATGATGGATTAGGCAGAGCTTGACTGGAGTCCTGTCTGGAGTCTGGGACAGACATTGTTTCCTTTAAAGTGCTATGTGAAATGTGACAATCAGCGAAGTAAATAAAACCAATCAGAGAAAATTCAAAAATAAGCAAACAAACAACAACCAAAAACACTCCTGTGATTAAAAACGCAGAGTAGCTGCAAACTCCATTATTTTTTGAGAAATGGTTTCAGCTGTTATTTTTTCTATTGATAGTATGCATGTGTAGCAAAATACATTTTGCATAAATTAATGTAATATTATATTTTTTAAAAACTAGCCATAACCTGTAAACTATCATATCAATAACAATGCTTTGTATAAAGAAGCAGTTTGAAGATATTTACTGTCAAATAATTCTTTATAGATTTCACTGCCTTTTTTAGTATGATCTATCTATTATGTTAAGCTCTATGCATATTCTTGGGTGTGATTGATTTCTCACATTTACTAAGTTATTCTTTTATTTATTTATGACTTGTGTGTGTTTATGTGGGTATTACATAAATGTGGGTACATACACTTATTTTTTTACTTTGATATTTTCTCTTAACTCTTTCAAATTAGATTAATAGTTTTAGACTGTTCAAGAGTTTAAAACATAAGACAAATTTAATGCAAACTATTTGCAACAACATTTTACTATTTGGTCAGCCTTTCTCCAAGACAGGTAATCAGTAAAACAGAGGTAAGACACCTTCAAGACATCAAAGAATTTTATAAACACCTGTTACTTTAACATTTGACAGTGTGTTAAGTCATTGGTATTACTTAGAATAGGTGTCAGCCATCAGTTCCAGGTCCAGATATGGATAAGGGTCTTATATGGATGCACAGATATACACATACACACAAAGTCTTGGACTTAATGATCATATCTTTACAATATAAAGGTAAAGGCTTCTGAACCATCTTTCTAGCCTTATCTTTCGCTTATATTATTAGCATACTCAAAGAATTAAGAAATTCCAATCTAATCATAAGGGAATTACACAAAGATAGCAAGAACATTTCAGCATTGTTGTTTTGTTTGTGTGTGTTTGAAACTTCCAGTTCTGGCGCACACGAATGCACACATCCCCCCCACCCCCCCACACACAATGTTCAAGCTCAGGAACTTTCCCAAATAAATGGATCTTCATGATATGCTTCCAAAAGGTCAGAACTCTTTAGAGCTCTTTAAAAAATAATAGCTCCAAAACCTGATAATTATTCCCGAGATTGCCAAACACAAAACAAATGGATCTAGAGGATTCTTATTATTTACATAGTGATGAAAAAATCATTGGTACCTTTAAAAAGTTAAAGCTTTTAAAAGTTAAAAAATTTTATGAATGAATTCAAGACTGCTGACCACTACCTCTCTCCTGGCTTCTATTTGCTCCAAAGAATGAGAATGTGTTTTCTTCAAACAACATCATGAACTAGGCTCCATAGAATTATTTGACAATTTTGGATTATGAAGCAATACAGTATATTTATGATTTAGTACAAAGAAATAAAAGAAATTTGTTTGGTACCACAATTTGATGCAATAATACATTCTCTTTAGATATTGAAACTAGTAGTTGGTCAATTAATCCAAAATATCTTTAAGACAGTAGATTATAAAGTGATGAGTGTGTGTGTGTGTGTGTGTGTGTGTGTGTGATACATTTTATTTTAACTCAAACTATAAAAGACTTCTCTTGTTTTAGGAGTAAAGACTCTGTGAATGATTACTGGTTGTATTTTGCCTAAAAAATTCTTAATTTATGGTCTGTGTATTTTTAAGTGTTTATTTCTTTACAGAAAAGTAAGAATATAAACACTTGTAAAATCATATAGGAAGAAAATTCTTTTGGATTTTTATAAGTTCCTTTTTTTAACTACAGAAAGAATATGCTTTTGGGTGGGAAAGATGGTGGAATGAGGTGGATATCACTACCCTAAATACACGTATGTCGACACAAATGGTGTGACTCTACTTTGTGTACAACAGAGATATGAAAATTTATGCTCTATTTGTGTAATCTGAATTGTAATGCATTTTGCTTTCATATACAACAAATTAAAATTTTTAAAAGAAATTAACAAAAATAGAAAGTATGTTTTTGTATAGCCATCTCAATATGTTTAAATTTAATTTTTTACCAAAAATATATTTTTGTACTCATAGATGCATTGCATAAGACAAATTAAATAATGTAATGATAACTAACACAACTGACCTAAGTAGGCTTAAGTTTGTGTTTACATCAGGCACTATGTGAACATAAAATACCAAGAATGAGAACAGACACAGGCACAACTGACCCTAGATAGGTGTAAAATTCACCTAGCCACAGCACAGGTACAAGATTGGAGTCTAAGAAGACTACTATTTTTGAAACATTTATAGAACTTCTATGACATAATTTTGAGCCTAGGACCTCAGTAGAATATTCATATTGGTAAGTAGTTCTTTGCTTGGAAATCTTATAAGTAAACTGGACCACTTAAAGAACTTTTCTTACAATAGTAGTTGTCAGTCACTTTGAAAGGATTGTCTAATTTCCAATGGAGTGAAACAGTGTGTCATGGGAGATAAAGACTGGCAGTGTCGCAGCAATATAGAATCATGCCGAGGACTCCATAAAGTAGAAAAAAAACCTTATTCCTTAAAAAATGTTGTTAGCTGGTATTTTTGTTGTTTCATCAACTTATAATGAGCCTATTGAAAATACATGTCATGATGAGTTCATGGAATTAAAACCAATCATAATTGAAATTAAAATGAAGTACATATGTACATCTGTGTACATTAAAAACTTGTACATATGCACACATATGATCTACATAAGCAGTATTACATGTGAATATGTATTTTCGTATCATCTTGGAAATAATATCATAGTGGTCCAATTCTTGGACTCTAGACAAATAAAGCATCTTGATCATTTAACAGCCATATAACCTTGGTCAAGTTAACCTCTCTCTGCCTCAGTTTTCTCATTTTTAAAATGTAGATAATATTTCCCAACACATAATATCCCTACCCTCATTAAATAATGTCATGTTTTCAAAATGCCTGGAAAAATTCTATAAGTAGAATTAGTACTGCATACAATTATGTGTGCACATGGATAGAGAAATCATGTATAAAATTTAGCAGTGTTTGCAATGCTTTGAATTTTCAAGTTAAAAGTATGAAATGTGCTTTATAGCTTGACAGAATTTATCATTTTGAACCTGTACCAGTTATCTCTCTTGCATTAATAGAGTCTATGGTAGAACTCCTATAGCTGATAGAGAATATCGTATCTTATTGCATTCACCCATGGACAGCCCCAGTCATCTTCTGTCAACAGGAAAACAAACATTATGAATACCCTTTTTCAGAACAGCATTTCCATATCTATGTTTAATTCAATAATATGGTTACTATATAGGACACAGAAGACATGTACCATGCCAGAAATTATAAGCCTCATGACAAATTCTAAAATATGTCTGCAGCCATCTGAAATGGTATTTTCTTGTATTCCAAGTTGCAATTTCTGATATAAGTCCCCGCCGCAGTGACTGTCAGTACATGGTAGTGATCTTGATAACATTTCTGCTTTCATTTCAACTCTTGATTGGCCTTTAGCAGTCAGAGTAAGTAAGGCTGTCATTTCATCTTCCATCCATATGAAATTGAATTTTATGAAAGAGACATCATGTAGAGTTTGAGAGGTTTGATTGACATCTTCCATATAGCTACCGTGCTCTAGTCAAAGAAAAAGTGGCCTGAAGCCTTTGCTGGTGTTATGGTTTGAGGAGGAAAAGAGCAGATGGGAGGGAGAGGAGATGGAGAAGACACCAGCATGCAGGTCATTAGGACATTCCCGTGTGTTCCCAACTACAGTATACATGCTTTCCTCTATAAGCCTGTTAAATGTCTGCTAAACAGGGCAGATACCAACATGTCTGTTGATGGCAATGATGCTATTAATTCACTGCTTCAAATAAGGAGAGGGAAGCTATGGGAGGAGACTAGGAGTACTCGTGTGACATTTTACCTTGTTGGAATTCATGAAATCAAAATTTATACAAAGGCACACAAATATTTATTAAGACAAAAACTGAAATCTGGCTGTGTATTGCTTCTCTGATAATGATACATAAGGCATATTTTTGGACTCCTTATAAGCTTTTCAGAAAAAAATCTGCATTTTTACCTAGTTGACAAGTTTCAAATTCTCCAGATGGCAGCTTTAATATGTTTAATATGATTGTGCTGTTAAAAAATAGCAATAGCGTTTTCTCTAGAGAAAGCCATTTGCTATGAGAAAGCAATAGCATATGATACATGAAAATAAGAACACTGCAAGCTATTTTTGCTGTTTGGCTTTTACTGAGCTCTCAGTGAATACAAAATCAGTAATGAACAAGTAGTTGTTGCTGATGATGAGCTTATTCTACCCAATTTCTAAAGAACCCTATTAAAATGTAGTCAACCCTTTCTTCTTTTCTGTGTCTTGGTAATATTAACCACATAACAAAGAAATCAAAAATGATAAATTCATGAATAAGGAATCATATCAGATATTAGTATATCTTATAGTAATATTGAATTCTTTCAGGTGACATGATGATGTGACCATGGCATTGTTCATTCCATTCCTACTCCTCACTAAGGCCTGGGATAATGTCTTACATTGTTCAGTACTTGCAATATTCCATAAATGCTTCTAGAGTATGTGATGTTAAAGTCCATATTGACTGTTTTCTGGCAATTAGGTATTTTCTTTTTTGTTTTCAATATTTAAATTATTTGTACATTAGCCCAATCTTGATTCTATTAAGACTTTATTGTGAAGATTGTAGAAATTCAAGGTCAAATAGATGTATTACACTTCCTAACCTGTCATGTGCTCTGAGTGAGCCATGAAAACTATCTAGAGCAGCTGTCATTTTGATGTGCTTTGGTTCTTCAGGGGAGTTAGATTTCCACTGAGTAAAATTATAGACTCTGTGGAGAAATCAAAACAGTGATCCATCTTCCAAGAGGACCTGCACTGTGATCTTTTTAGCTCATTTCACATAAGTATATGGAGACTTTAAACTTAATAAATGAGACGTAGGCTATGAAGGTTTGAAACTACTTTTCAGCACAACTCCTGAAAATGTCATTTTGTTGTGACTTCCCAGGAATATTATTCTATTAACTGCATTGATAGCAGAAACTTTCAGTTCATGTTTTTCAAAAAATGTTCTGTTCTGTGAACTCATCTGTACTGTGAATTGCAAAATTTGTAGTAATAGAGAAATAGTAATAAGTATGCTTATTTTATAAGGTTCATAATGATTCTGTGAATGTGAAAACCATAAAGTTATACATAAAAGTAGATACCAGTTAATATATCTCTGATCTTTTATCTAAGAACAAAGAGTCTCTTATATTTACTTGATTAATGAATTTGGAATGGTTAGGATTAGGGTAGAGATTCTTAAAAATTATGGATCAACACCAATAAAATTCTTCCATGTTCAGCTGTTAATGGATTATGGCTGAAAATAAGAATGGCCAAGGTTTGATCTCAGTTCTGCAATCATGATCTCATATACATTAGCCTCTGTGAGCATCAATTTAACTCATGGGTAAAAATAAATAAAATGGTAAGTAAACCTTGTATATGAGTTGATTTCAAAGTTATAATTAGCTTAACATAGTAAAATCCTTATGTTTCATAACTACTCAACAAATTTTATTAACTGTCATATCAATACCCATACACACTCTTTATTCTGTCAGAGCACACAGATTTGGATAAAGTGTTTCTAAGAGAAAAATCTAAACATTTTTAAAAACATTTCTGAAAGTCAAGTAACATTTACTGATTGTATGCACACATTTGTTTATAAACTTTGGCCTGTGAACATGAAGATCAAGGGTAAAGAATTCATACTTATTTACTTGGTAAGTTCAACAGCGAACAATGCCCTTGTGTAAACTTATTGTGTTACTTTTTAGAAGACTTTTCTATTTTTTTAAAAAAACTAGTAAAATATGCTAGTCATCGGCTTGTCTTTTTATAGCATGAGTGTTGACTATGAAATTGTTATAAATTACTATGCAAAATGAACAGCTGTGAGAAATAATAAATGATTTTGTTATCAAAACAGCTAGGATATTAGTGACATATTTAGAATTACATATAAATGAAATTAGTAGCAAAAAGTGGGGGAAAGACTAAAATTAACTATTTGACACATTGCATCTTTAAATATACCTATTAATTCTATTCAATACAAACACCATGTACAATGCAGCAGTAATAAAACTTTTAAGAAAATGCCCTTATGTAACAAACTTAAATACTTGATTCGTTTGAATTTATGCAAATCATTACTAGTGTTTTCTTGTAAACTTTTCTTGTGCTTAACTATTTGATGGCCAGATTTTTAAAAATGTTGATTTTATCACAGTTGAGAGGTATACAGAGAAAAGATGGAAACGGAGGAAACAAGGAGGGTTGAAGCCTATTCTTTTGTCATTGTACTACAGTATACTTAATTCATGATGTGTTAAATCAAACACGAACACATACATCAAACAAGTCTCCCTCCAGGCAAATTAGTACACAACCACTTTGAAAGCAGTGTGGAGATTTCTCAAAAGACTAGGATTGGGACCAGCATATGACCCAGCTATCAAACTCCTTGGATATTTATCTGAAAATACTAATCTCAGTACTTTATAAACACATCAATGTTTAAAGAAACATAATTAACAGAAGCCAAGTCATGGAACCAGCCATGGTACCTGTCCACAGATGAATGGATAAAGAAAAGAAAATATGGTATATGTACACAACGAAGTTTTACTCAGCCATGAAGAAGAATGAAATCATGGCATCTGCTGGTAAGTGAATGGAACTGGAGCACATCATGCTAAGCCGGGCGGAGAAAGTCAAGGATCGAATGTTTTCTTTGATATGCACTAGCCAGACCAAAATAAGGACAAAAAAGTGGATGGAGCATCCCAAGAAAATAGAAGGTATATCAGTGGAATAAAGGAAAAGAATTGAAGCAAGAGGGGGAGAGAAAGAGGAAAAGGAGGAACTGACAAACTGACCGAATTATGCTATGTATATATATGAATATACCACAGTGAGTTCAATTTCTATGTATAGCTATAAAACAGTAATTAAAAAACAAATAAATACAAAAAAAGAGCAGTGGAGCAGAGTAAGGTAAGAAGGGATAAGTAAGAAAGAAGGGGAAAAGGAGGCACCAGGGTCTAAAATAGAGAAAATTATATTCCATTTATGTATGATTATGTCAAAATGAACCCCAATGTTATATATAACTATCATGCACTAATAAAGCATATATTCCCTATATTATATAAGTCCATCTATTTCAGCTGTGACAGTATCTGAAATTTCAGATTTCAGAAGGGGACTTGGGACACTGGAATGGGAATAGGTACAGACAGAACTGGAGTGCCCATACATAAGTTTAATTTCAATTTATAATTTAACATGAAAAAACTTCATTTCACTATTCTCTCTCTTTAATAACATTATTTTAAAGCAAGGAAATAACATTTTATGACTAGAGAATCATAAGCCTACTTCTTTTCTTGAAAAAGCTATGTTTAAAGTTTTATGTCATGTTATTTGTCTTAACCACAAGTTAAAATTTAAGAACATAAAATTATGATAAAATTTGAGAGGAAAATTAGTTTAGAGGTTTTAATTATTAGCAAAACCTGATATTTCAAAGACACTGATTCAGGCTCCTACTAGTAGAGAAAAGTTACCTGTAAGTATTTTAGACATAAAAAAAATGATACTTATATACAGGTATTAAAGTTGAATGACAATAAAAACATAGGAAATGCAAAGATTTCTCATTTACTGGGCAAATATTTGAAGCAAACTCATTTCACACTAAATACTCTCCTAAGAGGACAAACTTAGTTTAACAAATTATTTACTTAGGTGGGCCCTGTTTTGTCATGAGTAAATTAAGGAGTGTAAAGTCTCTTCCAGCTTGAAAATCAACAAATTTGTTTATTTGGAAGATGTTGCACACTTGCTTTTGGTAAGCAATTATTTCCACTGAAACTAAAAGTACTTTTAAGAAAGGTTTTCAAAATTTTTTTAGCTAAAGTATATTCTGTTATATTAAAAACCACTATTAATATTCACATTTAATATAGTGTGCAAAATAAAAGGGTAATTTTTATGTTTTCTAGTTCATTCATATGTGTGTATAATATATATATATATATACATATGCGTATATAGATGGACAGATATAAAATTACTAACACCTGGCATAACATTTAGGATTTTGCAGACTGAATTGTCCCAGAATTTTCATTTTGGGAAATTTAGCCTGTAGACATATACATACAAGGTTACTTAAGGCACTCATGGCTATTAATAGCCAAAAATTAGAAGCAAATTTAATATTTAATGCTTAAACTGAAATGGAATGCTTTCCTAAGAGTATGATGAGGTACATCTATGAATGGAGGATGTGGTAATGTGGAAAAACTTCATGACACATCATTAAATGAGAAATACAAGGTGAAAAGTTAGATCTACATTGCCATCTCATTCATGTAAATAAAAATGATATAAATGTTTTTCCACATATATGATAATTACATGTCTATATCCTGACATGTACATAAAATATTCTATTGAAAATCTATATGTTAGCACAGGTTGGCTTTGGGGAAGAAGAATGAGAATTGTTGGCCTCTTCACAGTTTATTATAGTATTTAAATAAAATTTTTGTCACATTTACCATTTGATGCAGTACAACTCTTGCAATAATGTTAGAGAAAGTGAGAGATGCAAATTGAATTATAGACCAGTTAATAGGTGCCAAAAAAGAGAAAATTTTATTTTGCTTGAATTTTATAGGTAAGATTTAGCACAAGTAAAAATGTGCTAATAGTATACTATTCAAAGTACAAATTTCATCAGGTATAAAAGGATAATGACAAAAGCATATTGACAAAACTGTCAATATAATTAGTCACATTCATGTATAAAAGGAAAGAATGATGTGATTATATCAATAGATGCAGAAATAGTAATTGATAAAGATTAGACCCTACTTGTGTTAAGAATAAAATCTTCGTAAAAGTAGTAATGGAAGGGTACATAATTCTTTGTGGTAGGAAAGAATTGGAAGTAATAAATTATACTGTTATAATGGGATACTCTTTGGGAGGCACAAGGAACCAAAATTTATATATAATGAAATAGATAAGAATGAAAAATGCTTATACCATATTTTTTAAATAAAATTAACATAGAGACATAAACAGCAGCAGTGTACTTTTTCAAGGCCGTATACCTACATTTATATATCAGGTGTCTTGAAGGAAGTCAGGTAAATACATTAGATAGTTCTGCGGGCAAAACCAGAATAACACTGAGAACATGAGTTGAAGGACAAGTGAAATGGAAAAAAAAAAAAGAAACATGAGCTCTGACTTGACCAAACATGGGATAATGAGATATTGAACTACTATGATCACAGATGTTGTCTACACTATTCCAAAAAAATAAATAAGATAATAAAATAGTATATATTTTGTCACCAGCATAGTGTTTATCAAAACCTATGAAAGCTTCTTGTTTCGGATGTGAACAAAGTAGACAAAGTAGAGAAATATCACAGGGCCAGGCATGGAAGTCGAGATTCCTGTTCTACCACTTACCAATTTTTCAACTTCAAGCTAATTATTTAGCCACAGCACATTTTGGATTCCTTAATCTAAAAAATAGGGCAATCATATTTACCTCCCTGAGTATTTACATGACTGAGGAAGAGTATATAAATGCCTAGCACACAGTAGGTTTTTTTCTTTCCCTACCCAAAAGCCTCCCGTATAGTTAATATTCTTCCTGCTGGAAGAAAATCTTAGGGCAGACTGAATTACTTTTAAATTGTTCCCTTTATACTCTTTAAATTTTTCAGAATATCTTCCTAGTCTGAGCTCTAAATGGCAGAACCTGTGATAAAGCTACTATGATGGACAATAGGACCAATAAAAAAGTGGGGGGAGGGCAACAGAAATGTTTTATGAAAAAAATTATACATGAGCTTATTCAATGTCTGCGTAATCTCATAAGAAACTGTTAGTTCTTTCATAAAAAGAGCCTGATGAATGTTGTTAGAATTTCATTTTAGCCTTGCAAACTAAGCAAAATACATTATCATCTATGTATTTTTTTTTATAATTAAGGGTGCTACTGCTACTTTCTTCCATAATTGGTACATTTATTGAGAAATTTCCCACTGTTTGACTGATGTGCTTCATCTTCAGTACTTTTTCCCTGCTGTGTCCCCACAGTTCTGATGCTCTAAATTTATAAGGTTTAGATTTTTCTTCCTGTTGTTTTACATTGCTGTTTGCTGTTTATTCATAGGATAAGGGAGAAGAAGGTTGTATGTTTTAATGAGCTTTTATATAAATGATTAGCAAAAGTGCTCTCAGAATTACTACTTAGTTTTCGGTACCACGTATGGATTCCAGCAAGGCACATGCCATACTGCCTAATGCCACAAATAAGTCTCATTTATGCAAAGTGTTGACTATATGAACTAATTGAGGGGGAATTTCAGCTTCCTTGAAGACAGTTCAAGGTTTATAAGAGTTATTTTTAAGTTATATGACAGTCTGTGGGTAGTAACAAGTAAGAACATTGGATTTGATTATGAGGATGCTTGTGAGAATCATGGATTTGACATATGCTTGGGAGATTACTTTTTAAAATCACTGCCATGATGCAGTGAAAATGAAGATTTGACCAGGTTGGACTACAACTGTCACAGCCATTACACGGTACATGGTGTGCCTTAGGAAAGTGAGGTGTTATGCAAACAGTTGTCATGGATTTATTTTCTCTTCAATGCCTGGTGAGAAAATGTGCTGCTCAGCTAAAGAACTGTAGTGGGAATAATGATCATCCAAGAAGTCTTCAAACTGAGCTACAGGTATTTAATTTAAAAGCACATGGACTGTTTGGAATGTTAATATTTCCTTCCGAACAGAAATATCATTAAAGCATAGTGATGTTAGAAATTTAGGGATTTTAAAAGCATCCTTTTTCTTTAGAACTTGGCTGAAAATTTTCACTGAATCTTGGTCTGGAACATCAAGTCCTTTTACAACTCTCTTGAATAGACAGCTTATTACCATTCTACCTGAGGACAGGCAAGAAGAAAAAAGCCCACAGCCTGCTTTGTTAGATCTGATGAGAAACCTCCCGACTATCCACGTTCACTTTCCAATATATGATGACATTTCTGGATGGCTGACCTATCTCAGGTTGCTGTTGTTGCTTGGTTTCTTGGAAGGTGTCATTTTCTTGTTCTCACTTATTAGATTTTTTACATAGGTTTTAATTATAAATTGGGAGCGTAGATAAAAGTAGCATAATCTGGAGCAGGAGCCTTACTTTTATAACAGTAAAAATAAGGTTTCTATATTTTGTTTTCAATCATTTTAATTTCCTTTTGCAGCCCTTCTTCTACCCTGTTACCTTAGGCAATTGGGTATGTCCAAAAGTCATGTTTGATTTATAAGCCAACATTACTTGGGCGAGAAGGACCCAGCAAACCTACCTGAAGTTCTACACTTTACAAATTATGAGTAAGATACCAAGAGAAGGGAAATGACTCACACAGGCTGCTGCATCTGCCTAGAGGCAGGTCTACATAGAGAATCCAAGTGTCTCGTTAGAGAGCTCCATTTTCTCTATATAAAATGCCCTTGTTCTGTTCCCAACTTATATAGTGACATTTGAGCAGATCCTAACAATATGCCCTTCATGTGGACTTCCCTGACTTGCTAGTTGATGACTTCAAGTGTTTGACAGTGCACCTGACAACATAATTTATCCTGTGACTGCACAGATGACATCTTGTGAATACTGCTTGATGCCTCCACAGAATCATCCCTCGAAGGATTGTGTCTGTCTGTGGATCAACACTGACACAGTCTTCCTTTGAAGTGTACCTGAAAATGTCATTCTCACTGTTAAAGACAAACAACAGATATCATAACAGAGTTCTAGTTGCTAATTATATAACATCAGTGTGATCCTGTTTTCTCTCACCACTGTGATGTTTGTCCATGTGCTGATCTGTCTGTCCTGTTTTGCTATTCTAGGTTTGTGTGCTGGAGAGACAAATATTCGACTTTCTTGGATATCAGTGGGCACCTATCCTGGCAAATTTTGTACATATTATTATTGTCATCCTTGGTTTATTTGGAACTATTCAATATAGACCTCGCTACATAACAGGAGTAAGTACCCTTACTGCCTTCTTATAACTTATTGAAATAGAGAAAGATGTGAAAACTATAGATATCTTGATAAATGATGTGTATACCTTCTCTGAAGAATATGTACATCTTGTCTTGAGTATTGTGTGTTTATTTACATAGTCTCAGACTACATCAACAGTAATTGAAAATGCAATTTTAAAGCACTCGGTAGTGAATGCAAACAGATTCCATTTTCATTAACTCTATTTTCAGCAAAGATTCTACTATATTTACAATCAGAAGTGTGACCCTTTATTTTCAAATTATAAATTCTAACCCTCTGAATCAACAGATTTTAATGGGAATTTTTCTTTTTTAAAATAATCCCATCCTATAAATTGAATGAAGATAGTTTAAAATCAACACATAAAAATACTCTATTGATGTGATAACATCAATACACATAATAGTTAATATTTGAAATGCTTGAAAGCCAGAATATTCTGGATCATTGTCTCTGTAGTTCTCTTTTGGACTCAGCAGAAGTATTTTACATTCCCACTCAAGTTAAACTCACTTAACATGAAAGTGAAATTCAACTGGGTTGCAGTTTCCATGGGAACTATAACTTTGTTGTTTGCTTTATTTTTTATTCTTCATATTTGACTCAGATCTCAGCAATTGCTCTTCATTAATATAGAATTTCTTTTTTTCTAAGTTTCAACATTTTTCTACTTCTTCTGTTTTTGACAAAGAAAAATTCTGTAGGTATTCATTTTAAATCATACACCAAGTTTGTGGTAAAAATATATACATGTTAGTACAGCTAAAGTTCTGCCTTATTCAACACAAACCAGAAGGCTTTCTCAGGTTTCATGAAGCCTGCTTCTCATAAAACTTGCCCTCCTATGACCTGTTCTCACTGTCATCCGGAATGCAGATGAAGTTCACTAGTACTGAGACAAACAGTAGAACCAAGGGTTGCACTGTTGCACTCCTTAGAAATGAGAAATCCATAGTCCTCCCTTCTAGGTGCATGCCCCCCAAAAGACCAGGGTGCGTCACCTGGGAGGCCAGGTTGCCATCTAAATCTTGTAGAAAGTGAACAAGTCCTCTTGCCCTGGAAAATCTTTCAGTATATAAGCTATGATAGTCTTGTCCATTTCTTTCTTTTCTTTTTTGTACCAGGGATTAAACCCAGGGCACTAAACCACCAAGTCACTCTCCAACACTTTTTTATATTATATTTAGAGACAGGGTCTCACTGTGTTGCTTAGGGCCTCACTAAATTGCTGAGGCTGGCTTTGAATCCACAGTCCTTCTGCCTTAGCTTCCCAAGCTGCTGGAGTTAAAGGTGTGCACCACTCTACTTGGCCCATTTTCTTGTATGAACTGCAATTTGATCCAGGTTAGGAAGGACAGCATGTTGGTAGGGAGTAGGTCAGGTGAAGTCATAATACCTGAGTTGAAATTTTGGATCTACCAAAGTCTGTGTGGCTTTGGACAATTTCACTTCATCAATCTTTAATATTCTGATATTTGAAATGAAAGTAATAATTATAGTGTCTCATTGTGCTTTAAGTAGTTGATGAATTGATGTAGTAGCCATTAATGAAAAATTCCTTAACCTACCTTTCCTCTTTCATCAGACTTTGTGACTCCTTCACGAATTTAGTCTTACAAATAATGTTGTTCTTAGTATCACTATATTTATTTCTGATGAAGTGCTTGGAATAAAAATCTAGATGCAGGTCCAAAAGTTTTAACAGTTTTAAAACTCAGAGATCAGTTTTGAGGAATAAGTAGAATGTTCTATGCAATATTCTAATAAGAATGCTTGGTATTTAAAAGATGTTCAATAAATATTAGGTATAATATTTTTCTTATTACTATTTGAAAATAATACCAAAATGTATAATATAGCAAAAAGGTAGAAGGAAATTTAAAACAGATAAAAGTCTTTCAGATATTGGTTGAATTTTTTCTGTCCTTTTATTACTAGAACATACAACTTTTTAAAAAATTGTAGGATTTCTATGTTTCAAAGTGTAATCTCTTTCCTTTAGATAAAAGATAAAATTTGTTCTAGTTGTGTTTATTAGACAAAATTTGAAAACCTCCTGGGGTTCTATAGGAAGGATGTGTCTTCAGGCTACACCCATGATTTGATCTTTTTTTATGGAAAGCACTCTAAGCTTTTTTCTTTTTTCTTTTTTTCTTGAGACAGTGTTTAACTTTGGGAATCTTTTACTAGCTGGAGATGCTGTAAATGCAAAACTTCTATATTCCAATTAAGCAAATTGGAAATATAACCTCTACATTTTTCTTGAAAAGCCATTCTTTCTTTATCTTATCTCTCTCTTACAATATTATGTTATATGTGGCTGAAAGTTGACAAGTAGCAGTATCAACTGTTGGCTTAGAAATCCTCTTAACCACATCAATAAGTTCATAGATATATCATCTGTCTTTCCAATTATTTCAGACCATCACCAAGATAATCATTCTAATTAATACAATCGGTCTTCCCTCCATCCATGGAAAATCATCTCCTCACTATTCTTTCTATCTACACTAACATTTGGCCACTACCTGACAGCTTTTCTCAAAACTAATACTGTGTCTTTTGGGTTTGTGTTACAATGCACTCAGTTTCTTGTAACGATTTCTATTCTAATCATCTATTTCTATGTAACCTTCATGATTGAAGGCCAAAAGTGGATTTGGAAAAATAATAAATTTGTCATAAAAAATGGTATTAAGAATTTCAGTTTGTCTAGAGATGACAAAAGGACTTACAGTTAAAAGAATATTAAATGGAATCATAAATGATAGATATTCTACTCAGTGAAGGATCTGGTTGTAGAAGAAAAATCTGTGATTGGGCCATGTGGTAGCTGAAGATAATGTATTACTGCAGTCAAGAAATTTCTGCAGGCTTTCTATGCATTGGAGACTTAGATATGAACAATGAAATATATTTCACTCTCTTCTGAAATATAGGCTTTCATTATTTGTATATTTGACATTTTATATTTTTGCAAAAGAATTCATGACTACAAGTTTTTATTAACATTTTTATATTTCCTTCAAGTATATATACAAATGAAACATCTGATAATGAAAAATGTTCTGATATGAATAATCATTTTAGTTTAATATTATATGACACAAATTTGAAATGCATATGACTATTCCAGTTTTTGTTTAACATTGTACTTTAATGTTGTACATTATGCTATTTCATTTTTTCTTCTTTGGATTTCTTATAATTATCACAAAAATACTATTCTCTTCACTTGTAAGTTTTTCTGTATGAGAATTCTGTAGGCATAAAAATAATATGAACAATTTTATGTACTTATTACATAATTGACAACCCCCTATACAAAATTATTGTACTGAAATGTTCTCCCATGAATATGCTGCATTCTTGCTAACCCAGAATACTATCTATTCTCAAATTTGATAGAGGAAAGAATTGGCCCCTTTGTTTTGAGTTGTATTTGTTATCTTTAGAAAGTTGGACTTTTTCATATATTTATTGCTATTTTAATTTATTTTTTAAGAGATTGTTTTGGATGTACTTCTTTCTTCCTCTATACTCTTACTGTATATATTAATGATTGATGTGCATATGTATATAATTACATAAAATATGTAACAAAGTGTGTATATTACATATTTAGAATGAAATGGAGGTATTATCCCTTTAAAGATTATAAGGTTTTATTTTGATATTTATTATTATCATCTAATTAAAATTAAATTATATTTAATATAATTAAAATTAAATTATATTTTCTGTTACTTTTTTCCTTGGAGGGGATACCGGGGATTGAACCTAGGGGCACTCAACCACTGAGCCACATCCCCAGCCCCTCTTTTTTTATTTAGAGACAGGGTATCACAGAATTGCTTAGCACCTCAGTGTTGCTGAGGCTTGCATTGAATTCACAACCCTCCTGCCTCAGCCTACAAGCCACTGGAATTAGAGATGTGCACCACCACACCTGGCCTATTTTCTCTTATTTTTGAAGCTGATTAAAATAAAAAACTATTTTGTAATAAGTAGGCTTTTTACTAAAACAAAAGGTAGATGTCCAGAAAAAAAATCTAAGAACAAAGTACTTCTTTCAAATTTTGCTTTCTGTAAAGAGTTTCAAATTATTGATGGAAATTTTTGTTCTGTTTAATGACTCCCCCTCAAAAAATGTGGATATTCTCTGAAATACTGAGTACAGTAATAATAATAAGCAGAGTATTGGTAATGACTTGTTTCCTCTACTAATTTTCCTTTTGATAGAAGAAAAGAAGAAAATTTTAAAACAGCTCATTGTTATAAGGATTAGGTATCCTTTGAGGGCCTCTGGCAATTTGAGGAGTATAATATGTTTGAGGGAAGCAAAACAGGTGATTTCAGTTCCAAGTAATGAAAATCTGAAGCCTGAATCCACAGAGAGAATCTGTAATGTCTAATTCTTCACAAAGTCAAGTCCCAAAATTAACTTGGGTGAAATAATTCATACACACACACACACACACACACACACAAACACACACACACACACACACAGACTTGCATATATCTATTCAAACACATATACATATATTTATGTGTGTGTATATATATGTGTATGTATATATTATATGTATGTATATATAATGACTTTTTTGAAAGCATTATTTTGTATTATAAATATAATTTTCTAATGTGTCTTTATTGAGCTAAAGACACTGGCAAGGAGAATGTGATTTGGTATATCCAGTGTTTATTAATTAATTACAAAATATGTTAATTTGTTGTAATGCTTTAAATTGTCAAAAATAACCTGAGGAATATATAAGTTCCTCTGCCAAAGGCAAAACAACTTTCTTTGTAATAATGCCAAAGGGAATGTTGCTATAGCACTCAAAAGATTCCTTCTCTCCTTCCTTCTAGATAATCTCATTCCCCAAACTGGAAATGAATTCAATAATAACTAAAAGTCCATTATTCAAATTTCAGAAAATTAGGGAAGAGTATAGTATAGTAGAATCACATTTTACATTTATGAGAATTTTTTTCAATTCCATTATCAATTCTCTTATATATATTTCTGAATAAATTCTATACATGTCACATTATCCCTGTACAACTTTTGTCCAAATTCATAACTAGGAAATAGGTAGGTAGGCTACTGGTGCAGTCCTCTTGACTGCCCATAAGCTTGTAACAGTCCACAGTCTACCTGATAAAAATGAAAAAAAAAAAAAAAGAAAAAAAAAAAGCAAAACAACAAGAAAAAAAAAACTTTTGTTTAGTTTTGGATAATTTTAAAATTCAGTATGGAATTTGCAGTTTAGAAAAAATTTAGATTTCAAGTTGTGGTCTGCCAATCCTAAAGTAAAGTTATAGTTTTGTCACTGTGTTTAATTGTAAATGACATCACGAATGAAGAATAGAAAACCCTAGTGACATTTTTGTGAGACATCAATATCACAGGGCCTTCAATAATACATAATTATAATAGTATTTTTCTTTTCTTTCAGTATTCAGCATTTTGGTAATAATTTATCAAAAGTTATGATATCTAATAACATAATGTATCAGATTAATTGGAAACATTGGGGTTAGTTTCCACTTTTGTTACTAAAAAAATCATGAGTTTAAAATAATGTGGTTAAAGCTGATTTGATAAAGCAGGGCTGTGATGGTTAGAAAGAGAGTCCAATATTCATGAATCTCCATCCTTTGTGTTACAAGAATAATCAACTATGACTACATCATAATATCCCTACTTGCTCCTTTAAAAATAACAACAGAATTGAATACTCCCTTATTCAATGTATTAAAGCTTTAAATAGTAATTTCTCATTATTGCTGAACACTAAACATCTGTTATCAAATTTGTGCCACTTAAAAAAAAATAACTACTACATTTCTTTTTAATATGTGGCATGTGTGTACCATTGAGTGTTGATTTATAATTTCACAAACATCCTCCTTAACCCCAGTAAGGCAAGGTCAGTTTCAGACATGATGTCACCTGTTTTGACTTCCTTAAAATTGCTCTTCTTCCTTAACGTTGCTCTTCTAGAGCCAGCCTACTGAAAAAGGAGCCCCCTGCCATCCTGGGCCAGGCGTGGGACTACATGGTAGCTGGGGCACCAAAAGAACAAGCCAAGACCCTTTTTCTAAAAATATTTTCATATGGCAATTTGGAAAATTTACAGACACCTTAGCGAGTCTGTAAAAGCAATGTTTTATACATAATTAGCAAGGGAAGGAAAAATTCCTTAAATTTTTGGAATTTAGTACTTGTAGATAATGAGACATGATTTTATTCTTAATTGCTCATGGAACTCACATTTACATGGAGAATCCAAATAACCACTGTAAATGGGAAGTATTCTTATGCCTAGTTTCCAGAGCACATGCTTTTCTAACTCTAATAATGTCACGTCCAAAAATATATTTGCACTCCTCCAAGTCATTTTTAGGAAGCCATTAATCTATGTTCAAGTGTGTTTTGCCACTTTCATTCAATTTTTCTAGGAGAGTAAAATATCTAAAAGAAAACTTACTGCAGCTAAAGCATTAAAAATGCACGATTTCGGTGTTCAAGACAGAAAATCAATGTAGATTAGAGATGAAGAGACTTGAGATAGTAGTAAATTAACACTACTTCTAATGACTTAGAGTAGTTGTGAAAATAAGCATTTTCCCATAAGCCTAGCAGGGGGGAAAAGAAAACCATCATTACAAGTTTAATGGATTTAGCCTGTAGTCCTAAAATAAATGAAATAATGCTACATTGTGAATGCAATTTATTCTCAAAAGAATGTGTACCCTTGAGGAAATACCAGTCATTTATTCTAGAAGAAGATACTTTGTGCTCTCATTTTGGTGTGGGGCTGTGACTAAAGATTTATATAATGTGATATCTATAACTGCATTTTGACAATTCGAATTCATATTTGTAACCCTCTAATAATTTTTAGAAATGAGTTTTGAAATGAGACATGTTGTGATATATATGTATATAAATGTAAATATATTTGTTTATTTTCTAAAATAGAAAATAAATACTTCATGTAGACATTTTTTAAATTATAAAAGTAAAATTGAGTTTATAATAAAATTCCCTTTCCATATGCCACTTCAAACTTCAACTCTTTCTAATCTCTTTATAATTCTTCTGGGTTTACTTTGAAAGTGTGTGTTTGTGTTTGTGTGTGTGTGTGTGTGTGTGTGTGTGTGTGTGTTTGAGAGAGGAAAAAAATACTAAAAACATCTGTTCAGATTTTTTAGTTAATCCAAATTATTTGTGGTAACATTTTGTCTTTATAGTTTTTTTCACCCCAAAGTTTCTGATTGCTTCTTCTTTATAGTTTGTTTTCACCCCAAAGTTTCTGATTGCTTCCTCTTCTTCTTTTTCTCCTGCTCCCCCTCCTCCTCCTCTCCTCCTCCTCCTCCTCCTCCTCCTCCTCCTCCTCCTCCTCAAAAATGCCTTTATTTTTAAGTGAATCCTAAATATACTTCCAGTTTTTATCCATTGTGCCTATTGCTCAATATTCATTCTGTTTTTATTTTTAAAATCCATTGCTTTCCCATTTAAATTTAGACAATTTCCTTTATATTTGATTCTGGTGGTATCTCTAGCCTTTTGTTTTTAATTGTATGTTTGTCTTCCCTAGAGACTTCTCTCCTAGCACTCTGTCTTCTTGCTCCTGTCTATATTGGTTGCTGCTATCCTGAATTAGATTCATGCTTTCTTAGAATCCATGTATTTTCTTTCTGATATTCTTCAAATAGCTTCCTGAAAAGGCATGTCTGAGTGGTAAATTTCCTGAGTTCCTATGTAACAGAAAATGGTGCTATTCTATTTGTGTACTAATTTAGCTAGATGAAAATTCACAGATTAAAATCAGTTTTTCTTAGAACACTAAAGTAATTGCTTAATTTCATTCTAGAGAGTAGTGTTACTGATGGAAAGACTTAAGTATCCATCTGTAAATAACTTTAAAATATTCTTCTTATCCATGTTTTATGAACATTTCAAAATAATGTGTCTAAATGTGGACCTATTTTAAAATTGTATAGTGCCATTGATTTGAAGATTTATAGATACTATGATAGTCATTTCTCTAGGAGAAAGTACCTGAGAAAATCAACACACAGGAGAAAAGTTTTAATTTGGCTCACAGTTTCAGAGGTTTCTGTTCATGGTCATAGGCCACATCACTTTGAGTCTGAGGTGAAGCCAAACTCCATGGTGTGGAGCACATGGTAGAAAAAGCTGTTCATCCCATGGCAACCAGAAAGCAGAAGAAAGAGTGAGAAAGAAGGAGGAGTAGGGAACAAAATACACACTTCAGGGACACACCTGCAATGATCTATTTTCTCCAACTATGCCCCACCTCCTTAAAAGTTTCCACTGTTTCCAACAGTCCATTAAACTGTGAATCATTTCACAAATGAATTAATCCATTGTGAGATAAGAGCCTTCATAATCCCATCACCCCAAAGCCCCATCTCTGAACACTGCTTCAAGGGAGACTCTGCCTTTAACACATGAGTTTAAGGAGATATTTAAGATCCAAATCATAACAGATGCCTTCAGCTTCAGACTTTGCATGTATTAAGTGATAGTTCTCTATGCTTTTAAATATTAACCCATGTTTTTCCTCAAAAATATTTTATTTAACAGTTATTATGTAATATCATTTTTTATTTATTTACTAAAATCTCCTTGTTTTCCTCAGAGAAATGAATAACTGGCTGGTATAAAAGTGGTAGAAGGTTAGCTTGTTTTCCAGCCACTTCTCACTCTCATCTTTGGTCACTTGTTTCTTCCCCTGAATCTTCTCCAGGGTTTAGAATTCTGCCTGGTGTCCACACACAGTCTAGACTGACAATTGTTCCATTCCGTTTGTGTCCACACACAGTCTAGACTGACAATTGTTCCATTTTGTTTATTAATTAGTATGTATCTGTCTAATTATTCTGGCAATTGCCTGAGATCTCTCTGTTAAAAGTGTTTTACAGATAATAGTTGTGGGACTGTGCATGTTGTAGGCTCAGTTTTTTTTTTTTTTTTTTGAGCCCTACATGGAACAGTAACTATTAATTTGTATTAAACATGTTTTACTTGTGATTAATTTCCTTTAAAGAATGAAAGCTGAGAAGATTGCATTGTTATAGAAAGGTGTGTAGATCTAACTGCTTTAAAGACCATTAGTATATTCTATAGTATGGGTATACTGATGTTATAACAGTATAACCTATGTATAACATAATGCTAACTTACCTACTCTATAGTAGCATAATATTGTGCATAGAGTACACTGTTATAGTCTCCAGATACATTTTAACAGGGAGAATGAAATATGTAACCAAGTAAAGGAAACACTTTTCATATGGACTATGGTATAATTATGTTCATGATATCATAATTTACCCAGAACAGGTTGGGCAAGTCAACCTGGGTCTGAGGAGATTTAGAGGTGTTTCATAGATGATAGAACACATGGGCTCACACTTAGAGTGTGAATAGCAATCATTATAGGAACATAGGAAGAAGGATAATTCCAGATACAAATCCAACAAAAGCAATGAGTACTGAGGTATTTTAAAAATAGAGTTGTATCTTTGTTAACATTAGATTATCATGGTTGTTTCGCAGTGGCTGGTTGCAAGAGAACAATAAATATGTAGACAGGGAACATAATGAAAAAAAAAATATACTTGACCAATGGTAAATTGTTTATGTGAGCCATAGTTTAGATAATTGAAGGGTTTCCCATAAGTATTGATCCTGAGTTTCTGGAAACATGAAAGAAATAAGACAGGGAAAGACAATTTTTTAGATAGCTTGAAGAAGAGATTAGCCAATGTTGGAACCCACTCACTAAGGCAACAATTAAGACAAAAGGAACAACTGAGAGAACTGTTCAAGAGTTTAATTATGTACAAATTATACAGGTAAGACCAAATAGGGAGGTGTCCCAGACCCTTTATAGATTATTTCCCAATCACTTGATAACTTTTAGATTAAAAACTAGCAAATATTATTTTATATGTGTATGACATGATTTTGTCACATAAACTAGTAGTGTCATTGCTGGTATGTTAAGACATTATTAGTAAAAATATAATAATAATATTCCACACTTCTAAAATGAGAGTCAATATTTGAGGGAGAACCCTCTAGATAATTTCACTAGTCTATATCTAGTAAACCTACACTTAGAGTTGTCTAGTGTGATTTCTTAGATATGCATTTTGCAACCAGATCATTTTATAAGGTATACTAGGCAGATTCATGCCATTATGACATTTTATGGCTAAAGGAATCTAAGCAATGTCACCAAAATAATTCATTGTTTTTAAATCTATTGTAGCCAATTTTCATGGATTAGAATTTGTGGGATTTGTCAGGGAGTAAGAGCAAACCAAATATTTATTCTAAAACAGAAACATGATTCTTCCACTGTAGTCCATTACCCTGTCTGTGCGCTGAGAGGGGTGTGTGTGTGTGTGTGTGTGTGTGTGTGTGTGTGTATTTTGTTTGGTTGGTTTGGGGTCAAGCACAAGCTTGGTTAAACACCTTATTTCCTGATATGATTCCAACTATCACCTCTTGCCCATGAGAGCCCAGGTACTTCCAGTTAACCAGTACCTTAAAATTACTGCCACTAAAATACTTAGCAAAAGTTCAAAGATAAGATTTAAGAAGGGAGGAAAGGAGAAGTGGTTTATATATTCTACCAGACCCTCTGTAACCAATCCTAAATAAAATATCATATTTGGGCTATGTAAAGTTAGTGCTTCTGAGATGTTTCTTACTCCTGAAATTAATCTTAGAAATATGGCATGGCACACATTGAGTGGTTTTATAAGAAACAGAACTATGACATTCATTTATTGATTATGGAAATTTTATTGAAAGTATTGCTATAAGCAGATGCAAAAGAAAAATCTACCTCTTGTTTCAAACCTGGGAATAGTGATGCTTTCCTTGTGCATTGGGTTGATTTACCTTGAGGTGTAAATGAATTTACTAGATGTTTGTGAGTACAGTAGTTTCTCCTTTTCCATGAGGTATAAGGACGAGGATCACCAGTGAATGTCTAAAACTGCTGATAGTTCCAAACCTCTAGCAATCTTAGCATACATTATTTTTTCTTTATTAAATCAATTAAAATCACTTTTTCCCTTAAAGGAGGCATTTTGCAGCTTTACTTTGGCCTCTTCATTTTGTGAGCATTACAACTTTTGCTCTTTAGGGGCCATTATGTAAATAAAACCAAGGTTAGTTAAACAGAAGCGCTAATATCATTTGATCTGATAATCTAGGTAGCTCCTGAGTGACTAACAAACTTTTTAGCACATACAGTTAAACAAAAGGATAGCCCAGTAGAGCAGGAAGGGAATGGCATGAGATTTCATGTTACTCAGAACAGTATGCAATTTAAAACTCGTGAATTGTTTATTTCTGGAATTTTTCATTGAATATTCTTGGACTGCTGTTGACTGCAGATAACTAAAACCAGTGAAAGCAATACCGCAGATGAGTAGGGACTACTACAGTTTTAAAACCCAATTTGTGACTTGTCACATTTTTTCAAGAAGTAAAAAAAAAAAAAAAAAAAAAACTTTACAGTTTTATTTGGATGAAAGTACCTTAAGGGTGCAGATCAGTGGTAGAGTGCATGTTTAGCACATGTGAGACTCTGGATCCTATCACATGTGAGGCCCAGCACCGACCCCCTCCCAACTCAAAGTGATACTTTGTTCTTCTATCATATAAATATTTATCTGGCATTATTTTAAATTCTATTTTGTGCCATTGATTTACTCATATTACTACATAATTGTTGATGACAATGATGATTTTTTTCCCTGTGATGTGAAATAGTTTAAATAGGATTGGAGTTATCAGTGTTTCCTAGAATTTGTCTGTGAGTCCTGATAATTTTATGAATAATACCTATGGAATCGTCTTTCCAATATTTTCTTTACGAATTGGTCTTTTTCAAAATTTTCATTTATTTTTGCATGATTTTGGCAATATTAATTTTGGCAGATTATTTTCTGGAGCTTTTATTTTATGTTATTATCATATAGTTCCATGTCATATTCTATTTCCCTCTCTTTTTAGGATTCTTCTGTATCTCTGGGTATTTCATTCCATAAATTACTATCTGCATATCAAGAGAAAAGTGAAAATAGATATGATGAATGGCGTTTTCTTCCTGCTTTTTCTCTTCTCATTCCAAGGCAACAGGAAGAATGAGGCTCTTTTATGGCATTGACATCCCTTCCCAGATATTTGCTAATTTTTTTATGGAAATGTGTGAAACAAATTAGGAACATAAATTTGTGACTTTTCTTGATTTGAATTTTCTTAGGAAAAAATTCTGTGTGTCAAATAATAATTATAAAATATCATTTTAAAAGGTTTTGTCTGCATAAATGATTTCAGCTTCAAGTTATTTAATTCTGAAGTTTCATTAATGATGTTCATTCTACTATGCCAGCCAAATTGACACTAAATGAAGAAAGTCTTTGGGACCAGTAATTACTACAAAAACTCTTTTGTATTATAATCTCTGTACTATTTATTACAAAATACATCTTTCTATTAAACTATATCACAAAATGCTGTGAAGCTGACCTTTCAGAGGCCTTGAGAATTGTTTTAGTTGCAGGGTTTTTTCTTTCTTTTTTTCTTTCTTTCTTTTTTTTTTTTTTTTATTGCCCAACTGTCTCCTTGATGAAAAAGTTGTCATTTTTATGGTCATCCTTGTGTTGCATTTGTAGACATCTTGTCAGTGGCTTTTGGAAACATTGACTCATCTGGGAACTTCATGCACTAGAACATGTTATCTGTACTCTACAGTTAAAGCTCTGTTTGCCTAGGCCTGTCATTTTCTGGAACACAATTGAATCAATTTTCTCTCATTCTACTTTATATTTTTTCTTTTAAAGGTACCACTTATGTTTAAGAAATTTTATAAAGGAAATGTTTTACAGCATGTATTTTAACTCATTTCATCTTGTGTTTATTTTGATGGGGATGCCATGAAGTTAAAAATTGGTACATGAGTACAAGAAGCTGATCTTGGGAAGGGAAACTACTGTTTTATAATTACATTTATTTCAAAATATTAGACATTTTATTTTAACTCACCATTGTTTTGAGAGGTCAGTGCTTGATGGAGGATTTCTATACTTACATTTATATTTAAAATTATTTTTTTAGACTTGTTTTTGTCTAAAAATTTATAATGACATAAAATTTTAACTTGGCATAGTTTTTGTTTCATCTTTTAAAGCCTTTGTTTTTTTATTCCTTCTTTGTGTTCTCTTCATATTGTGCTTTTTGTTACTGCTATTACTTTAATGTAGGAAATTGACTCAAAGTCATGGGAAGTTGAGTGGATATTTTGAGAGGTCTGTTGTATGGTGCTGTTCATCTGATAATTTAGTAAGTGATCTCAACCAACATCTGCAGACCTGGTTAGAGTAACAAGTGGACCTACTTTTGGGTGTTGCTCATGCACATCAGTTTGGAGTGAGTGCTAACACTGGCCACAGGGATAATAAGTCTCACTGATGAAAGGAAATTTTTAAAAAATCATCTAATTTTAACAGGCCCACTACTGTTTTACTCAGGGAGAAATTAGTATCATCTCTGCTAGGTATGCTCTGTATTATTGATGCATGGGGGTTGAAAGTGAACAAGTTTCAGTAGTGAGATAGAACTTATTTTTAGATATCTGAAACTAACATTTATTCTAAGGGTATAACATAATAAAAAGGTTTCTGAGCTAAGAGAAAAAATGAACTTGGACATGTTTTCAGAAATTTTATCTCTTTTCTATCAAAGGTAATTGCCTAGATTGAACTTACCTTCACTGTTCTTTATAAAATACTATAATTAAGACCGTAGAGAACACTTCTCACTTTGTTAATCTGGTGATGGCTCCTCCCCATAGTCATCAGTTCTAAGTTCTTCATTATGGTAAAAGACTCTATCACACATTTTCATCTCTGCTTATAAGCAAAACAATTATATAACTTTTAAAAATTAAAAAAAAATAACCTTTCCATTTTATTTAGATAATACAAGTTCCCTCAAAATTGCTTTATCTTCCACATTGATCACCTGGAATTCAAATTTGTTCATTAGTAAGCCTGCACTCAGCTTTCATTTATCTTAGTTTATCACAGTTTAATGAACTCAATTTTTAATGCCAGTTTTCAAAATGTGAACAGCATAAAATTGTAAATTTGGGATTTATAAAACAATAAAAGATGGTGTTGCTGGAAGAAAACATTCTTGCATTACCTTTTCTTTTGAAACATCTTTGATTCTCTTATTTGATAAAAAGTATGCAGCTAAGTATATACAAATAAATGTCTAAAAGCAGAATTTATATCAGAATTTGTTTGATAGGAATGTTTAAAAAATCAAATGTATATAGCATGCAGGGGTGTCATAAAATGAATGATAGAGTTATTATATAATTAAAAAATGGCATTGGGAATCAGGTTACCTAAAAGTTGGAAAAGAGCATATAAATATTGGCAATGTTCTATGAAGACAAAATGACATCTAAGATTTTCTTTTTTAAACATAGTTCATGAGTTTACTAAACAATGATTATAACAAAAAATTATGATGTTAATAAGAATTTTCATGATGCCAAATACGTGTTAATGTTATATGGACTTCCCATATATAAATCATGGTCTTCAACATGGTCACCCATGTTAGATTTTTTTTTGTCTTTGCTACTGGGGATTGAAGCCAGTGGTGCTTGCCCACTGAGCCACATCTCCTGCCCTTTTAAAAATATTTTATTTAGAGATGGGTATGTATCACTGAGTTCCTTAGGACCTCTCTAAGTTGTCAAAGCTGGCTTTGAACTAGAAATCCTTCTGCCTCAGCCCAGAAAACCAGTGGGGTTATAGGCATGCACCACCATGCCTGGGTACTCATGTTGGGTTTTTCAATTTCACAGAATATAACTGATATTTAGTGAAATTTGGTAACGTTCTGAGCACATGTTGCTATTACCTAAAGCTCTTCAAAGTTCTTGCCTTTCTTCTAAGCTACATAGCTTTTCCAAGGAATGAGGGAGCACATTGCAAGGATTTATATACAGTATGGCACACACACAAACTCAAGTCATTAATGTGGTTCTGCAGTTAACAAAAAATTCCTATCACCTAGCATGTTCCTGAAACCTTGAACCACAAATGGTATCTGACCAAATTATGTCTTCTGCCTTTGGCTCTAGCCATGTTTCTGCACTCTCTCCTCCTTTTCCCAAGCTGCTTAATGCTGGGCTAACTACTTTTGATTACAGAGCTGGAAGTGCAAGGGAAGACTTTCTAGCATTTACATTTCCAGTTCCTTAAACTCTGGCAAAATTCATTGAGATAGGTTCCTTAATTTTATACTGCTGTTTGTACTCCCATTTCTCCCAAACAGACTTCATACTTTCGTGACATTACTTTTGTCACCTTCCTCCAGTAGAAACAAACTCAGCACAGAATTCAGCTTTTGCTAAATCTTTTGAGGTAGTGGGAGATTTGAGAAGCCTTGGTAGCTCTGTAGTTAGGAAGAGAAAACTGCCTGCTGAGGATTGCCTCATAACTTCAAAACCTTTTACCTTTTGGATATTGTGTGCATCCCATTGCCAAATGCCTCTAAGCATCCTCAACTATGGATAAAACATTTGCCTCCTCCCTCTGGAATATTATTGGCTCTTGTCTATTTGTGTACTGGTTACACTGTAGCATTGGATTTCCTAATCTGTCATGGACATACTAATTCTTTATCTACTAAAGAAGGCAGAAAAAAAGATTTATGAATGACACAACCAGGGAGCTCATGCCAGTTTGAACTATAAATAAATGTAATGCTTACTAAGGAAATTTTATTTTTCTGCATAATCAAATGCAGGTGTATCAGCAAACAATTTCCTGGAAGAAGAATTTGAAAATACCACTAACTGACTAACCAAAAAACTAAAAAATAAACTTCTAAGGGTTGTTTCATTTTGATACTCAAATGTAATTTAAAGGCTAGTTATGACATTATTTTCTCCAGTGTTATTTCCATGTAGCAAGTAATGTTTTTTTTCCCTCTTTTACTCATAGAATTGTTTCCTGCGCTTTAACCACTTCATAGTAGTATGTGAACATTATTCAACTGTTCCAATCATATTAAAGTTCAAGGACTGCAAGGTCTATTGAAAACATAAAAGACTTAAGTGAAGATGATGTTGCAATGCTCACATACCTTTTATCCATAATGCTTCTATTCTGTGAATGGCCTGCTTTTCTTTTAATGCTATTCCTCACTTATACTGCATTAATATATTTGACATTATTATTTACTTTCAGTGCTTTTGTAATCTACTGTTAATAGTTGGAAAGTATAGGATTTAAGTAATTATGTCCTTATATTGAAAATACTTATTTTAAAAAGCACATCTGCCAAGCAGTTTTCTGGCAATATATAGAAATACAATGATGACATTCATCAAATACATTAGAGAATTTGTGAAATAATTATATAGATACTAAATTTGTTACAGATTCATGTATTATCATATGTATAGCTCCAATACCTGGGCAAAACATCTTAATAAATGAAAAATAAAGAAAAGGAGATTGTTCTTAGAGGAACCAAGACAGATGAGTCAACTCTTGCGCATGTTATCTTGTATATATAATTTTCTTCTTCCATCAATGACCTTGTGTCTTTTCTAAAAAAGTATTCATTTGCTTCATTTTTTTATGATTTGTCTTGATATGAGGGCGTAGAGTAATGAGAAATAGGACAACAGATTTTCCATAAACTAAGTGAGATCAATGTAGTTTTGCTGAAACTGAGCAGCTCTGCATGTTTTTAATTGTTTTAGAAGTAGAGAAATCAAAAAGTTTCAGTCATATTCTATATAAGTTAATACAAAATATAATACACATTATATAATATAAAGTTTCACTCATTATTTGTATATTAATATGATAAAAGTTCAATTGTTAAAAAGTTTTATATGACTACCATTTTTAATATTTAGAATATTATTTAGAATATCATGGTGTTGGGCTGGGGATGTGGCTCAAGTGGTAGCATGCTCACCTTGCGTGTGTGCGGCCTGAGTTCAATCCTCAGCACCACATACAAACCAAGATGTTGTGTCTGCCAAAAACTAAAAAATAAATATTAAAATTCTCTCTCTCTCTCTCTCTCTCTCTTAAAAAAAAAAAAGAATGTCATGGTGTGATATTTAATTATGAGCGGTAACTGGTTAATTATTAAGACTCTGAAAGCATTAAAGCCTCATACTCTTATTATCTTTTAAAATAATCTATAATCAAAAAATAGCCTGACCTTTCTATTATTAGATTTAAATTTCTCTCTACTAACCCATTGCGCATACATATATATACACACATATACATATCATTAATACATATACACACACAGTGAATATGAACTTTTATTTTAATTTGATCTTAGAGTCTCAGAATGAGCTAAAACCTAAAATATACATCTTTTCAAAGAAGTAGTCTGCCAGTTTATCACCATAATGATAAAGCTCTTGGTCTTCCTATTTTCACTCCATTTTCTTTCTTAAGGTATCAAACCTTTTCTGTAATCATCACCTTCATTATCTTGATCCAGTGGGCATGTTATAACCACAATAGCATTTGAGTTCGGAGTAGTTGATCTCCCAGTTGACATTATTCTTATTGTTTTGAGTACTTGCACCTGCTTTCTTCTTTGGCTTTGGAAATTACAGGTCTGTATCTTGTTGTAAAGTGGAAGCACTGTCAAGCTTGTAATTCAAAATATGAATGGGGAAAAAAAGAAAAGAAAAAACACTTTTTAAACATAAGAAAAATATAAAGTTCCTTCCTAAGCATGACTATTCATACCAATCATTTATTTTTGTTTGTCAGCTTGTTTTTCTTAATATGTTTTTGTACTTTTACTTTCTTCCAATTCCATCATTGGTTTTGGTATTTATTTATGTAGGTATACATTCATTTATTTATATACTTCCTCTGTCCCAAAATTAATTTAAGAGAATTTTCACAGTGCAAACCAATCTTTTCAACTCACTTACCCTTTGTGTATCTTTGTAAGACTTGTGGAATATTTGGTTCATGAAAGTCTGAGGTTTTTTAAGTGGCTGGGCATTCACTAACACATAGGTTCAGAATGTAAGTGTTTTTCTTGCTTAGATTGTCCTAACTCTCAAAGTTACTAGACATAATTATCATATCTCAGATAAAGGCTCTAAGACTCCTTAAATAGTGGTGGTTCTTAAAGCAACCCGCAGCTCCGGTTTGAATTATCTATGGGCCCTACCTGTTGAATTAGAAACTTCAGGGGCAAGGCCAAGCAGTTGGCTTTGCAAAAATCCTTTAATGGGGGGAGTCTGATGCATTAAAGCACAATAGTAGGGAACTTTCTAGTAGCACAAAAGGAGTTCTCTTTGCAGACATGAAATCTTTTGGGGACTGTGACTTACAAAGAGATTTTATTGTTTACTTTACTTTCCTGCAGTGTAATTCAGAAAAAAAAAAAAAACAGATTTTTTTTTTTCATCTGCAAATGGATGAATCCTTTGGTTATCTTTATGGACAGTTATTCTCTTTTAATTGTATTGATCAAAAGTGAGTCTCTTGTTCACTTCATTAAAGTTGAGTGACTGAATATTATCCAAGCTTTCCTCAAAAGGATAAAAACAGGGCTGTTGCATTCTGGCCACTGTAGGAACATCCTTCTATGGTCAGAGACTTAGGAGGCTATTATACCAAACCAACATCTAATTTGGATTTTATTTAATTTTACTCTAAAAATTTGGTTTCATCCTAGAAAATGTCCAGTTCTGGCAATGTGCAAGTTATGTAAAAACTAAGACATATGTTGGTAATTTTGAAGAACCAGAAAAAAAAAAAAAAAAGGAATGTCCTTCAGAGGAATTAATTCATCTGAATGGGTTTGCATTTGCCCCACTGTGACAGTGACTCAGTCTTCTTTTATCCACACAAGACATGTGGTCTACTGGGGGTACTAATGATAAACTTCAGCTCCTGGATTTTGTATTTTAGTTACAGTTTAGCAGACTCCAGTTCATCATGGATTACTCCTGACTTCATTATTTTGCTTTCTACTTTTTTTTTTTTCAAGAGCAACACATTATTATCTATCAGCAACAAATCCTATCTATCTCCACAGTCAGACAATCTATTTTCTGTTTTAGTGAAAAGGGATGTACAAAATTGAAGTATTGGGGCTATTAATACTCTCAAAGCAATAAAGTGATGTTTGTTTCATTATTTAAGTGGGCTCCTTTTGATATTTTGATTTACTCTTTTGTCACTAAAATTTGTAATTTAAATTATAAACTGAATATTCTGAAAAATAGTTTACTAAGTCACTCTCAAATTGCAGGCCTATTTCCATGACTGCTCCACATTTGGCACAGGGGTGATAATTTGTAACATGCATTCTAGATGAATGGTTTATTGCTATATTAACATACCAAAAAAGATAATCTGTTTCAAAATTTACATAAAAATATGTAATACTTTTGGTTACATATGTAAACTTGGTTCAGGTTGTAGAGGATACACTGAATTATACTGAACTAAAAGTTGTTGATCAAAAATGCATTAAATTATGATCTTTTAAATCCTTAAATAGGGAATATTCATCCTACCTGAAAATGAGCAGAATTGTCAGAGATCTGCATTTACTAACTTTTAAGTTGGAACCTTGACTTCCCTAGATCTCATTGATTTGTGACAAAATCAAATTAAATGTTCTTATCCAAAGAATAAAGACTCTAAATTCACACCTATCCAGAGTAGCATGAAGCACAACTTTCCCAATGGGTCATCTTTTTGCATGGTATGTTCCAGCATGTCCAGGGTGCTTATTTATGCCCAAGTCTTGAGTCTTGATGATTTTCATTATATCAATAAAGTCAGTACTCAACGACAGTTCCACAAAGCCAAAAGACTATATATTACCTACCAAGAAGACTGGTTCCTCAAGTAAATGACACCATCAGTTGCAATGTAATAACTACACCCAAATAGTCCAGTTAGTCTGTCCTTTTCTATCTTTGATGCCACCAGACCTATGAGAAGCCAGAGATTAGTATCCCAGTAGTTGCTGTCCTAGCATTATTGCACAGTTCTTAGTATAGTTGTGTGTTGACTGGTTCAGGATTTGGGTTTGCTGAACCCCAACCCACCCCAGAAAGCCCCTCCAACACTGCTATGCCCAGGGTCTGCTGAACAACATTGCCTTTTTCCTAGTGTTACAACTGTCACGGATCCCTCATTTCCCTAAAATTGTTTTATTCTTAAACAGTTAACTGCCTCTCACAGGCAGTCTATATCAGGGAAGAGATCCCGCAGACTTCTGAACACTAACCACATAACTATTGAAAAAAGGTTCATTTGTCAATAATTTCTAAGCCACAACTTTCTCCATATTGATATATAAGACCAAACTGGACATTGGGCTAGAAATCACTAGTTGCTCAGAATTTAAAATAATTTCTCCTCTAAAAATTTGAAAACTTTTAGAGATCAAAGGCAAAGAACCTGGCTCTGTGGCTCATTTCTTTCATTTTTTTTAATTTTAAATTTATTTATTTACTTCTTTTTATTGATGTTTTTTAATTTAATTTTATTGATTTACTTATTCTTATACTCTATGTAATGGTGGGGTTTGTTGTTATGTATTTGGAAATGCATACTATATGACAATATGATTCAAAGTCCCTTCCAGCGTTCCTGCCCCACCTCCTCTCATCCCCTGGTTTCCTTTCTCTATTCTACTGATCTCTTTTTGCTTTTTATGTGACTTTTCCCCACCTTTCTGTTCCTTTTTCCTCATTAGTTTCCACATATGAGAGAAAACATAGGACCCTTGGCCTTCTGACTTTGGATTATCTTGTTTAACATAATGGTCTCAAGTTTCATCCATTTTCCTGCAAATAACATAATTTCATTTTTCCTTATGGCTGAATAAAACTCCATTGTGTATATACAACACATTTTGGATGTATCATTTGTTCAATGACTTGGATCATATACTTTTACTCAAGTCAAATAAACTCTTTTATCCTTAGTTTCTTCTCTTATCAGTTATTAGTTATTGTGAGTAGAGCAAGATTAATACAAAATATTGAGTATGTGTCTTGCGCAACTAGACTCTCAAATTTGATCTATTATGTTAAAAAGTTTCATATTCCCAGGCATGGTGATGCATGCCTGTAATCCCTGCAAGTAGTTGGCTGAGGCAGTAAAAATGCAAGTGAAGAACCAACTTCATGAATTTAGTGAGACCCTCAGCAACACAGGTTGACCCTATCTCAAAAGCCAAAAAGAAACAAAAAGATCTGGGAATGTAGCTCAATGGTAAAACACCTCTGGATTCAATCTAGTATCAAAAACAAAAAATAAAAATTTTCACTTCTTTGTCTATTTCAATATGATAATTAGCCATGCTTCTCTGATATTTAGACACCAGGATTATTTAAAGGTCAAAAAGTTTTGGAACTAGGAGATAATCAAATTAATTCAATCCTCTTCTGAGTAGGGTTCCCATAATCATCTTCTGCAACTTTATTTTTAATTTTTTTAAAATTTATTTTATTTTTATAAAATCTCTTGTTTTTTTTATTTTAGTTTTTTTGGGGGGGGTCTTTTTAGTTACATAAGACAGTAGAATCATTTTGATAAAATTATACAAGCATGGATCATACTACATTCCAATTAGGACTTCATTCTTTGGATATATACAAAGGTGGGAAATTTCTTGTCACAAATCTCTATAACACAATTTTAAGTAGCAATTGACCTGTCTTCTTTCTCCTCTTGATCTGTTTTCATTTTTAATATTTCCTTTTTGATTTCTAACTTTTAGGGCTCAGCAGAAAAGGACCACTACTTTTTCAAACCTTACTAGATGTCACAGTTACTATTTCCAGGAGTGAAATATTTTTAAATCTGACACTGAAAAGCAAGATAAATAATATGTATGGCTGTAAACTTCTGCACTAAAGATGTGCCAGAGTGTCCATTGCTCACTATTTTCATAATTTAACTGTCAACAGCTCTATTTATTTGGAGATTGTTTCTATGGGTTATAGTCTATATTCAGGCTTAGGTTAAAAGGGCACACATATCAATCTGGAAAAAAACAGAACTATAAATAGTATGTAATCTTAAATATAATATGATATAAATCCCACAAAAGTAGCTTCTCTTCTGCAAACGCAGCAGATAATGCTAGAATTGGTAATGCTTAGAAGGATGGAAGGCCAGGATATAGTGCCTCTGTTATCAGTAGGGATGCTGCTATTAAACCACATTAGAACAGCATAGTGCATAGTAGTGCTATGGTATGGCCTAAACAGGGTTTCTATGAAGTCCTGAGAGAGTGACATAGTTTTAGTATGCCCAGGGATAATGATGAATCAGTCATACATGGTAGCTGTGAATGGGCCTTGTCATCAGTTAAAAAAAAAAAAAAAAAAGTCTTCCAAGTTGCTAACATCAATGAATACGTATAATAATTTGCTTAAATGTTTTTTTTTTATTTATTTATTTATTTTTATTTTTTTTATTTTTTTTATTGTTGGTTGTTCAAAACATTACATAGTTCTTGATATATCATATTTCACACTTTGATTCAAGTGGGTTATGAACTCCCATTTTTACTCCGTTTACAAATTGCAGAATCACATCAGTTACACTTCCATTGATTTATATATTGCCATACTAGGGTCTGTTGTATTCTGCTGCCTTTCCTATCCGTTACTACCCCCCTCCCCTCCCCTCCCCTCCCCTCCCCTCTTCTCTCTCTACCCACTCTACTGCAGTTCATATCTCCCCCTTGTATTATTTTTCCCTTTCCCCTCGTTACCTCTTGTATGTAATTTTGTATAACCCTGAGGGTCTCCTTCCATTTCCATGCAATTTCCCTTCTCCCTCCCTTTCCCTCCCACCTCTCGTCCCTGTTTAATGTTAATCTTCTTCTCATGCTCTTCGTCCCTACTCTGTTCTTAGTTACTCTCCTTATATCAAAGAAGACATTTGGCATTTGTTTTTTAGGGATTGGCTGGCTTCACTCAGCATAATCTGCTCTAATGCCATCCATTTCCCTCCAAATTCTATGATTTTGTCATTTCTTAATGCAGAGTAATACTCCATTGTGTATAAATGCCACATTTTTTTTATCCATTCGTCTATTGAAGGGCATCTAGGTTGGTTCCACAGTCTTGCTATTGTGAATTGTGCTGCTATGAACATCGATGTAGCAGTGTCCCTGTAGCATGCTCTATTTAGGTCTTTAGGGAATAGACCGAGAAGGGGAATAGCTGGGTCAAATGGTGGTTCCATTCCCAACTTTCCAAGAAATCTCCATACTGCTTTCCAGATTGGCTGCACCAATTTGCAGTCCCACCAACAATGAACAAGTGTACCCTTTTCCCCACATCCTCGCCAGCACTTGTTGTTGTTTGACTTCATAATGGCTGCCAATCTTACTGGAGTGAGATGGTATCTTAGGGTGGTTTTGATTTGCATTTCTCTGACTGCTAGGGATGGTGAGCATTTTTTCATGTACTTGTTGATTGATTGTATGTCCTCCTCTGAGAAGTGTCTGTTCATGTCTTTGGCCCATTTGTTGATTGGGTTATTTGTTATCTTGTTGTCTAATTTTTTGAGTTCTTTGTATACTCTGGATATTAGGGCTCTATCTGAAGTGTGAGGAGTAAAGATTTGTTCCCAGGATGTAGGCTCCCTATTTACCTCTCTTGTTGTTTCTTTTGCTGAGAAAAAACTTTTTAGTTTGAGTAAGTCCCATTTGTTGATTCTAGTTATTAACTGTTGTGCTATGGGTGTCCTATTGAGGAATTTGGAGCCCGACCCCACAGTATGTAGATCGTAGCCGACTTTTTCTTCTATCAGACGCCGTGTCTCTGATTTGATATCAAGCTCCTTGATCCATTTTGAGTTAACTTTAGTGCATGGCGAGAGAAAGGGATTCAGTTTCATTTTGTTGCATATGGATTTCCAGTTTTCCCAGCACCATTTGTTGAAGATGCTATCCTTCCTCCATTGCATGCTTTTAGCCCCTTTATCAAATATAAGATAGTTGTAGTTTTGTGGGTTGGTTTCTGTGTCCTCTATTCTGTCCTCTATTCTGCTTAAATGTTTTTAAATCTAAGTGATTCTGAAGGCCTGGGAGTCCACTGTCCTGCCTGGCACAAAGAGACACTGGTGCTCTGCTATGTTTGGAAAATGCCTACAGAAAATCCAACAATTCTTAGACAGTACAAGTTTCCTTTGTGAAGGGCTTTTGAATAAGAGGAGGAGGAGGAAAAGAAAGAAAAGGTGGAAGAGGAGAAGAAATTAAAACAGCATAAGAGAGCTCATATATCTGTCCCAATTAGACAAATATGAGGAAACTGGGGAAATAAAATAGCAATAAATATAATTTCTAAAATTTCCTTTGGGAACCATATAGAATCTAGAAATTGCCTGTATATTTGGTATGAAAAATGATAAAACAGATCTTTTAAGTTGTTACTAGAGTAATATATTTCATTGAGATTTGTTTTTCCTTACAATTTCTTCAAATCTTATCATTTGCCTTATCATTTGCCTCAAAATAAAAATACCATTTTTTAAAGAATTATTTCACTTGATGTACAATTTCCAGTGGTAATTCATGATTTAAAGTATTATTTTGATAATAATGAAAACAAGAAAATGTGTTTGAAATAATGTTTCTATGTCTTAAAATTAAGATTGTCATAGATACTAGTGGGCATATATGCCAAATTGCAGAAGAGCCCTCTTCAACATTTTCCCCAGTTTCAGTTCTGCTTCTCTTTTCCATTATCCCATATTTTTTGTTCTGAATAAGTACTAAAGGTAATTGAATCAAGTTTAATTATTCACAGAAAACTTTTCGTAAGGTTGTTTATTAAACTATATAGAAAACATCTAATTTAAATGTATAACAATTAAAGATGTTGTTCTTTGTTTAATAATTTTTTCCACGTTTATTTCACAGAATGTGTGATATTTCACATTTCATATGAGAGAGGAAATTTGAAAATTGTTCTGCTTTGGCTCTTTTTGTGATTGTGACATTTCTCAGATCAGCCTTACAGATACCTGCTATTTTGATTTTGATATGAGGTGCTCCCCCAAAGCTCCCAGAAATAATCAGAGGTTAAATGATTAGATTATATGAGCTATAACTTCATTGGTACATCCTGGTTTAAATGGACTGGTTTAAAAATGCAAGTGAAGAGCATTTTTAGGTGGTAACTATAGACAGGTAAAACAGAGCTACAGGAAGTGAGTAACTAAGACTTTCCTAGAATTATTCATCTTCCCTGTGGCCCTTTCCCCTACTTCTGCTTCCCAAGCTGGCCAAGAGCTGAGTAACTTTCTTTGCCTGGGCTCTTCTCTCTTGTTGTTCAGACTCACAGCAATGGAGTCAGCCATCTATAGACTGAGAGTACAAACTGTGGGTGCCAACTAAACTTTACCACCTCTGATTTGATCTTGGGTATTTTGGTCACAGCTATGCAAAGCTGAGTAAAAGAGCTGGGTTACCCAGAGCTGCCTGGATACCCATTGATAGACATAGAGGATAGAACACTTGTATACTTACAGAATTGCTAGAAAACAGCTGGGGGAGATGATATTTAAAACTCATTTTAATGCCCAAATCCTGTGATTATTAGATTTCTCTATGTTATATGATTTTTAAAAATAAAAACAAAGTTTTCTCCCAACACACACACATACGCGCGCATGCTCACACACACACACACACACACACACACACACACCCCTATCTTTCTCTCTCTATATATATTCCCCCATACCCCAGTACCATAGATTGAAACCAAAGCTTCACACATGTTAGGCAAGCACTCTACCACTGTGCTACATTCCCAGCCATCAGACTATGTATCTTAGTGAAGATGGGCCTGTTATTCTTTTCTCATCGATAATACACTTTTCATGAATTATTAGTATATGGATATGTCAATATTGGTTACATTTTTAAAATATGTCTTATGTATAATAGTTATTTAATTTCAAATTAAATTCTATCTTTCATTTTTGAATTTCAAGGTTTTATGGTTATTATCTGGTGAAAATTAAAGCAAGCAATAATAAAATTATTATCTGCCATATTGAAGGCACTTTACTGTGAAGAAAGGAATAGCATAGGTAAAAAGTCATCTTTGACTTTAAGGTATTCACACAACAAATATGCAATAATTTTATGTATATTATTATAAAAATTATAGGAATGGGAGACACCATATCTGTCTGAGGGAGTTAATGAAAATCTGTAAAGAAAGTAACATTGAGGGTGAAACTATAAGAATGCAGGTATATTGATAGGCAGAAAAGAACCTAGGAAACATCAGAATATGCAGAAACAAGCAAGAAGGAGCTTATCACATTCAAAGATCACAAGGGTTCCCACACAGGAATTATAAATGAGAGTAGGAGAAGTTTAGCATTTTAATGAAGATGTTTTATTTTATTCTGTAAGCCAGGCATCTTTGCTTTTACTCCATGAATTTTGCTGTATTTTAAATTAAGAAGGGGTATGACTTTCAGGGAGAGGCTCCGTCAGTTTTTCACTCTACGAGAGAACTCAGATGCCCAAAATATGAAATATGACTCTTGTGGAGGCAACCGTTATTTTTTTAAATAGAGAAATTATATGATCAGATTTTAATGTATCAGTTCTTCAGACACAGATTTAGTGTGTCTGAAGACAAGGGGAGATATTACTAAAGAGGGAGAAGTACTGGAATCAAAAGAGAAATTGTGATACCTGCACTATTACCATTGAGAAACGGGGACTTGATCTGGTGGGACAGGAACTAGACAGGAATCAAGAGCATGGACTCAAGAGATCTGAGGCAGTTGAATCTGAATGATTTATCTGTTCAACATTACAAGGGAAAAATATCAGGTAGGTCTCAAGTTTTGGGTTTGAGTAACCAGATGGATGAAAATGTCATTTACTTTGGTGGGTGACAAAGGCAAAGCAAGTTTTGGCATGGAGATGATGTATGCAGTTTAGGAATTGCTTAATATAAGGTGCCCGTTGACAACCACATTGAAATTGTCAATCAAGCAGGAATACACAGAAATCTGGAACTAAGGAAAGTGGAATTGGACAGAGAGCTATAGATTTGTTAAGCCATCAATATTTAGGTCAGAGTCAAGGACAGTAAATACTTTAGTAATAAGCCTTTTATATCCATGCTTGTGGTAACCTTCATTTTGACTTCCTGATTCTTAATGCTGCCTTACGTATATTAAGCCATTTTTAATACTTAGGATTGAGCATTTAAGTTATGCCTGATGTAGTTGAAGACCAGGCTATAGAATATAAGAGTATAGTCAAAAAGATGTGTGTAGAGATCTAGTTTAAAAAAAAAAAACCAAAGTGGGGGATAGGTGAAAAGAATATAGGCAGTATAGCCAGAGAAGTAGAAAAAGAATGATAAGAGTATTGCAATTGTAATCGAGAAATCGTGTTTTTCAGGAAGAAGTAAAGGGTCAACTATATCAGGTCAACTACTCAGAACCACATTCTTGGCACTCTTTTTTTTTTTTTTCTCTAATCATCTTCAAAGTAAGATCTAGTGAATAACCTTATTCAAATGCCAGAAGCTGTAAGAAGGAAGACAAGATTGCTGTAAGCTAACAAGTAAAAGGAAAACGAAGGTAGTGAAGGAGTCTCATACAATTTTCTAAAGATAACTAGGAAAGAATGGGAAAAGGGATGTGTTAACTGGAGGGCAAGACAGGAATGCTTTAAATAAGAGTTTTTCTTTTTTACGATGAAAAAAATCATTTGTTTAAATATTTGGCAAAGTAGAAAAATAAGTAGAAACCTGTTTATAAGTGGAATAATTGAAACAGAGCTTTAAGACTACTGATACAATAATGAAGAATATGTTAAGATAGATTATTAATGTAATGAAGCCATTTAGAAGGAATTCAGACCAAGGGCAGGGAAGAACCACACTAGATCGTACTGTTGAGAATGTAGATAAGACATATTAATGGAAAGTTTAGAACATTCTTTGGAAGGACTTGGTGAATTCCTGGATTTATGATACCATATTGATTCAGATTTTGGTGGTAAACCATACTGCCTCAAATAAATACATGTTTGCCTTCCTTGGAAGGTACTTTACCAGGGAAAGAAATAAATTCTGTCTTTCAAATAAGACATACATGTAGAGCTGTTCAAGAATTTAGGATTATAAAATCAGTGATCAGAGTGCTTATAGACAAAATGTCAGGTACAATTGAGGTTACACTTTAAGCCACAGTAGTTGCAAAGGGAGTGTGTTGACACCCCCCTTGCTATCCCATGTTCTTAGCTTTCCTAATCCTTAGACATTGTCTCACTATTAGGCACATACTTTTTGTCTCTTTGCTTTAAATTTTAAAAGTACACATTTAAAAGTACACATTTTAACTTTCTCCTGCCCCTGCTATTGTGATCCCATGTTTTGTACCAATGAAGTTCTATTATATCTCCTTTGTGACTCCCTCCCTCCTTTCTTAATTCTTTAATTACTTCTTTCCATCCTTTTAGTTGCCTTTGGACAACTTTAATTTAGTATTTAATTTAATTATTACAATTAATTTCTTCCAATTGCCCTTGCTCTTCAGGTTACCAGTAGAGATTTCTGCCACCACTCTTAATCAGACCCTGCCCCACTAACTCCAGATTTATGTATTTGATATTCACTATCAAAATCTAGCAGGACTTGTTAAGAACTGAACAATATTATTATGTTTCATGGTTTGGATTCTTTTTAGTCTTTTAATATGGTAAGTTGTTCCTTAAAACTGATGTGTAACAAATTATGAGAGGAAGACCTTTGAAAAATATTTGCTTTGGAGGGGCTTCCAACTTTGACTTTATCCAGGCCCAAGGAAAATCACATAAATAGATAAAATTTTAATGGCCTTGATAACTTTAGATAGATGGGTGAAGAATGTTGTGGACACATCTTATGTGATAATGTATATTTGATGATGTACATGATAAAGGTATTATAAAAATTAACATAAGAATATCTTACCCTATAAAAACAACGCATGAGTCTTACCTCCTTGTGCATAAACTAGATGTTTCAGGAATTTTAATGTGTGCAAGTGTTATTTCAATCCAAGCAATTGCTGAGTAGAGAAAAAACAAATATTCCATGAGTCAATACTTTTACTGATCAATATAGCAAACTGCCTTTGAAATTTATATGCTTAAAGTTTAAATGTTCAAATGAAATAGACACTAGAGCACTCTAATGCCCAACAATGACACATATATTTATTTTGCCCTCTTTTCAAAGCAGCATGATGAAAAACTATTTTACTATAGAACCAAGCATTCTGTGCAACTTGTCCTCCTGTTTGAGTTTGTGGATTAGGAGACAAGTCAATCTTAACAGCCACTATTCAGAAGACTACAGAGCAATTCTGCTTGTGAGGAAGAAAACATATCTTTCTACATTACAAACAATGTTAAAGCACAATACAATCAGCAATTATTTTTAACCTTTCACTGAGGAAATACATTTAAATTGAAAGGTGAATCCATAACAATCCCCATTTATTCAATGCCTAACCAGGGCCATGAGTTTTACACAGACCAAGCTGATGCTTATGATATTCCAAGTGAGTTCTATTATTACGATGAGGAAACAGATGCTCCCTTTAGAAGTCTTGCTGTACTTCTAAAAATGAATGCATCAGATAATTATCTACTTCAACATGAACATTTCTCAGGGTCTAATATAAAGGGCCTCTCTGTATGAAAATTGTTTTGCTGACATAAAAATTTAGTATATATCATAGTTAACACAAATGAGATTAGTTCTCTCTTAGCACATTTTATATGGGATAGGAGAAAAGGCAAATGAGTTCATTTGGCACATGCTTATTTTAAGACAGCCAACAGATATTTTAACAATTCTCTAAAAAAAGTAAGCTGTTAAATTCTCTGGCTAAATAAAGATAGTGAAAATGTAATGTCCTAAACAGCATGGTTATGTCAGGATATGCAAAGTAATTAATATGTTCATGGTTAAACTATAGTTTATCAGTTTTACTATTCCACCAGGCACTATCTCAAGGAACCTCTGGGGAAGAGCAGTAGGTAGTTGAATGGGATTGGATGCTGCTTAGGGTTGTTTAACAATTTGAAGGTTTGATGAGCTCAGTTTGAAATATTTATATTTACGGGAGCAGAAACCATTAATCCATCCTGTACAAATAGCTTACAATCAATAGCCAACTGTATCCTGTGGTTGTCACTGATGGAAGTGGAAAGCTTTTAATATACATAAAGGCTGACAATTACAATTGAATTTCTTGTTCTTTATTACCATAATCCATAGGAAAATATCCTCTTAAAGCAATGTAAATTACTATATCTTGGAATTACTTATTAAAATATTCTAGTTTTGTTGTACTTTTGAAAATGAATGAATCTATTCCAAAATGAGCATTTCTTAGAAATGTTGTGCTAGTCTTTAATAAATTTTACAAATTGTGTTGGAACTAAATATAGGTATAAATATATTCTTTCTCCATATAATAATTGCTGGAGTTACTCATTTCATAGAAAATTTATGTATAGCTTAAAATTAAAACTGAAAGCACATCACTCACCATAACATTCAGTAAATACTGTTGTGTTATGTATTCACAAAATTCCATAGCCATGGGTTACCTTTTCCATGCTTTAAGAACAACGTTATTATTTTTAGCCAAGGTATAGTTTACATGAAATCTAAATGCAATTAAATTTAATATTTAGCGAAGAGATGTAAAAAATTCAAATCAGAATGTTTCCTGAAGAGTATTGCCCTTATGAGTCACCACTCACATACATATACAACAGTAAAGTCTAGAATAAATAATGAATAATTATTTTGCTGTACAAAGAGGTACAGATCCAATTGTTTAATCTTAATACTTTCTTGACTACTTCAGCAAAATATATCTACTTACTCAAGTGTATTCATACTCCATTTTCTTTTCTTTTTTTCTTTTGTTTTCTTTCTTTTTTATTTTTATTTTTATTTTTGATAGTGATCTGGCATCTATTTCATTGGCAGACCCTCAAAGACATTTTTAGTTGGAATGGATTAAAAAAAATGAATCAAGAACTCAAATCTTCTAACAGGGAAATGATTACATTTGAATTTTCCATTAAAATTACAAAAGACTTAAAGATGGAATTGTTGAGATCGAAAAGAGAGTGATCTCTTTCCTGAACATCAGAAGGGGTCATGGTTGACACCTCTGTAACAAAAGACAGATTAACAAGAGAAAAGCTATCAAGTGTATTTGATAAAGGTTAAATGTGATATGAGAGCCTTCAGATGGAAGACCTATTGACTCAGGGTGAACTGTCTATATTTCGTTTCAATGAAGCATGGACAGCTGTGCAGAAATATGATGGAACAAGCAGTATAGTCTGATAATAATAGAGTGAATGGGGAAACCTGGTAAGGCCTGTCACTTCAGGTTTTTTGTTTTTTTTTTCTCCTCCGATGTTTAATTTCTTCCTTTTGGATATGAGACACGACCCTTCTAGAATGAGGGTCTTAATTATTTATAGAGAATGGTAAGAAAAATAGCATTAGGTTTTTTAAAAATTTTTCTTTTAATTTATATATGACTGCAGAATGCATTACAATTCTTATTACATATATAGAGCACAATTTTTCATATCTCTGGTTATATACATAGTATACTCACACCAATTCATGTTTTCATACCTGTAATGGATAGTAGTGATCATCACATTCCACCATCATTAATTACCCCATGCTGCCTCCCTTCCCCTCTAACCCCTCTGCCCTATCTAGAGTTTGTCTGTTTGGGGAAAAGGGGTCCTGGTTTCTATGACCCATTTGGAGAAGAGGAATTCTCATTTCTATAGCTTACTGCAGAGTGGGTGAAAGAATGTGGAGTGAGAAACAGGTAGGCCAGAGGTCAACAAGGTACTTTGCTTCTGATGCTGCTTTTAAGGCTTTCACCGTGGGTTAACGTTTTCTGAACCCCAACCACACAGTTGAACTCATTATCCCAACACTTGTTGATTTGGGATTCTCAACAGAAGGACATACAGAATCACATACTTGTTGATCTGTTAAACACATGGGATGATAGAAACAGACAGAAGGCATCCTTTGTGTTATGTTTTAGCATTGGAATTTAACTTTTGTTCAGGAAAGGAGAAATGTATTAGATCTGAAAGAACCTAAAGTTTACTCACATACTAGTTTAATTTATAGGGAATAATAGACAGGGATTGCATGAGTCCTCAGACCCAAACCACTAATTTTAGATGAGTTACTAAAAGCTGTAAAGGGTAAGTCATTTCCTCAGAACTATAAAATTGGTGTAAGAGATCCAAGCCTGGAATCAATTCTCTGGTGGTTTTTCAGTCACAACATGCTATTTCAAATAACTCACACCAAGAGCATTTTATAAAGCAAAAATATATTTTGGTTAGTTTATTGATTTGAATTCATAAGATGTCTCCATCTGAGACCAAGTTAGCATTCTGAGTAGTGCAATTATGACTTTATGTTGTAGAGATTTTCTTTATTGTATGATAGTGTTAAGTAGCTAAAATATAATCATTTTTATTTAAGAATTATACTGACAGCTTAATTTATCCTATTTACTTAAATAATTTATAGTTTTTTGCATTGATTCTCTATTTTTGCTTGATTTTTGGTCAAGACCCCCATTACATATGACCTCAAACAACAGACCTTCTTAGGGCCTTTGTTGTCTGAATTATGCATTGATTGGGTTATTCAGTGTGATCCTCTTGACTCATTCCACACATAAAATTCCATCATTTGGGACATTTTCATTGGCCCCTTTGAATGATATGCAAGATCATCAGTCATCCTTAATGTATTCATTTTATCCCAGAATGTTGATTAAATGACGTGCCTTCTTTCTGCCATTCTCTCTTTTTGGTTTTTCTCTCCCTTCCCTTTTTCTCTACTTTTGTCTTTGGCCTCTCTTCTTACCTTCTTTCTCACTCTTGAGATTTTTAATCCCAACCATAGGTCAAATGACTTGGTTAAACTTCTTAGCATACTTCCTTTAGACTTAAAATTCCTATGCTCCATAGAAACCTGAAGGTTTTTTAGGTAGATCTGGGTAGAATTAGGTCTTCTCAATGTGTTCATTACAAAACCATGCACTGAATCAACACTAAAATTAAACCAAACCACTAAACCAAAGTTAGAAAAGCACTTTGAGAAGCACATGTCTATTTCAGTAGCGTTAACAGGGGAGTGGAAGGTGACTTACACAGTTAACTTTCATTTATGAAAGTTTTGTTGTGATTTTAATTTTATTATTTTTGCAGATGCATTGGGATTTTTCTTGATTTGCTATCCCTTTCCTTAATGGTATTGCTGACACATCATAGTTAATAGGACTTCTAAATTGCATATGGTAAATATTTTAAACTCTTCCTTAAATTGTGGCTAGAAAATTAATATTTGATATGCATTAGATGTTTGAACAAACAGAATGTGGGTTATAGATTTTCTATTATTTATTTACAGTACATAAAATTCCAAACTGTGTCTCCCTAAGTTATGATTTGTTAGGATTGATTACAAAATATTATTGTGTCTTAGTATAGTGGCAACCTCCTCCTCCACAGAAAATCTTAATTATGCTTCTCCAGAGACCCTCACCATGTGCTTAGACTCTTAGCAAAACTTCTGCAAAAGAATTTTCAGGCAGGGAGTATGCTTGCAGAAGCAGAGTCCATAAGAAAGACTAACCCAAGGCTTTCACCAGGGCTTTTGCATTGGCTATGAAGCCAGCTGACACGAAATAGGGAAGAGAACTATCCCTTTTCAGGAACTGATTTTCACAGAAAGTGTTCTTGGCCTGAATTGGTTGCCCAGAACAGTAGGAAACAAAACCTACTGTTACATGGACTTCTGCAGATTGTGAGCCTCTGAGCTCCTCCCCCTACACACTAGGTATAAAGTTCTAAAATTTTCTGAACTCATGGTTCTTAGAGACTGATGGCCTGTGGCGAAAGTTCTTCTTCTGAACCTGGCTGCAGTTAATAAACCTGCTTCCTGCTAATTCTTTGGTGTCCAGCCTCATCTGTCCCACAGCATTAGGAGACATTATGAACCAAAGATGAAACTAGATCATGGCTGTATAATTCTCATAGAATGAGTAGATTCCTTAGAAAATTGAGAGCTAAAAGTGTTATTCTACAAAATATGACCAAAATCTTCACTGAAGTCAGAGGTAATATCCATAATGACTATGGTTGACTCCTAAATTTCAAGGGCAAAATCCTCTCAGTTAATTTAACCAAAGAGATTCAGAATCCCAGGAGCTGGAAGCTAGAAATGATACCAATAATGTAGTTAGTAGCAGATGGGAGACAGATGGTAGGGCAGAAGCACACCGACTTGAGAGTCTTAACTTTGCTTTGGGGGTTGTTCTCATAATGTTAGGACTGAAATCTTTGAACAGGTCACTCATTGGCAATCAAACGAAACTAATTAAATTTTCTTGTTCTTAATTTTTTTAGTAATAAGACTTTCAGAATTTTTTCAATAATTAAAATTCTGAGTCCAAAACTATGCTTTTGAAAAACTTTGAACAACTGAGTCCCAATTTCATTGACTTGTTCGAAGAAGAAGAAGAAGAAGAAGAAGAAGAAGAAGAAGAAGAAGAAGAAGAAGAAGAAGAAGCAGCAGCAGCAGCAGCAGCTACTACTCATTATGGAGAGCACAGGGAGGTGGTGGGGCAAGGCCCACTGTCTTATGGTGACCTCCACCATACTTAGCCAATAGCAATTGTTTGGGAACACATCTGCAGAGTCTTAAAAATACCGAGAAGCCCTAATTTTGGACAAGATCTCATTCTAACATTAAGAGGCAGATGAAACTCTATCCTACTTGAGAGAATACACTGGGAAGAAAATTCTACAAACTTCTCCTTAGAAATCCATGTTAATAGGATTACTGGTCAGTGAAAAGATTCCCTATTTATACCCGCTGTTACTGAGTTTATTTTCTTCCAATATGGACACACTCTAGGCTGCCAGGACATGGTTATATATCCACTGACACCATGGAAAACCTCAGATTTACTTTTCATGTTTTAACGATAGGAAATCCCAGATTAGCATTAGCAAATATCACATCTAATATACTAATTTCTATGAAAACAAAGGTAAGCAGAAAACAAGAGGTGAATTGGAAGGGACTTGACCATGATCTAGTTAATAAAATATTAGGGATGTTCTCTTATTGTATTTGCATTCATATGCTTAGCAGAGCCTATTCTTAATTGGTGTCTCTAGTGATTATAAGGTCAAGACATGTGTACTAATGTCAAGAGAGAATTGGATGCAGAAAAGAGATTATTGCTTGCCTGATGAATTTATCCCTTTAGCTTTATTTTCCTCTTTTTAAAAATACACATGTATTTTAATTGTAAACGTTAAATGCATATATTATAAAATTGTGAACAGATAAAATTTAGTGTCTTCACTCCTAAGTAATCTTATTAGCCACTGTTAACCTCTAGTTTTAAGCTATGAAGTGAAAGAGATATACAAACATGGAAAACCTACCAAAGCCATAAGCATACACTTCTTATTTTCTTAAATGGAATTATTTCTTTGTGCCTTTCTTTTTTTTTTACTCAGTACCATATTGTAGCTCTGCTTCTTCCTGTGCCCACATATATGATTTTTTTCTAAAAAAATAAAGCTATATAGGTGACAAAATTCTTTAGTAAACAGAAAACTGTTCCTCTAGTTAGTTTGTCTTATTGAACAGGACAGTAAGTGTTTGTAATTTAATGATTTCTCTCCAATAAAATTGGCTAACATTGATCAAACATTTACAAAAGGGAAATGTAACCAATTCTTGAACACTTAACCTAGTGGGTGGGAACATGATTATTCTCCAGTCTTTTGACTTTGAGCTATGTCTGACCCATTCTCTCTCCTTTAAAAATATCTCAGCCAAGTCTCCCAGATACCTAAGCACTTTGAGATCTTAATATTCCAGATAGTCCAGTTTAAAACCTCAGTCACTTACCCAGCTTGTCATTTATCATTCTCATCTATTTCCCTCCTCATTCAGGTTCCTGTACCAGAAAGAGCCATGACTTGCTTTCTTTTGTTTTATTAGTTGCCTCTTTCTCCCTTCTTCTTGTGGTGATCTTTCTTATCTAGTCTATTAGTGATCAGAAAAGAGATGGGATAAAGAGTTAAGCACCCTTTAATTTTTCCATTTTTATTCGTGCTTTATAGTTGTACATAATGGTGGGATTTGTTGTTACATATTCATACATACACACAATATAATATAATTTGACCAATATCATTCTCTAGTATTTCCTCTTTCCTGCCTCTTCTCTCTCTCCCTCGTCCTTTTTATTCTACTCTATGGATCCTCCTTTGATTTTCATGATATTCCCTCACTAATTTTCTTTACTTTTTTCCTTTCTCTAGCCTTGAGAAAACATATAACTCTAGATTCTCTGAGTTTGACTTATTTCACTTAACATAATGTTCTTAAGTTCCAGCCACTATCTTGCAAATAACAGAATTTCAATATTCTTTATGGCTGAATAAAACTTCACTGAATACATATATGCCACATTTTCTTTATTCATTTATTCATTGATGGACATGTAGGTTGGTTCCATAGTTTTTCTGTTGTGAATTGTGCTGCCATAAACATAGGTATGTATGTATCACTATAAAATGATGCTTTAATGCTTAGGATAAATACCAAGGAGTGGTATAGCTGGTTCATACATTGGTCCCATGCCCAGTCTTTTGGGGAACTTCCATACTGATTTTCATAGTATACTAAATTACAATCCCATTAACAGTGTAAAAATGTTCCTTTTCTTCCATGTCCACTCCAGTATTGATTATTCATTTTATTCTTGATGACTGACAGTTTGACTACAGTGACATGAAATCTGTATAGTTTTGATTTTTAATTCCACTAATTACTAAAGATGTTGAACATTCTTTTTGCATATATTTCTTGAGCATTTGTATTTCTTCTTTTGAGAAGTGTCTGTTTAGTTTAATTGGTGGTATTGTGGTTCTCTTGCTATTGATTGTTGAAATTTCTCCAGCTGTATCCTGTGGTGGCTCTTTGGTAGAGAGTATGTGTTGTTTCCTTAAAGGATCCTTCATCATGGCAAAATAAGACTTCAGTGCAGGAAATCTAGTGGCTCAATCTCTTCAACTTCTCCCCTCCTCCACCAACTTCAAGGTACTGAGGGCCCATCAGCAAGTCTGCTGCAAAAATTCCCTATTGAATGAGATGTCAGTCTCTTCCTGGTGATTATCTCTGGTCTCTAGAAGGGATTCTTTTGGAGCTCCCGGGGCTGGGAAAAAATTGAAGGAGCATAGATAGACTGGTTCCCAGGGACATAAGCCTATTGCTTTTACTCTTGAAAGTGTGAAGTGTTTTCTTTGTTTCCTAGAAGTTTCATTCAACTCCTAGACAACTGGAAAAGCCTTCCTCACCATCCATTACATATGCAGAAATTTTCAAAAATTCTCAGAAACTTGCTTTACCTTTTAAATTACAACAGATCATTAATAGAAAATGACCAATAACTTCAAGTCTTCATGTTTAGCACTTGGTGTTTTATGCTCTTTTTAAACTAATTTCCATTAACAATTGCTCTGATGAAGTTTGCATTAAAAAGTTTAGAAGTTTTCTTGGGTTGTGTTGCTTAGAAACATCTGAGATGCAGACAAATTATGGGAAAGTGCTATGGGAAACACACTTGCAAGGAAGAGAGACAGACAGGATCGAGGTCCAAGTACAGGGCTACCTGCAATACTATTGCACATGAAGCCTCAATTCATCCTGTGAGGTGCTCTGGAGCAAGCACAGTCCATCAGAGTTATGCTATCGAGGCCTTTCTATCTACACTGCATCAGCCACCCAGTAGCTATCTCCTGGCTCTGGCAGGGGGTGCAGTCTTGACCAAGCTAAGTGTGAGGCCTCTACAACCAACAATCCTAGCAGCTTGGGTGGGTGCCTCTAGCCAAAGAGAGAATGTTCAAAAGTACCAGTTCAGTATCTATTACACTATTCATATGTGAATTCACTCTAACGTTCTATTAGAGTCAGTTGCTTCTGTTTCAAGATACATTTACCAAGGATCCTATGTACATATCCTATGTGCCTGGTACATAGTATGAATATTTCCAATTAAACACGGAGGCCTTTTATCAGTTTCCCTAAGATGAAAATAAAAAGTATAATATTTGACATAATAATTAAATGAGTTGTTTACATAATAAATAGTTACTGTTGGCCAGAAATAATAGTGTACATTGCATATTTTTTCACTATATAATTATTAATAATAATGTATTTTTCAGAAAGAATCATGTTTGGGCTATTATATGAAAAGGTTGATGTACCTACATTCATAAGATCTTTAAGGTATCCAAAACAAGCATGTCTAGTGGTCATGTGTTTCTGATACAATCAATAAAGCCATCCAAGCTTCCCAGACACATGGCTACAATGTGACAGAAATCACTTGATAAAGATAAAACTATGAATCATTTTCAACAGGATATTCCAAAAAGCAAATGAACAGGTATTATTTATAGAAAGAAATTGTTATAATGTCAGAGAAGTGGGGGAGTACTAGAAAATTACTTCACTCAGGATAGGAGCACAAAAGAAAAAAACCTCATCAAAATTTACAATTGTAGAAATTTACAATTTTGGAAGTAATTGACATGTGTAAAATTATTCATGGATCAAAAGTTGCTAAGAGCCTAAAATCTTTTCTGGTTTCTAGAGAATCAACATATTGAAGACATGACTTCAATTGTGAGGACTTAGCATATGAATAGAATTGGCAGAGGATTAATGTTCCAAAGTGTTGAATCTCCAAATATAAATTATGCTTCACTGGCTCTTTGTTCATTGAATGCAGTGGAGAAAAGACACTATCCTGCTGTATGTCCTGGCTTTGCTTCCAAAAATACACCTTCAGAGCAATGTCCAGTCCTTTTTATATTATAGTAAGAAATAAAAGAATGTGCATGAAATATTACCCTTAACTCTCCCTTTCTGTATCTCTTCTTATTCAAACCTAATCTCATTTTCTTTTAAATTAAGAACAGCTATTAAAAACTCAGAGAACTGGTGGGCCAATTTGAAACATTTCTATCAGAAGATGGGTGAATTTTTTTCCTAGCACATTGTAACTAGGAGGCTAACTATCAACAGAGTGCACTGTAATCAAATAATCATTAAATTTTTTATTCCCTCTCATAACTATACATATTGTCATTGTGAGAAAGGAATGAATATCAGTACAGAAAGAAATGACTGATGGGTGGATGGATAGATCAAGTCAGTGTAATCAGTGTAAATTAAGCAGACCTTATGACATAGCTACATCTGTATCATTAATATACAAAATAATTTACATAGTCACATTTTATGTACTGAAGATATGAAAGTCATAAGGTTAGAGAAGTAATTTATAATATTAATGAATTCCGTAGAAGTAAATGATAGTTGAAAAGAAGAATATTAAGAAAGTTCTAAAAGAGAAATAGAATTTTCAGGGAAAACTTCTTGTGCAAAGATGAATATTTTAGAAGAGTTTCAAAAGTTGGTAGCAGATGTCCTTTTAGAGGGGACCAGTAAAAAAAACAATAAGATAACTTACTCAACCCTAGATAGCTTCCAGAGTTTAAAGACCTGGGTGGGCTGGAAAGGCAGCAATATATGTTAAATATATTTAATATATGTTAAATATATTTAATATATGTTAAATCTATTTATCTTTTTCTTTGAAAATTAAAATGTCTTCCATAGCAGAGGGAATATAAAAGAAGGGAGTTTCATACATCTTGGTGGTGTATTTCAGAAATTTTCCCTGCACCCCGAGAAGGCTGAACCCCAGTGAAGATTTTTCAAAAGTTTGTTAGAACACTGCCCTGTGGGAGCCAACCCTTCTCCCCCTCTGTTGCCCATGAACCTAACCTTCCGAGGCTTCCCAGGCTTAGTCCCTGAGAATCAAATACCTCCAGAGGTTCCACCACATGCATGTTTTGCATGATAAAATGATGGAAGGAACATGAGAAATGTCCTCCACTGTGAGAGGTTGGCTGTTCTTGTTTTGCACACATGAAATAGCCTGTGTCATAACCATTGTCCTCCTGTCTTTTTACTGAAGTGACTAAATGAAGTTAAAATAAAAATCATTCTTTATCATCTCATAAGAAACTCTTTAATGTAAACTGAAAAGGAGGGGAGAGAAACAACTCCCTAACGTTCTTAATTGACAGACCTCTAAAGTGAATGTATTTCTTTATGCTAAGAGAAAAATATTCATGTGGTTTTTTGGTCCTCAAACTACTAAGTTATTCACAATTCGTGGAAATTGAAGAGTTTTCATCATTTTGCTCTCAGTTGGATCCAATATATTTGTGATAACCCACCAAATATACTTAATATGTAGACCTGTTTCTTGTAATACTAGTAAATAGTGCTTTTTACTTTTTCTGTAACTTTCTTGGCTAATGAAGTTTGCTGGTTGGATTTGTTCTGATCATCCTTAAATCCTACCATGCTGACAGTTTTAATTAAAAGAAAAATTTCCAATCATTTCTCTAATGCCAGAGAAATGCTAAGTACAAATCATTTCTATTCAGAATTTCAATACCATGTTCTTTGCTAAAGCCTCATGAAATAGTTTTGGCATTTGTGAAGTTTTTTATAGATTGAATAATAAATGTGAGCAACACTACATTACTTCTGTAAGAATATGATATATAGGACCTAAGGAGATTACAAATGTAGTAATAATTAATTTGCTGTGTTGTTCTCATGATGGGTTAAGGCCCCTTAATTTTAAAAACTTGCCACACTTTTTCCACAGCAATTGAAGTAATTTCTTTATCTTTTTTGCTGCATTTTATGTCTGTTTGTGACATTTACTCCAAATCATCTTTAGAAAAAGTGAAACAAATTATGGATTTTCATTTTTCTCATAAATAAATTATTCCTAGTAATTCTTAAAGTAAGGATAGCCTCGTGGCAAGTTTTTGGTTGTTTACATTCAAAGACAATCTTAACTTTATATTTTTACTGTTCTTTTGTCATTGAGTTTTCTTTTAAAAATTCCTTCTGCCTACTACAGTTTTGTTTTCTTTTCTTTGACTTCTTATCTTTGAACTTAAACTCCTTAGCTTAACTGAGAATGTGAACACCCCATCTGGACCTAATGAGATGTTGTGCTGAGACTAAAATAATGGCAGTGATAGAACTAAAGATGAAACCAAAGAGTGCTGACACTCAGAAGAGCAGGGAATCTATCCACCTGTGATCAAAGATCAACCCCCAAATCAGAAGGCCATTCATTGCCTCTCATTCTCAGGCTCAAGAAAGAGAGACTCTAAGGGCAACACAGTGAGCAACTCTGGGGATTACACTTACCAAGAAGCACAAGTGAGCATTTCCATCTTCACCATTTCACCATTTATTCTGTTTGGATGTAATTATTTGTGTAATTATAGGTGTTTGCTTCTTTATTTTGAATGATAGTGATATAGCCAATCCGTTTCTGGGCTACATGTCCTTTTTAGATTTGTGTGCCCTACCGAGATCATATGAGAAGACATAGCCACAGTCAGCCTGCACATTCCCCAGAAGTAAGTGACAAGCATTAGTACACCCATTGTACACATAGGAAAATTATTACCAAGAGAATATGTGCCTTGTTGAATTATACAAATAACATATATAAAAAACATTTCAAGACCACTTCTTTTACTAGTCATAGCACAATACATTGGCATCTTTCACTGTGACATTTAAATTTAGAAGAAGACAAATTCTGGTCCTTTGCCCCTGAGGATATAGGAAATGTTTTATTATCTAACAAATAAGAGCAGTCTACTTATCTTCATGGTCACTGTTCAGCAATAGGAACTCTGAAGACCACAAAAGAAACATGCTGTTTAATCCTATCACATATCATGGGTGATAAGGATTTTTATTAAATAATTTATTTATGTTATCTGAAGTATGGCAACAAAATTAGTTACGCCATTATCTTTGCTACAATTATTTTATTACTTAAGAGATTATTCTACTCTATTGAATTCCAGATATTTTGTTTTCATGACCTCTAGTAACTGGGTGCTAAAATTGTATACAAGCAGGGCAAATAAATATGTCCATTATTTTAAATATTCTGCCCTTGAATTTCATTGAATTTGCCCCCTGTGTCTCCTATTATGCATCTGGATAGAAGGGCAGAGCATATTCATTTTCATTCTGCCCTTTGTTCTTTTGAAAAACCAACCTCAAGTCTTCTTATCTTTTACTTTTTGGATTGTTAATTCTCTTTTTCATATTTAATTTTACCTGCTTAATTACTAACCTGAAGATAATCAGGTAGAGAAATTAGCAGCTATAAATTAATCCACCGTTTTAAAATGGACTTCAAAAAATATGTTGAACAGTGACCAGATCTAATATGTTATACTCTCTGTGGCATTTGTAGAGAATCCATTTGGCTCATGATCCTTTTGCCCTTGAGTTGAAATCTGGGTTAATTGAGGCAAAGCTGAACTTGCTCTTTTGTGAAATATGTGGTAGGCCATTGCTCTTTTAATTGCTAAAATCATCAATACTGTCTGGACATTTGGATATATTCCCATTTTATTTAAAATGTCAGCTGTTTGCTCTCATATTCCGTTGCGTCTTATCCTATCAGGATTTTTATTTAAATTTCACCCCAAATGACATTCACTTCTAACATAAGAAAAAATTCATTCCATTAGTAGTACATTCAGTGTGTGTGTGTGTGTGTGTGTGTGTGTGTATGTATGTATGTATATATATATATATATGTGTGTGTATATATATATATATATATATGTGTGTGTATATATATATATATTCCTCTCTCCACTTCATTGCCAGCATATGTGTGATATGTGTGTGTATGTACTGAATGTACTACTAATAAAATGTATATATAAATACATGAGGTACAGTATATAACTCTATACATGTGTAGAAGATGTAGTGATTAAATAGGAGTAGTTAGCATTTATAATTCTTTAACATTTTCTTGAATAATTTCTGATTAACATGTAATAAGTGTATATATTTATGGGTACAGTGTGATATTGCATTAGTATATATAATATGAACTAATCAAGTGAGAGTAACTAATGCTTCCACCTCCTTATTATTCCTTTTTATTTGGAAACTTCAAGCTGTTCTTTCCTAGTAATTTATAAAGACTACAATAGGTTAGTTTGACCTATAGTCACCCTACTATGCTATAGAAATTAGGATTTATTCATTTTCTCTAACCATATTCATACCCATTATCCAACCAACCTCCCACCCTTCCTAGCCTCAAATATTCACTTTTCTGTATTTAATTCAACATTCTCATCATCTATTATGATAATAAGCATACAACTTTTGTCTTTTTGTGTCTGATTTCACTTAACATAACATCTTCTAATCCCATCTGTTCTGCTGCAAATGATAGGATTTTGGTCATTTTTAATGTCTGAGTAATTTTCTGTTTTATATATTGACCACATTTTGTTTGTCAATTCATGCATTTATATCTTATAAATGACTTTATATCTTAGCTAATGTGAATAGTGCTGCAATAAACATGGGTATGCAGGTATTGGTTTCATATTGTGATTTTAGTACCTTTGAATATATACCCAGCAGTGGGAAAGATGGATAGTACAGTAGATCTCCTTGAAGTTTTCTGAGAAACCTCCCGTACTGTTCTCCATCATGGTTCTACTAATTCACATTCTTACCAAGAGTCTATGAGAGTTCCTTTCTCCACTTCATTGCCAGCATTTATTATTTTTGTCTTTTTGAAGATAGATATTCTAACTTGGGTGAAATAACATCTCATTGTGGTTTGGGTTTACATTTACTTAACAGCTAATGATTTTGAGCATTTTTTTCAGAAATTAGTTGGCCACTTGAAATTCTTTTGAGAACTGTCTATTCAGACATTTTCCTTATTTTTAAGTTGAACTATTTCATTTTTTTCTTGTTGAATTTTTTGAATTCTTTATAGTGTCCAGGCATGAACCCCTAATCACGTGTATGGTTTGCAAATATTTTCTCATGTATTGTAGGTTGTTTCTTTATTCTGTCAATTGTTTTGATCAAAAAAAATGTTTTTATTTTGTCATATTCCCATTTATCTACTTTCCTTTTGTTGCCTGATCTTTGGGAGTTTTACACACACACAAAAAATCATTGCCTATAATCATTTCTTGAAATGTTTCCTATATATTTTATTTTAAATGGTTTCATAGTTGTCTTACATTTAAGTGTTTCATTTTACATTGTGTTTTGGATTGGACAAAGAATAGAAGTAAAGTTTTGATTTTCTATATGGAAATATCTAGTTTAACCAGCACTATTTGTTGAAGAGGCTATTCTTTTAGCCAGTTTATACTTTTAGTGCCTCTGTTGAGAATCAGTTGGGAATAGATACATAAATTTATTTCTGGGTTTCTGTTTTATTTGTGAGCATGCCTGTGCATATATCATAATTTCTTGAATTTTCTTTGCCTCTTTCCTTATTTTTATTTTATCCCCTATACTTTTCTATATAGGATTTATTTACTATTTTTCTTTAGCTGGTTTATCATCATTTAAAAATATTTTTCTTCTAAGTGATTTCTGAGCTTCGCTAATTTTTTCTGTTCTTTAACAACTATTTCCTTCATTTTTCATTTAACTCATTTTGAAATGTTAGATTTTAGTTTTCATCTTTTGTAGCCAGTTTTTGTTGTGATTTTATTCTCATCTTCAACAAAACAAACGAACAACCACCAAAAAAAAAAAAAAAAGAACTTATAATCATGAATGACCTTTATGGCCTTTCTGCATAGCTGTGTTTGTGTCTCTCAGAGTTAAGACTCATTCAGAATGGTTACCACCTCAAATGTTGGATTTCAAGATGGTTTTCTTCTCTTCAGATGGTCAGATGGTGTGTTTTGCAGTTACAGGACTCTCAGATCTGCTGGTCTGGATGCAGTTATGGGACTCTCAGATCCTTCTTACCTCCGGCACTCTTAATTTACTCACTTTTTATTTGACTTTCAGAAGTGTTCCTTCAGGGTGAAGCTTCTAGATAGTTCTGTGAAACTGGAGCTAGAGCTGCCAGATAAAATAAAGTTATCTGGTATAAATTGTTTTTCTGGTAAAGAATTTTTTGAATACAAATAGTCCCCTTATGATATTTCTATTTGCTGAAGAGTACAATCCTACCAGAAATGCATATGTGAACGTTGTCATGCCCACATTCCCATTTCTCCCCATCCCTCTCTTATTGACCTTAGATTCTTAATTTTTGAGAGTCAGCATTCTGACCAAGAGGAGTCCTTACCTTCTGGGAATTAATTCATGTATGATTTGATGGCTCTATGGCTCTTGGGACTCATTGGACATTCCTCATTTCTTCTCACTCACCTGCTGAGCCCTGTTAGTGGTTTGTCCCCCTCTACTCCTCCTCTGATATTTACTTACAGTGATTTTCTAGTCTGCAAGTTCTGATGAAGAAGCTATGTGATTTTTTTTCCTTTCCTTGATTAATATATTTGCTTTCTAAGGGGATTTTTGTAAAGAATGAAAATTATATGGATACATCTCATGTCTGATCCACAGGTCCCAGAATTCATAGCTTTTAAAATTATATTTTTTTATTGTTCCCATATGGATAGGAACACAGTTGACTTTATGTATTGATCATGCTTCATTCTCAACCTCTTATTAGTCATTTGTTTGCCAGTTCTCTTGTAAAACCTTGTATCATCTATGAATAATGAAATCCTAATTTCTTCCTTCCCAACTTGTAATTGTTTTTTTTTTCATATTTTCTTCTGAAACCTAGGACATCTAGTATAATTTTTAATAGAAGAAGTGATACCAAACATTCTATTTTTGTGTCTATTTACTCAATTTTTAATAGGAATAATAATAGTACTCACTTAACATCATTGTTTCAGGATTAGACAAGGCAATCATGTAAAATTATTTGAGCAATATTTGGTTCACACTGAATTAACAATAATTGACAGCCATTATTTTTGAGTGTCCATAAAATCACTCCAGGTTATGCTCATAGAGCTATAAAGTAGCAAAAATAAAGAGCTTGTGGAAAAATAATTAAATATGTATTTGGATGCATTCACAAATAACTATATAACTTTGGGCTGCTTTTAACTGAGAAAAAGAATATGTTTGTAATAAAAATAGATACACATCAATTTCTTGAAGGCATCCTGGTTTTCTATATCATTCTTTCTAACAATAAAAAAAGTTAGTAACACACATTTAAAATAATGAGTAATCTGTAAAGCACAGGTTGTCATAACATTCTTATAATATGGGAAAGCATGTGATTTTTGTAGGTGTGTATGGCAGGTAAAAATACAGGAAAGAGACAAAACAATCTTAATGGAAAGTAACTCAGATGAAGATGGCAGAATTAAATGCATGGATATATTGTTTAGGAGTCTATGTTTACTATACTCCAGAGCCGAGGTTTAGTGTGGTTATATACAGATCTTATTGATGTATAACTGGATGTTTTGGATCTTTGAAATAGTCACAATCTTCTTTTTTTTTTTAATTGCAATGTATTTATAAAATAATTGAGGTTTTCATGTATGAATCCTGGTGTATAAATGTTCACATGTAACACAACCCTCTTCTTGCTTATTTCTTATGGTGCCATCAGTATTTCAGTTTATGTTTATGGTGATTACACTAAAGTGAGTTAGGGAATCCCGCTCTCTCTCTTTCTTTTGTTGTAGAAATTCAAGGCACTTTCTCTTTCCTACAATTTAGAGTGGCCTCCACAAGTAACTCAGCTTTCCTGAGATATAGACTCTAAGAGATTTACGTGGAGGAAATTTATTGGAGTTTGTTGTTAAGAACAAAACTTATTCCCTATATAGGGAAATTTCCTCCAATGTGACATTTTTGAGATCTCATGTTGTTAGACCAAATATTCTATAAGTCCTCAGTGACTAGATTAAAAAATTGAGTAGATAAAAAATTGGAAGTATAAAACAGGCACCACCTGATGTGATGGGCCCTCTAAACTTTCCAAACCTATGATAGTTTTCAAATATGTCAGAATTGGAGGACTAATGGGCAGGCCTTTGTAGTGCCCTGTGGACCTGTCATTGTATGTGTGAGGGGTGGAGGTACATGACTTAAGTAAGGCAATTCCCTTTGGCTCCAGGAGTATGTGTGATTCCTTGAGAGGGACTGAACTATAAATCACACTAGAAAAGGAAACACCTCACCCTATATAGGGAAATTTGGGCATCATACCCTAGGATTACCTTCCGTCCATAAGTTGTACTCTGCAGATCCACTTGCCTCAAATAATAACATCAGCCCATCTAGGAGCAACCACATTAGTCTTTTGGTTTTTTTTTTTCTAAAATGACTTTACAGATTACTGAGATGAACTGCAGCCCCAAGGCTAAGATGGTCTCAGGGCAACAACTGATACACATTGTTTCCATTCTTTACTAGTTGTTCTATCAGAACACTCTATTTCAAGTAGATTCTTTACCAATCGAGATGATTTATCATTTAGATAATCCACAGCCTCTGCCCTGGGGATTCTAAGCCACTGTTCAACACACCTCTCAAGCTGTGGCTAGAACTGCTTTGAGGAAGTGCCATCAAAACTGGGTCGAGTTGGGGAAATAGCTCAGTTGGTAGAGTGCTTGCCTCATATGCACAAGACTCTGGGTTCAATTCCCAACACCACCACCAAAACAAAAAACAACCAAACTGGGTGGAAATTACTGAGATGCTCCTCAGTTTGACCTTTCTTTCCTGGACCCACTGATGATCAGAATCTGTTATACTTTCCAAGACTTCTTTTCTTCATCCTTGTTATCTTGGATTAAAGAGTCTAAAGTGGGCTGGGGATGTGGCTCAAGCAGTAATGTGCTCACCTGGCATCCACAGGGCACTGGGTTCGATTCTGAGCACCACATTAAAATAAAATAAAAGATGTTGTGTCACTGAAAAATAAATATTGAAAAAATTCTCTCTCTCTCTCTCTCTCTCTCTCTCTCTTTCAATTCTCTCTCTCTCTCTCTCTCTAGAGAGAGAGAGAGAGAGAAAGAGAGTCTAAAGTGACTTGGTGATGTCCAAAGAGTACATTTACTGGAATTCTCTCACTACTCCCTAGTGGAAACATTCTTCTCCAGAGCCTAAGACCTAGGTTCACAGAGTCTAACTTATGGGGACAGGAAGCACAAATTCCCCAATGTCATTGGATGAACCCTCCTGCTTCCACTGCTCTATTCCTGGATCTACATATTTTACCTACTGGGGACACAACACAATGTTATAGTCATTTATGTAGAACTAAACATCCAGAGAAAGATGTCTAGACTTGCTCAATATCTGCACATTATCACATCATGTGCATCTTCAAAAACTGGATGGATCTGCTTTTAATATCTGCTTTTCTATCAAGCTAGGAGATTCTAGGTGCTGTGGAATCAATTAAGTCCATAGGCACATGTTGACTGCTCCCCTTCCTTAACTTTCTAAACTCCAATGTAACATTTTTGAGATCTCATGTTGTTAGACCAAATATTCTATAAGTCCTCAGTGAGTAGTTTTTCCAAAGCCTAAAGCAAAAAAGGCCATCCATATTCAGATCATTTCAAATTCTGCCCAGATGAATCATGCCCACATCTGAAGCACACAAGGTCTAACATAATCATCTGTTACTCACTGACTGTTGGTGCTGTCAAGGAGTTGCTCCGTGTTTCAGGTTCATCACTACTCTTTTGCCAGCAGTTTAGTCATTCAACTGTGGCTAAATAAACAAACGATCATATTTCTACACCAGTAATATTGTTATATTTCACTGCTATTGCAGGCCAAGCATGATCATTGCACCATGTATTTCAAGCAATGAGTTTCTCATTGACAGCCATCTCATGATCTGGGCCCAAAGTCCCCTTTTAATATCTGCTTTTCATGACCACTCCTGATTTAAAGGTTTCCCCTGGTAATAGACCTTGAGAAGGATATTTGGATGCAGTTGATTTATTGGAGAATGTTCCCAGGAACAACATCCTTAATGGACCAAGGGAAGCAGGACCCATCAGAAGGAGACAATGAACTACAACTCATTGGCAACAGATGCATCTCTTAAGTTCCACATAGTTATTCCTGGAAAAAACTGGGAGGTAGTTGGGTTTTCCTGGATGTCCAGAATTCAGACAAGGACTTGGAACTTTGAATCTCAGTATCAGTTGGTCATGAGACATATCACTTTGACTAGAGACAATTCTGAGAAAGGATGTGGTTGTGAGCTGTAGGTATGCAATATTTCTGGCAAATGCAGGAATAGTTACTTCTTCAGACCTGAAGGGTCTCTTGGGCAATGCCCTATAGCATCTACTAGAGTCTGAGATGTAGACTGTTTTAATTGAATGCTGTGTCTTTGAAATACCTGTTTTAACCCTGAAGTTTTATATAGAAATAAGTTTGCATTGAAATAAATTGTTATTTTTTTCAGAGTATAAGTTGAATCTGTTTCTTAAAAATACCATTTTCATTGGAAGATGACACTCTTAACATACCAACTATAATCAAGGCTCAGAATTTTGTAAGTTGTTGGGATGGATATTCTCCATTATTGACATTATGTTATAATATTAAATGGCCTGTATTTTTAAGATGTGTGTCTGTGCTAAGACTTATGTATAGACAAAGTGCAGGAAATCCCTGAGGGAGCCTCCTGTATGAGGATTGAATTGAGGTCATAGTCTGGTTGGTGGAATACTGTAAACACCCAGGCTAAATAGTCTTTAACCTACACAATAATTTGGGAAAATACAATAATCATTTTCTAACAAAACTAAACTATAAAACATGATTTTTATGCTAATTTGGACAAATCTCAATATTACCCTTGAACAAGAGAAAACATTTTAATGTTTTAAAGAATATTTTATCTTTAAATTATAGGTTTGATCTGCAAAGTAGTAATTGTAGATCTATTGTGATTTTAGAAATAATTGACGATTTGAAGAAACCAGTTTACATAGTGAAACACAATTATCTACTACTGGTACTTACAGATCAATTATGTGTAGCCTTCATCTTTGGAAAGGTTAACATACACTAAGTCCTCATCCAAAGGGCATTTTAGTACTAAATACATATTAAAATTCGTATATTTTGGCATTTTGTAGGCACCTTCTCTTGGGCCTGACCTTCTGACACCACTACATTTTATGAAATAGTGTAAGTTGTGAAAACATGTGTTGTTTGACAGCCATTAAAAGGCCCAGTGTTTTTTTTTTCCTTTCAAAACATTTTTCTTAAAATATTGAAAATAAATTTTTCTTAAAATAATTCTTATATAATGATACAAAAAGTGATTCCAGTGCTTCTACTTTTGGTTGATGTCACTCTACAATCATTATTTCCAATAAAAATGATTGACTAAGTGACTGACATAGGAGTAAAACGTTGTGTCATCGTGGTTGGACTAGCCCGTGGGCACTGTAGCTGAGGCTTGTTATATGAGAGAAAGGATACTTATCTGGAAAAATAACAATAAGATCCTTTTGTGTTCATCCAGAAATAGACAGAATAAGAAATATCAATATTTTACTAGATTATCAAGATAAATTCATTATGGAGTTAATATTTTAAGCCCAGGTCTCCTACCTTCTAGATATATATTTATTTTAAATAACCAACTTGAAATTTTCTTAGGCAAATTAATATAATATTATCTAAAGGTATTCTAATTCAAAAGGAAATTATATACCCAAAGACAGTCTGAAGGTTTGAAACTCTGAAACTACTCGGAAAAAAAAAAAAAAAAAAAAACATGAGGGAAATGTTCCACAAAATTGGTGTGGGTGGTGCTTTTTTTTTTTTTTTTTTTTGAATGTTACTTCACAATCATAGGCAAAAAATAAGTAAATAAAAAAAATATGTGGGATGACACCGAACTAAAACCTTCTGCACAGCAAAGGAAATAGAGTGAAGAGACGACCTACAGAGTGGGAGAAAACATTTGAAAACTCCACATCTAGTACAGCATTAATACAGAAAATATGCAAGGAAGTCAAGAATACAATAGCAAGATAACAACCAATTTTATAAAGAGAAAAGGAGCTAAATAGACATTTCTCAAAAGAAGATATTCAAATGTTAGATATATGGATGTAAGACAAAATGCTCATGATGCCTAATAATCAGGAAAATGTAAACCAAAACCACAGTGAGATATAACTTTACCTCTGTTAAAAGACAAAAGATAATTTTTTTGCAATGATGCATGAAACCCTTTAACACTATATGTGGAACTATAAATTAATAGATTAGTCCCCTATTGCTGCAGGAGCTATGTCTCCAAATCCCCAATGGATGCCTGAAACCACAGATAGTACAGAGCCTCTGTATACTATTTGTCTTATGCATATGTAACTATAAAAAGTTTAATTTATAAATTAAGCACAGGAAAGGATGGACAAAACTAACTTCTTATCAAATGAACAACTATAACCGTGTAGTATAAAAAATTTCCCACATTATTTTCCTTGTGCTTTGGGGGCCATTATTAAATTATTTGAGCAGAAGAACTGCAGTACTCTGACAGTCAATCTCATATCCAAGCTAGCAACTACACAACTAACAGAGTGGTAGCATCTACAGCATGGACATGCTGGACAAGGGGATAATTCATATCTGGGGTGGATTGAGGAGGACTGGACAAGATTTCATTTAACCTGCTGAGAATGGTGAGCAATTTAAAATTTATGAGTTGTTTATTTCTGGCATTTCCCATCTAACATTTTTGACCTCTGATTGACTGTGGGAAACTGAAACCATGAAAATCAAAACCACAAATAAGGGGACTGTTGTACAGACCTAATGAAAAAAAGTATGAAGTGTCCTAATTTTTTTTTAATAGAGCCACCATATGATCTAGTGATTCTACTACTGGATATCTAAAGGATATCCATTTATCAACGAGATATCAACACTCCCATGTTTATTGCAGAACTATTCACATTAGCTAAGATGTGGAATCAAACTGTGTCCAATAATTAATGAATGGATAGATAAAATTTAGTATATAGTCCAGTGGGAAAATATGCAACCATAAAAAGGAATCCTGTTATTTGCGGCAACATGGAAATATTTCCGTTAAATTAAATAAGCAAGGCACAGAAAGACCAATTCGTAATGATCTCACTCAAATGTGGGATCTAAAAAAGTTGATTTCAAAAGTAGAAAGCAGAACACTGTTTGCCAGAGAATGGGGTGATGGGAATGTAATGGGGTGATGGCCAAAGGATACTTAATTACATTTAGACAGGAGGGCCAAGTACAATGGATCTATTGTATAGCATGACAACTATGGTCAATGGAAATATGTTGTACTCTTTTGTTTGTTTTTGGTTTTGGTATGGGGAATTGAACCCAGAGGTGCTTAACTACTGAGTCATATCCCCAGCACATTTTATTTTTAATTTTGAGACATTGTCTCACTAAGTTGATCAGGGCCTTGCTAAGTTACTGAGGCTGGCTTTGAATTTGCAATCCTCCTGCCTCAGCCTCCTGAGCTCCTGGAATTATAAGCATGCCCAATTGTATTGTGCTGGGAGCCACAGCCAATTAATATGATGCATGGCATTTTTGATTGAAAGGTGATGCCAGCTAGCCATTGAGATGATATGATTATGTTAAAAATTACATTCATATGGATACCGGACTCCTGCTGCGGGACTCCTGGAGAGTTCCCATTGGTTGGGAAAGTACAGTAGGAGGGAATTCCGGGGAGGCGCTTGCGCTGGAGTTCCGGAAAGGAGCAGCAGAACGCCGCGTGGGTGGATCGGGAAGCTTCCCGGGCGGACGTGTTATTGGCGGTTCTTTCAAATAAAGTTTGTTCCTGTTTGAGTGGCTCGTGATCTTGTGCCCAGCCAGACAGCGGCAACTGGTGGCCCTGTACGGGGAGCGCCTGAAGCTTGGAGGTGAGTAAAATTGCTCGCCCCTGAGGGAAGGCGACAGAATGGGTGACCATTTCAAAAAACAATGTGTTCTTCTTTTGATTTATTTTGTTTTTGTTTCAAGCTGCCTATCCCTAGAATTTTCTCAGGCAAACTGGGAAAAATGGTTGGCTCAAGGCTTGAAGTTGTTTGGCCCGGAGAAAGAGAAAATTGATACAACTATTCTTTGCTCCGTTTTTGTTTCATTCTGTTTCGGGTTTGTTTTATGCTACCTAACTGGGTTGCGTTACCTTTATAGTAGATTAGAAACTAGTAAAAAACAAACCGAAAAACTGTTAAGTAAATTGTTAGAGGTCCAAACTGTGGTAGAAAACATGTCAGGTCAAGCAAAAGAGAAGGTCTCTCCAGCTAGTCAGACAGAGGAAAATTTGAAGAAAGAAAGCTTAGAGGAAAAACGACCATCAGTTGGGGAGTTACAACAGGAGGCTGCTACTAACTCCGTTCTATCACCAGAGGGCGTAAGAGCTGAGCGGCCCTCAATTCCTGTAGTTAATGCACAAAATCCTAAGGCAAGATCCCAAAGACTAGCATGCCCTGTACTTGAGCAGGCAGGAGGGCAACGAATTCATCGCGCTCTAGATTTCAAAACAGTAAAGCAATTAAAAGAGGCTGTAACAACCTATGGCCCGCAAGCACCCTTCACCATAAGCATGGTTGAATCTATTACCAACTTAGACATGACACCAGCAGATTGGGCTAACATGTGTCGATCTGTGCTAAATGGAGGACAATATTTGTTATGGAAGGTTGCCAATGAGGAATTCTGCATGGAGACAGCTAGGCGAAATACAGCAGCCGGTTACCCTCAAAGAAATCTGGAGATGTTGTTAGGAAAGGGACCTTATGAGGGTCAACGGCAACAAATTGAATATGATCCTGGTGTATACGCACAAATTGCTGCAGATGCAGTTAGGGCATGGAAAACTTTACAGGGGCATGGAGATTTACAAGGACAGTTATCTAAGGTAATACAAGGAACTAACGAACCTTACGCTGAATTTGTAGATAGGCTTATTCAGACAGCTTCTAGGATATTTGGAGATGTAGAACAAGCAATGCCATTTATAAAACAACTGGCTTATGACCAAGCAAATCGTTGCTGCAGAGAGGTCATTAGACCATGGAAACATGAAGATTTAAACACATATATTAAATTATGTAGAGACATTAATGAACAAGGACAAGTCTTAGCAGCAGTACAACAGGCTTTAGATGCCAGGCCAAAAACATGCTACAATTGTGATCAGACAGGACATTTTAAAAGGAATTGTCCCATAGGAGGAGGGTTTAACAAAGCTAGGTATCAAAGAAATAGAATACCAGGTATTTGCCCACGATGCCGTAGAGGGAGACATTGGGCTAATGAATGCCGTTCTCAAACTACCATAGAGGGCACTCCGTTATCAAAAAACGGACAAGGATCAAGTGTTTACCCACGATATCGTGGAGAAAGGCATCAGGCTCCATTGCCAAAAAACGGACTGGAGGGCCCAATGCTCCGGGGCCCAAAACCACAAATATACGGGGCAATGGAGGAACCCAACAGCACCATCAAGGTAGTGCCCAGGACACATTATCCATTAAATCCCTCATCAGACAAACTAGAGGGAGCGCAGGGCTGGACATCTGCGCCTCCGCAAGAGCAGTACTAACTCCAGAGATGGGAATTCAAATTATTCCCACAGGAGTAAAAGGACCTCTTCCCCAAGGAACGGTAGGCTTATTATTGGGACGCAGTTCTTCCACACTAAAAGGACTTATGATAAGTCCCGGGGTAATTGATCCCGATTATGAAGGTGAAATAAAAATTATAGCTAGTTCTCCAAGAGGCATATCAGTTATCTCACCAGGGGATAGAATAGCACAGTTACTAATAATACCCAGCCTACATGATAAATTTTCTAGTCGTACTGTAGAAAGAGGTACCAGGGGATTGGGCTCCACAGGTGTAGATTGGGCTATGCTGTCTTTAAATTTAGATTCTCGCCCCATGCTAAAACTAAATATTCAAGGATATGACTTTAATGGGCTACTGGACACAGGTGCAGACCTTAGCATCATATCTAGTCAGGAATGGCCAAAACATTGGCCATTACAACAAGCCACTCAAACGCTTCGAGGCCTAGGAGTGGCTACTAATCCCCATAGAAGTGCAATGGTATTAGATTGGAAGGATCCTGAAGGATGTGAGGGAACTATACAGCCATATGTATTGGATCATCTTCCTATAAATTTATGGGGACGAGATGTCCTAGATCAATTAGGTTTAACGTTAACAAATAACATCAATCCTAATGCGCCCACTACTAGGGCTAAACAAGGTTTTAAAAAAGAAAAAAGATTAGGAAAACAAGGACAAAATATAGCAGCACCAATTCAAATAGATCAAGGAACAGACAGACATGGGTTGGATTTTCAGAAAGGGCCACTGAGACAATAAAAATTACTTGGAAATCAGAAAGACCAGTGTGGGTTCCTCAGTGGCCCCTGACTAAAGAAAAGATACAAGTAGCCCATGATCTGGTTAAACAACAATTAGCGAAAGGACATATACAACCTTCCATATCTCCCCATAATACTCCCATTTTTGTTATTAAAAAGAAATCTGGTAAATGGAGATTATTACAAGATTTAAGAGCCATTAATAATGAGATGGTTATTATGGGACCTGCTCAATCAGGGATTCCCCAATTGTCTGCTTTACCAAAAACCTGGTATGTTTTAGCTATAGATATTAAAGATTGTTTTTTTTCAATTCCTATTCATCCTGAGGATAGTCCACATTTTGCATTTACTATCCCTGCACTAAATCATGAAGGTCCTGATCAGAGATATGAATGGAAAGTACTCCCTCAGGGGATGGCTAATAGTCCAACTATGTGTCAAATTTATGTTAACAAAGCAATCCAACCACTTAGAAATCAAAATCCTGAACTACAAATATTTCACTATATGGATGATGTATTATTGGCACATAAAGATAAAAACATATTGCTGGAATGTTATGCCACACTTACAAACTTATTAAAAAATTATAATCTAGAGATAGCAATAGATAAAGTACAATTAAATCTTCCAATTAATTATCTAGGAGTCCTGTTATCCTCAACCATGGTCCGTCCACCAAAAATTCAAATACGAGTAGATCAACTCAAATCACTTAATGACTTTCAAAAGTTATTGGGAGACATAAATTGGATAAGGCCTTATCTAGGCATACCAACAGGAGAGCTAGGACCTTTATTTGATATCCTAAAAGGTCCATCAGATCCAAATTCACCCCGCATGCTAACGCCTGAAGCAAGAAAGGCATTAAAAATCATTGAAACATATATGGAAAATATGCACTTGGATAGAATTGATATAAGTTTGCCTTTATTATTTATTGTACTACCAACAAAAAATATTCCTACAGGAGTATTTTGGCAAGAAGGTCCATTATTGTGGATACATTTATCTTATTCTCCTAATACTATTCTTACTAGATATCCTGAGGCTGTAGGACAATTAATACTCAAAGGAATAAAAGCAGCAAAGGGAGTGTTTGGGATTTCTCCCAATAAAATTATTACTCCATATACTATGGATCAAATTGATGAGTTAGCCAATGAGTTAAATACTTGGGCAATAATCATGTGTAAATCTAATGTTTCATTTGATAATCACTTGCCATCTAATCCTTTGTTGTCTTTTTGGTCTAAGCATCCTGTAGTTTTTCCAAAAATGACAAGAAAGACCCCTATCATAAATGCTCCAAATATATTCACTGATGGGTCAAATAATGGTACAGCAGCAGTAGTTACCCCTGATCAAACTTTTACATTTTTAGTACCCAAACAATCAGCTCAAAAGGTAGAGCTTAATGCAGTATTACAAGCTTTTATGATGTTTAAAGATTCTGTATTTAATTTATTTTCTGATAGTCAATATGTAGTTAATGCTATAGTATCCCTTGAAGATGCAGGTAGGATTTCCCCTTCTTCTACTGTTTTCTCTTTGTTTTCCACTATACAAAGTCTAATCTGGGACAGAAAAGATCCATTCTTTATAGGACATATCAGGGCACATACAGGATTGCCTGGAGCCCTTAGTTTAGGCAATGAATTAGCAGATAAATCTACACATGACATACATATTTTCTCCACAATAGAAGAAGCTATAAATTTTCATAAAAGGTTTCATGTCAATGCTAATACTTTACAAAAACGTTTTAAAATAACTAAAGAACAAGCCAGACATATAATAAAACAATGTCAAAATTGTGTGACATTTTTACCACAAGTTAATCTTGGAGTCAATCCTAGAGGACTGATACCTAACCATATTTGGCAGATGGACGTCACACACTTGCCAAAATTTGGAAAATTAAAATATTTGCATGTTACAGTTGATACTTCTTCTGGATTTTTGATGGGCTCCCTTCATGCCGGAGAAAAAACTAAAGATGTTATAGCTCATTGCTTACAAAATTTTGCCACTGTGGGCGTTCCAAAACAGTTAAAAACAGATAACGGTCCCGGTTATGCTTCTACCTCTTTTAAACAATTCTGCTCATCATTTGGCATTACTCACATAACAGGAATTCCATACAATCCACAGGGACAAGGCATAGTTGAAAGAGCTCATCAAACTATTAAAATGTACTTATTAAAACAAAAGGAGGGAATTGGAAAGGGGTATATATCCCCCAAAGATAAACTTAAAATAACCCTCTTTACTCTAAACTTTTTAAATTTGGATTCATCAGGACTTAGTGCTGCGGAAAGGCATATGTATCCAAAAAATGTGCATAAGCCTAAAGTTCTTTGGAAAGATATTCTAACAGGACAATGGAAAGGTCCTGACCCAGTAATTGTCTGGAGTCGGGGCTCTGTTTGCGTGTTTCCACAGGGAGAACAGCAGCCGATTTGGATTCCAGAAAGACTAACTAAAACGATTTCTACAGATCAAAAAGAAGATAATTTGACTCAAATCCATAACAGCTGATATCCAGAACTCCAGCTTGGCCATTCTTACATCTGCGACTGATTAACCAGGATGCTTTTTTCAATATCTATTTTATTATTGCATTTTTCCATATCATAGGTTCTATTTTATTTTTGAGCTCATACAGACCTAGGTTGATGTTTTTCTGATCAGTTTTATTTTTTAACTGTGGAGTTTTTAACATTGCAATGGAGATTTCACCTAGGTGAAACTACAAGGCCTTTACTATTGTCTTATGTGTTGTATGTTATATGTGCACACTTCTGTTTTGTGTTATGTGTCTATATGTGCGTATGTCCATAGATCATATATGAGGAGTGCTCAAAAAAAAAAAAAAAAAAAAAAAAATGGATCCAAGTACTTTTTATTATTCACGTCATTTTAATGGTTTAATTTAAATTGGGTAAACAGCTGTTAAAAATTATTTTAATATGTGTACAAATAAGCAGGTTAACAAATCTGTTTGTTTATTTTCATCTTTCCTTTTCATTATATTTAATAATTCTGTTCAAGATAATGTAAATTGTTCTAAAAAAAAAAAAAAAAATGTTTTCTTAGTACCTGTTAAAATGTTACATTTTTTTTCTTTTTCTCTTTAACATCATTGTCAGAATTCTTATTTTTCATCCCAGTGCCGGTGAAGACAAAGATGAAACCAAACTACAACTTCTTCGATAATTATCACAACAAACTGTATAAACTGATATATCAATGATCTTGGGAGGAAATGGACATATTGATAGATTCCTCCACTTTGAACTGCTTACAAAACTTGCCTGGACTATGTATCACTTGTATACACTGTGATCTATCCGTTGATACAACAAATTATGGTAATGCTGGCGTATCTTTGCTGATGTGTCACCAGTGATGCAATTTTCCCTAGGAGTCGTCAATTGATGTGGTGTTGTGGCATTTCTGTATCCTCCTCCCTTCTACTAGTGATGGTCTAATTTTGGGGGCCAACAGAGGTGAGGCAAAGAACCTCACCCCCCCACTGGCACCAAGGCCAAATCTGGGGGCCAACAGAGGTGAGGCAAAGAACCTCACCCCCCCACTGGTGCATAGGCCTATCCACAATTATGGCTATTTACTGGACCGGTAGTCAGTGACGGGTATGATCCAATTGCAATGGTATCAACCTAAGACAGGAGGCTGACGCCTAAAGGTCAGTTTTCCAATGACGGGTAAGAACCATATGTTGAATTGGACAAACCTAACAGGCACGGTCCCTAGCCACATTACTTGCTTCTTAATTAAACAGAAGGGGGGAGATGCTGGGAGCCACAGCCAATTAATATGATGCATGGCATTTTTGATTGAAAGGTGATGCCAGCTAGCCATTGAGATGATATGATTATGTTAAAAATTACATTCATATGGATACCGGACTCCTGCTGCGGGACTCCTGGAGAGTTCCCATTGGTTGGGAAAGTACAGTAGGAGGGAATTCCGGGGAGGCGCTTGCGCTGGAGTTCCGGAAAGGAGCAGCAGAACGCCGCGTGGGTGGATCGGGAAGCTTCCCGGGCGGACGTGTTATTGGCGGTTCTTTCAAATAAAGTTTGTTCCTGTTTGAGTGGCTCGTGATCTTGTGCCCAGCCAGACAGCGGCAGTATTGTATAATTATTTTTTTTATGATTTCATTTGCTCATTTTAGTATACATGACAATAGATTCTATTTTGGTATATTTATAAAAACATGGAATATATCTTATTCTAATTAGGTTCCAGGTCTTGTGGATTTAAACAATGTTGAGATTCACTGTGGTGTATGTGCATACAAAAGTTGTATCAGATTCATTCCACTGTCCTTTCTATTTCTATTCCCCCCTCCTTTCCCTTCATTCCCCTTTGTCTAATCCACTGAACTATTCTTCCACTCCCCCTATGTTGTTGTATGATAGCATCCATATATCAGAGAGAAAATTCTACCTTTGGTTTTTGATTGCCTTATTTCACTTACCATGATAGCATTCAGATCCTTCCATTTACTGGCAAATGTCATAAAGTTATTCTTCATGGCCAAGTAATATTCCAGTCTGTATGTATACCACATTATCTTTATCCTTTCATCTATTGAAGGGCATGTTGGAGTGTTGAGCCTATATGTTTTCTAGTATGTGCAGGATTTCTGGTCTGATAACCTAAGTCCTTGACCCACTTTGAGTTGAGTTTTGTGAAGGGCGAGAGATAGGGGTTTAATTTAATTTTGCTACAGATGGATTTCCAGTTTTCCCAGCACTATTTGTTAAAGAGACTATCTTTTTCCAATGTATGTTTCTTGGTAACTTTGTGTAGTATGAGACAGCTAGCTATATGAGTATGGACTTTTCTCTATGTCTTCTATTCTCTTCCATTGGTCTTCATGTCTTTTTGTGTGTGTGTGTGTGTGCCAATAAAATGCTGTTTTATTACTCTAGATCTGTAGTATAATTGAAGTTCTGATACTCTGATGCCTCCAGCTTCACTTTTATCACTAAAAATCGCTTTGGCTATTTTGGCCCACTTATTTTTTTAAATGAATTTTGTGACTGTTTTTTCTATTTCTATGAAGAAAGAAATTGGAATTTTAATATGAATTGCATTAAATCTATATAGTGCTTTTGGTAGTATGTCCCTTTTGACAGCATTAATTCTGCCTATCCAAGAACATGGGAGACTTTTCCAACTTCTAAGGTCTCTGTAATTTCTTTCTTTAGTGTTCTATAGTTATCATTGTAGAGGTCTTTCACCTCTTTTATTAGAATCACTCCCAAGGCTTGTGTTTTGTTAGTTTGTTTGTTTTGAGGCTATTGTGAAAAGGTTAGTTTTTTAAAAAAAATTTCTCTTTCAGCTGATTCATCATTGACTTATAGGAACACAATTGATTTATGGTTGTTAATTTTACATCCTGCTACTTTGCTGAATTTATTTATGAATTCTGAAAATTTTCTGGTGGAGTTTTTTGGGTCTTCAAAATATAAGATCATGTCATGGGCCAACAGAAATAGTTGAGTTCTTCTTTTCCTATTTATATCCTTTTAGAGACTCTCTTTCTTTTGCCTTTTTGCTCTGGCTTCATTTTCAAAGTCTGTGTTGAATAGAAGTAGTCAACGAGGGTATCCCTTGTTCCAGTTTTTGAAAGAATGCTTTTATTTTATTTTTTTTTCTGTTTAGAATAATGTTTGCCTTGGGTTTGATGCATATAGCTTTTACAATGTTGAAGTATGTTTCTGCTTTCACTAGTTTTTATAGTATTTTGAGTATGAATGGATGCTAAATTTTGTCAAATATTTTTATGCATTTATTGAGACAATCATGTGTTTCTCTAAGTCTATTTCTTGATTTCCATATATTGAACCAATCTTGCATCCTTGGTATGAAACCCAATTGATTGTAGTGCACTGTCTTTGTAATATGTTTTTGTATGCAATTTGCCTGCATTTTATTAAGAATTTTTGCATATATTCATGAGGGATATTGGTCTGAAGTTTTCTTGATGTACTTCTGTCTGGTTTTGGTATCAGGGTGAGACTAGCTTCATAGAATGAGTTTGGAAGGGTTCCTTCTTTTTCTGTTTCATGGAATAATTTGAGGAAGATTGGTGTTAGTTTGTCTTTAAAGGTCTGGTAGAATTTGGCTAAGAATCCATTTGTCCCTAGGCTTTTTTGTTGTTGTTGGTATAATTTTGATGGTATCTTCAATCTCATGAGTTGAAATTAATCTGTTTAAATTAGTATGTTCTCCTGATTAAATTTGGGTAAGTCATATGTCTCTAGAAATTTCTGGAGGTCTTCAAGATCTTCTATTTTATTGGAGTGTAAATTTCCAGAATAGTTTCTGAGTATCCGCTGTAATTTCAGTAGTGTCCATGATGATATTTCCTTTTTCTTCACAAATTTTAGTAATTTTAGTTTTTTTTCCCTCTTTCTTTTTAATTAGTTATACCTGACAGTAGAATTCATTTATGCACTTCAATATATTATACAGATATGGGATATAATTTCTCACTTTTCTGAGTGTACAGGTTGTAGAATCATATTGGTCATGCAGTTGCATATATACACAAAGTAATAATGTCTGTATCCTTCTACTATCTTTTCTATCCCAACATCCTCTCTGCTTCAGTCCCATCACTTCACCTAATCTAAGATAATGCTATTCTTCTCTAGTGCCCCCCGATTTATTGTGAGCATCTGCCTATTAGAGAAAACATTCTGCCTTTGGTTTTTTGGGGATTGTCTTATTGCACTTTGCATGATATTCTCCAACTCCATGAGGTTCTTTATAATAATCTCTATCTCTTTATTGAAGTGAATTTTCACTACCAATATTTTCTTTCTGTTGTACTCCTTACATGTTTTTTACCTTGCATATCAGTTTAAGTATGAATTTTCTAATTTCCTTCTCTGACATTTCATCCACTGTGGTATCAATGGTTCTATTCTTGAGGCATTTTTGTTTGTTTGAGATGGTTTGTTCCTTTGCTTTTTCATCTTTTTAGTGTGTCTACTCATTTATCAGTATGATTCTGAATTGGCAGAACTTTTACTCTATGAACTTATAGTGTCCCTGAAGTTTTGGGGTACCTCAAGTTGTAGGGGTTTACAAATAATAACAACCATCAATGGAAACAGTATACAGCATTCAACTAAATACTTAGTTCCTATTATGGTATCTATAATGGTAATTGGAACAATAAACAGCAGTGGTAAGGTAAGCAGTTGCCAATAGCAAAAAAAAAAAAAATAGTAAGTTTACAAGAGGGTTTGCTATTTCAAAATTTGAAGAGAGAGAATGCAGAAGAGATATAGGATGTTATAAAAGAGGAGAAGAGAAAGTAGAAGTAAAAAATTGAAGGAAGAGTAAAAGAGAGAACAACAGAATTTGGTTATTAGCAAAATAAAATTGAGAAAGAGAATTTAGAGAGATAGACAAGTGGAAAAACAATATAGAAAAAAAACAAAAATACACTAAAAACCCTAGACCTCAAAAGACAAGAGTCATAAAAGTAACTACATTTTAAAATGCTAGAAATGAGAACATAAGACAAATAAGTGTATGTATAAATGTCCATGAATCATTCAGCACACAATCAAGAGAGAAAGAGAGAACAAGAAAGAAGAGAGGAAAAAGAAATAAAAAAGTTTCTTGATGAAAAATTAAGGAATTGTTTCTGTTGTAGTGATCAAAATTGTCAATAATAATATATGAGGGCTGTCTACTCCCAAGTGTCTTTCTTTGCATTTTTTTCTTGAGGTATCTATTTCTTGAGGCTGTCAAGATCTTCCTCTTTTTATATCGTTTGTCAAGTTGCTGGTTGGAGTTCAAAAATTCTTGGCTTCTCTTCTGGGCAGTATGAGGTGGGGCACTTTGGAGAGTTTTGTCTGCTCCCTTCTTAAGGTGGGGTTTCTGTAGAGTTTTGTGAGAGGAGTTTCCAAAGGTCAAGCTCCTGATTCTATTAAATCCAGTTTACTTAATACGTAATGCCTTTAGGTCTAGTCTGTCTCCCAGTGCTTTTTGGAATGTTGATTGGTCTGAAGATTTTAAATCAGCACCTCTCCAGAGCCTGGCAGCTTCTGAACCATGCTGGGAGTCTATACCCCAGGAGTCTCCCTTGGGTTCTACTAGTTTGGTAAGGGAGCCAATTCTTCACCCCTTAGCCTTCCATGGTTTTCATTCTTCCCAGTCTCCTGGGCTCAGGCCCATGGGCATGTTCACTCCCACCCACCTGATGGAATTCCCAGCCACCCCAGCTGGTCCTGGGATCTCTCTGGTCTGAAAGTTTCTTATTTCCCTTGGTAAAACACTATCTGCACCTGATTTCTCCTGATTTTCTAGTCACACTGAGTCACATGACAGGCCTCTGCCCAGGTCTGGGCACTTTGACTTGTTCCTATAGCCACCAGCTACCACAGGGTGGCAGAAGAAAAGGTCTCTGCTTCTGCTCCCCACAGACAACTGGGAGACACACATCTTTCCAGTAGGAAGATCTAGTGTAGCTCACCCACTGGATCAGTCCCATAATGTCCTTTTGATCTCTGGTTTCTCCGTATACAGACACACTGTGGTGCTACCTGAAATGCATGTTTTCTTAGTCACCCTCTCCAATTTTGCCTGCAGTGAATTTGCTCCAGTGGTAGACACCTGCGAAGTTGTTTTCTTTTTATTATATTTTCTGAGTCCCTACAGTATTCTGAGAGTCCAGTATTAAATCTCAGTAAAATCCTTCTTTTCACCCACCTCATTGAGAAGTTGTTTATCCACTTTCCTGGTTTCACACCACAGATCAGCTTGAAAAGCAACCTACTGTATTCCACTGTCTTCGCCACTGGCTATATTGTATTCTGAAAAACTCCAAAGAGTGGCTATTACATGTTCTCACTACAAAAATGACAATGTTGTGAAGTAATGAATTGATAATTAATTACATTTAACCATCCCACAGTGTGCTTCAGAATAAGTTGTTTTACATGGTAAAGACATACAATTTTATCTGTCAATTAAAAAATAGAAACAAAACTCAGTTTGAAACATTCTATTAAATCCAGTTTACTCAATATGTAATGTCTTTATAACAGTTGTACCTTATGGTAAATTTCTTAGCAATTATAAAACACTTTTTAAATTGAAAATTTATTATTGGTGTATTAATTTCCTCTTTCTGCACACACACACACACACCAAAATACCACAAACTTAGATGTTTGAAATACTATGCATTTTCCAAAACACAGTTAACCTTTTGAGTTCCCTAATTTAAAAATAAAGTTAGGCAGGGCACAGTGGTGCACTCCCTTAAGCCCAGAACTTCAGGAACCTGAGGCAGGAGAATCACAAGTTCAAAGCCAGCCTCAGCAACTTAGCAAAGCTGAGTAAAAATAAATAAATAAAAGGACTAAGGATGAAACTCAATGCTTGAACCCCTCTGGGTACAATCCCCAGTACAAAAATAATTAATAAATAAATAAAGTTTGCATATTCCATGATGATTTATTTTACTTCTTCTATGAATATTGTAAATAGTTCTGTCTCATACAACATGCATCCAATAGAGATATTTAATTAATTAAGAGTGTGAGGGTTTTTAAGTTCCTTTTAAACACTAAATTTAAAGGTAAACTTAAATACATGCCTGTATCTTTAGAGGTTTCATTTCTTTGGACTTCTTAGGGCACTGGAACCAGTGAGTCAAAATGCCAATGTAGCAAACTGTATTCATCAGATTTGGTATGACTTAGTTTTCAGTCTGAACAATATTCAATTAAGAGAGGTATTTAGAAGACAGTTATCACATGAAATATTGGAAAATGTCATTCTGTCACTGAGGTAGGCAGGAAAAAAAATGAAACAGTAAAAATTTGTATAGAAATATTTTTATATAAAAGCTGGGACATTGTATATCAAAATTTAAAATCTTTGAGAGAGATTTTTTAATCAACCTATATTTAAAATCAGATATCAGACAAACAACCCAAGAAGAAAGAGGTTCTTCCATCTCTGAACTTACAAAAAAAAAAATTAACCTATATCTGTGTTTCGATAATTTTAAGGCAAGTACAAGCAATTAGACACCTTTAAAGGTCATATTGATAGATTCATCATATTCCCCAATTATGATAATTTACCTATTTTAGAAGCCTATTTACATAACTAATAGAATTGCTATAAATTTGAGATGAAGGGTAGAAATAGTACAAGTAGAGTAAAATTAAACTTTTCCAGTTGAAGGCGACCAGTTATTTTTCCAATTACAAAAGAAAAAATTGTAGACTGTGCTTATTCAATTGACATGTGTAATCACCACACATCCACAAGTTTTTATTACAGCTTAACTATACATTTTTAAAATGTCATTTACTTTCTACTTTTCACTCTTTTATGGTGCCTGTTTTCCTTATTCTAATATTCGTGTTTTGAATAAGACATCTAATGCTGTATGTTTTCCCTTCTTGTTTGCTCATTAAATTGAATCTTGGTGATGTTTTGGAACATACTATGTTATTTTTTTTTTACTTGCCTGTTGTTTTTACACTTTTTTTTAATCTATTTTTTCATGTTCTTTCTCCATAGATAGTTTAAACCTTATGTTTACTCTGGGTATGATCAGTAAATTATTTTTCTATTTAGTTGAATAAGTAAAAACTTGCTGAAGCAAAAGATTGGGTATTTTTCTAGGAAAATATGAAGTATAAAATATTATTACTTTTAATGGTAGACAACACTGTCCCTGTCCTTTGTTAAGAGCATCTCAGTTTTGCCCAGGCTTTTGAACTAATAGCACACTTCTCAAGGAGGACTAATCATCCTTTGGGTCCATCCAGAGGATAAATTGTAAATAAATAAAACCACCATTACAATTCCAACCTTTTTCAATAGAAAGATTTGGGCTAGTCTTTTGAAAAAATTTTAGGTAATGATATGTATGGAAATTTGCTGAGTGCCTCTAGGAAAAATTTTCTTTTCTGAAAAAATAGTGTTGCAGAAAGAAGGAACTTTTTCTGCCCAGCATCTTTCTGTCTGAAAAGTGTGTTACTATGTGAGGATTTGAAGGAAAATTCTAGAAATGTGTAGATCAAAAGCCATGACAGCACTGAGACATTGGGACAATTGAAGCCCACTTTCAGACATTGTACCCAAGGAAAAAAATTCTTAGTGTTTAAATCATCTTTAGTCTAATATCATGTTATATGCATTCAAAAGCATTCTTAAATGAAATGGTGTATTTTAAAACTTTTATTTTCTTTTTATTTATCTTACCAAAGTAATTACAAATCTAGTAGATCATAATCCTGCTTTTGAGGTAGTAAATGGAGAGTTGTTTCATATATTAAAAAGAGATAAAGAACAATGGGGCATCTATGTATATCAAACAAACCATTCTCAACTACAAGAATCAAATAGTCCACAATACAATAATACAGGGTGACTCTAATACACCTCTCTCACCACTGGATAGATCTTCCAAACAAAAGCTAAATAAAGAAACTATAGAACTCAATAAAACAATCAATAATTTGGACTTAACAGACATATGTAGAATATTCCATCCATCAACAAGCAAATACACTTTCTCCTCAGCAACACATAGACCCTTCTCCAAAATAGACCATATGTTATGCCACAAAGCAAGTCTTAGCAAATACAGAGAGAGAGAGAGAGAGAGAGAGAGAGAGAGAGAGAGAGAGAGGAGAGAGAGAGAGAGAGAGAGAGAGAGAGAGAGAGAGAGAGAGACTACTCTGCATTCTATATGAACATAATGGAATGAAATTAGAAATAAATGATACAATTAAAAAAATAGAAGCTACTCCAACACCTGGAGACTAAATAATGTGGTATTGAATGACCCATTGATAACAAAATACATCAGAGAAGATATAAAAATATTCTTAGAGGTAAATGAGAACTCTGATACAACTTATCAAAATCTCTTAGCACTATGAAAGCAGTGCTAAGAGGAAAGTTCATTGCATTAAGGTCGTTCATTAAAAAAAAGAAAAAGTAACAAATGACTTTAGAAAATGGAAGAACTTGTCATTAAATCTCAAAGTCCTAGAAAAAAATAGAAGACAAAAAAGAAAATCTGGTCTGAAATCAATGAAATTGAAACAAAGAATCAATTTTTAAAAATTGACAAAACTCAAAGTAGGTTTAATGAAATATTAAATAAAACTGACAAACACCTAGGCACCCAAATGAAAAGAAGGAGAGAGACAACTCAAATTACTAAAATTCATGATGAAAAAAGAAATATCACAAGAGACACTATTAATGTAAAGAAGACAATTAGAAACTACTTTGAAAAATTATACTCTAGTAAAATAGAAAAACTTGAAGACACTGACAAATTTCTAGAGGCATGTTATCAACCCAAACTGAGTCAGGAGGACATATACAATTTTAACAATTAAATTTCAAGCAAGGAAATAGAAGATGCCATCAAAAGCCTACAAATCAAGAGAATCCCAGGACCAAAGAGATTCACAGCTGAATTCTACAAGACCTACAAAGAAAAATTAATACAAATACTCCTCAAATTATTCTGTGAAATAGAAAAAGGAGGGAACCCTTCCAAACTAATTCTATGTGGCTAGTATTATCCTGAAACTAAAAGCAGACAGAGACACATTAAAGAAAGAAACTTTCAGACCAATATCCATAATGAACATAGATGCAAAAATTCTCAATAAAATTTTGGCAAAAAGCATACAAAAATATATTTAAAAAATAGTGCACCATGATCAAGTGGGGTTCATTCTAGGGATGCAAGTTTAGATCAATATATGGAAATCAATTAACATAATCCATCATATCAATATATTTAAAGATAAGTATCATATGATCATATCAACTGATACAGAGAAAAAATATGACCAAATACAGCACACTTTCATGTTCAAAGAACTAGAAAAACTAGGGATAGTAGAAACATCCTTCAACAATGTAATAGCTATCTATGCTAAACCCAAGGTTAACATTCTAAATGAAGAAAAATCGAAAACATTCCCTCTAAAAACTGGAACAAGACAGGGATGCCCTGTTTCACCAATTCTATTCAACATAGTCTTTGAGATTCTAGCCAGAGCAATAAGAGGGAAGAAAGAAATTAAATATGAATAGGAAATGAAGAACTCAAACTATCATTATTTGCCTACAACATGATTCTGTACTTAGAAGATCCAAAAACTCTACCAGAAAACTTCTAGAATTAATAAATTAATTCAGTAAAGTGGCAGGATAAAAAATCAATACCCATAAATCAGTGCATTTCTCTACATCAATAATGAATCCTCTGAAAGTTAAATTAAGAAAACAGCCTCATTCACAATAGCTTCAAAAACTACAAAATATTTGGTAATTAATTTAACAAAAGAGGTGAAAGACCTCTACAATGAAAACTATAGAATACTAAAAAAAGAAATAGAAGAAGGCCTTAGAAGATGTAGAGATCTCCCATGCTCTTGGACAGGCAGAATTAATATTGTCAAAATGGCCATAATACCCAAAACTCTGTACAGATTCTATTCAATTTCAAATTAAAATTCCAACATCATTCCTTATATAAATAGAAAAAGAAATCATGAGTTTATTTGGAAAAATAACAGACCCAGAGTAGCCAAAACAATCCTTAGCCAGAAGAGTAAAGCAGGAGTCATCCCTATACCAGACCTTAAACTATACTACAAAGCTCTGGTAACCAAAACATCATGGTGTTGGCACCAAAATAGACATGTAGAAAAATGGTACAGAATAGACGGCACAAAGACTAACCCACAAAAATACAATTATCTTATCTTAGACAAAGGCTCCAAAAACATACATTGGAGAAAAGATAGCCTCTTTAACAAAAGGTGCTGGGAAAACTGGAAATCCATATGCAACAAAATGAAACTAAACCCCTATCACTCACTATGCACAAAACTCAACTCAAAATGAATCAAGGACCTAGAAATTAAACCAGAGACCCTTCATCTAACAGAAGAAAAAGTAGGCTTAAATCTCTATCATGTCAGATTAGGCCTCATCTTCCTTAATAAGGCTCCTATAGCACACTAATTAAAATGAAGAATCAAAAAATGGGATGGATTCAAATTAAAAAGCTTTTTCTCAGCAAAAGAAGCAATCATGAGGTGAAGAGAGAGCCTACATTTTGGGAGCAAATTTTGTCCACACACACATCAGAGAACTAACCTCCAGGACATAAAAAGAACTCAAAAATATTAACACCAAAGAAACAAACAACCCAATCAATAAAGGGGCTAAGAAGCAGAACAGACACTTCTCAGAAGAAGATATACAATTAATCAACAAATATATGAAAAAAATGTTCAACATCTCTAGTAATTAGAGAAATGCAAATCAAAACTACTCTGAGATTTCATCTCACTCCAGTCAGAATGGCAGTTGTCAAGAATACAAACAACAATAAATTTTGCCAAGGATGAGGGGGAAAAGGCAAACTCATATATTGTTGGTGGGACTGCAAATTGGTGCAGCCAATCTGGAAAGCAGTATGGAAATTCCCTAGAAAACTTGGAATGGAACTACCAGTTGACCCAGTTATCCCACTCCTTGGTGTATAACCAAAGGACCTAAAAACAGCATATTCCAGTGATGCAGCCACATCACTGTTTATAACAGCACAATTCACAGTAGCTAAACTGTGGAACCAACCTAGATGCCCTTCAGTAGAAGAATGGATAAATAAACTGTGGTGTATATACACAATAGAATATTTTTCAGCATTAAAATAGAATAAAATTATGGCATTTTCAGGTAAATGGAGTTGGAGAATATCATGCTAAGCAAAGTAAGTCAATCCCTCCAAAAATGAAAGGCCTGGTGTTCTCTCTGATAAGTGGATGCTGATCCATAATGGGGTTGTGGAAGGTGGGGTGGAGAATGGAGGAACTTTGATTAGGCCAAGAGGAGGGAGGAAAAGGGAGGGGAAATTGGTAGAAAAGATGGTGGGATGAGATGGACATCTACCCTAGGTACATTTATGACTGCACATATGGTGTGACTCTACTTCATGTACAACCAGTGAAATGAAAAGTTGTACTACACTTGTACACAATAAATAGAAATGTTTTCGGCTGTCATGTACAACTCATTAGAACTAATTAAAAAGAGAGAGAGAGATAGAAACATTGACCGACAACTTCTGAGATGGAGGTGATAATGTGTAGTGTTAATTCAGTAGTAGCCATTTACAAATATAAATTGATGTAAATTTAGGACTGAATTCTCCACACGAACTTGTGCTTTATAAAAATAACCTGAACACATAGTTTAAAATTCTGATCCAGGCAGAGTTGCAGCTACCTGTAAGCCCAGTGGCTTGGGAGGATCACAAGTTCAAAGCCAGCCTCAGCAATTTAGTGAGGTCCTAAGCAACTTACTAAGACCCTATTTCAAAGTAAAAAATAAAAAGTACTGGGGATATGGTTCAGTGGTTGAATGCCCCCGGGTTCAATCCCCAATATAAAAATAAAGAAAAAAGAAAGAAAGAAAAGAAAAGAAAGAAACAAAAAGGGCTAGGGATGTTGAGTGTCCCTGGGTTCAATTCCTTGTACCAATAATAATAAAAATAAATAAATAAATAAAAATAAAAAGGGCTAGGGATGTCACTCAGTGGTTAAGTGCCCCTGGGTTCAATTCCCAGTACCAAATTAAATCATCATCATCATCATCATCATCATCATCATCATCATCATCATCATCTGTGGAAGAGATTGTGCTACATGTGGCCACTGAGTCTTCCTTTTTCTCCTTGATTTGTCCACATTAGATCCAATGGCTGAACTATTAATAGATCAGCTATATGATACTTTGATACTTAGAATTTTCCTTAAAGGAACTATACTATAGACACAGACCAGTAGGGAAATAGTTACCTATTGAGAAGATTGAAGAGAGTCTGTTTTTGATACATTCTAAAGACTGTTGTTTTGAAAATGTTTTGAAACTGCATTTGGGCATGTTTTCCAGTAGTATTGCAGTTAATTGTTTATAGATACACCAGAATGTTGAGCTCCTTGGTAACAACCAGGGATGACTAGAGTCTCTGTGTTAGTCACTTTCATGTGCTTCAAAACATCTCCTTTGTATTTGTGTGCCTTGCAAATAGTATCATTATCTATGTGTAACATGAATTTTTCCATGGAGCCCAGTTGAAAAGCTATAATTCAATACATGGATTGTTATCTGTTTAAAAGTAATTATTTATAATAGGGATAAAGGACTCAATACTTTTAGGTATCCTAGCATACATCAATCAACTAGAAACACAGATACCTCAAAGGGGTCAAAATTATCATAAAAATGTACTCATAGGGTTTAAATGATACCTTTCATTCACTTTCCTGACCTAGATATGGCAATATTCACTCATAGTATTAAATATTTGTTAAAAAGTGATAATGGGCTGGGTGTAGTGGTACCTGCCTATAATCCCAGCAGCTTGGGAGGCTGAGACAGGAGAATCAGGAATTCAAAGCCAGTCTCAGCAATGGCAAGATGCTTAGCAGCTCAATGAGACCTTGTCTTTAAATAAAATACAAAATAGGGTTGAGGATGTGGCTCAGTGGCCGAGTGTCCCTGAATTCAATTCCTAGTACACCATCCCCTCAGAAAATAGTGATAGTGAAGAGTATTTGGTATAAATAGTGAATTGACAGATATTAAAAATTAGACATTTAATTGCTCTCCCAATTTTTAAGGTTAAAATGATTGTTGATAAGTTCATGACTGCTATCTGGTTATTAGAATTTTTAATATTTTTAATGATATCATGTAAATCAGTATCCCGGCTAAAAAGCATTATCCCATTGTATTGATGGTTATCACTTGCTTTCTCCCTTCCTTGCTTTCAAATTTAGTTACAATAAATATTATTCAAAATTGTAGCTATGTTCTAAACTCATTTTGACAATATTTTTTACAGTAGATATATTCAGAGTTGGAATTTATTGATTTTTTTTCATTCTAGAACTTTGTGCAATAACTTCTGAAAACAATAAAACAATCATATTGCAAAAATGTTGGAAATACATTAAGAATTTGTTGAGATGTCTATTTAAAAAGGGGGAGCTACCTTATTTCCTGTTAAAGACCTTCACAGTAATTATATCATCAGGCAAATAAGTTAAAACAGGTGTTTTTATTTTTGAGTCATTCAAATATAAGCAGTGGACCAATTGTGAAGCAATGTATAATTTCCAGGAAGGAGTGGATCTCAATTTTGAAGTGAATTACTCTTATTCACAGCTTTTAGGTATTTTACTCTCCACTATCACTCTTCAGTGACAGAGAGAAAATTTGGGTGGATGAATTAATTCCTTGCTAATTTTGGAACAAATTACTCCAGAGTTGCTGACCAAAACAACAAAAATGGATTCTTCTGGATTTGTGAAGTCTGAAATCAGTATCACTGAGACAAATCACACTACCTTCAGAGTCTCTATGGGAAGATCTTATCTTTGCATTTTAACAGATTAGGTATCTGTGGAATTCCCTTGTCTGTGGTCATGTCAGTCCAGTATTTAAGCTCATCATCTTCAAATCTCTCACTGCTCTGTTAAGGTCATTTATTTTCTTTGTTTATAAAAGATCCATCTGTCTCCCTCTTACAAGGGCACATGTGATTACTTTGTGCCAACTCAATCCACCATAATCTTCCTACCTCAAAATCTTTCTTAATCACATCTGCAAAGACTTTTTAAAATTTTTATCTGTGCTATATTTATGCTAACATTCACAGGTTCCAGACATTTGGATATGAATATCTTTGGTAGAACCATCTTTTTTTTTTTTTAGCCTAACATTGTGCAGTGTTGGGGGTAGAAAAAAGACAATGTAATAAAAGACATTATTAGATGTATTATAAACAAATCATCAAATTCAAGAATCTTTGTTTTTAATGCATGATAATACATGTTGAATATGATCTTCAAATACTTATGTAACCAGAATCAGAAACAATTTTATTTGTATTGTTGGGCTAATTAAAAAAAATAACTTTCATATAAAAAGAACACTTTTTACTGGAATTTAGAAAAAAAACTTATATTAGAATTTTTAAACAGGCATTAAAAAAAACAAAAATATCAATAAATATGAATTTTAAATTATTTGCTGACTGGCAAAAAATAGCATTTCTAATCACAACTACTGACAATGAAGCAGAGTCGCCCTTCCACAGTTAAAAGAAGAATGTTCTCTCATCACTCATAATCATAATATGCACACACATCTTACAGCCTTGATATACAGGCAAACATACATCAGTAAAACCACTATATGTTTCTTAAGACACACAAATTCAGCTTTTAATATAGTTTGGTATTTTCTCAGTATTCCCTATGTTTCATTAACCTTTCAATTTTCAAAGTTGATTACATCAATTGGAATGGTCAAGACAACTTGATTTGTTATCATAGGTGTTGGAAGTACATTCAGTAGAACATGCCCAGCCTTATGATTGAACAGCAATAAGTGACTTGGTATGAAATGTTCTGTGTGAGTAAAAGGCAAGAAATTATAGTCAGTACCCTGATGCTGAATTCATATTGCTAATTTTTTTTATTCAAGAAGAATCATTTCCACTTTTTATTTCAAGAAGAATAGAATACCTTTGGGATACTCTTTTTATTTGCGGTTACATAAAACTTAATAGCTATGTTTATGTGTTCATTAAAACATTTCCTGTTGAATATTCTAACATTGAGAGTCTGTCTTACTTTGTTTAAGCAAAATATACTCAGATATGATTTCCAAAAAGGTTTATATGTTCAACTAAATTAAATACTTTAAGGAAAAACAGATTTTTAGGTATTGATTCCAAGAGAAGCACAGAAAATTAATTGATAGAACTTTATTCTGATAATTCATAATGCATGATTGAATTGTCATGTATGTCTTATTTGATTTAAGCCTGCATGTTTTAAAAAAATATTCACAGAAAATATAATGGCAAAATTACATTAAAGTGATACTTGTATTTTCTCAGTTTTTTCAATAGTATCATTATTTTCAGTGATATTGGTAAGTTGATACCACTTTTGCATCCTAGTAAAAAAAATTTTACCAGAAAACATTCATATAGATTGCATTGATTGCAAATCAATGATAAATATAAATCATATCTGTAGTAACCCAGTTATATATCATAATGTTGCTCTATATCATCTATTGTAATCTTTAATTCAAGAAGAAGATACTCTATTGTTCTTGAAGTAAAACGTGAAAAATGGTTCTCTATAGTATTCCTATGCAGCAGATGCTATGAAGAAGCAATATAGTATATTACTGTGCTACTATATTCTGCTGATACTTAATGTGAATCAATCAAGTTCCTAACTCCTTTTCCAATTAAGCATCATGTGGCAAGTAATCAAATAGTGCTTCTTACATTCATCCCCTAATGATGGAGGTACTATAACTAGGTAATAATTTTCCCTACTTGGTAACTTTAAAGAGAAATTTGCCAAGTATTTTAGACATATTTTAAAATATTTGAATATATGAACATTCAAATCATACATTTTATATCAGGCATTTTGGTGATAAACAAAACCAAATATTATCTCTGCCTTTATGGAGTTTGTAATCCAACAGCAATTTAAATATATTAAATAAAGGAAGGAGGGTAAAAGAAAGAGAACAATGGAAGAGAAGAGTTTAAGATAAATTGTACTCAGGGTTCATGAAGACATCATTTTCTTATCAAAATTTTCAAAATGTACATTTTAAATGAAATAACAATTTTAAAAATGTAGTTATTATTGAATATTTTACTTAATAACCTTCTTATTAGAAGTTCTTCTAGTATTTAAAAAAAGTAGCTGATTAAAAAGTATAGAAGTATTTCCTTTGAAAAGATGGAATATTGTCTAATATTATATTTTGCTAATATGTTTCTCTTTCTGTGTACAAAAAGGAAAACTAAAACAATAAATTAGAAAATTAGTCAAACCATATTTTAAGTCCTCTTTTCAAGTGCTATTTGTTTTGACACTTTTTAAATACTTATTTATTTTTCAGTTATAGTTGGACACAATACCTTTATCTTTTTATTTATTTTTATGTGGTGCTAGGATCAAACCGGCTGAACCACAACCCCAGCCTCAGGCACTCCATGTTTTCTTTAAGTAGACTTTGCAGTCATTGTGAGAAACACAAGCTGTTTGTCTTAAGTAAGGGTCTTTTTTTCCCCATAATTTTTCTTGAAGAAATGATTTTGCAAACCCAATGCCATAGTATTCAGTTTTCCTTAAAGTAATTTATAAATGTAATAAAATTTCAACAAAAATTGAAAGTTGTAAGTATGCATATGAATGAGAACTTGACAGACTATGAAAATTTGTATGTATATACATATTTTTATAATATGTATATACATATTTTTATAATTTAAAAATCTATATTTTAAATTTAGGTAGCTTTACTGTAAGAGAGAGAAATGGCAAGCCATTTGCAGTGTCATCAATTGTAACTTGTTATTTTATAATCAAATTTTTGTCAACCTTTTCTTTCTAGTTTACCTTTCTAAATATTACACTAGTGCATATCTGAGTCTAGCCAGAACTTGAGCCTATCATGACTGAGAGCCTTAATTATTTTTTTTCTTTAGCTAATTAGACTTCATCTTTGGAGTTAAAAATACAACAGGGAAAGCATGATGATTCTATTACCTTTTACAAATGATAGTTTAAAATATGTATCTGGAGATTCAAGTTAATCAGTTTCTCAAATGGTTTACTTTGTGTCTCAGATATCAACTCTTAAAAAGTGAATTTCATCATACAATGGAATTGTAGATAGTATCTGAAAGTTTCTTTCTGAAACATAGAACATAAGATTTTCTTTCCACAAGAAAAAAAATAATGTTCCAGCAAGTTTAGTTTTTAGAAGAAAACTACAAGTTAGATGATAGATAGCAAGTGTGATACTTTGTTATCCTGTTAGGCTATCTCTCCTGAGCAGAACATCCTTTCCAATTATACTCAAACTGAACAACTGTCAATTATTTCACATCTACTAGCTGTAGCAACTGGAAAGAGGGTAGTGCAGATCTTTATGCTCAAAATAATTATGACTACGTTTAAGAATAGTATGAATGGAGGGGTTTATGGACAGAATAACTCATAGACCAAATTACAAGGAATTACAAAATCTTCACCAATATTCAGGCAACTAGGAAAAATCCATTTGGAAGATATTGGTTCAGATAAATACTAGCTAAGAAAATAGAAAAGCAAGCACAGGAAAGAAGAGAGGATGTCAAAGAAACTTAAATAAGGCAGTTAATAAGTTAAATGAGATAAAGTTAAAATAGATAAAATGGATGTCAAAGAAAGGATGTCAAAGAAACTTAAATAAGGCAGTTAATAAGTTAAATGAGATAAAGTTAAAATAGATAAAATGTTTATGATGTTTAGTGAAAGGTGAGGCTAATTGGTTTATGAGAAAATATAAAAGGAAAATGGTAAAGTGCAAATAAATGCAAAGAAAGTGAAGGAACTGCTCCTTCTCTGCATTTGCTCCAGGGTGGGGACAGAAGGGGGGTGGGGTGGGGGTGGGGGTAGGAGAGGGGGTAAAAGAGGAGTGTAAAATCATGAACAATAATTACTGTGAAAAAAACAACTCAGAAAATAGAAAGTGCTTTATTACACGATATACTAAATCAGAAATAATAAAGTATTTTAATGACACTAAATGAAAAAGAATTTTGTTTCATAAATGCCATGTAGCTATCAATGGTTACATTACTATATATTTAAAAATCCATAGTTCAAAGAGAGAACTTGGTTTCATTGAAGAATAAACCAAGTTTCCAAATTCAATTACCTGAGACAATGTTTTATAAAAGTCAATATAGGAAGTATATTTTTAATGTACTAGGGAATAAAATTTATAGGATTACTGCTATAATAACAAGGGAAGATAATAATATAATATAATCATTTTAATAAAATGGAAAATATACTGAGAACTCAAGTACTGAGAATTTTCAAATATTTCATCTTTATTCTCCTTTAAGCCACATGAGGTTTCTATTAATAAGCTGTTTTATCTTTGAGGAAACTGAAATATACTATGACCCTTTGGCTTGAATACAGCCACAAAGTTCCTAACTGATAAAACCAGACACTAGATTCCAAATACTTAATCTCTTTATGCTCTTTATTTGTAGGTGACCCATTACCTTACTTATCCTTCCACAAAGTTATTAACCTTACTGGCTAAAACATGACATTTTAGCTTGACTTGTAAACGTACCAAGTATAATTTACATCAATATTTATACACAAATGTTAGTAACTAAGTATAAATAATGCTTAAGTTAATCTTCATGAAGATTCTGTATTTTATGTCATATTTAATAGCTATCATTGATATAGTTGGTATACCATGCATACTCTATGGAATCAAATACCACTTTTAGCCCTTAATGAACTTACTATGAAATTCCAGTTGTGAAATATAAAGGCTGCAGCATTGACATTCTTTACTGCTACATCAGGAAGCATGCCTTCCAATAACAAAATTTCAGGAATATTTGATATGTGTATTACAGCTCCTACCAAATATTTTACTGTACTGCTACATCATTTTTAGTACACAGTGTTTATTTAGCTCTGCATCGCAAATAAAGTGGGGAACATGTATCCTTATGAACAAAGAACATTATAAAATATTACAATCTGCCTGGATGCTTGATTCCACTCCACTTGCTTCTTTCTCACTGAAATCTAATGACTAAAACCTGTAGGCATAAATTTTTCTCAGCCTTTTATCTTTGAAGCAAGAACCCATTATTATTGTTTTAAAACTGAAATCTAAATTTGAAAACAGCAAAATAGTTATAGATTTTTGTGTTTTTTTATTGTTTTTAATTATAGTGGGATGAATATTCTTGACAATATTGAGCCAACCTAAGAGTCTCATCCATTTTTTGCTCTGAAACTGAAGTTCCTCTCTAACTGAAGTCTACTCAGTTTCCTGATCCTGTCTCCATTTCCCAGCCCTCACCTCAAATATCCTCTCAGTCCCCTTCTATTGTCTGGACCACTTGGTTTGGCTTTCACATCATACTCTACTAAGCAATACACCTATTCAGCAGTTTGATAAACCCATCACTTTTGAGAAACGGCTAAGTCACCATTTAGTACTACATAATCATATCATAGAACTCTCATTTTTGACACTACCTTTCCAGGTTACTAGTCATTGATTTATTGATGTTTTTCTGAACACATATTTTGCCAAAAGTACTAATTGGGGAGCCTAAGTATATGAACACATATATTTTCAAGTCGTTTTTCTCAAGGGGATTATCATTGTACATTGGAAAATGTATGCAAATAATTGGATATAAGACATTTGCAATAAAATCAGGATAGGCAGAGTCTATTCACATAGTACATGGAACTCAGCCAATTCTGATTGAGTATAACTCAGGAGGTGATATTTGAGTTGACTGTTGAGGAAAAATAAAATAGTGATAGGTGGTAAGAAGACTACCTAAAGGGAATAAAAATTGTTGAAGGATAAAAGAATAACATACAAAACAGCAAAGCGATGGGAAATAGTTCTCCAAGTACATGGACGGGAAGTATTCAATGTGCCTGGAATTCAAGATTACTCAAGGGATTAACTGAAGCATGTGGTCCAAAAGATAATATGGTACAAGATCACAGTTTTGAACCATAAAATAAAGACTTCAAATTCACCATGGAAAGAATGGAAATTATGGGCATTTTTTTTTAGCAGAAAGTGACATGTTACCATCTTTTTGCATTTTTTAGAAAATCCTACCTGCTATTTTCTCTTTTGACAGGAACCTCTCACTACCAACCTTCTAACCTCCACTCTATTTCATTAAATCTGAAGTTAGCTTGATTCACTTCTAGGAGGTGTTAGACCCCTTGTGTTAATGCAAGTGATTTTTATTTTCCAGGTTATGCTATGCGATCTTTCCATCTTCTTTCCTCTTCTCGGGTTAAATGCCTATTTATATTTCCTGTATGGTTACCATATTTTTTCTTATCTATTTCTTGACTTGGATGCAGGGAGCATTTATCTTTGGCATTTGTATATTCAGGGTTTTGCTAGTATGTTGTCTTCTAGATTCTTCATACTTATTAGTTGACTGAATCACCAAAAGTATGGCTTGGCAAGAAAATTTGTCATCCCTGCAGAAGTTACACTAACTGGACAGTGAAAGGAAGTTGGGCATATGGCTATTTTTGTGGGAGATTATAAGAGGATAAAGTGAGAATGTGAATGAATAGAGAATTGAAAAGGAGACACCAAGGAGAGAAAGCTGATGAGATGGAGGACTTATTTGAAGAGGTTCCTAGATAACTTGGAGAAAGGTCATACATTGTCCTATATAAGGACAATTTTATCAGATGAAAATATTAGTTTTTTTAATATACTTAATGTTTCTTTTGGAGAAGCCATTATTTTATGTATCTAGAAGCTGAAATAATTCACCCTTAAACCAGAAATGTGGGTGACTAATTACTTTGTCTTAAAATCTAAAAATCATATTTCAGCAAGTTTGAGCTATAATAGTGTAAGATTCCATAACAGGGAAAGGAAAGCAACAGAGAGATGAAAGTATATCTAGTCCTGTTCCTTGGAAAGAAGCAATATCTAATATTTCCCCTGAATCTTATGAATTAGGAGTACAGAAATTCAAGTTCTTTTTGAATCGTACACAGCATATTCCCAATTAATTCCTTGTTACTTCTCTCTTGCTTTTCTACAGTATGCTGTCTGGCTAGTCCTCTGGGTTACCTGGAACGTGTTTGTTATCTGCTTCTATCTGGAGGCTGGGGACCTCTCAAAGGTAATGCACCACCCCATTTACGGGAGTCATCAGTAGTGTGATAACAAGTCTCTTCCTTATGAGGGCAGTCTCACCCTACTCTTGTTACCTAGATGCACCTGTCAGGAAGGTAAACTGAAGGTGTTTTGATTAATATCTCTGCATTTCCATCATTGGAGATATGTTTGATGTATCACAAAACTATGTTTTTGTGTTTTAAGGAAAACAAGTGTGAAATATTGATGAATATAGTGATCATGCATAACATTTACTGATGAGTGATTTTTGAAGTTAAGTAGGATTTTTTTTTTCAAAGAGAAAAGTGGACGATTTTTAAAATTAGTTTGCTTATCTGCTAAACATTTTCCTCATTGAGCCCAAGTTGTAGTGCAATAATTCAAACAATTAAGGGGTTTTAGTTGAGTAAAGATTTTACCAGAGGGGTATAATTTGTTACAAAAGGATCAAAATAAAGACTGAATTCTTAAATAATCTAGAAAAGACTTAAAATGCATTTTAAATTCATATTTCTTTGTTCAATATGTTGTAAGCACATGTATCACTTATGTATATTCAACAAGAATGTCTTTACTACTGAAATAATGTAGTTTTCTGATTTCGGAATCACCATCCTCCTTCTTCATCTTCTTCTTCTTTTTTTTTTTTTTTTTTTTTGCAATAAAATTGGTGGCAAAGAAGTTAACCAAGGTCATCCCTTCTAGGTAGTAGTAGATCTTGATTCTTGAGAGAGTTTCAAGCTTGTACTTCTTATCAACTTTGAACAACAAATATTTTAGAATGTTCTTTTACTTACTCCTTATTAAAGTGGAAGATTCTACAAAGATGCTGACAGTTTTAAAACTCAGAGCTGATCACATGCTTTAGAAAGAAAAAGAAAGAAAGAGAGGGAAGGAGGGAGGGAGGGAGGGAAAGGAAAGGGAAAGGGGAAGGGAAGATCCTGCAGACAACCTTTACAGGGCCATATACTTTGGCAGGATAGAGAAGCTGGAATGATAATAAGGGTATACTCATTTACAAGGTAGCATTCCTGAGTTTAAGAAAACACTCAGCATTTTTGGTGTTGTTCATTTATTATTCAACTGTGATATGTGGCTTTATATCAAGTAGAAATAACCTTGATTTATTTTGGTTCACTTACAAAGATAAAAGGTGGATAAAATGGTGACATTATGGTATGAGAAAGAACTAAGACTTCCAAAACATGTTGTTTGAGGATCAGACTTTGGAGAAGTCCTCACCCTGGCCAACAAAATTTGCCCTAGTGGGTGGTATTTCTGCCATTCTGGCAGGATATGGTCCTCTATACTCTGGGCGGCAGCAATCCTTTCAGGCAGGAAGAGAGTCCAGTGCAAAGCAATTGAGGCCTCTCTAGGAGGGACACAGATAAAAGGGCTGCTTACCCTCATATTTGCCTCTTTGCAGAAAAGCAAACAGGCCTCCTCAACAACGCGAATTCCTTATATATGTCTCTGCTGCTCTAGAATCCACTTTCTTCAAAGAAATTTCACACTGCAATGACTTTTAATGATATTTTCTATTTAAAAAAAAATTGTAAGGAAGGTATTCAGGCATACTGGCTGAGTAAAATGATTTCGGCAGATCGTAGAATTTTTTTAACATAAAAAACAGAGATGTGAGTCAAGCTGGTTGCACAAGTTCTCTGTAATTGTGCTCACTGTGCCACGTGATGACTGCAGGCACAGAAGGCAGCTTGGTATCTCCTGACCTCAAACAGGGGCACTGAAATCAGAGTGAGGACACATCCTGCAACATCACAGTTCCAGAGAGTTGCAATCCAGAGAAGCATGAGTTCTTGCAGTGCTGGCAGGCATATGACATCTATTCCTTGGCAATGAAGCAGTTAATAATACTTCCTTTTGTTTTCATCTTATACACCAAGGCTAGGCTCTGCAGAGCACATGAAAATTTAATAATTTCTTTTTTTAACAAATAATCAAAGTAAAACCATAAAGGGCAAAGTTATGCAGTTATCTGTGCTGCATTTTTCTTCCCTTTGCTGCTCAAAGGGTTTGAGAAAAGTGTATTTATACCATTTAATTCTTTAGTTGCAACTTCCTTACAGTTTTCAAGAATTATAATGCCAGAGGGAAGCAATGGTGATTGAAAAATATATCATATACAGATATATGAAAACTCAAAAATGGCACTCCTGAAACTGCTAATACTTAGCGTATAGAATACAAATGATTGTTTACTTCAACTCACCAGAAAAATAAAATAACATTTCTACCTTTTGAAGGGGTCAGCTAGTTTGAGGTTTATGGAGAAATATGACAAATAGACCCAGAGAGGAAATTTCATGATCCTTATATATGTGGATGAAGTGTATTTATTTCCATAAAGTGTTTTATAAATAGGTGACTGCTTCATCATAAATATTGGCAAGAAGTGATAAAATGTAATAAAACATTGACGCAAATTTCAGCTACCTGTTTAGAGTTTAGAAGTTTGTGTTGTCATTTTCATATGCTTTATGTGCCAAACAGAGATTACAGCCATAAAAAAAAGCTTAGTGTGAACATTCAGAAATGGATGATTTAATTACAATAATATGATACAAAGAACTAACTTGTTTGATTTTAAGTTTTCTTTCAATACATATGGCTGTATTATTAATATATCTTCTTCGCTGAAAATTCTATGAAAATCTAACATTATTCCTGAAGTCTTAATTAATGTTTCATTTATTATCTCTCTCCTATCTAAGGAAAAATAAATTATTTCATTAATTATTTCACTAGAGAAGCTGCTTTGCAAATATTTTATCTTACTTAAATTAACAAAATAGGGCTGGAATTGTGGCTCAGTGGTAGAGCGCTTGCCTAGGACAGGTGGGACCCGGGTTCCATTCTCAGCACCACATAAAAATAAAGGCATTGTGTTGTTTCCATCTACAAAAAAGATTCATATTCTCTCTCTCTTTCTCTCTCTCTCTCCTCTTTAAAAAATTAACAAAATAATGGGAATATAAAATAAAATGGTAAATGATAGCAACAAAAAATACACATGGCATATTAACTATTTACCCATTTTTGTTGTTAGATTAGATATTAGCATTGAAAACATTCTGAAGCATCCCTCAATGTGTTATTCCTGGGTTGATATTTTAATGGATGTCCTGTTAAGGAAACCAAAATCGAATTTGTCTTTATCCCAAAGTGCTAATTTGTTAACAACTGCCTTTTGGGGGGAGTGGCTACGAGGGATTGAACCTAGGGGCACTTAACCACTGAGCTACATTCTCAGCCCTTTTTATGTTTTACTTTGAGACAAGATCTTGCTACGTCGCTTAGGTTCTCGCATAGTTGCTGAGGCTAGGTTTGAACTTGTTATCTTCCTGCCTTAGTCTCTATAGAGTCGATGGGATCATCATGTCATAGGCATGCACCAGCTTACAAATGACTTTTCACATTAAGTGTCATATGGGCTATTAGATTAATAGTTTTCAGAATTTCTCATATAAATAAATAATGTTTTGTTCAACTATTCCTGACACTTTGAATTCTCTTGTTCATGTATTCAATACAGAGGAATGGAAATTAATCCCAGCCGTTAACTGCATTCAGTAACTTTGAGAAGAGGAAAGATATACCATTTCCCATGCAGTAATGCTTAACTTCAAAGTACATTGTAATTAGAGGGAAAACACATATAATATGGTAATATATCTATTAGATTAACTGCTAGGGAAAATGAAATATTAAATATTGTTAAATAGTAATACATTAGCAAAAATCTTAGTGATATTCTCATTAAATGGAAAAATATTTTATTAGATTTAATAAAGTAAATTATTCAGATTGAAATTATTTTCTACCACTTTTCTTCAAATGATTTTTTTATGATCTCAGTTTCTACTTTTATGAAGTGTGTATTATCATTAGTGAATGATGTATCATTTTGCAAAATAAAACAATAAGCATATAGACCTCAAGGAATTATTTTACACTTACAAGAGATGAATTTGTTTTTAGTTAAATTTGTGAGAGTAGGGACATAGTACATATCAGGTTCCATTATACCTGAGATACCTTGTTAAGGAGAAGCAAAAGTAATTAGTTTCATCCAGTAATATGTGTGCTTCAGGATGAACACTTTTGAAAGCAACTTCTGGAAAGCTGTTCCATTTTTATAATTTTGATGGTTACTTCAGATATCTAAATGTAAATTATTTTTAAAATTTGCTATTTAAAAGGCAAAAGAATGTGCCCTGTTTAAGCTTTGGGGAATGAAATTGCTTCCTTGTGAATATAAGAGATAGGGGGAGATAAAACCTGTCATACTCAGTTAGCTAGGGAACAAATAGGGAACAAATCCTTAAAACCAGATACAGTAAGATGCATAATAACATTATATTACAACAATCTCAGTTTTATTTCTCTTATAACAAAATGCATTATTCATTTAGAGGGGTATCCAGTAGGCTAATATCAAAAAAAAAAAAAAAGCTTTTATAGCCCTATATGAAATAAGGTAGTATAGAGAGAAATCTGTTGTAATTATTTTTATTTGAATTAATACTATTTTTCAATAATTAAAAAATCTATTCAATTACTATTAAAGAAGACCTATAGTAACTAAGAGTAAATTCAACAACTATCAAGAGGAAAATATTTTGGATTTATATATTCTTACTTTGTTTTCCTTACTGTAAAATGTATGTAGTATAAGAACCCTTCAGTTAACTATCCCTGACCTAATTAGGATAATTTTGAAATTTAAAATTCCCAACTATCCAAGTAGTTTTTCATTTAGTGTATAGAGAAAAATGTTCCATGATTAGTGAAAATTGGATGTGATACAATTCTTTCCTAAATCTGTAAATGAAACTTCCTATTGCCATTTGGTTAGCCACAAACTCCATTCTTTTTCTTGATAATTCATTGAATTATTGTGCTTATTTTTTTTAAGTTTTTTAATTCTCTCTTCTTTGTTTTTCTTTTCTCTTTCTCTGTGAGAAATAGGGTCCTTGAAACTTTTTATTTCTCTGGCTACATTGTTTACTTGAAAATGCCACCTATTGTCATAATCTAAACTATCATCTTTACACCATGTCTACCAGATTTGTATCTTTGGCCCTGACCTTGTTGCTATGTTCAAGTCCCATAGCTCCAGCATCCTGCTGGTGTCATGTCAGTTCCATTGTCACCTTAAATTCAACATGTCTAAAAGGATTTATCATCCTCTTCAAGGAATTCAACTTTGTAAGTTCACTTCATACAAAAAGACAAAAAAAAAAAAAAAAAAAGCAAAAGAACAAAATTCACCGAAAAATAAATTAAAAGGGAAACTTTTTTTTTTTTTAAGCAGACTACAGACATTTTTTAGGCTAACTGTATGATCAAGGAAGAAATATATATTTGTATTATATAGATGGTGTTTGTGTGTGTGTGTGTGTATGTGTGTGTATGTGTTGTATTGTAAACTTCAGACACTTCAGACACCAACAAGCAGCAAACAGCAGGGATCTGTTGGGGGAATGACTACTCTGGAAAGGTGTTCTCCAAAGAGATTCCCTGACCTTTTAAGATGCTGTTCCCTGGAGGCATGTGCTGATTTTAGGTGAGGTCAGAGGCTTGGAATTTGGACTTTGAACATGTAGAGGACTATTTCTGAGGAATTTATAAATCATCACACCTTTGAGGGAAGCAGACTCAAACATATGGACAATTTTTCTGTTAGGGCATTTGGTGAATTCTGTACAAAACTTAAAATATAAATGAAAAGATTCTTAAGAAATATAGTGAAAAATTTTTGTCAGTCTGGTAAAATGAGATTGAAGTTAGGGGAAGAACTATATAGGATAAATTAGATTTATCATTGCAAATACCTGGAGGGGGAGTCAGGGATAAACTAAAAGCAGACTGAACATTACCAGGCTGAAGTCCAGAGTCAACTCAGAATTGTCCTTGATTGAACTAAGTTAATTACCCATCATTTTATCTGTCTAGTTAAGGAAAGGGCAGACATCTTAAAGAGAAAGCATTATCTCAGGCCTTTATGCTTTATTTATATGCATATCAAACAATTGAAAATAGCTGCACTTGCTAAAAGAAAGAACCTCATAACTAAGAGTGAGAAAACAATGGACAATTGAAATGCACCAACAAATGATTCTGATATTTTAATGACCTAATAAGGACTTTAGAAAATAAAACATATTGAAGAGAATCAAGGGAAAAACTACCAAGAATATGTTGAAAGATGAAGAATTTATCCACAAACCGTTGATATCTATATGAAGAGTCAAAAGGAAACTCAGGAACTAAAAATAACTTAAAAATAAATTCATTCGGTGAGTTTAACAGTAGAACCAAAAAATTGAGAAGATTGGTCAATTTGAAAATGAGCTTATAGAAAATATCCAAACTGAAGCAAGGGGAGAGATTAAAGGACACCTAAAAAGAATTCAAAAAATAGTAAAGGATGTCAGAATCATATGGGGCTTAGTGAACTGAAGTCCTAAAAGAAGAAAAAATATATAATTGGACTGAAGCAATACCTAGAGTGAAAAAGACACATAATTTTCCAAAACTGTGTAAATATATCAAAAATTTAAGATTGTTCCCATATGCCAAGTGGAATAAATATCAAGATAACTGCATACAGGGTAGATATGAGTAGGAATTTTGCAAAACAAAGATAAAAATCTTAAAAACATCGAAGACAGGAGACACATTGCCTTCAGAGAAACAGAAACAAGAATTGACTCTTCAAAGAAATGAAGAATCTAGAAGGCAAGTGAGTGACACCTAAAAGCACTTCAAAAGGCCAACCTACAATTTTATACTCTGAAGAATAGAATAAGTAAGGTGAAACAAAATAATTTTCAGACAAGAACTCAGATAACTAATTATCAGAAAATCTGCACTAGAAGAAATGCTAAATACCTTTCCATAAATTTATAAATAATTTTATCATATTATTTCTTACTATATTACATAAATAACAATAAATACAAATGCTAAACATCTCCCCAAATCTTTATAATTAATTATATGGTATTATTTTTTCTCTGTTTTATTATATTTATTATATTACTTATTTCCTACTAAACTTCAACTTCCTAAAAGGCTCTGTGTCATTATCACTGTTTAGGAGAATATCTGCCCCTGGCCACCACACAGTAGAAAGAAATTGTAGAATCAATTAAGAATGTTTTCGTTGTTTATAAATAATCACACTTAATACAACATAAAACAAAGGCAACAAGTTTCACTTATCAATATATTCTAATTATTTGTTTGCTCAACTGTCCCTTCTTCAATATTGGGTTCATGTTTTATTCATTTCTGAGACCAAGAGAAATGCCAAGCATATTAACAATGCTCATTAGAATAAAACTAAATGGCAATAGAGTAGATTTCATAATTATCCAGACCCACAAATACAACAGTGGGGGGTCCTTCCCTTCTACTCCATTGTCACATGGAGAGTAGGATGGGATGTGTGTCACTCAGGATTGGTCTAGAATCCTTTGTTGGTAGCAAGCACAGGGAAGTTAATCAAACAGCAGGCTCTCTAGAATCATGCTTTCCAAACAGGATCATATGAGTCACCTGGAGATATTTTTAAAATATGGTGTCTGATTTCTTTGGAGTGAGGCCCAGGTCTTTCATCCATAACAAAAAAATTATACCTGTTGACATCATTTGTGCCTGGAACACACTATTTGTTCTAAGTATTACATTACTGGCAGCCTTCACATAGGCACAAGGAGAGTTCTCAATTTCTGGCCATCTTTTGAAGCAGGGATTGTAATGCAGAACTTGGTATTTATGCATAAATAGATTTATCTGTTGATTTATTACTTAATACTGACTGTAACCAATATATCAAGCAAAGCAAACTAATATATTAGATAAGGTCTGAGGAGAACTTGTGTTTAAATTCATTCTAGAAAACCCATGTCTTACATATCCTTCCTTTGTGCAGCAAAATCCCTTTCAGAAATATCCACATACATTCCTTCAAAGTGGAGCTGATTCCAAAATTGAGTTGGTCCTGCAAATTTATTTGCATCATTTTTATTATTATAATTGAATGCCCAGAAGCTGAGAATCCCAATTCTCAGGGTAATGAATCTATTGTATTCTCAGTGCCATTTTGGTTGAAACTGCAACTACTTATGAAAATTCTCACTTTGATATCAGTCTTCCTTAGTCTTATTAAAACAGTGTAAGTCATGTGACAATTCTGTTCTCCCCATCAAAATCTAGATGGCATTTATAGGTTCTATGGTTCCAGTAACTGCTTAACTTCTACTTTATTTGACTTTTTTTTTTTTCTGTTGTTAATACCCCATCTAAGTGTCTCTGTATCAAGACTCCTAGTCTCTTGTGGCACTTAGGAAGTGTCTTCAGTATTGAAAGTAGGACCTTCCATATAGAAGAGTTCCCTGAGAATTAGCTAAGTCCTGGGAATGAACAAGCATTATTTCTGCTGAATGACTTACAGATGTTATGAATGTAAACTGTTGATAGAAGGTTTTGTAAGGGAGCAATGTGAATGGACAGCCTGGGCTGCTTGATAGAATAGCAGAATGATCTTCTAGCAGAACAGCAGACTTGACTCCCAGGAGTCTCCATGCTGCTGGCAAAGTTCACTGTGACAGCCTGAGAATGTTGACTCAGCTGTCACATGCTGATCTGCTACTGATTCAAAGGCATACCCTATCTGACTACTGTAAGTCCTTTTGCTCTGTTCTCTCTAGAAATGGCCTTGAATGGTTTCATCTATTGTTTCCAGTCTGTTATGAAAAAGTAAACTGTGTGCAGATTTTCCTACATAACCTTTCTTTCTCAGTAATGTTTTGTTTTTATAAGACAAAATATTTGATTCCAAAGCTAATATTTTCTGATGTGGACTTTGAGAAACTCTTTTGGAAGTTAAAAAAAAAAAAAAGCAGAAACTGTTTATTTTCTGTGTTCCTACTAAAACAACACTAGTTCTCTTTGAAGCCATGAGGATGCCATTAACTCGCAAGGAAAAGTTTGCAGAAAGTAAGTATGAAAAAATAAAAGTACAGAAATTAATATTCCGTGATATTCTCTGCTAGAAACAAAACAAAAGGAGAATGATAAATAACCTGAGAAATTTGGCATACTTGTTTGTCTCCAAAGCCTACTCTATGAAGATTATTCTAGAAAAATATTTTTTATTCTGTGCCCAAATTTAAAAAGCTATGCTTTTATAGGTTTATTATACACCGAGCAATTTTAAATTACTAAAATATATTTGCACATATATTCATGGCTTTACATTTAGAAGTATTCAAATAAAATTTTAAAACTACTGAAAACCACTGAAATTTTTGGAAAACCTTGGATTATCTAGTCTAGATTAGAATTACCTATTAAATGGGCTCTTAGATCCTGAAATAGTTTCAGAATTTAACTTATAATTATGTCTAACTGGTCCAACACCAGTCCCTAGTGTGCTCTCAGTCTTTGGCAAGGTCTCTGATGACCTTATCAAAATTACCCCAAACATGACCCTTGCAACTCTTGTGCAAACTTAATTGGGATAGGTGGTTGTCGAATTAGCTTTAAAAGACAGACTGTCAATGTCTTTGCCTGCAGATTCACTTTAGGACAGTTGATACGTTGATGAACTGGGAGATGTTATATAAAACTTCAACTCAATGGATATTCAATGATGAAATAAATCTTTTTTTTTTTTTTTTTTTTTTTTTTGCTTCTAGCATGCAGAGTCATTTGGCAAAGAAAGAGCAAATAAGTGACTATTTCCTATGCCTTTCATATGGTAACAAACCTACTCTATTCTGCTTTGTATTTAAACTTTACATTGAAAATGCAGTTGAACCTTTGGAATAGTAGTTGAGTACACTATAGGTAACTAGGGAGCAATGTTCAGAAAATAGTATGTTATTAGACACAAAGCAATACAAAGAAAATGAGACTATTTAACTCTCCTGATTGAGAATTGCATGAAGAAATTTTGAAATATTTAAGTTTTAAGATAGCATTTAAAGTGTTACTTCCCTTCTTCCTCTTTAAAGATTATATATTTTTTAAAATTTTAATAAAGTAAAATGTATACTAGCCTGTTACAATCAGAAAATCATCCTAGAAGGGCAAAAAGAGGAGAATGACTCACTAATAAACAGCCATTTGTGGAATATAATTAGTTTTTCTTTTTTTCTTTCATTAGCGAATGTAACCTGCCAGAGGAATGAGTCTAATGGTAATTGCAGGACTCCAGGGTTTTCACACTCAGAGGTGTAATATATAAAACTGAAGTAATTAGGAGGTATTTCAAGAAATGTCATCTTTCTTATAGTATAAAAACTAGGCATTTTGTAGCAAAGTAGCTGCATTGATACCATAGGGACACACTGTTCCTTTCCTACTTGGATGGAAAAATCTCTAGTGACAGGTCTTCAAATCTTTTATTTGAATCACAAGTGAGAATGAGTTTGGTGCTCTCAATTAGTCCCGAGTGGGGAACCAATATCGCACAATTTGGCACACTCTGCAATTGCTCCTGAAGAGATCTGTAGCTATATAGTCACTCTGAAGGGTTGTGACCCTCTTGGGGGCACCCTCACTATGCTAGATGAATCAGGCTGTTGCAGAATAGACGGACTTGAGCTTCTGCACTCTGCTTTTATGAGTACAATTAATCCATTAAGCATTTTTTACACCCAGACCCCCCACTACTTACTTTTTAACGCATTTATATAGTATGTTAACTGCGGCATCATAGTGCGAAGTATAATGAGTTCAATTATTCTTGTCTTTCTGCTTCCTGTTTCCCCTCTTCTCAATAAAAAAATAACTGAGTTTAATATTGCCAAATAACCAAATAATTAGTGCTGTTGGATATTTTTTTTCTCTTTAAGTTCTCTCTTAAGGCATACAAAGCTAGAAGTGTCATTTGCAAACAAAGGAAGCAGAATAGTAACTAATAGAAATAATGGATAATCACAGTGTAAAATAATGTGAAGAGTATGGCACTGCCATCTTCAAAAGATGGGACTCTCTTAGTTTGTGACTAGTTTCTCTTTTTATTAAGATTGTAAGTTCCATCAACTGTTGTTTTCTCTCAGATAGGTGAGAAAAATACACACATATTCTAGATGAGATGTATAAAGGTTATAACATTTTCCAGGTTTAGATCACTTTCCTGATTGTGAGCATTTTATTTTCTGAATGATTTCATTCTCTTGAGTATTGCATAATATAAAAATCTCTCTACAGAGGCACAGGGGACATGATCCCATTTGGAAATTGTTATCAAACTCTCAGGGTAAAATGCAAATGGAACAAACCCTAGTATTTGGCCTGAAGTACAGAATAATAACTCTGAACATACATGAAAATTGAAAAGAAGAGGAAGAAAATTATCGCATATTCAGAAATTTAGAGAAATTGGAATGGTTTTGATGATTCAGTTATTGATCCTACAAAAAACTCTAATGAGAAAAATAATATAAATGATTACATAAGGTCTTATTAATGGAAGAAATTTGACTTTGACTTCAGTTTCTTATACTTATAAGGTTTTTTATTATCTGAATGGTTATTTGATCATATTTTGGGCCAAATTTCAATTAAAATTACCCCAGGATGTGTTAAAAGCAAAATAACAACATGAAGAGGCAATATTTTGAGCAGGGTGTGCAAGCTCTGTGTCTGTGACATCTATTGCCCTCAGATCTCCAGGGTCTGTTCGATCGGCATTTATTTTTCCTGAAGCTGTCCACTCACTTGAAAAGGTTGCCCTTCCCAGAGAGTGCAAAGCCAGCCGTTCAAATTCACTCGTATTACTGTCCTCAGGATTTTTTAATGATTTTTTTGTTTGTCTTAATTGATAAACAACTTTAAAAGAGAAGAAACTCAAATTACTTCTTGCTGAGATTTTCTCTTTAGGAAAATATACATTTTGAAAGATGTTAAGAAAAAATGTTAACATGAATTTTTTTAAAAAAAAATTGCCACATGTGGTGTATTTACATTAAATTTTCCTGTATATTCAGAGGGTAACTTTATGTATCAAAGTTCTCTACATCTAAATTATTGACAAGTACACTTCTTCATCAGCATCTGAGTTCCTGCTCAGGTTTTTAAAAATCTCTATACATTATTAAATGCTTCATTAAAAACTGAAAAATAAAGCTGTATTTTTTTAAAATTTTAAGATTATAGTCTGTAACTATAATGAACCCCCAGGATCTAGTGTGTTCCAGGTAAGCAGCCTAATACTGAGCCACATCCCAACACTGAACACTATTCTAAATGCAATAAAACACTGAATAGGGTAAGAATTATATGATCCAATTTATACTTATAAAGTATTACTATGATTGTTATGGAAATATTCTATGGTAGAAACAAAAATCACAAGAGGAAAATAAATTTGGTTTTATGTCTTAATGAGATAATTTTAGTTTGAACTGAGGGAGTAGCAGTACAGGTAGTGAAAAGTGTGTGTGGATATAAGATCACATCCAGTTGTGTTCTTGATGTTATATATGTGAGTTCAACAGGATTTGCTAACATCTTGGATGCAGAACATAGGAAGAGAATGATCAAGATTGATTTCTAGATTTGTGCTCTGAAACATTATAGCTTGGCATTTCCATTTATTGAGGTGGGGAACAAAGGGAGCAACTTTGGAAACAGAGGAATATGTGCAGGATCAGTTGCTCTATTTTGTCAGCATTATATCCAAATTGTCCATCAGATATTCCAAAAAGTATTGCCAAGTAGACTATATGATGCATCAGTCTTGAATTCAAAAGGTTTTGAACAGCAGACATGAATCTGAGCCTATAGTATTTAAATAGAGTTTAAAGGCCCCTGAAAGAATAAGATCCCTTAGGAAAGACTCACAGAGAAAGGAAGAATAAGGACCATGCTTTGAAGCTCTCCAACTTCTCAGGTCTGAAGAAGATCCAGAAATGGAGACCAAAGAGAAATGTTCCATGAGGTAAGAAAGAAATGTAGGGATGCATGTTCTAGGAGTTAATAGGGGTTTGCCTTAAAAACTTAAGATAAAACGATGATAACTTGTGACAAGAATGAAAATTGATAAGTGACTATTGAATAGGCAAAGTTGCCCACTTCAATAAAACTGGGTTTGGTAAAGAAATCACAGCGAAGGCATTATTGAATGAGGTAGTGGAAAATGGAGAAAGAGAGTAAAGTCAGTTTTTTTTTTCTTCTTGTTGTTGTTGTTGTTTTTGCAGGTGTTCCTGTGAATAGCCCAAAAATAGGACAGTAGGAAGAGACTTAGGGGAGTCTAAGGATATTTCTTTCATTTGTTTTTACAGCAGCCTTCCAAGAGTTCCACATCTGCAGATCAAAAATACTTTTAAAAATAATGTTCATACTGAACATCTATACACTTTTTTCTCTTGTCTAACAACAACTTGCATAATATTTACAATTGTATTACAAATAATCTAGAGATCATTTAAAGGATGTGGAAGGATGTGTATAGGTTATATGCAAACGGTACACGTTTTAGATAGGGAACTTGAACATGGTGGATTTGGGTAACCATGGGGCCTGTAATCCACTAACATACTTATTTGGTTTGTTGAATGCTGATATGCTGATGAAACAATAAGAGAGAAAATGATGGTGTGGGAGCAAAGGTCTTAAATAGCTGGGAGAGGATGGAAACTAACACTGAGGTCTGGCCCCTGGGAGGAACAGGGACAGTGAATCTATCACAAGAAGAAAAGGTAGATACACTCAGATGGTGGATTCACTGTTGAGGCAATGGAGGAACTCACTTTTAAATGCCTCAGCATGATGCAGTAAAGTAAGGTGCAGAGGCCATCAATTTTAGTGTAAAGGGGGAAAGGAGTTAAGAGTTTTGAGAAAACATAGAAATGTGTGCATGAATGATTGACCCTGAAGAAGGTAGTCAGCATTCATTTTTCTAACAAGAGTGACACTGATACACTGGGGCAGCAACATGGTTGCCAAGTGTTTCTTACAATCCATGAAATGCCTGAGGCTGGTGGGTGGAGCAGCAATACTGTAGGCCAACACAGCCTCTCACCTGAGACTGCTCCCATATTCGCACCCTGAACTTTTTTGGTTGAGAGGGGGACTGGAGATTGAACTCTGGGTACTCGACCACTGAACCACATCCCCAGCCCTGTTTTGTATTTTATGTAGAAACAGAGCAATTCTGAATTGCTTAGCACCTCACTTTTGCTGAGGCTGGCTTTGAACTCATGATCTTCCTGCCTCAGCCTCCCGAGCCTCTGGGATTACAGGTGTGTGCCATCATGCCTGGCTCACATCCTTCACATTTGAACCAATGAAGCAAATTAAACTCAGAACAGGCTAGTAAGGAAGCTTATTTAGGAGTGTTTTTTCCATCTGGTTTCTTACACATGAGGTTTTAACTTTTGTTTTCTAATGTTTTTAGTTTTCAGGGAATTTTTAAAGTGTGTTGTCATAGAGGTAATTGCAAACTAGGACAAAGTGTATGTGCAAAGATTTTAAAACGTTATTTATATTGGGGAAAATATATTTTAACACCCCAATTCTCCAATAGTGATAAAATTGTTAAATACCTTATGATATATCTATATGTAGCTTATTCAATAGTCTGTTCAAAAATCAGAAAATTATTCTAAGATTTAAATAATGGAATTGATTCTGTTAGGAGAGCATTTAGCACATGGCTGTGTCTGTGATTTCTGTCCCTCATCACCTGGCATTGCTCTGTGATGCACTGCCTTCTACTGTCCCTCAAACCCTTCAAGTAGATTCTTGTTTCAATTCTATTGCATGTGTTATTCCTTCTCTTCTGGCTCCCCAGACTTCATGACCCTTAATTCCTTCTCATGTAGACCTCTGGTCTGGTGTTCTCTCTCCAAAAAGTTTCTCTTACAATATTCTGTCTAAGACAGTCACTCTGGCTCCTACCCCTATTCCTTGTCTCTACTTCTAAGTATAGCACTCACCAGACTCTGCCATTACTTTTTTATGTTGAGCTGTTCACTTGCATAACTTCTACCTCTCCTGTGAAAATGGTGTCTTTGACTTCTCATCTGTGTATTGAGAACGATGTCATCAGATGTTCTCTCTCTAAGGGATACAGGATTTAGAAAGAAAGAGAAGACATTTTTAAAATGAAGAAGCAGAAAAGTATTTAAGTCAGAAAAAAAAACACCTCTATACAAAGTATCCTTCTCAGACTTCCATCAAGATCATAGTAGCTAAAACTCTTCACCATGCTTCCTTCAATTTACCTATAGCTTAATCTCTGGGTTTTAGATATAGACCTGTTGAGAGAGACTATGTCTGAGGGTATCCATGTGGAATTTATGCTGGAGCTTGAATGCAGAAAGTAAAGGAATAGTGTAATTGTGGGTAGCAGGAAAGGCTACAGGAGCCAGGAACAGTTTAGAGATTTGAGGTGTTTGTGTGGGGAGAAAACTGCAAAGAAACTGAAATTCTGCAACTATTTAATTGGAGATATAATGTGCTTTTAAAGAGGGTAAAACCCACAATTATGAATAAAAATGGTCCAGCTAAATTGCATACCATATCCAGTCCCCTTTAGCCATATGCACACATGCAGATACACAAAATTATTTCTTTTTACCCAAGTGTGATTAAATGAGTTTTGCAAAATGGTTATTTGGTGATATTATTGTAATGCACTTGAGTCAAGAATTTTTATAGTACAGAACACAAGTCATTTTTGATTTATCATTTATTTTTTAGTCTGAATAATGCAAAATGCTTTCATATAAAAAAGACAGGCAAATCCGAAGCAGAGAGAACCCCATAGTGTAAAATACATATGTGCATTAAAAACTGCATTAAAAATCTCCTGCAAGGAGAATTAGCTCTAAATGTATGTACTATAAATTTCCCCAGTGCAAATTTAATATGTGCTATATTCCCAAATTTAAAAGTTTCTCTCTTCATGAAGTCACAGAACAAGTGACAGATGTGGAGAGCTGTCCACGGGCTTTGTGTAGATTGTGTTGTGCATCGTGCCCTAGTGAATGAGATAATCTGGTGTCTGGGAACTTCCAGTGGACATTTCCTCTGGTTGACTGCCCAGAGACATTGCCAATTTCTATTCTGCTCTGCTTAGTCCAACATAGCACCAGAGACGAGGGGACCTGCCGTAGGCAGCCACTCAGCTTCTCTGAGATGGGTGAGACCTGCCAAGATGCCATTCAACCTGCTGACTGCAAGACCTCAGGAAGCAAGACACCACTCCTGTAACCTTAGCCCTGCCTTCGACTACCCATTTAAATAAATCAAGGGAGCCATTTTCTAATTGTTCAGCTCCAGTTTCTGTGTGGGCTAGACCTATCAGGAGCTCCCCTTTTAAAACATCTCTTCTGACTTTGTCTTTGGTTCTTCACTAATTATTCTAGACTTTAATTTCTCAGATGGCTTCCACCCTCCTTGGCAGGAAGAAGAATCCCCAAACAAGGTGCTGGTCACCTCCCCATAGACAGAAATAAACTTTCTTCTATCAGCTTGGTTTAAGTTCATACCACAGTTAAATGCCCTCCACATATCCAGCCCAGTCTTCCCTGTGCAATATGAAACAGAATAATGTGATGTATTTTCAAACTATGTTTTTATAAAATTATTTTCCTACTTCTTGCAAATGTAATTTATCTTGATTTTATTTTTAGTCTTTCATGAGAAAATGACATAAAATCCATGCTATTAATGATGTTTACATTTACTTAGAGGTGTCCTAATTTATAAAAATCAGACATGTTTCCTTTAAAATGGATCTATTGGTTACATTTTGGGCATACTTTCTTACAAATTAACTTCTTAATCAACAAATTATTCTCAGTGAAGGAAATTTGGTATTGTCAGCAATGTTGATGGATGCTTGGTGAACAACATTATATTGTATCTTCTATTTAATGTGGATTTTGATTTACAAATAAAGTTTCCTGATCTGTGGAGCCAGAAAAATGTTGTTTTAGCAAGGAATTTAATATCATGCAATCTAGATAGAGAAAATATTATAGTATCAGTAGAAATTGGTGTCATTCAATGTCAGTGCACTATTTGACACTGGCTCCTTTAAAACATTATTCCACATATTTTCAGATCTTGTTACATGCCAATACTCCATCATTTCTGTCCCCCATGTCTTTCTTTATTTGTTCCTTCCTTTCTTTATCTCAACAAATAATTTTGAGCAACAGTTATGTCCTTTGGACCCAATGGCCATAGCAGTAAACAAGTTAAACCTATGTCTTCTGCTCATATTTTCTAAAGTCCAATAGGAGGTAATTCAAGCATAATTGAAATGATGTATGATGAGATTGAAAATAGAGCTTCCATGAGACAGAAATAGCATCAAAATCTAACTGAGGTTGAAGGAAGACTCTAAGAATTAATATTTCAGGTGAAATCCAAAGGGTTCACCAGGGAAAGGTTGGAGAAGAAGCAAACCATCCTGATAGAAAGTCAAACCTTGAGTGGCCATGGGAGCAAGAGAAAGAGCAAGGGAATGGTAAGTTATGAAGCTGGAGGATTAAGTGGAGGTCATATGCTTAAAAGTTTTGTCACGTTCAATAATTTATACTTTACCTTGTGGAGACTGAGAAGTGAGTGGAAGAATTTGGGGCAGTGTAGATAGTACATAATACTGTATAAGATAATATATATTACTGTCTACATTTTAAGAAATAATCAAGTGACTCCATTCGTAGGATGCAAAAATATCTTTCACTAGTGCCTACCAGTCACAGACAGGGTCCAGATTTCTATTTTCTCATCCTATGAGACACCATCATCCTCTGTTACACATATAGGGTTTCCATTAACCTTCTGCAATCTCATGAGAAAGAATCAGCTCACTTGAATCCTGGCACATTCTGTCAACATTGCTGGCTGGGTAAGTGTTGTCCAAATCACTCCAGACCTTTGGATGCTATGCCTGTCAATGAGACTTCTTGCTCCAGAATTGGTTACACTTACCAAAAGGGAGCCGGTGAAGCATGTTCAAGGTGCACTGCCAATCACTGCAGCTACTCCATCTTGGACTGCACTTCTACTACTTTCTGAGTCCAGTGAGACAGAACACTCACATACACAAGTTACATAAACTATATTTATTTCTTATAGATAAACAGCAAGGGACAAGGGAAGTCCGGAATTCATGATGAGCTAGTTCCCTGAGGCTCAGGAAAGCTGGCCAGATCATATGGAGTCATCTGCATGTATCCCGTTTGCATCTCAGCTCAGAGTCTGCAGAAGGCAACCTGCCCTGGATATGTACCCCAAGGGTACATGTCATGTGAGCTACAGTATTAAAGGGCATCGTCTTCAAGCAGGGACTGTAACAGAGCCTTGGATGCTCCGGTCAATTCTTTTTAACCTCGGGTTATTGCATTCCCAGCACATTTTAGACTTATCATTAAAAACTAGAAGCAAGAAAGGGGGAGAACTGGCTACCCAAAGAACTGTTCTGTAGAAACCAACCACACTAGCCAGGCCTTTCATGCTCTTTTCTCTTTATTTCATCACTCAGCTTCCTCTACTAACCCCATTTAGATCCTGAATGGTGGAGATCAGAAAGTTAAGGAAATTCATCAGTTCTGTGGTTCCAGATTCTAACAGAGACCTCCAGGCTTTGGCTCCACTAACCCTCTTTGCCCCTAGCCTAGCTAGGTTTGGGAGTAGCTTGCTCATGCTTTTGCTAGTTTCTGTTTTCCTCAACATCCCTAATTCAGCTTCTCAGTTCACTCAGCATTTATATAATAAGTCATCTGCTTTATAAATTCAGTTTCTAATACTTAAAATACTTTCTAATATTCTCTTTGGGCCCTAACTAAATGTTTTTTAAATACAGTGAGAGAATGGCCCACCAGTTCTATGTAGAAAAGAGGCTTTGAAAAAGGCTAGGAATATAGAAGCTTAGCTGATTGCAAAGATACTACTATCTCTGGTTATTAATGTCTATAATGAGAATATTTTTCTACAGAAAAAAAATCAGGTCTGACAGCATTTTGAAAAATCCATCAAAAATTCCAGTGTTAGAACTATGATGTCATTTGCACATCAGGAAATACATTAGAAAGGAATTTGGCCAGCCATTGTGAAATATTATTACAGTCCATTATATCATAAAATCCCATAGTTCCTTACCAGAGCAATTTTATTTTCATGGAAATTGCTAAGAGGAAGAGTATGGTATCAGATACTGGAAGAGACAGAGATATGCTTTTACATGTTTTTTTTTTTTTCATGTACTTGTTGCTTTTCTAGTATAGTTGCAAGGAAGAAATCTGCTTCATTGTTGGGTAATTAGCCCAAGGATCTAAAAGATACAAGGAGCAGCTATTGTGGCTTTTCGGTATCCCATTTATACAGTGATGCAGTAGAATTATGATTGCATCTCATTACTGAGGACCTATCTTCTGCATTCATCCAAATTTAGGGCTTCCTTAAAAAGTGCCTATGACATTGTCAAGCAACTGAGGTCGACAGAATTTCTCCTGCAAACCTGTACATATATAGCTGCAATATTAGAGCATTTTAGCAAGGAGACAATAAGGTAATTCCCAGGGACAACTTTTCCTTCTGCTTTTCCCTCCCTCACAGGTAGATGTGACCATATTAATAATTTTCAATAGTGTAATACAAGCAGAAATAATAAGAATCATTTAGGGAAAGTGGTTTTTAAGATTCAAGTGTGCTATGTACACTCTTTCTCTTTCATCTGGCTGGATGTAGTCACTGGGATGAGATCCTCAGAAGGACAGTTAGGCCACCAGCCAGGGCTACAGGAACTGGGGATCACTGAATAGAGCAACAATGCACTAAGCTTTGCCTGGGAACTCCTGGGAGTCCCTGGGACCTTTCAGGAGGTCTGTGAAATCAAAAATACCTTCATAACAACACTGAGAAAATCATCACTGATATTAGTAAATACCTCTGTAATATTGTACAATGAAATAAATTAGATTTGGGGAGATATGCATAACTTAGCAAACAAATATTTCCCAAATGATCAACATGTGATGGTACAAATCATCCAGGGCTGAAAGATCCATTTGAAATGGAAGATATATCAATGGATTTCAATATAAAAGAATATGTAAACTTCATTTATATGGTCCAGATTCTGCAACCAACCTTTAAAGAGCTACTACTTGAATTTAGTTGTAATATTATTGGAAATTACTTGAAATAGTCATAAATATCTGAAAGGACCATAGAATAATTCTTCTCTTTATTTAGTAAATTTTATCATAAGATTAAATGTAAATACACACACACACACACACACACACACACACACACACACACACTATAACTTGAGTGTCCTTTATCAGAAATGCTGGGACCAGCAGTGTTTTGGATTCTGGAATGTCATTATATACATAATGAAACATCTTGGGCTTTCAATCCATGTCTGAACGCAATATTCATTTCTTATTTATATGCACCTTATATATGTAGGCTGAAGATAATTCAACATATTTTCAGGTTTTAGAGCCTGCATCATGACCGTTACCCGCATAGCACATAAGGTGAGGTATGAAATTTTCTATTTGTGGCATCATGGTGGTGCTCAGAATGTTTTAGATTTTGGAGTATTCTGGATTTCAGATTTTCATATTAAGGATGTTCACCTTGAACAAAGTATGAAAAGAGATTAAATGAATAATGGGAAATAAAATCCATATATCTTCTATTAAGCCAGACATAGAGAGTCAAAAAAAATATGTCAGTCACTTTCCTCACCAAAATATTTGCTTGAGAAAGAAATATATATATATATATATATATATATATATATATATATATATATATATATATCTCCAATATATATTGTTTTTGTTACCATGCAGTGAGCTTGTCATCACTTTAAAACATATATGAATAGACATTTTTAATTTTCTTAGTTTTAATTTTTGAATCCATAAGTATTGATAGATGTAACACAAAAATGAAAGCTCTTTAGGGTCCTTAATAATTTCTAAAAGTATTGATAGGTCTTGGAATAAAAAACGTTCATGATGTATAGAACAAAAATATCTGCTCATCAGGACCTATTATCGTACAAGAGGGAAAAAAAACTATTGAATTTAAGGCATTTTGTACTTTGGTATTTATAGCATTTAACTATATTTGAAGTAATGCAAACCCTAGGGATCTCTTCACCCTCCCACGAGGGCGATACCACACATTTAGTGGAACTTTTCTCTCTATCTGATTGACTGACTTGGGTATCTTCACATCTGCTATGGGGGAGAGTAAGTGGGTGGTCACTAAATAATAAAGATCAGCCAAAAAGCAAAGGTTTTGAGAACTTTTAAAAATGCTCATTGCTTGTAGTCTTTAGAGACAAAAAATAATTTAATTTCTACTAAACAGTGGTCAGGAATCACCATCTGTAAATGTTACTTGTAAGCCAGACATGAGTATTTGCATATGTTAACATTTGCATTATTTGATTCTGAGTGTCTCAGTGCTTTAATACTAAGGCCCACATTTTGTGCTTATCACCTAACTGTAAGGCATCGAAGATGATGTCTTTGCTTTGTTCTCACTCACAACAAACTAATTTATCACTTTATTTATAATAGTAAACAGCGCAACCAGAAGAATGTATTTGAATTTGGAGTTATCTTGGACTGCAAATGATTTTTAGTGACAATATTTCTCTTTCTCTCTTTGTCAGATTTATGATTGGGGTAATGCAGCTACCTAATTTCTTTTTGCATAAAACGTATAAGACAAATGCTTTACTGTAATCCTATATCCAATCAGTATATTATTTAAAATCCTACTGACTGGGAAGAGAAAAGTGCTATTTATATTCTTTATATTTGATGCATGCTTTCTCTCTGAGAGGAAACAAAAGGGAAAAATTAATTTATGGGAAATCTGTATTTTATTCGTTTTTCAACTTTTCTTTTTCTATCAGTCATAACTGAAATCATCAGAAGACAGACACTAGGCCAAATTTAAATGAACATGAACTAAAACTGTCCTATGTCTGACAGGCCCAGCCCCAAAGTAAAAGAAGGGAAGTTTGGTGGGGCTACAGGATTTCTCTTCAAACATAATCCATACAAAATCCACATAGGGAAACAGTGTCCTAATGTCCATTAAAGGGAATACATTGTGCTACATAATGCCACGTCCCAATGAGCATTAACATTTTTTGTTACAAATTTCAGGGTTTTTTTGTTTTAATGCATATAGCCAATTTCAGTTTATTGGGGGTGGGGATGATTTGATTATGAATGTTATTCTTTTTTGTTTGTGTGTTTTTTGGTACTGGGGATTGAATGCAGGGACACTCAATCACTGAGCCCTATTTTGTATTTTATTTAGAGTCAGGGTCTTATTGAGTTGCTCAGTGCCTAGCTTTTGCTGAGGTGGCTTTCAACTCATGATCCTCCTGCCTCAGCCTCCCCAGGTGCTGGGATTACAGGCATCAGCTATGAATGCTGTTCTTTTTTTTTTTTAACTTTATTTATTTATTTATTCATTTATTCATTTATTTATTTATTTATTTTTAAGTGATACTGAGGATCTCACCCAGCATCTCACATTTGCCAGGTGAGCGCTACACCGCTGAGCCACAAACCCAGCCTTTCATGCTCTTCCTCCCTGCTCTGTTCTTAGTTGCTCTCCTTATATCAAAGAAGACATTTGGCATTTGCTTTTTTAGGGACTGGCTAGCTTCACTTAGCATAATCTGCTCTAGTGCCATCCATTTCCCTGCAAATTCCATGATTTTGTCATTTTTTAGTGCTGAGTAATATTCCATTGTGTATAAATGCCACATTTTTTTTTTTTTTATCCATTCGTCTATTGAAGGGGATCTAGGTTGGTTCCACAGTCTAGCTATTGTGAATTGTGCTGCTATGAACATCAATGTAGCAGTATCCCTATAGTATGCTCTTTTAAGGAATAGTCCAAGAAGGGGAATAGCTGGGTCAAATGGTGGTTCCATTCCCAGCTTTCCCAGGAATCTCCATACTGCTTTCCAAATTGACCGCACCAATTTGCAGTCCCACCAGCAATGTACAAGTGTACCCTTTTCCCCACATCCTCGCCAGCACTTGTTGTTTGACTTCAGAATGGCTGCCAATCTTACTGGAGTGAGATGGAATCTTGGGGTGGTTCTTGATTTGCATTTCTCTGACTGCTAGAGATGGTGAGCATTTTAGTACGTGAAAAAATGCCCAGCCTCTCTAATGTTATTCTTAACCACTGTGAAACAGAAACAGGAAGATCTGTTATAGCACAGAATGATGATTAATGATTTTCTGTTCTGTACCTGGGACACTGTGAGGTGGCTGACATCTTGCAAGTCACTAGTGCTCAGAAGAGATGATAAGGTAAACACTAATTTCTTCCTTGTTTGCCAATAAGAAAGCTATTCTAAGTGGTTAGCGATTTGTGAAATCCTTCACCCAATTCTGTTTTTTTGTTGTTGTTGTTGTTTTGTTTTTTGGTTTTTTTTTTTTTTTTAGCAGTGTCACCCTTCAGCCAGATACTCAATCCAGGAACTGGGATATCCAGTAAGACTGTTCCTCTAGGCTGCCTTTTCCTCCACAGTCACCAAGTCATGTTCACGTAACATGAGTCATTTCATTACTAGAGACCATATCCATCTGCACAGTCTGGCTGACATAGCCATCAACTCTTGACTGATTCATAGATAAACTTTTTCTAACCGTTTTCCTGGCTACTTATTGACTATCTCCTGTCCATTTTCAACTCTGGCAACAGGGTGATCTTTCTAAAAGGGCAAATCATATAAGGTCATTTACCTGCTTGAAACACTTCAGTGGCTCCCTGTTAGCTGCAGAATGAAACCAAAAATTCCAGCATTGTATACAGTCCTCCATGGTTGACCTCTGCCTAAAGATCTTTATCTTCCCCCACCTCCTCCAGCCCTTCAACCCCAAACTCCTGTCACTCTGGATCTGATGGGTGTGCTCTTGATACCATAATCAAGCTGATTCCTCTACCTGCAGGGTTCCTGCCTTCTTCTCCTGCCAAACTTTGTTTACCCAATGCCACTCACCAGCAAAACTTTTCTAATCCTTTCCTTCCAAGTCTCCACCCTTTCCACTTCTTTATTATGTCCTTATCACTCAATTGTTTTGTTTTCACTTTCTTGTTTTCCATACATGCTTGGAATCTTCATAAGAAAAAACAGTAATATTAATTATACCTACATCAGAGAGTTAATGTAAATATAAAATTAGATCATGGGAGTAACATTCTTGGTGGCAGGCTCATATAGTTTAAATATTTAGTAAATATGAGTCATTAGTATTAGCTATTCTCTAAGAACTTCATAGAATAATTTTATCCCAATGAATTGTTTTCATATCACTCTATGAAATTATCTTGTTTGCACATGTTAATGATCTCTTTCCCCAGACCTGGAAAATTAAATTGGATATAGTGAATTTGCTGATTTTTTTTTTCACTATTGTATCCTTAGGACACAGCAAATGGAAAACCATGGAAAATCAATGTATGTTATTTGAATCTATGAATGATTAAAATAAGCAGAATATGGCATCAACCTAAAAAACATTTATAGGAGCAAGGACTCAAGAAGTATTCAGTTAGGATTAAAGTCTTCAGATATTAAATAAGGTGGCTCTGTATCATCTTCACCATGAATCAGTAGGGTATAAATAAGACTCTATAAGGTTGTGTTGATAATTTGAAGTCATTTATTAATGAAATCATGTGTCTATTTATAAGGTAAAATGGATAGTTTGTGAGTTGGTTAGAGTGTGGTGCTGATAACGCCAAGGTCGCGGGTTCATTCCCCATACGGGCCACCAATTGCCGCAGTCTGGCTGGGCACAAAATCATGAGACACTCAAGCAGGCACAAACTTTATTTTTTGAAACTGCCGCCAATGCTCCCTACGCGTCCAGGAAGATTGCCAATCGACCCACGCAGCGTTCTCCCCGATCCCAAGAGGAGTGTCCTCCTCCAGAATTCCCTCCTACTGTACTTCCCCAACCAATGGGAACTCTCCAGGAGTCCTGTAGCAGGCCAAGGTGGACAGCAGGAGTCCAATATCCATATGAATGCAAATCTTAACATAATCATATCATCTCAATGGCTAGCTGGCATCACCTTTCAACCAAAAATGCCATGCATCATATTACTTGGCTGTGGCTCTTAGCAGTTTGTACTAATCACAAAAAATGAGATGAACAAGGACCAATGTGTGAAATTATATTTACTTGTGATAAGCCATTGCTTCTGATGGTTTGACTCTTTTGTTCACTTATTAAATGAACGTAGCCAATTCCCTTTCATTTAGTACCTAAATATAAACTATTGGTGTTACTGACTTGCCAAGACTCATTAATTTTACTTTTGCTGACCATTTAAAATAAAATCGCTAAAATTGTGAGAACAGAGTCCAAACTGAGAAAATTGATGCAGAAAATAATTTCATAGTGCCAAAATCTCATCAAGCAAGTAATGTATCACCAGTAGGAATAGATCAACACCTAAGTGTATTTTCTTGCATAACATGGAAAAGGTCCCAGGGGACAATTAAATTGTAAATTATAGGGCAGTGCCATCTGCAGGACTGAGTCTAGAGGATGGATGGCAAGAGGGGCTTTCAGAAGCTGTGAAAAGAGAAACAGAGGCCCCTCAGCCAAAGATGACCCCTCGCAGCTCTTGAAGATGCTTCTTGACGTGTTGGGAGACTGCCGCTTCTCATTTCACTCTCTACTAACATAGATAGTCTCTGCCTCAGGTACGTGCAATTATAAACACACCAAGATCTTCTTAAACATAAAGATTCCCAAGCTCCAGGCCAGACTGACTGAATCCATATTCTCTAAACTGAGAATCTGAATTTTTAATTTTCTATAGTAAGATTGATTACAAATCTTTGTTTGCCCAGTTGGTTCTGGTTCTTTTCTTATTGTTCCATTATAATTTACTCTAAAAATTGTCCATATTTAGACTATGAATTGTATGTCACTGTCAGAGTAACCATGGTGCGTAGTCACGGTCAAAACCCCTCTTCTCTGCTGTTTCTCTCATTTATGTTTTTGCTAAAACTTCTGTTGATACACACACATAAATATAAATGTGTACACACACACATATATTCATACTTACTTTTTCATACTCAGATTTCATAGTAGGGAAATGATAAGCTGTTAGTGAAATCTTGGGTTCTCGGTCTACTATGTTATAAGATGAGGTTTTGGCCCCAATTTTTTTCAATCACTGCCATTCTTGCAGAGTATATAAAAGGAGCTCCTTCCATTACCTCATGGCATAAAACTAAATGCAGTACTGAATTACTTCAGAAGGCTGAGCACCCCCAACCTGTCATTGAAACAAAGTGTCCAGACTCAAAGGAAAAGAGATAGTCTAGTAATGTCCGGCTGATACCTCTCTTCCTCTTCATCCTGCCTTGTGTCCAGCCAAGATAAGCATGAGGTGCAGCCTGAAAGAACAAAATGAACCACAGGCTCACCAAAGCACACAAGAAACAAATTCAATCTATTGTTTGTGGACAGCTCGGTGGTTTTAAAATTAAATTTTTCTCATATCCAGAGTGTCACCCAACTAAATCTATAGGTTGATGACTTAATGGATACAAATCAGAATAAGAATATCTACTTCTCACCTTCTAAAGATGAATTAATTGGTTTCTAAAAGCTGTGACCTCCCAGAAAAGTCAATGTAATCTGTTTTGTATATCTCTGCATTTCTACCCCAAATCCAGTGTGAGATCTAACTGGTGGTCAATAAATACTAGCTGAATTAAACTGAATGAACAGATAAATAAAAAATAAAAAAACAAAAAACAGCAGTGCCTAATGCTAGTTGTTCTCAACTAGTAGGGTTTATTTTTTTTCCCAAGAGACATTTGGCAATATCTGGAGTCAGTTTTCGTCAGGGTAAGACTGCTACCTTCCACAGTAAAGGTCTGGAGTATTGCTAAACTTGCCTCAAAGCACAGAACACTTAAGAACACAAACTTACCCATAACAAGACAGGCAACAGTGCTAAGGCTATGAGATCCTTATAAGGTCTTTTTTAGATTTGAACTACTTGCAATTTTTTTAAACTTAAATCATTAATTTTACAGTTTTCTTCTGCAAAAACAAAAACAAAAACTGCTCACTCACTGATTATTAATGGGTAAAGAACAATTTCATTTATTTATTCATGAAGACACTGAAGTTTGAAAAGGGTTATCCTATTTGCTATTATTATTCTTAAGCTAAATCCCTCTACAGTGTGGTTATTTGCATCACACTGACCTAGAGGGCTTGTTAGAACACAGATCTCTGCAGCCTCTCTCCAGAGTTTTGGGTGTAGCAAGTCTGGAGTAGAGCCCAAGTCTTTACATTTCCAAACAGTCTTCTTTTAAGCTGTTGGTACAGGTAACATCTATAGTAGCATGATGCACATTTTCATAGATCTCCCCAAATTACTGTGGTCCTCCCCATCTTTTTAGGTTCTTTGTAATGAAGACTTTCTGCTTCCCTTTGAAAATATAGTCCACCTTCATTATTTGTGAACCACAGGTTCACCAAAGCACACAAGACATTTTCAAATTTACTTACCTACTAAAACTTCTTAATAACTTTTAAATCATCACTCATGGTGATTTCATGAGTTACATGTGCAGTGTGATGAAAACTTTGAATCACCTAATGCACATGTTCTTAACTGAGGTTGTAAAGATTGAAATGCCCTGGTGTTTTAACTGTCATAGAAAAAATAAGTACCCTTTTACCAACTTATTTAATGCCATGACTTTTGGATTTTTATTTTTTTGTTGTTGATTTTACTAATTAATATGCTACCCAAGCCTAGTGCTAAAGTGCTGATTAGGGTCCTGAAGCATAAAGGAGTCTGATTTGCTTTTAGGATAAAATGCATGTGTTAAATAAGCTTCTTTGAGGCAGGAATTCATTATACATTATATGGTATAATGAATAAATAATATACGTTACATAAGGTGTCTTTAAACAGAATTTACACACACACACACACACACACACACACACAATACAACAAAGATTATGTATTGATGAGTTGACAAAAAATGGGACCAGAGACTCAGAGGAATTCAATGCTCTCTTTCTCCTGGGAGTAACATTTCAGCAATCTCTAATTCTCCATTTGCAGGGACTTTATAGAACTTGACTCCTGCAAGTAATGAGAATCCAAAAATTGGTTGTAAACATAGCTTTCTCACCCACATTTTTCTGCTGCTTTCCCAACTGCCCTTGTCCATACACCGCTTCCTTTGTGGACAACTCTGTGGTTTAAAAATTAAATTTTTCTCATATCCAGAGTACTCCTTCCCACAGCCCCTGGTATATGGAAGACAAATATTCATTTGTCTGCCTCAACAGTGCTGCTGCTATTTTGTAATAGCCTCTGGGCTGAGTTTATATTTTATATTCATTTGGTTTCTCCTCTGTTACACATAGTGCTGGATACTTAATGAGTGTTTACTAAATATTATTGAATAAATTAATTCAAATGCAAATATGTTATCTCTGTGGAGGGACATTGCAATGTTAGAATGGCTTAGTTTGCTTATTCTTTGGAACCTAATAAAACCCTGAGGAAATAGGCCACCTCACAAGTCTAGAAAGAGTAAGTCACAAAATGATTATTCTTTTGTCAAATAGGAAGATAGATAGATAGATAGAGAGAGAGAGAGAGAGAGAGAGAGAGAGAATTTGAACTAATTAGTATATTTTAACAAATTAAATATGTGTGAGCCAGTGAACATAAAAAGAAAAATTAGATGATCATTTATTGGCATGTCAGAAAAAGGGAAAGATATATGTGATACTAGTTGCTGAAACATGCATTTATTTCCAGGCCCTGCCCATGACCTCATTTGTGGGCCCAGAGTTGAAAACTCTATATATTGCTTCCAGAAGAAGTCATGTTAATGAATATTCCCTGTACTAAGGATAAGTTGCATGTGAATCCCCATCTTTTACCACCTGAATATATTTGGAGGTTTGGGTTAAGTTGACAGGATGAATTTAAGGTCCACTGTCATAGACCTAGTAGTTAACCATGAGCTCTTAAAATGTGTAGTATAATGTCATCTTTGTCACCAGTGCAAAGTGTTTTTCCTGAGTCCTTCTCCCCCCAAATTCTCATAACAAAAACACAGAGGTGGGTGAGTGGAGAGTTGTTTTTTTTTTTTCATAAACTTATTCACATATAGGCCTGAAGCAGGAGATTCTAACAAATTTTTATTACTTGAGATGGGACAGCCCTCAGAGAACCTAGGTCATAGTTGTTTCCAAACCATTTTAGAAGAATTTCGGTATTCTGACAACTAGACTGAAAGCAAACAAGCTGAAGATTGGTTATGGAATGAATTCCCTACATCAGAACACTATTTTTAATATGTTATTTGCAGACAAAGATTTCTGATACAGACAGAAACCTGCTTCATATTTTCTGTCCTAACCCCCAGATTAGCTAAACATGAACTACACTCTAAGAATTCTGACTGCCAACAGATCAGTGAAGCTCCCTCGCTTCTCTGTTGACCTCAGTACCCATCTGTGCACTGGTACAAGGAGTTGCCTCAATGGAACTGAAGGAGTGAAGGAAAGCATGAGAACTGAAAATGCACAATTTAGGGGAGTAAGGGAATAGTTTGGTTCTGAATTTATTACTGTAGACTGCAAGAAGCCAGGAGATGTGGCTCAGGGCTATAGTGAAAGTTCTATAAGGACTATTTAAAAAGAAGCAAAGCATCATCTGAAAAAATAATGTTGAAAGAATGAACTTTTGGAGTGTTTGGGGTTTTTTTGATGGAAGATTCTTCTTAAGTGATAGAATACGTTGCAAGGTAATTTTCCCTTTCTGGCTCTGGTTTCCATGAGATAAACAACTATGTTCCACTATCCCAGTGCACGGATGTTCTATGCACAGGTGTGGTTGATCAGCAAACACACATTGAGTCAATTCCTATAGAGGATAAAACAATACAAACATGAATGCCCACTGAGGAGTGTCAGTTAGGGCTCTAAGTCAGCAGCAGACTACTGTGAGCATTGATGTGCTAAAAATTATTCTTGTCACAAACTTGCCTGTCACCTGATGATGGGTTGTTTATATATGTGGGCCAAAGGGGTTAGCAGGTATCTATAATCATTCTGTCCTTCTGGTCTTTTGTTTTCTTAATCTGTCAGTGGCAGTTTGGCATGATATGACCTTTTAAAGTCCAGAACTATGCCTGTCTTGTTCACCAGGGCCTGACATAGAGTAGCTACTCAATAAATATTTGTTCGGTGAATGAGGAGCACTCTAGCAGTTGGGAGCATGCACCTCTGCAGAGAAATGCTGTGAACCAGTTCTGAAATAATTTCTTCTTCCTTCCCTATTCAAATTCAAAAGAATCAAAACATACAGAATAATCAATGGTGGGGGGATCCTCCAATGACTACAAAACCTATAAATTTAAATTTTTAAAGATATCTTCTAGGGTTCAGAGTTCTTGGTTTAACTCCGTATTTCCAGAGGGTGTTCAAAGACCAGGCTTAAAAAACAAAAGGTTACAAAACTAGGTCTATGTAGAGATTACATGTGGTGCTGGCTAGAGCATAGTCAAAGATTGAACTTGTGATCCTATGAACTCTTCAATCCCAACCTTGCTCTCTTTCTAAGTCAGAGAGCCTCTTGCTAATCTGTTTAGTAATCCAGCACTTCTGGTCGCTTCTATGAAATTGGAATCCTCCACGACAATCACCAATTCACCTGATAGGACAAGTTATTTGAATATCTATGCTCCTTTACATAGAATGGGTACATTCTGAGAATCATATCATCAGGCAGTGTCATGATTGTGCAAACATAATAGAGTTTACTTACAAAAACTGATTGGCTATGACATCAATAGGTGATATAACCATATGGGGCCACTGTAGTATATATAGCCTGTCATTGACTGAATATTATTATGAAGCCCATGACTGTCTATATGAATGTTATTTATGTCTCCTTTTTAAATATCATTTTTATTATCTTTTCCTCCTGACAGTACTTTAAAAACTGGCAAATATACTTTGTTATTTTTTTTTCTAATACTTTTTTTTAAATTAGATCTTATTCAGGGAAACTAAGTTCTTTAAAAGGTGCTTTATAAAATCTACAAGCTTTTTGAGCCCCTTCATTGATTTATCATAGTATCTATCACTTAGATATTCATTAGGTATTTCCCAAATCAACAAGTAAATTCCCTTTGTGATGCTTTTCATTTCCTCTATTACTTCTTAGCTGCACACAGAGGAATAAGTCTTTTAAAACATTAAAGTTTTAAAACCATAAGCATACAGATTAATTTTTTCAGTGCTAGAAGTTCAGATGAGGAATTTTCCATCATATGGCAACATGAGAAGTATTTCTTTTGCCCTGAGCTGAAGAAGTGTTTAGGATTGTGCTTGACTGTAACCATTACCATTGGAAAAGCTGGAGAAAGTTGGTTATTTTATGGCTTTGTTCCAATTACATAGAAGAATTGTATTAATGATAGAAACCGAATGTGATACTTCCTTCTATTGATTTTTAAAGGGTAGAACAGTTTAAAAGTTGCTGCATTTGACAAAAATGACAGAAATATAAAACAATTTTATAAATTATTCAGTGAAAGGCTGGAGATCTTTTCTCATGCAAAATAGGTTCTCTGGCCTATCAGTAGACATCTAGTTAGGACCCTATGCCCCTAGACTTTTGTATTTCCTCATTGTCTCTAAAGTCTGATCTGTGTCTCTTGTTTGGGACCTTGAATCCAATCAGGTTGTCAATAGATAAATAAAACCAAGAAGTTGGAATAAGTGTGAATTAGTGGAAAGTCCTTGGGGCAAAAAGCAATGAAAATCAGGGTTAGTCTGACTCTCGAGGAAACAGGAAATATTTAAATAACTTAAAGTGTATGAAATTAACTTTAGATAGGAAATATTGAGCAATAGGAAATATTTAAATAAGTCTAAGTGTGTGAAATTATCTTAGATATAAATCTCTACACAAATACTTATTCAAGTCACTGTACACAGCGGTTTAATGTATGATGTATAACTATAAAGTGGTGAGAATAATTCTTTATCTTCCTTATAAAATATGTTCTATTTCTCATGAAAATTGTCTCATGCAATGATTTTTGATTAATATTTATATATTTACAAGATTGGACAATAGGAAAATAGGTAGCAGAAAACCTAGTTTCCAATCCTGGCTATAATATTTGCTAGTTTCATAATATATACAAATCATTTTCTTCTCTGAAGCTACAGAAAATTCAGACAAAGTGATACTCAGAGCATCACTGAAATATTAGGTAATAATTGGAAAATATTTTATTGCTCTAAGGAATTAGAGAATGAATCAGAGTGAAATGCCAGGCACTGGAAGAGACTAGTGAGAAGTCAAATCTCCAACCTTACCCCCGCCAAACACCTTACACCCAGCAGAGAGTTACCATCAGTTTCACCTTAGAGCCTGGTTTTACATAATACTTGTACAAATATAGCTGTGTAACAACAGGGATTGTGCTTTATATGTTCATTATATGCCACTCAGTGAGAATTTTCTATATCATTTTATTTAGTCCTCACCGCATATCTCAAAAGTAAATACAATTTCCCATCTTATAAATGAGGATATCAAGAACAAAAGAGATTAATTCAGTTGACTGAGGTTACACAATTTCTAGCAGCAGAGAAAGATTTAAAAGTCCAGAGTTACTGAGTTTAAAATCTATGTTGCTACCTGGTAGATGGAGTTAATTTTCACTATAGCATCTAAGCACCTGAAAGTGTCTACAGAGACCTGATGTTATGTTCTGGGCATACCACTTACATTGTCTAATATTTCAAAGACATATATTGAATGCATAGATTTCCCCTTTTAAAAAATATAATGATTGACTACTCTGCACAAGGAACTTTGGGCAAATCATATAAAGAGATTGGGCTCCATGAAGTCATCTATAAAATGACTTGGTTATGTCTTTTCCAGCTTTTATAGTTCTATAATCCTGTTAAGGCAGTTTTATAGGAGACTTTTCTGTACAATTTCTCACTCTTTCTCTTGACTTCCCTTATTAACATTGAATTACAGGATCAAAAAAGAACAAAGTAAATCATGACCTCCAAATAACAAATTCCCCCTGGGTTACTCACGGTTTCACAGAAAAATGGACAATAATGGGAGATAAATAGATACACATACAGACAAATATACCTATAACCATCATATCTTGCAGTACAGTGCTGCACTGCTCAGAAAGGTTCTTCCTGGCATGCTTTGAACACATAAAATGAAGAGTAACAATATGAGTTGGGTTTGAAGAACATTAGTCAAGTCTTTCTAAATCTCTCCACAGATATCTAAAATTAGGTATTCAGTAAACTAACATTAAAGATGGTTTATATTACTTTTTCAATGTGTAGTCAGAAATAAAGACAATATTAAAGGACCAAAAGGTACAAAGCAATTTAAAGACATCTAATGTTCTCATGAAGATTATCTTAATACTTAAAATTTGACCCCCACCCTTTGGTTGATACTCCCAATGTGCTTGGCAACCCTGTCCTGTCCCACAGTGAATGCTCAGATCCAATTCAAGCTGCAAGAAATTCAAGATAGAAATTTTGTATTAAATATTTCCATCTGAAATTTGTTGCATTCTGAATTTTACCTTTTTTCAAATAAAAAGAAATCTTCCTCTCTTTTTATTTAACAAATTGTATATGCTTTATTTATGGATACAAACCAGGATTTTTACTTCTAATAAGTTTCTAACAACATTAAACCCATAAATTTGCCCCAAACAGCAGTAAATATCTAGTGTGTTAATTTTCCAAAAAAGAAAATAGGTTAACAAAATCATGATGCAGGGCTGGAGTTGTGGCTTAGCAGTAGCGTGCTCGCCTATCGAGTGCAAGGCCCTGGGTTTGATTCTCAGCACCACATAAAAATAAGTAAACAAAATAAAGGTATTGTGTCCAACTACAATTAAAAAATAAATATTTAAAAATAAAATAAAATAAAATCATAATGCTCATAGATGTTTCTAATACCAATTGACTTAAAGAAGTAATCATCTTTGCTACAACTGATACTTGGCATGTGACGTAGAAATAAAGAATTTATGGTTATAGACCAAGGAGGGGGATAGCTGGGTCAAATGGTGGTTCCATTCCCAGATTTCCAAGGAATCTCCATACTGTTTTCCATATTGGCTACACCAATTTGCAGTTCCACCAGCAGCGTATGAGTGTACTTTTTTCCGTATATCCTCACCAACACTTATTGTTTGTATGCATAATAGCTGCCATTAACCTCTTTCACTAACTTGGTTCCCAAGTATTGTATTTTTTTGAGGCTATTGAAAATGGGGTGATTTTCCTCGTTTCCTTTCTGTGGATTTGTCACTGATATACAGAGATGCCTTTGACTTATGGGTGTTGATTTTTTATCCTAATACTTTGATGAATTTATTTACTAGTTCTACAAGTTTTCTGGTGGAACTTTTAGGGTCTTCTAGGTACAGAATCATATCATCAGCAAATAGTGACAATTTGAGTTCTTCTTTTCCTATGTGTATCCCGTTAATTTCTTTCATCTGTCTAATTTCTATGGCCAGTGTTTCAAGAACTATGTTAAATAGAAGTTACGAAAGAGGGCATCCCTGTCTTGTTCTAGTTTTTAGCAGGAATGCCTTCAATTTTTCTCCATTTACAATGATGTTGGCCTGGGGCTTAGCATAGATAGCCTTTATGATGTTGAGATATGTTCCTGTTATCCCTAGTTTTTCTATCGTTTTGGACATGAAGTGGTGCTGTATTTTGTCAAATGATTTCTCTGTGTCTATTGAGATGATCATATGATTCTTATCTTTAAGTCTATTGATGTGATGAATTACATTTATTGATTTATGTATGTTGAGCCAACCTTGCATCCCTGGGATGAAACCCACTTGATCATGGTGCACGATCTTTTTGATATGTTTTGTATTTGAATTGCCAGAATTTTATTGAGAATTTTTGCATCTATGTTCATTAGAGATATTGGTCTGAAGTTTTCTCTCTTTTTTTGATGTCTTTTCCTGGTTTGGGAATCAGAGTGGTATTGGCCTCATAGAATGAGTTTGGAAGTGCTGCCTCTATTTCCTGAAATAAATTGGAAAGTATTGGTATTAGTTCTTCTTTAAAGGTCTTGTAGAGGGCTGGGGATGTGGCTCAAGCGGTAGCGTGCTCGTCTGGCATGCGTGCGGCCTGGGTTCGATCCTCAGCATCACATACCAACAAAGATGTTGTGTCTGCTGATAACTTTTTTTTTTTTTTTTTTAAAAAAGGTCTTGTAGAACTCAGCTGTGTATCCGTCAGGTCCTGGACTTTTCTTGGTTGGTAGACTTTTGAAGGTGTCTGCTATTTCACCACTTGAAATTGATCTGTTTAAATTGTGTATATCATCCTGATTCAATTTGGGCAAATCATATGACTCTACAAATCTGTCGATGCCTTCAACAATTTCTATTTTATTGAAGTATAAGGTTTCAAAATATTTTCTAATTATCTTCAGTATTTCTGAAGTGTCTGTTGTGATACTTCCTTTTTCATCACTTATGTTAGTAGATTTGAGTTTTCACTCCCCTTCTCTTTGTTATTTTTTCAAAGAACCAATTTCTTGTTCTGTCAAATTTTTCAATTGTTTCTTTTGTTTCAATTTCATTGATTTCAGCTCTGATTTTAATTATTTCCTGTATTCTGGTGCTTTTGTTGTTGATTTGTTCTTCTTTTTCTAGGGCTTTGAGATGTAGTGTTAAGTTATTTATCTGTTGACTTTTTCTTATTTTCAGGAACTCCATGCAGTGAACTTTCCTCTTAGAACTGCTTTCATAGTTACCCAGAGATTTTTTTTTTAGAGAGAGAGAGAGAGAGAGAGAGAGAGAGAGAGAGAGAGAGAATTTTAATATTTATTTTTTAGTTATTGGCGGACACAACATCTTTGTTTGTATGTGGTGCTGAGGATTGAACCCTGGCCGCACGCATGCCAGGCGAGCGTGCCTCTGCTTGAGCCACATCCCCAGCCCTCCCAGAGATCTTGACATGTTGTGCCTGTGTTCTCATTCACCTCTAAATCCCTTTGAATCTCCTCCTTGATGTCTTTTGTAACCCACCGTTCATTCAGTAGCATATTATTTAGTCTCCAGGTGTTGGAGTGGATTTTATTTCTTATTTTATTGTTTCTAATTTCATTAACAGCCACATCAATATTTATAGCAGCACAATTCACAATAGTTAAACTGTAGAACCAATCTAGGTGCCCTTGAATAGATAAATGGATAAAAAAATGTGGCATATATACACAGTGGAATATTACTCAGCAATAAAAGAGAATAAAATCATGGCATTTACAGGTAAATGGATGTAGAGAAGATAGTGCTAAGTGAAGTTGAACAATCCCCCCCCCCAAAAAAAAAAAAACAAATGCTAAATATTTTCTTTGACATGAGGAGGCTGATTCATAATGGGATAGGGAGCAGGAAAATATGAGGAATAGATGAATTCTAGATAGTGCAGAAGGGTTGGAGGGAAAGGGAGGGGGCATGGGGTTATTAATGATGGTGGAATGTAATGATAATTATTATTCAACGTACAGCTATGAAGACACAAATTGGTGTTAATATACTATGTATACAGCCAGAGATATGAAAAATTGTGCTCTGGGTATGTAATAAGAATTGTAATGCATTCCACTGTCATATATAAATAAAAATAAATTAAAAACAACAAAAAAAACAAAATAAACTTCATAGGGTAAACAAAACAAAAATCTATTCAACACTGGAGAGTAATACAAGTAAAATAAAGATGGTATATCCAAAAATTTTTAAAGTAATTTATAATTTAATTCCTCTCTCAAATCCTTCAGGAAATTACCCCCATTCCATTTTTATGTAAAGAAACTTCAGTGATTTTGTTTGTTTGTTGGTTTTTGTTTATTTGTTTTTTTCATTTGACTATCTCCTTGATTATTTTCATATATAAAATGGAAATGTATATGTGGAATTCAGAATTATTTGGATAAATAATTGTTAGATTGAAACACAGGAAAAATAAGTGTTTGGGCCAGGGGTGTAGCTCGGTGGCAGACAGCATACCTTGCATGTATGAGGTACTGGGTAAAATCCTTAGCACCATTAAAAAAAAAAAAAAGAAAGAAAGAAAAAAAAGGAAGAAGAAGAAAGAGAAAAAGAAAGAAAAAAGAAATAAAACAAAACAGGCATAGTTGCATTTTATGCTGAGAATATTGTCATGTTCTGTACAGTCTCTTTAAAATAAGTATTTAGTCTTATGGGGATACATTTATTCCTTCCATGTATTCAACAAATATTTTTCCATGCTGAGCCTCTGGGACTATCATGGTGAACAAAACAGACAAAACACCTACTCTCAAGAGCTTATATTTTAGTGTAACTTCTATGGTACCTTGCATTTGCATACGTCATCACCAGTCTTGAGGGAAGACAATAGTCTTTTGCGGTCTAGAAATTTTACTAAACACATGAAGTTAGAAGCACTTCCTCCACCTAAGTGAGGCAATGTGTATCTCATGATGCATTGTATAGTATGCCAAGTTTACTAATGAACTGTGAGTATTAGAATGGAAAGTGTAAAAGGTAATATCAATATATGAAAAATGTTTTTTGGAGCAGAGAAAGCAAATAGGAAAGGAAAATGATACAATGAAGTACAATGAGTTTTGAAAAAGATTTGTTATCTGCATTTGATGAAGGGTGTTGGCTGACTAATGGAGAATTTAAGAGGAATAATACAATGGTCAAACAGAAATGTGACTTCAGTCCTGTCATTTGGCTGTACTTTGAGGGGAGCAGATCTACAAACAGAATTGCTGATAAATAGTATGTTTCAGTGATCCAAGCCAGCGATCATTGTAGAGATGGAAAGGAAGGGAAACTTTTAGAGATTTTGTTGAATTAGGGGGCTGGGGATATAGCTCAGTTGGTAGAGTGGTTGCCTCACATGCACAAGGCCCTGAATTCAATACCCAGCATTGCCAAAACAAATAACAAAGAAACAAACAAAAATAACCCAGTGGATTTGTTGATTAGAATTGTGAGTGCGAAGAGGATGAGGAATCAAAAATAATTTAGAAAGAGGCTGCCATTGGGGACATGAAGGTGGCTTCTCCTAAAAGGATGGAAAATTTACATAGAAAGGGGATGCAATCAGTTTTTAAATATTTGTTTTTGACTTAGAGAAAGTCAAGCATTATTGTATTAGTTATCACCAGGATATTAAAACTTTATGGCTTTTGTTAAAAAAAAATTGAGGTGAAAATATTAAAACGCATGACAGAATAATTTCACTCCCTTATCTAGAAGAGGAGTAGTTGACCATATTTTTAACATATTGGATAATACCTCAAAAAGTCCAGTAAAACAAATAGAGGCCTTAGCTTTTTATTTATGTCTCTGAGGTTATTATATATCTTATCTCTCAATAGAATTCTAAATGTCCACAAAAGGAGTTGTGATGATGATTTTAACATCTTACATTATGATATTACTCCTTTGAAACTGTGTTCAAGTGAATAACCTAGAACTTAAATGACTGCTTTGTAATTTAAATTATAAATATATATATATATTTATATATATAAATTATAAATTATATATATATATATAATATTAATTAGGATATTTCAGTAACTAGTGATGATTATTTACTTTCTTCTAAAACATTTTATGATAAAATTCTGTTTTGAAAATATACTGTGTGTGTTTACCAGTGATATGTAAGAGCAACAATGATACCCTGACTTCGGATAACAAACAACTAACCATTATTGAGCATTTACTATATACTTGCCATTGAGCTAACTGCTTTTTCTCATTTAATAATAGATATGTTTATTTTCCTTATTGTATGGATTTAGATCCTGAGGCATAGACGGGTTATTTATTAGAGGCATAGACAAGTTATTTATATTTACATTAGAACCAGGTTTGGAACCCATGAATTTGGACAAATACATTATGCAATACAAGATCAGTTATTGAAATGGGAGAAAAATGAATAAAAAAATTGAGTTTTATACATTTTAAATTGTTTTATCATGAAAAATTTCCTACTGATTCATATAACAAATATGCAAGGTAGGCAGGTGTCAAGCTAGAAAACTTGGCACAGGGAGATGAATCATCAAAGTCAAAACTATTTTTAAGTGGCAGAGTCAGAATTGTAAATGTTGTTTGTTTTTATTTTTAATTTTTAAATTATATTAACTTTAATGGAAGAAGACATTTTTTTTTTTTACAAAAGCCATAAAGTTTTAAAGACTGTATCTAAAGCCAGGCTATTCAGAATCTATTTTGTTTAAAAATTATCTGGGGAATTGAAAATGAAGATACCTGAGGCCAAATTCCAGAATCCCCAATCCTATTTGATTCTGTTGAAGTTGGGTCTCTTTTTACCTTTTGACAAAATACTATTTCACAAATAGAATTTACGTGGGCTAGAAGGAGGGGAGGGTTTCATGTGACTGAAGTCTCCAAAGTGGAAAACTTAAGATGGGGAGAAGAAATCAGAAAGGTTGATGGGGTAGAGGTCTTCCAGAGGCAGGAATAAAAGGTATGGTGTAAATAACTAAAATCGGGTCCTGAAAATCTAAACTGCAAGCTTGTATACATATCACATATGTTTTAATTTCATTTTGGGGGAGGGCTTAAAGGGCTTTCAGCATGTGAGAGTAATATGATGATTAAAAAAGCAGTGGTGTGAAGGAAGACTTATACAGGCAGCTTGACATTGTGCAGATTTAAAGGAGATGCTCTGCACATGAATTAAGCTGTTGCAAAAAATAAAGATAGAATGGAAGAGACCTATTCAACCCTATCAAATGAGTAATCAGAAAATGTGGAAGAGCAAATACAATGAATTTTATGTGTACAAAATTAGTGAATTCTCCAGAAGTGAAGACATTTGAACATTATCTGTATATTGTTTCAAATTTCTGAAAAATATCAGCAACAGCTCTTTCTTTTGAGTTCGTTAGAAAACATAACATTTTTGGTTGTGCTTATTTTTAAACCAATGTTTGCAAGGCCTGATAGGTTTATACACTCATATGAATTGGGGTTCACTTAGTAATTGGGAAATCTCTTCATAGTTGAGTGTTGATTATTTGGATTTTGGAGTCTGCATTATTGGATTATCTTTATATATGGCCCCAGAAAAGCTACAGGATGCATTAGGAGTTAGGAGTTGTAGAATTTGCAGAGAAAGTTACAGCAAGCACATCCATTTTTTGGAATTAAACTTTCTCATTGGTGAGAACTCTCAAGGGGTAGAATAAGTTTGGAGTTGGGCGGAAAAAGGGTCAGGCAAACACAGCTTTCCTATTATACACTGAAAATCTTGTCGAGGTCTTCCTCTCATAGTATCTGATTAAGTGCAAACATCATACAGTGATTCTTGGGTGAAACAGAGGGCTGAATTAAAAGAAAAATGGTTAACTTTGGTCAACTATTAGGCAACATGAATGGGTTCCTCTTAGAAACATCAACAAAAAACTCTTCCTGACAAATGCAGGTGGACAAGCAATCATTGTGAGGACAAATAGTATCCTGGGGACATAGTTAGAAGACATCAGTGGCGTGAAGATCAGGGATCTTTTTCTTTTTAGTATTTTTTATGAATGCTAAATATTCAGAAAGGAGAAAAATAAATATTTTCTAAAATTTGTGAGCTTCGATAAACAGAATGCCTTCTTATAATTGATGAAGTCAAAGCCAATCAACTTTTCTTCCTGATTGACTACACTGAGGCAAGTTGAGTATTTCTAGCTTCATTAGGCATACTTCTGACAGTGGGCAGGAGACAGGTCAGTGGATTTCCTACCTGGCACACATTATTACCTCCCTTAGGCTTAGAAATGCTTGGGCCAAACCCTAAGAGTACCTGATTTAATTATTTGAAACTAGACTTAGACAATGAATTTAGTTTTCTCCTGAAGGTACCAACTGATTTTAACGTACAGCCATAGTTGAAAACTACTGAGATAGATAAATGCCAGCATTTCAGTGCTCACTGATATGAAATCATGATTTTCATAGGACCAGTAACTCCTCCAACTGATGAGCAAAATGCCTCCTAAGAGTAGAAAAATTGGGAAGAGAAACAGGACTATCTTTTTCTTGTTGTTTATAAAGTTTTGTTACTTTGCTTGATATAGTGACAGTAGAAGAGAATTATTTGGCAGGCTGTGAATTTGGCCTCAATAAGCTCCTAGGGGAGCAAATTTCCTAATTTGGATGTCTCTTACTCTTCAAGCCTGCCTTACATGGTAGTCAGGTTGTTTTCTCTTTCTTTGTAAGAAAAAAAAATCTAAACTTCTTGTAAATTTCTTTAAATCTTCTATTTTAACATATAGTATAGTACTCGAACAAAAATGTGAATATGTAAATGAAACAAAGCAAATTCTTGTGTCAACATGATCCAGGTCAAGAAACACAATGGAAATGGTATCTCAGAATACTTATGTGTCCTTTCCAATCCTATTGCCAATATCATGACTCTTAGGGAGGTACTTCTTTTCTTTTGTTTGTATTGTATATCAACTAATCAAGCATTGCTAAACATAATTTTGCCAGAAATTTTAATTTAAAAATTGCATAAGTGGAATATTATATACTCTTTTCTGTTTCAATAGCATTATGCTTGAGACAACTCATCTCTTAATTGCTCTAAAATATTTGATACATTGTAATATATGTTTTGTAATATGTATGAGATAGTTCTATATTTTTAAACAAAAATGTGCCTATAAGTTATTATCTCTCTCTCTCTCTATCTATACATTTCTAAAGGGTATATAATCTAAGAGTCAAGTTGCTGAGAAAGTATGGATAATTCTAATTTAAAGATAATGACACATTATTTTCTTAATTACCTTATCAGTTTATACTCCTAAGAGCAATCTATGAACATCCCTGCTGTTCTGCCTCAGAGGTCTGCAAACTATGGCTCACTAGTCAAGTTCAACCTGCTACTGACTCTTTTTTTTTTTTCCTTGCTTCAAAATTGTCTTTGCTGTATTAAGTATTCCACTTAGAAATATGTGTGACAGACAAAAAGTCCTCAGGTTTAAGACATTCCTTAACATGCCAAATAGTAATCACATGTGAGGTTTCAAGAATGTACAAATAAAAGCTCATCTAAGTTATGGAGGAGTAGAGTGACGACAATTACAGTTATTCTCATGTATTCCATGGTCCAGGCCCTATCCTAAGGTAAAGCAAAGTTCTATGATTTAGGTTTACAACATTACAACATATTACGATGCTCCTTTGCATCATGAAACTGTTAGTGGGGGAAAAAATGTGGGTTCATATGTTTTTTTAAATCTTAGTTTATGTAACCATAAGATTAAAAACAAGTATTTATACCTATTCAAATCCTCAATATGCCAATTAGATGTATATTTCTTATTTATTTATTTATTTATTTATTTATTTATTTTTAGTCATACATGACAGCAGAATGAATTTTTGACATATAATACATACATGGAATGTACATACATCAATCATATTGTCAATTCTATTCTGCTGCCCTTCCTATACTCCTTACTCCTTACTCCTCCCCTCCTCTCCCATCCTTTCTCTCTATCCAATCTAATGTGACACACTTTTTTTTTTCTCATTACAACATTATATATGTATTCTGTATAACAATGAGGTTCTCCTTCCATCTTCTGTGCAACTCCCCTTCTCTCTCTTTTTCCCTCCCACCTCTCTTCCCTATTTAGTAGTAATCTTCTTCTCATGCTCTTCTTCCCTATCCCATTTTGAGTCACCCCCCCTTATATCAGAGAAGACATTCGGCATTTGTTTTTTAGGGATTGGCTAACTTCCCTTAGCATAATCTGCTCTAATGCCATCCATTTCCCTGCAAATGCCATGATCTTGTTATTTTTTAGAGCTGAGTAATATTCCATTGTGTATAAATGCCACATTTTTTAAATCCATTCATCTATTGAAGGGCATCTAGGTTGGTTCCACATTCTAGCTATTGTGAATTGTGCCACTATAAACATTGATGTGGCTGTGTCCCTGTAGTATGCTCTTTTTAGGTCTTTTGGGTATAATCCAAGAAGGGGAATAGCTGGATCAAATGGTGGTTCCATTCCCAGTTTTCCAAGGAGTCTCCATACTGCTTTCCAAATTGGCTGCACCAATTTGCAGTCCCACCAGCAATGTATGAGTGTACCTTTTTCCCCCCGCATCCTCGCCAGCACTTGTTGTTGTTTGACTTCATAATGGCTGCCATTCTTATTGGAGTGAGATGGTATCTTAGAGTAGTTTTAATTTGCATTTCTCTGATTGCTAGAGATGGTGAGCATTTTTTCATGTATTTGTTGATTGATTGTATATCCTCTTCTGAGAAGTTTCTGTTCAAGTTCTTGGCCAATTTGTTGATTGGGTTATTTGCTTTTTGGTTTTTTAACTTTTTGAGTTCTTTGTACACTCTAGAGATTAGAGCTCTATCTGATGTTTGAGGGGTAAAAATTTGTTCCCAGGATGTAGGCTCCCTATTCACCTCACATATTATTTCTCTTGCTGAGAAAAAAAAAAAAAAAAAAAACTTTTTACTTTGAATTCGTCCCATTTGTTGATTCTTTGTTTTAACTCTTGTGCTATAGGTGTCTTATTAAGAAATTTGGGGCCTGCCCCCACATGATGAAGATTAAGGCCAACTTTATCTTCTGTTAGACGCAGAGTCTCTGGTCTGATTCCTAGCTCCTTGATCCATTTTGAGTTGACTTTTGTGCAAGGTGAGAGAAAGGGATTCAATTTCATTTTGTTGCATATGGATTTCCAGTTCTTCCAGCACCATTTACTGAAGATGCTATTCTTTCTCCATTGCATGGTTTTAGCACCTTTGTCTAATATAAGATAGTTGTAATTTTGTGGATTTGTCTCTGTGTCCTCTATTTTGTACTATTGGTCTAACAGCCTGTTTTGGTGCCAGTACCATGCTGTTTTTGTTACTATTGCTCTATAGTATAGTTTAAAAATCTGGAATTGCAATACCACCAATTTCACTCTTCCTGCTTAGAATTACTTTAGCTATTCTGGGTCTCTTATTTTTCCAGATGAATTTCATGATTGTTTTTTATATTTCTGCAAGGAATGTCATTGGAATTTTGATGGGAATTGCATTGAATCTGTAAAGTGCTTTTGGTAATATGGCCATCTTAATAATATTAATTCTACCAATCAATGAGCAAGGTAAATCCTTCCATCTTCTAAGGTCTTCTTCTGTTTCTTTCTTCAGGGTTCTGTAGTTTTCACTGTATAGATCTTTCACCTCTTTTCTTAGGTTGATTCCCAGGTATTTTATTTTACTTTTTTGAGGATATTGTGAATGGAATAGTTGTCCTCATTTCCATTTCAGAGAATTTGTCACGGATATACAGGAATGCCTTTGATTTATTGGTATTGATTTTATATCCTGCCACTTTGCTGAATTCATTTACTAGTTCTAGAAGTTTCTTAGTTGAATTTTTTGGGTCTGCTAGGTATAAGATCATGTCATCGGCAAATAGTGCTAGTTTAAGTTCTCCTTTTCCTATATTTATGACTTTAATTTCTTCCATCTGTCTAATTGCTCTGGCTAGTGTTTCAAGAACTATGTTGAATAGAAGTGGTGAGAGAGGGCATCCCTGTTTTGTTCCAGATTTCAAAGGGAATGCCTCAATTTTTCTCCATTTAGAATGATGCTGGCCTGAGGCTTAGTGTATATAGCTTTTACGATGTTGAGGTAATTTCCTATTATCCCTAATTTTTCTAGAGTTTTGAACATAAAGGGATGCTGTATTTGGTCGAATGCTTTTTCAGCATCTATCGAGATAATCATATGGTTCTTATCTTTAAGTCTATTGATGTGGTGAATTACATTTATTGATTTCCATATATTGAACTAGCCTTGCATCCCAGCGATGAATCCCACTTGATCATGATGCACGATCTTTTTGATATGTTTTTGTATCTGATTTGCCAGAATTGTATTGAGGATTTTTGCATCTAAATTCATTAAGGATATTGGTCTGTAGTTTTCTTTCTTTGAAATGTCTTTATCTGGTTTTGAATCAGGGTGATGTTGGCCTCATAGAATGAATTTGGAAGTACCTCCCTCTTTTTATATGTCTTGAAATAGATTGTAGAGTATTGGTATTAGTTCTTCTTTAAAGTTCTTGTAAAACTCTGCTGTATACCCATCCGGTGCTGGGCTTTTCTTGGTTGGTAGTCTTTTGATGGCTTCTTCTATTTCCTCACTTGATATTGGTCTGTTTAGGTTGTTTACATCATCCTGACTCAATCTGGGTAGCTCATATGCCTTAAGGAATTTATGGATGCCTTCACTATCCCCTATCTTATTAGAGTATAGGGTTTCAATTTTTTTTTTTTTGAAAATTTCAATCTCCAGTGCCAAAAACAGTAGTCAGTAGTCTTGAAAAGCTACTGACTCTTAAAAATAAGTCTGTCATTCATTCTTTCTTCCTTTTCTCTTTATTCCTTCTTTCTTTTATTTTCTGTTTTTTTTTCTTTTCTCCTCTTTTCTTTTCTTACTCAGCCATTCCCATTTATTTAGCCCTATTGTCTGTGGCTACTTTGGTGGGACAGCAATAGAGCTGAGTACTTGAAACAGCGACCATACATCCTGCAATAGCTAAAATATCTACTATACAGCCTTTATAGAAAAAGTTTGCCAACCACTCTTCTACATCTTAGCTCCCTCTTGGTGTCATCAGGGCTTCTTCATTTATGTATTTTCTGGTGTAGAACTTGTAGAACTTCCTTGTGGCTTATTTGCATTATACCAATTGCTAGTGCTATTCAAAATCTTTTCATATAAAATTTCTTGCTATTAGTTTATCTTGTTTAATGAAGTCTCGTGGTTGTTTTTCTATTGGATTTTTATCTTTTTCTTATTGAGTTATTCATAAATTCTGTTTTCAAGCCCCTTGCTGGTTATTCAGCTATTAATTTTTTCTACTCCTGGCTTAGCCTTCACTCTCCTAATGATGTCTTGATGAACAGAATTTCTCAAATTTTAAGATAGTTAAATTCACCAGAGTTTACTTTTGATTAGAGCATTTCAAATTCTATTTAAAAAAAACCTCTTTATCCTAAAAATAAATATACTGTCTTATACTACTGACTAATAAATATCCTCTTGCTTATTTTCCCAGGGGAACATTTGTTAAGGTCTGGAGCCAGCTTTTGGTTGTCACAATGAAGGTGTGCTACAAGTTTCCAGGCTGCAGGGGTCAGGCAGGGTGCTGCTTATCTTCCAATTCACAGGACAACCTCCAAACTGGCTCAGTATGGCAACAGTGCTGCTGTTGAGAAACAGAGTCCTAAGAGATTTATTGACTTACATTAACTTCTAGAATCAAATAGGCAGTTGATTTTATGAGTGGTATAGTACAGCTTAAGTGTTCTTTTCTCTATATGGACATCTGATTGTTCCAGAACCATTTATTTAAACATCTGTCCTTTCTCATCACATCTATATTTGGTAAGTCAAGTGTCCAGGTCTTCAAAGTTCTCTGGGCTTCCATGCTTTTACATTGGTTTGTCTGTCCATTTGTGTATCTTGCATCAGACACCTACTCTTTAGGTGTAGAGCATTTATATAAAGTTATGCAAATTATAAAATACAACTTTATATAAATACCCTCTCTTTAAGAGTATTTACATAACTTTATGTAAAGTTCCAATGTAAATGAAGCATTTACCTCAATAGATTCTTCCTCTTCCAGAGTGTCTTGACTATTCTTTACCTTTGGATTTCTGTGTAACTTACAGAATCAAATTGTTAAATTTCTACAAAATACTCTTGTTTTTATATATTGATTATCTAGATTTATTGAGAGAAAAATTGACATTTTACCATGTGTGTCTTTAAATTCATGAATGTGGCATACCTCCAGATAATAATTAATCTCATCCTTTTTCCATTTTTCTGATAAGTAACCTATATCCTATATATTTATTTGCATATATGTCTATATGTATATTTTTATAATTTGATGCCATTATAAGAATTACTTTTAAATCCCATTTTCTAATTACTTATTTCTCTGTATATGCATGAAATTGTGTTGTTTTTTTGTTTTGTCTTGTTTTGGGGTTTTTTTGCCTATTGAACTTAAATCCAGCAACATTTCTAAATTCACTTACTAATCCTACTAATTTAGTGTAGACCATTTGGATATTGTACTCTTCATAATCATATTGTCTCTAAATAAAACAACCTCCTTTTCTTTCTATCTCCCTCTCTTTCTTCTTTTTTCCTAATTCTAACATATTTTATTTATGTTATCCTCTCCCTAACTTCCTTCATTTGTTAAGATTTATTCCAAAAAATTATTTAGGATAATAAAACATATTTAATCCATATACACCGTACCAAAATTATTGCAGTGGCAGTGATTATAGAAATGAATTCTTCTGAACAATTTTTTAATCCAAAAGATATTTAATGTGTATGGACTAAATTCTGCTAGGCACTAAGTAAACACAATGAGCACTTCATGATCCTGAGACTCTGGAAGTTTACATAACAGAAGAGACAGACAAAAACCCAAGTAGAAACTATGTTGCTTTGACAAAAAAACAAGTAGAAACTATGTTGCTTTGTTCACTCTGTATATATTCTTCTGACTTAGGCTTTATCAAATTTCATTTTAATTGTGTGTAGTCTGGTGAGCTTTGTTTGTTTGTTTGCTGTTTGTTTTTGGCACTGGGGATTGAATTCAGGGGCACTTTACCACCATTTTACATCCTCAGTCCTTTTTATTTTTTATTTTGAGACAAGGTTTCCCTAAGTTGCTAAAGGTCTCAGTAAGTTGCTAAGGCTGTCTTCCAACTTCCAATCCTTCTATCTCAGCCTCCTCGTCTCTGGGTTTATGGGTGTGCACCACTGTGCTTATAGTCCACTGTTGAACACATCTTTTAAGTTCCTAAATTGACTAATCACATTTTTCAGTTCTGGTATTTCAATTTTGTTCTTTCCAAAATTTTCTGTCCTTCTGTTGTTTGTATTTTTTCCTAAAATTCTTGATTCTGTATTTCATGATTTATTTTAAAGTCTTTGTAAGTTGACTGTGATATCCAGAGCACTTATAGGTATGTTTTTATCTAATGATTCTTATTTACTTCCTTGGACAATAGGTTATTATTTTTTTAGTATGTGTCAGGCAGTATATGACATTAGTTTATTGGAATAAATTAAGGGCTCCGGATGATTTTAGCATCCTCCATAAAGAATTATATTTGACTTTATTAGTGACCTGGAACATGAGCCAACCTGGATCACCTTTGTCTGCTTCCAGGAATAGAGATGATTAGAAAGTAACTGGTTGTCTTAGAACAATGTCTATACTTCTAGTTAGCTTTTACTCCTAAAGCAGGTGGAGATTCTTTGAGGTGCTAATCCCAAGGATGGGGTGGGGGGGATCAACCAGGCATGTTTCTTTCTGATTCCTGGGCATCACTGTGCTTCAACAGGAGAAGCTGACAAAATTTTCTCTCAGCACCTTTGACAGGAATCAGTGAAAACCACCACAGGAACAGTGGCATCACCTCCCTGAGTTTCTTTCCTTCTCCAAATCATAATCCAGCAATTCTTACCCAGTTTGTCTTATTGCTCGTACCTTCAGACATTTTTATAATTTGTTCTGCTTTTTACTGGAGAGTTGGCTAGAAATACCTGGTTCTCTATTACTAGAAGGGAAGTTTTTATAATTGTTTTTCATGCAAAAGACCAAAAGTGATGGAATTTAAAAGTGTTTGGCCTACAATGAAAAATCATATGAATTTTTGTTGAATACATTAATACTGTGTTCAAACTATTTGCTTCTATATTCATGCCCACTGCAGTCGTTTTGACAGGTTGCAGGCTCAATAAAAATGGTAGATGATCATACTTAAAATTTTTTTCTAGCATAAATTATAAACACAGTTGTGTATAAGACTATTTTTCATGATTTATTGAGTTTTAAATTTATGCAAATATATATTTTACCCTAAGTTTTACAAAGTGTCATAGGAACCACAGATAACCTAAATTATATTTGGATTGTTAATCAAATATAATAAAAGTGTTTATAGGAAATTTATGGATGCCTGTGGTAAGTCTATGGAGCATAGGGAACTGGCATATAGTTTTTGTAGAAGAATTTTCAGATCTTAGAAATTAAGATTCTTTTCCTCATCTAGATTTGTAGGAAAGAAAATTAATTTTACTGTCTGAAAGGAAAGCTGTTTATCTTGGTGATATTTAGAAAGTCTTATGAATTCACATTACCAAAATGGATATAGAAACTCTTTTCTTATCCTAAAATATTAGAAAACCCAGATTAATTATTCCACTAGTGAATTAGAAAGGAATCTCCCTGAATTATTATTAGAAATCCAAATAACATAATGATTAATATATTCTACAGTATCAGAACTAAGAAATCTAAGACAAAGTAAAATAAAACAGGAAAAAAAGAACCCAGTAACACTACTTTATTATTAGGGTTTTGAAAGACATTCTAGCTGTCTAAAATTATTGAGGTTGTTTTTTTTTTTTTATTAAATTAAGTTTAAACTAGGCCAGCTTCAAACTAGTTGGAGTCAGTGCAAACCTATATTCTTTGCCTTATTTTTCATTATTGCCAAAATGCATATACATATATATAATTTTATAAAAGGTTTTTTTGAAGTTATTTTTGAAGTATAGCTAACATGAAATAAATCATAGTTAAAATGTACAATTCATTAAGTTTTGACCCAAGTATAGACTTGAAAAAACACTGCCACAATCAATATAATACATATATCAATCAACACTGAAAATTATCACCTTTCTCTATTGTAATGCTTTACTCCTGGCTCTCTTCACAAGAGCTTTCTTAAGACAGCATTGATCTTCTGTCACTATAAATTAGTTTGCATATTTCATAATATTTTGCAAATTGATCATATAGTATAGACTCTTTTTCCCCCCCTGGATTTATTGATTAAGCCCATTTATTCTGAGATTTATCCATTTTGCAGCACATATCAATAGCTAATTTCTATTTCTGACTAGAATTCTACTGTATGGATGGACATATGGTAATTTATTTATTCAACTATTGTAGTACATTTGGGTAGTTTCCATTTTGAAAAGTATATATTCATACAAAGACTTTATACAAAGCAGATAAACATTGAGCAAACTCTTTGGGAACAGAATTCCTTTTTGTAGCAGCACTAAAGATCAAACCCAGGCTCTATCACATGCTAGGCTTGCGCACAAGTCTTTGTGCAGATATGTGCTTTCAAGTCTCTTAGGTCAGTGCTAGGAGTAGAATGATTGGATCATCTGAACTGTTATATGTTTGATATTTAGTGAAACTGTCAACTAAAATGGTTTCTTTCCTTGTATTTCCTTTTGCAAAATGGTTGTACAATTGCCGCAGTCTCTCGCTGGGCACAAATCACGAGTCTCCACACAGCTTGTAGATTCAAACAGCAATTCTTTATTCCCGAACTCACACCGGCCGTCTACAAACACGTTCTGGGGGAATCCACGTTCTCTTGCCAAATCCACTCCGTTCTCTGCCCAAATCCTCTCCTGCCTAAATCCACTCCGCATGGGCTTCTGCTTCTCAAAAAATACTGTCTGACCCTAAGCACTCAAGAGGAACTCAGCAGCAGGATACGCCCTATTCCAAAAGAGGAACACCCTAATCTCCTATTACTAAACCGCCCTATTCTAAAGGGGAAACACCCTACTCTCCTATTATGCTAAACTGCCCTATTCTAAAGGGGGAACACCCTAAACACGGATCCTGCCCTGGTCCTTGAGCAAGGTCACCTTTCAGAAGTCCTTCCACTAGACAGCATGGGAGTAAGCTGGCAAGGAATTTGTCATACCTACTTGGCTGATGGCTCCCAGCATCTCCCCCCTTCTGATTAATTAAACAACAAGTAATGTGGCTTAAGGACCGTGCCTGGTAGGTTGTCCAGTTCAACATATGGCTCTTACCCGTCATCGGAAAACTGACCTTTAGGTAACTGACCTTTAGGCGTCAGCCTCCTGTCTTAGGTTGATACCATTGCAACTGGATCATACCCGTCACTGACTACCGGTCCAGCATACAGCCATACTTGTGGATAGGTCTATGCACCAGTGGGGGGGTGAGGTTCTTTGCCTCACCTCTGTTGGCCCCCAAATTTGGCCTTGGTGCCAGTGGGGGAGTGAGGTTAATGTGGCTTAAGGACCGCGCCTGGTAGGTTGTCCAATTCAACATATGGTTCTTACCCGTCATCGGAAAACTGACCTTTAGGTAACTGACCTTTAGGCGTCAGCCTCCTGTCTTAGGTTGATACCATTGCAATTGGATCATACCCGTCACTGACTGCCGGTCCAGCATATAGCCATTGGCCCCCAAATTTAGACCATCACTAGCAGAAGGGAGGAGGATACAGAAATGCCACGACACCAAGCCAATTGACAGTTCCTTTGGAAAAATTGCATCATTGGTGACACCATCAGCAAAGATCACTGGTGACACCATCAGCAAAGATATGCCAGCATTACCACAATTTGCTGCACTAAACGTAGTTACATAGTCCAGGCAAGTTCTGTAAGCAGTTCAAAGGGGAGGAATCTATCAATCTGTCCGTCTCCTCCCAAAGTCCGTTGCCTCCCAAAGTAAATTGGCTCCTTGATTGAGCATACTTGTTGAGTTATATTCATTGGGATGAAGATAGGAATTCTGGCAATGATGCTAAAAAGACATTAACCTGAAAAGAATTATTAAATATAATGAAAAGGAAAGGTGAAAGTAAACAAACAGATCTGTTAACCTCCTTAAAAAAAATTCTTAACAGCTGTTTACCTGATTTAAATTAGTAAACAAGCAGATCTGTTAACCACCTTTAAAAACAATCCTTAACAGCTGTTTACCTAATTTAAATTAAGCCATTTAAATCACGTGAATAAAAAAAAAATTCGGATCCATTTTCTCATGAGCGCTCCTCATATATAAAATACGCACACACAGACATACAACACAAAACACAAATGTGCAAACAAACGTACAACATATAAGATAATAATAAAGGCCTTGTAGCTTTACCTAGGTGAAATCTCCATTGCAATGTTTAAAAACTCTATAGTCAAAAAAAAATAAAACTGATCAGAAAAACATTAACCTAGGTTTGTGTGAGCTCAAAAAATAAAAATAGAACCTTATGATGTGGGAAAAATGCAATAATAAAATAGATATTGAAAAAAGCATCCTTGTTAATCACTGTTGCAGATGTAAGAATGGCCAAGCTGGAGTTCTGGATATCAGCTGTTATGGATTTGAGTCAAATCATCTTCTTTTCGATTCGTAGAAATTGCTTTAGTTAGTCTTTCTGGAATCCAAATCGGCTGCTGTTCTCCCTGTGGAAACACGCAAACAGAGCCCCGACTCCAGACAATCACTGGGTCTGGACCTTTCCATTGTCCTGTTAGAATATCTTTCCAAAGTACCTTAGGCTTATGTACATTTTTTGGATACATATGTCTTTCCGCAGCACTAAGTCCTGATGAATCCAAATTTAAAAAGTTTAGAGTAAAAAGGGTTATTTTAAGTTTATCTTTGGGGGATATATACCCCTTTCCAATTCCCTCTTTTTGCTTTAATAAGCACGTTTTAATTCTATCTTGAATGTCTGTATCTAATAGTTGTCTTAGCTTTTTGTATTTTTAATTTGAAATACCTTTACTTGACATTTTTAACCATTTTCTAATTCTTGTCTTCCTACATCTTTTCTAACTTTTTTCTTTTTAACTTTCTATACTTCTGTCTTTAAAATTTTTCACTTCAAACTTTTAATCTTCTTTATCTAAATATCTTTTATCTTATTATCTTCCCATTATCCTGGGTTTTTTTTTTTTCTCCGTCATGAAGGCATCTTAACCACCTTCAATTTAACCTTTTAAAGCCTTTTAATTATCATCTATACTGTACTTTTAAATGTACTTTTTCACCACCTACAGCTTCACTATTTTAAACGAGGCTTAGATTTTGTTTAAATCGCTTAATATTAGTTTACATGGCTGCCCTTCAACCAAAGGCCTTTTTTACTCCATTAAGAAGCTTTGTCTCAATCTGCCATGTACAAATACCTTTTTTTTTTTTTCTTTCTCAAGCTTTTAAAGTAAGTCTAGTTTCCTCAAAATCTTTTTAAATGGCATTTACAACTTTTTACTTTACCGCACAGAGATTATCTCACCTAGAAACATTTTTTTCATTTAACCTTCCATATTAAAATATATTTTCACATCTTGAATCTTTTAATCTCTTTTTTAGCCATTAACCCTTTTTATAAATTCACATTCTGAAATAACTCTTCTAAAATTTCTGATTTAGACAAATTACTCCACTTTAAGAAGATGAAAGACTTTCATGTTTTTTATGATACTATAATACTGTAATTGAAACCCAACTGAAACTTCTTATACTCTTTGTATATAAATTACACCTGATAGAATCTTAACACTTAGTAACCTTGTTTCAGCAAAGACATAGACCAAAGCAATATTAAACATTTTCCATTCACCAATTTATGAAAACACACATAATGATTAAATATATTACCTTATGGAACTTAATAAGTAAAGAGTACTTGATTTCATATTTAGTGGTTGATATTTTAACACTCTAGTTTTGTAAATTAATCAGATGTCTGTAAAAACCAAGATCTTAGACAAATGTAGTAAACAGAATTAGCCATCTATTTCTTGAAGAAAAATCCTTCTACAGGATACCATGATGGTCCCATTGATATATTTAACAACTTCTCGTTAAAAATCCATGGGCTATATTTTTGTATTGTATCAACATATGCCCTAACTGTTCTTGGTCTTACTGGGGTGCCTCCTTCTTTTAACAATTTCTCTTCCTTGGAGGTGAACAACTTCAAATCTTGAGCCAACCATTTTCCCCAGTTTGCCTGAGAAAGTTCTAGGAACAGGCAACTTGAAATAAAAACAAAACAAATTAGAACAAGAACACATTGTTTTTTGAAATGCTCACCCATTCTTTTGCTCTCCTTCAGGGGCTGAACAATTTCACTTACCCCCAAGCTTCAGGCGTTCCGCGTACGAGCCACCAGATGCCGCAGTCTCTCGCTGGGCACAAATCACGAGTCTCCACACAGCTTGTAGATTCAAACAGCAATTCTTTATTCCCGAACTCACACCGGCCGTCTACAAACACGTTCTGGGGGAATCCACGTTCTCTTGCCAAATCCACTCCGTTCTCTGCCCAAATCCTCTCCTGCCTAAATCCACTCCGCATGGGCTTCTGCTTCTCAAAAAATACTGTCTGACCCTAAGCACTCAAGAGGAACTCAGCAGCAGGATACGCCCTATTCCAAAAGAGGAACACCCTAATCTCCTATTACTAAACCGCCCTATTCTAAAGGGGAAACACCCTACTCTCCTATTATGCTAAACTGCCCTATTCTAAAGGGGGAACACCCTAAACACGGATCCTGCCCTGGTCCTTGAGCAAGGTCACCTTTCAGAAGTCCTTCCACTAGACAGCATGGGAGTAAGCTGGCAAGGAATTTGTCATACCTACTTGGCTGATGGCTCCCAGCATACAATTTTACATATTCACCAGCAATGTATGAGAATTGAATTTACACTCCTAATAGCTGTGCCATGCTGTATCCCTGTGGTCTTACTATGCATTTTCCAGCTAACTAATGATGTTAACCATCTTGAAATGTACTATTTGCCCCCTGTACATCTTCTTTAATGACATTTCTGTTATTATTTGCCCAATGCTTACTGCTTTTATTATTTTTCTGTCTATTGTTTATAGTTTCTATTCATATTGGATACAATTACTTTATTAAATATTTAATTTGCAAATATTTTCCCTATGTCTTAGATTTTTATGTTACAAACAATATTTTGATGATGGAGTCAAAATTATCAGTCATAAAATTTCTTTAAGTTTTTTAGTTGTAGGATTTATAGAGATTTCTTATGAGGAATTTATGAACAGATTTTTGCAAAATCTTTTTCTTCATCTATTCAGATGATCATGTGACTCTTCATTTTAAATTCAGTTGGAAAATAATGAGATTTAAAAATTTTAAACAAGTGGTGCATTCCTGGGAGACTCTTCATTTTATATGGGATTGGATTCTACTTGCTAAAACTTTTTTAAATTGTGATATCTGTGTTTATGCTGCATGATGATCTGTGACTTTCTTTCCTTGTATTTCCTTTTCCCAGTTCTGACATCAGGGCAATGCTGGCCACATAGAATAAAAGGGGAAATATTCCTTCCCCTTCAATTTTCTGGGAGTTATGTTTTATGAGATTGGTATTTTTGAAAGTTGAAAGAAATTAAATGCATGCTTAAATTTAAAGATAGAAACATTAAAGTTGTGTATTTTATGAAGTACCCTGTGATTCAATACATGTATACATTGTGTAATTTATAAATCACAATAAGCATCTATCTTATCAAACATTTATCATTTAAAATATTCAAAATTTTCTGTTCTGGATTTTTCAAGTATGCCATGATATATCTTTATCTGTAAGTCAGTCTACATTGTACTAACGTATAAAAAAATTGAAACTTTTGTTCTTAATATTTAGCATAAATCACCATTGAAGCCGTATGTGCTTGAAGGGACTTTTGAGAAAGAATTTAAAGTATAATTTAAATTTCTTTTTTTTAAGAGAGAGAGAGAGAGAGAGAGAGAGAGAGAGAGAGAGAGAGAGAATTTTAATATTTATTTTTTAGTTTTCGGCAGAAACAACATCTTTG